>NW_023416309.1:28277543-29537820 GCF_014176215.1 Rousettus aegyptiacus | reverse complement strand
TGTGCTAATCAGCTTGGAATATACTGAAAGTTGAGGAAACTTACAGGCACAAAACTTCATATCTATTTACCAAAAGGCATAGGAAGTACTGTAGGGGAAGGGGGAGAAAAAGAGAAGGGAAGAAAAAACATCAAGTTTAATATTTGTTGTTTTCTAGAAAAAGAGAAAGCGGTATAAAGCAATTTGGGATTGTCACATTTGAACACATAAAATTAGTTTTTTTCCAAAAAGTAATTTGTTATATTGATGGTTTTCATTTTTACTTTTATATATTTCTGAGTAAAGCCTATTCCTTTGAATGTTTCCTGACAGTCCTTCCAAGCTTACAATAGGAGCTGTCTGTCAGAAAATACTATATCAGTCATATGCTGTACTATTGATATTTTGCTTTTATACTGAGTCAATAACAAAAATATATTGGAGTGCTTTAAGGATTGTTCTGAGTATGAAAAGGAAATCATAGTTTAAGACTAAGTAGCCTTCCATATTTTACAGAGAGCACTAGCGAAATTCAATAAACACAGAATAATGGGATTCCTAGGTCTTAGTCTAGGTAGTATGTTGGAATCAGAGAATTATAAAACAATCCTGAAAGGTACCTTACACATTATCCAGGTCAACATCCCCAATTACGGATGAGAAAATGGAGCCACACAGTGGACTATGCCAGTGGTTCTCACAGTGTAGTTTCTGCAGCATTAGTATCACCCAGGAACACATTAGAAATGTACATATGTGAATCCTATACTCTAGACCAAGAGTTCCCAACCCATGTGCCACAGACCAGTACCAATCCATGGCCTGTTATGTCCTGAGCCACACAGTAGGAGGTGAACAGCAGATGAGTGAAGCTTTATCTGTATTTGCAACCACTCCCCAGCACTAGCATCACCACCTCAGCTCCACCTCAGCTCCACCTCAGATCATCAGGCATTGGATTCTTTTAGGAACACTGGCCTCTGGTGCCAAAAAGGTTGAGGACTGCTGCATTTAGATCTACCGAAATTCTGAAGATAGAGCTCAGCAATCTGTGTTTTAACAAGTTCCCCCAAGTGGTTCCAATGCATGCAATTGCTTGAGAACCACTGGACTAGATTTTAATTTTTCTAATGCCTATCCCAGTCTCGCCCCCATTGCAATGTGCTCTTTCTCTTCTCTATCACTCTTTCTCTTTGGAATTAGGAAGGACACACTCTAAGCACAAGTACGAACCAAGGTGAGAAATCGAGGATACTATTTTGTAATACATATCTAAAGCCTCCTTTGCCTAACTAAAATTATTAGACAAAGGTGATATTCTTAAGACTGTAACAATGCAGATAATTTTCTCATTTCTCTAATTCATAGAACTCTGATTCTCCTAGATGATCTAGGAGGTATTTAGGGATATTATTCTAAGCTCATACTATTTGGAAAGCCATAGTATCTTAAGTAAATGAGTCAACTCTGTATCCCTTCAATTATCTTACAGCCAGTTTAATAAACAATTGCTAAGACTGGTAAACAGAGCCTGAGCCATCCTTTACATTTTTCCCCTATCCAACAAATACAAATATATCCTTAACTCCACTGTAAACTTATGTATGTTGCTCTGAATTCTTAATGCATGTTTTGGAATGCTAAGTGTTGAACAAATAAGAATTAACACGTTGTATTTGTCACTAAGAGTAGAATACCCTCATTGAACTCTGAATAATATGTAAATTGTTCTCTTAATGATTAGCTGAAATTTGTTTACTTAGATTCATTATAATTCTCCCAGAAAATAATCATAAGGGTTCTTTTACAAACAAATCAGGTACATGTTTTTCATCAGTGAGTGTAAGAAGATGCAAAAAAGAATCTTTTGCTAGAGACAGAAGCCAATTTTCCATGAAACGAATACAACTCTAGACCCCCTCACTTGCACAGACACTTTCAAAACTCAGTGTCTAATTTTGGACTTATACTTTTGTATTATTTTTTTTAGAGTCCTCCAAATTGTATAAGTCTCAAGCCCTATGAATTCTAGATCCTTCTTTCGGTAGGGCATGCTAGGTATTCTGTTAATGGGCAGAAATACTTCGCATGTTGAACCTGGTAAAAGCCTTTTCATTTATGCTCAATGAACATTGAACCAAAATGAGTACCCCTGTCAATTTTAAAGCAGATAGAAATTGTTTCTTTGCAACCGCCTTGACAGTTGCTACTGGCTTTAGATTAGCATGAGACTGGGTTGTCAATCACTTCTTTAGGTTTCCTTTCTCTCAAATAGCAATAGACAAGCTCTTAGCAGCTTACTGTGGTATGAGGCAATGGAGTGTGTATTTACACACTTATAAGTCTCTAAATGCTTTAAAAAAAAAAAAGGCAACTTTACTTTTGGATAATTTGGGCCCCAGGATTCAAAAACACTTTTAGTTAAAAAATCTGAAGAGAAAATGTGTTGATTCATACCTGAAGTCAATGCCAAATGCTTAATGAATAGATGTGTCTTTGATGAGTTTGTGTAGCTTACATCCTGATGCTTTGGAATGACAGCATGATTTATGTTTTCGTTTTAGTAAAAAAAAAAAAAAATTATGGAGACAAAAATGATTCAATTTTAAATATGTCCCAGGTTTGGATGTTATAACTAATTTAAAAATTCCCAGTAGGAAGGCACATGATTACTACAGTTTTTTTTAGTCTGCATTTTAAAATGGAAATGTTGCCAACAATGCTTTTAAACCCCTCACTGTTATGGAAGGGGAGAAACAAAGCACAGCAGTATCTCTAAGTAATAGCAGCAATGGTAACACTCAGCATTCTAATATTAACCTGGATGTGTCAACATGTAGAGCCTTTCAACTCATTTGGTTTAGGGCTTTAGACTCATTACCCATTGCTTCTGCTTTACTGTTAACAAGTTGTCATCCTGTCCTAGTTAATAAATCTCTCTGAGCCTCAATTCCTTTGTATGTTGAAACTGTAGGATGGCGTCTGGCACACAGCTGAAAATAAATATTAAAATTATAGTAGTTGCCTTTATCCACAGAGGCTATGTTCCAAGATTCCCATTGGATGCCTAAACCATGTATAGTACTGAACCCAATATATACTCTGTTTTTACCTACACGCACATACCTATAATAAAGTTTAATTTATAAATTAGGCACAGTAAGAGACTAACAACAATAACTAATAATGAAATGAAACAAGTATAAGAATTCATATAAAAGTTATATGAATCGGCCTCTCTCAAAATATTCTTCTTGTGATGATGGGAAATGATATAATACCTTCACCGTGAGATGAAGCGAGGTGAATGATGGCAGGCATTGTGATGTAGTGTAAGGTTTACTGGAACCTAAGAACTACCACACGGCTACAGTCGATCTGATAACTGAGATAGATACTAAGTGAATAATGTTCAGATAGTATATACAGGGTGGGTACACTGGACAAAGGGATGATTCACGTTCTGGGCAGGATGGAGCAAGACTGTGGGAGATATCACACTACTAGGAATGGTGAGCGATTTAAAACATGAAGTGTTTCTTTCTGGAATTTTCCATTTAATATTTCAGATTAGAATTGACTGCAACTGTGGAAAACAAAATCATGGATAAGGGGAGAGTACTGTATACAAAGCAGACTTTATTGCTTTCTTAATTAAGAGATCTGAAGCACATTTTATATACATGAGATTCAATGGGGAGATCTAGGTTGAGAACGAAACTACCTCTTGCCTACACTTTGCCAACATTTGGCTAACAAAAGAGTAGAGACTACTGCTACAGGGATTGACATTATTGGAGGAATAAATGGTGATAGCAAGAGGGGCAAATAACTGCCACACTCTTCCTCTGACTTCTTGATAACAATACAAATGATATAATCACTTACAAAGAATAAGTTGTGTTCTGTCTTGATACTTTAACAGCTGGTGGCTCATTAAATGTCTGACCATTCTTGGCTAAGCATAAGAGCTATGGATCCCTAAAGGATCACTGTATAGGGTGACACATGTAGTACTAAGAAACTAAACTGGACTTCAGAAGGTTATTAAAATATAGGCTGCCTATATTTTTTGAGTGTCCAATGAGGTCTTTGCTTTTTTCCCAAAGATTATTTTTGTTCAAAGTGACAGGAGAGGTCACAATTTAAGATTAAAATACTTCTTTTGGTTTTCTCTCTACATTTTTATTTACTTTCATTCAGTACAAAGTTGGCCTATTGCTTAGGTGTCCAGAAAATAATAGTCTAGCATAAGATTCAAATAAGACCAACACTACCCAAGGGCAGAATATGCAATTTGCCTTGTGGTCTATGGCTCTGCTAATGTTTTGTTAGCTGTTTTTTAATTACCCAACAGCTTGCTACAATAACTGAAATATCTGCCATAGGAGTCACTTCTTAGATTGAACTATTCTTTCCAGAACACCACAGAAAAATGTTTCATACTTGGACAGAAGTGATTTGGCTGTTACTTGGTCAGTGGGAAGACTTGGTTCTTCTCTTTTTCCACTTTTTTTTTTTTTGAAGATATATGTAACTTGTTGTGACTTGTTCCATTTATCTGTAGCTATCAGAAAAACTACAGTAAAGTGAATTGTAAAAATGATATTGGATCATAATCAGCAAGCACATTTACATTGGTGTAACTCCCCACTTTTTCTATATGAGTCCACCCATCACCTCATTATTCTCAGCCCAGAACTGTTCTTTAAATCCTAAGGAACTGCATACTTTAGAGATTGGTGATATTTCAGAGAACAGCTTTAGTCCTGGAAGAAGCACAGACCAGGTGAAAAAAATACCGCTTTGAGGTCTGACAGGCAGAGTCTGGGTTCAGCAGGCCTGAGCTAGGTGCAGTTGGGCATTGAACAAAAAAAAAACTTTAATATAGTTACACTAGTCATTATAATAAGTTTTAAAATAGATATGTTGAAATTTTAGAGGGTTAATTATACAATTAATTTTTCATTAAATTTGTATTTAAGTTAAAAATGATAACATATTAAAATGTTTATTGTTTTGAAAATAATAGAGTAAACAAACATATAACAACAACTAATATTTACTAGGTAATATTTCCTAAGCTTATTAAGTAGTAAAATATTACTGTGTACCACGTATTTGGCTAAAATTTTATGTTAAAAGGTAGGTATTATTCTTTCTATATTACAGATAAAAATAAATGGTGGCTCTGAGAGATCAAGTAACTTACCCTTAGTAAAACATTTTATGAACAATGAATTTGAAATTTGAACTTAGCCACCCAAATTTCAACACTGAAATTCTTTACCACTATATTTTACAAATTCAACACAAATTCATAACTCTCTATAAAAATTCTTCAAGACATTATATTTTCATGCAGATGTGTGTGTGTGTGTGTGTGTGCGCGCGTGTGCGTGTGTGTATGTATATATATACTTCATGGGCCTCTTCCAATATAAAAAGGATAGAGGTACGTATTTTTAATTTTAATATTACATTTTGTATTTAGAAAAACATAAGCCTATTGATGAATATGACTTTTTCTGTTTTCTAGAAAATGATTGGCCCTTTATATTTGCAAGATCTACATCTACAGATTCAACCAACTATGGTTCAAAAATATTCAAAAATAAACATTACATTGTTGCTGACATGTACTAAGCAGTTAGGCCAAGGATGGTTGTGTCTGTACTGAATGTGTACAGACTTCTTTTTTTCTTGTCATTAGTCCCTAAACAATACAGTATAATAACTATTTGTATAACATTTACATCATATTAGGTATTATCAGTAATCTAGGGATGATTTACAGTATACTAGAGGATGTGCATAGGTTATATTTTAGTATGATGCCATTTACATAAGGCACTTGAGCAGGCACGAATTTGGGTATCTGCAGGGGGAGGAATCTTGGAACCAATCCCCCATGGATACTGAGGAATGACTATAGATATAAGTTCCCTAGAATATCCTTTTACATATCCTTTTTTACACTGATGAGATTCTTTTATAAAGTAAGTCCTAATAGCAAGACAAGTGAGGCAAAGATATACCCATTTTAAATATCAGTATATCTTTCTAAGCAATTAAGCAGAAAGGTTGAGCAAAGTTATTCTCTTACTAGTAGTATTAGGGCAGTATCCCATTTCTAAATGTCATTTTCAAAATCCAATTATATCAATATTTTTAAAATTTAGCTAATATGACTAATTTTTGAGATCGGAGTTATTTTTATGATTACTGTAATTTGTGTCTCTTTGGAGAATTAATTGATATTTTTAAGTAGATTTATGATCAGAATGAATATTTTTACAAACATGAATTTTTGGAATTCTATGGTATTAGCACATTTTATTTTCTCTTTCACTTATGTTGCTCATTTTAAAATACAATACCTTTTTAAAAAATAGAAACATCATACTTGAATTCTATAAAGTTTGTTAAAAGAGTTTAAAATAATCTCTTATGTTTCTGCAATGGAATTAAAGTGTTATAGGATGATACGGTTTTATTTTGCTGTAAAATTTGCTTTACCAAACTTCTCTCCTGGAAGATTTTTATTTAATATAAATGGTTTCCTATATTTAGTATATTGTTTCCCATAAAACAATAAATTACAAATATGTTAGCATTATACTCTTTCATAATAAGTCAACCTGTAGACCTAAATGGTTAAAAAAAGCAAAGCAAAACAAAACTTTTCCCTTGTAATATTACCATAAAAAGCAATCCCTTGCTAGTGTTTCTAATTAAAACATAAATGTGAAGGCATGCCAAATTTTAAATCAATCATATTATTTTACCATTCTTAAATAGTTCTAATTTTGTTTAGCCTTTCTGTAATTATGTGCATTTCTTTTTTGATATTAAATCCTTAAATATGATGCTTCTATTGAAATGCTGACTGGTAAGAAAAATAGGCACATTATTAAAATTTTATCATAGAAGGTATAAATAAGTAGTTCTGAATTTTTTCCATTTCTATCACTCTTACTACTTACGAGTTTGTCAAGCTTTATGAAACAAGATATTTGGCAAATTATACCTTCCTCTAAAAAATAAAGTCCAAAACCTGACATCATTGAATTTCTTTCTTTTAGTTTTGATTGTGTTTGTTTCTTTTAGTTCCATATATTGTTTACATTTATCAAAGCTACATTTTATCATTGGTTACTTAATTAATTCCTTTCTTGTGTATTTCCATGCTTTCTGGAATATATTTCAATATTTAAGGGCCATCCATATTTTTCTGCTTTGGTTTATTAATGGAGATGCTATATCACTTGGAAACTTTTTGTAACAGGCCACACTGAAATAGGCAGAATCTTAGGATTCTTTTATCACATTCATTTTTATGATATAATAACAGGCTGGAGACTTATATCTTATAGCTTATTAAATTCCTCATTTTATAGCATCAGTCCCCAACCTTTTTGGCACCGGAGACTGGTGTTCCTCTGAGAATCTAATGTCTGATGGTATGAGATAGAGCTGAGGTGATCACGCTAGTACTGGGGAGCCGCTGCAAATGCAGGTGAAGCTTCACTTGCTAATGGGCCACTTACTTCCTGCTTTGTTGGGATTCCCTGTTCTATAGAGTTGTTAAAACAGTCACATAGTGCCCTTAATCTCTATTCTCTTCTCTAGATGTTTCCATCAAATTTTATGATAGATAATAATAGATAATATCAAGCACATTTCAATTAAATTATTGGAAAAATTCTTACACAGGATTTTCTACTTTTTAAAATTCTTTTTACATTACAGTTGGCATACAACCTTACATTAGTTTCAGTTGTACAACATAGTGATTAGACATTTGTATAACTTACAAAGTGATCACCCTGATAAGTCTAGTACCCACCTGACACCACACACATCTTTTTTTTTTTACTATTTTACACTGCAGTTTTACCTTGAAGTGGCCAAGTTAATAACCTGAATTTTTAAGTGTGATTATTGGCTTCAGAAACTCTACTGTTTTTCAGTATTAATTCACACTTAAAATTCTTTCTGGAGATCATGTTAATTATTTTTCCTTGTTAAAGATATCCTTGTCTCCAACCTATATCTTTTTATAATTCTACATTTTCTTCAATGTGACCGAGTCTTCATACTAAGTGCAGAAGTCTAGATGAATAGCCTAGATGGGTTAACCCCTCCTTGCTGGGCAGTGGTGAGGGGATAACATTGAAGTCTGGGTTCTCAAAGAGCAGAGAACTTTGGATAGACACCTTAGTTAAACCATGCTGTCTACAGTAAATGTTCTACATATCCTTTGATGTGTTTTCATGATTACCGTGGAATGAGCTATTAATGTCAAAACCTTCAATATTGTTAGAAAACGTTGTAAATGTTGTTCATGCTAGCTCTATTTACAAGCTGATTTTAGTTATAGTGATATTTCTATGTTTTGTTTGGAATCTTTGAAATTATGCTTAAATTGGGACTAACAATATGCATTTAATGTATTTAAATCAGTTTTGTGTTGAGGAGCTTTGTATTAATTTTGTTCTTGTGTTGCCATTTAATTATTTTCCAGAAGAGTGTGGGATAAGTTCAATAGATATTTTTCCATAATTGATCTCTTAGTAATCTAGGCATAGTTTTGTAGAACACACATGGAATTAAGGCATGTAGAAAAGGTAAAGTGTGAAGTATTCTTAGGATACATATAAACTATTATTTGTGATGTCTGACTATAACACATTAACATATTTTCCTTTGTCAGTGATTTTTGTGATACTGTTATAGTATGGAAAATAAAATTTCAGGAAGAGTAACATCACTACAATACCTAAAAAGTGAATACATCTTTTAACAAAATGTTATGTCTTAATTATACGTATTCATTGATTTTTATTTGTAATGTAGCTACATCTGGTATACCAAGTCACAAATGAGAAAGTCACCATAGCATTTTGATTAGATTTTATTAATGTTATGAAGTTATGAAAATATTTTCATCTATTAGTCATCTCAGGAAATTTGCCTGTTTTTAACTACTTCTAGAAACTGGCTAACACATGGTACTATCCGACTTTGTTGACAATATTATGGACTTATAACATTATCACCTTATGCTTTTAATTTGCGTATTTCTGAAGTTAAAAACCAAATTTTATGTTTTTCCTTTTTGGTACTGAAGATTTTTAAAAACATTATTAGGTTTTATATCTCTCCTCTTTCTTGAAAAGGTCTTCATATATATATATATATATATATATATATATATATTTGAGTTTTTTTCCAACACTTACCTATATTTAATATATTTAAATAGCATTTTTTTCTTTCATTAGAAGAAAGGAAAGATTAATTTTAGGGGCCCAATACTTCCCTTGAAATTATAGAAAATTATGTTATTTTTGTATACTTTAGAACTATGCTGTTTTTAAATTAGCTCACTATAAACAGACGGTTTCATGTCTTTTGCTTTTAAATTTTTTGCATTTACAGGTGCATAAAATAGTAAAATAATGAAATCATCACTGCTTGACAGAAAGCGTAGCATCCCCTATTAATTTAGTATTGCATACTCTACCTAGTTCATCTTAACCTCTTCTCCCCAGTGAAGGAATAAGTACATTTTTCAAAAGAACAAGTTGATTCTACCTTTGAAATGGCCCACAAAAATCATAACCTTTAGATTTTGGACAAGTATTTTCCTAGAAGCAGTACTCTAAAATTTAGAGATTGAGTTGTGGCTTATTGTGTAGATAAGTTCTTAAATTGATGCCACCGAAAAATCTAATTATTTTATAATATCCTTTTCTCTGAAAAAAAAATCATTCTGCACTCCCTTCTTGTTGCAAGGGATCTAAAGAGAGCTCACCTGTGACCTCTGCAGTGGACATCAGCTGCTTATAAATATGAGTGAATTACAGATAAGAAAATCCTCATGGGTAATTTGCTGGGAATTCCCTGGGACTTTTACCATTTTGAGTTCATAATGTTAGAAATCTGAATACTTTCCCATTTAGTTTTGAGATTATTTGCACAAGGTTAACTAGACTCACACCTGTTTTACTTTTTAGTGTTTTGAACTCATTTCAACCTTCAATGATACAGCTGACAAAATTTATGTTTAGTTGAAGATATAGTTGCCTTCTACTTAATGTAGTGGTATATTCAATTGTCACATATAAAATATTTTTATAGATACATTCATATCTCGACATAGGGGAGTATATAGACAACATCTCAGAAGAAAGACAATATCTCAGTAAGAAGTCATTTTGCAATTCTAACATTTGTAAATTCAGGTTTTAATTCTCTCAAAAATTAATGCAAAGAGGGCCTGAAAAATAGAGAAAAAAGTCATGGGCTTTAAAGTCAGAGTTCATTCAAATTCCAGATCAAATGAATGAATTTAGACAAATTTCTCATCTTTTCTGAGTCTCAGTTTTCTAAATATGTCAAAAAAAAAAACCCTGTGTATTACTTCAACCTTGAGTTCTTCTGTATAACCTCTTTTTCCTTTATTTGTCCCCATCTCACTGAATGGAAGCATCATGAGCCCTATAATTCAAACCAAAACCACAGAATCATTCTTGATTCTTCTTTTCATCCCTCAATACATGAAATCCAGTCTAAAACAGAAAACAAAAACAAAAAACAAAAAACAAAACCACATCTTCAATTCATTCAGTTTTCTCCATCTTCACTTGAGCAGTCTCTTCATACCACCATCTTCTATACTTAGATTGCTAACTACTGCTCCCCCACTTCCATCTTCACATAGTAAGTGGAAAAATATTTTAATATAACATCAATCAGGTACTATCAGTCCTTAATCCCTGCTTAAAATCCTACTAGTCATTGCATTCAGATTAAAATCCCTTCAGAGTTTCAGTGTTACCCGCCCCTTCCTACAATTTAATTCTCCTTTATGCTGCTCCCCCCTTACTTCTTATTCTTGTTTTTGTCTCTTCCCTCAAGGCCTTTGAACAAAAATATTTCTATATCCAGGGATGGGTTTATCTTGAGACCTCTCATGGTTAATTTCTCATTCATTTCTAAATTTTATTATCTTGACTTCAAAGGGATCTTCCTTAACCCACTGTAAAGAAAATTCTGCCCCAGTGAAAGTCACTTTTTAACAAATTCTCTCTCACTTTTCTTATGTTTTATTGCTATTAATTTACTGTTATTATCAACTGGCATCATCTACACAGTAAAAATTAGAAAGTAAGTGCCATAAAACTGGAATTTTATTATTCTTATTTGTGCTATATCTGCAGCATCCAAAACAGTGCTTAGTGCCTATTATGTGCTCAATATATAATTGTAGAAATCATTGATATGTGCCAATAATTTTTCACACATATTTGTGTGTGTGCATTTCCAAGTAACTATGCTAATTGCTATCAAAGATACAATGTTGATCAGACAACAATAGTATCATCGACAATCTTCTGGCACAAAAGAGAAGTTAAAATATGTATACCTAACAAACTTAAACTTACAGCTAGGAACAAAAAGAGATGCAGATAAGGCAGCATAAGGATTAATAAAATTGTTTTTCTTAAGTGAAATATACTGTACAGAGTATGCAATTTATCCTAGTTTTCGAAACTTAAATTTTTATGAGCAAAAGTCAAGCTCATTTCAAAACAATTAGGAACAGTACTAACTGAGGTAGAAAATTGTTTTAATGTGAGTAGGATGAATTATTCTTTAGATTTCCTTAAGGTTTCGTATATATTATAATGGAGCATAGACAAATTAAATTTTGCAGTGAAGCTTTCATGTTTTGTAGAGTTAATTTATAATAGTTAATGGTGTGGCATATTGTATAACATTTACAGAAACTTTTTCTAACTCTCTTACTTGAAATGAAAATCCTGTTTAGTTGGGGCTTTGCAAATCTCTTAATGAGGTATAAATTATAGTTAGTGTAAGAACTGGAATTTTATAGAGTACATTCTTTGCCTAACCTTAGCACTTAATCAGACATTTGTAGTCAAATTACTTCCATTTCATTTCCTTTTCTTTTTTTCACTCAAAAGTAAGATTTTGCAGGTATTTTTGAAAATTAATTGGTTTTCATTAATTATTTTATTTCCATTACTTATTTAATAACTCTATTGAGTCTCTGAGTAACTCATTGTAATAGCATAGACCTTGTTTGCCAAATGCAATACAACAGTCTTTGTTTGAATAGAATTCTTCTGCTGGTATCAGTCAATTAACTAAAGTGGTATATAAATGTCTACCTTGTGAGCCACTTTGTGTCCAGAGCTCCTCTGGGACTCCAGAAGCAAACTCTACTAGGTTGCTACATTAAAATACTTTAAGCCTTTGTAGTTGGGGGAAAAAAGACTAACTTAAAAGACCATCTAAAAATGAATGCAATATATAATTGAGCATCCACAATGTGTAGTATGAATAGTAAGTGATAGGAAAAGTCCTAGAATAATTGATATTAAAGTTCAACAGAACTCCATTTTCACAGTCCCACAGTCTCCAGTTTCATAGTTCCCCCTGAGTCAGAATTTACTTACATGTGTATTATGCTGAAAAGTCTGCTCTTGGTTCTTTTGTTCCCAAGTCTGAATACTTCTTGATCTTCAGGAGATCCTAGTAAATCAGAGTAATTCCAGCAATGGCAATATTCAACAAAATCAACATTTATGGATTCTCTAGGGGGAAAAGGGAAGAGGTAGCTGAGGAATTAGGGAACAGATCTCTAGTGAGTATCTAATAAATTTCAATTATATATGTCCATATGTTTTCTCATTTAATCATAATCATTATCTTGCAAAATAGATTTTCTTGTGTACATTTTACAGCTGAAGAAACATGCTCCGAGAAGGGAAAGAACTTGAATTATAACTCAGCTACAAAATGGCAGAGACAAAATTTAGGCTTTTCTTGCAAAAGCCACTTTCTTTCTGTGTAATATAACCTGTTGGATTTTTAAAATCTATAATAGCAATTTGATGCAAAGAGGAATTATGTAGACATTTAAGGATGATTTGATTAGTTTCCATTAATTCGTTTCCTTTGTTGAGTAATTTACCTCAGTGACCCTAAGAATAACATATAATAGAATGGGTCTTTTTAGGCAAGTATATTATAAAATGAAGTAATCAAATCTCTATTTGACAAGACTCATGGTCTCTGTCTTCAAGAAGTTCACAAGCTAAGGTGGGCTACACATAAATGTCAACAATTATTAACTAAAGCACGTCAACACTAAAGTTCAAGAGATGAGTCATTTTTTTTTTCATGACTATTCTTTCCTTTATTATCACTTACATTCTTTTTCCAAAGAATAGTTTGTTGTTAAGGAAAATAAAGTTGGAAGTATTAAAATAGGATTACGCTTTTTTTGTACAACTTAGAATAATATTTAAAAGCTAATTCAGATTGCTAAAATATTTTGGTGAAGTTATATAATACTTCAATATGAATCTGTGTTTCTTGAGGATCTAATCTGTGTGTTATATTTTCTTGTGGAAAACTGATTTGATGCTTTGCTCCATTTATTCAAGACTAAGCTTAACAGTTTCAGTTTTAATATTGCCTACAAATGGCTTAAAGTTATTTAAGGAAGCTCCATAATACTTGTATCATGTATGTACTTGCCCACTTGGGATTCCTCTGTGGTTACTTGCTTATGTGTGCTAGGAAAATTCAGAACCATATATATATATATAAAGGGGAAGAGTCTGGAGAGAATTGATAAGAAAGGAGCATGGAATCTCTTTTAAAATGGGAAACCGATTCATCAGTGGTATGACCATCCATGTTCTGTCTCTGCACTATCCAGTGTGGGAAGCGCCAGCCACCTGTGGCTCCTGAGCACTTGCAGTGCAGCTAGTCCAAGGTGAAATGTGCTGTCAGTGTAAAATACACATCAGATTTCAAAGACCGAAGATGTAAAATACATATATTCGGCATCTCAAGTATTTTTATGTTGATTATATGTTTAAATGATAATATTTTTGATGAACTGTTTTGAAGAAAATATATGTTAAAGTTAATTTCAACCTTCTGTTTTATTTAACATTTTCTTCATGTGGCTGCTGGAAAATTACGTGTATGACACACACTATATGTCTACTGGAAAGAAATTTCTAAATGAAGAGGCAAATTGTCATGGAAATTCTTTTCATACCTTGTTACTGATCATTATTACCTGTAGCCCATGGCATGAAAAGCCTGCCTAGTGAGGTTATATCTTTAGCCAAGTCATCTCAACTCACTTATCACATTTACTATTTATATGCCATTCACCAGAAAATACAGAGGTAAAAAAGATGGAGCTGCTTCTGTCCATCTGGATGCCCAGTTAAGACAAGCATTTAAGGACATGATGAGCAAAGATCCCTAAATGACTGGTAAAGTGCCTTGTGGCTTTGAGAAAGGTTAAAAAACAAACGAAAAACACGCACATCAAAAAAAATCATCTAAAGATTTAAAGAAAAAGAGAATTTGGTTAGAGATAGAGGGCCTATTCAGAGGAAATAGCATAAGCAAACATGAACAATGGGAAAGAAAAAGTCATTCAAATAAGAGTACGGGAACTGACTCCAAAGAGAAAAATAGAAAACAAGTAGAAAAGACAGGTTATGACTGAATATAGAATCCTTGAATGCAGAGATAGCAAAGCATTTATCTTTAATTTGTTAGGCTATGGGGAACTGTGGAAGGCTTATAGACATAACAAAACTGTCTTGAAGAGTTAATATAAAACCATGGCATGCAGATATAGAATTTGAAGAACCTAATTAGAACACTACTACTGTAGTTTTTCAGGGAAAAAGAATTGAGGATCCATAGTAAGATAGAAGAATGAGGGTAGAAGGAGGAAATTGACATAAGAGATATTCCTGGGGTGCTTTTATTATATTGAGGCCTAAAATGGACACATTCTATAATAGCCTTTTCGTGTGTGTGTGTGTGTGTGTGTGTCTGTCCTGAAATGACAGAATTTCCTTTTGCTTCTCCCTTTATGTTTAATGAAGTTTGCTTAAAGTGCTAGCTTTCTTCAGCTGTGCTAAAGCCCCTTCAGAAAAATGGCTCTAGGGGGTGGCTCCATAGTGTAGTGGTTAGCACATCTGCTTTACATGCAGAAGGTCCTAGGTTCACACCCTAGGTAGAGCCACAGACCATACCCTGGGTGTACCAGGCCCAGGTGCATGCTACAAGCCTATGGGAGGAGACACCCCACACTCAGAGATCCAGTTCTTAAGGGGAAACAGCAACATCCATAAGTCAGAGGTAGAAGGAGGGGGTGAGATTAAAAGGGGGAGAAAAAAAAAGAAAAGTGGTTCTGTCCACTCTTAGGTCAGAGTTGTAAATATCAAAAGGAGCTTTGTTTAAAAGTTCTGAGCACAAGTTTACAAAGAAAGTAATTGTCTTACTGTTAACAAATAGTATTTATGTGATTGTTTTCACTGACACCCAAATTATGTTCATATTTTCTAGCCAATTTAAATATTAGAAACAAAGTAGAGATAGTTGATAATCTTAGAACAATTCAATCAATATATTTAAATTTCTAGCAGCTGTTTCAGACATGAGAAAAGGGATGTACTTGTGTTTCTCTTCATTACTCATGTCTCAAAATAGACTAAGTAGTTCTCGAGAGAAATTTAGTTATCTAGGTGTTTTATGAATATGAGTATAAGAGTAAACTCTTTAATTAAGTCACAGATCCTGAACCCAACCAGCACTAAAGAGACTCTCATTTTGCCTTTCAGTATTCATCTATTAGGTCTTTTTCTATGTACAAATAAACTTGCACAAGTCTCATTTTTGTCATCTGAGAAACATAGGAACTGGCTCCTTTTAGTTAAAAAATTTCTATAATTTAAATCCACTTTTTCCAAATATAAAGACTATAAACTTCATTTCCAAAAGGAGAAACAAAGAATCAAACTTTTCTAAAGCAAAGGGAACTTTTCTAAAGCAAAGCTATAATGAATAATAGCAGTTTGAATCTTCCTTAAGGTGTATTTATATAGTTGTTGAGATATAAATAACCTGTTTCAAATACAGAATCTCTATTCTCTATCAGAATTTTAACTCTGTAAATTTGAAATTCCAAAATCAAGTATACCTTGTAATAAATCAATAGAGAATCCCTATTTCTAAGGTATTTTTGCCTCATTGAAAAATAAAGATTTGGAGTAGCTTGTCTGATATTGAATTCTAATCAAAATTATGCATGATGCTTGTACAGTGTTGATTTAGTATGCAATAACGTATAATTTAGGGTAGTAAGATTACTTTCACATAGTACATTTATATATGCATTGCTTTATTTTCATTTAAATACCAGTCGACTGTCAGCATGATAGAAGAGAAATGGCTTTGAAGTAAATTGGATCTACTAATCCTGGCTCCAGAAACTTTAGATTTGATCTAGGTACGTTTCAGAACATATGTGAGCCTCAGTTTCCTCATTTGAAAGTGGGAATTATAATACATTCTATCTTAAAGAATGATGTTTGACAATTACTTGAGAAACCATGGTCATAAGAAACCAAGAATGTACTCAAACTCTTAGTACCCTTCGCATGTTAGTTATCCTGATTGGAAAAAGAATATGCATATGGGTTCAAACATACCCAAAACATTTGCTTTAATTATTCCCTTGTATATGATTGTTATACTCTCATAATTTCCCCAAGGTAACTATCACTAGGAAGTCAAAGACAAAATGATTCAGATATGCTGATTGAATTAACTACAGAGTTCATTAGCCATATCCTGGAGGGACTGTTTCTTGAAAAACTTATCAAAGACTAGAACATGTTCATTCATTAAACCAAAAAACATCTGAGTCGTAATGTTCTCCAGCCATTACTCTAGGCATTGAGTATACAGTGTATGTTTTACTTGGCATCATACTTTGTTTGGAAAATACTATTGTCCACTCCTTTGGCTTAATCCTGATAATTTCATCTGTCCTTCTGTGTCAAAGCATCTTCAACCTTTCCTTCTAGAACAGAGATTTGGAAATTTAAATGTAAGAATAACCTGCAGTTTAAAATGCTATGTCCTGTGCCTTAGCCCTAGAGATAAGTCAAGTTCTGAGGTAGGGACTTGGAACAGGCCCAATAAGCATGTGCTCAGAAGATTCTCATCAACAAGCTAGTCTGCATCTTTATTTTTTGTTTTTCCTCATGCTATTTATATGTCCAAAGTATTCTCTTCTAAATGGATTTTACTATTTTTAGCAAGGAGAACTGCTTATAGGATTTATAGCTTCTGGGAGGGACGGGGCACAGAAATTCCTATTATAATCCCACTTCTAAAAGAATATATATTCTACTATTTGGTTGAAATAAGCCAGTCTGTGATTAGAAAATTAACTAAGGGTTGGGATTCAAGTGATCAGCTCTATACAATTGGTTAGTAAGAATGTAATCAGAAAAGTTTCTTTTCTGTGCCATGTAAACTACAACTAAACAAATATGACTTGAACTTTTAGTTGAGGCTAAGAAATCTATAACATTAGTTGTAACAGTCATCTTTGATAGTAGCCCAAGAATATAGTTATTTCCCTTTGTAGTATGAATATTTTAAATGTACAAAAACTTTTGAGGAAATTCTAAATAAAAATTGTATGGGTTTTTGTTGTTCTTGTTATTGGTTAGCTACATAAAGTACGAATTTAATATAAGCACATCTGGATAAACCGTTGTTTTGTCTCAGAACCTGTCATTAGGCTAGAGAGGAATGATATTTTTTTGGTGATTCATTAACTGGATATTGATGAACAGTTAACTGTCAAGAATGTGTTACCCACGTGCTGTACTTACCAGTTTGCTAACTATGCTATTGAAGGCAATATGACAAACATGGAAAAACAAAACAAAACCCTGATGTGAATCAGCATACTTAGCAAAAGGTTTGGGTAACCTGGAGGGAAATAAATTGTACTGTAATATCTAACAAAAAGAATAATACAACACTGTGTGTGTGTGTGGGGGGGGGGCATTCACCAGGCTAGGCACTCTGCCTTTCCTTTGCTTATGGAAATACTATTATACATTCAAGTCCATATCTTCTAAGAAAATCAGAAAGTCAAAATAAAGGTTAAATGATAAAAGAGGGAAAATGGTATTATTTATCATAAGAAAAGAAAATTATAAAACTTAAAGTTACCACATTTGAATTCAAGAAAGAAATTTTCAGTGAGTAGGAATGTTTAGAGTTGTGAGTTTTACTTGGAATTAGAAGTAGGATAAAATGAAGATCATCAAGGAATGACTGAGACACAGCCCAACTTACTGATGAGAGAGGGTGGGTTAGGTACATTCTCAAAGCCCTTAAGAGCTCTGTATTTTGTAGGTTTTTTTTCCCCCTAATCTATGGTGATCAGGCCAACATAATTGTGACTGATTTGAGGAAATTTTATTTTCAGCATCTGTCACAAACACATTCAGGAGGTCAAACTTGTAAATCCAGGTTTGAGCAGGAGATCAAAAAACTATGAATTAGAAATAATCTTTCCTTCTCTGTTTTCCCATTTCATGAATGAGGAAACCAAGGCTTGAGAAGGTCATGCTCCCCTCCTCAGCAACACACACCATTTTCACTCAGAGAGTGGACAGCACATTATAGAACTGGAATTGTAGTCTTAGGACCCTATGGCTAATTTTCTTTCCCTTCTACATGCCATTGATTGTGGTGTAACATGTCATATAAAGTGGATATTATTATTCTTTTTACTTTCATATGTTCTCCAAACATTTAGATTGTGAAAAGAGTATTTTACTCAAGAAAGTTGTTCTGTCATCAAGAAGAAAGTCTCCTCTTTCCATACAGAGGTTCCCTTGCCAAAAACTAATCGCTTAGCATAAAAATGCTGCACTTGTTCATGCATTAGTAAAATCAATTCTCCTCCTATTATGCTGCTCAGCCATTGTATCTGTCAGCACTCTTGGTGTGAAGCTGTTCTCTAAAGCTGTGTCACCAGGCACAAAGATTTATAAAACTTGGCATGAGTATTAATTTTAGGACTGATTTTATAGTCAGTGAACTCTCTAGGCATTGTGCTTTCTTTCTGTTCTCCTTCTGTAACGCAACATTTAGACACGAGGCGTGGGGTGGTATCAGTTCCCCAATAAGAATTAGAGAAAGGGGAAGGAATTGAGGTACTTTTCATTTCTTCAAAATTGTATCGAAATTTACTCTGTGCCAAACGTTGGTAGGTACCAAGAATGTGGACATATGCAATCGCCAGCCCTGAAATAAGTGATAGTCAAAAAATGTAGTTAATGTCAATTTTTAAAATTTAGAATGTTAAATGGTTTGACAAAGATGAACATGAATGGAGTGTTGTCAAAGAACATGGAAGAGACAGGAGAAAAATTGCATGAAATGGTTTGATGAATAGGTAGGAGTTTATAAGGGAAAGTCATGTGTGTGTATGTGTATACAAAGGAGGAAAACAATTTTGCTATATTTCAGTTTTAAGAAGAGACTTTTAGAGAGGAAATCCACAGCCCTGTTTCAGATATAAAACTTGTCAGTTAATAATTGGTCTCTATTTATTCATAGAATACTTCTACATTACCACAGAACAAACCACCTCAGTTAATGAAGTCTATCAAGAAATTCAAGGTCAATTCTGTCATTGGACAAAATAAAAAATCTTTAAGGAGCTGGCACACTTTTGATTGTTTTGAAGATTTTCTCATAGATATTCATCTAATCAGTAAATATCTATTAAGCAGTGACTGGTTTTAGCACTTCGTTAGAACTAAAGAAAATAGTGAAGAGTAAGTTGTCACCAGCCCTGCAGAAAAATGTTCAGACAGTTAAGAAGATAAAGTCACATTTGGTAACTAAGAATGTGCAGCAATATAATGTTCAAAACTGGAATGTAGGCTACTAGGGGTGGTTACAAAGCCTCTTTCAGTAAAAATTCATCTAAGATCATCTTTCATTGTCACGTGAATATTTATTTAAATGCACATGTACACCAATAGCCTGATTTTCAATTAGAAAAAAATAGATCCAGAAATGTTTACTTAAGAAAAACATTTCTTTTTTTTATAATTAGGGAGTCTAGTAATTACTTATTTTCCCAAAATGGTATTATATTGCATTGCATTGGGTCAGGTATATGCTTTCATTTCACACCTAATAGCCTCTTTTATGATCACAAACAAATTAAAAATGGCAACCCAACAACTTCTATTCTCCCTATAGGGGGAAAATGCATTCCAATATAGCTTCCAATTTGCCTTGCTAATTTTAGTTAGTACAGAATGAGTGGCCAGACAGTTCTACTAGGAAGCTAGTCTCCAAAGAAACATTTCGGATTTGCAGGCTCTTGGGAAAGGTCCAAAATGGGAAAAATTCAATAGAGACTTTTTCTTATTTGATCCAGGGTTAGAGGTGAAATAAAACAAGGTTTGGGAGAACAAAAGATGCTGCTTTTTCTCTATTAAAAATTGCTAAAAAGATTGAGTGATAAGGTGAAAGTAGAGTCTTCTGATGATTGCTTTTGAATGGTTTAGTGAGTGACTGCAGTTAATGAGATACATGTTTACTCCTGCAACAATGAACAGGTGGGACCTACTAGTTCTCTTCTTGTTTCTGATTATATAATTTCAGTTTTTACACTAAAAGGTAGAATATTCACGAGCAGAGACTGTGTTCTTTACCATTGCTTGGGCCAACTTCCATATCTCAGACCTACTAACTGTATCATAGTTCCACAATCAATACCTGTCTATTGACAAAGTCAGTGAGAGACCCATCGCCTGTCTGTCAGAGTTGTCAGTTGGGGGCTCTATAAGAGGATTCCATGGCCGCTGACTGTTTCTGGGATTAGCCAAGCACAGCAGGCACCATATGTTCACAACAGATCCAGACTACCTCCCCCTCGTCGCACCCTGAGGTTTAGTCTCACTCGGTTTATCAGTGTCCATTGCTCTTGGACACTGTTGTGAAAAGAGGACATTTTTTTATTATTTATCTTGACTAACATCCAGCTCATTCCTAGTTCATATATTATGCCTCATGAAGGAAATATGTATGTTTCGAGTGATCCTCACAGGTGTTGTGTAACAAATTTCTTAGGGTCACCTGATTTGGATACAGTTGCTTGAAAGGGGATGCTTTTTTGTTCTAAAGTGTGATTGATGGCTTTGCTCTTTATTTAAGCCTTCCTAAGTTTAATATTAAGCCGTCATTATTCATATAAAAGTCTGGTATTGATATCAACATTATGCAAATTTATATTAGTGACTTTTACTTTGTCAGAAAATAGTTGTTTTAAGTTAATAGAGTCTAAGGAGAATTTAAACAGAAGAATGCTGCAATTTCACTTAAAAACATATACAATTTTATTTCTATAAAGTCTAGAAACTGTTGAATATATATAATAAATAGAGTGTCAATACTACATCACAATACATGTTACATTTGATATGTTGTCCTATATTACCAATGCATAGTTTAATGCAATGCGCAAAATTCCAATGAGCATTAGTGCTGCATTTCCATCCATCTCTGCACATGCATCTATGAGATGTTACCTTAGACGATGTTTTCTCTCAGATTTCACTAAAACAATAAATCACACAAACCTGTGCTTTTAATCTATTCTACACTACCTCAGTCATTCAATCCAGTTTTGCAAATTATCATTCAGCCATTCCAACATTACTCTGGCTTAGAGGAGTAGTATGCCATTGCTATTAGAGCTACTTAGATGACTTCCTCTACCATGTAGAATGAGTATTATTTAATAAGTTAAATGGTCAAATGTGGCATCTTTAAGACTTTTGTTCACTCTGTAGAGTAAACATGCAGCTGAAGGAACAATAGTACTGCCTCGGCCTCTTGCTATAAGCTTAGTCAGAAGGGCATCAACTATGGAATTATTAAACTTAGAAAGAGTAAACAGATTGGCTGATTTTTAAGTGCCTTTCAGTTTTAAAATGATTTGGAATTATGGAATGAGTCAGTGCTCCTGGATGTGTGAAAATAGAATCCCATAGAGTCCATAGACCCCACTGGTGATCTAAACTAATTTTGACAAGTTATTTTTTGTAAAGGCTCTGGCTCATCTCACTTCAATTGATTTCAGCTCAGTCATCACTTTTTCAGGTAAGCCTTCCCTGACCTCTCTGACCAAATCAAATTTACCTAATGTTTATCTCTCATGGGAACACATACTTGTACCATTAGTACTTATATCATTTACTTTATTTGTGAATATTTGACTGATTTTTGTTTCTTTGCTAAATTATAAAATCTTTAGACAGGAACCATATACCTTTTTGCTGAACATTTTATTCCATACAATATTTGGTATGAGGTTGCTATCAAAAAATAATTCAGTTGAATGGACTGCAAATAAATGAACACAGCTTTCAATGAATTGTGAGACTTGCCTTATGGTATCACCCTCCTCTCAATAGCTCCATCTCTTGTGCTTATATGGCAGATCTCAGAAACCCATTCTTCCTCGAAAAGTAACCTGATGAAAGAAAAACAAGGGGCATAATAATTTTGAATTATGTTAATTTAGTAGTCTTCTATGAACTCTCTCAGAGGGCCATTGGGAAGATTGCAGGAAGCAAACAAAGGTCTTTTCCTTTCTCCACCTTGTACTCCTTTAAACAGCTCAGTCTTGCCTTTGTATATTTACCAGTTCAATCCAGATCTTTATTTTTTATTAGATTGATGGGATATTTTTAAATATTTGAGATGTTGCCCAGGGTAGTTTCTCCCACTGGGCTGTTCTGAACCAATCACATCTCTCAGTTTTATAGGATGGAAGTGCCCTTTAAAGCAATAATCAACTTGATTATTTGAAAGCTAGAGAAAAAATAAAAGTACACCATCAGTAATTTTGAAAAATTGCTTCTCAAGTGCCCTTTTACAAAGGAGTCCCTAAAAGTCCTATTTAAGCTGAATTATGATTAGCAGTGGTCAGTGCTTCAGGTTCTAGCAACAAATCTCTCTATTTTGTATGTATAATGTATGGGGGAAAATGATTGCTAATACAGTAGGTCTGATTACTTATTTTGTCTAGTGGCAGAAAGAGTGTTTTTTTGGACCAAGCTTTGAGTGAATCAGCCTTCTTTAATGGGACTTATCTTGGCCTAAGCAAAAGTATGATTTTTAAATTCCCTTTCAAATTCACTCTTATCCTGGCCGATATATACTTTCTTCTTTGCTAGAAAGCTATGCTAACCTTCTAGAGTGAAAAGAAAATCATAATTTTATTTGTCAGGACAAGATAAAAAATATCACAATACTCTTCTTTAAAAATTTTCCCTTTAATTCATTATAGCAAACCATGAATCACTGGTCTGTAAGTTAGGGAATATTTGTATGCTGTCTCATTCCAATCATGCATACTTAGCAATCACATGAGGTTCTAACATCACCCTTAACAACTTTATGTGGCTACTTCAGTTCTCAAGGATCCATTTATTTAAGTACTATTGAGAATAGTATTTGCAAGGCGAGGACACAATCTTTTTTGACTAAATGGAATAATTAGGAGTACTATACCATGACCAATCTCTTGACAGGTTTCATATTTCTTCATAATCCAGTTTTTAAATGATATTAAACAAAGCTTCTGTCTGGTGAGTTTATCAGTTTTTCAGTGGAAAAGACTGACAGATAAATTATTTACTTTTCAAAAGCTTTCAATACAGACTATTGTCAATTTTCTCAGGGTTCTATGGCAAAACAACCAATAATGAATACACACAAGAGAATGTACAAGGGTCTGCAGCAGTGTGTGTAATATTTCAGAAAGTAACAGAAGGTGAGAATTGTATTGAAAAAGAGAAATGGGAAGATCTATATATTGCTTCTTTAATACCTATGAATCAATTTAACATTCCTCAAAATAATAGATTTTATAGAAAACCAGTGTAACCCAGAATAGAAACGAAAATCCCAAAAGAAATAGATAACTCCAAAATTACTTTGTAAAATTATTTAGGTAGATATCGGGGGGAAAGTAGTAAAATAAAGATGATAGGAAGATCTAGAAAAAATACACCCCTAAAATCTTAATTGTCATGTCTGTCATTCATGCTAATAACAATAACTTGAATCGATAAAACTCTAAAAGAACTGAGCTTATGTGGTTGCATAAGCCTTAAATCAGAGAAACTAGCACTGTTCATTATTGTCCACTTTTGATCAAGAACTGTGAGACCTCCAAGGATGCAAAAATAGTCCCTGCTTTCAAGGACCTTAGCATTCGGAGTTCCCATCTACTACTATCTAGTAACTAGACTGAAAATTGTCTTTGGCAAGGAACTATATCTTCATTTTTCTATGCTTCTTATTATCTTGACCAAGATTTTTATGTGATTAGTTGCTCAATAATGGTTGGCCAAATGTGTTCTTGTTATTTTAACTCAATGGGTATCAATAAAATTTTGAACTATATGATGTTTAATCTAAGTGGAGCATTAGGTGCTCAGTAGCACTTAACTGATGTTCAACCCAATAAATAAAGATTAATTGGGAAGAATTTTGATAGTTTACTAAAATGAAAGGTGCCAAAGTTGAGAAACTCTGTTCTAGACCCATTCTTCCTCTCTTCCAGACAATCTCATTTGAGTATTTTTATTCTGTTTTTGATTTAATATTTTTTTATCACCAAGAAAGGATTAAATTATTATTACTGATGAACTTATTTTGACCCTATTAATTATTATTAGTTATTTCAAAACAGTGTCCTTTCTTGTTGCCACAGCAGCTGTATTTTGTTAGAAGGATGGCCTGAGAAAATGTTTCATTCTAATGAAGCATAGGACACAAGTCCTGATGAGAGCAAGGTGAAAATTAAACCTTTGCTCTTCAATAATATATTTTTATAATAGTCTTTTACCATTATAACCTTCTGGCCATTTTAATGCAAACTTGTTTCTATAAGGCCATATTTAGTTGCTATAACAACTTGATGTATCTCTTGGTGAGCTCTTCTTGCCTTAACATTGCTTTTTAAAAAGTTGGGGTTGCTATGACTACAAAATACTGCTTTATTTTCAGCAAGCTTCTTTTCCCCTTGTAATGCTGCTTTCAAAATATATATGTAGACATGCACATGTGTGTGTACTTCTACTAACATACCTTATGGAAGTCTACAGTATAGTAAAATCATGTCTAAAATCACTAGAGGCAAGATGGCAATTTATTCGAGTGCACATTATTATTCTTAAATTGATTTTTATAGCACTAGATGAACTCAGATTAGAGATGCCTTTTCCTTCTCCAAATTAAATAACCACTTAGTGACAGATCTTCATTTTTGTTTTATGATTTACTTGCCACATCCATCATATTACAACATCTTCCTGTTTCCAACATATTTGCATGTTGGCCTTGAGTGAGTCATTCGAATTTGAAGAGTGTGAACGAGTGTTTTGTCTTAATCTGTACATGGTTATGAATGGACTTTATTTTATAACACTGATGATTATAGTCTTCTTTACATCATAGATAACAAGATCCCTAGTGCTAAAACTTTCTCACATTTAAATTTGGAAAAACCACAAGGCTGGAAGTTAGGACACCTTGATTCTGTTTTTAATTCTATCAAAGTTATCTACATGAACATAAGCTAACCACCTTATCTCTCTGGAAGAATACTAGCCAATAGAAATAAAATGTACATATTTAGCATTACATCTCCATCAAATTTGGTCATGCAGCAACATTTCTTGTTTATTGGTCACTCACTAAGATCTAGGTCCTTTGTTAAATCTTAAGAATATACAGATGATTGGGAAAATATTTTCCTGGCTTATGACAGAGAGAAAGGGAGAGATAAAGAGTGGGAGAGAAGGAGAAAGAGAAAAATGAAGAAGGAGGTGGGGAAGAGGAGGTGGGGAAGGAAGGAAGGGAGGGAGGGAAGGAGGGAAGGAAGAAAGCAGATTCCCTAAATCCTTTCTAGCTATTACATGCTATCATCGGTAATCTGATTTTGTTTTATTGTAATTGGGAAATACTGGAGTAAAGTAGGAAGCTTCCTGCTACTTTTGTATGATTTATTCATGTTTCTAGTCTCAACTTCTTGGGAAATAATTGCACAGATTAAGTGCACCCTATATATTTATTGAAGTGATCTCCCTTCCTGTCAAAATATGTGATCGAATCCAAGATTAAATAAATATTATTTTCAAGAGAAATTTAATTAGTTTGAAAAAATCAGCCATACATGAGTATTTTAGGAAAATGAAAAAGGATATCACATAAAAAACTTATTCTTTCTCTGTAGTTTTCTTGCAGTTTAGAGATTATAGTCTATAAATAATCAAGGAGAAGCACACGGTTGTCTCAAATTGTTTTGGTACTACACTGCAGGCAACATTGCCAGGTCATCATTGATGCGTCTAGATCTGTTAGCACATTGTTGCTTCTTTATTCCTCTCCTGTCCTTTCTCATTTGGAAAAAGCCAAATCAAAATGAGCCATGTGACTCTTAGTCTGCTCAGTGAAAGAAGTTTCTGCTTTCCTATTAATCATGTGTCATTTTTTATCACTATTATTTTAGAAATAAAGTGGTTATTGAATAGTTTTTTAAACTAAGCCATTTTTCCTGGAATGCAGAGGTTTGGATAATCTAATCTGATTTGGAAATAAGAAAAAGAACAGTGTTACAATTAGAGTGGATTCTCAAATTAGGCTGCAGATGGTAATCTAAGTTGTAACTTGAAATGTTTGATTCTCACAGCTCTTCACATTACAGAACATTTTAACTAGACCTCATTCATTTGTCACAGATTTTTTTTTTTTTTACCTTTTTTAAGTAATACAACACAGTGTCTTGCATTTCATATCTCTTCGGCCTTTATAAATTGAAATTATATTCAACACATTTCACCTTTAGAGTTAACGATATAAGATGATTGTGGAATCCTTGCAACAGAGTTGCACAGTGAGTACCCATTCTATATTAGCCTGAGAGATTTGCTCATCACAAACATTAGAATATATTTGAGGTGAGAATAGTCTTAGGTAACTGTGATCATATCATTTCCCTCTAAACTGGTAAATAAAACTATCACTTCCTGAAGGGAATTTGTTTACATTGAACATAGATTATTTAGGATAATTCTGGGTACTAAAAAGAAATGACTCAGAAATGACTTCAACTTATTCACCCTGCCTTCATGAAGCTTATGTTCTAGTGCAGGACAAATAATACACTAGTAAATGTATGTTGGCAGATTGACACCACACGATGCAGTGTCATAGAGGAGAAGGTTTTGAGGTCAGAGAAGGCCTCTTTGAAAATGTGGCATTAAAATTTGTTTATACTTTGCTCCATGTTCTCTTCATGATAGCTATTGTCAATTATTAGCAAAGCTGTCATGTTGGGATGGTTACAGTGGAAAGAACATTAGATTATAAATCAAAGATATAGCTGCTGGCTTCAGTTCTATGTCCCTTCTGAGATATTACATATTTTATATCTCTAAAATCAGAGGGATGATGTCTACATAGGATTAGGGAATATCTGATCTCTATCTTTTTTTCCACCAGTTCTCCAAACCACCTTCCAACCTAGCACACCACTTTCCTGCATATTATTAATACTGAATTTGTTTAGTTTCTTAAGATATTTTAAGCCTTTAAAAAGATAGTGGTTCTCTTAGCTGAGCTGACTCCCTATCAAGTTACTATATTTTTAAATAACATCTTAAGTCACTACTTCCTATCTGAAACTTTCTCTGATTCTTTCTTACAGAGGGAGGAGTGTTTTTTGTTTTCACTTTTTGAACTATTTAAATGTATTTTAGAATTTTTTTTTAACCTTTAAAATGTTGTTTCATTACATATATTACACTGAATCAGTAGTAATCGATTATGTATTTTTTTCTTCCCATTAGGACATGAGCTCTTTTAGGGCCCGAAATATGTCTGATTCACAACCAGAGTGTGGTTCTTGCCCACAGAAATTGCAATCTAAAAAAGAAAGTGAATGCAATTTAAAATAATAAATTTTAAATTTTAAAATTTAAATTTTAAATATTCTCCTATAGCAATGAGAATCACCTTATCTAGAATTATCTCATGGCAAGAGGCCTTTGTTCTACTTTTACATAATTAGATTGCAAAGGGGATGCTTTCTGGCTTATTCTGGGAAAGAGAATATATCTGCTTGCTGAACCCTTCACTAAATTGGGAAGAGTATACACAATGAATAGGAAGCAAAGAAACAAACAAACAGTGTTTTACCCAGACCCAACTTTCCTTGCATCCCAATGAACTTAACATACGCTGCTGTGGTCACAAGAGAGTGTACCCATTCCGTCAGATACCATCTTGCAAAATAATTGCTAAATTCTTCAGAGGTTAGAATAATAATAAGGTCAGTCTTTGGCAAACATTATGTTTTTGTCAACTTCATTAAATTCCATCTTTTTATCCTTTTTTCTATATGCTTATAAGTAAAAATCCAGGGATACAATTTTATGGGAACTAATAGAGTATTCTGCTAAACTACTTAGTCAAAATATCTGAATTTGATGCATTACTTGTCTACTTGCCAGTTTATCATCTTGGACAAATAATATCTTGTTTTTCTATTTATACATCTGTGTAATGTTAATAGCACCTGCCTCTAAGGACCACATGTGTCAATGCCTGTGAAGTGTCTGAGACCTAGCACATGGTGCTTCAGAATTTTCGACCATTGTTAAAATGCATTGTAAATATTGATGTAATTTTGGTTTATTTTGATATTATAATTTCCTAGGGCTATACCTAGCATCTTAGTAATTTTTAACAAATAATAGGTAATTTATTATTGGCTTTACTCAGTATTTCTAAGATCTATTTTTTTTTTATTTAAAGAAAATATTTTTAATACATTTCCTCTTTCATTCTTCGGACTATTTGGATAACTAACGGTTGCATAGAGATAGGCTGTGAATTCCAAGGAGTGTTTGATAAATGTAAGCCTGGTAATAAAACTGGTAACTCTCTCTGGGATCTGAAAGAGTTGCTATTTCAAGTGGTTTATTATGTGTCCACCACTGTTTTTAGTGGTGTCTTTGGCTGTAGAAATATGAGAAGTATGGATATTGTGTTTTTTACTTTATTCTGGCTAACACGGTAGTGAAAATTCCAATTGAGGATGAAGTACTTACACAAGTCATAATGTGTAAAGAGCTAATGGTATCTTCGTATTTATGTTTTGATATCGGAAAGTCAGATGAGATTTAAAATTGTATCCCTGGATTTTTCAATTAATGACACATTAGTCTCCTTTATAAAGGAAAAATCAGAGGTTAGGGAAGTCATCTGGATGAAAGGGAATATTAAAGTACTCATTTCAAATTTAGAATGCAAATCAAAATAGGTCAGTTTAGTAGCTTAAAAGTTTTATAGTCTTTTGACAACAAGATAGAAAGAAGTATTTTACGTGGGTAAAGCACATTCTTCTAACATCATTTCTTAAATGAGTGAATCTAAAGTAGGTTATTTCTTCATGCTTTTCTTGGGGAATAATTATTCCTGGAATGAGATCCTATATTCAGAATAGAGCGATCTAAAGAAAGTAGCTGTGACTAAAACATAGCAGATTAACTGCAAATTTGTAGGAAGTGGTAAGATACCCCACACTGTCTGATTGCTGATTTTCTTGATTGTTGCACTGCCTCGCTCCCTGTAACTGAATGGGATTACTGGAAGGATAAGGTTGCAGGTTTCTGAGAGAACCCTGGCTGGTATGGTATTCCCTTTGTGTTTCACTGATGAAAAGCCCAGTAATCCTAAAAGTGACCTGAAACCAATTTCATCATAGCTATCTTAAATGATAAAAATGGTCTTTCATATGCATATCCAATTAGTAGATTCTCACTGAAATACCTTAGTAATAGTAGGAGCTTCTGTGTCACTCATTTTATGTTGATACTTACTTAAACAGTTTTTTTCTTATTTGCAGGGACAAATAGGAAGAGCATAGTTAATTTTTACTGTCCTTTCTAAGTCCGATCTAGGACAAGGCTAGATATATTTTTTCTGTAATAGGGAAGATAGTAAATATTTTGGTGGGCTAAGAAGCAAAATCAAAGATATGATGAAGGTACTTATAAAACAAAAAGGAAAACTGTCCTTCTCTATTTATCTGGAGGCCATGGGTTCTCACATATATGAAAAAAAAAGGAAAGTTGGTGACAGTGCTCCATTGGGAAGCTCTGCTTGCCTCTCAGCCTCCGAAGATCTCCCTGGCTCTCATTCTCATGTCTTGTCCCACCTTTCTGGTTCCCCTCCATAACTCTGGTAAATAATACCCTCATTACAGGCAGCAGGAGCTATCCTAATAGCTCTGAGCCAGTTTTATTCCTACCATCTGATCATGAGGTAGAGGGAAAAGAGAAATAAATGCCTGGTATCCTCCACTGAAATTACTACTACATTTTGCAGTGTGAGTTGGTCTTTTTATTATGGTCCATCATTTTAGATCAAAGGGATAAGGGGGTGGATAAATCTTTCTAAGTCCATATTGTATATGTATATAACTTTTGGAATCAATCCACTTGTATAATTAGCAACCACCCAAAATGCTTCTTCATATTGAGGGTATTTAGTTGCTAAAATATCACTTTCTTTCTTCTTCTTTTTATTTTTCCAAATAATGTTTGGTAGAGAGTGACTCAATTAATACATAAATTAAGATAAAATTTTCAAATATTTTGCTGGGACATATTTTCATTTTGAGTTTTTCAAAATCTATTTCCTATTTGCTATCCATTAAATACTAGTCCTGATCACATTTTAATGCCAGGATGTGAGACTTATCGTGGCTTTGTTCAAATATTTTAAAACACATAAAACAACAAAGTCTCTATTTCTCTATATCTTGCCTACTTTTCCTTTTAATCAAGCAAAGGTGTAGTTATATTTGCATAATGGAAAAGCATACAGCCGAAAGAGCAAGAGGTTATGCCTTTATCCAGACAACATAAGTGTGCGACCACACACAGAATAATTTAACATCAGAGATGAGCATCATCATTTAGGCAGCTTTTTATATGCCAGGATTTTCTATAGTTGAACCAATGACCTTTCTGTCCTCATTGCAATTATCTGTTTCAAGAGAAGTTCTCTTTCTGAGTTCAGAGCCTCTGATGATGGCATCTTTGTCAAAGGAGAATGGTAACCACTGCTCAAACCTGAGACTTCTATCTTGGCTCCAGGCATTAAGGAAACTTGAAGGTTGCTGACAGAGAGGGGGAAAAAAAAGCTTATTTTTTTCCTGGAGGTGTATGCTACTGCTGCCTGGACTTCACTGCATGAGATAAAGACTATTGGTCTTTATTTTCTGAGGTCTGCAATAACCCTAGAAATGGTTGTGGTCCAGGAGCTGATATTTTTATGTCATATAAGCTAACCTTTTCTATTCCAACTGCTTTTGAACAAAATACAGTGGTGTGTGAAAGGAAGAAGCTGGAGTATGGGGAGGAAGCTTCACCTCCAGAACCCATAGTTATACCCTCAAGAAAAAAAGTCATTATTGTTGTTGTAATTATGAGTTTCATCATTATAGCAGACAAACTTTTTTACTTCATGAACTCTAACCACCATTCTAAGCAGTTTGCATATATTTGCTCCCTGTAGTACTTACAACAACCCTGTGAATAAGTCCTATTGTTTCTACTTCATAGATAAAGAAACCAAAGCAAAACAGAGATTGGACTTATGGGTGATATAGAGCTTTACATTTATGGGCAATGGAGAGCCATTGAATATTTTAGGCAAGAGAATGACATTGTCCGCATTTTAAACACATAGGCATTTTAAACTAGTGGAAGATTAGAGGAAGGAAAAACAGACTACATGAGATAAGAACTCCAGAGGAAGTAAGTGGTGAGGGAAAAGAAAAGAGAAAAAGATTGATTTGACAAATCATTTATATAAATGAACAGAATTGGGTGATGGGGTTTGGGGAAAAGGGAGGAGTCAAGAAAAAGTCTATGACTCAAGTAGATTAAGTGTACATATAGGACAGAAAATGGGCACATCATAATGCTCTGTCTTATGAATCCCTTACTGAAGCCCTGCCATTAGATTGTCTTCCTGCCCTGTGAAGGAAGTTTGAACCTGACCAGATGTTTTCACATTTCATTTGGTTAGAACAGGCTGGGGAAGATTCCCTGAAAGACAGTCAGGAAATTTTACCTTGAAGGCTCTGCAAATATGAAATTTAAAAAAGAGGATGTAAATCACTCAACAAAGATCCAATCAAAATCAGACCAAACTCTCTTGTTTTGATATCTATGTGGGGATCTGCTCTAGTCTCCCTTTCATAAGGAAAGCTTCCCAGGGCTTCAATGTTAATTATGAAATTTGTGTTCTTTACAGATGATTGCATTATCATCACAGACAGGACAGCTAAGCCCCTAGGAGCAGGGAGAAAGAAACCATTTACATGTTCTCACCAATCAGGCTTGAAAAAGTTTTTGAGATAACAGGTAATTTACTCCAGGACTGTCCTAAAGCATATTTATAAATGTGCAAGTGGGTCATTTTTAGTCCCTCATTTATGATGCTTCCAAGGAGAAGAAAAGAAAGAAGCATTGTCATCCAATAAGATATTATTAGAGAAGCATCAGTTGAGCTTGCTTCCTATCTGTGTATCTGTGGTTGTTTCTTTAAAGTTTCTTTTAAGCTGGACTTCTAATTCAAACATGCTTAGACTAGTTAAATTCTTTTCATGGCTTACATAAGTTGACAAACTAGCAGAATATTTACCTGAATGATAGCTGCATTTAGGAGATGCTATTTTACCTTTTATGTCTCAACGAACACTAACATGCTTAACTTGATTCAAGTAGATCATCACTTGAAGATTATGTGGACTATAGGAAAATTGGTTTCCCAAATTTCAGCATAATTTCCGACATAATAGATGTTCTATGAGTATTTGCAACACTGAATTGAAGATTGTAGAAAGTCTTGAAAAATTACTCACAGAGTTTCTTGGGGTGAACTTTTAGATAATAACACCAAAAATGGATTTGAACATAATAGTAAAAACAAAATAAAAATTTTTTAATTTTGTGGCCATTAGTTCTCGGTTCACTCAGAGATGCTGAAGGCACAAAGTAACAGATCACCTCCTTTCATAACTCAGGTAATTCTCAGTGACGTTAAGACTTAGGTACTATTATTATCCCAATTTTACCTATGAGAGAGTGAAGCACAGAGAAGTATTCAGGGCCATACTACAAACAGTAGATCAGAGACTGGATTAATATGTCTGACTGTCATCAGTAAGGTAGGGGCTATGACCCAATATTCTCCTTTGTGACCTTATGGATCAAAGACAGAATCTATTCCAACTCCAGAGACTGTGCTCTTAACCATTATACTAACCTGACTCATACTTTTCTTTCATATTGGCTGAAATTCTACCTTGAGTGATGTATGACATTGGCTTGATGTCCTTGGCTGCTTCATTACTTGTTTCTCAAGGGCATTCAGCTGTTATCAAACTGGTTACTCCTTAAGTTGAATTACTTTATCTCTCCTGGGTGGGTAAGATCAGAGATCAAGGAGTTTTAAAATTATAGATCAGCAGTTTGCAAACTTCTTGGTCCCAGGACCCCTTTACATTGTTAAAAGCTTTTGGGACCTCAAAAAATTTTGGTGGTGTGGGTATCACTTTGTAGAACATCTTTCTTTATGTCTGTCTTTATCTTACATACTTTATCATACATATGTAATTACATACTCTCCCCTGAAGCATTATTTTGTGAAAGCCCTTGACAATTTGAGGCCAGAAGGATACAATACTGGCCACTGAGTCTCTAAAGTCATGTTTCTATTGCTCAGTGTCCATTCAAGTATCTTCCCAAGTTTTCAGTCTCTTCATGGACTCAGACATCTTTTCCAGACTTCTCTGTCTTTATAAAAATCAACTGACTTAAAACATTACCCTGATTTTGTTCTAGAATTCTGATAATTTGATCTGCTGGTTTGAATGTTCTTTATATCTGTTTAATTTTATTTGATTCCTATACAGATAAACTATGCTAATGAGCAACAACTTTTTAAGTCAAACTTATGTTCTTGATCTGGTTTACTGATTAGGAACCAGGATCAAAAAAATAAAATAAAACATGACCTCCCTTGATATCACACCTGCAAATTCCTTCCTCTTTCTCCTCACTCTCTAGTGGTTGGATTTGCTTATTGTGTAGCTGTTTGTCATTTGCTAAATCTGATGACATTTGGCTGTTTTGAAGTATAAGTTGATACTTTAAGCTAATGTGCACCCCTACAGAAAATATGCAAAATCCTTTTATAGGCATACATGTCATGCCTTTCTTCATTATATACTGTGTTATATCAGTTTGAAATTAAGAGTGAGCTCTGGTCCAATAATTCAGGTCACCCTGCAGAGCTCGAATCTGTGACAAGGAGGAAACTGGAGGCCTAGGTACTGTGAGTTCAGGAATTCTTCACCTTAGGTTTTTTCACCATCCTCTAGAAAAATATCCTACCCAGAATTTTCAGATAACAATGAATCCTGAGACCAGATACTAAGGGAGTGCCTTTATATTCACAGGAGATCCCAGGGGTCTTCCAACTTAAAAGATTACAGAAACTCTCTGGCAACTATTTGAACATGAATAGTCATCAAAACTTTTCATTTTCAGTGACAGCCCTAGAGAATCTATACTAGAATCACTTACCTATTACAGAAATGGTCATTAAAAATAGTCATCGAAATTAAGTATTTTGTTCATGTCTGAGATAAATTAGTAAACTATAACTTACAAATAAGATGGGATACTGGTAAATGCCAGAGTTTAACAGAACTTATCATTAAGAATATACATCATTTTCCTCCTCAGAAAATTATAAATATAAAATCTGACTATACTTGACAAAGGGTGCAGGCAAGGACAGTGTTTGCTGGTCATCTGACTTGTATCAGAAAACCAATCAGATTTTTTTGAGGAAATTATTTACTTTGGGCTTTACTCTCCCCAACTATAAGTTATTGAACACACAACATCCTTGGTTTTTCAATTATCCCTATTTCACCGACATAGCTGAGATTCATTTTCCCCATACTAGAAAATGAAATGTTTCCCTCTAAGTAAAACTGATATATGAGACAGAAATTGAGTCACATGATTGGTTCTGTAATGACAAGAACAATTACTCCATTTTTCTCTCCATTAAAAATACCAAAACAACACATCATAATCAATAGAAACATTTTTATTGTCTGCCTTATGTGTGAGCATTTACAAATATCTCCATATTTGGGAGATCTGACAGATCACATCGAAATCTGTCTAAATACTATAAGTTTCTCAAAAAGCTATGTGGAGATAGAGGAGAAGTTCCTTTAAACACAATGTAGTTGAACCAGTTCCCACTCCAGAAGCAAGCTTTCAGAAACCAGGTACATAAAATAGCATCTTAGCTATCTATGGTTGATACCACTTTTTTTTTTTTAATGATTGAATTCCAGTTCTTAAGAAGGAAGAAATCTATGGAATTGTGACATATGCAAAGCATCTTGATGCTAGAGAAAAGTCAAAAAAGAAGGCAAGTGGAAACTCTACATCAAGAATTGCTCATATTTACATTGATTCTCACCAGGCCCTCTCCTAAGCCTCTTCTATTCCTCTCTCATATCTTTCTTTTTACACAGTTTACACTTATCTTTGTGCCTGCTGAAGCTGGTGACCACTCTAACAGATGGTGCTAACGTTTTGTTTTTGTGTTTTGTTTCTATTTCCCTAGAAAAGCAATGCAAGAATTACCATACAATTTCTATTGTTTTTCTGCTTGTCTTTTTTTCTCCTACAAGTATATCCTGAAGTCATTTCCCAAACCATGGGCCTCAATGGATAATTAGTGATTCAGAAACTTTTTAAGAGTTACATAAACATCAATCAAGCATTCTTAGTTTTTTCCTAATCTGGTATAAAATGACAAAAAAAAAGTGACTCCCTTACTATATCAACAGTCTGGCCTTTGATGCATATGTTGGAGAGTTTATTTTTTAAACTCATGATATATTGGGGTTTATTTTGTCATAAGAGAATTACAACCATAAATATGGAGTTAAGTCTCCCCAAAGGCTAGCAGTAATGATTGATGAACACCTGCTTCCTGGACCGGTGATTAGGATAGACATGTTCTTTCAGGATTTATGGTGTGAGAATAGACTCTATTTTGTTCTGAATGCCACTGAAGCTGAGGAAGGAAACTACTCAATTGACTACTCTTGCATGTTCTGTAGATGCTTCCATTTGTTTTGTGTTGTTATTGGTGGTGGTGGTCTCTATAATGAACAGAAATCTGCTTCCTTATGTCAAATACTGGTTTTTACTTCTTATCTCTAAAGCTTCAGATGATCTAATTCCTCTCTCATGATACCACTTCAGATATTTTTATCAGACATAATATTTCAAGTGTTTTTCAGCTGAACATTTTCAGGGTCTACAGTTATTTTATTGTCCATCTTATTTGAGATAAAATATATGTAAAATGTATGTATGTGAAGAAAAAAAGATAATGAAATTTATCTAGATGAAAATGGTGGTGAGATTATGGTTAGTTTTTATTTCTTCTTCATTTTTGTGGTTTTTCTATAAGAATATGTGCTTTTTTTTCATCCATCAAACTGCACATTATATTCCAGATGAGAAATGATGATTCACATAGAGTACAATGCGATCATACCCTCTCTTTTATCTGTACACTTTCTTTTAATGAAACCAAAGCTTGAGTAAGCCATTTCATATTTTGGATTATCCATGAAAGAATGTATTTGGAATAAGACCTTTTCATTTTATTGCTTTGAAACCTCTTGTTCTTATCACACTACATTCTCTAAATGAATTTAAATGTGGGCAGGGGGAGCTGTTTGTAGCCTAGAGAAGTAGGTTATAATGTATATTGTAGAATTTAGAGTATGAAAAATACATAGAAGTCCTTTAAGAATGTGTATTAAAAGGTTACACTAAAAAAAGACAGACTACAACATGTGTTCGGAAGGATCTGGAGAAAGGAAACTCACATACATTACTAGTGGAATTATAAAATGTTTCGCCCATTTTGGAGAAAAGGTTGGCAATTTCTTAAAAATCTGAGCACAAATTTACCCTAGCACCTAGAAATTCTACTTATAGGTATTTGTCTAAGAGAAACGTAGTTATGAAAACATAACTACGAATGTTCATGGAGGCATTTTTGACAGTTGTCGACAAGTTGAAATAATTCAAATGTTTATCAACTGGTGAATGAATAAACACAACATGGTATAGCCATACAATAGAATATTATTTAGCAATAAAAAGTAATGATTTACTGATACATGTATCGAAATAGGTGAACCTCATAAACTTTATGCTAAGATAAAATATATGTAAAATGTATGTATGTGAAGCAAAAAAGGTAGCCAGATGGAAAAGATTGCAGATTGTATACTTCAATTTATTTAAAATGCTAAGGAAAGATAAATTCATAGGGACAGAAAGGAGATTAATAATTGCCTGGCAGCTGGAATGGGGATTAATTACAAATATTTAGAAGAGATCTCCTTAAGGTAATGAAAATGTGCTAAAACTGAATTTTGTGATGGTTGCATAACTGTAAATTTATTAAAAATCTTTGAATCACATTTTTTAATGAGTGCATTTTATGGTTTATAAATTATATGTCAATAAAACTATTATATTTTTTAAAGGAATATGTGGATTAATTTTTCTTTGTGATTTTCTAGATACTATAATCAAACAAACCTCGGAGGCTCATCCTAGAATAGTCACAGACAATCAGAGGGCAAATTATGTTCTGGACTGTTGCTTTCTAACAGAACAACATCAACTTATGTTGTACTTCCCTCCATCCAGATCTTCATGGAATTTATTGTTCACTCTGGTTTATAATCTATTTTCCTTTGAAGACTGATTGAGAATCTGCTTAATACTAATACTGAAATTTTAACGGTCCTTTCTTTTTCTTGCAACACAGCAACATCGGTAAAGTCAAATGCCATTTTTGTCTTCATATTTGTCTTATATGACCAAAGTTGTCATAAAGGGAAGGGAAATTAACATTTTGATGGTATATACAGCAAGAATATTCACAATTGTGCAGATGACTTAGTGCTGCTTGTTATGCATATCACAAAGAGGCAGAACTCCCTCTGAAATTGGATGACTGACATTCACTCTTTCTTCAATGAGCTTTTACAATTAAAAATAACTTGACATTGACCATGAAGTGTGAAAAGTATAATTTTGTTTTAGAAAACATTTGTCATTCTGGTAATTAAGAACTCCTTATCACAGGGCATATTCCTATTGTGTATTGTGTTCAAGAAAGAACCAATATCATCTTTAAAATCCTACTTGCATATTGCTAGGGAAATAAATTTCTATTATAATTTTTTTAAATAGCGATTGAAAGCTATTCTGAGGAAACTTTAGAAACTTTCATATTCCTTCTGCTTTTGATATTTTATGTAGTAACAATCCATCTCGTCTTTAGGGCAATTTTATTATTATTTTTTAAATTTTATTTTATTATTAGATTCAAGTATACAATACATTGGTTAGACATTTATATAGTTTATAAAATGATCCCCCTAGTTGCTTTTTCTCTCCTCTGGTTCTCCGCCTAGCCAACACATTAAAGCTAACAGCATTCCCTAAGCCATGCTCCCCATCCCTATGACCATCTACCAACTACTAATGTGTACTTCTTTAACCTTTCACCCCACTCACTCAGCCTGCCAATCTCCCTCCCCTCTGGCTATCACCAGATTGTCCTTTATATTTGGGGTCTGTTTTTATTAGTTCTTTTTGTTCCTTAGATCCTACATATAAGTGAAATCACATGGTATTTATCTTTCTCTGATTTATTTCACTCAGCATAACAACCTCTAGGTCCATCCATGTCATTGCAAATGGTAGGATTTTATTTTTTTAATGGCCGAATAATATTCTAATGTATATATACACCATAACTTGTTTATCCAATAGTCTGTTGATGGGCATTTAAGTTGCTTCTATATCTTGGCTATTGTAAATTGTGCTTGCATGAACATAGGGGTGCATAGATCTTTACAGATTATTGTTTTGATTTTGTTTGGATAAATACCCAGAAGTGTAATTGCTGGGTCAAAAGGCATATCGATTTTTAACTTTTTGAGACACCTCCAGAATATTTTCTATAGCGGCTGAACCAATTTGCTATCTCACCAGCAGTGTATGAGAGTTCCCTTTTCTCCATATCCTCTCAACAATTCTTGTTCTTTGATTTATTGATGATAGCCATTCTGACAGGTGTGAGGTGTTATTTCATTGTGGTTTTAATTTGCATTTCTCTGATTAATGACCTTGAGCACCTTTTTATATGTCATTCTTTATTATTTAATAATATCTCAGCTAAATCTGGTATTGGTATCAGCTTGGGGACTGATTGGTTGAAGTTAGGGTCAGTCTTGGAAAACTTTATTGGTAGATAGTTTTCCATCAGGTTCCCCTTTTTGATTAGTAACTAATTTATTTAGACTGCAAGCTTTCATTTATTTGTTTAGTTTTTAGTTTGTTTTTTTTTTTAATTCACTGGTTCATTCATTCAACCAGCAAACATTTAATGAAAAATTATCATAGTGCTATGTACTGGAAGTACAGAAATGAAAGTCATAACCTTGGCTTCAAGAGATTCACCAAGGATATGGCCACACTACCCTGAACAAGTCTGATCCTATCTGATCTTGGAAGCTAAGCAGGATCAGGTATGGTTAGTACTTGGATGGGAGACCACCTAGGAAGACTAGATGCTTTAGGTGTAAAAAATAAAAAATAAATAAGGGATTGTAAGCTAATAAGGTCCTTGCAATCTGTGAGGTCAACCAAGGCTTGCCTCATCTCAAAAAAAAGAAAAAAAAAAAGAAAGAAAAATGAGAGAGAGATTCACCAATAAGTCGACTGACAATGAAAATATAGATACTATTATAGAGGAAAGGAAGCAAAGGGGGGTGGGCACTTAACAAGTTGGGAAGGAAGTCAGGAAAAACTTCCTGAGTGAACTTTCAATTAAGTCTTGAAGAAATAAGCCAATTGGAAAAGGAAGGGGGCGGGGCGGGGTGTAGCAAAAAAATAAAAACTCGTGCGGTATTGTGGATACACAAAAGAACGTGTTGTGTTTGGGAAACTCAAAATAGTTCAGTTTGTCTAGGGAATGGAAAAAATGATTATGGGTAAAAGCATGGGCAGATTGATTAAACTCTTTCTTATTTGCATAGTGGAGACAGATTTTGAAGGTTGCACAGCAGTGTCAGCATATAGTGAGTGTTTTGTGTTTCTTACTGTTGGAAGTGAATAGGATCACATGTGATCTTCTGATTAAGGAAACCTTCCTGATTAACTTTTGTTCTATAGATAAAATTCTAAACCCTGACAAATTGTTTGTGGACCAGGTAGATAGATGCCTCTTGTTAATATTTTGAAATGTTTACTAATTATGAGGTATATGTTTTGATTTTGTTACTTGCCAGAATCATTAGGACATAGAAATTGCAAGTGGAAGAACAGCATAGTAGTTCTGTTGATAGCCAAGGCTTTCTGAAGTCAGATTTCCAAATTTCCTTTTTCTAATCTGCAAAATGGGGATAATTATAATGAATAATAGTGTTTTTCTGAAACTTGGAACATGTGGAAGCAGTTAGCAGAGAACGAAGCACCTAGAAAGACTTCTGAAATGGTAGCTAAAGTCACACTCTTTCTGTGGTCTTGTTTGCAATGGTAAATTAGTATATATGTTTCCTCAACATAGCTCTGATGTACATTATTAGCAATTATATTTTTATTCAACATCTCAAAATTTGTTCTGTTTCTTTTTTACATTTAGTTAATAAATTAAATAAAAACATACTAGTAAATGTCTCTGATGGCAAAAAATTTGAAGTTATCCAAACTGCAAGTTGCGATTTGTTAGTGTGCCATAGAATCAATTTAGTGGGGGTACAACAAGCATTGTTGTTTTTATGAAACAGAATGGAGCATAAATGAAAATATAGGAGTGTAGAGGAGTTAGTAAGAATAAGTATCATTTCATTAATTTTGTTTATATGTATATTGAGTCATTGTGTAAAACATGTTTTTGCTGTGGGTTTTGGTCAAAAAACTTGAAAGCAATTGCTCTGAAGGACAAAAGAGTAGGTATTAGAATTTCCTTCTTAAGTATACTAGAATCCCAGATTACTATTTGGATAAAATATAGCAAAATTTAAAAAATAAACAAACTTTTTTATAGTTTGTTAGAGTTACCACACATGATTTTAAAGAATATATAGGTTGTTTTTAAGATACAATGGGAAGAAAAGGCTATCATTCAAATATTCTGTTTTTCCTTAAAATTTGGAAATGACTTGGTCTTTGAATTATGTGAAAAGAATTTTGAAAAAGAGGGTGAATTTTTTCCATTGCTTTTTTACGCGTAGATGCATGTACCACAGTAAGTATAGCTTTAGGACTGTGAAAAAACTTGCTTTCTTCTTGTGTTCTTATCATCCTTTCAAACTGTTGCCTATTTGAGGCAGCCAGGTTAATCTTTTAGTGCTCTCCTACAGAGGTGAAATATCCACTGACAGTACCAGCCTGTTAGGAACCTGGCCACAAAGCAGGAGGTGAGTGGTGGGCAAGTGAGTGAAGCTTCATCTGTATTCGCTGCCACTCCCCAGTGCTAGCATCACCACCTCAGCTCCACCTCAGCTCACCAGCATTAGATTCTTATAGGAGCACATGTCTCTGGTGCCAAAAAGGTTGGGGACTACTGTGGTAAGACACTTTCTAATTACTTTGTAAATGAAATGTTTTAGATTGAAAGTAAAATTGAGTGAAAAATTATGCTTATACCTGAAAAGATGTTCTATTTAATGACTGAGTTGGGGCTGGTCGTTTTGCTTAAAGGGTTTCTGATTGTCCTAATGGTCCATTTCTCTTTGGGCTGAGAAAAATAATTGAGAACATGTTGAGTCCTTAATGACAGAAGGAGTAAATATTTTCTTTTTAAACAATGGTTTTCTTGGTTGTGTCGTAAGGGTAATGCTTAAAGCCTGAGTAATTCAAACCATTGTCAGCTTCTATTAAATTCCTTCTTTTAAAGACTATGTCCAAGTAAATGAATCTAGTTTTTAAGCTCATGTAATCTTTACATTTAGTTTTTAATCACTAGATTTGAACCATTGTTGCTTAGTTATAGTCAGTAAATAATTCTGGCTAGCACTAGACCTTTAGATTTGAGCAGAGGTTCTGAGGTTTCAACTGTTGCCAATCAGAGATATAAAAAGTTAATGTAGTTCTCAGTGGTCTGAGTGAAGGTCTAGAGGCTGCCATTCATATATTTAGAAAAATAGTTCCCTTGAATCCTTCCAGATCTATTTTGTTGACTTTCTTTCTTTTCTGTCTTAAGAGAAAAAATAAATTTTTAACATGATATTGCCATCCTGATAATAATAGTAGACTTACTTTTCATTTGAACAAATTCTTACCCTTCGAACAGTTTAGCTGAATATTCTGAGGCAAAAGGAAATATAAATCAATCACTGCAAACTCAAAAGTACTTATCAATCAAATTAGATAAAATAATAATTCAAAAAGAACAATAACACATATTTCTGGTGAAGCTTTAGTTTTTTTACTTTTAACAGATCCCTGGTTACAGAAAAGTATTATGTATCATTACAAAGTGAAGCTATAAACATAATAATAACAACTGGACTCTTCTTTATGGAGAGAGAAGAGATTGATTGTTGTCTGTGGCAAAATGAGGATACGTGCCCTGCCTAACCAGCCCTCCCCACTCAGCTCCAGCAGATGGTTGTCATTTAGGAAGTAAGGCCCAGTGATTTTCAATTTTTCCAGGAGAAGCCAAATCCAGATCTTTAATAAGAAATCTCCTGGCTTACGAATGTTGGCTTGGTTGCTTGGGGACAGGCCAAACAAAATTTATCTGTAAGCCTTTGGTTGACAATTGATGACCCTCAGTTGTAGATTTTTCAACAAGAAGAGATGACACTTTCATTGCTAATTAGATTAATAATTGTGAAGAGCTCCGGAAACGTCTTTTTTGAGGAAGTAGCTTTTGGGGTCTTGATTTAATAAAAATATAGTTGCCAATTTGTGGTGTTTTAGAGAATGCAACAATTTCTGTGGTTGGTCACATATCGCTTAGATTGGAGAAGACAGTACATAATATTATAACTAAGTCAAAATTATATACATGCTTTAGTGGGAGGTGGTAAAAGATCTGTGAAAATGATAAAGGTGACAACTAGAAAAGCTTTACAGAGGAAGTTGTAATGAATGAGACTGTGTAGTAGGATTAGGATTGCAACAAATAGGAAGGGGAAATTTGTCAAAGGGGGAAACGTATAAGCATATTTACAGTTATATTGTAGGCTTCGCTATGTCTTAAAATGGTATAGTTGAGTATGATTGGAGGGTAGAATATATGAGAAAATATAATTGGGACCAGGCCAAGAGGGATCTTGACTATCAACCTACAGGTCTGAGACTTGATATGGTTAAGAAGAGCCGTTTTCAGGATTAGACTAGGGGAGAGACAGAATCTAATCGATCAAATCTGTGTGTTCTTATCTGAAATCCTGAACTGAGTCACATTAAAATAGTTGGAATACTTCTCTGAGCGGTTGTTTAAGATACACATCCTACCTAGATGCTGGCTAAAAAGCTATGTGATTTCTAGAAACACTGACAATTGTAAAGTATCAACTTTGCACTTGTCACAATAAATTCCAACCTTATGGTTTCCAGATGAAGCTATAAACCAATGTTCAGAAGATAATCAGAATACCTGGCAATTTTACTATTGTGCAGAATATAGTAGCTTGTCCTGTGTTTCAGTTCTGTATAGAGAATGTAATACTTCTATTAGAAGCCACTAATAGAAATGATGAAAACAAATTAGGTGGAATTAGGTTGAAATAGGTTGGAAAGGAAATGCAATGGTGACCTTAATTATTTTAATAATAACAACAACAAAGAGGTTAAATTGTATGCCAACAATGTTAAAGGGGAATAAAAATGTACAAACATAAGCCAAAAAAAGCGTCATTTTTAATGTTAAAATATTTATTCAAAATAAGGAGGAAACTTCACAATTATAAGAAAGTTGGCTAAGATTAGAAAGAAAATAAAAGATAAAATTAGGATTTAGGACAGATTTTTTCCCCTCCCTCTTAAAATACCAGCGGTAAAAACTCATTGTGGGTAATGTGCCATAAAAGCCACCTGTTGACCAGTACTTGGGTGTTGGTCAGGAAAAACCAATCTGTGTGCCAAATAGTAATTAGATTAAAAAAAAGTCCTAGACAGATGGCTGTTTTGGCACAATTGCAGTAAACAATGTATGAATTAATGTGAATTGCTCTAACACATTATTTCTCTCTTCTAAGAAACTCAGTGTTGAATGCATGTGACTCCTGTTCATCAATTCAATAGTAATTATAGGTCTAAATTAATCACTTGGTTGATCACGTGCCAACTGCTCAATCCGGCCTCTCTTAGATACTCGAAAGAAAAGGAAACAATTCAGCTAAACGATATTAAATAAATAATCCAAGATCACAAAACAAAGAGAATAAAAATGATAAATCTTCAGCTTCTAATCTTTTACATAGATTAGAAGAGCAGTGAAAAAAAAATAAATTCCTTTAAGACTGTTAAAACAAATTTGTAGTTAATCAAAAAGATAACTTGGTTGGGTAAATAAATCAAGAGAATCTAAATGATAGTACTCAACATTTATGGAGTATTTTGTTAAGACATAAACATATGGGAAACTTCTATTTAGTGGCTTATTTTTATCTTTTTTTTAAACTAACTTTCCTAAAGTTCTTTATAGAAGGAAATGGTTTTAAATGCATGAGTTTGCATTTTTTTAAATTAACAATCACACCCTTTTTATTGGCTTATGAATATATTTGATGATTGATTTAGAAGAGGGAAGTCAACACTGACTTGGGACTTTGGAAACCTTGGCTAGGCTTTTGCCTAGAGATTTTCCAGTAGCCAGAAGTAAAGCCATTGATTCATCATAATCAATTCTATAATTTAACAAGTTTAGATGAAATAATATTTGGTTCTTATTCATTTTATAATTATTCACTTTATGCTTTATTTACAATACTCAGTAGTTGGAATTAAGAATGCAAGAATAAGCTGACTGATGTTTAACATAGTCACAGAAGACAGCTATGTTTGGCACAAAATAGTGCTCAATAAATATTTAATTAACTAAACATTTTAGGCTACCCCAAGAGCCTAGAATGATTTGGATATTGCATGTGGGATAAGCTTTGGGCCCTAGGACAACATCAGGGAAACCTGTGCCCAGGTAAATAGGAGGGTCTTTTCATGTGATCCACCTGCCCAGCTGGAATCCAGAGATCTCTTTGCCCCATGCTTGGCTTATTTTGCTTCTCTTCATGACTTTTTACCAGTCAAATTCATCTTATGTTTTCCTTCTAAGCTTTTTAAATCTGTATCAAAGCCTTTGATGTGATAATGTAGCAAATGGGGTGAATAGTATGATTTACTTGATGATTTTTCTTGAGTCCTATTCTTTTTGAGAAAAAGCTTGAATATACAGAACAAGACAACACGTTTTGTTAAATTCTAAAGTGGCTGGGTATTTTGTGATGATTCAGTATGGTGGTCCATATTTCAGGCTTTCTTTCTGAAAACCTTCTTAATGAAAAGTGTCAGCCTAGACTCTAGGAAATATGAAATAATGAAGGAAGCTAAGTGTGGGTAGATGAGAAAGGAAAAGAAGATGAATGATAACTGATATGCTTAGAGATGAGGATTGTGGATTTTTCATCAATTACAGGATCATAACAATTTAGAGTTATAATTTATAATTTTGTTGGCTAGTACTAATGAACTATTTATAAAAGTTGAAACATTCACAGTAGAAACAGCATGGCCTTTCTCGGTCTCTTTTTCTGTGAAGTTTTTGAAAAACTGACAAGCAATGTTTTATTATTTTAGATACATATACTTCATTTTGGCACCTCTTACTTTCTTAGAATAATAATGGAAGTCTTTTCTTAAAATCTCGGACATAAGTACATAGTCCAAAAAATCCCTGCAGTGCTAAGAGTCTCTAAAACGAGTGAGCATGCGGTGTCTGAGCTTAATGGGGAGCAGAAAGGTGCCTTTGCAAGTGCATTAAGCAGTCACAAGGAGAGATATATGGTTAATATTCAAATATTTGATATGTGATTGAGTTCCATATTCATTCATCAAATGGTTACTGTGCTAAGTGCTCCAGAAACTATAAAGAAAAACAGGACAATGACTTTGTCACAAGCTGTCTCTGGTTTTCATGTACTTTATTTGCTTGCCATCTTCCAAAGGCATAACAGATCATCCAGCAACTGTCATAATGTGAGCATAAGAATTAAGAAGTAAATGATATTGGTAGAACAGCCTATCTCTGATTAGAATAGAATCTTGGAGACAAGAAGGAAGCAGGATGTAATTATTTTTCAGTTCAGTTCATTGGAAATAATGACATTGGAAGCTCTATTTCCCAATTAAGAATGGAAAGAAGAAAGTCAACTAGCTAATTAAAACTAAGAAAGCAATGGTCACTCTTAATGAACCAAAGAAAAAATGCCTTAACTGTCTCATAGGGATAGACAAGGCCATGCCTCTTCAAAGAAAATTGCAAGAACTCCAAGAGAACAATGGCTGTCTTTACATACTACAAAACTAAGAAGGCAAACTACAGCTTGACCTGAAGTGGTGTCAGCTTTTTTAAGGGAATTGCTTTGGAATTTTTCAGCAATTGTCCTTTAAAAGTAATTTTTAGAATATTTTAAGATAGAAGAAGTAAGGACTGAAGCTCTATATAAACCATATATAAAACAAGACAGGAAATTTAAAAAAGAATAGGGTAAGACAGTACTATTTAAAAGCTAAAGTTAATTCTGAGCTTCCTGGAAGCTAATTTTAAAACATAAAAAGTTAGTTTTTATCTTTTAGTTTTCTTAAATAAAATCTTAAGGAATAAACAAGTTACTTATGAGAAACACATTTTTATGCAACTGAATTCCAAATTAGAGTTAATATAAAAACGATTTAAATTATTAAGAATTAATTATGAAATGATATTTTCATAATAAAGGATTTGATTTATTTTCATAAAGCTTATGACTCTTTGGTGGCATCAGAATTAATCATTTTTCTATTCAAGACTATAAATTACCTTTGCTTCTTACCTTATCCTAGCTCTGTGACCTTGGGTCAATGACCCCTCTCAGCCTTAGTTTCTGGATCTGCAAAATCACTGATAGTGCCTTCCTCAGGGAATTGTTGTAAAGATTAAATGAGGCAATGTATCAAACGCAAAATCCTTGAAACATAGTAATTATTCAATAAAGTTAAGCTGCAACAGCCATTGTTATCATCCTCAACATCATCATTGTCATTTCTGTCACAGTTACTTCCCAGGCCTGCAATGCATCTCCCAACTTTAAATAGAACGGGAAATGGAGTCTTACTTCCATGTAGACAGCCACCCTTCTTATAATATTATTACATATATTTGGGAATATCTAGAACCTAAATTATTAAACTTGCATCAGGCTCTGAAAACATACTACATTTTATGATGTCAAGAATCTGAACCTACTAGAGAAAAGCCGATTTACTTCTTTCAGGACCTTTCTACTTTCTCCTTTCTTCTCTTACTTGCTGGAGTTTGTTCCTGCAAGGATAAAGTTAGCTGTATGGAATAGGAAAATAAAAGAAAGCGTATCAGAAAATAAGAATTGTCTAGCATTAACTATCTTTTTCACTTTTTTTGTTGCAGCTGTGACTTGTGTTTTTTCTTAAATTTAAAGAGAAAAAAAAATACTTGCAGAAAAATATCAAAATCATCTGACTGCATTTAGGGTCTCCAGAGACTTAGTCTCTGATTTTTTTAAGGTGACTGAGTCTTTCAAGTTTAGGAAAGTGGGCCTTAGAGTGCTCTCAAATGAGTCATTCAAATTTTCTATGTAGCTCTAAATTTACAAAGTTCTCTGACATTACTCTTAGCAACTCAGCAATAGATGTTTGCATCTCTTGGTCATAATAAAAGAAATGAAGGTGGAATAAAATATTGTCTCCTCTCTAAATATATGTTTCCCTTTTGTTTTTTCCACATATTCATCCTTTTTGTTTGCTGAATTTATGTACTTGTATTACTATAAAAGTGTCACATTGGCAAATGTATTCTATATGTGGTTAAAGTATAAATGAGGGATATAAATAAAGTCTCAAGTATGGTGAAAGAATCAGATAACCCAGGGAAAAAATAAACTTTCACTATATTACTACATGGATAAATTAAAGAGTCATAAGTGACTGTGTGTTCGTGTGCATGAGAGAGAGAGAGGAGGGAGTGAGCAAGCGTGCGCGCGAGCGTGCATGCGAGCGAGAGAAAGAGAAAGAGAGAGAAAGAGAAAGAATGAATTATCCTGGTTTAGTAACTCAGAAGCAACAGGGTGGGGAAAGACATGAAACAATGAGCTGTGCTCAGGGGGTTTGCAGCAGAATGAGTCCTACTCTTAAGAGTGCATGAGTGGTGAACACAATCACATTAGTTGTCCTGAACCCCCCTTTCCTGAGTTTGCAAATGTCCTCCATCATGGAGGAGGCTCATAAGTGGTACACACACACACACACACACACACACACACACAAATCAGATAGGAATTGGACTAACTCTGGTGATCTTTCAGTTTACTGGAAAAGTAGTAGATGATGATAGAGTAATGTCCTCCTTAGGAGATGAGAATACTCCTGCTGGAGTCTGTACTTGGATATTCTCTGGGTGATGAGGTATCCATATGATTTTTGAACACCAAAGCAGTTCTCATCTGGCAGTCTCTTGCTATATCTAATCACCTCGTTATTTGGAGATAATGGGAATTCTCTCTTCTTAACCTCCAAATGATCTTATAGCTGTATTAGCCCTCTCTAGTAACCTCTCACCATCTTTTGTACTCACCTCTGCTCTTTTAAGTGAAGAGAAATTGTTCTCTCTCTTACTGACTTGTTTTCCCCAAAGTGTTTCTTTCCTTTTCCTCTGTTCCTCGAAATCCTTCTTCACTTCTCTTTTAAAAATTGACCTAAAAAAATAAAAATTGACCAAATTGTTCATTGAAACCAAAGCTAAAATCAACCAGGAAAAAAAAAAAAAGCTCTTTTTTTTTTTTTTGCCTTGAGAAAGAAGCTTAACCTTCAAACTGAGGTCAAGAGAAGGAATATATGTATTCCGAATTTTCAGTAAGTCAGTAATGAAAATAGCATTTATTGAGCAATTATTCTGTAATATATTTTATATAATGTAACCTATTTAAAACTGAAAAATATTTTCAAGTTCTATATTTATTCCCATGTTTGTAACTAAATCAAGGTACATAGCTGTTGTCATAATATATATATATATATAAAAATCAGTATTTGAATGCAGAATGTCTGACATTGAAGCTCACACTCACAACTTCTCTATAAATGCCTTTTGCTATTCAATAGAAAATGTAAAAATAATGCAAAAACACTTGTATTTCTGTAACCAACAATAAGAATGCTCACATCTTGTTACAGAGTAATGGTTAAATTGGAAATGTAACCTCTAATGGTAATATTTGTTGATAAGATAACAATTGAGAATGTTTAGTTTTGTAAATGTTTATGTGACGCAGATTACCATGCATATGAAAATTGGTAAGAGAAGCCTCTGTTTTAGGAGTCCTCAATCTACTGGGAAGATTAAGGCTTAAACTACAAATTTAAGTAAATATTTAATGGTTCATTTCATTGCAGTGATGATGAACGAAGTTGGATTGACCATAATCTGTAGGTCATGACATCTTGTTATCATTAGTCCATATGTGGCCCCCTTCACTCATTCATTCATTCTTTTATTTAGTTGTCTATTTATTCCCTTCACTTTCTCTGCCCCATTAATCCCTCCATTGACAACTGCCATTTGAAAAAAAAAAAAAAAAAAACAGCTTCCCATTCTCTGGGCAAAGACATGATAATTAACCTGTATTTCTTCTAGACATCCCAATCAGTTTTTAAGATTCATTTGATAGAACACGAGGTAGTAAAATTTTATATATAATATTCTCTTAAGATAATTTTAAGACTTCTCTTAAAAGTTTGGATCTATCAGTTATAATATTGATAATATTTTGGTCATACTAGCTCTTAGAGAACAGAGAAAGGACCCAGGGGTCTACACTTCACCTAAGAATAATTAAAAATGGGCTATATTATGACAAAGGGCTGTGCGGAACATAAAACAAAATAAATGACTATCACAATAGTACCAGCCAGAACTTATTGATTGAACATACTGAGGGTGTCTGGGAATGTTAAATTTCTATCTGACCCTGAAAGAATTGGTTACCTTTAATCCAAATTGCATTTTGAGCTCCTTGAAATCACAAGAAAAAATACTATTTCTGAAACTAAAGTAATCCATGTTCTTATCTTAAGTCTCTGTTTTCTAATATTGCTAGTTTTTTTCCCTTTTTTCAAGTCATCAGTTAATTCATTCTGATAAGAAAGCCCAGAGATTTTAGAGCTACCGAGATATAATGATGGAAACTGTGATTTTTAAAAAATTATTGTTATTAAATATTTGTGCTTGAGTTTTAAAAGAAAATTAATCAGTGAAATTATGATTAATTTTTGGACACTGTATCTTCCAGTCACAAGGGTCATACATATTTAAGCATAGATCATCAGTGATGTTATCCAACTGTGTTTTTCACCTTAAAATGTTTTCTCTTAATGTTATTTTACTTAATAAAACCAAATTATTTTTTTCTAATTAAAAATTGATTTAATACCAAAGAGATTCAATCCTAATGTTGAAAATTTAGGCATCCTAAAACCTAATGACTTTTCCCTTTCTGAATTCCCATGTTAATTTATTTCACACATATGTCTAAGAAGTTTTCATCATGTGTTTAAAATTTTTAACATTTGATAAATATTGGAGGAAAACAGTTTTTTTCATACTTTATAAAGTTCTAATGTATTCACAGCTTTTTTTAAAACTTGTCTTTTAAAGCAAGTAATATTTATATTTGTAAAATAGCAAGCTTGACATAACTGGATCCAACTGACTGGTGAAGAGATAGCTAATTGCCCTGGACTGTGAAGGGTCCCCTGCTGAGCACTTCAATGAATAAAAGCTTTTTTGTGTGTTTAAGTAATTTTCTGGGCCTTTAAATCCAATCGTTTTTTAATCTTTTAATGTCCAAAGATCTTGGTGTTGAAGTAATTCTCCAGCACTTCTAAATGCTGGAAAACAAAACAAGTCTGTTAATTATGGAGACTTCTAAACATACACAAAAAAAGGAAAATAATTTAATGAAATCTCATGTTTCATCACTTAGTATCAATCAATAACTATTAACCAATAAAAACAACTCCTATGTCATCCACATCTCCAACCTTTCCCCAACTTCTTATATTACTTTGAAATTCTAGGTATTATGTCATTTCATCAAGTAAATTTTTGATATGTGTTTCTAAAAGGTGATTTCTTTTATCCCCAGCATAATCATAATACTAATAACACACCTAAAAAATAATTAATACTTAAAATCATGACAGTTTTAGTAAAGATTAAAGTTTTTAATTATCTCAAAATTAGTGACATAGTTTAACATGTTCCTCTGAGCTAATCTTTGTGTTTTCTATAAGTTGGAAGTTGGATCTAGACCCTGGATCGAAATCCTGGTTTGATTTTTAATTTTTATTTTTTATTTGTGAGACTATTTCATACCTGCATTTATCCTTTTCAGGAGGCATATAATGTTTGTCTTTTTGTGCATGTGTATAATGTTAGCAGCAGTTGATGTTCAGTGTCAAGATTGATTTATTCATTAGTAGTTCAGATGTTTTAATTCTGTCTTTATATATATATATATATATATACATATATAGTACATGGAATACTTTTACTACGATAATTTATGGATTTAAATACTTTTGTGTATTTTAATTTACTGTATTTCTTTTTAATGCTTAAATTTTTCCAGTTTCATTCTGAGTTCTTTTAACATGGAGCTAGTCTTTAATAGCTTTTTTATTATCAGTTATAATAAGATATTTGAGGCTCATCTTGGATGTTTCATGACATAGGCCAAAATCAGCCATTTCTTCTATTTAGAGACACGGTCTGGGCCCTAGGGTCGCATTTGATACTAGATTGGTCACTGTTTCTAAGCCTTTTCAGCACAGAGTTGTAAAATGTTTCTTTTATTTCCATATCATCTTAATTATAAATTAAAAATCAGCTTTTTGTTTACACATAAATGTCTTGCTTCTAAGACTTACTTGATTTGAGAGAGATTTGGGTAACTTACGTTTTTTCAAGGGTGTTCCTTGGCATCCATGCAATACCTGGTAGTTAAGGTACAGTGTTTTAGGCTATATTAAAACATTTTGCAATAGCATTTTATATTTAAAAATGTATATATTTCACATTTAAACTGTATATAAATATAGAATCCTTAGAGTTCAATTTCTTCTGAAAATCATTTCCAGAAAATAGATTTGTATACTGTAGAATACACAGTAGCTTAATAACAATGTGAATATATTAGTGAATCAGAATCCACTAACGAATTAGTCACCAGTTTTCTAATTAGAGGGTGAAATCTTAATTTTTTGGAGTCTGATTAACTGATAATAACTATGTCATGGTGCTCTTGCAAAAACCTGTTTTGATGGGCACTGCAATATCAGAAAAAAAAAAAACAGTTAAAAGGCAAAATGAAAATAAAAGAAAAACAAGTACTGATCACGTTCCCTTCAAAATTACCTGAGCACCTGATAAAATACGAGCATAAGTTTCAAATACATCAATATTGAGATTGGTATTACTGGGTATTGTCCATTAGGGTTTCTATAATTAAAAGATTGAGAAAAAATATGTACTTAGGAAAAGTTGAGTCTGGATATTTGCAGCTAATAAAATAGGCAAATAAAGCAAATTATTCCATTTATTTAGAAAAAGTAAAACAAACTCAGCAGCCTTGCATTTGACTTGTCTTGTGTAATATAGGTTAAATCAATTATTAAGCCTGAAGTCTCATATATTGTAAGTTTCAAATTTTTCACACCTTATGAGGGTGAGTGTGGGGGCAGGGGAATGAACATTTTTTACTAGGAGCCTAGTAAAATATAATGTATTTTCAGCCACTGAAAAGAATGAGGCAGACGTGTATGTGCCGCTATGGAAATCTCAAATTTAGTATAGTTCGCTGGCTAAAACATTGGTGTGGGAGCCAGACCACTAGACTTCATTCCTGGCCCTATTGACCTTGAGCAAGATACTTAATTCTTTCTATCTCAGTTTTCTTAATCTGTAAAAGAAACCTTATATTAGCATATACACCTGATCGTTGTGAGGAGTAACTTCTTTCTTTTTCCTCCTTTACCTCCTTTTCTCACTCCATATTTTTCATATTTTTGTTACCTTTGTCATCATTCTTGTTTAGTGACAAAATACTTATATAATTGTTTCTAAGGCAGGATGCTATTTGTATCAATAAAAGCATGTGGATATACATCTCTATACAAAGAATTTTATGCTTATATACATAAACATTATTATTAGATTATAAACTGTTAAAAAAAAAAAAGATTATCTCTAAGGAGCAAATCTATTAAAGGAGAAAAAATGGTGATGTAATAATCACTTCACATAGTATACAGTCTCGTACTACTAACATCAAGCTCTGAAATTTGTATGTGCTAAGAAATCATGTCCCCTCCCTGTGAAATTACCCTGGCTCAAATGCTGAGGATTGTAGCCTCCATGAGCCTTGGTTTCCTCATCCATAAAATGAAGTTGACAATACTGATAGGCAGCTGATTGCAAAGAAAAAAAAAAAATGAAGACTGCATTTGCTCTTAACACAAAGACCTACCAGATAGAGGACTCAATAATTACTTTTATTATTCCATTATGTTTTGATTATTATCTCATTATAGTGTTTCTTGAATGCTAGAGGTTCTGTTAATAAATGTACTTAATTTAGCAAGGTTCTTAGAGTAGAAATACAAAGATGATGGCAATGATAATAATAGTAGCTAATGTTAATTGAGCCATTATTATGTTCCAGATACTTTTCTAAGCTGCTTGCACATATTAAAATATTAACTCTTTGAAGCAAACCTTTATGGTAAGTACTATTATCCTCATTTTACAGATGAGGAAATGGAAGCATACAGGTGGGAAGGTGGGATGTGGAGACAGTGATTAAACAAAAAACTCTTGAAGTTTGTGAAGTAGAATACAAAAAATGGAGTCCTGGTTAGAATGGAACATAGGGTCAAGAGAGAGTTGTCTAAGACAGGAGAGCCTGGAACGGGCTCTAATGGGAATGACACAACAAAGAGCCATTTAAGACACAAGGAGAAAGATGAGGTATTTTCAGGAACAAGGGAGCCAAGAGATGAGTGTACCAGGATGTAGGATGAGAGCAAAGATATGCCTGGCTGCCACTGAAGAACTAAGTGACCTTGGCTTGACCATTAACCATTTCTTGTAGATTTATAATTGTTGCCATAGTGAAACATTACACAGTATTTTTATCTGATGTGTGTATTCCATATTTGAAAGTCCTTTTCTTATTTTCAATATTTTACTTTGTATAACATCTTTTTCTATAATAAAAATCATTTTCCTTTTTGGTTATATGTTAGGAAGTCACATTTTCTAGTTAGGTATGTATACATATAATTTTAAATCTACCAAGATCATTTAAAAATTAATTTCTTGTGTTTATTATTTACCATTCAATACATATTGAGTGCCTCCTCTGATCAGGCCAATTCTAAGAACTTTGGGGGATAAAAGATGAATCATGTATAAATCTAGCACTTAGAATGTTCACAGTTATGCTGATGAAATGAGATTTCACTATCTCCCACCCCTGCTCCAAGTACACTTCAAAGAAAATTATAAATTTTTAATAAAGCAATTATTTTCAATGAACTATTATCTGTGAATTTAAGCTGTAGTGCTGAATCCTGTGGCAATCTATGTTGCCTTAACTAGTTGAAAATTATAGTCAAGTAATGAAAATTTATCGAAAGAATATATACCTTATTTATTACAAAAATAATAACATTAATTTTTACTTTATATTTTTTTCCATAAAATTCAGAGTACTCATTTACCTTTACAGTTTACCTGTGACTGAAAGAAAGTGGGTGGGACTAGATATTTTTTTACTCTTAATAGTCTTTTCCTGCTGAACCTAGAGTGGCTGAAAATGTCAATTTGTCCTATAAATACTTTTCCTTGATCATTTTCCTTGAACTGCCAAGTGGCCTCTGCTTTTTATCAATAAGGATTTTGTTCAGTGACATTTAATATTCAATTACAGAAAAGTGTGTCATCTAACCTCTACCTCCTCAAAAAAAAATAAAATAAATAAAAGTTATGAAACAAAGAAGGAAAATAGAGCATTTCTAGGGATTAACAATATTACATGCAAAAAGTAATATTCCAGTAGACATGTTTTCTCATTATATTGACAGTAAATTATTTCCACTAGCAAGAACATCCACAACACCTACAGAAGATCTAATTCATCAAAATATCAATTGGTGATGATTACCAGCTCCCTACATTGTTGTTCTTTTCTCCCAGGATTCAAAATGCACATTTCAAGTTTCAGTAGACAAAAGCTATGTAAAATGGGAGCTGCTACTTTCTTTTTGAGACCAACAATTCCCTTGCATTGTATGTGGAGCAGAAGGAACCTGTGATGAGTCATTCTTATCTAAGAAGAAGAAATAATCACTAGGTAGTACATCTGTTATTAACATACTAAGCAGTTTCAATGCTTCTTTCTACAACAAGTCATATTTAAATTAAACATAATTATTTTTACTTCTTTTTTCCTCTTAGGAGTGGTCCCCCAAAGTATGTTTATAATCATTCTCAGTAGAAGGTAACTCTTTAGTTGCTAAGGAATATGCCTGCTGAATTTGTTTTCTCATAGACAAGTAAAATATTCCTTCCTGCACTGTCATTCTATAGGTGAATTAACACTTAACTCAGGCACATTCAAAGGAGAGCATAACATAATGGGCTGAAGAATTCTGGTGTTAAGAAAAGTAAACCATGTATCAAAGCTATCTATCCACAACCAGCAGAAGTGATGAGGCAGAACTGCCTTTAGGATATACAAGGCCTAGTGCAGAATGAAACCATAGAGCCCTTGTTCTCCTATTATTAAGACTTTCAAGACAACAATAGCAGAGCATTAAACCAAACACAATATCCTTCTGAGTGTGGGGCCTGTGAGACTGCATAGGTCTCTTGTGTGTTAAGCTTAAGCTGACAGTAGAGTCGAGCTCTAAAATCTCTTCACTCTAGGTCTAACATTTCTCATACTTCAGGACCTAGTTCAAAGCCCTTTTCTTCTGTGAAGCTGAAATGAACCAATAACCACTAAAAGTCAGAAATTTTACCCAACAGCATATAGCGTGGCCCTGGTACCATGGCCCTGGTATTCAGAAATGAACCATCCAACCCTCAGGATCTTCTCCCTCCTCTGGAACCTAAAATTGTTCTTTCTTCAGTCTATTTGCTGCTTAATCAGGTATCATGTCAGGGAATTTGTTGTTTATGTTGAATTGAAATCTTTTTTCTCTTACAGTGTTATATTTTTTACATGATCTTTGCCTCATCCCAATTGCAAGTTCCTTGACAAGAGTTCATGTCCTAAAATTGTTCTTTCTCACATATATCAAGCACAGTATTATTTTCATGTGAGTTGGAATGAAAAGAAAATATTTTTGTGTTCCCATTGATAGAATTAATTAGCAATGATAAATCCAATGGATACACATTACACTCAGATCTTAGAGTATTAAAGAACATGATGTTAACTATCAAAATGCTACCTTTGTCTTACTCTTTTTAACGTATTGCAATTGAAAGTGATTAATTTTAAATCTAAACTTAATCATGTAATGATATTTCTTAAAATGTGTTCCATGGGCTATTGAGTATTATGTAAATTTCTATGATCAAATAAGTTTGGGAATACCTTGGAAAATAGACATATAGCTAACACTGTATAGATCTTTGTTGGCTTTTCCATTTTCACTGCTAGTGCCTTAGATGAGTCTGCCTGAGATAGTGCTCCTGTCATACCTTTAATTGTCCCCATTCTCATCATTTAATTTTAGTTCAGCTGAACTCATCGAATACCTACTTTATAGCCTCTGGTACTTGTTATCTTGCCACAGGAATCTCTCCTTAAGCAACTCTTACATCATTGGTTCTCAAAGTGTCTGCCCTCTAGGACATTTGACAATGTCTGAAAACATTTTTGGTTTTCATAGCTCAGGTGAAGCAGGAGGTGTTACTAAAATCTAGAGGCTAGAGACCAGCAGTGCTGCTAAACATCCTACAATGCACGGGACAGCCCCCATAACAAAGAATCATCCAGCCCAAAATATCATGAGTACGTATTAGATAATACCACTAACTCTTTTGAAACCTTCTTTGGCTTTTCATCTTGTGCCTAAAGAATTTCATACCCTCAATCATGACATTTAAAGTACTTCACAATCTGACACTAGCGTCCCTTTTCAGGCCATCTCCCCCTATTTCTTTCCATTCACACTCAGTCCAGTAAAACCAGGTGGCTTAGTCCTCCCCAAACTCAGTCTGTACTTCCTTACTTTGACTTACATACTACCTTTGCCTGTGCTGGAATGCCCTTCCCTCTCCTTTTTACCTAGAGGAACATTCTGTTCTAGTTCAAATGTCATCTTCTCTAAGAAGCCTCCCTTGATGTTCTTCTTACTCTCCCCCAAAGAGAAATGATTTCTCTCATCTCTGGAACCCCCAGCACTCTGTCCTATCTCATATTTGGCACATAATTTGCACAAAATGTTTATAAATCTTCTCCTAACAAATGAAAACTTCTTAAAAGATAAAGCACATCATTAAAAACAATACACTAGAAATGATGTCTTATAAAGCTTTTAATAAACATCATTAATAAATATTTGAATTCTTTAGCTTTATTGTTAAATATATAGATGAATTTAAAACCAATTATAAAGTCTAGATTATATATAAAGTCTAGATTAGACTTTATAATTGGTTTTAAATTCATCTATATATTTAACAAGAATTGAGTTGCTTCCCTTAGTAATGATGGGATTTTAAGAGCTATTTTCTTCTAGAAAGTCTTTAGGCTTAATATAAAACTGGCCACAACTGAATTATAATAGGTATTATACCATTATTGCTCCTTTACTATTTAGTAAAAAGAATTCTGATTTTAAATACCATCAAGTAAATGATGTTTATACTTTTTGGTTAAGGACATTATTACTTGTATTAGTGATTTCTGATGCAAATTAAAAAAAAAAAAACACCTGATTCGAATTTATTTTAAAAGAATAAGGAAATTGTCTCATAATTGAAAATTTGGAGAAGAAAAACATCAAGGGTGACCATTCAGTAGCTCCAGTTTTATTTCCTTTGGATACTGTTGTCTCTACCATCCTCCATCCTCAGATTGATGGCTGAATAAACAAGTTTTCACACCTGTGAACAACAGAATCCAGAGGATAAGGGAGGGAATCATTACCAGATGCTCTGGGGATCAGTGAGGAAGAATCTTCTCAGAAGCTCCTGCTCAAGTACTTTCATTTCATTAGCCCTGTTTCTGAGCCAATCATTGGCAAGGGAAATGGAATGACTCAAGACTAATCATGTAGAAGAGTCAACATCCCCTTTGACATATGTGCAGTGGGAGGAGGGGTGAACACCTAAACAAAATCAAAGTCTGTTAAGGAGAAGGGCAAGAAAAATGGAAGGTGTGTGAGCAACTAATATTCATTACATAATAGAAACCACTGATTCTACTATTGATTAACAATCTTAATGATTATTTTTTAAGTAGACTTGCTACCAAAATTCAGACTCAATTTTTTATGTGTAAAACTATTAGAGTTGTACAGTGAGTTAAACCCTAATTATCTTTGGTAAATAGGTTGTATTAGATATTTCTGCCTCAGTTGTTTCAGTATACTTCTCAATAATAATTAATGTAAAAAATAATTTTAATGTCAATAGTATCTTAAAATTACCACACTTTTACATAAAAACTTTTCATAAAATTTGAATTTTAAAGCTATTACTATTAAATTCACAATTTAAATGACACTATAATAAACAATATAATATCAATGCTCTGGCCAATATAATAAACTCTCACCAGATGAACCCATAAGGAGGCCATTTAAGTACAAATGCTTGAGCTTAAACATGATCATCAATTTTTTTTCGTGCTTGAATCAAGATTATATAAGATTATATAGTAACCTTTGTTTATGCAATCTGATCACCAACATTTTATTTTAGCTTTGACACATTGAAAAAACTTGGATGAAACTCTTAGAATTGTTTATATCACAGATATACTATTTTATTTGCTCATATTAAATAAAATATTTAATTGAAAAAGTGAATAGTAACAGATGTATATACATGTCAAAGCAAATTAAATTATACATTTTAAATATGTGCATTTTAGTATACATTAATTATACTCAAAGTCAAAAAAAAATTGTAAAGGCAGAGATTACTGAAAGTGCATGGTACAGAATCTAATTACAGAGACCCATTAGCTCTTTTACAAAGCTCCCCATTAGATTCTTCTAACTACCTATTGTTGATTGACCCTCGAATATGCTGCAAAGGTCAGTGTATTTTGGTATAGTTGTCACACACACACACATACACACACATTCTAATGACATCATATTTGAAAGTGTCTCAAATTCTATAAGTTATTGTCTTATTAGAAAATAAGTAGTAGTGAATGGTAGTTAAACCCTTTTTTGGTCTGAGGAACCTATGATTTGGAAGCCACAAGGACATTATAAGACATCAATTCCTAAAAAGCTGAGCACAAATTACCAATAGCTTTTAAATATTTCCAAAGTACAGTAGTGATAAATTCTAATAGAATCAAATATGATTTAGTTGATTCAATCAATTGGCCCTTCCAAGTCAATGCTTCTAAAACAAGTTTACGTGTAGGAGTCACCATGATTTCTTGTTGAAATAAAAAATGTTATACTGTAAGTCAGGTCTGGAGCCCCATAATTTGCATTTCTAATCAGTTAGGGGGATGCTTATACCACATATCCTCCTATGAGCCTTTAAATAATGTTCTAAGTCACCTGAAATTCACAAAAATGCAATTCAACTATCTGGATTGCAAAATTTATTTGTCATGTTTGATTATCCTTTTGAAGCAGACACATCTTTAATAAGAATTTGTAACTCCTACTAAATTCTTTCATGTTCTACAAATTGAAATCACTCTCATTGAGGTTATAATATTTAAGAAGCAAATCATTTCAAGACGAGATCTAAACTTCAATGATATCTTATTCTTAACTTCCTTTAAGGATAGAAAACCATAACCCAACTTGGGAAACTTTGAAAAACAGATGCTACTACTTTTTTTTTAATCAAAAAGTTTTCCACATGTCATCTTTCTGAATTTAAACCTTTTTTAGTTATATGTGATAAAATTGGAAAGTTGGAGGACATGTTCTTTATACTTTCCACATATTTAAAAGTTGATAAATCACTTCTTTGTTTCTTTTACTAAGATTTGGATAATCTCATATTCTTCGACTTTCAAGCTTTCCATTATTTCGATGTCTCATCTCTATTTGCTGTTCTAAATTTCTCCACACATTTTAAGCATGAGGAAGCCAATCTGGCACATAAATTCTCTCCTAATAGAAGCACATCTACTTGGTAAAAACAAAACAATCAAGGAATTTGAGTAAGCTTTCAATCATTAGTGAGGAAATTATTTCAGCACAGTTTAGAAGTTGCGTATTTTTTCTCCCTTCTTGGGTTACTTGTCAGACTCTATAGAAGTGTGTGAATCTGAATTGAAGAGAACACTGCTGATGGTGCACATGATTTAGTATAACCATGAAATTAAGTCCTGGGCCACATGCCCAGTATCTAAACTAAATCAAGGAAGGCGTAATTGGAATTAGGCAATGAGCCTAGAAGAACTTTACTTTGTTCAATCTCAAGTTTCTAATTCCATTGGATTCATGTTTGGTAGAAATCTGTATTTGTGAAGAGAGAGACTGAATATATCCTGATTATGAAGAAGATTGTGTCACAGGCAGAACTAACCAAGAAAAATAGGTTCATGGAGGAAGAAATCTATGTCCACCACATAATAAATGCTTGGTAAACTGCATAGTAGGGCTTTTTTTTTTTTTTTTTCAAGTTAAACTGGGTTTTGTTTTTTTTTCACATTTAAGATACTGAGAAAATATTTGCAGTGCTGAATTAAAATATAGACTAACAGGAAAAAATTGGGAATATTTAGAATATTTATTTCAAATGCGAACAGCAGACCATGACAGAATGTGGCTCTTCATGATTCTATCCATGATAAAAATCCTGTGCTTGGTTTTGTTTCTAGGTGATTGTACTGTCAACTTCTCTGTGACTCTGAACTTTAAAACAGGGGATGTCTGTTAAGTATTATTTGTTTTCAGTCTATCTTATTGTGGTATTATAAGGAAAACTGGATTAAATAACAAATAGAGAACTTTCATTCAATGATAACCACTGTACAATGAATTAATTGTTTTTAGACTATTTAAACCATTTAGACCATTCACTGAAGACAGCAGTAACCTCACTACTAGAGAATTAGTATGGAGACAGTGTGGCGGGATTTTGAGAAACAAATTCCTATCGTGAAATATGGGAAATAATGGACAGATATTGAGTAGAGACAGGCAAATACTGTTAATTCTATTTGTAATTCTGTTTAAATTTTCATGTGCTATGGAATTTGGAGACAGAGGCATGATTTTTTTCTCTAAAATTAGTTATGGTTATATCTACTTATTAGGGAACGGAGTCATGAATATTATAGGATATAGGCAAACTCTTGGTACTAAGGTTCTAGATGTGCAAATGAGATCACCTACCATATCTATTACAAATTCAATCATTTGCTACCATAATAAATTATACAATTTCTTTGGCCACAGATTTTATTCTGGACTCTAGGATTCTTATAAGATTTAATTAAATATGCTTGTTAAGTGACTTTTCTCATGAGAAATATCAAAGTATAGTTGTATGATGTACTCTTAGCCCAGTAAGTGTAGTAGGTAATGGCCCATAGGGTATCAGAAATAAGTGTCCATATATTTCACCTTCTGACTGCCTTTAGCTTTTGACCACACTTAGTTATGCTCTCTGATGTTACCCACAATGTGTGTTTAACTGTTATTCAACAAACTTTGCATCGTAAGCCTATCATGAACAGGGCATTATGGGGTGATACTAAGATACAAAGGCAAATTTTATATTAATATTTCCAGTGAATGGAACATTGGAAGTCCTCAGTGTTTATTACCCTGAACTGATTTTTTCACTTCAATAGATTTGTGTAATTCAAACTCTGTCAGCCCTTACCTTAGCTGTGAGAGTAGCCTCTCAACTCATATACATATGCCTAGTCTCCCTTCAATTCATTCTCTACATCACTGCCAGGTTTTTTCTAAAGCATAACTCAATAATCATGAAATCCACTGCTCAAAAACCTTAACAGACTGCTAATGACTTCAAAATATTACTCATATTCCTTATTCAGAATATGCAAGGCTTTCCATAATACGGACCCAATAAACTTTTCCAACCTAATGTCTTATCATTCCTCTTAACACACTCTACACTCTAGTGCCAATTAGATTGGTAATATTGTATAGGGTAAGTTTGAGAGTAGCTTGTGAAGCCTGGCTGCCTGACTGTGCATCTGGTTTTTCCAACTTATAACCGTGTGGTCTTGAGTAAGTTATTTAAACTCTATGTGTCTCAGATTTCGCATCTATAAAATAGGGATAATAATGGTTGCTACTACATAGAGTTGTTGTGATAATAAAATGTATTAATGTATAGTACCTACAATTTTTTTTCTTTTATTCATTGCCCATGTTATTTGCTCTACTTGGGAAGACCATTTCACCCCCTTACTCCTATTATTTTATGTCCATGTTCAAATTCTACCCTTCAAACGCTAGCTTAAATGATCTCTTTGTTTATCTGACTATAGTTTGTACTCTTAAACACTAATTCAAATTGCCTCTGCCACAATAACATGAAAATTAAGTTTATGATAGAAATCACTTTGCTTTCAGATGAAATATAGGCAGAGATATAGAAATTTGTGGTGTATGGAATAATTTCAGTAACATTGTTCATGGTATGCAGGACAATGCTGAATGGAAGACTGTGAAATTAATAAGTAGAATTTCAATCTCTGAGCACCAGTCTTAATAATTGAAAGAATCAAGTTGTCCTTGGTCTCCAGGGTCATGGAGATGTACAGAAGGCCTTGCTGTAAGGTGCTATCAGCATTCTTTATTTTGTAGTCAAAGAGACATTAAATGTGCCTTTCTTTAACCTTGAGAATTATGCCCCATTCCTTAAACATTCAGCATTCTGGTGAGCAGTTAATGGAGTGGAACATTTTTGATTCATTCAGAGGTGGTTTGTGAAAAAATTTTTAATCATGAATTTCAGGTAATATTGGAACCCATTTTAAACAGACTTCCATCAGGAGAATGAAGCAGGGGCTCCCTGGTGAGATTCAACAGAAGGGACTGTCATCCTTTGCAGGGGATCATACATTGCCTCTTATTACCTAGCAGCTACCAGTGTACTAGGCTCCAATGAAGAGCAAAGAAAATATTTTTTCAAGAGAGGAGAGATAGAGCATCTTAAACAAGTTTTTTGATTGCAGGAACAGAAATCAACTCTAATAAGCAAAAATCAATGTTTTGGAAATGTAATAGAATCAACAGAGGTTAGGAGATCATGCTTGGGAATAAGCTGGAATCACACACACACACACACACACACACACACACACACACACACACAACCAAAAACATGAGACCCTTAGAAGCAAGTATGGATTTGTTTAGTAATGGAAACCATCTCATTGAAGTGTGGTGAAATGAGCTATATCCAACTGTTTCTTTCATTCTTGCACTATTGGATCAAGATTTCATCTCTTGGAAGAGAGCAGTTCTTTGTACCAAGTCTAAATCATTTGTTCATTCCCTATCTTTTTCCTCTTCCTCCTCCTCCACCTCTACCTCCTTCTCTTCTTCTTCCCCTCCCCCCCCCTCTCCCTCTTCTTTTGGCTCCTTCCCTATCTTTATTGGAAAATGGAAGATCTAGCTCCTCTGACACCCAGTGTAGAAGGCAGTCACCTAGACTAATATGCCTCTCTCCCCCCAGGACTAACATAATAGGGCAGGACTAATTTCCAAGGGTGGTCACAGTGAAATAAGAAAAAAGGAATGGATGCAAAGCAGGCATAAAAAAGTGTTTACTCCTTGGTGTGGGGTGGGGGGCAGGGTACTTGAAAAGTAGCCCAGCTAATATATTATAAAAACTTCAGGATCTTACCTTAGATTCAAACATGGCCCTTTATCAAAACTAAAAATTGAGAGATGATTTTGTTAATTAATTAATTAACTTTATCTTCGTATATAAGCATAACCAGCAAATAGAAATACATTCTATTCACACAGAGTACAAAGTTACATTTATCCAAAAACCAGCTACAACTTTTCTCCGTTATTTCTACAGAGTTGTTCTCTTAATTACTGACAATTTTAACTTTCTCTTTTCTTATATATATTTTTCAAAAAATAGGATTTACTTGAAGTACTAGGAAAAAAATATTCTTCCTGGAAACATTTATTCTCCTACCTATCTAGATATAAAATCTTAAGTTCTTTTGTTCAGATCCATCCTACTTTGAAAAAAGTGTGTATTTTATCTCTTCTACTCTTATGTTGCCAGACAATGTACCATTTAAGAATAGACTGTCAGAAGGAAGTAAATAAAAATGATTGAAATAAAAGTGCAAGAGTAGGTTAAGTAGGAGAATTGACGGAAATATTTAGAGAGCTCACCCACAGCTGGTACCACCATTAGCAAATAAATTGTTGAGTTTTTTTGTTGTTGTTGTCGTCGCTGTTATTGTTGTTAACCTCAGTTCTCCCAGAAGGATTCTCTGCTGTGCCACAGAGTCTGAAGTTTCTGAACTTTTTAATATATTATTTTGTCTTAATTTCTTTTCATCAAACCCAACTGAACTGTGGCAGATATTTATTTATCTGTTGTTTTTTTATGTTTCCTGTGGGATTGACAAGATGTTGGGTGTTAGGAAGAAGTGAGTAAAATAACACATCCCTTCAAGATTTAAATTATGTCGTAAAACTTTTATATCATGAAATAGAACCGCAATATCATCAGATATTTAATACAATAGACAATTACAGCTTTAGGATTTCTACAAAGGAAAGGTCAGTGATCAGAGATAATTAGGTAAATTTCTAGAGGAGAGTGAACTGAACTGGATCCTGAGGAACAGATGAAATCTGATGGATGGAAAGAGACAGGAAGACAAATGTCTTCGGCAAAGGCAAGGACCCTTGCTTTGGAAATATACCCAGTCTTTTGCTTCCATAAATACAAGAGTACATGAGAATTGATATTTAAAACATATTCATTGTAGATTTGTGATTTGTAAACCTAGCAAACAGTGGATTGTAGATGATCCTTCAAAACAAAAATGCTTGATCGTAGACCTTTCTTTCCATAACTCTTTAACCTCATAGTTTTATTGTATTTTCCAGTTTTGGCACATGTTCTTATAGAATACTCTTGAATAACATGCACTTCAAAATCAAATACTTTTTAGTTTTGCTTTTTCAGGTTGTAAGAAATAGGTAGGGACAATACAATTGCCTCAGCAGTTACCATTTATGAAGACCAGGAATATTTTTTATTATTGTTAAATATACAAAAGCCTCTCAAGATAGCCAAAAATTGTTGTAGTAACCTAATTATCTTGTTCATACTGTAATAACCCTACCATTTTCATGATTCCATTTGTCTCTTTATCATCTCTGCTTCTACTCTTTCTGATCATCTTTTATCAGTGCCTCATGCATTCAGAACTCTCTAAGACTGGCAGCGGTCCCCAAACTTTTTGACACCAGAGATGGTGCTCCTATGGGACTCTAATGCATGATGAGCTGAGGTGGAGCTGAGGCAGTGATGCTAACACTAGGGAGCAGCTGCAAATATAGATGAAGCTTTACTCAGTTGCCCACTGCTCACCTCCTGCTGTGCAGCCTGTTCTTAGCAGGCCATAGACCGATACTGGTAGAGAATGCCATGGTGCACAGCCCAGATCTCCCTTCAAGATCAAGCCTCATTCCCCCAGCTCCTTGGATTGTTGGCTACTGATGTTTCACAGCTGAGTCCCTCTTTAGGCATTGCTCTGGAAGAAGGAAGCATCCATGCTCGGGGGTATGCTCCCTACTCGAAGGAGTCCCATACCTGGTAACTGGGCAATGTGGTGTCTAATGAGCCAGCCCTCTTGTCTGTTGAGACAATGCCAAAGCACCCTCCCAGCTTCAGAGCTCCTCATATGATTCGCTGAAGCCTCTTTGCAAGGCTATTACAATTGAACTTCGTCTTATTCCTGCTTTTACTTCCCACACTACTAACAGATTTTGTTCCCAAGAACACATATTAGTAATTACACTGCATACAAATCTCAGATTCCTGGAGTCTGTTTCCAAGGGAATACTATCTGCTACTGAATCTGATTAGGCCAATTAGATATTATCTCATTATCCAATACATGGTGTTTCTAATGAGATGAGTTGCTAATGATGGCAAAAGCTCTTTCTTATGTCTGTTCTGCACCTGGAAGACTTTTGTCAAATCACTGATTTTTGTTCCAAACAGACACGACCACAGTAGCCAGGTCAGCTACCTAAAACATGGCATTTATGTGTTCACTTTAATTAAAAACAAAAACAAAAAGTAGACTGTAGGCATAGAATATGCTTGAGACTTATGAGCCTGCAGTTAGATAACACATGTAAAAGACTACTCAAGGCCTTGAATTTAGGAAAAGTGTTCAATAACTATTGGATAGTATTATTATTGTTACCCATTTCTACAACTGTGTGTTTTTTTAATATCCAAGAAAATATGACAACACACACATATATATTTAGAGACATAGATACAGATAGATATCCTTCTCTCCCCATTTTTGTTCTTTACCCAAATGGCTATAAATTATATACACTGATCTGCATCTTGCTTTAATCACTTCTAATATATCTTAGAGACCTTTCCATATTGTTTTCTTGTTCAATTTATTTAAATAAAAACAAGTTTATCTATTTCTATTACCCCCATGCCGTACCTCTGTTTCTGTATCTGTGATCTGGTTTTTAAAAAAATATATTTGTTTATTTTTAGATTACATTTATGAGAGATATCATACAGTATTTTTCTTTCTCTGACTTACTTCATTTAGCATAATGCCATCAAGGTTTTTCAGTGTTGTAGCAAATGGCAAGATTTGTTCCTTTTTATGACTGAAATACATTTTATTGTATCAACATATACCACATTTTTTTATCCATTTATATTTCGATAAACAGTTTGTTTACATATCTTGACTATTGGGAAATAAAGCTACAGAAGGGTGCATATTTCTTTTCAAATTAGTGTTTTTGTTTTCTTTGGATAAATACCCAGAAGTAGAATTGCTGAGTCATATGGTAAACAAACGTTTTCTCCCATTCAGTAGGTTGTGTTTTCACTTTACTAATGGTTTTCTTCGCTGTGCAGAAACCATTAAAGAAGTTTTTTAGCTTGATGTAGTACCACTTATTTATTTTTGATTTTGCTTTTGCTGTCAGATTTTAAAAAATTATTGCCAAGATCCATGTCAAAGAGCTTACTACCTATGTTTCTTATAGGAGTTTTAGATATCAGGTCTTATGTTCATGTCTTTGATCTATTTAATTTTGATGTAAGATAGTGGTCTAGTTTTATTTTTTTGCATGGGTTGTCCAGTTTCTCCAACATCATTTATTGAAGAGACTGTCCTTTCCCCAATGTATATTATTGGCTCTTTTGTTGTGAAGTAATTGACCACATATGCATAGATTTATTTCAGGGCTCTCTATTCTGTGAAACTAATCTACATGTCTGCTTGTATGCCAATGTCATATTGTTTTAAGTACTATTACTTTATAATATAGTTTAAAACCAGAGGGCATGATGCCTCCAGCTGTGTTCTTTTTTCTCAAGATTGCTTTGGCTATTCAGTCTTTTACGGTTCCATACAGATTTTAAGATTACTTGTTCTATTTCTGTGGAAAAAAAAAAAAAAGCCATTGGAATTTTAATAGGAATTGCACCAAATCTATGGATCACTTTGAATAGTGTGGACATTTTACCAATACTAATTTTTCCAATCCATGGGCTCGTAATATTTTTTCATTTATTTATGTCCTCTTCAGTTTCTTTAATGTCTTGTTGTTTTCAATATATGTGCCTTTTACCTCCTTGGTTAAATTTATTTCTAGGTTAAATTAATTCTTTTTAATATAATTGTAAATGGAATTATTTTAACTTCTCTTTCTGTTGGTTTATTGTTAGTATATAGAAATCCAATAGATTTTTCATGTATTGATTTTGTATCCCACAAATTTACTGAATTTGTTTATTAGTTATAACAGTTTCTTGATGGAATCTTTACAGTTTTCTACATGTAATATTATATCATCTGCAAATAGTGACAGTTTTATTTCCTCCTTTCCAGTTTGGATGCTTTTTATTTCTTTTTCTTGCCTAATTGCTCTGGTTAGGACTTTCAATACTATGTTAGATAAAAGTGGCAAGAGAGGTCATCCTTATCTTGTTCCTGCTCTTAGAGGAAAAACTTTCAGTTTTTCACCATTGAGTATGATGTTAGCTGGGGGCTGGTCATATATGGCACCTTTATTATGTTAAGGTATGTTCACTGCATACCTGCTTTGTTGAGAGTTTTTTTTATCATAGGTACTGAATTTTTTCAAATATTTTCTTTGCATCTATTGAGGTGGTCATATAATTTTTATTCTTAATTTTGGTAATATAGTTTATCACTTTGACTGACTTGCGAATGTTGAACCAACCTTGCATCCCTGGAATAAATTTTATTCAATGATGGCCCTATCAATGTATTGTTGAATTTGCCTTGCTAACATTTTATTGAGAATTTTTGCATCTATGTTTATCAGGGATATTGTCTTATAATTTTCTTTTCCTGTGACATCCTTCTTTGACTCTGACATCAAGATCTAGTAGAATGAGTAAGGAAGAGTTATCTATTCTATTTTTTGGAAGAGTTTAAGAAGGATTAATATTAATTCTTTTCTGAATGTTTGGTAGAATTCATCAATGAAGCTATTCGGTCCTGGAATTTTGTTCATTGGGAAGTTTTTGATTACTGTTGCAACCTCCTTACTAGTTATCAGCCTGTTTAAATTTTAGATTTTCTATTTCATCGTGATTCAGTCTTGGTTATGTTGTATGTTTTTAGGAATTTATTAATTTCTTCTAGTTTGTCCAGTTTCTTGGTGCATAACTATTCATAATTATGTTCCTTTGTATTTCTGTGGTATCGGTTGTAACATTTTCTTTTTTATTTCTGTTTTTATTTGAGCTTTCTCTTTTTCTTAGTGAGTCTAGCAAAGATTTATCATTTTTTAAAATCTTTTCAAGGAGACATCTCTTAGTTTCATTGATCTTTTCTATTTTCAGTCTATATTTCCTTTATTTCTGCTCTAATTTTTGTCATTTATGGTTTTTTTTTCTAATGGGATTTTGTTTATTCTTTTTCTAGTTTCTCAAAGTATAAAGTGAGGTTATTTATTTGAGACTTTTCTTGTTCTAGGTAGGCATTTATCATTAAAAATTTCCCTCTTAAAATTACTTTTGCTGCTTCCCATAAATTTTGGTATGCTACATTTACATTTTCCTGTGTCTCAGTTTTAAAATAAAACTACTGGGATTTTGAAGTTTTTTAATTTTAATTTTATTTTTAGCATATTTTTGCAGGACAAAATTGTAGGGATGATGCCAATGACTCATATAATTATTATATCCTCTAAAGCTCAGTGTATTATGTGGGACCTGACCTGTTAAATAGTATTCCAACACGATTGCCTCTCTTTTGATACAGAAAGAAAACAATAAGAAAGGTAGTGATAAGTAAAATGCTAGCTCTTTTCTCTAACCACTTCAACATAGTCATGAGAAAAATAAAGGGAGACCTGGCTTGGCTCAACCCTAGTGAGGTAAACAGGCAAGTTATCACTGGATGCCTCTCCCTCCCACCCCCAGGTCATTTTCCATAATTTTAAAGAAATTTTCTTTTGCTCTTTTATTATGATGACATGAGCAAAACTGTTCAAGGACAGAGAAGAAATCAGTGTAAATTTTTCAATTATAAAGAATGGAGAGATTAGATGTTGAATGTGCAAGTCAATGACCTTGATAAACAAGAATCAGACCAATTTAAAATTTAAGTCGAATTGCACATACCATATTATTAGAATAAAGGGTGAAAAACTTAATTTCTTCAAACAATACATAGCATGAAAAAAAATGGTAGTCATGAAATAATGGGTTAAAAATTATGATACTTCTCTACATTTATTTTGGAATTAAACAGTTAAGTAAATGAATGGCAGGTGGTGAGAGTCATATTTCTCAGGTAAGTGTGGCAATTTACTGATAAGCAAAGAGGAAAGGCTAGATTTAACTAAATGTTAATAGATGAGTGGAGACATTATTATGAACTCATGCTTAGCTTAATGTAGTTACAGGTAGTTACATATGAAAATATTTATATATACATACACACACAAAGATTAATATACACATGTATATTTGTTTGCTCTGTCAACAGAAAGACCATGGAAGTAACAACACTCCAGTTATGAGAATGCCTAACACTCAGATCTTAGGTTCCAAACCACTCTCTATTTGAAGGAACCAGGCTTTTTAGAAAAATAGCTGAGTATATAGATGGGACAGAAAAACATGATATGAGCTTAGAGCATATTAGAAAGTAAGGAAGTAGTAAAAAAATAATGGGGGGGGTATATTCAAGGGACACAGGAGCCAACTAAAAGAGCTATAGCCAAAACTACAATTTGAACAACAAACTTAATTAAGTATTATTGGATTATAACTCAAAGTGTAAAATAAATATTAATGAATCCATACTGAAATAGATAGGTAGGTAGATAAGACAAATCTCCATGCAGAAGAATTCAAAATAATTTATGTAGATATTCTACCCTCAAAAATATGGAACATAGCTCCTTAATCTTTGTGTGTTGAACATATTGACTTCTTTCCAAAGAATATAATATGAAAAGTTAAGGGGAGGGTAACTTTACAATAGAGAAATCTGACGAACATTGCCTCAACCAAATGATCAAAGTCAGTATCAACAGTGACAAGTAGTGTGGATAATACATACTCTTGGTATGATGTGATAACAATGAATCTTTATCTCAGCATTTTACAAAACAATTGACTAATACTTCTCAAAACTGTCAAGGTCATCAAAAACAAAACAAAACAAAAATGCTGAGAAATTGTCAGTCAAGAGTTGCCTAAGGAGACATGATAACTAAATGCAAAATGGTATACCGAATGGGATTCTGGAACAAAAAATGATGGGATATTTGGTAAAAACTAAAGAAATCTGAGTAAAGTGCAGACATTAGTTAATAATAATATATCATATTTGTTTATTAACTATACAAATGTACAATACTAATATATTAGAGGAAACTGAGTGTAGGGTATATGGAAACTCTAGTAGCTTTATACTTTTTTTCCTTACAAAAAATAAAGTTTATAAAATGATTGAAAAGAAGTTTATAAAATGATTAAACAGATATAAGAATGCAAGAAACATATCAACAATATGTAATATGTAGACCATTGAAGAAATATTGTCATTCGGAATGTGCTATTATATATATCTATAATAAAATAATATCATTCAAAATCTTCATAAATTTTTTTTACATTACTATCCAAGTGTATTTAACTTCAAAGGGGAATATATTTTAACCATAGTTTCCAGAGGTTGGCAAAATTTTTCTATAAAAAATCTGATACTACATGTTTTAGTCTATGCCATCCAGATGATGGTCACACCTACTCAAATCTGTCTTTGTAGAAAGTGCCTTAGACAATATGTAAATAAATAGGTGTGGCTGTGTTCCAATAAAACTTTATTTCCAAATATAGAAATTGACTGTACTTGTTATAAGGGCTGTAGTTTTCTGACCCCTGATTTAAACTGTAATTTAAAGATTAACATAAAATGATTCAGATTATATCAGTGATTTTCAAACTATGTTTTGCAGAATCTAAAAATTTCATCAAAGAGAACTTAAGGGACAGAATTGTAGATGAGGCAACATAGAGGCAAAGTGAACAGAGCTCAAAATATACCAATATTTCTTCCAACTGAGAAATCTTCTTTAACTATTTTTTATGTAAGGAATTCAATGTAAGGTTTTGTTTAAGAGTCAATGTTAGATAATGGTTAAGAGAACTGACTCTAGATTCAGACTAGATTGGTTTAAATTCTAGTTCTACCACACCTTACTATCTTCATGATCTTGGACCTGTTCCTCACTTTTCTCATCTATAAAATTGGGATAATAGTAGACCTGTGTGTTTATCAACTTGTAGTAAAAATTGAATGGAAAGTCTTATAAAAAGTACTATGGGGATGATAATAATAATATATCAATTTGTAATAAAAATAAATGCAAACTGTATAAAGTATAGTAACTGGTATAAAATAATTTACCTCATCCATTAATATCATTGTTATCGGCAAATTTAACATAATTTATCTTTAAAAAAAACCTTGGAAACTATTAGTCCTTAGGATCTCATTCAATTTAATTGCCCTTCTTTTATAGAATTCAGTGACTAAAGTGACAATAGTGCCACTGGACAGAGTGAAAGATAGTCATCTTTCAGCTTCTGGGAAAACAACTTCTGCCCTTATTGGCTTCTGGCCTGTCTAATATGCACCCCAAAATGGTTGGGATAAAAATAAAACAAAATATAAAAAAGAAATTTCAACAGATGTTTTTGCATATTAAATAAAATAGAAACATTTTTAGGTTAAATATTTAGATCATTTTCTGAACATGACTCAATAATGAGATAGAATTTCAAAGAGATTAGTGACAGCTCAATCGTCGAAGGTATTAAACTAAAAATACAGATTACACTATCTTTTTTCCCCCTATAACTGCATATACACAAGTTAAATATATTCTCTTACAGAAAAAAAAAGCACTCTCAATTAAGTGTGATATTGGTCTTTCATTTCTGGGAAACCTCATGGTTTTCTCTTGGGAAACCTTCCAATTTAAAATTAATGAGCCTGATTAGGTCACACAGCTAGTGATGATGGAGCCAGGATTTTCGTTCAGCACCATATACTACATCCTATTGATGTCTCATACCATATTTTCCCCTACTATTTCACTTCTTTTCCCCATTTTCTAAAATTTTCTTGGGCTAAAATAAGAAAAGCAACTCATCAGAGCAGACTGGGGAAACTAGAATCAGAGGTTTCCCTGATCCTGGAGGCTACTATTTATTCTCACCATTCTGCATCTTGACATTCTTGATTTACTCTTGACCATACATGTTTCTATAAGTGAAATGAAGAAACCTTTGTGTCTTTTCTTTCTCTAAATGCATGCCATGGATTGCATATCTTCTAAAAGGTTAAAATAATCTCTTTTGAGTGACAACTGAAAATGTATACTTCTATCAACTGCCAAATCTTTCAGGTGCTACCTTTGCTAGAAGCATGATTTGGCTTTTGTCAATTAGAAAGCATCTCAGGCCTCTAAACAAATGGGACTAAAGTACATGTTAATGGATTAATGTCTGGGAATCCATTCATCATATTTTCTTCTTTACACATTAAGCATTCAAATTTATCAAAGAAAACTCTTGGCACATACGGCTTCCTCGATACCCACAGACTGAGAAACTTTCAAATTTCTCATTTAAAATCTTAAGATGATTCTCTTTTAGGTGTTTTGTATTTGTTTCACGTGGGTTCTCTATTACCTTTGAGTTGGACTTTAATAGTAAAATTGTAATGTGCCGTTTCCTACAAAGTCTTTCTCATTTATTGTGTAGTGATAGTTTATATATGCGTGCGTGCGTGCGTGCGTGTGTGTGTGTGTGTATTGCCTTTTATTTTTGTTGTGGTCTTTAATCTTAGGTAATAGAGCAGTGATAGCATGACAAGATATTTGCATCGCTCCTTTTCCTTGGTATTGCCTTGTCTTTAAAATAAGTAAATGTACTCAGGCTCTTTTGAAGTCATTTATTCCAAAAAAAAAAAAAAACAAAAAAACAAGTTTAAACCATGTTGATGGCTTAATTTTCTAGTTCATAGCAGACTGAAAAGCACAGTTTCTTGTTATAGCTGATAATCTAAACTAGTTAACAAAAATTTGTTCTCCATATGTTTTGCCCTCTAAAAGCACATTCTTACTAAAACAAATTATGTAGGTGTAGTATTCATTTACAAAATCATATTCTTTAAGTGATTATTTTTATTTTGTCTTTTTAAAGAAAAATTAAGAAAGTTAAGAATAGCACAGAAAATTGGCATAGCCACTATGGAAAACAGTACAGAGTTTCCTCACAACACTAAGAATTGATCTACTCTATAATCTAGCAATCCCACTACTGGGTATTTACCCTAAAGACTTGAAAACCCATATCCAAAAAGATATTTGCGCATTGATGTTCATAGCAGCATTATTCATAGTGGCCTTGACATGGAAGAAACCGAAGTGTCCTACGATAGATGATTGGCTAAAGAAGCCATGGTACATATATACAATGAAATATTACTGAGCCATTAGAAGAGATGAAATACTGCCATTTGTGACAACATGGATGGACCTCAGATTAATCATGCTAAGAGAAATAAGCGAGACAGAAAAAGTAGAAAACCACATGCTATCACTTATATGTGGGATATAAACCTAAAAGCAACGTAGGTACAGTACACAGAGACCCAAGGACATGGACAATGGCTAGTGGTTACCAGAGGGTAGGGAGTGGGGAAGGAGGGGAGAGGCAAATGGGGTGAAGGGAGGTAGGGGGAGGGTGAAGTGGGTAAAGGGGATCAAATATATGGTAGCTGAAGGAAACTGGACTTTGGGTGGTAAACACACAATAGAATATAAAGATGTCAAATTATAATGTACACCTAAAAATTATATAATTGTATTAACCGATGTTATCCCAATAAACTTAATTAAAAAAAATAGATATAAGATTTGACTCTTCCACTTAGCTGATCAGCCTTGGGCAAATCAGAAAGGGAAAAACTAAGTGTTCTCATTTATAATATGGAGATAATAGTACATTTATAACAATTTTTATAAATTTAAAATTTTTAAAAAAGAATAATGCAGAGAACCAGTTTTGAAAAATACATGTTAGAGTTACATAGTCTTTCCTAGTGGATGTTCTCATTTAGAATGACAAAGTGGTGATCGAGTAGATATATAGTTTGTGTATATTATGCTACCCATATATGCACAAAATCTGTATGTAGTAGGAACTTATTGAATTAATGATGGAAACTAGTAAACCAATATTTTCCAATTTGGAAAATTCAGACCAATCTATCAATAACATACTAAACTCCTTTTATATTCAAGTTCTTTAATAGGTACTTTCATATGACTCTAAATAATAGAAAATATTTATCAAATACTTATTATGTATCAGGCTGGATACTGTTTATGTACTAATTTAATTCTCACAAAAATTCTGTGAGGTGGTTTTAGTTTTATACCCAATTTATAGAGGGGAAAATTGATGCTTTGAAAGTGATTAAGCATTCATCCTGGATCAAATAGTTTACGGGTAATAGAGTCAGGGTTTGAATCCAAGTCATTTAATATTAAAGTTCTTAATTATAATATACTGCTGCAGATTTGAATGTTTGCAGACTATGACCCTACTTTTCTTAAGCCTACTGTCTCTTGAGGGAGAGAAAACTGATATAAGAAAAGAAAAAATTGCTCTAAAATTTAAAGCTCTAAAAGTCAAATATAATAGACAGTGTGCATAACAGAATAAATGTGTAATTGGACACTTGGAAGATACAATGACACAAAAAGTGGCTCTTTAATGCAGAAAAAGTGAAAAGAAGAAAAGCTAGAGGTCACCAGCTAAAGTATTATGGCTCTTCTTCCAATATTCATGCAGGATGATGCTGAGAATACCATGGAGAACAAGATAGTCTCAGAGCTCATGTTTCAGTGGGAGAGGTCTGTGTTTGTTTCTCACTGGTGCTATCAGTGATGAGCAGGCTGTGTAAGCAATAACTACCGCATGGTCTATGGCTTCCCAAAACATGGGAAAGGAAGCTAGCATAGCCTGAGCCACCACGGAGACAGAGCCAGTGTTGGCAGAAAGTGGTTGTTGGCACATGGAGAACAGATAATGGTTCAGTCGTAACTGGGCAGAGCAGAAACTCCAGCCTTAGGAAACCAAGAGTTCAATACTAGAAGCAAGTATCCTCTACCATCTTTCCCTCTCTTGTAGACAAATGCATAAAGCATTAGTGGCAATGGGTTTTTCAGGAGGAGATCACCAAGAAAATTTCCACATCTATTACATGCTGCCTGTCCACTTTGCATTTGATTTGGCTGTTTTACATTATTTTCTGCTCATTTAAATTCTCAGCAAAACATAGGAATGTGTTGTCTTATACCTGTGCTTGTTGTATAATTTAAATGATCTTAGATATACTAGAAAACAGTTGGATTTGAAGGCTGGGGGTGGATGCAGTAGAGAATATAGATAAACTCTAAAAACTCTATACTCTAAAACAAAATAACACAAAAGGATGACGATTCACACAGTCATGCTACAGGAGTGGTTGCTGTGATCTGGAATAGGCTATGCATTTTAGAGATGAGTCTTGCTGTAGTCTTCAGAGAATCGGTGGGATTCCTATAGGCCTGGAGTGCTTACAGTGAATGTTTTCCCCTCCCCCTTGTTCTGTCCTTGATACCCTAGTTGGAAAAATGGTACCCGATCTCACAACAACTTCAGAATACATTCGAAAAAATTTTGAAACTTTATTATTGAAAAATTTATAGTGTTGATTCACAACTAGAAATGAAAAATGATCCTTCCTAAGCTGCTTAATTGAATACTTTTATGCCTGCGGTTTGCTTAGTGATGCATGCTATGGCTGACAGTGGCTAAAAAAAGAGAAGCATGCAGTTTTTACAATGCTTCATAACTTCTGTGATAGCAACGTATTTATTTAATTAAAAGAATATCTCTCATTACTGTTATTTGTTCACTTTTGCTATTGATATAGCCCTCTGTTTTTGTTTGGATTCAAGGAAACAGAAATGTTTTTAATTTAATTGGAGTATCAATGACATGTTAGGATTCAAATGAGCTCATTTCAGTCTGTGAGCAAAGGTGTTATATTGTTGTTGTCATTAGAATAGATTTTCAAAAAGTTCTTGGTTGATCTAGCAAACTGTGTGCTTCCATGTATAAGATATAAGGGACCGAATATTCAACTTTGTATTTCCATAACCAGGTTAATGTCTGAAACATATTTGGCATTCAATAAAATCCACAAGGATGGATGTCAAGATAAATGGTTGGATGACAATGCATCAATTATTTTCAACACTTACAGTTGATCCAAAAATCATTGCTTTCAGTATGTTTGGTTATTTTAATTGCATTAACCAGTTATTTTAGTGAGATTCTTATTTTACTTGATATTTAAAAGTTGAACTCAACTTTTTAATACTGGATGATCTAATCAAGTGTTTATTTTTATAGAGAAAAGTATAAAAATATAAGGACTGGTCATTACAAATTATGTGGAAATGGTCTTTTATGTCTTTAGAATATCCTTTTCTCAAGGAGAAAAATAGAAATAAAAAATAATCTTTTAAACAATTTTATACTGTATTCCTTTTGTCCTTTGTGAACAATGAACACACACACAATTATGTGCTTCATGATCTGACACAAAAATATGATATAAGACTCCATTTTATTGTGGTTTAAGGGACTAGTTATTAAACATATCTGAAAATATGTTATGTTTCAGTTACTGTGCTAGACCTTCAGGAAATATAATGGAAAAAAACTTTCTCAGCTCACTTTACTTGTGTACGGCTATTATATGATCAGATTATAAAAGTGCAATAGATGAATGAGCAAAATACAAGAGAGGCAAATAGACATGCCCATAAATTTTTATTCGGTAGTAGGAGAAAACTTCAGAAATGGGAATATTTTAATCGAGTCTAAAACAAATGGAAGGCTGAACATGGAAAAAGAGAATTCCAGACAAAGGAATAGCAAGTTCAAAGGCACAGACGCAGGATTCTTTTGGGGTTCACGAGTAAAATATCGGGACAGTAAGTGTGGAGAGTGTTTGGTAGGGGGGGTCAGGAGCAGCACTAAAGCAGTAAGTCGAAAGACTGTAATGTGACAGGAAGTTTGTTTTTTTAATTTATGGGACATAAGCATCTATCAATATTTTTGAGTAGCAGAGTTGTATGATTAGATTTGGTTTTCAGATGACAAATTTTAACAGGTAGAACTTACTGCAACTGGAATGGTGTGCAGTGACGAAAACTGAAGCAGAAAAACTGCAGTGAGAATGGGGATTAAATTGAAGAGAGAATGAATACAAGAAAGGTTATGGAATCAGGTTTGGCAAGACATGGGATGGGCAGACGTTAATTTGAGAAGTAAAGGAGCAGAAAGAATCAAAAACAGTACAGATATTTCCAGCTTGAAGAATAGTGCGGCTGCCATGGCTGTGTCGGGAAACTCTAAAGGAACCCATCAAAGGCCATTTTCTGTTCTACACATTTCACATAAAGGCTTTCATCTCACAGTTTACTTCAGTCTCTAATTTAGAATAAAGATGGCAAGTTCAGAGAAAAATGTATTTCTTCTATTTAATTTCATGTTGACCCTAAAAATGTTTAGAGAATGACTTTTTCATATGTCTCTCTCAGAAAAGCACTGGTCTAACCTGTAGAAATGGCAGAGAGGTTTATTAGATCTCTAATTAGCTATCAATTGCTCTCCATTTCAAAGAAAAGTTTAAAGTATCTCCAGACGAAAATTAATTAATTGTTTTTTGTTTTTCTTTAGTTTTAGATTTCTAAAAATGTGATTTAAATACAGAAAAATGTTATTACTAATATTTCTGAGATAAGCTACCTAGTAGATTCGTCTTGCTGGGTTCACATATTTATATTTTCTTTTTCTTTAAGTGAAATAAATTATTAACGTAAATAGAATAATTTTAGGATTCCTAAAGAATTCATTTCATTCAATGTGACAAAGTACACAGTTTGACAAGGTGTTATCAGTATTGTAGGAAAGCCTAAAACAATACCATTATTTAGGAGATTAAATTAAATCATTTCTCTTTCTGTTATTTGGCTCATCAATTCGTGAATTAATCTGCAGAGCCAAATTTTTAAAATAAAACTATTTTCTCTAGGAAAATAATAAGTGTTTGTTCTCTCAGAGAAATCGCTTTCCGTACTCTCCTAGCATTAATATTTGATGGCTTGCTACCCAGTTAAAGTACTCAAGAACATAGAGAAATAACCTTTTAGAAATAAATACATTATCGTTCACCTATTCCATTATCAACCACTAAACTTAAAGCATTTTCTTGCTATTCCATTGAACTGTTCATCCAATGCTGGGGTTTTTGTGTTGTCATTCCCATTTTAGAGATCTAGAAACTGAGAGCCAATGAGATATCCTCTTTAAAAATCGGTCTTGGTTTTAAAAGTTTTCACATCTGGGTTTTGTTCAAAAATGGAAGGAGCATTATAACCAGGTGGACTGATTTAAATCTTAACTCTTTATATAAACTTTCTAAACATCAATTCTCTGATTTTTAAAATATAGAAAATACTACTTATTTCAAGGGATGCTTCGAAGGGTTAAGTTAAATATTATCTTCTTTTGAAACAATGTGAGTGGCATTTAATAAGGCAAATACTGAGCATAGATTCTTTAATTTTGTAAGAGTATATCAACCCTGCCTTTTGACCAGTGGACTTTTAAAGATGCTCAGAGTTGGAAGTAGAAGATTGTTGTACTCCAGATCTCTTCAGCCACTTTATCCACAAATGTTCTGCTATGCAAGTCAGTTGTCACTTCTGGCTGTAAATATTTTCATTATCAGCTAAAAAAGAAAGTCCCATGAAACTTACATTTGTAATAACTTGAATTGTTATTTAGGTGCAATTAATTTTATCATGTGAGGATATAGATGGATGGAGTAACTAAAAGTCTAAGTGACAGAAAAATCTCAAGCAAGTATTATAAAGAAAGAAAAGTTTATTTTTAACAGATAAAAATTAAAATAGCTAAATACTTCATTTGCAGCATGAAGAAATTTAATTATTTGGCAATTAAGTCATTTTACACTGTCTCACCCAATATAATTACTATTAAAAGTTTGAAGATCTATATTATGCCAAATTGCCATTTTACTAATTATATCTGATCATATTTTCTTGCTTAATCATCTTAATCCTGATTTAAAGACCATATGATCAATAAACCATAATGCAACCATAGAAAAAATTTTGTATAAGGCACACACATAGTTCATTTTTTCTTTTGTACATCAAGATGAGTTTTTTTGCACCTAACCATACATTTTTAATCATTTTAAAAATATTTATGCCCAAGATGTGAAGAGAAATAAGATTAGCAAAGGAAATTTTTGAAATGTGTCATTTTACAGTTTTTCTTTCTTTCTGTTCTTCCGTCTTCCCTTTCTCCATTTTTTCCTCTCTCCCTTTCTTAAAAAAAAAAAAAAAAAAAAAAAATTGAAGACATTACAATAACTTCTAGTCTAAGGACACTATTAAAGCATAAGAGCTCTTCTTGACCTTAGGGAATTTCTGTGTTGGTGGAAAAGAAAAAAATTGTCAATTAATAGATAGCGGTAAAGAGCTAGAGATATTTGTGTGTGTGTGTGTGTGTGTGTGTGTGTGTGTGTGTGTGTCTGTCTGTCTGTCTGTCTATCTCTAATAATACAAGGAGAGCAATGTCCAGAGAAACTCTGATTACAACAGCACATTTATTATTAAAAAATAAAAGCAAATAACCTTTAAGAGAGGTTAAATGATCAATGGTTTTAGAAGACAGAGAAATGAATTGAAATTAAGGAATTGACAAAGTTCTTACGTTTTAATCATATAATAGTAAGATTCTACTCTGTATGGAAGGCTTCAAGCCCTTCCTTCTGTTTATTCTGACAGTCATTGGCAGGGCACAGCCTCTGCTATTTAAATATCTGTATCAATAGAAATCAAATCTATCTTGGGCCTCTTTCCCTACCTTAGCCCAACACTGTTAAGTGATCATTTGATGGCTTTTGACACATATAAGCAAACTTACATAAAGAACAGATGACACTAACTGGGAATTAAATGGAAATGACTCCTTTTTAAGATTCTCTAGTTGTTTGAAGGGCAATAGCAAGTGAATTTTTGTGACATAAGTTTGATGTAAATGAGTGGCCTTTTCTCTATTCCATTATGTTTAACTTAATAGCTGTTTTATGGACAGATCACCTTTTATTCTTCCTCAAAGAAGCACTGCAGTAGAATAATGTACCATAAATGGTTCTTACTCTCGAAGTGAAATATCTGCTAGTTCAGTGCTTTGCTGGAATAATACTTCATATCATAAATCCACCCACATAGCAGATATAATTGTTGCTTAGTTATTTCATCAGGGACAGAGTTTATGGTCCCTTGGCAGGTTCTTTAAAAGCTATTGTTAAGTATAATTCAGTAGAACCCTTGTGAAAAATCATTTCTATTATCAGCAAAAATAATATCTAATAACTAAATGCTGTAAAGTATAATTAATTATATACCAATATGATGCCAAGAACGATATATCAATATTTACAATATACCTATTCATGCATTTTATTTTTCAAGTATGAAAGAAAGCCAGTTGTTTTGCTGCAGGAAATAAAGCATACATTCTTTGTGAATGTGTACAAAAAGATTTCTTTTACTTTTCAAATATATTATCTACTATACGGTTCCTTTATAAAATGATGCCAAAGTAGAATAATAGCAAGAAACTATTTTAAAAAGATATGTACAGGCTTTATTCTGTTATTTAGAATTGAGGATGCTTTATTCATGCTAACTTGGAATTTTTAACTTGGGTGTTGTAGTAGTGTAAAATAATGATTACTCAGAATTAAATGCCTGATTCAAATATAGGCAAAACTCTTCATTGAGGAAAACAAAAGGGTAGCATTTCAACATTACATAAACCATGTTTTTGGAGCTCATATTTTCCTTTATTTTTAAGGACTCCAGAACAATCTCTTACTCAGCTTCCTAACAGTCCTCCTGAGTATTGATCTTATTCACCTAGGCTTCCTATCCATGTGTCATTTATATTTCTGTGCTCCTGAAATTTATTAAGATTTACTTGTCTTTTCTGTGTATCTCCAAAGTATTATTATCTGTTTACTCAATCTTTCAAAGATTCCAGGCTCCGGCATCATATGTCTTTTCCTAAGTATTGAATATTTTGAGCTCAATATTGTGTTGACAGTGCAGAGGTCCTGTTAATTTCCCCAAGATAAAACATTACTGAGTTATGTGCTGAGACCTGGAGACAAAATCTGGCCCTGAAGTTGCTTGAGATTATTCATGGAGAGTTTTTCAGCTCTCTTTTTTAGTTCCTGCCTAGAGCCATTGAATGCTTCTTAAATCACTGACAAAAAATTTAGATCAACACTTTGCCTGAGGTCATTTAAATTTCAAATCTGCTGCCATTTTCCTTCTCATAGCTATTGGGAGGGAAGAGCATTGTGTCTGCAGTCAGTGAGCTGGAGCCCAGAATCTGGCACAGGAAACTTCAACTCAGAGTCAAACTTATTTAGCTTTGCTGAGGGAGGTATTTCAGGAAGGTAATTGAGTCTAAACTGGTGTTTTATCTTCTGACTCAGGGTTGAATTGGGAACTACAAAGAATGCTAAGGGTGAGTCTCTGCCATATTTTTTACCACTTGTTGTGGTATAGGACTTAGGTATATTTTTTTGTAAGCATATTATTGTGACTCCATAGAAATGATCTGTGAGCAAGTCCTAGATTTCATTGTGTGTTTAAACAAGTCAAGAGGCCGGAGTAGAATACCTGGTATTTCTAGGTCTCCATGGCAAACACAGAGCACAGACACAAATATGGTCCCTGGAATCAACCAAAAATTACAATTGAATGAATTCTGCTTTGTACATGTTGATAGCAGTCATTCCAGTTGCTTCCATCACAGTTGGCCCCAAAAATAGAAAAAAAAGGGATGCAATTATTTTTATTTCTTAAAATATACTAAGTTGTAGCAACAACTATATATAGCAACTCAGATCTTGGTTTCTCAACACAATTCTCCAATAAAAGAAACCAGGACTTTATGGAGAAATGGCTGAGTCAGTGCTGGTGCAGAGAAAGGACAAAGACCTGAAATCTCTCCTTTAAAATTGGCAATATGAGGGGATGTAGAAGCAAAATTGAAAGAGCTGTCAAGGATCAAATCTTGAACAATCTGAGCAACAACGTTAATAATGATGATAATGAATTATAACTCATGAGCTCAAATAAATACCCATGAGTCCATGCTGATATAAATAAATAATTGGGTAAATAAATAGGACAAAAGAGACACTTCTCCTTTGCAGTCACATTCCAATTAATAAATGTAAAAGCAATGATGGAAGTTAAAAAGAAAGTATGTACATTTTGGCAAACCACAGTAATTAGCGACTTTAGAATGGAAAAACTTGGTGGATACTACCTTAACTAAATTAGCAAATTAACATCACTGGTGGTAAGATGTTTTGCCATCATGTAACTCATAATATGATGTACCAAGAAAGGTATAACTTTACTTCTATGATATTCTTGCTAAAGATGCATAGATCAAAAGAAGAGAAAACAGAAAACCACATTGGGAGATTAGTCTACAAAATAATTGACCAGTTCTCCTTTAAAATATCTGTTATAAACAGTTAAAATAATATAAATGCTGAGCTAGATTTAGGGGTAAGTGTCTAAGATCAAGTTTCTTAACCTTTCAGACCTCTATTTTTTTTTAAGCTGCAAAACAGAGATCTCTACCTTATAATGGTGTGGTGAGGATTAAACATGATACTGTCTGTAAAGGACCAAATTAGTGTCAGTTCACAGTAAGACCTGAGGAAACCATTAGGGTCATCATTTTTGTAACTGGTGTGGATCATAACAAATCTATCCACAACTAAGTTTTCTGTTTTTGCATTTAAGAAGGAGCTATGAGCTTTAAAGTGACTTCAAAAATAATTGCAATGTCTATCTCCTCAATTGATCCTAACCTATTCTTTTGTACCTATTATTTTGTACCTCAGTTCAGAAAGTACAATGATCTATTAGTTGTATCTATTTTATTTTATCTTGTTTTGTTCCAAAAATAATTAAAAGTAGCTTTGGAAGGAAGTGCTTACATATACATCATGGTATTTATCTTCAAAATAATATTATTTATGAGGAGATATTATCATCATTTACTGAAAAAATATATTTACTTAATTTGATCTATCTACAATAATTAACCATCTCAATTTTTTAAACATAAACTTAAATTATGTTTTCATATTCTTTTTTTCTCACTAAAATTAAACACTAAATATTATTCAAACATGTGATGTAATGACAAATTTTAGAGCAATTCTAACAACTAGCTCTGTTAATGCATACTTTAAAATTGCTAACATTAGCATCTAATTTGTCTATTTTTAATTTATGAAGCTGGAAACTCAGTTCATTGATTAAGGGGTTATAAAATTATTTTCCAAATATATGTTTCTTTTTTCAAGTTATTTTTGTTATTTATTTTTTATTAAATTGTGATGAGAGAATATAGTTAACTTTTTTGTGTGATTTACTGAAACTTGGTTTGCAGCCTAGAATTTGTCATTTTTCATAAATGTTGCATGCATGCTTTAAAAGAATATGTATTCTCTAATTTCTGCACAGCATTCTATTTATATCTATTCAATCTTATTGATCATATTATTTAAATTTTCATATCCTTATAAATACTTTCCTTGACCTATTAATTTTAGAGACAAGTATAATTCAAAAGTCTATTATTATTTAGACACAGTTCTTTATGTAATTTTTTTGATTTTTGCTTTATATATTTTAAGGCTATATTATTTGATGTGAATGAGTTTAGAATTGCAATGTCTTATTTGTTCCTTGTCCCTTTTATCATTATAAAGTGATCCTCCATCTCTTTCATTGCTTTTTTTTTGTTTTCAAGTCTATATTTCATGTTAACATATCTATGTATTTAATTATTATTTGCTTGACATGTATTTTATATTCTTTTATTTTCAATCATAATGTGTCTTTGAGCTTCAGGTATATCACTTGAAATAACACATGGTAGGTATATTTTTAAATTCAATATGACAATCTGTCCTCTAACTGGTGTGTTTGGTACATTTATACTTACTGTGATTACAAACATATTTAGAAATATTTCTACAGTATTGTTTTCAGCTTTATATTTTTCCTGCTTTTTCTCTAGCTATTTTTATTTCATACCTATTTTTATTGTTTATATTCAATTATTTCTGTCTACTATTTTGTCCCTTATAATTCTATTCCCGTTCTTTTAATAATTAACATTAAAATACAACATATGTTTTAAAATCAACAAATTTGACTTAGTATTTCTACCCTACTCTTGAATAATAGTGAACAATTTAAACTCTGATCACCTCCTTCAATATTTTGCTCTAATTCTTTACTCCCAAGTTAGACAGTATTATTTTTGTTGTTTTATACAATCAATATTTGCTTACATGTCTGTTTATTTGTTTATTATTCTCTCAGAAATTTTAATGGGAAAATTTATCTTCTTGAAGCATAATTTTTTTAGAAGTTTAATCAGTAAGAGCCTCCTTATGCTAAATTCTACCTCATAACTTACAAATGTATTAATTTTGTTTCATTCTTAAGTAAGGAAGGCAGATACGCAATTCAACAGCTACTGTAATTTAGCACGTGAAGGGTGGCACTGTCACCTGGCTTCTGCAGTTATTGATAGAATGGCACTCTAACTGCAGTTTATTTTTAGTGGTTGCGTTAGTTTTCTAGGGCCATCAGAACAAATTAGCACACACTGGGTAGCTTAAAATTACAGAAATATATTCTCTCACAGCTCTGGAGATTAGAAGTCCAAGATCAAGGTGTTGGCAGGGCCACAGTCTCACTAAAGTTTCCAGGAAAGGGTCTATTCCATGACTCTCTCCTAATTTCTGATGGTTGCCAACAATCTTTGGCATTCCTTGACTTGTAATTGCAGCAGTCCAGTCTTTGCTTCCATCTTCACAGGCCCTCTGCTCTCTGTGTGTTTCTGTCTCTGTCTCTTCTCTTCATTTATAAGGATGTCAGTAATTGCCAAGATTCCATTTCCAAATAGGGTCACATTTTGAGGTTTCAGGAAGGGAGAGAATCTTGAGGATAAGGGAGGGGAGCATTATTCAAGTTAGTGTAGTGTAATTTTTCTCTATGGCTGTTTTAAAACTGTCTGTTTTTTCTTAGATTGTCTATGGTTTTACTATGATATGTATTTTTACATGTGGATTTCTTTATATGGATACCATCTATTTGTTTGTTTGTTTGTTTTTTCGTTATCTCTGTCTCACCAATTAGGTAATTCTTAGCTTTCAGCGATTTGAGTAGTTCCTCCCTTTAGTCTCTCAATGTTCTCTTCTTGGAACACCAAGTTAATGTATTTTTGACCTTCTCACTTTTATCTCCCATGTTTCCTAAATTCTTTCTCATAGTTCATCTGCTTTTTAAATCATCCATTTAGTTTATAATTTTGATTATTATACTTTTTATTTCTAAAATATTTTGATAATTCTTTTAATATGGCTATTTTTATATTTTTTTGTCAGATTTTGAATTACTTTTTAAAATTTCTATAAACATTATAAATATTATTATTTTATAATTCATGTCTCATAAGTTCAATAGCCGAACTCTTTAGTATCTAATTATGTTGTTTAATTTTTCCGACTCTCCCTTATGCGAGAGAATATATGTTTTTAACATTTAAAGTCCAATGACTTATTTTAATATATTTTAACCATAAGCAACTATTCATAACATCCCAGTGATATGCAGCTGTTTACAACCTGGACTGTGCTATCGACCTGTTCCGTGCTTTCAGAGTTAACTAGAGTATAGAAAAGCATATTAGAACATATGAAGAAGTTGGTTTTTCTATTTCATTCAGTTTGCTATTTCATGTGTTCCCCTAATTAAAGCATACAATGCTAGAATTTAAACAGCCTCTCTTAAACGTGAGCTGGAAATTTTTTCACAGATCTTTGGCACCTGATTGAGGCTCCATCAGGATGTAAAAATCAATTATACTCACTTTTCTTAACTTTGAAAATTTGGTGATATCTTCTGAGAAGTTTGGTAGTTTCTTCTGCCTTTAATTATGCTCCTGGTAAATGACAAGCAGTCTTTTCAATAAGGAATAACTATATCTCAGAACTACTTAACAGTGTAATCTTGAATATATTTTAAAAGATGATTAAGGATACAAAGGTACATTGAAATTTAAATGTATTACTACCAATGTAAGTAATTAAATCAAAGTGACAATGTGGATGGACCAGTTACATTCTAGCTAAAATATTAACTTATTTGGGCAATAATAATTCTGTCACAATTGGCTTACCTATTTGGAAGCTGTCAAATTTCTTTTCCATGTTGATTCCAAGATATATCCTGATGCATAAGTGGTAATATGTTAATTTAAAAGGTGGTGAGAAGACTTTAGAGTTGAAGAAACAGGATATTTAACCTAGAGTTGTCTTTAAGTTTATTCTAATTCGCACGTGTATATGAGGAGCAAATATTTCTTAAGTGTCTAAAAATGGAGCAACTAGTATATTTCTACATTGAGAGAAAGATTGGGTAGTTTTCAGTGAGGAAATGTTTTTACAAGAAATTCTTCAGTTCACTTTATAGCTATAATCCTTCTTATATAGTTGGGACATCAATCTTACTGTTAGAAAGCATGTGAATCATAACACCTCCCCAGAAACCATAAAAGTAGTTTAAAAGGTCACTGTTTTATTAAGTCTGCTATGTTCTAAACTATTTGGGAAATGACAGAAAAACACGTGATTTGATACACTAGGAAACTTATACTGGCACGGCAGAAATGGGTAAAATATAAATGATGGAATCATGTGTTGCTGACCTCGTTGAAAAAGACTCATTTCTGCAAATAATAAAATGAAGTAAAATTGTGATTTTTAGTCAGGTCAAGATAATCTATCAAGGCAAAAATTTAAAAACTGTCAAGTCTATAAAAACAGGAAAATGTTATTTTCCAGTGTATCTGAGACTCTGGGCTGTTCTTCACGCCACAGCCTCAAAGCTAGGGCCTTAGCAATGGCTTGCTCAAAAGCATTTACTAAGTCAGAGTCAAAGGATAACTGGCAGCGTGATGCTGCCAGTTACTTAGCAAACCCCAGTCTAAGGTTTTCTGGCCTGCTACTTTGCTGCCTTTAGTCCTTACCTTCTGTTTCCTCTCTATAGGTATTTAAAGTTTGTTGATTTGGATTGTTTAAAAATAAACTCAAGAATATGAAAATTTTAAGTTTATTTGAGCAAAAACCAATTTTTTTTTTTTTTTTTTTTTTTTTTTTTTTTTGGTTAGAGTAGCATCCCACCTAGCAGATAGAAAGGAATTCCTAGGAGCTATACAAAATGAAAGATTTTTATAGGCAGAAGGGATCAGGACAATTAAGTTATACAAGGACAAAAAGCAGGTTGGTCATTGCAAGGTAACTTTTCTTTAGGGAACAGCAGGGGTCTATCAGGCATTCCTAACTAGTGCTGATCAGGGATTCCTGATTGTCTTCAGATTCCATTTCTGGGAAAGATAAAACTGTGATAAAGTCTTGGTTTGGTGACATAGTTTAGCATAAGCAACTCCAGTTTAGGCCTATTGTCTTGTCCTTAACAGGATACATTAAATGTTACAAGATGTTTCTTGAGGACCAGTGTAATATCTCTAAAGATTTTAAGGTTCTATAGTTCTTAGTTGAGTTTTGCAGAGAAATCCATTTTCTTTAAGTAACAGTGCAAGTCAATCACACAAATCTACTGTTTTTGTCTTCTCTGAAATCTTCCCAGTCAATTATTGTGTGTCTCCAGTCATTTCAACATCCCCTTATCATTTCAGAAAGTGTCACGAATTTTGAGAAAATGTGGGACCACATAGTCATCAAGCCTTGTACTTTCCAATAGAGAAGCAACTAGGCACATGTGGCTATTTGCATTTATATTTAAATTCACTAAAATTATATTAAAGAAAAAATTCATTCACTCAGTTGCACTAGCTACATTTCAAGTGCTCAGTAGCCCATGTGGCTAGGGAATATCATACCATCACAGAGGAACATTTTCATCATTGCAGGAAGGTCTGTTGGAAAGCACTAATTCAGACCAAACAAAGAAACTGTGGGGAAGGAACAAACTTTCCTCTACCCTCAAGATTCTTTTTGCAGACCTTATAATCAAATAGACATGAAACAGATTAGCAAGAGAAAATAACCAAATTTAATATATACATATGTATGGAAACCTCACATACATGTGTGAGAGGTTCCAGAGATAGAAAGGGAACATGGGTACATAAGAGCTAGGGATGAGGTAGGGTGGTAAGGCTTCAAAGGATCATTGCAGGATGATACCAGCTTATGCTTACTAAGTAAAAGTTTGTCCTGTCCTATATATAGGTAGGTCAAAAGAGGTTATCCCTGATAATCTCTTATTATGGTCAAAGTTCCTAATAAAAGTTTTACTAGTAGTTAAGAGAGAGGCAGAAGTTTCTCTTGAGCCTAGGCTAAATTTGCCTTTAGCTCAAAACAACCTGCATACTACACAGTGGCATATCTTGGGGTGACTTGTTCTGAAACACCACTAAACCAAACGACTCTTTGCCTAAAATTAATGAGCATTGTAAAGCCTCATTGAAACCATTATACATTACTCAAAGTTTCAAAAAGTTACTAATAAACAACAACAAAAAGCTATTTCAGTTCAACATTGTCCCCACCCCCAACCCACCCCCCGCCACTGTGCACGTGCTTGTACATTTCATTTAATTGATGAGCATTTGTAGGCATTTCTGTTGGTTATACCTTTCCATGCATTTTTTTGAACTTTAAAATGTAAGTGCCTTAGAGTAGAATGTATTATTCAACTGTCCCTTCTTTATAAATACAGCATGTAAAGGTTTTGGACTTCTTTTTTTAGAAAGGTATAGTGCATTTTCAGAAACATCTGTTTTGGACTGGAACAAGTCTGCCACAACAGAACTGAGAGAATTTTTTACCTTGGTAAATATACTCCCTAGTGTCTTTGAGAAAGCAACAACATAGACTCATACGCCAGTAACTGCTCTCTGCTTCTAGTAGTCCACATCCTGGCTGTATAATTAGATACAATTGCCTGTCCAAACATAATACCAGCCACAAGGGCAGAACACAGGATCTCATCATCTATTTGTGCTTAGAGAGGCACTAGCTTTTGGGGATAGCCTAAAAGAATAACTTCAATATTTGTGTGTGTGTTAAATACATCTTTAAGAAAGCCCTAATTTGCCAATTGGAAGGAGAGGAAATTGGGTAAGGACCATAGGTGATAAAGGGACAAAGATTATCTCATTTCCGTTTCATGGTCAACCTCTCTGAAATGAGGGGTTTTTGTTTGCTTGCTTGCTTGCTTCGGCTTGCATCATAAGTTCTAAACAAACATTATGGTCTTCTCTGTGAAGTGAGAAAAGGAGAAAAAAGAGAGGATTAAAGATCAGGGAGAGGTGTTTTGTTTTCACACTGTTGGCACATTAAGCCATAACAGTTTGATAAGACATTAATTAGAAAATAAAGAGCTGAGTGGATTCATGGAGAAAGAGGTCTTGCTTTCTCAGCATGATCTCAAAGTTTAGCTTAAAGACAACCATTAGCAAATATAAAGGGCAACACCTTATGCAGCTAGCTTCACTAGCTGTTCTTGACCTTCTGAGTTTCTCTGCAAGCAACTAGCAGGGGAAGCCACTGATAGTGAGGGTGTAGAAGGCTTCTGACCAAAGCAAGTAGATTATATATAAATTTCACTTTTTGTTTGAGGGAATAGAATACATTTTAGGTGTCCATACATTTCTATTGGTCAAGTGTGGACAGGATTAGAATTGTAAAAATAATAAATAAATAACAGTAAACATTCTTAGGACACACCACCACCACTACCCCAATCCTAAATCTTCTTTAATTTGAATCTCTGGAGATGGGGCTCAGAAATCTGTGTTTTTCAGAAGCAGAAGATTCTGATAAGCAGTCAGGTATGAGAACCTGTGCTCTAAATAGAGCCTAGTTGTGTTTGATTCATCTTTACTCCATGTAATAAGAAGCTAGTTATACAGATTTCGTTGTTTTACAGGAAGAGGCGACATTGCATAAGGAAAGAGGTGCATGGTTTCATTTCTCTTTTCCATATGCACTAGAAAAGATGCTGTGTCAAAACTAAATGTCTTGTTTGGAGGCAGCTTGTTCAAGACCCCTGGAGCACTAAAAAAGGCTGATATAGGTATGTCTGATATGGTTAAGTCTGATTAGTGACTAGATATTTCACACAAACTTCCAAGGGGCCTCAGGGTAACATTGCTCATTGTCCTGGGATAAAATGTTCTGATTTTTTTGGGGGGATGACTATGGTGAATTAGTGATCTAAATATTCTTCTAATTCTTCTATCTGATGTTTATGATACATTTATTTATTGGTATTGTTGTGGTGCAATCAAATCCAAGACCCACAGAGCCAATTGAGATGAATTGTGAGCCTTTATTAGCCGGCCGGCGACTGACTCTCTACCGTGCAGGGTTAGAAGAGATCAGCCCCGAGCTCCCAGAAGAGGCAGTTTATATAGCCATCAGCACATCCCTGGGCAGATCACCACACCCTGGTTAACAGTTGGCCCTTAGCATATCCTTGATCAGATTACCCTGGTTAACAGCATCTCCTTGATCAGATTACCATACCCTGGTTAACAGAATCAGAAGTAAATGCTGGCTTACTGGAAAATTGGCCACCCATAACAGTATTTATGAATATTAATAAATATTTACTAAACATATGGTACTGTGCCAGGTATTAGTCTAGATATTGGAAATACAATAGTTAGATAAAGTTTCTGCCATTTAGATCTTATCCGTCCCTCTAGTTTAACTAGTGTTTCTTATTCCTACAAGTGTGTTACTGCTGTATTTCTGGTGTAAATCTATCTTGTTAAGTCATAACTGTATTTTACATCAAGTTCCAAGTCAGCAGTTTCTGCAAAAAGACTTGCTTCACAAGCATAGTGCCTAAGCATTAACCCATGGGTTTTCTCTTTATTTTTTCTTTTTCTTATTGGCTAGAGTTACTAAATGCCTCACTCTCATAAAAACAAAGCCATTCCCTGTTAAATCTCATGAAGATCTCACTTGTGTATTATTTAAAACCCCAGAGGTATTCTCCACCTAAATTCCTGTGATTTTTTTTTTCCTTATGTAATTGGCTCTTACAGAGGAATCTTTCTCAACTATCACTCTGAACTTTTTAAAAAATTTCCATTCCCAAAACCCTTGAGTTTCTCCTTAAGTCTTTCAGCACAAAGATCAAACTCTTTAGTTTATCTCTTGAGACACTAGAGATCTAGGCCCCACCTTATCTCCTACTAGTCCTTTATATTCTACTTCTCAGGAAACCAAACTATTTACATAGTTCTCTGAGAGCACCCTGCTAGTTCATTCCAGTGTCTTGGCTCAAATTCTCTGCCCAGAATGGCTTCTCATTGACTCCTCTTGGTCTTCAAAACTCAGTTCCGTTTCAAGAACACTCCTCTAATTGCTTATGTATTCAGATACTTCTTAATTGTGCTACTACAGTATCACAGTGCTATAGTAAGTACTCATACTGCCTTCAACTTTGGGGTTCTCCCCTCTAAACTCTCCAACCTCCTTCAGAGTAAAGTGTATGCTCAGTGTGTCTGGGACAAAGTAGACACTATATAAATGTAAAATCAATAGGGGCTGCGCCCTTTTCGGTTGTTCTGAACCCCCATTGCCTGACACATGATGGGGATTAGATAAATGCTCACTAAAAGAATAGATGAACAAAATGAACGATTTATACTTTTATTCCTTGTCCTCTGAGAACTACATATTGTATAAGAATCTGTTAAAAATGAAGTGGAACATTTCTTTAAATTCATAGGCACTAACAGGTGACTAGCAGCTTTAATGATGCTGTTAATACTGCAAATTAGTGATGGAAATACCTGGTCAGTTAATTCATCTATGACTTTGAACCATTACTCACAGTGACATCTAGCCATAAAATAACATAGTCCTCTGTGTTTGTGCTCCCCAATATGCTAGCTGCTAGCCACATATGGCGACTAATGAATTAATTAAATGTGAATAAATTTTAAAATTCAGTTCATCAGTCCCATCAATCACAGTTTGTTTTCAGTAGCCACATGTAGCTAGTGACTGCCATATCGAAAGCGTAGATATCGATTATTAAATTTAAATTTATGTTGACAGGTTCATATACTGGAAATTTACCCATTTTGCTTTTATTTTTGATAAATAAAAATCTGAGCAGAAATACAGTAGTCATAAGTAAATACTCTCCAAAATTGAATAATTTTGCATAAATCTGCTTATAGAAACCAAAAAGTATTTGCTAAATTAATGTCAAGAGAATGTTAAAAGGTGATACTCCTTAAGAATTCCTAAATAAAACTCTCATTCCACTGAAAAAAAAAATCTGTAACTTTGGATTTCAATGTAATTAATTCAGTATTGTGGTAGTTTCTGTTATGATAAAATAAGCAAAATTGTAGGATTTATGTTATTTTAACTCTCTTCACTTAAGCTGATTGCATTTCATAAAAGCTTTCCAATACATGTAATTCTGTAGGATCATTTTCTTGAGTCAGGCTCAGAAACACTAGATGTATGTAAAACACAAAATACTACATGAGAATTAATTAAATCATAATATTTTAGTGCATTTATTTTGAAAGTTAATGCTTTAGCATAGTGTATACTGTCTTTGAAAGCATGAAGAGAGGACTGACTCAAACATAAAAATTTCATTCATAAAATACATTTATGGCACATGTACTCTGTATATAAAATCACAACAAATAGTCCACATATTTCTTCAAACTTTTTATTGGGTTATTAAAGTTCACTTTAGATAAAGGGAAACACATTTTTGAAACTCTGTCCTCTGTTGCACTAGATAGAGCTATCGGAAATAGAAATATATAAGCCATTAAAGTTCAAACTAGATAAAACCCAGATACCATTTCTATTCGTTTGTCTGAAACAAGATTTCAGGAGCTTGAAACCTCTTGGGTCAAAGAGAGTCAGCTGTTAGAGAGTTTTTCAACATAAGATTGCCTTCACTATTGTGAACTTTGTATAAGATTTCTTCTTGCACAACATACAGCTTTACCATATAAGGAAATATAAGAAAAGTGGTAAAGGAGAGAGATGACATTTTTCTTTCCCTGCCCAGATTTTATTGTCTTTTTAAGGGCCACTCTAGTTTAAAATGCCTCCATCTCTGGTAATCGACTTTTCTCGGGGGTTCTTTCCTCTCTTAAAGTGGAGGTTCATAGCTGAACTGATTCTATCTTCTGTTCCTCTTTTTCTTTCAGAGTGTATGGAGTAATAAACAGAGCTAGCTTTTATGTTTTCATGTTGCACTTATGGCTTCTATGCCCACAGTTTCATGTTTTTGAAGGAGTAATATTAATATCTAGCACATATCATATACCAAGAGCTTACTATGTATAGGCATGGTGCAAAGACATTATCAAACAATCCTCTCAACTACGCTAGGAGGTAGTTAGCTCATTGTACAGATTTTGAAAGTGAGACATAGAAATGGGTCATACAGGTAGTACTGCTAGAGCCAGAATTTAAATTCAGGCAAAGACCACGTTGTTTCTTACAATTACCTCCCTGGAAAAGTACCCTCTATGTCCTTCAGGTTCAACTAATGTCTTCATAGTCTAGGAAAGGACAATGTTTTCTTTGACTCATAGGATCTGTGGCTGGGTCTTAAAAACTGACAAAGGCAAATTAATAGGAGAAAGGCATAAACAAATTTATTTAATATGTTTTGCATGTCACAGGAACTTTCACACGGAAATGAAGACCTAAAGAAACATGGCTGAGTATTTTTATGCTAGGTTTGATGAAAAGAGCACATTTGGGGAGGAATATTATAGGTTAAGGAAATTAAGCAAGACCTGTTTACCGAGATCCTTCTGGGCATCCCTTTAACTTCAGAGATAAGAATGCTACTTTTGGATATAGAGAGAAACCTCTCACATGAGGGTTTTATGATCCATTTCAGGGGAGATGGACAGGGGGAAGGTCAGGGAGATCTTTCTGTTTCTGCCTTTTTTTCAAACTTCTTTAGCTTAAAGTATTCAATTTGCCAAGGTGACATATTTTGGGGTAGTGTGTCTTAAACCCCATTAATCACATATAAACATGAAGATTATTAACTTCTATTTCCAAAAGGGTATAAGAATATAATTGAAAACCCTCACTTCTATCACTGCAACTCACTCCTATTTCAAGTCAGTTCTGAAATTACAAAAGAATTTCTTTCATGTTTTAGGGACTATCATTTGATTATCTGCTTACCTAAAATAGAAACTCTGAAATCACAAACCATTTTATTTTATTTTATTTTTATTTATAGATCAAAGGGAACAAACATTTCTCCAAAGAAAATATACAAATAGCCAATAGGCAAATGAAAAGATACTGAACATCATTAGCTATCAAAGAAATACAAATCAAAATCACAAAGAGATACTGGTTCACACACACTTATGTGATATAATAAAAAAAAGAAATTAACAAGTGTTGACAAAGATGTGGAGAAACTGGAACCCTCATTCATTGCTGTGAGAATGTAAAATGGTGCAGTTACTTTGGAAAATAGTCCAATGGTTCTTCTAAAAGTGAACATAGCGTTATATAATGCAGTTCTGCTCTAGGTATATATCCAAGAGAGATGAAACATATGGCCACACAAAAACTTGCACACAAATAGTCATAGCAGCACTATTTATAATAGCCAGAGTGAAACAATACGAATATCCATGAACTAGTGAATGGATAAACAAAAGCGGTATATGCCTATAGTACAATATTATTTGACATTAAAAAAGGAATGCTACAACATGGATAAATCTTAAAAACATGGCAACTAAAAGAAGCTAGTCACACACACACAAAACATATTATATGATTCCATTTATATGGAATATCCAGAATACTTATAGAGACAGAAAACAGATCAGTGGTTGCCTAAGGTTGAGCATGAAAAAAAATGAGAGTAGGAGTAAGTGCTAATGAATACAGTTTCTTTTGGGGGTACTGAATATGAAATTTAAGGTGTGCTGATGGTGCAAAACTCTGAATATACTAAAGACCATTGAATTGTATAGTTTAAATGGGTAAATTTTCTGGTATGTAAATTATATATAATAAAAATGTTAAAAAAAAAATAGGTCACAGGAAATGTAGGTCACAGGATTGTTTAAATTAGATATTAACTAGAACTTTCCAGAAGAAAATATTCAGTTTTATAGATTTCCAGAAGAAAATATTCAGTTTTATAGATTTCTTATAATCTGTTGTTATTCTGTATAAATATTTCCATTCTAAGCTGTTTTTTTATTTTTATTTTTTTCTCTTTATTCTACCAAAGCCCAGGTTTAGTATTTGGTTCTTGGGAAAGAAAAAATAATATGTAAGGACAAAGGATTGATTTTATAAATCTTTCACTGTTGCCTAAAAATCACCTCTTTATAGACCTGTGATAAACTTTCTCGATGAACATGATGTTTGATGTTTCTCACATTCAGTCCTTAGCATGAAAACTGTTCTACCGCCTTATTCTATTCTTCCTGAAGCAAAACGATGTAATGGGGAGAGTGAGGGGCTGGAAGTCAGACAAACTTAGGTTCCATGATGCCTCTACCTCCTAATAAGCTAAGGGACTCAGGGCAAGCTAGTTAACTTCTCCGAGTATGTTTCTTCATATGGTGTCCAAACTTTAGTGAAATTAGATATGATGTATGTCTAGTGTCTAGGGTTTACTAGTTTCTTGATAAATGCTTTTTACATTTTAACCATGACCCAAGCTTCCAGAAGAGGCCATGGGACTTATAATCAAAAACTGAGTTAGTGCTGGAGCATGCGAAATACCCTTGCTACTACCGCTTTCCTCTCTCAAAAACACATCTCTTTCCAGGCTTGTGGCTGATGTCTGAAATTCCACTATTATAGACTCCTTCCATCAAAATATTTGTTCGTTATAAATAAAAATCCCAGTTAGGGTTAAAATATTTTAAACAATTATATTTCATGTTTATATCAATGCAAAGAAATTTTTCTTCCTTTCCTTAACAAAACAAAAGAAAAATCTTTTAATGGTATGGCAGATAAGACCCCAAAGATATACTGGGTGCCTAAAGATAAGCTGGAGTGGACACTACTTGCTGGGTGGTAGCCACAATCATGCATGTGGAGCAAGTCCATGGTTTAGGGGAAATTAGTGAAAAAAATTTTAAGCTGTCTCCCCTTCTCCCTTTTTTCTTTCTCTCTCCCCTTGAAAGTAAATTTGTGCTGAAACACTCACTATTTTCCAGCCATGGTAATTTACGTGACTTTACCAGTGTTGGCCCTGACAGATCAGTTTCACAACCTTGCCCTGGCTGGCCCTGATTGTGTCACTGGCCAGCTCTTTCATCTTCCTCCTCCTCCTGAGTAATCCCGGGTGAAAGGACTGAACAAGATAAGCAGAAAAGCCTTTTTTCTTCTCTCTTTTCCCCAAGATAATCCAACTCTGATTGTTCAGGAGGAACAGTTTTGGGATACTTTTTGAAACCAAGATTATTATTGCTCAAGGTAAAACCATTTTACATATCCTAGCAGAGGCACGAACTAGGGAGAAAATTGCTAAAATGTGTTTATCTGGAAAAAAAAATTTTTTTTCATTAATCAACAATTCAATAAATCATCTCACTTCCAATTCACAAAATATTTTCTAATTAAGCAAATTGTCTTTCCCTGTAGGCAAACAAAGCCCCAAACTAGGAATTAGAATATAAGTAGTCTGAATATGTGTGAAAATGAGAGGTTCATATGATCCAAGGTCATCTTCACAGCCTCACAATGTTGCTGTGGTGTTACCATTTGTAAGGCCTTAATTTGAATTTTAATTGTTGTTTATTAGAAATGTTTTGAGTTAAATCACTTAAAACCAATATAAACAACTTTTTAAGGGGAAAAAATTAATTTGCTTAATTTATAAATGTTGGTTAATTTGTATACTCGATAATGATCAGGTTCAAAGGTAAAGTTTAAAGGCACAAATTACAGTATTGAGTGTGATACCATTTCCAATAATTCTACTGAAAATAACAGAACAAAAGCTGAGCAGATACTTTCAACTGCTTTTGTTATATCGGTCTTTTCTTTCCGTTGCATAGAAATATTTAGACAAGTTTAAAAAATATATAGCAGCAGAATTCTTTTGAGGGTTTACTTCTCACTGAAGCATCATGTTACTTTCATGGCTTTAAGATTTCTGTTGTCTAGACAATAAGTTTGGCGAGGTTAGTTAGGAAATATATCTGGGTCATTTTTGACTGAATAGACAGATTATGAGATATATGGATTGGAGAACAATTCATGTTTTATGATATAATTTTTACAAAAGGTGGCATTTGTTCTAGCAAGTAATTGTTAGTCACAGTTTGGCTGCAACAATTTTTGATGTATAATGTTTCTGATGATAATATGTAATAAATATAAATGTATTGTTTCAGATAAAAAGTTGACATGGCTCCCCTCCACCTTTGAGAAAAAAGTCACACATATAGACTAAATGTAAACTCAGATGACTTCCCAAAACAACAGAAGTTTCAACTATGGTATTTTATGTTAGGTTTCCCATTAAGCCTAATATTCATTAAATTATCTGTGAAGGAACAGGATTCTTGTTTACTAGGTTTTCAAAATGGCTTTTAATAGAAGGGTTGTCTCCTTTACCTTAGACTAGATTGAGATTTTTGCCAATTCTTGACCTCCTGTGCCAATGGAGGGGAAGCCATTTGGGTAAATTAAAAATCTCTTCTATTTGTCGTTAATATTAATTGTTAAGGTGCTTTAAAAAAATTTTTTTTTCTCTTAGAATTAGCTTTTAAGCTGTACTTCTCATACTTTTACTTGCATGTGAATCTCCTGGGGATCTTATTAAAATGGATATTCTCATAGGGCAGATCTGGGGGCGGCTCAGATTCTGCATTTCTAACAACAGGCTTTCCATATGATGCTGATACTGATAGTCTAAGGCCTCTATTTGAATTAGCAAGAGTTTAAAGCATATTCAGTATCCCTGAGCTGAAAGAAGGAGGGAGAGGGTAGGAGGAGGACTAAGATGGAGGTATGTTAGTGACTTTCCTGGGTAATCCCTGTAGAGATAGAAGGGGAACAGCTACGAAAGTACCAAACTTCAAGTTAAGTTTCTTCAAGGATCTTTCCATTATCTGAAAAATTTCAGAGGAAATTGAAGGTTTTGAAATAATGCTTTGTTTATGATTACTAGTTTCAAAATTCCTTTAAAATGGAACAGATTTTGATACAAAGTAATTCAAGTACTTAATTCTAGATTTTAAAGATTTTTAAAGTATTTTTTCAATTATCTTGCCCCCACAAAATTTAACAGCTATCCATTTTTAACCCCTCAAATTTTATCAGATCTTTTCAAAATATTCAAGTTTTTGTAGAAATAACTTTTTCACACTCATTTTAACAATATCTATCACTATATATATTAGAAAAGTTAGTATAATTGGTAAGCTGATTTACTATCACAGTTGACATGATGAATATATATTCAGCATGGTCTTCTTAGAAATAACTATTTTTGCTTAGAAATAACTATTTTTGCAGTCATTCCATGTATATACACACATACTATTTATATCTCTATACCTATGGCTATGCCAATATCTATGTATTACAGTAATAAGTGCAACTAACATAAATTTAGGAACAAACACAATTGACATGATAAATGTAATATGGCATAATAAAGAGTAACTCATTAATAGCAATCATTGAGTTTGTCTTGTACATATAACATACTTTGCAAAGAACTGGAGAGCATGGATTAATGTTTAAGTGGTGCTCAAGTAAGAGAGCTACTTTAAATAGCAAACAAAACAAGGAGATGAGATAACATGGGGATACCATTTTATTTACTTTTTGCTTTTGCCTTAAAACGTTACTTATAAATTTTAATGGGTATAATAAATGAGTAACCACATAAACATATAAATCACAAAACATTTTTGGTATATGAGGACACCATTTTAAACACCTCTCCGAGAAAGGGTTATATAAGTTAAAACCTGAGTCAAGAGAAGCAACTAGCCAATCAAAGCCTGGGAAAAGAGTAGGGTAAGAGCAAGGGAAATTGCCCCAGACAGTGCTCAGAGATGACAATGAGTGTGTCAAATTCAAGGAAATGAAGCTAGGTCTAACGTAGCTCTAGCAGGAGGATGTGAGATTGATGTAGGGAAGACATAAATTACTTAGGGCTTTAGAGGACATGGTAAATATATGGAATTTTATTCTGAGAACAGTGTAAACCATGAGCAGTTTTACACAAAGGAATGCCAAGATCTGATTAAGGTTTTTGTTGTTTTTGAATTAGCATGTTTCCTATGTATAAATTACATGCTGAATTTTTAAAAATTAGTTAATAACAGAAAAATAATTAAAAACTCCGTTCTATTATGTGTACTAAACATGTCCATTCTAAAGCTGTTAGTATTTAATATTACTTATATATGACATATTTCTCATTTTGTAAATTATTGAATTGAAAGATGTTAATATTTTGGCTTAATATTTATTAAAATTATAGAAGATTTGTGGGAGAAATGTACTCATTGGATTAGTGAACCAGGATATTCCTTTGCACAGTATAACACATAAGTAAAAATCATGCCATACCTTTTGCTTTTGTTTTTGCCTGTTCTGGGTTTTTGGTTGGTTGGTTGAATTTGTAGAAATATACTGCTGAACCAGTTACTCGGCCATTTTTCTAGTTCACATTTGTCTAAATTAGACGCTAAAAATTTAATTGAACCTAATAGCTTTGTTTTCACATAGAGTAAAAGCAGTTGTAAACTCAAATTATTACAAGGACTGGCAAGTAATTGTGTGCATTAAACCTAATATAAAACATAGGGAGAGGCTAAGCGTGTGGCCATATTAGAGAATATATGCTGCACCTAAATGCAATCAGATTCAAAATTTTTGAAAACCTGGGCCTCCTCAAACAAATATCTACAGGCTTGTTTGGCCCACAGATTCTGGGTCTGTGGTCCAAAGATATTTAAAGTTTCTACAGGACAGAACTTGACAAAATTGACCTGAGTGTGGGGTAGGGAGATTATGTAATTCTAGAGATTTCTCAACAATGTCATTTCTCGGCTTCTTAAAATAGATAAGGGTCTTTTTCTCTGCTTAGTAAGTGTAAAAAAAAAAAAAAAGTCATTTTGGATTTAGGCTTACCTAAAGATAGGAAATATATTCTATTAATAGGCTGTGGTCATGTTTACATTTTTAGTCCTCATTTATGTTGCTGTTATTTAATATGTGAACAAGGGTGATATTTGGGATATAGAATATGATTTTATGAATGTTAATGCACCAAGCCCTATCATATGATAAACGCAAACATATAATTTTAATGTGTTTCATGCTATGAATGTTATTCAAGTTAACCTTTAAGGAAATTGGGCACTGAATCATAGCAGATGTATCTTTTTCTGTGTAATGTCCAGGGATAAATGCATAGATTCTTAAATAGGTTCAGGTTGCTTCATATTCAGGCAGCTCGGTGTGGTAGTGGAATAGAAGGTCGACAGGTACATTGAAACAGCCTACAGATTTTTGCAGTAAATTATTATTAAAGAAATTAGTAATGTAGTAAGACAGAATTCTGACTAAAACAACTAATTAAAGAAAATAATTTTGGGAAAATTGTTGGTTTTATTTCTTGATGTCCAACACATCATGCATTCTACTTTTGTGACAAAAATTAAGTAATCAAGCAGATATGCTGTTTTAAATGACCAATCTTTTTAAATGACCACTTTGTGAATATATAATATTGATTTCAAGTGTCTGAAGATTTTATACATACTGAATCATGTAAAATTGATTATGGTTGAGAATGTAGTGTATTCTAACTCCTTGATCATACTTACCTTCCTTTGGGACCTAAATCAACTACTGGTTATAGAGAGTTGTCATTAATTAAAGTATCATTTCTTTCTCTAGGTAAATACTTCTGTATTTAAGCACCAGGTTTGTTATTTTTGACACTGCTACTTCAATTTCACTTTTGATACAATACATGCCCTTCACTGAATAAATTATATTTCTTGTTAGAAAAAATGTCAAGAAGAAAATTGATAGTTAACATCACATGAGAAAGGTAATTAATAATATAAATATCTGTGAAGCTAAATTTTAAACCAAAGGAATAACTTTTGTTTCAGGACGCAAATTAAAATGCTTAGAAATCTGATTAAGATTTAAAATAGACATATATATGAATATATCAGTATATTATGTAATATACCAATATCATATCTACACTATTAATATTTAATATTAAAACTATTTTAAATATGTTAATTTCCTTAAAATGAATAATTTTTTATCATGGCGCAATCTTGATAAGAGACTGGTGAGAAAAGCAAGCTCAAACAGAAGTCTGTCTAGAGATTAGCTGACAATATAAAGCAATGAGAGGCTGACGTATTCTTTTGTGAGAAGACTGTGAGCTGTAACTGATAATTCAGTGTCTCTGCCACAGCAGGCTGTTACACATAATTATCCTTAGACCTCATCAGACCTAAGAAAAAGGCCTGACAAGCCATAGGAAATTAGGTTCCCTGTGCTTAATGTCCCATCACAGCATGAAAAAACAAAAGCTTTGCAAGCTGTGATTAAGGGTTTTTTTCCCCCCTGGCTTTTCTACCATCAGATTTCTCAAAAGTGTTGTTGAAGTCATACTTGATCTCACTTGGATTAACCTATATTCACCTGAAATTCACATTGGCTATTTTATGAAATACTCCAAAATCAGAAGTCCTAGAATAGGGACAGCAGCGGACATTAAAACACATTTTGGTGTTAAATCAGAAACATGAGAGGAAGTACTAATAGGTGAACACTGATTAAAATTGATCATTTCATATTCTCAAAGAACATGTATTGCCCAAGAAGAATAAGCACTCAAGAAGTATTTGCAAGTCAGTGTTTCACTGCACTGTCTTCAACTATGGTTATGAATGAATTTGTGATTTGCAGTCTATCATTTGGGAAAATGCAGAATGTCAGAGGTTGTAACTAAACATTATGTAGTAAAACATGTAAGATTCTGATTGTAGCAGACACATACATATTGCTTGCATTCTTAACTATCAAAATGCAATAAGGCTCTATGCTCTTTACATCAATATTGGGACAGTCAGATTGTGAACTGGAAGAAAGACCTTAATTTTATTAGGCTTATCAGAGTAAAGATGATTTGGAACGTGTGGACTCTAAATGCTTTTGGGGGGAACTTATGTGCTCTTAATGGGACTTTTCTCCTCCCTCACCAAGAACCTGATAAATGTGTTGTCCTTTTCACCTGTGATTTTTGTTGCAACAAATACAGAAATAAGATAGTCTGTGTTGAGTTCTTGGTCTATTAGAAGTAGGAAGCGGGGGTACAGGGTAAGAGTAAATACAGTGCATTGCTATAAAGAAGTGCTGTCAGTAATGAAAACACCTAGAAGTGAGCCCGGGATACAGAGGAGAGTTCTTTATGGGGGAAAATAAAAAGGAAGCCTAATATCTGAGTATCCACCAAAATGTTGCTACTGATACCAACCATAGAATAGCACACCTTTATAATTATTTCAATTGTGGAACTATATAAATAATGACTATAAGAAAAAGATTCCCACCCATTCCTGCTATTTCTTTACTTTTGTCTTTAAAAAAAAAAAAAAAGTATCCAGGCCCTGTTGATCTCTCGAGTAAATCACATGAGTAATGCATTCATTAAAAGTAAATATATCAGAAGCTAAATTGAGACTTAATTGTACATTCTTTTTATTAAGTCTGCATTAAACAATGCAAAGATTTACTACAACAAAGAGCATAACATTTAACAGTTTTCATTTAGAGTCATTCAGTGAAAGCTTTGGGATAAAGCAACTATAATTTCAAAGTAATGAAACCAACTGTATGAATAAGTATAATCCAAACTATCATATATGTAAAGTTGTAACAGAGTTATCCCCTCTAACACAGGGGAAGCATATAAAAACATGGGGAAATTAACAGTATGAATAGCAATAAAAACATGAGTAAAATAGGTAGCCAGAAACAGTGTAGATGACAACTTTGTAAAAATAGAGTGAATTACCCACTTAAAATGTAAAAACTTTGCAAGGGGAAAATAATTCAATTTCCAAGTCTCAGCTCTCTCCTTGTATCAAATGACATTTTTTCTCTGTAACTAGCCATTAGTTCTTCTCCAAAATAAGATCACCTGGTTATTTAGGTGTTTATGTTGTTAATTACTAATGGTCTGACATAAATTTTTACATACCACATTCTCATGGCTTAAAAACAGATTAGGTAGTAGCTCTAAAGGAAATGTGATAAGTTTCATCTTTCTACTCATTTTTGACTGTCTCAGTGGTATGTATATTTAGACTAAATGGCTTTATTACTCATAAAAAGTAATCAGTAAACCAACTGTGCAGATAACTTAGGCTACAAGGATCTCTCCACCTACGTGGGCCTCAATTAATCTAATAAAATGGTGATAGACAAATGGATTTTGAAATAAGAAAGCTAAAAGACATGTTAAATGTTGCCGAGACTAAAATTTTTAACTCCTGATTCTGGTTGACCAGATGGGTATTATCTGTATATAGACACTAGTTGCCAAGAAGCGGAGCTCTACTGCATGAAGCTCTTTGCTGTTTATGAAAAAGCCCAATGCTGTGTATACTTTGTCCAGATAAACTGGTCCCTAAGACAGTGACTTTAGGGAAGGATGTAAGGGAAAAACTCAGATTCAGATCTGGGGCTTAAAGACTACTAAGAAATAGAAAGGTACTGAGAAGATAGTAATACTGAGTCTCATCAAAGCAGACTTTAGTACCTGGTTGATCCTAGAACTGTCCCAGCAAAATCATGTTCAGGGCCAGGCCAGAATATTGCTGGTCTCTGAAGGGTGAGATAAATGAAACAACATCACACCAGATGCATTCCTTGATTTTTCAGGTAGTATAGCCTTAGAAAAAACAATTCCAAAACCACAAGTTGTACACTTATCCTGCTAGCGCTAACATTTCAAAATAGTTCAAAAGCACTTACAGTGCAGCATTCTACTGCCCTCAAAACAGGATTTTGTATTTTAAATGACTTACCAAAAATATATATCTTATAATTTTGAGGTAAACTTCTTTATTTTCTTATACAATGAAAACTCTTAAACTATCTTGGTACATTACCATTTAACAGGTCATCTTTTAGTTTTTATGTGCAGATTTCACATCATTTTAATCAATATTTTTAAAAAATGTAGCTAATGTAGACACTTTTAATATTGCTGCGTATTCTTTGTAATCTTATTTGGTATAATACAATCATTTTCAGAGTTATTTTGTGTGTATTTACAGTGAATTAAAGTGAACAGACCCACTCCCTCCTCCCTCTGGTTCCACCCCGCCCCCCACTCCCCACATTAAAAATAAAAAGAGAAACAAACAAACAAAAAAAGACAACAAGAAGAACCGAGATTAGGTTCTGGCAGGAGGAAAACTAATCATTCAAGTGTGAGGATGCAGAACTCAGCTTTTTACACCCATTCTCTATGCTACAAAACACACAACAATAAAAAAAACTTTCTGAGATTACTGCCAACCATTTTCTAAAACATTTCAAGAAGCTCCAGTAGATTTCTGGATTTGTTCCTTCAAAATCAGAATACTCTGCCTTTGCTCAGGAGGCAACATGGCAATTTGATCTGCAGTTAGTTGAAGAACCTGCATGATCAAAGCTGCCTTTTCTTGATCCTGTGGAGTTACTTGGCTCTGCCCAGGACTAAAACTGCTAGGCTGGCCTCCACCTTGCTTGCCAGCTCCCTGTATACCTGTTCCTTGTATGCCTGCCCCCTGCATGCCTGCCCCCTGCATGCCTGCTCCCTGCATGCCAGCTCCAGAATTTCCAACACCTGAAATGCTTGGGACCTGCCTGGGTCCCTGAGGACCACCTGCCCCCATATTAATGGGACCAGGACCCTGGATTCCACTGGTCATAGGGCCTCTCGAACTGGGGCCAGGGCCCCGTATTTCCATGCCTCTTGCATCCATGCCTCTTGCTTCCATCCCTCTGGTTTCCATTGCACAGGTCTCCATTCCTCTTCTCTCCATCACTCGTGTCTCTAAGACCTCAGTTTCCATGGCTCGGGTCTCCATTCCTCGAGAATCTCTACCTCTAGCATCCATAGGTAGACCTCTTTGATCCATCATGGGTCCTCTGGGCTCTCCAATTAGCAGTCTCGGATCAGCTAATGGCCCTCCCCTCATCTCATGTGAGGAAGGGCCACGGCTATCATGACCAGGGGTATGGTGCATGGGGGGACCCTGATGTGGTGGCCCAAGATAGCCTCTGGGCTCGACTTCTCCGGTGACTGAAAGCAAAGTCCCTCCACGTGGGTCATTTGGAGCATCTCCTAACAGTCCTCGAGGAGGTAGGCCACCAGCAGTCATGGGTCCACGAGGCATAGGAGCTCTAGGATCCGACATCTGCACTTGTCCCCGCTCTAAAGGCACTGGACCAACCCCTGGCATTCCAACTTGGGGCTGCATTGCTCCACCAGGAGTCAAGGAACCAGGACCAGGTCCAGGAACTGCAGCTGGTATTGGCCCCGGGGCTGGAATTCCACCCTGGATAGGGGTCTGCATCAGAGGAGGAATATCTTTCACAGGCCTTCTAGCCAAATGCTGAGGCTGAGGAGCTGGAGGATTCTGCTGGTTCAGCAAAACATTAGGTCCCTGGCAGAGAACAGGGCCAGAGACAGGGCCAGAGACGGGGCCAGAGACGGGGCCAGGCTGAGATTTGCCTGGGATCAGTGGTGTGACATGTATCTTGCGATGCAAAATTTTCAGAGCAATCTCTGGATCCATGATTCTCATCACTACTTGTGCCTGCAACAGCGCATAAGCCAGTTGAGGGTTCTGAAGTAACATGTTTCGAGCTTCCTGGTGGCTGTTTTGAACACAGAGCTTCATCTGCTTCATCAGCTCAAACATCTGCTCCGGAGGCAGACTAGCGACTGCTCTGGTAATTGATTCGGGGGCATCTTCTGGATCGATGGGGTCCCCATAGGGTGAGTCAATGATGGGCGCTGCAGGCCCTAAGCTCTTTAATTCCTCCTTGTTCTTTTCACTGGCAGCATTGTCCACCCGCAGCGCTCTGCCACTGAACTCCCGCCCATTCAGGTTCCGCATGGCACTAAGCGCGGTCTCCTGGTCTTGGTACTCGCAGAAGCCATAACCCTTGGGTTTTCCCGTCTCTCTGTCGTATACCAGCCGGAAACTGACAACAGAACCAACCTCCGAAAAAATGTCCTTTAACTGCTCCTCAGTTGCCTCATACGGAATGTTCCCCACGAACACGGAACGCAGTGATCGATCCATTGCCGGGTCTCTCACCGCCAAACTCGACATGATTCCGGCTCGGCGCACACCGGCGAGCGGATTCTTCCAAGAGTCGTCCTCCTGCGACCCACACTTCCGCTGAGCAACGGAAGCGGTTCTCAAGTTCCGGGCAGAAACCTCAGAAGTCCGCTTAAATAGTTCCGCTTTTCCGCGGAATCTGCACTTCTACGTTCCACGAAATTATCTAATGCTTTCTGCCCCTGGTCCTAAGTAGTTCTGCCAGTACCTTATTACCAAGATGCATAATTCCTTTCTCATCTCTTATTCCGCAGACTTTCTTAGCGCGGCACCACCCCCACCAGGGAAAGCTTGGTGCGCGTTAACCACAGTAAAGATGGCCACAGAGACTTCACTATGGTAACAAAGAGAGGCCGCCTTTGTTGACGTCAGGGCGGTTTTGCTTCCGTTTGCCCGGCGGGAAACCGCCAACTGAAAATTGTTCGAGGCAGCTTGTTCTTCGTTCTGATACAAGTACTTTCACAAAATAGTTTCTCATTATTATAGTATAGGTAAGCTATATTTAAAAACACATTCCAGACTCCAAGTGAAAAGTGTATTCATTTCAAAGCAGTCGGGTGTGTTCCTTAAAATACAAAAGTAGTAGCTCCGTTTTAGAAAAAAAACACTTTTGAAAAATAACTGCTCAGAAACACAAGCCTAACGCGTGTCCCAGCTCCATCCCCACCCCCATCTTACCGCTTCAGATAACTGCTGTTGTTAGGTGGCCGGTCCTTTCAAGTTTTTCATGTGGACGCAGGCAGCAGTCCAGCTGTTCACAGTATTACTTTTGGTCTTTAATCAATGTTAATATTAATGGTAATATTTTATGGCTGTAGAGTATGAATTAAATTTATGTAACCATTATATTGTAAACATTTAGATTGGTTCTGATTATTATAAACGGATGCAATAATTTCACCATCTTTAATATGAAGCGAAAAACAAACTAGTTTCTATTCTGCTGCTAGTTTTGACGGCTGGAGTTGAGTATTCATAGTGGAGTGTGGTTTTTTCCCTCCATCTAACAGACAAACGGTAGAGGTGAAACTTGGAGAGGGCTTAGTACTTTGCTAAGCAACCAGGAAATAGCAAGGCCAGAATTCTTACTCAGGTATGGTCTATCATAGTTCTAGAGCTATGTTGCTTTACATGGTAGCTACTAGCCACCTGTAACTCTTAAGTACTTGAAATGTAGTGTGACTGAGAATTGGAAACTTTAATTTTACTTATTTTTTATTAATGTAAATTAAAAAAACTGATATTCAGGCTACTGGAAAACTTTTTGGTATGTTTAAAACAGCTTGGGTAGGATTAAACAATATAACAGCATTAATATCACTCATTTTATTTTACTTTTTAAAATGTGGTTATTTTAAAGTTACGTATATGGGTTGCATCATGTCCATGGACTGTACTACTCCGGAGCCTGAGTTTTAACTCCTAAACGGAGAATCATGTAAACTAGAATAACTGCATATGCTTGAGGGTATTATGAAACTGTTTCATCAAAAATTGTGTTATGTATCTTAGGTATCATAGGCCAAAGAATAGGTCTGAAATGAGTATGAGAGTTTACCTACACATAAGATAAAGCCTCCATTTACCTTCAAATGTCTTAATTGTTCTTTAAAATAGGCTTGGACATTGCTATTCACTCAAGACATGTGATAACTGATATCTGCGAGTGATGAAGTGCATTTATATCACCTAATAAAATTTTTCGCTCCATCAAAAGAAACAGAATAGTGCCCGCTACTAATGTTCTGCCCCCCCCCACCCCCCAATTCTTTTATTGAAGCCTGGGCAAGGAGTGTAAGGGAGTTGAAAAAGATATCATTTAAGAACACTAAAAACAAGTCCATTTGTCTCCTTTCCATACTATCTCTTTACAGAGAGAAGACATGACTTTTTTACACATGTTCTGTCAAAGTCAACTTAGACATCAATTATGTGTAAAATTGTATATGTGTTAAATGCAGTACTCTTGAGTATAGTAATAAGCTATTAGGATAAATTGTAGTTCATAAAAAGTTGCCAGCTTATCTGACAGTTTCTTTAGTGCTGTTGCTGTTAATATCTAAACCAGTAGCCCTCATACTTTAGCATGCATCAGAACTGTCTGAATCCAGGGCCTAAGTCTGATGGTTGGGTCGCTTCCTCTCTCCTCCCCAGTTCTGACGTAGTATTCCTGAGGTGGGAGTGGAGAATTTGCATTTCTAACAAATTCTCAGGTGATTCTGATGCTGCTGTTCTGGGGACCTCACTTTAAGAATCATTGATCTAACCAAAGAGACTTAAAGTGTGTGTTCATTTTTTTTTTTTTAATTTGTATCAGGCCAAACTAAGTTTAGTACACTCTGTTGAAAACTGTGGGATCTGAGTGTTCATAAAACTTTTATTAATACTTTAATTCTAAACTAGTACAGCTAGTACATGCTGATCCATGCTGAAAATACCCTGGGCTCAAGGGACAGGTGAACAGAATAGCTGAGGAACTCTGGGGATGAACGAGGAAGAAAAAGCCATTGTAACAGTGTGATTTTTATCATAGGTCTTCCATGTTCTCTTTAGTCCCCCCAAATTGTTTGATATGGCTCCCTTCATAGGGGACCAGTGTGACCCAGCACATAGTTCAATTCTCTGGACACATAAACTAGTATTTATTATTAAGTGAGTGGTCCAGAATTACCAAGAGCATTTAGGAACCTGTGTACATTTCCTGGTACCATCATAGGTCTACCTGGGAAGAACTTCCATTTTATACTGCTTTTTTTGTTCCCATAATGTTTAAACTTCAGATGTTTGTACCATAACATACACTCTAAAGAAAAATGGACATGGCGTTTTGCATGTTCAAGCATCGATTCTTGTAATAAATCAAAATATCAAGTGTTTTGAGTAATTTATTAATATACACATCAGGGCAAAAGGCTAAATGGGGGTTGTCTTTCTAACTAATTGCCTTCAGAAACTGTGAGCCTAACTCATTTAGGCTTCCACTGTTCAAAAAAATTTCTAAACTCCTACCCAGAAATTATTTTAGGGCTCCATTTATAAGTCATACTAGAAAACTGGTGCCTTAACTCAATGATATACCTTGTTTTCAACCAAGAACAGAGTCATGCAACTAAATCACTTTTATTGTTCTTTTTTTTTTAAAAAAATATTTTATTGGGGTATAAAGCACCTTTCTGACCAGACTGGGCAAAAATATATTAGCTATTCCCAAACATTAAGGTTTACATCAGAATATAAAGAGCCTGTAGGCTTTGAAGGTATTAAAAAAGATTCACCATAGATTAATTAGATAAATGCCAAAGAGAGGTACTAAAAATATTTTTAGTCTTGACAGGCATTTTTTAAATAAATGTATGGATTCTTCAAGGAAGAGATTAAAATATACTTTTTCACAAAGTTCTTAATCATCTTCTTCCTCTAATAGGAAATATTTTTTTTTTTTTTTTTTGGATATAAACCATTCCTTATCTCTACTTTTCTGATGATAATAACTGTTCTACCTTTTAGTATAATTGTGGTTTTCCTTCTAAACTATAACATCATTCAAGGAAAAAGCTGGATTTCTTGTTGTCAATTAACAAAATGCTTTATATTTATTCTTTTATTTCATAAATATTTATTCTAGGTACTGGCAACACAATAGTGAAAAAGACAGACATTTCACTAGAGCATGGTTTCTCTAAGTGGTGTTCCTGGACCAGGAATGAACATCTTAGATATGCAAAATTTGGGGCCTTACTCCAAACTCATTGCATCAGGAGCTCTTGGAAGGCGTGTGTGTGCACATGTGCATACTGAATTTTGTTTTAACAAGCTCCCCAGGTGATTGTGTTACAGCCTAAAGTTCAAGAACCACTGAACAGAAGGGAGATAATCGTAACAGATAGATGATAGATAGATAGATAGATAGATAGATAGCCAGACAGAAAGGTAGATAGATAAAGACACTGTCTTTTTCACCACTGTATCCTCAGTACCTAGGATAAAACAGCATAGGTGGTTACTCATTATATGTTGAATAAATGATGGGAAGTAACTAGCTAATTCACACTTTATTTTACATAGGAGGAGATCTGTGGCATTAAATAACATACCCAAAAAGAGAATGACGACTTTTTGACAGGCCCCTTGTCATTTTATTCCTAGGTCAGTGATAGCTGTTCCATGTTACTATTTGATAAAGTAGATATGCAATGAAGTATGTAGATATGGAAGAAAGTGATAAAGTCTAGACCATCAAAGACAGCTTCCTGATGGAGCTGGGATTTGAGATGGGTCATAATCTGGTATATATAAATGGAAGATGAGAATAAGCTAGGAATAGCCAAGATGTAAAATTTGAACCTGGTGTTTTTGATACCCTCAGAGGAAACTAGTAGAGAGCTAGCAAATAATGTGATAAAAGATTATCTTTTGGGATCGATTACAAAAAGGTTTTGAAGACCAGATTCATGACTGTAAGCTTGATGTCAGAGTTAGTAGGCTTCCTTTCATCTTTCTAGAATAATGATGTCAGAGGTTTAAGAATACCAATCTTATCCATTCCTTCTCCATGATGTTTTTTGCACTTGGGCTATTCTTTTTAATCCATTATAATTTTAAATCTAAATTGTGGCAGTTTATCTTTCTGCATTTAACATCTTCTATAATATGGCTTCATTCTTGTTACTAACCCATGCTTTTCTACCTCCTAACTTTTGCTATATATTTGGTTAAAGGTGTCTTATTTCCCTCTTTATCTCCTCATCACCCCGCCTCAATGTCTAAATCTTTCTTGTCTTTCAACCCTCATCTCAAAGACTTTTCCTTTTAAAGTAGAGTATTGATTTGGCACCAATTATCTTCTATTTTGTATTAGTGTTCCCAATATTCTTGCATTAGCACTTAAGCTTAGAACACATATCTGATTTATATTTTTAAAATGCTTAGCCTACTGCCTTTGTATTACAAGCAGTAAATATTCTTCAAATTAATACAAGATCATCTTATTACAGATGTTAACCAAAGGACAATTTAATGCTTTTGGCTTACAGAATACTTTTCTTTGTGTTCCAGCATCTAGTCTTGACAACAGTCCTATGAGATACAACAATTGTATTCTAATTTTAAAGATGTGCAAACTTAGAAACTGTTTCCTAGAACTTTACTTAAGAATGGACTCACTCAAAATACAGATGCTGTTCATAAAAACTATCTCGAGTACTTAATAGGAAGGAAGCACTCTGATAAATACTATAAAATATAATATTTTGTTTAGCGCTTCTGAGATAGGCAATCATAATGTCTTCATTTATAGCTAAAGAAATAGAAGAACAAAGATGTTAAATAGTGTGCACATTTTAACTGGCAGAGGCAAGATTTGAACCATTTAATTTGATTCAAAGAACTCAAGCTCTCAAATTATTATTCCTTTAAATGAGTTTCTCAAGGATACATAGCTAGTAAATGACAGAAGTACAACCTGGAACTAGTTCCTTCGATTTTAAACTTTCCTGTTCACTGAATTTGTACAATAATTACAGGTTACACAAATCTGGACACAATCTCCCTTTTTTCCTGATTGTATCTGATATAACTAATTGCAATTTGACATCACAATCAGTGCTGTGGCAACAGATAGGCTATTCTTTTTAAGATGTAAAGTCTGAAGCAATTGAGAAAATGTTTCCTTTTTCAATATGGAGGGATATAGTTAAAGATCATATAAGAATTTTTTAAAAACATCCGTTAGGTAATGAATGTGTTTTCATAGACAACTCTATAAAATGAAAGGGCCCAAATTTCTCTAACTTCAACATAGGTTTATCCATGACATTTTTCACAAATTCTTAAGTGTATTTAATATGAAACAACATACACACAGGAATAAACAGTGAATTTAATTTACTGATACATGAGATGAATGGCTTTAATTGACAAGAGGGTGATTACATGAATTTGGGACTGCTAGAAATATGTTGTTCCAGGACTAGAGGTTAGACTGAGCCAAATGTTCTTCCTGGGAGGGGAGATGAAGAAAATGAGGCCCAGGGCAGACAGGAGACTCCACTAGGGTGGGTGCTTAGTTTTTGGCCAAGCTTGTAATGAGATCTAGATATTCAGACTTTCCATTCTAAAGCATGCTCCCAGCACTCTGAGAGGCAGTGATAGAGTGAAAGGATTAAGAACATAGGCTTTAATTTCAGGAAGACTTGGGTTGGCTGCCTAGTTCAAGTAACTCTGTAGCCGTGGACAAATTACTTAACCCCTGTGCTTCCTTTTCCGCATCATTTAAATGGGAATAATATCACCTGTATTACATTGTTGTTTGGAATACATGCCATTTATATCATTACTCATTGCAGTAATTATTAATCTTTGTTTTTATATAGAATTAATAGTTGTAGATGAAAAAACATTTTAAGTGAACAGAGACCCAACATTTAGTCTAATGATATTTATTTTTTTGTCTACCTCTTCATTTTTATTTTTGAAGAGATTGGGCTGTTTTCATAATATATTATTTTTAAAATGGTGCAGAGACAAACTTGGATAACATTATTATTTTTAACGTGGTAGATTTATAGTTGAACATGGATCATTTTTCAAGATCTATCTCATCAGACACTTTAGTGAGCATTTTACTAATCATTTTGGTGCTCATTACATTCTTATACTAAGCAATGAAATACACTCTTCAAGTAATTAGCTGAATTTCCACTTACTCATTTTTATTGAAGAGGCGTGCCTGAACTTTGAATGTGGAAGGTCCAGGCTTATACAAAACTGCATTGGCCTTGCACACAGGTTACCTATTTGAGTTTATATTCAGGGTGTCATCAGGACTACTCTTTCAGTGTATGCACTGGCAGACGTAAGCCATTTATTCAAACGTGGAAAAGCATAACTATCTGGACAAGGAGCAGAGCTTCCTCATTCTTGTTTAAGGCTGTCACCTGAAAGAACCCAGAGGAAGTATCCTCATAAACTGTGGCAGAGCACAAGACCTGAAACAGGTCCTGAATAAAGACATCTTGTTTGAGATAAACAACTCATGAATCTTTTTTTTTTTTCCTATAACCAGAAAAATTCAATACCCAACATAGAGAAATGTCTGAACTGCTATTTACTTCAGAAGTTAGGCTGATATCTCTCTTCTGAGGCTCAATTGGCCTATAGAATGAGCCTATATTCATATCTAGTTACAGGAAAGAGGACTTCCTGAAAAATTTAGGGCTCAGATTGTTAAAAGCAACAACAGCAACAAGACAGAGTGACAGAATGGATTTTGAATTCAATGTCATAATTAAATGATTCTTGGAAAAAAATCAGATTGCTGGTTCAAATTTGCCATCAGATTCCCAGAATCAAAAATAAGATAAAAATATAAAATCCAGTGTTTATAGGAATGTAGTAGCTAGCTAGCACTTTTGTGTACAAGTACAGAAAATAACTACAACCATAATAAGCAAAAGGGATGATGGCAGTGTGTTAGTAATATAGTAGTAGTCCCCCCTTATTTATGGGGAATATATTCTAAGCCCTCCAGTGGATGCCTCAAACCAGATAATACCAAACCCTATATAGACTATGTTTTTTCCTATACCTAAGGTAGTTAATTTATAAATTAAGCATAGTAAGAGATTAATAATAATAATAAAAAAGAACCATTATAACAATATACTGTGATCAAAGTAATGTAATTGTGGTCTCTCAAAATACCTTGTTCTGTACTAATCCCTCTTCCTGTGATGATGCGAAATGATACAATGCCTGTGTGATAAGATGAAGTGAGGTGAATGATGTAGGCATTGTGACATAAAGTTAGGGTTACTTGAAATCAAGCACTGTGATACCAGAACAGTCCATCTGATAACCAAGATAGCTACTAAGTGACTAATGAATGTCGAGTATATTCAATGTGGATACCCTAGAAAAAGGGTGATTTACATTCAGGGAGGGCCAGAGTAAGATAGCATGAGATTTTATCATGGTACTCAGAATGTATACAATTAAAAACTTATGATTGTTTATTTTGGGGATTTTCCACTTAATATTTTCGAACCACAGTTGACCTGGGGTAACTAATACTGTGAAAAGCTGAACCAGGGGACACCTCTACTTTGTCATCTCTCAGAACCTACAGGCAGAGGATTAGTCAGCTTGGGCTACCAAAACAAAATAGCATAGACTGGGAAGCTTAAACAACCAAAATGTATTTTATCACAGTTCTGGGGACTAGAAATCTAAGATTAAGGCACCAACCTGTTTGCTTTCTCCAGAGGCCTCTGTCCTTGGCTTGCAGGTAGACGCTTCCTCACTGTGTGCTCACATGGCCTTGCCTTTGTGCAAATCCCTGGTGTCCCTTCCACTTCTTATAAAGATACCAGTCATTTCGGATTAGGGCACCACGCTTATGACCTCATTCAACCTTAACTACCTCTTTAAAGGTCCTGTATCCAAATAAGTAATGTTGGAGATTAGGACTTCAACATATAAATTTGGTTAGGGTGTGGAGGGTACACACAATTCAGTCCACCATACAGAGTAATACAGTCATCTTTAGAGAAATAAGGAATGGACAATTATAACGCATTTAGAATGTTTTATTCCCATTCTCTCACTCATTCCCTCCTCCCCTCCCTCTCTTATATCTGTCTCTGAAGAATCAGATCTCCCTAATTTCTCTCTCTAGTCCACTGCATGTAAGAGGTTCTTCTACAGGCTTTTTTATTTACTTGCTACAGATTTACCCAGAGGCAATTATTTCCTTCTTTAGATACTGATTCCAGCTTCCTGGGAGAGAGAATCTAAAGGTCCAGCTCTACTCTGATGCCCATCCATGATTCCACCCAAGGGAAAGGGAAAGGGATCCTAGCAAGGATATTAGTGACACTATTTAACAACTTCATGCAGGGACTCAGCAGTCAGATGAGTAGGAGAGACCTTACAGGTCCTTGCAGTGCCTGGAATGAATTAATCTGCTCCACCTACTGGGCCATAGAGAGGTCTAGGACAGAGATACTTAGGAGCGCAGTGCAGTGGCTATTCATCATCAGGTACAGATTTTTAATTATCTTAACCACTGATGCAGCCATCCTGGTAGCAGCTGACTATCCTGGATGACCATGAATTTCAAAAGTAGCTCTTGATGGCTTATCCTTATTAGGGAGAGGAGCAGTTAAAAGGGTGATTGTGAACGAGGCAGCCATTCTCAATGTGCTATACTGCCAGAGTTTTTCCACCACTTTCCTCTAAGTCATTCCCTCCGTCTTTGCAAAAATAAAATATTAGTATAAAAACATGGGTATTTTTCATAGAAATTTTAAAATGTTGATTTATAGATAGAAAAAAAAGCCTGGTATAAAGCAGTAATGAAATGTTTAGCCACTCATTAATGGTCTTTAGAAAACTCACACTGTATTTAATGTATGATTTTCATGAAGGTGAATAAAGTATAAAAATATTAAACTCTTCTATCTCATATAAAAATATCAATAATCCTTGACAATTTAATGGTAGAATAAATAGTAACAGTTATTCCATTTTTTATCATCTTCATCACTGGCATGTGACATTTACCTTGAAATAGCTGCATAGTTTTTTTTGTCTCAGAGCAGTACAATGAGAGAATTTCCTCTCACTCACTGCCAGGTGTTTGCCAATTCCCTCCTAGCTCCAGGCAACAAAGCGAGTGCCTGCGGGGAAACAGGGAAGTGCAAGTGACCTATTCCTCTGCAGCTCAGTGTTTTGTTAGCCTTGAAAATGGAATTGTGTGTGTTAGCCCACGGCCCCGCGAGGGGTCCAGGAAAGAGTAGCCGATGCCTGCAGGGAAAATAAAGAAAGTGCAGAAGTTTTCCTGCCAGTTTAACGATCTGGAGTTTGCTGCGAGAGACTCAGGATTGAGCAATTGTTGGAGCCTTTCATTCCCCGCCCCGCACCCCCACTTCCCCCTCCCCCGTCCCCCCTCCCGCGCCCTGACAGGACTTCGTAGGAAGGCCAGGTTCCAAGAAATTCCTGTGAGAGCAGGTGTCTGCAGGCGGGGTGAAGGAGGTGTAGGAAGGCAAGAAGGGAACTTACCTCACACGTTTTAGATCAGCACAGGCCTGGTAAGGCTCTAGGAGTACTATTATTTATTACTCGACTAAAATGGATTCAGCCCCTGTTTTGTGAATATTTATTGAGCCTGTGCTATGCGAATGGTAGGTAGTGAGTTTAGCAGTATCCAGGTTTAAATGTGACTCCTGCATTCATTAAAACTTTTCACCAAAACTTTCATCAGCTTTTCCCTTGAACTTTTACTGAGGATCGGTGGTGTTCAGATTCAAGCATGTGGCAGGACAGCTATGCCTCAAGGAGTTTCCTATCTGTCAGGCAAGATGGAGAATACAGAATATGCACAGACAGTTTCCAAATGCATTTTTGATTTGTTTGATTTCCCAAGAGGTATATAGAAAATGAAAATATAACTGCTGTTTATCCATTTACCCTCTTGCTAAGGTTAAAAATGAAAATAATGTTTTTTTTTTCTTTACTACTGAGAAAAAGACTATCATTTCTCTTTACTGTGCTAGATTCTATTTACCTATATATACTGAGGATGGAATATTACTGAAAACTGATTGCATTCGGCTTGAAGACAGTAAAACTCTGACAGTTCCTCATACTCCTCTCTATCTAGAAGCAAGCCTGTCCCTTGGTGGATAGTAAATTGTTGCAGGCCATCGATTCAATAAGAAGTTTATTATTATTTTCTTGTTAGAGTTCTTAAACTCTAACCTTAGAGCAAAGCATGGTTTCTTGAGAAGAGCCTGAATAAAATATAACCAAGTTTATTGCTTAGTTAAATTAAGTATTTCAACTAAATTCATATATTATTATACTTTAGACAAATGGTACAAATATGAGTTTACCTTTGACCTCAGTCTAACCAGGGACAGCAGTGTGCAGTCTCTGTTGATGCCTTGATACTTTGTCCTGTTTTGTGGGGCTCAGCAACTAGCTATTTGTGGGCTTTGCTTCCTACGATGAACTTTCTTATTGATACTTTCTCCTAATTTAAAAAAAAAAAAATTCTCTCTCCTGTTTCTGCATTTGCTGTCTACTATGTCCATTACTTTCCAACCTCCTTCTTTCACTCAGAGTATAAGTATTTATGTTTTGATTGTCTAGGTAGAAAAGAGTTCTGTGTTCCTAGAAAGAACAGCATTATAGAAAACAAAACAAAATCCTCTTGCCTTTGGTTTCCCTCCTGATGGCGATTCTAATAGCTTACCTCAATGCTGGAGCATTTTTTTTTTTTTTTTTTGGTCTACTTCCTTTAGAAGATATAAACATTTTTTTTTCTTCATATAGGAGGTTATTGTGAGTGGTTGAATGAGAAAGCAGAAGGAATAGATTGTTGAAAAAGTTAAATTAGGGGTGAGTGTTTGAGTTGAGAGTGACGATAGAAGTAAACATTTTAATGACTAGATCTAGAATGGCAAAGATTGATATAAACCAAGGAAATAATGAGTTTATATTCCTTTTCTCTTTTCTCTCTACATACTTTTCCCCCCACCTCTATCTATGTATTATAATTATTGTCAAATGTTTATGCTTTTCACAGTATTATTTGGAAAATTAATGGTTTAACATACAGTAGTATCATTATAAAACTCTGGGTGTCCTTTTATAAACGTAGACTAAAATACTACTTAATATTCATCCCTACAACCTAAAAGAGAATCTTTTAAATCCAAACTATTATTATTACAATTATAATGCCACATACAGTACCATGTGCTTTATACATGATTGTGCACTCAACCCGCACAAACACCCAATGAAGGTTTTTTAATATATGAGGAAACTGAGGCACAGAAAGGCTAGATATTTTGCCTGGGGTTTTATAGCAAGAGACAGATATGACTCTAAGCAGTCTAAGGGAAATAGTTAATTCCTGAAAGTTCTAACTTACTTTTCTAAATTTAGAATAAATGTTTTATTCCCCTAAAGGAAAAATTCTGTTAATTTCACAAATTTTCTAACTCTTTTTGCCTTGTCAGCTGCCTGTCAGTTTTGTAAGGAAATGTAGCATAAAACTGACAGAAAGAAACTCTGAAATCTATAACCACATGACAGAATATTGAAAAATCCTTGCAAAGGCTTATTTTGTCGTTTATAGTATAGCACTAAAACCAGCTGCTAGTGGCATAGGTGATTTAATAGACACCATTTAGCTAATATATTATTTTGCCAAGAAAATTTATTGTGTTCTAATCTTTCGCAGCTGCTTATTTATAAAAACAGAGTGCCTAGAAGCTCTAAATTATTTCACAGAGAGGAAAAGTAAAACAAGGATGGCTATTAATTTTAAGCTGTTTCACATTGAAACTGTCACTCTGAAGAAAGGCATATATGGGGGGTAAGATATATATGATTCTTTGGTAAATAGAAACACTTATAGTGTCACATTTCATATTTGGAAGTTCAAAAGGCATTATTTATCAATAGGGCATTAAAGTAAATTGAATGTTTTCTAGGTTTAAAACTATGTGATAAATATCAAAGTGTTTTGCAGACTCTAAAACATTATACACACCTCAGGCATGTATAGTTTTATGTAATGCAAGTGATTTTATTTGGTATATTAGTATTGGGTCAGACTAATATTTGTGTATTACAGCAATATTATTATGCAGCTTTGAACATCTCTTCAGAAAAAGCATCCAGACATGATTTAGAATTTCAGATGTTATTTAGAATCTAAAAAAGAGCCACTTAAATCCCATGGATCAATATACACTATTTTTTTTTTTTTACACTTCTGTAGTGCTCATCATATTGGACGTACAGAGAAAAAGAGTGGCCACAAACCCCATCCATACACTATAGGAGAAGCATGAGTTACCCTCCTGAAGTGACCCTCTGTCAGATAGAAAATTAAGGCACATTTAGGACAATGAAGAGAATAGTATAAAAAAAAAAAGACATCAGTCAAAAGGAGTGGGTTTAGAAGAGAAGAGGCTACCTTTTGTCTCTTGAAAGATAGAAGAGGGAAGCCAAAGAAATGACATATAGAGGTTGATGGAAGGATAGATGTGCTAGGTGCTAACAGCAAAATTTTTGTATACCACCCATTTCAGAAAATGGCAGATACATTAATTATGACCATGACACCTTTCTGTAGTCAGTGAAAGACAACCATCCTTATCCTTGTTATTACTTGAACAAGTAGTTCTGAAATGTTTGGAGGCATCTAGAAAAACATATACATCAGCAATAAATTAGATGAGTTATTTTTATTATAGCTATGGGTTGTAAAATATATTCTCTTTTATAGAGTTACATGCAACTATTTTAAAAATGAGGAAAATCTATATGTGTTGCTATGAAATAATCTTCTATAGATATATTTTAGTGAAAAAGAGCAAGGCACAGAACAGTGTTATGTTATGTCCCATTCTTTTTTTCCCCTTCTACCACTGCATTGGGATTTGTATACAAATAGAAGCCATTATACTGCTAAAATCATGAAATATTTATCAAAGGATATCTAAGAAACTAATAACTGCAGTTTTCTGTGAGTAAGTGAACTAGAAAATAGAATAATAGGGAGGCTTATTTTTTCATGGCATGTCTCTTTTTACAGTTACACTGTTTACCCTGTGCTCCTCATTCCTTCCCACGACAAAAACATTTTATTAGATAAAACTTAGAGTTTGGTTTTCTGTTAGTCGAGCTTCATAGATAAATTGACAATTAAAAAAATTCGATCAAATTATTATGCATCAGAAATTCCTATAGGAACTCACTAAAATGTAGACACCTGGGTGCCCCCCAAGCAGGTTAAATAAAAAATATTCTGGATGTAGAGCCCTGGAATGAATATCTGTAATCAAACCCTCAGGGGATCTATGGGCTTCACCTTGAGAAACATTGCATTTGAACTCATGAAAACATATATTGATGTGGAGGGCATTTATGCATCCTAAATGTAACTTTTCATGGAGAGAATGGTTCTATAACCTTAAATGTAAATTTACAATGACTACTTTGGAAAAAGCACTTGTTGAAAGCAGTAGTTTTTTTTATTATTATTATTACATCTTCTGTCCTATTGATTTTTGCACTCCTAAAAGAAGAGTAAATATTACCGTTGTCTTCATCATCTCACCTGGTGGTACACCTTTCTATGTTTCTGAATGGATGATGTAAAGAGCTCTGAAAAGGAAAGTCATGGGTCCGACATATAAGCAAATGTTTGAAACTTTTTTTAGAAAACTTATTTATATGCATATTACCTTTAATGATATTAGGTAAAAATATAACTCTTTGTATATGTGTATGTGACCTTTCTTTTCCTAGGCATTTGCAAACTTGTATTAGACATTTGAGTTTGGGTAGCTCATATCCACTGGGATTATTAGGATGCCAAACCATTTCATGTCCTCTTCCTAAACCTCACTTCCCATGATTGCTGAGGCTTTACCATGTGGGTGTTGAGCAAGTCTCATCATAACTGCCCTATATTCTTTGGCTTATAGCATGAGGGCCCTTATTACCACTTGTGGTGAAATGAGACCCTTCATTGTTTCTCCATTTCTACCCCCTGCTGCTATTACTGCTCACTTCTTGCCTGTTCCTATCTCCCACTTCTGTGGAGAGTGAGAGAGGGTTTGCCTTCTGCATGTTTCCATAAGTAATTTTCTTACACTATCAAGCAGAAACCTAGCTCTTCTAGATACAGACTATTATCCAGGTTTCTGATAATTCCCCTGGAGGATATTTCAGTGGCTTCATTTTGGTTTATAGTCAAATGTGACATTCCCTACCATTCTGGAACCCATGTTGTAAAACCAAGCCCGGTATCTGGACAGTCATGTACCCTAAGATGTCTGTGAGGTCTCTGGTTTTCTGAGACCTAAAAATCTTCCCCAAAGTTTTTAAAATATTTTATTTAGAATGTCTCCTAGAAACAGATTTTCAGGTCACTTACTCTGATGGCCCAATGGCCAGCATTCCCAGACTGAGCATACAGATTAGCTTCCCCAGTTTTCAGGACCTTACTATAATAGCAAATATTAAAACAAGTACAGCATGTGTTTCCATGTAATTGCTATTATTCATTGGGTTGCTAAGGTGACAAGCACTATGTGAACTGTTAGAATCAGTATGGATATAGCAGTTGAGTTTTTAATACTGAACATGATGTATTATTCAGCAGGCTGCTCTCTGTGCTTACTAGTTATGCAGGTTTTCTTCTTTAAAAGGACAAGTGATGCTCTCAATTTCATGGGAAGCATATTTAATAAGATAGTCCTCAGTAAATAGAATGAATTTGTTCCAGAAAAGCTGCTCATATACAAAATTTTATTTCCTATTGATGCCCATTATAAAATGGGAGATACTGTTTAGTGATTTTGGTTCTTCAGATAATAGCATTTATAGTTAATAATGCAGCAAGCTTAAAAAATTATGGATAAAGGAAAAATTATATTTTATAAGACCACTAATATTAGGTAAGTGGTAATATGGATTTCTCAGATTATTTTTTTTTTATTTACCCTAATAAGTTAAGCATTCAGAGGAAAGGAAGATAGCAGTCCTTGCAAAGAATTCTGATTGATCAAATTTCTATTTATAATTTTTTTTCTTTCAAGTGTTCTACAGTAGAAGAGTTCAAAGTTCTGTTTGGTTGCTCAGATCCTGTTCTTTTACATGTTTCATTAGAAATGAATAGTCTGAAAGTAAGACAGATGGAGCTCAGACATGGCAAACATGCAAACAAACAATAATAGTCTATTATGACAATCATTTTTCAATTTATACATATATCAAATCATTATGTGGTATACCTTAAACTAATGCAGTGTTACGTCAACTACATCTCAGTACAATTGGGAAAAAACTAAAAATAAAGAAATAAAATTCTTTTAAAAAAACAAATAAAAGCTATTTGGGTTATAGCAATTACTCATTAGGAAATCTCGACAAAATAGAGACTGAAAGCATTCTGTGAATTTTAAGTTTTTGTACTTGGGGCATAATAACAGCAAATACTCGGGATAGTTACTGTGACCAATACATTGAAACATTCATCTTGTAATTGAGTGACTTCCTTTAAGGAGCTTATTTGTTGAAAGTAAAAAATGAAAAATACATTTTAATCACTTTTTGATTAAATAGTTCAGGACTTAATTAATTCTGTCTCATACCATATTCTGAATTAATAGCTCCATAAAGCGATCAACCCAGTCACCACCCTCAAGGAGCTATGCATCTAGCAGGAAAGCTAGAAAATAAAAAAAGTACTAGGAACAGTGTGGTAACTGCCAAAACAAGAGGACTTAAGGGTACTCTTACTGATTCTTAAAAGTGTCACCAAAAATAACTTTCTAGGGGACACAATGCTGAGTCCCAAAGTATTAACAAGAGTTAACTAGGTAAAGATAAAATCAAGAATATTATAGGCAGATGAAGGAAATATGCAGAGCCCAGAGGCAAATATAAGTAGGGCATTGCAAAAGCAAGGACAGTTTCTAGATAATATACCACCAGTGATTGGTAGGACTGTTAATAAGCCACTGCACTACTGTTAGAAGCTGGAAAATGCCATGTCTTTATCCTTTCATTAGTGTTAAGCATCCTACTACTGCTTTTATATTCCTTAAGGAGATAAGTATTAAATTTACACTCACAGACTACATGGGTTTAGGATGGAATTCAAATAAGTGCTTATCTATCTGATTTTTCCTGTCCTCTCTTCCTCGACCTCTCTTAAAATAAACATAGGGCGGTTTTCATTATTAATACCGCTTGCTGTAAAGTATGAAAATCCTGTCAGGATTGGGAGCAGAGAGGACGCAGTGGCAGGCAATGTGAACACACTGATGGGCAGTAGCATTAAACTGGTTCTTCCCCTAAAGAAGCCATAAAGCCATAAAAGCACACCCTCAGGTCAAGTGCCTTGGTCTGAAAATTGAGCAGATTTAGACCTAAGATTACTGGGGAAGCAGATGGAAGACAAATAACAAACATTCCCTTTTCTTTCAGTCTCCTTCCCCCCACTCTTTTTGTCTGTTTCTGTTCCTGTGTACAGATGAACTCTGAGTCATGGCTTAGGCGACTGTCAGCAGTGGCAGAAGATTTGAGAGGCCAAAGAAAGAATTTGTCAAACTAGTGAGGTGATAGGGATCCCGGAGGGCAGCTAATTATTTTTGACAACTAGTCACTGTGCTGATATAAATGTAGCTCTGTAGCTTAACTACAGGCACATTTCTAAATCAAAATATGAGATTTATGATCCATAAGTAAGAAAGGAAACATCTTTAGAATTGAAAGAATAATGAGCCAGTGATCAACAGGACGAACAGCAAATTACAAACCTTTGAAATTTAAGTCTTCATTGCCTCCTGACTTTATTATTGTTGTATTTTTCTAATTCATCTCTGGTCTCACATCTCTTGGTTCTCCTCTTTATTTGTTTATGTATACATTCATCGAACATTCATTATTTACGCCCTAGATATTGTTCTGAATGCTGGGTATGGTGAAATGAAGTTTCTGTTCTCACAGGATTTATATTCTAGTGGGAGGGAAGGGGGAACAGATAACAAACTGATACATTAAAATAATTTTAATTTAATGAGTGCTATCAAAAGAGTATAAGTTCTTGTAACTGACTAGCTATTTTGGAGCAGGTGGGCAAAAGAGTCTTCTCTGAAAAAGTGGCTTTTAAGCTGAGACCTGAATGTAAAGATCAAAGATAAGGGCATTCCTGGCAGAGAAATTAGTTTAAAGTCTCAAAGTGGAAACAAGGGAACAGTGTGACAAAGTCAAACAAAGGCCAATGTAGCTATGCAACTGTGAGCTGGGGAGCGAGGGAGTAAGGAATAGGGAGTGATATGAGACAAGTTCTCAAACAAAGTATCTTATATAGGCTTTGTCAGAGGAGTAAGGAGTTTGGATTTTATCTTAGTGTAAAGGAAAGGCACTGGGGCATTTTAAGCAGACAAGTTATAGCATATTATCTATATTTTAAAACACGTGTTAGATTATGTATCCATGAATCCATAATTAAATAATTGATTGAATGAATATATAAAGGGGGAAGGGGCAAATATTTCTTACAGATAAATTGCAAAAAGTAAACATAGACCTTTCCTCCGCTAAGAAGTGGAATGTAATTCCTCCCCTCTTGAGCATGAGCATGGGTTTAGTGACTTTCTTCTAATAAACAGAGCATAGAAAAGGAAAAATACTAACTTTAGAGTGGAAAAACTCTGAAGTGACAGTTAACATGGCCAGATAGAAGTCATACGGATAGTGCCTACTGCTGTAGATTGAGTCATTGTGCCCCCCTACAAATTATAAATTGAAACCTAATGGTAACAGGAGGTTGGTTCTTTGGGAGGTTATTAGGTCATGAGGGTAGAGCCATAGTGACTTTATAAGAGGCCCCAGAGAGATCTACAGACCGTCATTTTTTTCCCCACCATGTGAAGATACAATAAGTCTGCAGCTCAGAAAAGGACCCTCAACCCAATCCCTTGGTACTAGGTAAGTGACCCGGTTTGGGTCTCTTGGCTTGGATAAGTGACCCAGGGTCTGAGCTGCATAAAAATGGTATTGTGAGTAAAAATGGTATTGTTAGGACATGGTGAAAGTTTATGGATATGAGGGTTAGTAAAGCACCTATCAAGGGTGAAAATTCAATAAACGAGGCTGGGCAGGGTTTGTGACTTAAATTTAATCATCTTTGATCTTTATAAATATTTAGCACTATATTTTCTGGCCGTTGATGTTAGCTTTTCAATGAATATTGTTGAAATATTTATTGAAAAGTACTCTAGTACTTCAAGATCAAAAATTAATGTCAACATTAAGGTCAATGGGCCAAAGGAGTGATCAGAAATTACTTTGAATTCAGAAGCAGATTTGGGGTAATGTTCCCCCAATAGCAGACCCCTGCCTTGTCACAGTTGCTTCAGAGCCAGAGCCAAAGCAAGATAAATCTTTGGTAGGGAAGCACTGTGGAAATCTGTATTATTTACCACAATAAACTGAGCAGCCATCCTTGGATCCATTACTCCAAGTAGAGTACAAGGTTGAAGGAGGCTCTGTTCAGTGCACAAATCTTACCCCCATTACTGTGTGCTGTCAATTAAGTTAATATATATATATTTCTATAATATGTTAACCTATTTTATAGCCAAGGCAAAATACAGGCTGTTATTATCATAACCAGTGGTATTTTTCTATATTATCAAGTTGCTATATGTGAAATCTAAACTAAATATCAACCATAGATGCTTTACTGATTCTTCACTCTTTAACCATGTAATTTGACAAGACGCATTTTATCCAGGGGCCACATTTGCCATTTCTAATAATATGATTTAGCTGTAAGCATAAATTTTTAGCCTTGCCTTCTTCAGGGCAGGATTATACTTTAGAGTTTTCATGTCAATACAAGTAATAACATTATTCATGGAATAGTTTTCATTTATGGTTGTTTGCCAACAAAATTCCCTTCTGTAAATGTTTCATGTATTTTTTATTCAAATCAAATCCAAACTGCACAATTTACCTTCTAATTGCTAGATAACATACCTAGTGCTTTAGTTGGTATGGAGAATATAAAACACAACCCCTGCCCTCAAGGAACTTACTGCATAATTATATTTATTTTTATATTATATTAATAGTTATTAAATATCTACTGTTTTATAGATGTCTTTACCTGGAAAGATTTACTTATATTTTGTAACAACCTCATGAGCTAGATGAAGTTGCACCCATTTTATATATTATTGCACCTACATCGTACCTCTGTGAGAAAGAAATCATTTAAATATAGGCTATCTTTTAGCTCCAGGACATATCTTCTATATGGAAAGCAGTAATTTATTTTCATGGAGGGAGAACATATGAAAAAAGTACATATGCATGTATCAATCTTTAGAGTTCTATCTATATTTTCTCGGTGTTGATGGTCTAGGGTTGTAAAAATATTCATAGGCATAATAATTATATCTTACTTATCTCTCTACTAATAATTTCTTTAATGTTAAATCTCAATCTTGCACAAAAATATGCAGTTTGTGTTAAGTAAACAAGTAGAATTTTTTTTTGCCTGTTCTATAATCTCTCCAAGTAAAAGGATTTACCCAGCCCTTGGTTTAGAATTTGTTCCTTTCATGAGAATATGATAGCTTCAGGGTTTGACTCTTTTACCTTATTTTGTTGTTGACAAAAGTATAACTGTTAACTTGTTTAAATTGAGTGTGTTGTTCGTGAATAAGTTGTCACCGTACCTGAACATGCTGTTTTTACCCTATGTCTGAAAGGCAGGTTTTTTTGAGGTATTGTAATAATCCTGTTGAATTGAGTTGGAAGTTAACTGTAGGCAGAGATCAAGTGTATGTCGGTCGAACAGGCCTCTAATGAGTTTAGCTGGAAATTCGTTGACATTAATGTTTTACTTTGGCCAAGTACACTCATTAGTATTAGGGGCAGTTTCTATTATTTGATGAAACCCAAATCTTTATTTATGGCTCGGGACAGTAGTTCAATGGATTGAAAGCTAGCTGGTCATAAGATTTATGTAATTGGAGTAGGGGTAAATGGCTGTTTAAAACTATATTATTGTCTTTTGAAAATGAGTTGCAAGAGAGTTATAATTTAATATATTGAGACCTAAAAGAGTATTCATTAACATCTTATTCATTGTTATTGTATCCCAATTTGAAATTTTATTCACATGAAACTCATGTGCCCCAAGGGATAAATGCTTCTCTCCAAATTACTGTATGTAACAAAAAATAAAGCTGAAATGATAGCTATCTCTTTTGCAATTTGAAAATCTTGCTTTGACGAATAAGTGACTTTTGTTTGACTTCAAAAATGTTACCTTCAGAGTTTACAATTTAAACCATATAGAAGGAAAAGAGAGATCATATTCATAGCCATGTTTTCCATACTTAATGTAGCAGAGTCTTCACCTTGGAAACTTTATGTAAAATTTATAGAATGGTATTCAAAGGTCATTCAGAAGGATATTTTCTTTTACTCTCTGATGAGAGAAAGGGCTAAATATTTAATTCTGTTTCTCTTCGCACATATACCAACTAAATCATTGCCTGTAATACCCCCAAATTATTTAAAAATAAACTTCAAAGGAAATGATTTGGATAACATTATAAAGTTAAAGAAAATACTTCACAAAAATATTCTTGATATAAAAAAAGAATACACCTTTATTACATCCACTCAGAAACTATGGTGCCTAGTCATGATGCCCTGTCACAAAGGGTGATACCTGCTAAATCTTCATCGTAACTTCTCTCCAACATCTAAAATTATTGATAATGGTGCCTCAAATAAGATTGAACAAGAAAAGGAATGATCAGGTGGTGTAGCCACCTTCAGTGTCAGGGGTAAAATAAGGAATAGAAAGGAAAAATGACATAATCCCAAATGTTACATGAAAAGCTCTAATTTGCACTAATACATTTCTGGAATCATTTTTAAGCATAATAATTCAAATTACTAAATAAAGTCAAATTGTAGGGTTTTTTCCCCCTCTAGTAGGTCACTACTCAGTGAAATTTAAATACAAACAATGGCATGGCTTGATGTTGGCAGTTGAAGAGAAGAGGAAAGGGAAGGAATTATGACTATAACCACCAGTTTATAAAGCATCTATCTAGTATACATTATATGCTTTACACGTATCAGTTTATTTTATACTTACTAATACTCTGTAATGTAGACTATATCCTCATTTTGCAAAGAAAGGAGATTAAAAGCAGTTAAATGTTTTTTCCAAGGTTAAAGAAATTTTCAGAGTTGAAACAGATTCAAAATAGTTCTCTCTGATTATAAATGTTCATTCTTTCCACTATATTACTCTAAATAAAGTGCTTAGATAACCCATAGACTAAATAATTTGCCCTGTTAGAATTCAGGGTTTCCTGAATTAATTTTAATGTTTAATGTTAATAACAGTAAATAAATGTTATTCTTCACTGGGGTCTCATTTGATTCTTGGACTTGATGCCTGTTCACAAAGCCATGATGGCTTTGTCAAATACTTTACCTGCTCCCTTATTCCCTTCTCATAAAAGCTGAGAGAATGCTGGCAGCACACGACTAAAAGTTATTTCCCTTCTACTCCTTTGCTTCATCAATTGCTGTTTACTTAGGCTGGTGATACATTACTAGTTCCATTCTCTCTTTTCTTATAGTACACTATCAATAAACAAATGTGAAAATATTTTGCCTTCAGTAAACAAAGTCTTTTTTAATTATCGTCTCTGGAAATGTGCTATCTACAACAAGAATACAATAGCAAAATTCTATTGGGCATTTTTTTTTAGCTCAGAATCAAAAACACAAAATCTCCACCCTCAAGCAATTCATAAGCTCTCAGAGGCAAGGAAAGTCTTCTGTCATAGGGCCATTATGAAGATTAAATGAGTTATTACATGGAATGGAGCCTGGCACATAGAAAGTGCTATGTAAGCATTACCTATTATTATTACAGAGTGACCAAAAAAAAAAAAAAGGCTAAGGGCATGAAATGGAAGAGTAAGAAAGGCATCTACCAGGAGCTTAAGAATTCTTTAAGCTCATTCCTCAAAAGATGATGCTTCATGATGGCAAGGCAGAAAAAAAGTTGTTCATGTGCCAAAAGTCAGCATATAGGCAAGGTTGGGAAATTTTTCTAATCTAAAACAGCTAAATGTTATACCGTGGAATTGTGTGTACACTTTTTTTCCCTTTTAAAATCACAAATCTCTTAGGAAATAATTTTATTTTCTTTTAAAACCAAGCTATTTGGCACAGGAATAAAACAGAGGGAAAGAAATCTATCAAAGCAGGAACAACACACTTTGTTCTGCATATGTTCATAAAGGTGATCAGCTACATGGAAAAATTACTCTATGCTGAGAAATTTACAGTTTAAAAAGTGTGGCATTCCGCTGATGTGAAACTATCCATTTGTCCCATGCAATGTAGCCTCCTCAGCTTTTCATACTTGTCTGTTCTGCACATTCATTGCAGTTCATGCTTATGTTCAAAGCTTGGCTTAAATAGAAGGAAAGTTCCAAGAAACTCAGCACTTGTGCCTTATTCTATAGGGTTTGTTATCTCTAGTACTAGGGTGAAAAGATGGGCTTGCCTTTTATTTATGAAATACTTTACCTGAATGATAAAATAATCTAAAAGCCTCTGGCAAGAATGAGGGAAATTGAGAAGCCAAAGGCCTAGGAAACCCAAACTACATCATCAACTATTGAAAAGAATCGGTAGTGTTTTTCAAATACTCTTGAAGTCTCCTTTGAAATATCTATACCTCCTCCCCCCCCCCCATTTTTTTTCCGAGCAGTTTTACATTCACGGAAAAACTGAGCAGATGATACAGAGATAACCCGTACACCCCGTACTCACACATGCATGTTTTTCTATATTATCAACATCTCCCACTAGAGTGGGTACATTTTGTAGTTACAATGGCTGAACCCACATTGACACATCATTATCACCGAAAGTTCATAGTTTACATTTAGGGTTCATTCTTGGTTTTCTACATTCTATGGATATAGACAATTAGGGTCCATTTTTTAGGAGAGTTTACTACCTACGTGGTGAAAATGCAACTTAAGATGTGGAAAGTCTTGGTTTTTTTGCGATGAAAATGGAGCCGATGCTCCAGAAAATGTTGCAAAATTGTGCCCTAAGATAAGGGCACAGATCTTTAACCTAGAGCAATAATAGTTTAAGTCCTATAGCCTCTAACCTTTGCATTCCTTTGTACTGGCTTAGTGACTTTTACCATGTTACAAAGGCTCTGGCCTTCAAAAAGAAGGAAGTACGAACATGAATGACAATTGAAAATTTTATTTTTACTGATGATTGAGAAGAAAGAGACTACAAGTGAAACATTTTATATTTTGACCTTGTAGAGAGTTATTTTGCTCACGTTAAGTGGCAAGAGAAAAAAACACAGCTCTTCAAATGTTTTTGACTTGCTTCAAGAATTGATATGGACTAAGTGTCCTTTACTGAAATTATGTATTGCAATACATTACATACATTAGTGGCTTTCAAATTTTTGGCCATAGCCCACAACAAATTTCTTTTAAATTCTTGCAGTCTATTAAATACACATATACATATCTGAAACAAAATTGATCTGATTTATATTATGATCACAACCCATGTAACCTGCCTGCAGTTTAAACAAAAACAATGAGGATTAAATCTTCTTGTACCACTGCTTGATAGGCAACATTTTAAAAGGGAAAAAATGAAACTTATATTCAAACTTAAAAGAGTAAATAGATATAAGGTGAATTGTATTTCATCTTTCAAAAACTTTTTGAAAAGGTTTATACTGAGAGTTAATAACACCGTCAATTGCTGATTAGTTTGAGAAGAAACATTTTCAATGTAACTAGGTTAACAGTTTGAAACAAAGAAAAGGGCTATTCCAAGTTTGGGACTAAAATTTTAATTTAAAATGTTTTATAAATGGGACTAGAAGCTATTCAGTAAAATCTTTTTTTTTTTTTTAAGCAAATTGCTAATTGTATTTTTATTATTTTCCTACCTTTGTAACTTCCAATGCAGGTTGTCTTCATAGAATGTTTTTAGAGATGTTTCCTTGAACTAGAATAGAGTTAGTAGGCCTTAAGAGGAAAGCCTAGGCTAGAGAAAATTTAGTGGTTAAGATTTTCAGGGCTCCTAGTTTTCAGGTTTCTAGAGGTAGAGAGTCACAAGGAGAATGAAATCTAGATATGAACCTGGATTTAAATAAAAACAGGTTTGAGTTAAGCTGTTAACATAAACATCAGAAGTTTGTAACTTAAAGAAGTCTGGGTTCGAGATAAAGATTTGGGATCCATCAGTAAATAGGGTAGCAGTAAAAAGGCATAGACTAGTCACAATGACGTGGATGGGCCTAGAAGTTATTATACTGAATGACATTAAGTCAGAGAAAGATGAATACCATATTTTACTTATATGTCACAACAACATGGATAGGCCTAGAGGTTATTATACTGAATGGCGTAAGTCAGACAGAGAAATATGAATACCATATTTTAATTATATGCAGAATCTAAGCAATGTAGGACATGCCAAATTTCCCCAAGTGATGGGCAGATCAAGCCCTGTATGGAGAGAAGAGGGTCCTTTTGGCAGAGAGTGAAGAAAAAAATTCAACCCCCTCCCCCCCACACACACACATACAGTATGAGTCAAAGTTTATTGGAAAAGGGGTAACCCTCCACAGAGTGTGGTCTCCTCTCTGAGGCAAAGAGGAGAGAGGGACAATGCAAGAGAGAGACAACGAAAAGACACTGAGAGGGACAGTGAGAGGAAGAGTAAAGGTACTGAGAGGGACCCTGAGTGTTTAGTTTATATGCCATTCTGCAGTTCCCATTTCCTTTGATATAGACATACAGTGAGGAAGGGGAAGGGTATGCAGCCTGAAAAGGTAGACATGTAGAGTGAAAGGCCTTTAATTCATAGGTTCCCCAAGGTTTTAGCCATAGGGAATGACTCTAGGTTCTTTGTTTCCCCTTCACAGGTGTGGGGAAATGGTCATTAGTAATTTAGCAGAAATCTTCCTTTGTTCTGCAGGTGTCCTCCTGGCCTGGCCTGGCTACAGGGCTCATCAGCACTTTGCTGTCTCTGACGTGACTTGATTAACATTTTAATTCCCTCGCTTCCTTCTTACATTATAAGGAACAAAAAGAACAAACTAATCAAAACCAGACTCAAATATAGAGGACAATCTGGTAAGGACCAGAGGGGAGGAAGGTTAGGGGGCTGGGAGAAAGGGATGAGGGGTTAAAGAAGTACAAATTAGTAGTTGATAAGTTGTTTCAGGGATTTGAGGCATGGCATAGGGAATGTAATGGCTAGGTGGAGAGCCAGAGGAGAGAAAGAGCAATCAGGAAGATCATTTTATAAACTACGTAAATGTTTAATCAATGTACCGTATACTTGAAACTAATAAGAGAAGTTTTAAAAAGGGCATAGACTAAGAATGGGATCCTTAGATACCCCAATATCTAAAATGATTGATAAAGGCTAGAACCCATGATAAATAATGTCAGAAGAATGGTCAGTGAGGGGTACAGAGAACCAAGAAGATGATATTTCAAGAAAGTAAAGCAAATTTGTTTTTGATATAGAAGGCCTGATCAAATTCAGCGGAGACAGCTAATAATAGAAGTACTGAGAAAAAAAAATTATTGACTTCAAAATTGGAAATTATTGACACTTAATGAGAGCAGGTTCTGTTACATGATGCTAAAGATTTCACTGGGTTGACAGTAAAATTTAAGAAGGTAAGAATAAACAAACTATTCACCAAATCTATCAAATACTAGAATTTGAAATCTGTAAGATCTTACCTTAATAAACTTATTAGAAAGATTACATTTTTAGATGGAAAGTGTTAATAGAGGCATAATTTCTAATTTATTATATACTAAACACATAAAAAATCTTAAGACAATTCTTCAATGCCAAAGAAAGGCCCAAAATGAGTGTAGGATTTTTAGGAAGTTGTGGAGAAAGCAGATACACTCTTCTGTAGAACTCTCTCTGATGTCACTACCAGATGGACCATTAATCTGAGTTTTATGATGATCTTATATTTTGTTTTTTTTTAATTCTCAATCTAAAATGAAGTTAAAAGCAAGTGATTAATGAGTGATAACTTTATCTCCTTCAAGTGTCTTCAAGAACTGGAGACTAAGTATCAAGTGAGTTTTTATCATTGTTGTTGTTAAGAGTGATTGGATAAAAAGGATTTCAACAGGCTTAGTAGAGGGTTTGGTCTTACAGGAACAGAGTACAAACAGTAAATAAGTCATTACTAAGCTCAGCCACATGTGGGTAGGTTGCTGGTGTAATGGGTGAGCTGTCGAAAGTCATCATGCTATTATTTTGATCCTGCAGTTTTATTAATTTATAATTTTAGTTCCTTGAGATCTTTAGAGGAGAAATAACATGTTTTTTTTCTGTATCCCCAAGTTTAAATTTGAGCATTAATGATAGTTTCAGCATATCTTAAGTTAGAAAATATGAAATTTTATGTTATTAGTAGAAAAAAACCCCAAAAACTACATACTCCACCTGTTAGTGTTGTTATTATTATATATTTAATTCCGCAATACATTCTGACAAGAAGTTTTTATAACAGATTCCTATGGTTAGCTTTTTTATTATTTTCTTTTTATTTTACAAAATCTTACTACTACTGACATTTTAAACCTGAGATTCTAATCACACATGTGGGGAGATTTTCCCCCACCACCAAGAAATCCTCTGGTGGCAACTGGTATCCTATAAATTCAACTCATTTCTGACATTGTAGACCCTGAGGTAGCATCAGATTGCACTGGCTAAGGGTTTAGTACCACAAAACTGCCCCGCCTCAAGTCCTCCCCACTTCAGAGACCAGTTGTAAGCCCTGGTTTCTGACAGACTGGCTATGAATCAGAGGTTCCCAAGATCTCCTCCTTGGGTTTGATTAATTTGCTAGAGCAGCTCACAGAACTCAGAAACATTTTATTTACTAGATCATTGATTTGCTTTAAAAGAGTATTCAGGAACAGCCAAATAGAAGATATGTGTAAGGCTAGATATGCGGAAAGGACCCAGAGCATCCATGTCCTCGTCAGGCACACCATCTCCTGGAATCTCCTACCATTCACCACCCAGGAAGCTCTCCAAACAGGGTACTTTTGGATTTTTACAGAGGCTCCATTACTTAGGTATGATTGATTATATCATTGGCTATTGGCCGTTGATTCGACCATCTGCCCCTCTCCCCTCCAGAGGGGGTTAGAGGGGTGAGCCCGAAAGGACTAAAAGTTCCAACCTTCTATTCACTGGGTAGTTTCCCGTGACAGTCAGTCCCCACCCTTAAGTGCAGTCCCAAAGTCACCTCATTAACATAACAAAAATTGCTCTGTCACCTAGCAGATTCCAAGGGTTTTAGGTACTCTGTGTCAGAAATCAAAATACAAGAAACCAAACCAGAAAATAACTAGCATTTGCTTTCAGTGAATAACAGTGCATGATCAGTAAATTATAAAGGTTGATCTACTTTCATTTCTGCCTATGTAACTTTGGGGGAAATCAAGAGATATAGTTTAAAAATGTTAAAATGTGCTTGGTGTTAATAGGAATTGTTTAAAATCAGAATTTTAAGCATACTAGGAGTGTTATACTTGCCCCATTGTACACTGAAATTATTTATATCTCTACCACCTTTAAACTATGAATGAAAGGTCAGGAATACTTTTATTTGTATTTCAGTGATTATACAATATGTGGCACGTGATCACTCAATAAATATTTGTTAAATAAGTAATTGAATTTAGAAGTAACAATTAGATCTATGCAATGCTGAATGAAATGTAGGTCATGAGGAGGAATGGCCTACACAAAGCAAATAGATGTTAAAATTTGGTTCTTTTTTAGTTGTAGGATGTAAAGTGAATTATTCTAAGAAGTCTAATTTTTCACTACGAGAAGGTAGGTCAAGATAAACATGAACTAAAATAATTCAAGAGATAAGAAAATACTGTCTTCTTCCAAAACAGAATAAATCTGCAGCAGCAACGTTTCTCTTTCCTAGCCAAGAGTTCGATACTAATTTAAAAGGAAGAAAGAATTTAGTCTTATCTAAAAATGAGCTGTTGTTCCATTTGTCTTGTTGGTAAGCAGCAGACATAGAAATATATAGGCCTATTCGAAAGAACGAAGCCCCATCTTTAGTGTGGTTATGTGCTCAGGGATCAAACGAAGGATTCTCCAGGGAAGTACTGATGGGCCTTTCTGATTGTGTAAGTTCTTGAAAGATAATTGAAGCAAGGAAATTCTGGGTCTCTTAAGAAGCAGAGTATGATAGGGAGTGTTCAGGTAGAAATTATAAAGGCAAACAGAAAGCACACGCCTACCATCCTGTCCTGAAGACATCCCTTTAGAAGATGGGGGTGGAAACCAGGAGGAAAAGAATTGCTGATCTCCAGACAGATGAACTATTTTTGTATGTTCTTTACTATATTTGTTTATTTAAAAATACCTTCTCTGGTCAGTGTGAAGTGAAAGATCCTTATTCCAGAGTTTCTTCCTAAATTCTTGGGTTGGGATTAAAATCAGGAACTGTTATTTGAGCCTAATGTGTACATTTTATTTATGGATAATCCATTAAGGCTGTATTAATAAGGGGTAAATGGTAATTTTCTACCTCAATTAAGACTGTCTTTTGTGAGATAAAATTGATTTTTCTGATCTTAATGTGTGAAACTGCAATGTCCTGTTTTTCATCGTTCCCACCAGGGTATAGGCACAGTTGGATATGAACAGTTGAGAAATGAGCTGCTTTTAAGAAGCACATAAGAAATGAACTTTATTTTTTTCCCTCCAACTTTAAACTCTGTTTATTTATAAAGCCAAGTCTTTCTTTTTCTTCTAATTAGTAAAGTTCGTAGGCTGCAGACACAATGTCATCTTGAACTACTTTTATTAAACACATTTCCCCTCCAATACTTTATTATGAAAATTTTCAAAATTACAGAAAAGTTGACAGAACTTTAGAATCAACACCCATATGCCCACCACCTAGATTTTCCCACTAAGATTGCACTGTACAATGCTTCTAGAGTTGCGATGGGGCTAAACCCTTTGTAAATTGGAAAATATTAAGTCAAAAATGCACTTTGTACACCTGACCTACCTAACATCATGGCTTAGCCTTGCCTATTTTAAATGTGCCCAGAGCACTTAACATTAGTCTACAGTTGGGCAAGATTATCTAACAAAAAAACTTATTTTATAATGAATTGTTAAATTATGTTATGCAGTTTATGTAATTATGGCTTGCAGCCTTCATGCTAGGGAATTATCTTGAGTCTCATCTCAAGAGTAATCAATCGCCTTTCTCTTCTCACCAGAAGCAGGAGACACAGATGGGCATTTTGTAGACATAATGGGATGTGAAAATACAGTATTTAAAAAACTGGCAACCCACTGTGCTGTAGAGTATTGATTGTTTACCCTGGTGACCCCAGGGCTGCCTGGGTGCTTCAGCTCACTGCCCTGCTCAGCATAGCAAGAGAGGTATGGCATTATTTTATATACCACTACCCCGGGAAAAGATTAAAATTCTAACTTTGAAGTATGGTATTTATTGAATGTATATAGTTTCCACATCATCATAAAGTTAAAAAATCATAAGTTGAAGTCAGGGACCATCTGTACTTTTTTTTAGCATATATATTCATCTGTCCATTACTCTATTCATCCATAAATCCACTTTACTTTTGATATATTTCAAAATAAATTGCAGATAACAGTGTACTATCTCTAAATAGTTTACATATTATTATCTAGATTATTAACCTTCTAAGATTATTTGCAAATAAGCATTTTTAAAGTTTACTGTCCAGTTTGCTCTCAGCCTATAAATCACTACAAGTTTGACCACTGTGTATTTGATGGAACTAAGTTGGAATTGAGAAGATTGGGTACTTTCCGGTGCCAGAAAGAAATCAGTCTATCAATATTGTGCCATCCTCACATTCTCCCCCACAATTTTTTTTTTATAATCTCCTACTTCACAGGCCCACTGTATACGCTTGCAGCTCAAGCCCTCCCTTGCTTTTTACTGTATGTTTCTTCTACCTCTGAAAGATATTATTTTTTTTACTCATCCTTGAAAATGTCTATTATCTGCTCAAAACGGTTTTCAGAGAGTTAAAAGTATTGATTTTGTTTTTGCCTGGTTTACTGATTTTAATCTAATTCACAGATGTTAAATAGCAGAGAATAATGTTGTTGTAATTTCTGTTGTCACTAAAGGGTTTGATTGGTGTAGAGAGGATGGCTGAGGAGTATGGGATAGGAAGTATCAACCTGCTCATTGACTGATACTTAGATACCTGCTCCAAATCACCTATGGAGCTACTATTAGAAAAGCCTCTGGCTCCTGCTCAGGTCCCAAGAAATATGGATATTTCGTCTGAAAGGGCGCCTAGGGCACTCTGTATTTTTTTAAAAACCTTCCATAATTATTCTGATACACAGTAAATTGGGGCAAAATAGAGTTAATTAAGAGCGTTGACCAAACTTTAGCAGTCTCTTGCTGATGACCTCAATAAGTTAAGTATCCTCCTATATTATCATACATATATCATATATTATATATATAATATATATATAAATAATATATATTAGTCCTCAGTTTCTTTATCTGTAAGATAAAGCACTGGATTAGATAGCTATCATCCAGTGTTTCTGTTTTCTGAACCTGTGGGCTTGGTTTAGTGCTTCAAAAGGATACTCATGGGACTTAAGTCTAGAACAGAAAGAAATAGGAAATTGTAGAAGGGCTGATATCAGATTGCCTGAGTTCACATTCTAGCAGCTGTATCACATTGGTCAAGTTATTTCATTGTTCTGTTTTTGTGTTTGTTTTTGTTTTCTGGAAGATGGGGATAGTAATAAAGTGTTTATGAGAATTAGATGCGTGGAACAATGTATGACACATACAAAATTTCAAAAAAAATTTGCTGCTTCTATTTTTTATTCATTATTGAACACAAGTAAAAGTGAATGGGCAGTGGAAGGTGTGAAGAAAGACCCCCTGTGCTATAAGCACTCTGCTGAGAAAGCAGACTGAACTTTAATTTTACTTTGATCTGTGTACTTCATTGTGCCTCTTGACAAATCATGTAGCGTCTCTGGGTCTCCATTCTTGAACTGAGAAAAGAAAAGGTTTAGATGAAACAACTTCTATTCTCTTTTTTAAAGTTAAAATTCTATTCCGATGTAATTCTGATGTTTTTCATGGCATTTCCTGAGTAATGAAGATTATGAATTTTGAAACCGATTGTACTTTCCTCTTTGCTTTATCTTCTCAGTTTAAAGCTAGGTTTGAGACTGAACTTAAGCAATTGTGGGGGCCATTGGCAGGGCTGGCTTTGGGATATACATCCTATGCAGTCATACAGGGCTCTGTGCATTCAAGGCCCTGCTCTTGGTTTAATGCTTTGTTCTCACCATCCTGAATACTTATTATTTTTAACATGGGGCTCTGCATTTCAATTTTCACTGGGCCCCACAAATTATGTAGCTCGACCTGGACCTCAACATTTGTTTTTCTGTTCTAGTTTCATCTTTGGCTTCATTTTCACTATTCTACCCATATGTCTCATGCATCCTAATTTCATTTTCTACATCTTTGTTTGCTTGTTTCTGATTGTCTTGTGTGCATTTTGTGAGCTATCACATTTGTCTTTGGTAAACAGGCAGACAATGGACAAATAAAGGCATGCTTTGCCTGTGAAGATTTGTACCTTAAACCTCTTAGCCACATTTCTCTTTCATTGCAAAGCTAACAGCATTCACTATCTGTTAATCACTGAATTATGTATAACTATGCATCATTGTCTAACTTTGTCATGTCTAACTTTGACATCTTTATTTTTTAGATTATTACAACCTCTTTGAGCTTCATATTCTCAAGCTTCCATCTTCATGAGTATTGCTTCTAATAGCTTCTGAGGAAATAACTGTTGAATTAATTTAACTGGAAATCAAATTAATTTAAATGGCTAAATGAAGAAAAGAGGGGAGATTTTAGCCAGGAGAAGGAAAGCTAGAAAACAATCCATAGAGAATGGTGTTTAATCATTGCTTGAATTCCACTCTTCAAAAACTAGTTGCGGTTCTCAATCGTTATGATACAAACTTTTGTTTATGTGGATTATAGCTAAAACTGAGAGATTTTTATAATTATTTATTATACAATTTTAAAATAGCAAAATAAATCTATTGCTTGTTACCTTAATAACATTTTTTATGAAAAAATACTTTTCCCCAAACAAAATTTCATAAGTGGCGTCATGTTTTGCAAATCACTTTATCATCTAGCTTGATGAGACAGCCGGACACTCATACCTGCTCATTTGATCTATTGTGGTAGCATATGCCATGTAACTTCTGCAAGACTCCATTGTAAACTCTTGAGAAAATAGGAGTGTGAAGGGCAAATAATGACATGATTATTAAGAAAATAGGTTTACTTTATGTATCCCTTAAAAGATGTCTGAAGGCTCTATAGCCATTCATTCTACCCTGAACGAGCCTGATCCCATATGATCTTAGAAGCTAAGCAGGGTCAGGCCTGGTTAGTACTTGGATGGGAGACCACCCAGGAAGACCAGGTGCTTGCTGTAGGAGTAAAAAATAAATAAAATAAATGAAAAATAAAAAAATAAAAATAAGGGATTGTAAGCTGACAGATTCCTTGCAATCCATGAGGCCAACCAAGAGTTGCCTTACCTAAAAAATAAAAGATGTCCGAAGGAATGTAAGTGGTCCTTAAACCACTTTGAGAACTGCTACAGTAGAGTAACAGCTCCTTGCCAAGCTCGTTTTCAGAATCAGAATAGTATGTACAATGCTACAATGCTATCTCCCTTCCCTTTAGCTGAGAATCTTCACATTTACTAATTTATGATCCAGTGGTTTTCTCTAAGAATATACAAACATCAAGGAAGTGGGATTTAAGAGCTATTTCAAATTCTTGTCTCTGATTTACTAGGACATCGTAAATGAAAGGCAAATGAAGAGAGAACCAAGTAGTGAGACATCCTCACTCATCTAAACTTGAGGCCATAGCCCTTTCTATACAATGTTAAGTTTCTTAGTTTAGGTGGTTTATTAGCTCTATTATTTTTAATATGGTGTTGGGAAACAACGGATACAGCTCTTAAGGAAAACTTTGATGAAAAAAAGGACATTATTAAAATAATTACTGAAATAAATTACTGAGTCATTCCAGGTGTGATGTTTTGTTCATTTTTATGCATACTTCAATTGCTATAATTTGAAAATATGTATCATGCACTCGGTTTCAATTCATTACTGTTGGCAGCTCTGCATGAGTAAACTTAGGAGTGCCAGAGTTCAGATTGATTTTGCAGAATAGCATTGACAGACTTTTATTATAAGCTATATTTAATTTGAGCCTACAGATGCCGAATAATAAAATAGTTTTTTTCTTACCTTTTTTCTTCTAACTTATGAGTTTTCAATGTTAACTTTATAGTGACTCTAGATAAGGCCTGTTTTAAATGGGTATTTGGAACAAAGTGCTATGTCCCGGTGATAGATCAACAACTAGAAGCAAGAAGAAAGAGCTACAACTGATTTTCGGAGATTGGTGTTTTGTGTTTAATAAACACTCTCTCTGGTCATCTACACACTTTAGCTACTAATTCCTACCCTCTTCCCAAGTGTTTGTCTGTGGTATTTGATCTTTTGAGATAACGGCCTTATTCTTTTCCTTAGGAAAAAGTGTCATTTACTTTCTAATTGTGACCTCCTCTACCCATCAGAAAAAGAGGCTGTCTGTAGATCGGAAACTTGGACCCAGAGCTTGGTCTCTGTTAGAGATCGTGAGTTAGTATTAGAGGGTGAGATTAAACCTCTTACTGGTTTCATGGCCTTAGGCAAATTACTTAATCTCTGAGCATCAGCTTCCATGAAAATATTACATTTTAGGAAGGTTCTATGTAGCAGCCATGTGGAAGGTGAAAACCAACTGTTCAGTTTGCTATTTAGTAGTTACGAGATGAGAACTTGAACTAAAAGCCAATTGCTGTGGAACTAGAAAAAAAAAACAGACTGGAGATACTGGTTTTAAGTAGAATCAATAAGTTTTTACACCAGTTGGATACAGGAGGTAAGGGAGAAACAAGAATCTTAGATACTCTCGAATTGCCAAACTCATTAACTGATAACTGATATCATTAGAGAAAAAGTCCGAAAGAAGGGGGAGAGTGGAGGGAGGGTGGGAGATGAGTTTTACTTGGGTCATGGTTGAGTTTGCAGTAAGAATAAGGGACAGAGGGGAAACTAAATCCAGGTGGAAAGATCTGATAAGGATTTATGTATCTTGGCCTGCAGCTCAGGAAGCATTTGGGAGACATTAAGTGTTTGCATGGTAGATAAAACCATGAGTATGGATAAAGGCACCCAGGGAAAAAAGTACAGAATGTCTGAGGTTGGCTTAGACCAGGAAAAATTAGCTGTTGTCCTCTGAGGAAAAGAAAGGATACAAAGAGACTGGCAGTTTTCTCCAGGAAAGCCAGACAACACACAGACATTTGTTATGAGCTATAGCTCTGATGCAAATTAGTTTTTAATAGAAGGCCTATTTGGAGAATATAAGGCCAGTCACAATAGCAGGGCTACTGTGTCTCTTTGGCCCCAGGCAGATGTGCCCAGAGTTCCCCCCAGGATGGAGAGTTTGACTCTTAGATGAGCTCCCCAGGGAAGGGTTGCCCATGTGTGTTCAGTGCTCAGTGCTGCCCTTTTGCTGCCCTTTCAGTTTCCTCAGGGAAGAAAACCAAGATTTGAGTGTCAGCATTAGTAGAAGGCTGGGCCTCTGCTCATGGGGATGAAAGTAGCAGCTTGGAAATAATCACATGTGATAATCCCTGAGGGCAAGCCATCCACAAGGCAGCTGGCAGAAATCTGTTGCCTCAGTAACTGTCTTTCCCAGTAGCCCAAGGTGGGTTCTCTTTGGTATTTAGATTGGTGCTCAAAAAAATCTCTCTCTGTCTGTCTTTCTGTCTCTTTCTCTTTCTCTCTCTTTCTGCCTTTATCACCTTCCCCATCTTTCACTTTTTCTCATATGTATATATTTTAGTTACCTATTTGATACAATTTAAACAAGTCTTGAATTACCCAAGATCATTCTTTTAATTCTTAGCAAGTTTAAGGGAAAGATTTGGAATTTCTGACTTCTAATTGTTCTAAATATTAGGCAGACTACAAATTGGAATATTTAGAAAATGGTTTCTTATTCTCTTTTGGTTAGTTTAAAAGTGTCTTTAACAAATATTTCAATTAATTAATCAGCTAATGAATTTAGTGCTTTTATGGTTTCAGTTTGTTCTTTGGACCTTTATTTTTCTTTCTCCTGGATTTCTTCACTTCTATACTTCTTGTACTATATGCCACCAAAGTTTTTCTCAGAATAAAATGATGACTCTAGAAATACTACTTCTACTTATAATAATACTAGTACTGTTATCGAACAGCATTAGGAGAGCCAAACCTTAAACACAGAGAATTGCAGCAGAGGAAGATTGGCTATTTTATTGATTAATGGTGCCACCTAGGAGAACTGGAAGCTAATGTTCAAAAGCCCAATTCTCCCATGGCATGGAGGTGATAAATTATGTAGGGCAGAATCACGAGACACTGTGGGTTAGGCGGGCTCAGGGTTGTTCTGGGAGTTGATTGGTCAGGGACGAGGTAAGAGAAATCAATTATTTCTTCAGGTCTTGAGGACAGTTCTGAGGTCTGCTCCAGCTTCTCTCTGTCTGGTCTTATGAGAAGATAGCATGGGTCATTCCACCTTAGGGCTCAAAAGCTAAAACATAACTTAGGTCAAGATGCTCTCTTTAGTCTGCCGGAGGTTAGGTCCCAGCTGCTGTCTTCTCCTGCCTCTGGGGTTGCTGATCATCTAGGGGGGAAAGCTAGGTCCCTTAGGGGTATGTATATAGAGAGAAGGATATGATTTCTAGAGCAAGGATTTAAAGCTAAATTTAATCAAAGTCATAAGGACCCTCAGCTTCAATACTAATAAATAAGCTAACAGTTATTGCACTTTTTATTTTTTACATCCAGGCCATGAATTCTCATTTAATCCTCCCAACCACAGTGAAGTAGGTATTACTACTATCCTTGTTTTAATGATAGAGTCCTAAGCACTGACTGTTGAGTAACCTGACCAGAGTCGTGAAGCTCCTTAAACTGAAGAATTGAGACTTCAATCCTGACTGGTTGGATTGCAGCAACTATATAGGTTACTATTTCAGAGTTTCAAAGCTTAGCCCGCACTCTAGGGACTGGCTTGCAAAGCAATCCTGCTTTGATCTGAAGAAATCTAGGCCCATGTCGAAGACCCATCAGAAGAACCACAGCTGTGTCAGCACAGACAAGGGTCAAGGACCCCCTTGTCTCAGCTACATACTATTTTACTCAAACTGTCTCTCTAGTCTCATTTTGCCACACCTTTCCATAAAAATAGTGGTACACTTTCTTATATTTGTATTTTGCATCTACGTTTCTTGTTTGTATAGGAAAACCATTTGAGGAGGACTAGATGGATGCACTTTTATTTTTTTTACTGCTAAATGTTTTCAAGCTTTTAAGGCAGCTACTTACTGGAAGCTGTTGCATTAACTGCTATCGATGACTACAGTAAATGTTAGGAAAAATACCGAGTCACATTAATCATGGATCTCCAAGTGGTCTCAGAAGCCAAACGTATTTGGTGGCTAATAACAAGCACATCGACCCTTAGAAAGCTTCATGAAAGATTAATTTGTAAAACAACAATCTTCTAAAATCATTGGAGACAAGTAGCAAACCTCAGTCCAGCTGAAAGATTTTGAGGTTTTATTTTTAAAACTGCCAGGCCGTTCAGGGAACAGTATACTTATAATAAAGCAGACTTTTATTAGTTCATATTAACATAACTCTTAATAAAGTATATGTTTGATGAAAATTAAATACATTTTATCAAACTATTAGTGAAACTTCTAAAGGTTAAAAAATTTTTAAAATACAAAATATGGCTTGTTGCCTCACTCCTCTCTTTGTACCACCACTTTATTTCAAATACAAGTCTTTATGAATAAAATAATTTTGAAAATATCTGGCCAGTCATTGAGAAAAGATTTTGTGTTATGATTTTAAATGTATTAACTAATTAAACTAGCTCATTAGATGCTGTAATGTTTTAAAAATTAGTATGATAAATAGTACCTTATGGGCACAGAGGTCTAAAAATAACATTAGTGCTGTTAGAGCATGTAATATGCATTTTTAGAAACTATAATATTTCTGGAACTCTTTTCTCCCTTCTAGTAGCAGATATATACACATATACATATATATATCTGATTCTTTTGTGTTTTTAGGTGAATGTTATCATAGCCTAAGTTTGTATATAGTATTTTTAATGCTACTGAAATATTTTGAATATATGGGCAGGAGGAAGAAAAACAAGGGGTTGTTAATGATATCATCTTTTTCCAGCTAAAAGAAGTCGAGAGAAGTAATCTTTATTGATTACGTATTATGTTCCAGGCACTCTGTTAGGACTTAATATTATGTATTATTTATTTCTCTCAATTTTTTACAAAAGTCATATGAGGTAGACGATATTATCCCACTTTACAAAAGGAGGAAAAGGAGCTCAGAAGATTAAATAACTTGCTTCTGATCTCACATCAGCTAAGCAGCAGAGTAGAGTTTTAAACAAATCTGACTAATCCTAAAGTCAGGCTCTTTTCCAGATTCTTATTTTGTAACTTTTTATATTAAAACTGATACATTATAAGTCTCGACTTTCTTTAATGAATATCAGCCTTCAAAAACATCCTCTTCTTATTTGGCCTCCTATACTCTTTGTGCCATTATTCGGTATTTTGTGCAAAGCAAAATAAATAATCAACTATACGGGGTGTTGTGAGTAATTGAGGGGGGGGGGCAAGATTAGTTGACATCAAGAGAATCCCAGCTTTCTGCATATCAGCCTCTGATTCCTTTCACCTTGGGGCCATTCTCTCTCCAGCTGGGAGTTCCTCCTTTGACAGGGATTGTGCTTCACTGTGAAGCTCTCCTTACCCACCTTCTGCACCTTCTTATTTGAAAGTAGTCACTCCACCATGAAAGGGGCCAACATGTTGGTGGTCAGCCCTCTTCTCGTCCCCAATAAAGTTCCTTTCTAGGTCTGGCAACAAAATATTATTTGCTCGATACAAACATCATATGCTCTATTGTTTAGTCCACTGGATGTTTGTTAGAACTTAAAAGGCAGCTGTTCTGGTTACCACCTTCTTCTAAAGAATTGGTAATCTATCATTCTTGATCTCTAATCTCAGACAACAGCCTGGAGGAGCTGCAAGTATTTGCATGCTATTATTTTATCTGGTATGATTGAGGGTCTTTGCTTATCAGAGAAGTCAGCATTTCTAAAGGTAGAGAGGAAAGAAAGAATGAATTGTTTTGCATTGCTCAGTAGTACAGAGTTCTACAGAAAGAATTCAACACTAGCTATGTCACCTGCAGTTCACAGTCATCATTGACTCAGACTGAAAATGTTCAGGTGCTTGAATAGAATGAGAAAAAGAGTACAGTACCTTTGCAAAGGAGCTGCTGTGCTTGTCATTGTTTCCAGATTTGATTCTGGGCACTCTACAGTCAATCTATTGAGGAAAAAAGCCACTCGCTGATCAGAGGCAGAACTGCCCATAGTGAACTTCCCACAGAGAGACTTTTGCTCATGTTCTGCCAAAATCACAAGTGACCCTGTTGAGATACCTCAAGGCACACAGATGTAAGGGCAATTCAGGACCTACGAACACAAGGGAAAATGAGATAATTCCTAATAAATCTACAGTTTGATTTTGTAGGTCTTTAAGTCCCGTTAAATGGCATTTTGCAGGAAACTTCACTAGTTTACTGACACTAAGGGGTAAGCAACTTCTTAATTTTTCCCATTTGGAAGTCTTTGAATTTTAAGATATTAGGTTATAAAGTACCTTAGACATTACATGGTCTAGTCCCATTAAGTGTACAGATGATAAACCTGGAGCCAGATGAGGCCCTCACTTGCTCAGGTATGTATAACAGCAGAGTCAGAATGTCTGACCTTCAGAACCATTGTCTTTTTATTATTTCAAGTTCAATGGTGTGATTACCAAGTACATATTTTGTCTCTTCAGAAAGAAGATTGTTCTTCTGGGAAAATCTTTGAGCCCCCAAAATATTTGCAATGTCCATCCAATCTCATCCGAGAGAGAAGGGAGTCTAGTAAAATTACTTTGAACATTATGGTGTTAATAGTGGAAATGACTGAACCTGTTTTGATAGATGCCATTAACTTTTTAACACAACTAACCAAGTCCCTTTTTCTTTTCTGATTCTTTGTTCTTTAGATAACAGTCACTTTATCTTTTGACTTGTCATGTAGGTCTGCCTATGGGATAAGATACACTGAGAGTCCTGAAGGGAATGTTCCAAATTGTGTGATACTTAAATTTTTCATGATATTTTTAATACATTGGTAATTGGCTTTTGTTTTATTTTTCTAAAGAACATCCTATAGCAAGAAGCTATTTCCTACAGGAAGTTCTGTCATACTAAAAAGCTTATCAGGTCAAGACTTTATCCTTTTGGGAAGAAATATAAATGAGTCTAAATGGTAGCATCTCCATAGTTAAACTAAAGAGTGTCCACACCAAATGTTCTTTGAAATGATTGTTTTTTAGAAAATGTTTTGTTATCTCCACCTATCAGGTAAATAAGGAAACTTGGAGTTTTCAAAATAGCATCTAATCAGATACTATTAGAGTTTTCATTATTATTTGTGAAAGTTCTCTAAGTATATATTTCACTATTTCAAATTACCTATTTTATTGGTAAGGAGGAGGCATGGGAGATGTAGCTAAAATACCCTACTCATTTTATGTTTGCTTAAACTATACAGTGACCATCTGCTATTCAAATAAGCTTTAATGAACTTGCATAGAAATGGCCTGTCTTTCGTTAGTTGGAATGTGAGACAAGTTTGAAGTTGAAAAGATGAGATTATGAAACATACATACTCTAGTCATGACATTTCAGAAGTGAATACTGAACTGAGGAGTGCAGGTATAGTATCTGGCACCCATGAGAAAATACTTAATACTTTTTGTTTGAGTTCTGTCTTAGTCTGTTCAGGCCGCTATAACGAAATACCATAGACTGGGTGGCTTAAACAACAGAAATTTATTTTCTCATGGTTTTAGAGGCTGAAAGTCCAAGATCATAGTTGGGTCTCAGGAGAGCCCCCTTTCTGGCCTTTCCTTGGTGCATAAGTAGAGGAAGGGATCTCCTTTCTCTTCTTATAAAGCCTCCAGTCCTGTTGGATTATGATCCCACCCTTATGATCACATTTAACATTAGTTACCTTCCAAAAGCCCTATCTCGAAATACAGACACATTGTGGGGTAGGGCTTCAATTAATTTGGTGGGGACACAATTTGGTTCATAGCAAGTTGCTTGCTAGGTAAGGTACCAGCTTCAGCTGTTATGCACTATAGGTTTAGGGCTGATTAGAATACATAGCACCAGTTTTAACCTCTCAATATATCTTTCCCAAGCGTTTTTTCCTAGATTTCCCCTGAAAGTTTTATTTGTAATTCTTGTTTTATTAAACTGTTTCTCAGAGGACAGATGCCAATCTCTAGCATTTAATCAAGTTTATGTGACTTTCAAAAGCTTTGTCGTACTTTATTTGGGGGCTTATGAATTTGATCTTAAAATATATTACAGCTCTGTCTCTGTTCAGTATTTGCTTCTTAATCTCCAAATATTACCTATAACTCTGCAGGTATAATCCCACACTGACTTGTACCCCAATAATATATTTATCAAGTTCATCGAAATATTTTGTGCCTGTGAGCATAATGTGAAATCGCTAGTTAATGTAACAGGGATTTATAAAGAATAAATATATTTAATTTTATAACAACTTTATATTTATTGTTTAGTGTCCACTTTACTATGAAATATAGGTTAAAATTTTATTTATTTAAAAGTTATTAATGCTTTAAAATGTATGTATCTGGCACTGAGCTAGCTGTTGGTTATACCGAAGGGGAGGGTGTGTTTGCTGCCTTTAGGAGTTTATTGTCTTATCAGCAGGACAGTCCAGCAATCACAAAGATAGTATGTCAAGAGCTCTGAGAAGAATCTCTGCAGATTATAGTAAAAAATATAGTGGAATCAAGCTAACGTAGATCATCAAACCATATGATAACACTTAATTTAATGTAGGCAATTAGAACAATAACAAAGGGTCTCCTGCAAAAGCATTTTATTCCTCCTGTAACACTTATAAAAATCATTTCATAATCATTTCAAATCAATTCACTTCCTCAGGAATCCTACCCTGAGCCTTCAGATTAGGTGAAGTCCCTGCTAGATATAAGGTTGCCAGGAAAAAATATAGAACATCTACTTAAATTTGAACTTCAGATAAACAATGAGTAATTATTTAGTGTAAGTACATCTCAAATATTGCATAAGATATACTTATGTTAATTTATTTTTGTTTATTTAAAATTTAAATTTCACCATGTATCCTGTATTTTATTTGCTAAGTCTGGCAACCCTGCCCAGGTGTACAATTTTATAAAACCTTATGTTTTCCTTGTTGGCACCTAGCAGAATTAGTGGTTAAATATTGCCACAATTGCTGTAAGCATTACCTAAGAACTTTTGCAGTGTTTGATTTTACTTTCTGTGACATGTTATCTTAGAAAAACTCTCCTATGTTTTCTTTACTCATACATTGCTATCACACTTGTAATACTTTTGACATCAGTTGTGTGTTTTCTACACATCAAACAATTCTATGACACCAGTGGGATGTCCTACAATTCACTTCACTTCTGACATTATCTATTTTGGGTTAGCATCAGATCCAAAAGTTAAAGTATCAGTCCCACAAGATTGCACCACACCCCACCATGTCAGATGCCAATTGAAAGTCCAGGTTGTCATCTGTGCTTCTGACCAACTAGCTAAAAATTGGGATTCTCATGACCTCCTCTTTGGATTTGATAACTTGATAGAATGGCACATAGATCTCAGGGAAACACATTTATTGTTTATTATAAAGAAGATAATAAAAGATACAGATGAATAACCAGAGGAGAGATACCTTAGACAAGGTCGGGAAGACTCTAGAGCACAAGAGCTTCTGTCCCTGCGGAGTTGGGGTATGCCACCCTCCTGGTGTGTGGATGTGTTCATCAACCTGGAAGCGTCCTAAGTTTCATATTTTTGGAATTGTTTTTCCGAGGCTTCTTCACATAGGAATGATCAGTTATTAACTCTACCTCCAGCCCCTCTCCCCTCTCCAGAGAACGGGAGGTGGGACTGAAACTTCCAAGCTTCCAATCATGGTTTAGTCTTTCTGGTGACCAGCTCCCCTCCCCCCAACCCCACCCCCCAACCTCCCATACCCATTCAGGCATTCATATAACCTGTGAAATTCCAAGGTATTTAAGAGTTCTGTGTCAGACACTGTCACTGCTAATGAAATTAGAAAGGCCCTAGGAGCTCTGTGTCAGAAACTGGGGTGAAAGACTAAACATTAGAATGAAAAGTTCTCTTAGCACCACTATTTACAAGAGTTTTAGGATCTCTGTGCCAGGTACTGCAGTTAGAGACCAATATATATATATTATTTTATACATGTCTACTACATATTACTATAAAACACTCATATTAAGATGTCTCATCTGATAACTTGAGTAAAAGAAACAGTGATTCTGAATCTAGCAGCAATCAAACAAATGGAAATTCATAATTTTGATGCTTGATGAAATTACAAATGAAATATACTCTTTTGGTAAGCTATTGGGAACATGGCAGTTTGCCTAGCTTGTTGCTTATATCAACTTCACATTTAACTGGGTATCCTGTATTTTATCTGGCAACTCTCTACATGGGGTGGGTGTTGGGGGGGTTGACTCTTTTTAAGATAGTGCTGCTATATTTAACCACCGTATGAACACAATATATGCATACAGTTAGGAAATTTTTGGTAAAATACAGAAACAATGACATGGAAGAAAACATTAAAGAAGCAATCGTATAACAATCAGAACCCATGTATATTGAAATACTGTTCTCTATCCTACCTCTTTTGAATTCCAATTTGTTTGGATTGTAAAATGTCAATTCCCATTGAACTGACTTTTTAAAAAGTTTAAGGGAAAAAGATTTTTTAGATTATCTATTTGTATAACTGACAAATCAATTACAGCAGCACTGTCCCCAAAAATATTAGAAGTAAAGATGTTCTGTCTGTACAAATCAGGCACAACTGACACGATCTGTTCAATGATGTTTTATTCTCAGTACAGTTCGTCATCCTCAAAACAACTGGCCTAGTTATTAAATTGATAGGCATGTGGTCAAAAAGTATAAAAGTCACCTGGGTCTGGATTTCGTTTAGAGAGCTCTGTGTCTTGCATATAGTATGGCCTTCAATAAATATTTGCAGATAATTTTTAACATTTTTAAGCAATATGTTCCAACCGCACATAGTAAAAATATATATTCAGAATGTACTAGAATAAGGTAACTGTTTCAATTAATACGATCATTAAAATGTAAATTGTAAATGATGAAATACAGCTTCTTAGTGTGATATTTTAACTCTAAGTTGCTACCCGTATTTGGTAGCGCAGTAAGGTCTCTTTTCCTTGAAGCTCATGGACATTCTTCTTTTTTTCTTTTTTCTTTTTTTTTCTTTTTAACACTCTAATTTTGTTGCTTTATCTTGAGGGTTCTCCGGATTCTTATTGTAGGCTCATTGTCACAGGAATTCTTTAACCCTGGATAGGAAGTCCCTTTGGACCTGAGCAGCTATTAACTTGGTTCATCCTTTGGGCTGTGCTCTCTGTGGTTGCTCTGATTTTTCTCTGGATTTAGCCTTTTCTCAGGTGCCCGACTCTTCCCTCACTTTGCTTATAATTTTCTGACTCCGTACCAAAAGTCTTTCTGAGTGAGCCTCCTTCCTGACCCAACTTGGCCCCTCATGCTTATTTGGATCTAGTCCTGCAAGCCTTAGGTCTCTAACTCGATCCATCCTGGAATGTCACTTCAGCTCCTATTGATAATTCTCTGGTTACACAATCATTTGTCCTGTAGTGGCAAGGAGTCTATTAGCTGTTTTTTCATTCACTTGCTTCAGTAGTCAGTCATTTACCCAAATAAACAGTTTAACCTTGTTTTACACAGGATGAGACTGAAGTGCATTGATGTTAAGTGAGTTAATAAGGATGCAAGGCTAGCTTGAGGGAGTTTCTGATTAGAACTCAGGATTTTCTGCCTTCAGACCAAAATGAGGCTTCCTATCTGTGGAACTTTGTGTTTATTTCTTTAGTCTATCACCAGCTGAGTTATTGAATCTTGGGCAAAACTCACAGCATCACCAGCTGAGTTATTGAAACTTCAGTGAAACTCCCAGAACTATTGTACTGTCACAAAGAAAGTGCTCATTAGTAAAGTGGTTACCATCACTGCTCTCTGCCATTAAAAGAAGATTCTATCTCCTTTCAAAGTAATTTTTAGGAGAGGGCAGTATGAATTTCAGATAAGCTATTTAAATTATGCAAGCATTAGTCTTTAATATGGGCTAGGTCAGCCATCCAGAAATTTTGTTTATTCTCAACTATGAGGCAACTTAATTTGGAATATTAGCCCTCTCAGTTACATTTTGGAATATAATCAGAAGTCTATTACAAAATTTACATACACATATCAATTAGCTACTGATAGTAATCTCTCTCTCTCTCTCTCTCTTTCTCTCAGAATGAAATAAAAGCTAATTTTAATACTTGTAAATTGAGTTAACTGATTCTGAACTTGAGAATTTGTTTTAAATCCTCCTGACTCTGAGATTTTATGCCAATACAGGGTCAAAAGCTGCTCAACTGTTAAGCTGTATACACCCCTGGGCCATTGATCTGTCAGGGGCAGATCAGTGCCGATATTGACTATCCAGAGGCCTGACTCTGCCTTGTATTGTCTTTCATTCTTAGCAATAAAGAAAGGGAAAGATTATTTAGGGCTGGAATGAGGTTGGGAGGTAAACCTTCTCAGTGTATTACCTAGTATACTATCCTCATAGTAATTTACTATCCTCACAGTAGTTAAGTTATTAGAAGCTAGAAATCTGTTGCTGGTAAAACAACCCCCAGCAAGCATCTTGCCTTATAGAAAGCAGTTTCTGCACAGTTGAATAGATTTATACCTGCTTTTTTGTTGGTAGAATTGTAAGCCAACTTTGTCAAATTTAACTTTATATTTGTGGGTAAACCTAATCAGATTTTTAAATAGCTGTCCAATTGTTTATTTACTTAACCAGTTCTCTATTGCAGATCCTTAGATAATAGGTTCATCATAAATTTGGATTTTCACACATAAGTTTTTTCCTATATAGAATCTTAAATCAGAATGGTAGACACTGTAGAATCCAACCATCTTCTTGGTTTAGAAATCTCTCTATAATATGCAAACAAGCAGATAACTGTACTCTTCTTGAATACTTTCAGTAGTGAAACACTCATGACAAACTTGTTTCTTTTTTTAACAGCTCTGATTATTAGAAAGTTTTTCTTTTTCTTTGTATCTATTCGTTTTTTAAAGCAAGTTTAGGTATTGTGGATCATCCCTTTGAGACTGGCAATAAATTGGAATTTATAGAAGAATTATGTAGTATTTCAATTCAATACATTCAAAATACTAGATAACGTCGGAATGGAGATAAGACAAAAGTAATATATAACTAGAAATATTTACAGCAGTACTGTAAATACTGAATCTGTTAATATTTCTAGTTATATATTACTTTTGTCTTATCATTTGCAACCTAGTAGATAATCAGAGATACTCATAGTAATTTTAACTGACATCTGTTCCTTTATATATGCTTTATAGATGCTACATTTACTCTGCAACTATCTATAAGTTCAAAGTGAAATGGAGTGCTAAAAATATTACACAATTCATCATATTTGAATTTTTCAAAAGCCTAGTACTTAGAAAGCTGTCTAGAAAATAAACTCTAAAATGATGTGCCTGTGATATTCATATTTGATTCTGAATGTAAGGTGGGCGTGTGTAGGTTAAGAGCCTATGACTGTAGTTATTTCTCATCAGACTGCTAAGGAGAGGGAAGAGTAAAATTATCAGATCTTCTAGCCTCATTGTAAACTTTTTAAATCAAAACATGTAAACAATACAGGTTCATTATAGAATGTTAGACTATACAGATACTATTATTCCATATTAGTAATACGATAATCTGTTAACATCATTTTGGTAATTATCTCTGTGTGTATATAATCAAAATGGGATCAAGCAGTTTAATAATTAGCCTTTGTCACTTAACATATTAACATTGTTCTGGGCTCATAAAGGTACTTCTAGAAAGTGTTTTTTGAGTTTTTGTGTTAATATTATTAGTATATTTTCTCCAAGCAAAAGCTTTACTCAGAAGTCCAATATATAAAATCCATAAAAGCAAAGCAGGTCTGGCTGAAGCAGGGTTGGAAGCCTGGAGTCCTACCAGTCTGGCTGCCCCGTCTCACCTTTCATCCATTATCACCTGAGGCACTGTAGAGCACGTCTAAAATTGACTCTTCTACCACGGTTTACTTCCTTGATATGTGTGTATTTTATTCAAGTATTAATTTTTGTATAATAAACTATAAAATATTTCTCAAATAATGTATGCTTTCCATTTTAGAATTTTGGGTAGTTAGTGTTTTGGTTTGTCAAAATGTTTACATTTTATATAATCTGATTTTATTCTGTTTAGGCCATCATTGGCTGGCAGTAGGCATGAGAAGTTGAAGCTCCAAGATTAAAACTATGCTTTAGCTAAAGAGAATACCACTCCATTCATATACAAATAACTTTTAAATAGGGAACAGCTTTCAGTCTTTAGTAGTTTCGCTTCCTTATAATAAGTTATTCATTTATTAAATATATTGCTGCGCTTTTCAAAAAGACTGTATTAGAGGGGAAGTAGAGAAAGTGTGAATAGGATCAACAGAAACATTATTTCAACAATTATCTCTTTGTAACATTAAGTATTTGCTTGAAGCTCCAGTGTTGATGATGACTTGCTCTACTTTTTCTTAATTCTTTGCATCTTTAATCAAATTTTTTTATTTTTTATTTTTTGCTTTTAAAATAATCCTACCATCAAGACCTTAGCTTACAATCAGTTTATCTTAAATGTTAATATAGTCTGTGTCCTCATTTTATTATGGTGGAAATTATGGTTATGCTTACTGTTTTTGTTGTTACCGAATGGAAATATCCTGCTGAGCATCATATGCATTTGAAAGTTTCTCACTGTGTAAATGGGATTCCACACTACTTCCTGCAGTCCAATCTACTTGAATGAGCTTTGTAGAAAATGTATATTGGTAGGTGTCCTGTGAACCCAAGGGCAGAGCTGATGGTGTAAAAAGCATTTATCAGAACAAAGTGAAGGCATTTTGATTCTTTCACACGGAAGTATTGCTTATTTGGCTATTAGTAATGTTTTTATTTTACTTTTCCATATACAATTATTTCTGTTTTTTTATTTGTTAGAATGACATTGATTACCAAATTCCAGTAAGTTTCAAGTGTAATATTCAACAATAAGTCATATATACATTGCATTGTGTGTTCATCACCCATAGTTAGATTTCTTTCTCTCATCACATATTTAACCCCTTTTACCCCATCCATCTCCCCCTTCCTCCCCACCTATCCTCTGGTAACCAGTAATCTTTGTCTGTGTCCATGAGTCTTTGTCATGTTTGTTGCTTTTAGGTTTATACTTCACATATTAATACCACATGTTTTTCAATTTTTTCAGTCTGGCTTATTTCTCTTAGCATAAATATCTCAAGATTCATCCATGTTGTCGCAAATGGCAGTATTTCATTTCTTCTAATGGCTGAGTAATATTCCATTATATATAGGTGCCACATTTTCTTTATCTAGTCATCTATTTTAGGACACTTTAGTTGCTTCCATGTCCTGGCCATCGTGAATAATGCTGCCGTGAACATCGATGTGCATGTAACTTTTTGGATAAATGTTTTCATATCTTTGGGGTAAATCCCCAGTAGAGGGATTTGATTGATCATATGATAGATCAATTCTTAGTTTTTTGAGGAACCTCCATACTGTTTTCTATAGTGGCTATACCAATTTACAGTCCCACCAGCAGTGTATGAGGGTTCCTATTTTCCCACATCCTTTTCAACAATTGCTATTACTTGTCTTATTGATAATAGCTATTCTAACAGGTATGAGGAGTATCTCATTGTGGTTCCTATTTGCTTTTCCCTAACAGCTAGTGAAGTTAATGTCCTTTCATATATTTGTTGGCCATTTGTATGCCTTCTTAGGAGAAGTGTCTGTTTAGGTCATCTGCCTATTTTTCAATTGAATTGTTTTTTTGTTGTTATTGAATTGTATGCATTCTTTGTACATTTTGGATATTAAGCCTTTACCAGAAGATTTGCTTGCAAATATATTTTCCCATTCAGATGTTTTTGTCTTTGCCTTATTGATGGTTTTATCACCATAACTATCACTAATGATATCTTTTGCTCTGTGCAAGCTTTATAATTTGATACAGCCCCATTTGTTTATTTTTGCTTTTACTTCCCTTGTCTTTGAGGTCAAATTCATACAATCCTCTTTAAGTCCAAGGTCCATGAATTTAGTACCTATGTTTTCTTCTATGAAATTTATTGTTTCAGGTCTTACAATCAGGTCCTTAATCCATTTTGAGTTAATTTTTGTGCATGGCGATAGACAATAATAATCTAGTTTCATTCTTTTGCAGGCGGCTCTCAAGTTTTTCCAGCACCATTTATTGAAGAGGCTTTCATTTCTCCAATGTATATTTTTGGCTCTTTTGTCGAAAACTATTTGCCCATATAAACAAGGGCTTACTTCTGGACTCTCAATTCTGTTCCACTGGTCTGTGTGTATGTTTTTCTACTAATACCATGTGTTTTGATTATTATCACTTTGTAATATAAAGTCAGGCAGAGTGATACCTCTAGTCTTGTTCTTTTTTTTTCTCAGGATGGCTTTGGTGAATCAGGATCTTTTGCGCTTCCATAAAAATCTGATGATTTTTCGTTCTATTTCTTTAAAAAGTATCAATGGGATTTTGATGGGGATTGCATTAAATTCATATAATGCTTTAGGTAAGGAGTTCATTTTAACTATGTGAGTCTTCCAATCCAAGGCCACAAAATATCTTTCCATTTCTTCAGTTTTTTTAAAAATAGAATCTTAAAGTTTTCATTATATAGATCCTTCACATGTTTTATTAGGTTTATTCCTAGGCATTTTATTCTTTTTGTTACAATTGCAAAAGGAATTAGTTTTTCATTTCTTTTTCTGACATTTCATTATTAGAGTATAGGAATGGTATGGATTTTTGAACATTTATTATGTATTCTGAAACTTTACTGTATTTGCTTATTATTTCCAAATAATGACAGTTTAACTTCTTCATTTCCTATTGGAATGCCTTTTATTTCTCTCTTGCCAGATTGTACTCGCAAGGACCTCCAATGTTATATTGAATAACAGTGGTGATAGTGTGGACAGTCTTATCTTATTCCTAATCTTAGAAGAAAGGTTTTTAGTTTTTCACCATTAAGTATAATGTTGGCTAAGAGTTTGTCATATATGGCCTTTATTATGTTGAGGTACTTTCCTTCTGTACTTATTTTATTAAGTGTTTTGATCATGAATGGAGGCCGTATTGTCAGAGGCTTTTTCTGCATCTATTGATGCTTATTGCTGTTCAGTCTACTTGAATGAGCTTTGTAGAAAATGTATTTTGATAGCTATTCTGTGAACCCAAGGGCAGAACTGATGATGTAAAAAAAAAAAAAAATGTATTTCAGAACAAAGAGAAGGCATTATGATTCTTTCAAAAAGAATTATTGTTTATTTATTTACCAGCTTTAGTGTTAAGTTATGGAAAGTGGAATGACTATTATTGTTTTTTAAAAAAACATTTATTATTTTTTTTAGTGGAGTTGATTTGTTACTATGTACATCTCTAAACATTTATTAAAAAAAAAAAAAGAAAGCTCAGTTTTCTTAGCATAGAAAACATTTTCCTTGGGAGAGCTAATTATAATGTTCAAACATGTTTAATACTAAGATATTATGGCTCCATCTTTAAAGAGGTAAACTAGATATAACATTTGCATAGGACTTAATAATATTCAATTGTAAATTGTGTTTTAACAAGGGATTTTTATATAGAGAATTCTCAAGGGAATTTTCCCCAAGTTAATAATTTCTAGCTAATACTCTTGATTCTCAGGGATTCAGATCCACTCACTGTCCATGTGGTAGATGAGTATATCTCAAAAGATGATAATTAAGGAGGCATTACTTAATGTGAATCCCCTAGCTTCCCATAATATCTTGCAGGGTTAAAAGTCACTTACAAGGTTGGAGATTATTATAGAGCTCTATGAATTCCTGCTAGGTAGCATGTTTCTCATTTGTATAACACAAATGAGGAAAGTATTATTCCCCAGATGTAGGTGTTTGGGCCCAAAATAAAGCTCTTCTTGACCATGTATACTTGAGAAATACAGACGGATTATAAAAAATTCAAACATTGATTTCTTTCAAAAGTATCATATTTAACCCAATAGCATATTTAATTTAAATTCTGCATCTGAAATATACATCTTAAATAGTACATTTAATTAAATTCTGCATCTAAAATGTGATGAATAAGATGCATAATGCCCTCATATAGCAGTGAATGGTTACTATTAAACTCAGCTGTTACAGTTGGGGTAACATTGACTTTTTTGACCTGGGGGTATTAACAGAACACTCCCATTGCTCCCTCTTCCCAACCTTTTCAGCAGAAGGAAAGTGAACTGCTTCCTGAAAGCTACCTCTTACATACAGTCTTTTTTTCACTTACCCTTTTTAATATCTGCCAGCAAGGACTGCTTTTCTGAGTCCTTCATCCTTTCTTTTTACCAGTGTCATTGGTTGAAGAATCTGAACACTCACACTGGTGCCTGTAGAGGTATCTTTGTATTTCTGTCAGTTTAAAAAGTCTGTATCATGAGATAGAATGTTAGAAGTAGAGTTTAAAAGACTTGTATTCTAGTCCTAGCTCTATTATTTACTGTTTTACTTTGGGCAAATTATTTGGAATAATCACTTAATAGAACACCTTCAATCGATGCAGGACAGAGCAAATTTCCCCAAGTGACGGGAGACCTATCCCTGCACTGAGAGAAGAGGGTCTTTTGGTAGAGAATGAAGAAAGAATTTAACACACATGCTAAAGTTAGAGTCAAATGGAAAGTTTATTAGAAAAGGCGTAACACTCCACAGATCACATGGTCTCCTCTCAGAGGCAGAGTGAAAGAGACAGTGAGAGAGAACAAAGGCACTGAGAGGGACACTGAGTTTTCAGGGAATTCAGTTTATTTATCATTCTTTAGATCCTATGAATTATTGTTTAAAAGACTTTCTTAGCCCATTTCCTTTATATGGACATACAGTGAGGAAGGGGAAATGTATGTAGCATGAAAAGGTAAGGATATGTATAGTGAAGGGCCTGCTGGGAGTTCCTAGCCTTTAATCCATAGGTTCCCCATGGTTTTAGGCATATTGTAGTCTCTGAATGTGGTTTGATTAACATTTTTAATTCTCTTGCCTCCTCACTACAATAATATCATCTCCCCCAGTAATTGTAAAGTATCATTACATTATGTGTTTTTAAATGATCTAAAATTTGAAAAACAGGGAACAAATGCAAAATAAACTAAGTATGCTTCCCAGCCCTCTTGATTACTGATCCTTAAGCAAAATGTCACCTGGATATTAATATATTCTTGCTTTTTTCTTCAAAGTGACAGACCTTTCTTTATCAGTACAAAAAACAAAACAAAACAAAACAAAATAAACAGGACAAAGCCAACTCTTTTATCACATAAAACACATTTATAGGAAAATTAAAATCCTTTGTCATTACTAGGTTTAACCAAACTTTGTAGAAACTGCTCCTATTATCAATATAAGAAGTCTCTGAACTTAGAAGATGAGATTCTCACACCCTGGCTTTTCTTTAGATCAAATAGACTGCTTCCCTTTGGTGGAGAAGAATAGCCCTGAGATTACAATTAAGTTGCCAATGCTTCAAGTCTTCGAATTTCCATGAAGTAAACGGTTAATCTTGTTCTAGGAATGTTTTCTTTCACAGTCAACCTTGCACATGTTGACGCAAAACTATAAGAAAGATTTGGTATGACTTCTATTCTTTTAGTAAAATCCACAGACCCCTGGATCTAAATTTTTGTAGGGACACTAATGTGACCTTATGTGTTCCCCATAGTATTAAAAAAGTTGAGCCCTTGATTTTATTTTTTCAGTGCCAGTCTGTCCTCTAATGTGAGAATTGATGTAATAAGTCAGTTCTTACTATTGTGTGTTAGTGTGTGGGGGCAAGGGGAGGAGGGAGGGAGGGAAGGGGAGTCAGCTGGGTTCCTGAATTCCTTTTTTTCCAAATAACCTGGATTTTTAAACCTAAGTCTTCTAGAGAATGTACCTTAATATAATGAATGAATCTCTTTGAGGGATTTTTTAGGCACCATAACAGACAATGTGGGAGATCATGAAATCTTGCCTCATCAGAGCTATTTTCCCTTTATCTTACACTTTTTTCCTACATGAAACCTTTGATTCAGAGAATCTCATGGTCAACTGTGGCACCAATTGTACTAAACTTTGATGTTCATGCGAAATGCTATTTATTGTGAATAATAAATTCACAAGATACTTTTAAATTGTTCTCAACCAGATACAGTGTAATCAAAATCTTATAGGGAATTTTCAAGCCACAGATAGTTCCCCTCCCCTGCTCCAATACCACAAGATTCTTACATGTTCAGATTAGATTATAGGTAGAAATTGGTATAAGTGCATATATGCTTACTGAAACTCAGCACTGACTCCCTACCAAGAGGAGCTAGTTGAACTGAATTCCCAGGAAGATTTTTAAAAGTACATAAATTTATATATATTACATTTATATAATTATATATAAATTTATACATAATGTTAAATATTATCAGTATATTATATATATTAAACTTATATATAAATATATTTTTAAAATGTACATACACACACACACAGAGGTACACCCACACGTGTATTGAACCATTATAGCCAGGTAATACATTGTTCAATAATGATTTTAATGGTAGAAAAATATTTTCAACTTTTGACAAAAGAGATTATAGGAAGTGAAATTTAGTTGGATAAGGTTTATAGATAAAGGCCATCTAATGGTTGAAAATATAAACATAGATAATAATAGCTTTTTATGTCTCTTCTTCAATGATTGCCTGCCCACACATGATATGAATTTCAACTCAGAGACCCTGGTCGCATGGCAAATGGCTGCTTACTACCTGTGACCATAGGTTCTTAACTTCTCTAAGTCTCCGTGTTCTTACCCATAAAATCAAACTGTTGGAGAAGTTGATCTCCAAAGCTCAAACAAACTTCAGCATATGATAATATTATTAGGTGAACTTTGAATCAGTACTTCTAATTTTGTTTTGTCTCTCTCAGTTGTTTTGTTAGAGGTAAAGTTGAATTAAGAAAAACATTGAGATATCTATAGTGTCATCTTTTTTGATGGTGGTGGTGGTAATTTTGATAACTATTTCAAGGATTTTATAAGCCCTCCAGTAAAATTAGCTGTCAGAATGGGAAGATAGGATTTGGATGAAGAAGTTCAAGGACAGATTATCAAGTGCTTAATAATTAAGGAATGCTTATATTGCATTTTAGGCATAAGCCAAGAAATAGATTCGTTTTTAGGTAAATTTATTTTGCTGCTATTTTTTTAATCTTTTTTTATGCACTAAATTATTGTCCTAGCAGAAACACATCCAAAATTGAATTCAGAATTTACATAATTTCACAGCATATAATATAAAAGGTAGTTGTTGTTCATGAAATGCAGATTTGTGCTGCTTCAGGAGGGAAAAAAATCAGATTTCCAACATATATGCATGACATTCCTACAAAATGCTTCTTCAGATAAAGCTGGGGGTGAGATAGTTATTAATTTAGTTAGGAAACACCTTATATAAGATTTTTCATAAGCTAGAAGTTGTGTTGGCTATATTTATTGCTTTTATGTATTTCTGATGTTGGCCATAATTTTGGGGAAAAAATTCAGCTTTTTTACACACAGTCCTCTTTGGATATATATTTTATTTTAAAAATTGTGCTAGAATATATATATTTTTAAAAACCACACAATAACAAATACCTCTGGAATAGTAAAGCAAATGTTTTATCCATACTGCAGTATTTAAATTTTGGAGGCTATACTGATTGTCTATAAATTTAAATTTTATCTGAGATACTTTTTTTTTTTTTAAGTTTCAATTAATAGGTGCAACAATTTTTTTCTCCTGAATGTTTTACAAATCCTCATTGGATATTTCAGGAAGGCATAAAGTAGTTAAAAGATTTTTTAAAAATGGGGAAAGAAAGAGAAAAGATAATATGAGATTTAGCTTTTGAGTACAGAAATAGTTTTGGTTAACTAGATCAAATAGTAAAATACTTTTATGAGGTAAAACTATTCAACAAAGAGAAAAGTAGTAGAATATTATAAATAAAAAAAATTCTGTAACCCACACAGACTATTAATGTGTTGTACCTTGCCTTTAATTAATTGTGTAAATTTTTGATGGACATAAAAAAAGATTGACCATCTCAGGGATAAAATAAAATAGATTTGGAGAGTCCTGTCTTTAGTGATCTTTCACACACAACTCTTCATTCTGAGTGATTTATATTTTCATTAGAATAATGCTTCTCCCTGGAACCTGAAAAGAAGTTTAGGAAATACATACTGTGTGGTTGTGCAAAATGCATCTTTTTGTCCCACGTTAAACACACTGAATCCGAATCCTGCGGAATCTCCCTCAGTGATCCTTACTCACACTCAAATTTTAGAATTACTGCATTAGAAACAAGGAACTGAACCAATTATCTTTTCAAGTCTTGGCTGTCTAGCATACTTTATATATGATGACTTGGATGGCTTTTCTTAGAGAAATAAGAAAGAAAATGTAAATCTTGTGTCAGTCTTTCCAAAATAAACATGTTCGTACAACCCTTTTATCTTCTTCAAAATGCATCTTAAAAATACCATCCCTCACACTGGATGCTTACAAATGGACTAGTTTCCTGAATCAAAATAATCTGGCACAGTCAAGAGATTTTATGTGACCTCTAAGAAGTCTGAATGGCTAGTCAAAGTACTTCTATAGGGCTAAGCCTCCTAGGCTTTCCGTTTGTTAGTCTGTTTTAAGGAGCCTTTCTTCATTTTCCCCCAAGAAATCATAGTAGGAATAGCAAGAAAGTAGGAATACTATTGTGACTTAATCACTGTGGAATGGAGATACATGTTAGTGAAAAGGACATGGCACCAAAAATTACTTGGAAGAGCCTTCAGCAATATGGTACTAAAGGTTTTTAATTGGTCTAGATGTATTGTTTGGGAAACTCAGCTGTAGGTTCTCAACACTTTGTCTAATTGCCAAGCTAAGCTATACAGGACAAACAGTTACTCAGAAAATGGCTGCTTACCAGGCAATGACTGCTACCTCAATTACTTCTGCTCTTCCTTTAATCCCTTTTTTCTTGTAAGAAAAATAGGTTGGGCTTGGAAAGATTTTCAGAATTTGGTTCCTATTCTCTGGATTTTAGAGAATAAATATCAGTCAAAAGTACCAGGGTGGACAGAACATTGAGAATTTTCATGTTTTTGTCCCTGATTTAGCATTTCTAAGTTTCTCTTCACCTCTTTCTTTCTAATTTGTCATCTGATTCTTGCCATTCTCTTTTGAGTCTTTTTAAGCTATTATTCTGCAACTGGCTTTGTAATCTCAGTGTTTAAGATGACTGTGCATAGGGTCTAATGCTGTTTTAGATAACACCATCAAATAAATAAGCTATGCAAGTCTTGATTTTATATCAGAATAAAGTATGGGTGTGTAAAGCAGCAAGAAGAAGAGAAACTTATCTTACAAATCCACCCCTGGCTTTCCAAGCAGCTTCAGACATGGAATATTGGATCAATGATTCATGGCCTGCTTTTCTACCTGTTTAGCTCACAGAAATGCCTTTGATCTTCTCCAGTATCCTATATACACATGAAACTGTAATAATTACCCCACAGTTAGTTTCAAGTAACTCTCGAGAATGCTTTTCTTTTCTCAAAAACCAAATCAATTAGAAATTGCAGAATTTATTATATTGCTATGGATTTTTTTTCCATCTATTGCTACTCAGTTCTCCATAGTCATAAAAGGCCCGAATGCTGGTCTGACATTTGGTTTTTCAAGTTATCCCCAAGAATAAAGTATTAAAAAGAATTATAACATCTGATGTTGGAGGGCAGATGAGGAAATGAGTACTGTTATAAACCTGTTATTGTCTATTCATGTTGACGTAAGCTTTCTAAAAGGCAATTTGGCAAAATGTATCAAACACCTTAAAAATGTGCTTATCCTTTGATTGGCAATTTCATTGAGAAATTTTAAGGAAACAAGTGTGTAATGGTATATATACAGGAACAATCATTACAGTTTTTGTTTAAATTAGAACATTGGAAAAGAAAATAATTAGAAAATGTATCCCTTAAATTTTGGAATAAAGAAACTGAAAATTACTTATTCAGTTAATTTAAAGGAACAAATTAGATTCATTTTTGGTGAAAAAATAAAATTAAACCATATGAATGACATCATAGTTTTGAAAATACATTCATATAAACCTGAGGATATACGTGCATAGGCTACAACTCTAGTAAATTATATAAAACTTGTAGTAATGGTTATTTCCTGGTGGTGAGAATGTCTTTTTTTAAAAAAATTTTTTTCTAAGTTTTCAGATTAATGATTTTCACAGAGAATATGTATTATTCTTATTCCTTCAGTTTCAAGATCACTCCTTAAAAAATAATCATGTGATTATAGTCAACAATACTGGATTATATACACCAAAGTTGCTAAGTGACTAGATCTTAAATGTTCTCTTCACAAAAAAGAAATGATAATTATGTGACATGATAAAGGTATTAGCTAATGCTACTGTGGTAGTTATATTGCATATATAAATATGTCAAATCAACATGTGTATACCTTAGACTTACGCAGTATTACATGCCACTTATATCTCAATTAAAAGAAAACATGATTATGACTACAGAGATTCAAATAACTAGTGGAAATGTGTCAGTTAAAGCTAGCTGGCCGAGAGTCAGCCATTGAATAATAATACTTTTAAAAGCATATTTTGAAATTATATAGGCAAATGGAGATTTGGTGGCTATAATTTTATTTCCTCAGTCGTATAGAATGCTGGATAAAGAAAGTAAATGTGCAAAAGATATTTAGCTGATGACCTTTATTCTTTAGTCTAATGGTCCTCTGCTTTGGGACTCACATGGCATGTGATGATGTTAATTGGTAGATATAGAATATATCACAGTAAAAATTATGTTTTCAATGTAACAGGCTAGATGAATCAGTCTTCATTTAATATACAGCTCAGTGGTTTTTACTCAAATGAATATTCAAGTTATAAATTACAATTCAAGGTTGGCATAGAAATAATCCTCTATGACTTTAGCTTTTCTGGTCAATTGTGCATAAACAATTGTGTATCTCACTTTTAAAAATCAAAATTTGTCTTATACCAGGTAAACTGTTTCTTTAAAAAGCTCCTTTTCTTAAAAGTCTTATAAAAATCAGTATATAATTTATAATTTATAGTGTCATAGACCCATGGAACTTTGCTTAATGGGAATACTGTCTAATCAGGCTACTTAGAAGTTCTGGTTTTTATAACTGTTTGAATATGAAGCAGAGATGCTCTTGGAAAGGAAATTTGTGATTAGATTGTATTATTTTGCTTTTATATGAGAACTTTCTGTGTGCCAAGCACATGAGGATGGACTTCCTGTAAATGTGAAGGTAGGGGCTGTAGGGACCAAAAGCAGAACAAACCATACTTTCAAGCTTTTGCACGTGAGATGTGTGTGAGTGTGAGTGTGTTTAATGTGTCTCTTTCCTATAAAATTGGGCCTCTTAAATCTGTTTCAGGCCATAGTGCTCTTTGAAGATCTGGTAACACCGATGAATACACACATACTCAGCACATACACATACATATCCATATAAATCACAGAGGCCTGTATATATTGCATATGCAAACAGACACACTGATATGCAAAATGCTATATTAAATAACATATCAGAGTTTACAGATTCTTCCTGTACATTTATTATGTGTATATCATGTGCCATGAATCATCTCATTTAATTCTTGCAATAAACTTATCACCCCTTGTTCTTGTCAGGGCTCTCTAGAGAAATATAACCAATAGGATATAGATAGATATAGGTATATAAAGAGATTTATTAGAGGTAATTGGCTCACATGATTGTCGCTGAGAATTCCCACAATCTACCATGTGCGATCTGGAGACCCAATGAAGCTGATGATATAAATTCCAGTCCAAGGGCAAGAGAAGACAAATGTTCCAACTGAGTGGTCAGGCAGAGAAGTGAATTTTTTTTCTACCTTTCAGAAGTTAGGTTGGTAGGTTGTTCTATCATTAAACCGATCTCAGTCTTGAGGAAATTTGCCATGTTACAAGAATATCAGGCTAGCAAAAGCCTGACAATGAGGGGTCAATTTTGCAAAAACAGAATAGATTTTATCCACATGTGTCACAATCTAATATGCTAGTTCAGTCCTTTAAGTGTGTCTCTCAATTTTAATGACAGACATGTCAGGACATCTCATATTTCCAGGAATTTCACATCATTTCTGGAACATTATAACATAAATTTATACCAGTACAATATAAAAAAGTCTCAATGTTATTTCTTATTTGACAATGCTTCCTATGTAATTTTAACATACCAAAATAAGCCTAATCAATATTTCTCTTTGTAAGGAGAGAAAACAAACTTTTTGAGGTATTCCAGGGGTCCTTCTGGAATACCTAAAAGTTACTACTAGGTCAAGACTACTCATAATTTAAATTTTGAGAAATTTGTCCAAATATATCAAAAGGTTTGAAAATTTGACTAAAGAGGATCATAAGTCATTATAATGCAATACTTATTCATTTAACCAAAGTGATGATAAAATATTTTAAAGAAAACTACAGAAGTTTATGTAATTGTTAGCAAAACAGTTCATACTATTGAGGAGTTTTTTTCTAATTAATCAAGGACCCGATTAAGGCAACATGGCAACATGAAACAGAAAATTATTTTGATGAAACACACAATCCTGCTTTCTAGACAGAAAATGTTTTCACAGTATCAGTAGCAGACCAATATTCCTTTTTAGTAGAGAGAGAAAAACAAACTCTACTTTGCCATGTTTACTTTTGATATTTGAATTCACTTACTTCATTACATTTATTTCAGTCTTACTCAGTTTGACCACACATAAAATTTCCTTTCTCAAGGTTCCTTTCCCAGAAACTTTCTATAGCTTTTTTCTGTCCCTTTTAGTACACACTCATTCTCTCACTCATTCAGAAATAATCAGGACAAAATTAGTTCCCTTAACAAAAACACATTTTCATCTCATACCCTTCTCCCTTTTATAGCCAGAATATATCTAGTTTTATTATATACACAGTTGTTTTTCCTATTATTTTTAATTTCTGTAGCTTTAATTATATTTATTAGAATTCTTAACCTTTAAACTTTAATTTCCAGTGAAAACTAAGAAATAAGCAATTGTGAACTGTCTGTTACTAATAGTGTGGGAAAAGAACTTAAGATTTATCTTTGTCCTTCACGAGAGCTCCTTGGAGCCATAGAAGCAGTTTGTGCTTTCAAAAACACCCAGTCTTCCTTTTTTTTTTTTTTCTTAAGTCTTAGGAATTTTGGATGATAAAGACAGTTTGGCTTTGAACTGCTTCTAGAGCTGCATTTATAAAATTTGTAAGATAGAAACAATTGCTTTCAAAATTTGGGCTATAATTTAAATGACATAAATTGATCAACCTGTCTAACTATATAATCTCTAACTTGCTTCTTTCACTCTAGGTATATAGTTTTATCAGATTCTGACATTAGTTTCTAATTGGGCCCAATTTTTGATCAAAAAGTTATTAAATCCTTTCTAATATCTTATCAGGTTTCAGCTGGCACAAACAATAAATATTTCTGGCAGTATTAAGCAGTTCCATGGACCCAAATGGGCAGAAAATTTACTACCTTATAGAGTCTTTTCCTCTGATAGCCAAAAAAGAAAAAAAGAACTAACAGCCTTCATGTCCCATTTCCCCAGTGACACAGTATCCACTTCCATCATACAATCAGGTAAAAGAGATGCAATCAATGAAAGTTGACATAACTTTTTTACCATTAAAACTTGTTTAAACATTCTAGTTTCATAATCTTATCAATCCTTATGTTTCCATAGTCTTGTAATCTAATTGTAGCCTGAGTCAGGGCTTTACCTATGCTTTTTTTGGTACCACAGTTTATGAATTACTATATGAAGGAGTCCTGGAAATTAATCTTTTCTATCTCCTATTTTACACACTCTTGAGTAAAAAGGCTTTGGGTCCCAGGAAGAGGTCAAGCCAAGGGACCCTGCTATCAATCTTTAACTTGATTTAACCTAACTGTTGCCCTGAGTGATTATGGGTTCAGTTTTTTATTGCAATTGCTTCCTTCTAGTCTTTTAAATTTCTCCATACTGGGATAAATAGAGCAGACTTGTGCAGGGCCATTAATTTGCGGGAATCAACAGGGGTTCGATTTGGCCCATTCAACCTTTCATAGTGCTGTACTAAAACCTTTGTTTTAATCCCATCAATGTCTGTTTTATTTACTCTATTTTTTTTTCTAATTGCCACATTCTTCATAATAACCATTGTAATTTTAGATTATAATTTCCTTGAGGGCTGACAGCAGCTTGGTAGTACCAAACTGCTAGTTGTAAATGAAGTTTAGCCCATAATTCCCTGTGTCCATATTTTGGAGATTCTAACCTGACAGTTACCAAGCTGAGTTGTTTGGTCATAAAATTTTAGATTGTCTTTAGTAAGATTTTGCCATTATTTTTTCTTTAATTTTTCTTCTTAAGTGCAGGGCAATAGTACTTCCAATGTTCTGATTTTTTTTTTTTTTTGACAGTATCTGCAAGTGTCTAAAGGCAAATAGAAAGGGCTGTGTGTAGATTTTGATATTCATCCTAATTCCTGTCCTTCCATTTTATTAAGGGGATCTTAATGACTAGCTATTACAACAAGAGAGCTCTCTCTCTCTAAAAAAAAAAAAAAAAAAATCTTTTTAATTTACAAGTTTTTCCAATTAATAGGATTTATTTATCCTCTGGTCTTAACAGTAGGATCTATAGTGACTCAAATCAACACTACTGACATTAAGAGGCATCCTCAACAGAGAGTGAAAAGAAAAGGTGGAAGCCTTACAAGAAAGTTTACTCCCAGAGTTAGCCTAAGAAAGATGGGGGACGCTGTCTTTAAACAGGGTGTTCCAAAACACAGGGAATCACGTTCTTTTCCCCCTTGAATAGAACAAGGCTTAAGATTCCCTAAGCTTGGGTCCACAGCCTATTTGGCTGCCCACCAGCTGCCTATGCATCGTCCCGCTGGCAGAGATAATAGACCATTTCTAGGAGGAACAGGAAGACACAGAAAACTCTCTTGAGAGCTTGTCATGGCCAGAGCAAGGTGCACCTTGGCAAGTATACTCTCTTATGGTAGAAGCCAGAGAGAAAATACTCTCACTGGTCATAAGGCCAAGCTCTCAGGACATATAACAGGATGAAAGGAGAGAAAACAGACAGAGACAGAAAAATACAAAACCCTTGAGTACTCATAACATACCAAGTAACCAAGAATCACTAGCACAAGAAACTAGTTTTACCAATATTTTCTCCTGTTAATCTAAATTTAGGAGAGAAAAAGATTCTCACCACTTTTGCTTCCACTGGCTCCTGCCGACAGAGAGCTGGGGTGTGCTGACGTGGTAAGAATCTTTATCTTCTGCTGACTTGTGTCAGATGTCCCAGGATCTCCTCACCTGCAGCCGCCTCGTGGGAAGCATGGGGTTCCAGCCTGTGGGTTCCTCCTGCTCACAGCACCAACAGGAAAGGAGGGACAAACTTTCCTCTACCCTCAAGTTTCTTCTGGATGGTCTAATAATCAAATAGACATAAGACAGATTAACAAGAGAAAATAACCAAATTTAATACCTACGTATGTGGGGGAAACCCCTCACGAGAGAGAATCAGAGACCTCTATGTGCACATGCGGTTCAGAAACAGAAAGGGAACTTGGGTAAAGAAGACATTCATTGTTAGAAGGTAATAAGTTACCTTGGGGGCTTCAAAGGTCATTGTGGGATGAAAAGAGCAGGTTGCCTTTAGCTCAAAACTATCTGTGCACCACTTGGAGTGACTTATTTTGAACACTGACAGTGAAAAGCAAAGAAAGTACAGCTTTCTTACTGTTAATCAAGTAGATTACTTTGTTAAGTAGCAGAGAAACCAATATTTTGTTCCACTGTTAATATGTGTAAGGTCGTTTACTTAGATTATCTCAGTTTCCAAAAACCTTGTTTAGAGAAGTGGAATCTCTGATTTTCAGTCGAGTTAATAGGTAGCTCATTTAGCTTAATTTACTTTCCCGAGGTCACATGACCAGTTAGTGGACAAACCATGATTTAAACTCCATCTTCTCTGGCTTCATGACCCATGTTTTTTGTTTTCTTTTTTTATACTTTTATATCACTTTGCCTAACAAGACATATATTGTCTTTAGTTTATTCTTCTTGGAGTATCTCTTAGAAATAAGTTAAACATGCAAAATTAAGTGGAAAAATTTTCATTTTTTTCTTATATTCCTATAGTCTCATTCAACATTGTAATATGTTTCTGTGAGCAATCAAATTTGTAATCTAACCTTACCATTTTTTTCTAGTAATTTAAATTCAAAGGCCAAAATAACAGGTTTTAAAATTCTCACTGAATCCAAGCTGAAGTTTTAAAAGTATAATAGATTATTTTAAGTATGATATGCTTACTCTTCACATGTTCATAATTATTTATTGTTTTTGAAAGTAGATGGATGTTTGTCATATGAGAGAATTTCAAGTAAGTCGATGGTAATTGCTCAATACTCGAATTTTAAAATGTTATTCATTTATATTTTAAAGAGTTTTTAAAAGAAATTTCAGTTAGTACAAAAACTACCTTAGCGGTGTAAAACTTTCCCAAGGCTTTTCTACAGAAATGTTTTCATGAAGAAAAAGATCAGTTTAAAATATTATACAAAACAGTGATGATATACATATTTCATGATGTACCTAAGAAGCTCATAAAATGAGCATGCAGATGGGAACATACAAATCTAAGATAAACTCTTTTAAAACATTGATGTTTGGTTGATTTTTAGAATGATATTATAGTGACTAAACTTTAAATTTATTTAATATCCTATTTTGTTAAGGTCTTAAAATACTCACTTTATTCTTTTTGCCTTTTCTCCCAAAAGATACTCTAGTATGATATATTGCTTTTTATAACTAAAAAACATCTCAGAAGACTTTTTTTTTTTTCAGTTAAACAACTGTTTAGAACTCTATTACTTTTTTATCAAGAAGAATTGTCTATTATAGAGCTGCTCCCAGGGGACGTTATTAGCCCCTATGACCTGTGGCAACACAATTTAAAATCATACCTTTCGTGTAAAATCTATTCTTATAATGACCAAGCTATCTTGTAGTAACTTGTTAGTTTAGTGTACAAATACCACAGTAGTCTAAAAATTCACAGTTCTCTAAAGATTGCTTGACTTCTTTCTTGGAAGTAGTTCAAGTCAAAAATAGATGCTGGCTCACCTTCATTTATGTGACTTAAGTTGATGTTTTAATTGGTGCTCAGCAAATGATAACACTCTTTCACTGTGAAAAGCCTTATTATACATGGGCATTTTGAAATTACAGGTATAGTAGCCGATGTGTCGTAAAATTGTTGCAAAAGGAAGATGATTTTGTGGATAGAAGTGCCCTATCCTTTTATATTGCTGAGGTGGCCAACTTTTTATTTATTTTTATTCATTGTTTTCTTTCTCATTTCATTCTCACCCTCTATATCCTTTATTATTTGCTCAAATTCTCTTCTTTGTTATTCCTTCCTTTGTTTTAGTTCAAACCCCAACTGTACCTAATTGTGTTACCTTCACAAGTTATTCTTTTCTCAGTTGGTTTCCACACTGAAACAAAAGGAAGTAATGAGTATCTATATAAAGAATATCTACGTAGGCGTGTTATGAATAAAAACACAAGGTGATTCCAGGAAAAATGTTTATTTACCCAGAGACTCAATCTTAGTTAATGCTCACAGACAATGATAAATATTATTTTCTAAGATATTCCTAAAAATAAAAGAAAATATGTAAAATGTTGTAGTTTTCTACTCTGTTAGGAAGAACCACAGCATATTTATCTTGTAATGATGCTTAGTTATTGTGACTGTCTAAAATTAGAGAAATTCAGAGTGCACACCCTTTTGGCTAAGATGCCTATATCACAAAATTTAACAGATAACTACAAATACAGTTTCTAGAATCAGAAAGATACTGAGATAGTAATGGGTGTCTGAGAAGCTTTTCACTACTTTAAAAAACCCAGGATAAATTAATACATCTTTAATCTTAAGTAGGAAAGCAAATTAATGATTACTTAATAATAGCCTTTGATTAAATGTGTTTAAAATCGCAGTGGTCCATAGGGTGAGGTGAGAGCAAACATGATCTTAGTCATTTGGAAACCTACGCTATAGAGGACATCTGATATTTCCTGGGGGCTCTCCACTTGACAATGTAGCAGAAAGACTATAATTGCTTTAAAAACAAATATTAGAGTCGTAAGTCAATCAATCTTGTAATTAGCTCATTTAATACTCCCAAAGGGCAAATAGAATATTTTAGTTTAAGTTAATTGATACATAATGTATATGACTTTATTCTAGGCTGACAAAATAATAGTTTAATTTGTACTGTAATAAGATAGTGATGAGAATATTTTTTTTGGTGCCTATAATTTGCCAGGTACTATTAGGTAATTTACATATATAATCTTTCATCCTCACAATGGCAAGGTAAGAATTATTACACCCATTTCAAAGAGGTAACACTCAACTTTTAGATGGGTTACGTAAAGTAACACGCCTAAAAAGTATTAGAAATACTCTTCACCCTCCATTCCAGAAAGCACCCTCTCCTATCCACAAAACAGGATTCTCATCTTCTGTGATTCTTTCATTAAATTGACCTATTTTTTTATATACTATTTTTACAAAAGTTTTGGACTCTCAGCAATATTGAGAGAAAGGTACAGAAATTTTCCATATACCTTCTCTCCCTATATGTGCATAATGTCCTCCACCCTCAAAGTCTTGAGCGAGGGTGGTACATTTATTACACTTGATGAGCTGAGACTGACACGTCGTTATCACCCCAAAGTCCATAGTGTACATTAGAGTTCACTCTTAGTGTTATACATTCTACGGGTTGTGACAAATGTATAATGATGACATGTATCCATATTAAAGTTTCATACAGTGTCGTTTCAATGCCCTAAAAGTCCTCTGTACTCCATTTTTTATTTCTCTGGCCAACCTTGACCCTCCTTTCACTGACTTCATAGTTTGCTTTTTCTAGAATATCATATTGTATGTAGCCTTTTCCGATTGGCTTATTTTAGTAATAGGCACTTACGGCTCCTCCATGTCTTCTCATGGTTTAATAGCTCATTTCTTTTAAGCACTGAATAATATTGCATTGTCTGAATGTACCACAGTTTATCCATTAACCTGTTGAAAGACATCTTGGTTGCTTCCAGTGACTACTGATTTTAACTGTCTGATCACTTATGCCTTTTCCTAAAGTACATGATGTGCCTTTACAGCCAGGCCTGTGTTTTACCCTCTTGGTATTCCCAGAGCTTGTCATGATAGTCTGCTCATGGTAAAGGCTCAGTAGATATGAACTAGAATATCCCAGGGTTTGCCAGTCTGTGAGGATATAGGAGTGAACACCAGGCACAAAACCCCACATTTTGGTGGAGTTTCCCACAGTAGATCTTTCTAGGAGTCTCTGATGTCTCTGTGTGTGCTGGAGCAGTTGTTTTGTGATGCTCTGACCTCTTGCTCAATACTGAGTGCCTCCAAGTCAAGTGAGTATAGTCCTTCCACTGCTTCTGATGCCGCTGAACACCAGCAGAGGCTGTATTTCTGTTCTGGGTGCTGTATTTTGGGTACTTCTAAGGCTGCAGAATCCACAAGATGATGTTTTAATGTCTTACTTTGTTTTTCCCAGACTATTGTAACTTTCTGTTTGGTAAAAGGAAAATTAATTTTCAAAGAAAAAAAGGAGAAAAAGTATAAATTGTGCTTAATTTTTAATTTCATCAAAAATGTGTGGTTGCTTGATATGAGACTCAATTTCCATTTTTCTGAATCTTCTGTGGCTGGAGGCAGGAAAAGCATTAATTTGAACATTGCTAGAAAAATCTCATAGCTGTAAGACTTGATGTGATATTTATCTGTGGAATTTTTTTTTTTTTTTTTTCTTGCTCTGGGAGGTATCAGAATAAGCAAGATATCTATTCCTTATCCTTGGGATGGTGCTGACCCTAATAAAGTTAATCAAATGTAGTTACTTTAGAGGGGAATGTCTTTATATTAAGTGAAATAATGTCAACAGCTGTTCTATTTGGAATAGGCTGGGAGTCTTTACAGAGTTCCTGTTTTTTTGAAATGTATTATGAAGAGATTGTTGGTATTCTCTTTGCATTGTGAAAGAGGTGCTTGGGTTCCCTTAGAATGAAGGTGAATAACAGAGGTTACAGGGCTTTAAGCAGAGGCTAAGATGGTCAGTTATCCATATTTTAACCAGGCAGGGCAATATCTGCCCTATATTCCTACAAAAGAACCACCTATTAAGTGACATATTTCTGAGTTCACTTGCTCATTCATTAGGCATGTACTATGTACCCTTGATCCTGTTAGCTACTTAGTTACAAGACCACCTTACATGGTTTGGCATTTTAGTTGAAACTACACGGCATTCCTAATCGGGGAATAGGAATGTATTATCTTCCCCAACTTTTCTTAGGTGTCTATTTAGAGAACTCTCCCTCATGGGTCCTCCTCCTACAGTGAAAATCAGCTTATGCATTTGCACACCCAGGAGACAGGGGATACAGCCAGACTCCAAATCTCAATTTAGACTTTTCCTGGATACCTCACTACTATCAAATGCAATTGAATCAACATATGAACTTAGGTATATCTGACTCTAAAAATTGTTCTTTTCTATCATAACACAATATGTTTGAGTTAACTTTAAAATTTGTTATTGAGCCCAAATCATATATGTCCTTAACTATATCACATGACCTGTTGAATTCTTGAAAGATCTTCTCTGCTGTGTGAACAGAAATGACTGAAAGGAAGACCTCCCCCGCCCCACCTTCTAGTCAGCCAGACCATTTATCTGTAAAGTCTCCTGGCTAAGGACCACAGCTGTTGACTGCAGGGTTTGTTGCAGTTTGCAGTTGCCACCTGGCTTTGCATTCTGAGTGCTGTTGTTCATAAAGAACCAATGGGGACTATTCCTCATCAGGGTTTGCCTGCCACTACCATTTCCTGGTTATTGGTTTTGAGGTTTTGCTACTTTATATTATGTTGTCCAATGTCTACAAGCTGAGTTGTCTGGGGGAAAAAATCTACTTAGATTTTAAAACTTTTTTCCACTCAAGATCCTCACTGGCAGAAGAGAGTATTGGAACTTCAGTGAGCCTGGTCTTGTTACCTCCTCTGTTTGAAGACCTAACAGACTTAGTTCAAATGGCCCATTTTGAGTTTGGTTTACTCTGCTCTTTCAGGTACAGAGGCAGAAAAATGTAATTAGTGCTTAGAGTCTACAAACTAGATAGGCTTTTCCTGTTATCATACTCTGCTGTTACGAGTAGGTTTTACATGAGCAGTGATTTGTACCCTGTCTGACCTTTGGTCTAAACAGAGTTTTAACTGAGCCACGGACTGCATCAAAGTGGGAGCTGAACTCAGAGTGTACAATTTTCCCCTTTTCTCGGGGCCAGCTTTCTTTATAAACCCCCATGTCGAAATTGCTTAGGGCTAAAGTTTTATCTCACTCTAGAATGAAAAGAACAGTCAACAAACGAGTATGATTGGGCGCTGGTTCCAAGTGAGGCTCTGGGCAAGTCTCATATTCTTGTCCTCAGTTTCTCATTAACAAAGTGGGATGGGGGTTACATGTGTGGCCTACCTTTAGAGATGTTCTGAGATGACAAGATAAATGTGTAAGGGAGGCCTGTGCAAAATGCAAGGCACATGCAGTGTCTTCCCTTAGTGGTGGTTAGGAGCATTTTAATTACCTTGTGCCTATATTGTACACAGTAAATTTCCATATGCTTTTGCATTCATTTTCTCACGTAATTGAGAGAAATACAGCAGATATTATGATTCCCATTCTACAGAAGAGAGGGAAAAAAGCTGTAAGAGTTTAAAATGTATATCATAGTTAAAGAATCTTTTCAATATGTATATTAGGTATTTCATGGTATACATTTATCATTCCAAAATTATCTTTGAACATATTTGATTTTATGTATTTGTAATAGGCAGAGCTTTTATGCTAATAAGTTGTGCTGATATATTTAAAATATATTATAGCTGTCTTTCAGTGCAGTCCTTTATTTCTGAAAAGTTATTTGTGAGTCAATTCTGTGCCTTCATTTTCAATTTATTTATTTAAAAAACAATGGAGCCACATACCCACCCTAGGGATTTCCCAGATGATTCTTCAAGTCCCCTTTGCTACAGCTGAGAGAAGACTTTATTTTACCATTTCATGTTGAATAAAAAATGTAAAATGCATTCTTGCTTTTATAAATTTTGTAGAGGCAATCTGCTTATGTCCAGTTTGTGGACGAGGGTAGAAAAAGATATGTATAATATACATATTTGAAATGACCCTTATAGGAGTATATATTTAATACATATATTTAAAGTATTAAATCAATATTTTTATGCACACATTTTTGAAAACATTATATAGCCAATAAACTTAAGATACCAAATAACTTATAAAGTCATAAGCAGCTTTTAATTATTTGGTTGGGTCTAGTTTGCGTTATGTCACAAGTTTTTCAAATTAATCCATTATTGGCTTAATTTGGTAGACTGGCTTTTACTTCTCTAGATCATTTTTATGATAGACATTGTGCTGGATAAAGGTTGTATGATAAATTAACTGATGGAGAGAAAATTTTCTTCTAATAAATCTGGGGAGATCATTAAGTTTATCTTTGGTTAGTTATTTACAGGAAGTATTGCATTTTATTTATTAAACCAAATGGGTAGCTTATCTTTTTCCCTTATTCATGTGAAAAAGGTACTATAGGATAAAACTTTGACATAGAGTAAGAACAAATGTATGGCCTTTGAAAGGATTATTTACCATCCCTAGAAGTGCAGAATTTATTTTAAGATTCTGGAATTCTCTCAAGGCATTTTAGATATCCTGAAGACATTATAAATGGCTTCTTAGGAAAGGAATGTCTTGTTAGATAGAATGGTATTCATAATAATTACTGTGTTCTATCTATAGAACAATTGTTAGTAAAACAAATTCAAAATTCTCTCCCTTTTGATTTCCTCCTTTCAAGACCAGACACCCTCTGTGTCTTATGAAGAATTTTAAAAACCAGATGTCAGTCATTTCAGTCAAATGTCTCCATGTGTCTCTGTGCGTTTTACTCATGATTTCAAATATAAATGGTGTAAATGTGAAAAAGCCCTTGGTTACAAAAGCTATTTTGTTATGTTGTCATTTTAAAAGAGGCTATTTACCCAAAGCCACGAGCGAAATTATAGCAGGTGCAGTTTCAGGCCTCCACAATTGCCTCAGATTACCCTTTCAATAAAATCTTGACAGCCTCGCAAAACAGTCTTACTATGCTGACATTTGGAAGCAGACAGGCATTGCAAAGTGTACCGTCATAACAGCAGTGGTTTAGGTTTCTAAAAATTAATAGAAAATTATTATTTTCCTCACTTCATAAATATTCAACCGATGCCTTCTAATTCAACAGAACTCAATATTCCCCATTAGAAAACAAAGGCTGGTACAGGGGCTCTTAACTAGTCACAGCTGAAATTAGCACGGCCCTCCACTGGAGGGGCAAGCAAAGTAGGAGGAAGTATATTTCTGCATGTCTGTAAGAACTGTTAAGGAAATGTGTGTAGTGAAGGAGTTGGAAGTCTCTGTAATTTCATTCTAGAAACAAAACAAGAAAGTAGTTATAATGAACATTCACCACCACTTATGTCTGCAACTTTAGGCAAATTATTTGTATATTTTTCTTATTATCAGAACTGCCTCCACACACACGTGATGCAGTTCACTACTGCCTTGGATGAAAGAAAAAAAACTCAAATTTTCAAGAATAGAATTTATATATATATATATATATATATATATATATATATATATAGCCTTAAGAAATATAAACAATGCCATAGTATCCAATAGAAAGATGAAGAATTCTGTCAAATCAAATATTTAATCTTATTAGATCCTTGCTTCCTATCCTAAAAAAAAAAAAAAATACTGTTAACTTAAAGCACTTGTAAAGAAAATATAAAAAGCAGATATAAAAATTTTGGCCTTTAATAAATATGTGCTTTGGGTTTAATAAAAGCAAATCGGCTTCCTTTCTCTAATGTTTGTTGAATATTTACCCCTTGCCAAGCACTGTGCTTTATATATATTGACTTGTTTAATCCTCACAACACTGTATAAGGCAGGTACTCAATTTAATTTTACAGATGAAACTGAACCACAGAGAAGTTAAGTAATTTGGCCAAATCACACAGACAGTAAGTGACAGAGCTTGGACTTGTATCCAGGCAGCTAGATTCTTGAGTCTTCACTCTGGCCCCTAGGCCTATATTGCTTCTCATTCTGACAGTAAGACTTTGCTACCTAAAGTGAGGTCCTTGGATTAGCAACATTAGTATCACCTGGGCATTTGTTAGAAACGTTGACTCTAAACCCTTACTCCAAAACTGTAGAATCAGAATCTACATTTCAACAAGGTCACAGGTGATTCTTACTTACATTTAAGTTTAGAAAGCACTGATCTAAGACCCTTACTAATAGAAAATAATCTATTTTAGAAAAAAAAAGTCAGTATTCTATCCCAATTAAATTGCCTCCTGATTTCTCCTAAAGGTTTTGAATATATTGAAAAGGATTCAAGTGTATAAGTAAGTTACCCTCTTTATTTTTGCTCCTTGTTGTCCAGTTATGAGCCTAGGCATGAAAGTATATGTTCTCATTCTTTTTTCTGAGACCAGTGGTTCTTAAAACGTGGTGCCTGGACCAGCAGCATTCATTAGCATCACCTGAAAATTATTAGGTATGTAAATTATTGGGCCCTAACCAAGATCAGTTGGGGTTGGGCCAAAAGATCTGTCTCTATAAAGCCCTTCAGGTAGTTTGGTTCCCTCTAAAGTCTGAGAATCACTGCCTTTGTCCTGAGATAGCACGCTCCTTGAATTATATCATGAATTACATACACTTCACAGGACAGCCTTCCATAAAAGGTACAGTTTTTTCTTTTGCAAATGAGACAGTTTATCAATGTGTAGAAAAATCTGTGATGTGAACTTTATTGAAAACAAGCAACAGTCCTAAAAATAGGAATGTAGCTTCTTGCAAAACGACAAGGCAACTGAATCAACAGTCTTTGCCAAAGTGGTTAATTCTTTGGAAAGGTTTCACTCTGGTGTTTGCCCCCTTGTCATCTTGGTTAACTCTTTCTCCATCCCTTTTGTCATTTCATTATTATTTGGCGGGTACTTTTAACACTCTGGAAAGCCTGCCTTTGCTGCCTTTTCTCGGTTGTCTGATGTGTTTTTCCCACAGTCTGGATGAGGCTGCCATTTGACAGGCTTCTGACTTCCCCATCTCCACACCACTCACTCTCTTGGCTGCCATGCAGAGTCTCTTAGTTGAGGTCTCATAAAGATTAAATGAAGTTTATGCATGCAGAATGGCATCCTTCACCTCTTCTTTCTCTCCTCGCTTTGTAATACTATATGTTTGATATGGAAATGGTAGCTTTCTTAAAAACTACCATCTCCATACAGAATGCCTTCCCCCTCATTGTATTTCAATGCATCCTGTATATGTGTGGCACTCCCATCTGATTTTCGGCATCAGCTGATGTATGCTCAAGTGTTTTTAAGCTGGAAGCATAGGTTGATTATCTTTTGTAAAGTTAAGACTGAAAAACAATAAAACAACTTACACGTCAGGAAGAATAAATAGTTTTATCTCGAGACATTTCTAGAGAAACTAGAATTGTTTATTTTTTTAAAATCACCAGTTTATTTTACATCTAACGTAAGTCCTAAAATGATGGTCACTTTGCTAGTTATTGGAGCAGCCTGATTGAACTGTGACTGTACCCCAGACCTTATAATAGATTGTGGGGTGATATCTGCTTTATGCACATCTAGTAAGCTACCCTTCTACCATCTGCTTTATTCAGGCATTCACCTGACAATATGATTACAGAATTGAACTTCATTCCCTGATGAAATAAGGAATACTTTCTTAAGTCTAGATTTGACTGATAGTTTTATTAGCGTCAGACTACCATTAATGTTGCTTTAAAAATAGTGAGAGCTTTTAGAATTAAAAATTATATTCTTTTTGTTTTTGTCTCATGTTTTTATTGTAAAAGGGCAGGTATAGTATTGATGGAAAAAGGCTAACTTGTGACAGGAGAGCAATTAGTGTGAAGACCATGGCTAATTAAAATAAATGCTCTTCACATTTTGTAGAATCCAGGTGACTCAACTGGCATTGTTAGTCTTTCTTCGTAAGCCATAAAATTGTAATTTGATTATTTTTATATAAAACCATTTGGAACAATATTAAGTCCTCATCAGAAATAAGAAATATCTTCTTTATTACTTCTTGGTATTTTTCATTAATGCCCTAAAAAAAAAAAAATGACTATTGGCAATAGTTGACTGGTAAGAACTATGGAATTTTGAGCACAAGCTCTGGTCTTTAGTTGCTAAGTTTGTCCTTTGCATAAGCATCTCTCCACTTCCACCAAAATATGTTTTGTTCCTCTTTATTACTATTACCTGATTGAAAAGTAAGGAAATAAAAAAGAACTGCATAAAAACACTGGGTAGGAAAAAAATAATTAAAAAACAACACTGGGTAGGGAAGCTGAACGAGAGATGAAAAGAAAATTAGAAGGGTGAGGTTTAAATTCTGAAACATATTTCTGGCTTCCTACTTAAATGCAATTAAAAATTGTTCAAAAATTTTAATTGTAGTTGATGTTTGACATACAACATTATATTAGTTTCAGGTGTACAACATAGTGATTAGACATTTTTAAATGAAACGTGACAGATCAGTGTCTATTATATTATTTTAAATTGAAGGTTTCAAATTTCTTTCTAGCAGTACTAGGAGGAAACAAGACATAAGAAACATTGAAGATCGAGGCTAGTTCTGCTGATTATCTTCCATCTCAGTCTATATTTTAGAGTACACAGTGAACTAAGCTATACTCCAGCCAGTGGCTACTGCCAACATGATGCCACGTTCAATACATGTTTGTATTTGAACAGACATAATGCACTCATCCCTTATCTAAATACATAGACAAATTAATAAGGATGTAGCACTTGTTAAGAATGTACACAATGCTCCTTTTGTCAGTGACTGGAAGACATCTCATTCAGCCAAATAGATAAATAGACCCATACTTAAGGTGATAACTTTGATTTAAGTTTTCAATGTAATGTGTCTGTAGATAGTTGTAGCGCACAGAGTATGGAGCCTAAACTGTGCTGTCTCCATTACTCATGGCTTGTTACATCCTCAAAGCAGGGGGTATTAGTTATACCTAAGAGAATAGATGTAAAATTCCTAGAAATCCATACCTGATATTGTTAGGATGTGTGAGGTAATTGTTAGAGTATTAGAATAAAGTGAATAATGTCAGTGAAGTCAGAGAAGGTAGAGAGTTTGTTGATATTTCATTGATTTTGGCTAAGATGTACTAAAATCATGACTAGATTCTGCAAAATTTGACAGTACAGCAATCTTAGGTTGTGGTTATGTTGTTTCTGAACTGGGTGGTGAGGAGTAGAAATACCTTTCATGTGTTTTAGGAGTTAATGGCTTTCAGCTGAATAAAGTGCGTTTATTCTGGGGATAAAGCTGAATGAAAGGAAAGAAGAACTAGGAGTTGGTTTTTTTTCTTTTAATTTTTAAACTTGTAGAGACAGGTTTTGCTAAGTTTGTGAGCATTAAGAAATTGACCAGTCTTTCCTTTCTTCTTTGGGACAAATTGGTCTTCCTTCTCCAGACCTCACTGTAAGCACTTTTTTTTTCAAAGAACTCTAATCTTTAGGGCTTGATTGGACACTCGTGATAGTGGCTGCCTACACACCTTGTGAACCTTCCAGGTGAGACTGACATTCACCGCACTGTGTTGATATTGCTTGGTTTATTGTTCTCCACCATTGAACCATTATAAGGATACCAGGAAGAACACCGGAACTGTATGTGTATTATTTGCTATCATGTCTAGAGTACATGGCATTTAGTATTTACTAAATATTTGTTTGTGGAATAAATAATATATCACATTCAAGCCTCATCATATTCAACCCTCACGTATGACTTTATTACATTTTTTCTTTATCATTGCTTCCTAATGATTCTACTTAGTGTCTTTAACCACTCAGAAATAACTTTCAAGAATTAGATAAGTCAACTAGGTGCTTAAGATTTCTAGAACAATGTAAGTTACTGGGCAGTTTATCTTTGAAATAATCTACTTTGTATAAAGGTCATGCATTCTAAATTTACAATTTGGAAATGTATACCTTGAATACATATTGATCTGAATATTTTTTAAACTGTGATATATGAATTGAGAATGCTCTTGATGAACCTTTGGGAGATGAATTCTGTAGCCATCAGCATCTGGTTGGATGGATAATCTTTATAAAACCACTTAATCTCTGCACCTTGTCCCCCCACCACGCACACAAACTGATAAACTGAAATTAAAACTTGTTTAATCTAAGTTTCATTTCAAAAAAAAGTTACAACTATATGTGTAAAATCCCTCAGCATATCAAAAATTCTATTCAAATGGCTTAAAGATTTCAGAGTTTAATAACTTTCTATATTATGCACATGTTAGGTAAAGCCCAGTGATCATGCATTCAGGACTTTTGGGGCTCCAAACAAAGACCAGACTCACTCTAGCTTAAGCAAAAATGAAACTTGGTTGATCACATCCTCAGGAAGGAGGGTAAGGAAAATATAGGGATGGGTCACTGGAATTGAATCCCCTAGAATTGTGGTTCCCCAGGGAAGAGGTATGGCTAACAGGCACAATGCAATCATGTAAGCCTCAGCTGTGGCCAGGCTCAAGAATTCAGAAGTAATTCTGCTACATAGATTCACACCAATCTTCACCTCCTTTCAGCAAATATACACTCTTAAATGGAATAAACAAATAATAGGCTATGGTTGGTCTGCTGTTATTTGCTGAAGGAGTTGGTACAACTATGCTGACTACGGGCAAGTCATTAAGTGTCTAGATTGTATTTTGAATATCACTTTCAAGCATTCACAGTTGGTGCCATTGTATGAAAATGATGTTTAGTGCAAGAAAAGGAAATATGTTTAATATGTTTAAACAGGATCTTTCTAGAAATTCAGATTTTACCCCCCCCCCAAAGAAATCAGTGATACTGTTATAAGATGTAGATGATACTGTTCTTTCATCTGTGAAAATATAAGAACTGTCAGTTTCCATAATGCATAATAGCACGACCAACCTCTGCACCCAGGTCTGTTAAAGCTCATTTTCTAATTGTGGTTGAATGATCAGTTTTCTTTGCAATACTATGCATCTTCCAGATGAGAAAAAGTCACAAGAAGAGAACTGGCATTCTCATAGTGTGCCAAAAGTAGACGATTTTGAAAATGTGAAACAGCTGAGCTCACTTGACATTTCTTGATGCTGTCTACTTCATCTGCCAGGGGAGGAGACAATTAGAAATCTCCCTTTCCTGGTAATTTTTTCCCAGAATTCTTACAAACTTGGACAATTGCATATAGCTTACTAAAGAAGAAAAGGACCAAAAAGGGACATTTCTATTTTAAAGACTACTGGTGCCTACTAGTGAAGTAGTATTGCATGTGTTTCTTTCAACCAACTGCGTTATATACTTTTTTAATGTGACCTAGACAGAAACATTGATTTTCTTATTTATGTGAGGACTTGAAAGGGATCATAAATTATGGCTGTTGGGTCTAGTTTTAAGGTGGCAATGAGCTAAGGTGATATAGAGGTGTATAATGAAAATAGAAACTTCTAAAGCATATCAACAGTGAGCTCTATAGGGAAGATACAGCAGGGAGCTAATAGACATAATTTTAATGCTTCATTTTTCCCCCTCAAAGATTAATTAAAAGTACATCATATATAAGACTTCTGGCATATAGACACACTGTTTGCAGAAAGAAAAACAGTGTGATATAAGAACTGACCAGGAAAAAGGTAAACTCCTCATTTGGGAGATTAAATTTTAATAATGTTTCTGAGTTAAAGTCATATAGTTCTACTTGTAAGGAAAAGTTATTAGTATGACTTTTTAAGGATGTTTACTTGAATTTCAGCAAATATTTAAGCATATGTTTTCAACATCTTGGTGTAGTGTTTAGGGATGCAGCCCATCCAATGGACAAAAGGACTTACAGATATAATATCCTTTTCTTTAATGAGATTCGGGACTTCAAATCTGTTTTTATGCACAGATGTGCAATGACATTTACCAGAATACATGCTGATATTTTTGAGTTAGGCACACTGTTCAAAATGTGCCAACCTGCAGGAAATTGTCACCATAAGACTGGTGCCAGCAAAACCATTTCAGTAACTTGCCAGCGATTGAAGCTTATGACTGAGGTCCAAAAGTGCTGTGTTTGTAGCCTCAGTGGTGTGATGTGGACTCTCTACAGATTGAAGACCCCACTGGAAATTAATCTTATTAAAGTGGGATGACCACCCAGCCTGTTTCCTTTACTAAAGAACCTCAAACCATCTGCTTAATTTCAATTTTAGAATTTTTCTGGGCTTTGACTTCAATTATATGAGGCCTTTGAATAGTAGAATTAAGAACTATTCCAGAAATAAACAGCGGAGAGGCACTTATACCTAAAAGTACCAGGCAGACTATGTATGTGTTGTTCTTCCAGCAAGTGTTTATTGGTTCTTTATTATGTGCCAGTAACTAGGGACACACTACACTGCAGATGAAAAGATGGCACTATATACGCCGTCTTGTGCCTTTGCATCTCTTGCCTTCAAAGAGCTTTGCGCTGCTGTAGCCAGCTTTGTTTTATTTGTCACCGTATTAACACACTGTCAGTCTTTACATGATTTCCATCTTAACTTCAAAGCTTGCCTAAACCTGCACGTATTCACAAGGCCATATTTCTTTTGATTTTGAGGTAGTGAGCCAACTTCATGACTGCTCTAAAGTTTTATTCTTTTTTAACACTCAGAATTCATTTTAAGTACTCTACAAGTTGTTGTTTATTTGTTCTGTGTTCTATGTATTTATAAGTTGATAAACTCACTAAAGGACATATATGAGTGAATAATATTTTAGGTACCAGGTATCATGCCAAGTATGTACCATAAGTTATTCATATCTGAGAACAATTTCATGAGACATATGTTATTATCCCTTAAAGTTGACTAATGAAAGCTGAAATCACTTGTCCAAGGCAACATAGCTTCTGTGTGCCATAGGGAAGATATATAGTCTAGACTCCAGATTACTGGCTTTCACACTGTGGCATGCCATTTTGTGCCTTGGCATTCCTGAGTCTTTAAATTTGTTCATAAAGCATTGACTGAGACACTTTCCTGGTATAGGGTCTGTCACTAAACCATCATTGTTTTGAAAAATGCCCCATGCAGGGGAGTATTAACCACAAAATAACTATTATCATGTACTCAGTCTTATAGATCTAGGATTTACTTCTCTCTGCGCTAATCCTTTAGCTACTTTGAAGCGCTTCAATTCACTTCCCCATCTGATTCAGGAATCCTTTCTCCACCATTTCATCAGGTGGTCTGCTGAAACACCTCCTGTGATGGGTAGCTTCTTAGTCTAAGATTCAGCCATAGCTATGTTCCTTTTGTCTTTACATTGAGTCTTAATCACCAACCCTGTAAATTCAAATTACTAGTTTTATCCTCAAGTCAAAAGGAATTGCCTCTTAACCTACCAGAAACATTATATGGTAGATTGATTCAAATTTGGCGTGAGATGGAATAATTAAGGCTATTAGCATAATATGAAATAATTTTTAAAAAATGGGAATGTAAATAAAGAGGAAAAGTTAAAGTTTGCTCTCTTGGCAGCAAGGAGGTATTTGAGAACAAGGTCTGTTACTTGTTTTTCTTTGTATTACCAGAGACTAGTATAGTTCTTAGCACATAGTCAGATCTCAAAAAATGCCTATAAAATGTTTACAATAAATGTCTCTCAAGTCTTAATTTCAGACTTGAAATCAAGCCTTAATTCTATTATAAACAGCTTCACTGAGTTTATTTAAAGTCTAATAAACCCATTAAATCTTTTAGGACAGTTACCGAGTTTTCCCTTATTCAGAAGATATTCTCAAAATCCTCAGTTTCTTATTTTTCAGATTGTTTCACAGATTGAAAACATCACAGAACTCATATTACTGTCAGTGAACTATGATAGTAATATAACTTGCGTTACATTAGTCGAGCACCTAAGTAAGAGTGATGAATGCGATGAAGGAGGAACAATCAGAAGGTTGTAGAAATTTAGAGAGAAATTCCAACTGGGGTGAACTGGAAAGTCTCCAGAGACAAAGTGGTCTTTGAACTGGGTCTTGAAGGACTACTAGGATTGTTATAAGCAGAGGAAAATAATTGGAGCAAATACCCAAAGGAAGGATGGATGTGGAAAGTGGACATTAGAATCACCAGATGAAATAAAAGATGTTCTGTAAAGGATTGTGAGAGGTAGAAATGTACTTTGAAAAAACTATGGATTAAATGTGAAGATAGAGAGGCTTTGTTTTATTTACCGGCAGTAGGGAGCCATTGAATGTTTTGTGGATGGAATAACAGGATTAGAATAGTGCTTTAGGAAGATCAATTTTGTAAGACCAATTGGAATTCGCTCATCACTTTCTTAACCGTGCTTCTTTGTAATTAGGTCACAAAGTGATTGTGTGATCTTAGTCTTCTTTGCTAGATTAAATTCCTAGCATTTTAGTTATTATGACTTTTATTATCTGCAAGTCTTTTGGCTCCTCGTTTCACTTTGTCTCTGATTTGTATCTAACGTACATAGAAAGCCCCTTATTTCCTAGAAGCTTATTCTCCCTTCTCTTTTCTGACCTTTGCTTCATGCCAAGGTTGTTTCAGGTGAACTGAGGGTAGTCAGTTTGTTCACTCATTTTGTACTCAGCCTCCACTATCGACTTTTTTTTAGAGCTATGTGTCTATAGGTTTCTAAGTAATTACATACTGGTTTAACAGATGTAAGATGATGCAGAGTATTGTTGTAAACAAGAACTGCAAGGAGAAAGAACGGAATACTTGGGAAATTCTCTGCTTCTACAGATTGTTCTGTATCCTCAGAACGAGTTACTAATCAGCACCTCGTTTTTGGTGAGTATAGGCTTTGGCCAATAAAGAAGGAAATAGTTCGAGTTCTACAGGGGTCAGTTCTGTTCCAGCACATATGAGCTCTGCTGTCCTTGGTAACTGTTGTCAGCTGCACTCAGGATAGTCCACATGGCTTTAACTTTTAACGATGATTTCTAGAACAGCACCAAGAGTTACTATGTATAAAAAAATGGAGAAGAATGAAGCACAGTGCTTGCGCTTTTTCACTGATGGCCACCTAAAGACAGAAGGTGGCTCCTAGAACCTGGAGGTTAGGAAGGGCAGCATGCTAGACGTGACATGGTGTTGAGAACCAGGAGAGGGTAAGGTAGGATAGAAGGTTGTGGCAAGCAGCCTGACTCGGGTGAAAATATCTTTGAAGCATCCCTTTACATTAAAACCGTGGGTAAAATTTGCAGCCTACTTATGTTTTAATTTCAAGGAATCCTCCTCACCTCAATTGGTAAAGTCAAATTTATGTTCCCCTTTTTGCCTCCTATGGTTTGAGTATTTAATGACTATAAATAGGTTAGTTAAATGGGTCAGACAAATTGCTTAAAGAAAGTACATATTCTTATCCCAGTTTTAGGCACATGTATTCGTAAAAAAATCTAGGCATTGGACTCAGAATAAAACTGACTCTTCTAATCATTATTTGTGTGACCTGGGCAGTCACTTAGCTCTGAGACTCAGTTTCCATATTGATAGGAGATAAAAATATCTCATAGGATTAATATAGGTTAAATACATATAGCAGCCTTAAAGTTCTTGTCCTATTGTGTAGTAAATAAGTGTTTAATAATTGTACCCCAAATAATGTTCATTATCATTATCGTATGTGTATTAAAATATATCATCATCCATTTGGCTCTTTCAGTATCTTTAATATCTGAAAGTAAATTTAAATTTTAAAATCATTATGTTGATGGTAAACTGATTTTCCTATTCAGTTTTTATAATGATTATTGTCTACAATGTCCAATTTTACAATCAATCCTCTTCATAGAACATGTATTTAATATACATGTCTCATTAAAGAGAAATCTTCTAGGCAAGAAAGTTAAAATATACCCTGCCATACAACAGTGAAGCAATTTGCACAATGGTGACATCAGTGTGCATTGTAAAAAGCAAACAGACTTCTCTAACAATGAAGCATTTGTCTAAGACATTCTTGCAGTTGGAATTTGGCTTTATGCTAACACATGCCTTCATAATTTGGGAAGCAGTTATAGGCTTCATCAACCCCTTCAAGGTCTCTTTGAAGCCTCTGTCACACTGAGTATCTGAGTCATCAAAGATGATTCAACCATCAAGAAGTGGGATGGGGAGGAGATGTAAAATACAGCTCCTGGAATTCCTCTAGCATGTAGTAAAATACCTTATGGTATATGCTGGCCCTCTTTAACATTGAGGGTGAAGTAAGTTAATGGCACCTTTCCTTGTCCTTCCTGCCCTAAGCCTTCCAAAGCTTCTCTTCTATTTAGATAAAGTATGAATCTGCCGGAAGTTTAAATGAGACTCACCTTCTATCTGAGAATATTCCCTGGGGAACAGAGGCTGACTTGGGGAAGAATAAGTTATTTGGAATCCTTGTCAGAAAACTTCACTAATGTTTCACTGTAAGGGAAAGACACTTACACACAGTTCAAATTAAAAAGCAGATCTCTCCTAATAAGCTATGGTGATTTTCCAATAAACTAGAGTAGGAACAGATTTTATTTAGACAAAATGTTTGATAAACACACAAAATTCAATTTAGAAAATACTTGATTAGCTTTTACTTTGTGCCATCCCAGGAAATAAGAGAAGCATGTACAAAAATAATTACATATTATGAGTACTGCTATTCTAGCATTGACAAGTAGAAAGGTAATGTGAGTGATATTTGTAATTTAGAAGTTTGGTGATCACATCAAAAAAAATAAAGAAATAGGTGTAGTTAATTTTAATGGTATATTTTTATTTCACTTAATACATCCAAAATATTATTTTAACAAATAAGATATTTTATGTTTATTTTTCATACTAAACCTTTCAAATCCTGTGTATAATCTACCCATACAGCACATCTCATTAACCTCATTTTAAGTACTCAACAGCCACATGTGGCTAATGGCTATCTTATTAAAAAGTGTATATTTAAAATTATCGAAGGCTTGCAAGGTTGAGGGTTATAGGACAGGTTATGTAGAAAGTCATTCTAGGTTGAGAGACCCTCATGAGCAAAGGTGTGGATTAAAACAAGCTTTAATCTGAGGTCTTGGGGCAGGTTTGAGACTGGGAAGACCTGGGAAATGCCACCAGAGCTGCCTGTAAAATTAAGCTTTGCCTTGGAACACCAGGTATCAATTTCTTTTTAAAATAGTGCCGAAAGTCTTACGGAACATAAAAATAAAACAAAACATGAAACACCTTTAGTTATCTAACCAAGTAAATCCATCTTATCAGCTTTCTGTTTGTTTGTTGTGGTAAAATAGACATAACATAAAATATATTATTTTGACCATTTTTAAGTGTGTAGTTCAGTAGCATTAAGTACATTCATATTGTTGTGTAGCCATTGCTATGTGAAGAAATTTTTCATCATCCTAAATTCTGTACCTATCAAGTAATAACTCCTTATTCCCTTTTTTTCCCAAGCCCCTGGTAACCACAATTTTTCTTTCTTTCTGTATGAATTTGACTGTTCTAGGTGACTCATATCAGTGGAATCATATATTACTTGTCTTTTTGTGTCTGGCTTATTTCATCTACTATAACATTTTTAACATTTACCCATGATGTAGCATATATCTGATTTTCGTTCCTTTTTAAAGACTGAATAATATTGCATTGTATGTGCTTACCACATTTTATTCATCCTCAAAGGACATTTGGGTTGTTTTGACCATTCGACTATTGTGAATAATGCTGCTGTGAATACTAGTGTGAGAATAACTGTTCCTGTCTCTGCTTTCAGTTTTTTTTGGTATACCTTTAGAAGTGGAGTTGTTGGATCATATGCTAATTCAATGTTTAATTTTTTGAAGAACAGCTATACTACTTTCCAATGTCTACACCATTTCATGTCCTACCAGCAATGCTGAATAGTTCTAACTTCTTTACATTCTTTCAGCAATTAATTTGTTTTGTTCTTGTTTTTTTTTTTTTTAAGAATATTCACCCTAATGGTTGTGAAGTAGTATTTCATTGTAATTTTGATTTACATTTTCCTAATGTTTAATGATGTTAAGCATTGATTTATGTCCTTAATGACCATTTGAATAGCTTCTTGATCAACCTTTATAAGAGGAAAAATTGTTCCCAAAACATAAAATTTTGTTTATCAAACAAACTTTATCAAACTTGGCTGATGTTTAATAAGTTGTGTGACTTTTCATCTTGCCTTTTTAACATTTCCAAAGTTATCTGTTTGTCAAGGTGTTAGTAAGGCACTTATAGCAACACAACACATTTATTTCTAATAGATGTGCAAGTGTCTGTTGGGCCAAGTGATGCCAGAATGTTAAGATAATTAGACTTCTTTACTATGGCAAAGATAGCTTAAAAAGTATGAGAAAGTAGTTTGAAGTTATAGTGTCATTTATAACATAGAAGTAAAAGAAAATTACTCATTTGCTCATAAGTCACTTAGGTTAGCTTATAATATCCATGGTTCTTTCTTGCACTTAAAAAATGTCAGTTTGCAAATACATACACTTGCCACTTGTACTTTTGAATAATATGAATGGAGGAGCATTCATTATTCCACTATTTTATTTTCATTCATATTTCCAGGCTAGAAAGTTTGGTGTTAGGGTCAAATTTTCTCACCCTGACATTTCCTCTCAATTCAAGATCTTTGATACCTTTCAAATCCATTCATTTCTTTAGCTTCATTGCCACTACCAGAATTTACTCACTTGGATAATTATAAGAGCCAGTGGACTTCACGCTCTCTCTTTTTCTATCTTTCTGTTTATGTATATCTCTGTGTCTCTCTTGCTCCCCCTAGTCCTGTTCTTCAGTGCACCTTTAGGCTACTGTTAACATATCCTTTCTGAAATGAATCATGTACTTTAAACCAGAGTTCCTTCACTGATTCAGGATCAAGTCCTAACTCCACAGCAAGGGTAAAAGAATCACATGTTTTCCCTGTTTCTTCAGTTTCACCTCTACTTCCTGCCTTCCCCAGCACCTCAGGCTCTCTGGACCACTTGCAGTTTCCTCTAAGCATCACCTTTTCTTTACACGTGTGGACCAGACCCGTCTTCTTGGAAAGCCTGTGTGCTGGTAGCGATGAGGGGGGAAACATTAAAATGTTCTAGCAATTCCTTTAGTATACTTAGTTCTAGGAGAAGGTCTGAGAGGCCCCCACTGGACATAGGGTTAATCCTTTATTTACTGAACTGGGGGCATCTTAGGGAATCCTGTGGAAGGGGGGAGCAGGAATAGTTAGGGAACTTAGGGAAGTAGTTACTTGCTAAATAAATATTATTTACTTATTAACGATTCACATACCCTTATGTGTACAGACTGGCTAAATATCACCCCTGTCAGGCCCTCTCACTGCCTCCTTCTCTGAGGTAATTCTTTTTCCAGGATGACATATTAAAAATAAGATCTAGAGGTGGGTCTAACAACTACCATAATTTTAAAGTATCAATACTCGTAAATTATATTTAAGATATCTGCAACAAATGTTGGATGATATAAAAATTGACATGGTTTCTATTGGTGACAAAATTCTACTGTGGTTTGTTGTCTATACTTACAATAGAAAAAAATGCTAAATTTCAGTTACTAGTAGTAAAAAATAAAGATGTTGTTTTTCCACTTCACATTCGGAAATCCCCTGAGTTTTATCCATAGACTCCTTGGGGCTCTGTGGATCTCCTTTGTCTAAGTTACAGCTACTATAACAGATACCATAGACTGAGTGGCTTAAACAACAGTTATTTCTCAAAGCTTTGGAGGCTTAAAGTTCAAGATCAGGGTGCCAGTATGGTCAGGTAATTGGTGAAGGCTCGCTTCCAGGTTATATCCTCATATGGCCTTTTCTTGGTGCGTGCACAGGGAGAAACCAATTTCATCATGTGGACTCCATCTTATGCCTCATCTAGACCTAATTACCTCCCGTGATTTATAATAAGAAATATGTGTTTGGTCTTTGTTCCCATTTCTGTCACAGAGCTAAAATCCTTGGAATTTCCTAAGTGATGAGAGCAACAAAAGTGTCTCTTGTGATGTTAATAGGTTGACTTTTGGATTCCATTTAAGAATGGGGCTTGTTTTCCAGGACAGCCAAAGATGTGATTAGAGAGTTAGAAATTTCAGTCTCACTCCAAACCCTCTGGAGGTTAAGTTTATCACCATGACCAATGATTTAGGCAATCGTGCCAATGCAACGAAGCCTACATAAAAACCCAAAAGGACAGTGTTCAGAGAGCTTTCAGCTTGGTGAACACATGTAGATTTGGGGACAGTGGTACACCTGAGGAGGCCATGAGACCTCTGTGCCCCTTCCCCATGCCATTCTCTATGTACCTCTTCCATCTGGCCGTTCCTGAGTTACATCCTTTTATAATAAACCAGTACTTTTGTAAGTCAAATCTTTTTCTTAGATCCATGAGAGCTGCTCTAGCAAATCATTAAAATTCACAGAGGGTGTCTTGGGAACCTCTGATTTATAGCCAATCTGTCAGAAATATAGTTATCTACCTGCGCTTGTGACTGGCAAGTCTGAAGTGGGAGTAGAAAGGAGTTAGTCTTGTAGGACTAAACACTTAACCTGTGAAATCTGATCCTATTTTGGGGTGGATTGTGTTAAAATTGAGTTGAATTGTAGGATACCTATCTGATGTCTTGAGAATTGATTGTTGTGAGAACCCCTCACCCCCCACATTGGAATTTTTACCACATCATATTTAACCTCCCAAAGGTGTCACCTCCAAATACCATCACAATGGGGATTAGGGCTTCAACTTTTGAATTTGGGGGAGATGCAAACATTCAGTTTATGATACCAAGGGAGGAACCCTGGCTCAAATGATTTTCTTCTGCAGAAGCCTTTAATCAGCCTTTCTCAGCTCCTCCCCATGAAGAGTCCCTGATTCCTTCTGTGTGTATTCTCAGCCCTTGCTAGCACTTACTCTTGACTTGTTTAATTTACCAGACCAGGATTTGACAAGTGTTTTCTTAAAGAGCCAGGTAGTAAATATTTTAGGCTTCACAGTGTAAAAGGTCTCTGTCAAAACCACTCAGTTCAGCCAGAGACCGTATGTAAATGAATGGGCATGACTATATTCCAGTAAGACTTTTATGAACATTAAAATTTGTTTCTTATAATTCTCGTGTCACAAAATATTTTTCTATTTAAACTTTCAACTGTTTAAAAACACAAAACAATCTTAACCAGTGGGCTGTACAAAACAAATCATGGGCCAGATTTGACATTGCTCGTAATTTGTTGGTCTCTATACCAGATCATGCATTTTTGAGAGTAGGAACTGTAAAATTTTCTCTCCTTTATATATAGCAACAGTGTCAGCTAGATTAGAAAATAAATATGGGCTGAATAAATATTCTAATCTATAATACTTTATACCCACACATGGTTTCTCAATATTATTCAAAAAGTTGAATTGGATAGCAGGTGAATTACCCAATAGGAGACTTTAAGCCAACCCCAGATTTGTGGCCTCTTAGTTTAGCACAATTTTGTGGCACTTTCCCCTATGATTTTGGTTTCCCCTAAACAAAGGCCAAGTGTTGCCTGTGTTGAAGCATTGTTAACGGACTCGTGCACTTAGAGATGGAGGAGTAGTGGGAACTTACATATTTTCCACTGAGTTTAATGTGGCCTTAACCTGAAAAAAAATGATAAATGTTTCAGCAGGGAATTTTAGGTACATACTTGAACAAGGAAAATCTCTTCCCCATACTTTCTCTGCTTTATGCCTTTCAAACTTATTTGTTCAACAATAGTAATCATTGTGAAAATCATGGGAATTTGATTTGCGAAGTGCTTATTCCCTACAGAGATTAATATGCCACTCAATATCAAAGGTAAATGAATTTTTTTTTGAATGGTCTCTTTAAGCTATGGAAGCAACAGATATACACTCCCGCAGGCTGTTTAAGAAGCAAGCTGTTAATCACACCTCATAAAACCACACTTTTGATATCAATGCAAGGTGATTATTAGTCATGCTTGCCCATCTGTAAAATGCTGACTTGACTAATATGTATATTGGCTGAATAAAAAAAAAGGTTTTGGCATCTTGCCCAAGGTCATGGACAAATTTGCAATCTCATTGTTATGAAAAATATCTAAAACAGTTTTACTTAGAGACATTTCAATAGCCCATGTAAATTGAAATCAGAAGATAAAATGACAATATTGAATTCTGTGAAATTATTTTTAGAGATAGTATCTCAACACACAGATTATATTATCTGATAAATTCAGTTTAGACTTTTTTATGTGACATTAGAGCCCACCAAGGCTTACATTGAAAAAATTGCATCATGTACATAATATCATGTACATAAATTACATTAAATAACAAATATACCCAATGCTTATCAAATGAAAAGCTAATTTCTTGAGGTGGGTGGATGTCATAAGAACTGAAACAGGGACTTAGTTCTTTGAGAGGAGGTGCAAACTTATTAGAGGAACCAAAATATAGGCATAACAGAGATCATCAATATTGGCAACATGTGCTAAGTGCCAGTGAGTGATACAGATGGAAAGAGCTATAGTAGTTTATAGGACAGAAAGGTTGATCATCAGGAGGGACCAGGGACAGAGTCAGGCCTTAAAGTACAAACTCAAAAGCTGCAAATAACTAGGTCACAACATAGACATATGCACACACACCTCTGCCATGCCTTTACTCTTAAATCCCATTGCTTCCATGTTTACTAAGACCCTCTTCACTTGACTCCTGAATTACTGTGACTTCTACTTGGTGCTTATTGCTCATTGTTTGTAACTGTGCACACAATATTATCAGAATATTTTTCCTCTCACAGAGCTTTCATCATATTACTACTCTGCCCTACAGTTTTTACAGTTTTTTTTTTTTTTTTTTTGGCAGCACCAGTGTTTGCATTCTGCTTGACTTGAGTGTCTCTGAATCTAAATTATGTTCTTCTGAGATTAGTCTTTCTCAGCTTTCACTGTGATCATGTCTTTAGGTTTAAGAGCCTGTAATAGAAACTTTTATGTACATACTACTGCTAGGAGTATGGGTTGTAAAATCTTCCTGCAGGGCAAAATCTTAAAATGTGTGTATGTTTTACTTAGACATTTTACTTCTAGTCATCCCTTTGAGGTACATTTTAAAAATATATATATAATAGCACAACTGTTTTTATTGCCACTGTTTTAAAAATAATTGTTGGTGTTTTCAGTCCTTTCAGTATATTCCTGTACTGAAAAATCCTATATTAGGTTGTTAGTCAGACATGAGTGACAGGGGAACAAAGGAATAGAGGCCCAACTCAGAGACCGCGCAAAGAACACCCCATTGGTAGAGAATCCCTCCTGCATCCAGGAGATAAAAGACAGAGAACCATAACCTATAGCTGGTTTAATCCAGCCACAGACCCTTGCATAGAAGGTACTACCCTAACTTGCCCACAACCTCAGCCTCATTATACCATCATTATAATACCATGTTTATGCCCAGAAGTTCATGAATCTAATTATAACAGACTGAATTCTTTGTAAGCGCATATACACTAAGCAAAGAATAATATAGTATCCAAGTGTCAATCAAAATGACCTCACATGCCAATCACTTAAGAATGCCTTTGAATGCCTTAATATAATACAGACCTTCCCACTCGTGCATTGTTACAGCTTTCTTTCCTTGGGACATACTCTGTCTCTTATTTCTATCTTTTTACCTCTCAAATTCCATAGGCTGCAGCCTTCTTTAGCAGCATGGTCCCTGTCCTTCTAAAATACCTTTAATCTTTTTCTAAATCTTGCTGACCTAGGGTTCTTTGCTGTGTCAGTAGGGAAGAAATAAGGGAAAATGTTAATTGCACTTCTGCTTCATTACCCCACCTCATGCCGCTGGGGTGACTCCGGAGTTCAAATCGCCCCCAAACGATAACATCTAGTAACTATGATAAATACAGAAAATACTGATTTTTCTTTCTTGTAAGCATTTAAATTTTTTGATATACCCATGGTGTAGCCTTTAAAAATTTGGTTCTTAGCTTTTTTTTCCCCTTGTCTTTTTAAGATTTTTAATAACTTTTATTCATCAAACTAATTCTTGCTTCATATGCCTGACTTTCAGGACTCTCTATCTACCTACTTTCAAATAATGTAGCAACTCTACGGAAATCTCAGCCATTTTAGACTGTTTTGTCCCTGACTGGAGTTCCACAGCTCTAGCTCACTTCCAGCTGTGCTCTTGTTTATGTACTTTTCTCACTCGATTACCTTTTGTCCATCTTTTTCTAACTCAACTCCTATCATTTTGTAAGGTTCTACTTGTTATGAATCTTCTCCTGATTTTTGCAGTTTTTTGTGGCTTATATCATCCAGTCTCATGGTTTGTCTTAAGTAAGCAGGTGTTCTGGAATGAGCTGGATTCAGCTGAGGAACTAGAATATAGCTGGGGAATACCTGTGAGATGAGCTTTGTTGATGAAGATTCATTTTTAAAGAGTATTTGAAATGGAGCTATGCACACTAGTCTTCTATTTAATTGAGCACCTTTTTATTTTTCCTCCAATAATGAGCTGGACAAGGGAGAAGTATTGTTCTAGTTTCTTAGCTTTAATCAATTTGCAAGGAAAATTAGGTAAAATTCAAAGATAGAAATTTACTACAGAGTACAATATTACCTTTATCATCTCCTCATTCCTCCATGTTACTTCTAGCCTTGTCCCACAAGGCACACACTTAGCCTAATTAACATTTCTCCCTTCCCTCCCCTCTAAATCTTGATCCTTTAAATTTACTGGGCTGAGTCTGAGAATCGTGAATAAGAGAAATTGTGTTCTCTCATATTTCTGTGTTTGACTCATTAAACTATATCCTGGCCCCATTCTATGGCCTTGTTCAAATTCCTGCATACCCTATCCCCCTTGGGTATCATATGTGAATTGGCTTTCTTTAATTCATGTGCTAACTTAAAACATTTTCTATTTGAAAATTTGTAAACATACATAAAAATAGAGAAAATAGTAAAGTAAGCCTTTTGTATATCCACCAAACATGTTCAATTACCAAAATTTTCAGTGTACTTTTTCAAAACCCAAGTATTTTGAAACATAGCATCTGTATTTTTCTAAAATTTATTTCTTACTCATGTGCTTAATAGATCAAATGGTTAAATTCTGCGATGTTCAGTTTCAGCACTTATTGTTAAAGACAGTGGTATGTAAAAGTAGAAATTAAAAATCAACAAACATATCTAACGTAACTTTATTTGGTAACTTTGGGCACAGGTTACAATTTGTAAAATGAGCTTTCTGTAAAAATTAGTGTATAATTATGATTTCTATTGTACTAAATTTACCCCTAACCCTGAAAATTCAATTTTCACCTCTAGTTTTTGCAATTAAAATATTGTCATATATGAGTCATTAGCACCATTGTGGTAATTATCAGGGTGTGTTATTATTTCTGAACCTCTTTTTCTCTCCATGCAGTTTCCTTCACCTATAGTCATAAAATTATTAAATACTTTCAATGTGTACTTAGTTATCCTCATCCCTTCAGGACATAGAGCAACAGGAACCTTTCTTTTAGACATTAATACTAGTATGGGAAATTATGAACTATGCAACAGCATAACATTATAACAGCTTTAAATTAAGGCTAGTCATTTTCATACCTCTCATGAATAACTCATCTCTTTTTGCAGGATATAGTTCCCAGTTAAAATTCTGTAATTAATTTTCCCCTGTTTTTTTTTTTTTTTCCCCCTCCAGCTCTTGTAAATGTGAAGCTCTGGGCTATTGATCGACAATGTTTTCAAACAATAATGATGAGGACAGGACTCATCAAGCATACGGAGTATATGGAATTTTTAAAAAGGTAGGGTGCTTTCTTTTCTTTCTGAGACTTGTTTATTGCCTTTACAATACTCTTCTCCCAAGTGTAGCACAGGGAAGAATTTTTGCCTTTATCTCAATCTTAATAGCCTATGAATTTGTGGAAGTGCGAGACTTTGTACTGGCTCCTTCATATTTCTAGTATCTATTATCATGATACGAGGTTAAGTCAGAACTTCATCATTTCATTCAACATTCTCTCATAGAGGAGTACAGCTCAGAGAAACAGATGAGATTTTGCTTGAACAAAAAAATGGATATTGAGTCTATATCTATGTATCAGTTAATATATTTATGGTCTCTCTTTTAAAGCAACCTACTTCGTAAGACTGAATCATCTCTTGTGTGAGTTTTCATATTAAAGGTCAGATGACTAAGATGGAAAAGTTTCAGGAAGAAGCTTATTATCCTTTAATCCTGAGTTTAGTTTCCCAAATTAAATTCATTTCAAGTTATAGTTTCAAAATATCAAAAGCTTTTCTTTTCTTGATATTATATACTATCATAATAACTCAATACAGCATGGGAATTGGAATTTAAAAAACCAGCTTGTCATTTCTTAGAAAAACACGGAGACTCACTGAAATGCATTTTTTTCTCTCTAAGCTTATTTTAATTTTAAGAAAATATGTTATTATTAAAAAGAATATTGACAACTGACTTTTTTCAGAAAGTAGTTAATCACTTTTCATTTGAAAATGGAACTATGATTAAATATCACTGCAATAATTATGTGAACTAATGGGGTGTGTATCATCAATTAAGATTTCATTTTTGATAGCTGCAATATAAAAGTGGCTTTTTCATTTTATATTTTTGGGTGAAGAAATAGTTTAAGTGGAGCTAAAAAATTGAGTTTACATTTTTTTTTTTCAGTGGTACATCTTAAGAGATATATATTGCATTTTCTTAAGGTGCGATTTTAGTATTCCTTACTTTGGTATTTCAGTATTTATATATTTTTCATTTTCACATAAAATGTATTCATATTCCTGCTAAAGGGACAATAAAATTCTAAGTTGATGTCAAGTAATATATTGAACTATTACTCAATGAGGTGTTGGGCTTTTTCTTCAATATAATTGAATAAAATATTTAGAAGAAATAGAAATGTAAATTTGTTTGGAGTTTAGTATAGATTTCAAGGAAACTCATTTAGAGGACATATGTATGCATGTGCTTGTGTTTGTTGGTATATGTGTATATATATTAATATGTATATGTGTTGATATATATGTATGTATATATATATGATATAGAGAGAGATTTAGGTGCATGTATGTATGAATGTCTACGGAGAAAGAGATTAATATGTTTAAGCTTTTAGTTGAAGTACAAGTTACTGATTTCTTCTGATGCAGCTCTAACAGAAAGATCTCAATTGGTAATGAATGCATTATTTGTCTCATGTGCCTAAGTCTTGGGCACTTATGATGTGGGTTTCTGCTTCCATAAGTTTGTTTTTACAAGGAAATAAAAGGAATGCCAATGTTGTATAATTCTAACAAAAACGTTTTTTAGAGGTGCTATTTCAGGAAAGAGAGATTGGAGATGTCTTACTGTGTTTTTGTTTTTGGAGTCAAAAGCAATGTTTATTAGAAAAGGGGTAACACTCCACAGAGTGTGATCTCCTCTCAGAGGCAGAAAGTGAGAGGGATGTTTTTTTTTTAATTGACCTTGGATATTGTTTATTTTTATATTCTCTGAGCTGCCTAAATTTGTTGTTATTCTGAAAATTCATACCTTAATCAATAAAAGTTAGTTCTTTGGAGTCAATGAACATTTCTTATTGGTCAGCTTATAGAGCAAGTAAAATACAACTTGTTGAATTAAAAAGACATAGGCACTGACTTTTTCACCTTCTATCCAGCTACTGTATAAAACATCAAGTCCATATCATTCGTGAATGTAATACCGAGCTGGAAATTCAGAGAGGTGACACAAGACCATCATTGCCTGGGGCCAGCTTTAATCTTCCCTAAATTATGACTGTGACCAACTGGTTCTTTCTCTATAACCCTTCAGTGGCTCACAGGTCCTGTTGAATTATGTATAGCTTCATTAGCTGGAATATTCAAGGCTCTCCCACAGCAATGCCAGCATGATTTTCAGCCTGGTTTCTTTTTGCTCCAGGCAAACCAAATGATTCCATGTGCCCAGGCAGTCTCTGTGTTTTTGTATAGCACATCGCCTCTCTTGCCTTTTTTCCCCATCGTCAATGTTTAAATCACTCTTTTTAGGTTCACTCTTCTATATATAGTGCTCTCATTCCCCCAAGAAATAACCTCACCTTCCTCTGGACTATATAAACATTTTACTACCAGAGCTATTTCTTAAGCATCTTGGTATTCTTCTTTGGCACAAAACTTACTGCTTTGAAACAGGTAGTTTATAGGACAGTGAGTGCAGGACCAATACATAATTTTCAGGGCCCGGTGAAAAATGAAAATTTAAGGTTCCTTTTTCAAAAATTTTTGAAAATGTCAAGATGTTGGCAGCATAGTATTAGATCAAGCATAGGGATCTTGCAAGCTTGGGCCCTGTGCCATTACACAAGTTCATATTCATAAAGCTGATAGAGTAAAAAATATTCATTCTGCCTTTATATTCTCAGGTTAACTACTTGCTACTACTTAGTTTGCAAGGCTGTGAACAGATGACATAATATCTCCAAAGGAAATTATAGATATTTTCAAAAACTAAGACAACAAAGTTTAATTAAATTTTGTTCCATATCTTCAGAATTGGCTTTGCTTCTTTATTTGTTGCTAGGTTTTAAAAATTTTGCTTACCACACTTTTACCTCACGTAAAAACTTTAAAGTTTTATAAATTCAGGTCAATCAACTTTTTTCCTTTATAGCTTCATGTTTAGAAAGACTCATTTACCTTAACATTATAAAAATATAGATTTAATACTCTAAAGTTCTCTGTAGTAATCTGTTTTTTCTCCCTTTAATGTGCTTGTTAAATAAAACTTTTATCTGATATTTTATACCAGAGATATCATATACATTATATTTTGTTAAAGAGTTGAAGCAATTGTGACATTATCGGAAAAATAAAAGCTCTGCAGATGCTATTACAAATCGGAATTCTTTGCTGTAGGGTTTCTCTTGTACACAGGACCAACTTCCTAACAGGAATTTCAGGGCAAGTGACAGGCTAAAAAAGGAATCCTGCTGTATTACTGCTCATCTTCCCACCTCATTCTTCCTTTATTTTTCTAAATACGCAGCAAGTTTGAGGATGAGGAAAGAGAACACAGCAGGCATATAAATGCACTGCCAAAATGCAAGGATTTTTCTTGATTGTCAGAGTTGGTTTTTATTTTCATTCCAGTGTATTTCCCATTTTGTAACTACCAGTCATGCGGTTTGGCTCCCTCCTCGCTATTAAATGCCACATCAAACTGATTTTGGTCCTTTAATCCTATTTAGTTGTTTCTTTTTTGTCCCTATATTTCACATTCCCTGATGTAAACACAGATGTTTCTATGCAAGCATAGCAGAAAAAATATTCAAGGGACATTGCTACTAAGTAAGACAAGATTGCTACAGGTTCAGCAATAATTTTGCCAGTTCCCAGCATTTTCCATCTTCTTTGGCTACTAAAAAATGCTTTTGTTTTCTAAGATGGATTCTGAAAACTGAGCCAAATAACTGTGAGTTAATTTGTGTTGCTTTTTTCTGAGCATATTCTGTGCCGCTGTTGGCACTGGCATCTGTTCCCAGAAGAACATTAGAATGCAGCTGTGTGACCACTGGGATGTGCATGTAGGAACTGGATTTTCTGCTGGCCCCAGACTATGATGATGATGGCAAGGACCATAATGATGATGAACCTCTGTTTATATCACTTGCCTCACTGACAAATTAGAGACACAGCAGGAACTCTTTGGAGTTTAAGCTACTTAAGCCACCCTGTTGATTCTCAGAAAAACTTTATCCATTAAGGAATCTTTTGGAAAGGCAGTTATGTTTATTTTGTTTTCCTGAACGAAACCTTTCCGTGACTTCTTACTATTCCTAAGAATAAAGCTAAAGTCTATAGCGTTGTCTTCAAATTCCTTTCTCCTCTGTCTCCAGCTGATCTCCCCAGATTCATCTCTCTCCTTTCTCATTCTTGCATTGCTCTAGTCACATGGTGGTCTTTCCTTTTCCGTATATGTTACATGTTCCCTCCCAGTGGAGATTATCCCAAGAAACTCATCTCCCCTTGAACAGATGTATTTCCCACGGTGAGCTATGGTGTAGCGTGTCAAGCATGCCTGCTGTGGCAGAAATAGAATCGAATGTCTCTGAAAACAATTTAAAATTTTTGATTTCCCTTTCCTGAACTGAAAGGCATTAATAATATTAGCTATTAAGTTTCTTATCGTAGCCTCCATAAATAGAATTTTCAAGTTTAGAGATTTCGAAGGTATTTAACTGCACATAGTTGCCCTTGGAATGTCAACATGAAATGACAGATGTGGGGTGGGGCTTGCCTGAAAATTGACATTTTTAACAAGTTCTCAGCTGATGTTCATGCTGCTGGTCTGGGGAACATTCTTGAAGAATCACTGATCGAGGACATAAGATAAAGTTAAAAATATACATATATAATTTTTAGGAAATGTATTTTATGTATTCTAAGTGTTTGTATGACTTACAGATGTGAAGAGTGTCTAGATTTAAATTTTGGCTTCACCATTTATAAATATGTAAACTTAGGCAAATTTCTTTAAACTTAAATTCAGTTTCTACAATCAAAAATAGTGGACCCTCCCACCATGAAAGATGTTAATTAGGAATAAAAAAAAAAAAAACAAAAAAACTAGCAATCACTTATTGAGTGTGTGTTTGCCAAGCAGTGTTCAGAACATTTTAGGTATATTAACTTTTTTAGTCAATAACAAAAATCTATACAGTACTAACAGTATTTCCATTTTACAGATGAGAAAACTGAGGCAAAGAATTCAAGTTCCTTAGCTAGTTAGGGGTGGACCAGTGGTGCCAGAACTGATACTGTGAGACTCTACCCTATGCTGCCTCAATAACTGCTGGATACTCAAATGATAGTCCCTATACCTCGCTGTCCTCCTCAACAAATTGGCATTTACTTTGCCTGGAAATTTGGGCAGTTGGTTGACTTTATCCTTGGTATATCTGGGTTTCTCATTCATTATGTATTTTTTTCTCTAATGAGCCCTCCCCCCAAGCTTCAGTAATCTTTTCTTCCTCTTACTTCCTCCTCCTACCTCACTAGGATATGGTCTCAGAAATATATGCTCTGTAATAGCATAGGAACTGTCATTTGAAATGGCGATGAAAGTGAAAATGTCTTAAGAATTGCATAAGCTCAGTGGAAGGGCCTTCAGTTGTTTGTAAATCCATGTGACCTGCATATAATAAGCAGGCACCATTATTTCTATAATGCAGGGGTCCCTACCTTGGGCCGCTAACTAGTACAGGTCCATGGCCTGTTAGGAATGGGGCCGCACAGCAGAACGTGAGCTCCAGGCAAGCGAGTGAAGCTTCATCTGTATTTGCAGCCACTCCCCAGCGCTAGCACCTTTGCCTCTGCAACCCCTCAGATCATCAAGGATTAGATTCTCATAGAAGCACCAGTCCCTGGTGCTAAAAAATGTTGGGGACCACTGCTCTGATGAATGTTAAATGACAAAGAGCTCAGGATCAGTGTCTTCTGGTATCATATGGTCAAGCATCTGTCTTTGTGGCTCTGGACTCCTTTCTATCCTCCTGCCTGGAGCTTCTCAAACACAGGTGGTTGTCTTTAAGGAGTACTTGATCTTAGGCTGTGTTCTGTGATCTTTTAAGGAATTGGACTATTTGGACATGTACTGATAGAGTACCTTTGGTACAGTTTAACCCAAAGAAATCAAGATGCTACTTTTGGGGAGTGAATTACATACAGACAACAACATAGTCTAAACGAATTGTTGAGATCACATTTGTGGGACATCAAAATCATGATTCTGCTTTCCCCAGATTTTTCTCCTGTAATTTTACAAAAAGAGATAGTAAAATGTATATATAAAAATAGTTTTAAGGACTTTAGAGATTTTTTTTAATTTTTAAAATATAAGTGACCCATTATGCTCTTAAGCTTTGAGCTTTAATGGAGCTTTTCTAGAAGATTATAAAAAACACATTAGAATTAAGCATCACAAAGCTGGCATGGTTCTAATTTGAAGGGAAATAATGTGAAGGATAAATAGAGGCACTTTCTCACTCCATTTGCAAACACGCCTTCTCACAGTTTATCTTGTGGTATCAGATCCATTCTCATTAAAGATGACACAGGGAACAGATAAATAAAAAAGTGGCCATTAATTTATCATTGTCACCTAGCATTCGCATAGATGTCTCTAGATCAATTCTTTTTAGAAAAAAATATAATCTTTGATATTTGTATGATTATACATTGATTTAAAATATTATACATTTTGTATATAGATATTTTCACCTCTACCTGTGTAAATTCTTAGTAATCCTTGCAAATAATTAGTAAGGTACCTGATTCACAGTTTTTGTGGCTAGTATTTCCCATTTGAGTCAAGTAATGAAGCTCACACAGCTGAGTCCAGCTCCCTGGGAAGATGTTCCCAGCTAGGAGCTTAACGCATTGCTCCATTATGCTGCCTCTCCCTGCATCCCTCCGCTGATAGTAGCCTGGCTTTTCTTTGTGGTAACCCTGTGGATACTTTCTCAACACTCCAAAGCAGTGTGATGAAGCAGTTCGCTATTTCTCCATTTCATTGTCATAGCTTTGAACCTTATACATCCTTCCTGAAGTGAATCTTACTTCATTTTTATATCCTTCATATAAAGTCTACTTACAATCCTATCTTTGTAAAAGATTTTCTATGCGAAGGATTAGTGCATCTGGCAGGTAGTTCTTTTTCATAAGGAAAATTACTTTGCAATGAATAAGTTCAGAAGGAATCCAGACACTATTGAGGAAAATAAAAATCTAGGATTTTTTGGATCCTGGCAACCTAAATTTCTCTGCTTGTTGCTGAAGCCTACTTACTCATAGTTGGAGAGGAATTAGAGAATCTCTGGAGTAGGAGTGATAAAATGTTGAGGGACAAAGTAAACATCAGGATGATTTAGACAAAGTATGTGTCTTAGCTTGTACATTTTATCTGTCTTGAGAGGAGGATAGTATATCAGTTTGTGCAGAAAGAAAACGTATGAAAGAGGTGGAATGTGAATCAAAGGTCCTGTTTTTAGGGTTTTGTTTTTATTTTTTTGGCAAAATAAAGTTAGTATAATTTATTTACCAATATGATTTACCAAGGTGGACTTTAAACTTAGAATCTGGCAGTTTATCAGTATGGGTTATTTCCGAACCTGCTTTTCTGCTTTATCTAGGGCTTTCAAAAAGTACACACTGTAAAGGAAAGCCATTAGATGGAGCACCTGGAGTGATGTTTGGCGACAGAAACATGGGCTTAGTGGTGAACACTTGCCCACAGTGAGTTTTTTCATAGCGATGAAGGACATAGGTCAGAAACCAAAAATAAAACAGCCTGTACCTGATACTTTGCACACGTTATCTCAGTTAATTTTGACAAGACCCTTTGAGATGTAGTTGGTGCTATCTCCATTTTAGTGAAGTGGTAACTGCAGTTGTGAAAATGAGCAACTTTCTCGGCATCACATAGCTAGACCCAATCCCAGAATTCCTGTTCTCTTAATTACCATAGGCCAACAACTTCCAGAAAATGGATAATGTCAAAAGTTCAATAGATCAGTATTTATCATTTTTAAAAAATAAAATAAAATTATCCATTGGGAACATGGGAAAAACTCATTCCAAAAATTCATTCTTGGGAATTTATCTTTTGATACATTTCAACCATTATAGAAAGTTACATTAATTAGTGTACTTATGTGTTTAATCATCCATCCATATATGAAAGAAATCTTGAGTTTTTAAAAAGTCATTTAAAAATGAGAAAAGGATTTTTTTCTTTGAAATCTCCTTATAATCATGTCATTTAAAAATTTATATGTATATAATAAGTGATGAAATATTAATGCTAAATCCTAGAAGTATTCCAATTAAGCTGTACAACTTCAGTTATCCTATAAATACATATAGAGAATGTAAAATTATTCATACTTTTCAAGGAAATAAATGAATTCTCTTTTCCCAGTTGACTGGATGGGGTCCAATGGGTAAACACTGCATTTCATGTTTGGAAAAGACTCCTTAAGTACTCTGGTCTTTTGTGCAAACAGAGATAAATCAAAGTTGCCTTAAAGGATGGATTTGTTGGTTTTATTTATTTATTTTTTTAAAGGAATTAAATCCACAAGTAAATCTACCACAAATATAGCCAAGATTTAAGGTATTCAAATTCAAGAACCTTGATTTCAGAGAATTCTGAATTCTTACAAATTTCAACTCTTTTGGTTATATGTGCCCTGAACTCTGTATACTTAGCAGCAAAGCTATTTGTGAGAATTAAGTCCTCATTTTGGAGGCAGGGGAGTTTAGAGATATTAGAGATTTTGTTGTGATCGTTAATCTACGTTCTAATATTGCCTGGATAAAAACATACTATAAGACTATGAATGTGAAAAGTAGCTAAACCCTAACTAGCAAGACATTATTTTCTTGTTAATAAATATTATTCTAAATGGTATTAAGATAAACTTCTTTCCTACCTCCCCTTCTTGTCTCTTGTTTCCTTCCCTATTCTTTCTTTACTCCTCTTTCTCTCTCAATAAATAAGTACATTCAGATAGAGAAGAGCAGTCAATAGCTTCCTAAGTATAAAGTTAGACACAAAAAACATGATCAAAATATTTTTTAAAAAACTTAAACAAGTGTATTTTGCTATTTAAAATGTCCAATTTATATCTGAATTCCTTTCAGACACTTGTTCCTCAAGGTAAAAGGTATCTAAGTATGTAGTAGTAGTGATTGGACCACCTGGCAAAAATCAAGAATTTCATGTTACATATGTAGAATTAGCTCAAATCAGGTTTTGCTAGAAATCTAAGCACACAAAGAAAATAGCTTATTGTATGAGATAAGAAGACAAATCTATGAAAACTGGAGTCTCCTCTAGAAAATATTTTTCATTTATTTAGCCCAGCATAAGTATATATTATCTTCCTAATGACAGTTCACCCAGTCTTCACTCATGCTGACCCAAGCTCTGATTTTCAGAATTCTAACAGCTTGTTAATTGAGCTTTCTGGCACTAAACATTTTTTACTTCAGTTAAAAGCTCTCTCATATAATTAAACAAGAGATAGCTTGTTTGGTTAAAAAAAAAAATCAAGCTCTTCAGAAAAGAGATTTCTTTCTCTTATCATTAATATTTGTTCTCCACATTTCTTATTAGATTGCTCTGGCATCTGAAAGTACATGATTGACTTCTTTAATTAGTTCTTTTCTATATAAATTTCACAGTAATCTGATTATACTATACTTACTATATTTACTTAAAAAAATAATCCAAATACCAGAGGTTTCAGTTCAGAGATTCTTGCGAATTGTCAATAAAGAAATAAAACTGACTTATTTTTACATTGTTTCTACCTTCTAATAGGTTAATTTCCTTCTTTGGACCATATATGGAGTCGTTGGAGAGGACCTAGCCCATTCTACTGCAGTAGTCTTTGACTGCAGAGCACTTTACTCATTCTTTTCTGAGGAGCGTCTGTGGCCTTTATCCATCCTTAAGATTCTTAAACTCAAGACAGAATTATTCACAGCAGATTTTGGAATTAACAATTATACAGTGATATTACATAGCATACTCGAAGTACTTTTAGGACTCAGTTGCTAACATTGCTTTCTATTTTTTTCTGATTGTTTTTTTTTTTTTCCTCAGCTACACATTTGACTTATTTTTTTTCAAGCCCTGGCTGTTTGCTCTCTGGAAATCACAGCATCCATAAATCCTTCCTTCAATATTAGCTTTGTCTCCAAGCTACAGTGCGCCCATGTTTCTGTATACCCCACTATTTTGGTTCACCAACCTGCCTATATTCCTATCCTGGTCTCACCTGGCTCATCTATTGGTGCCACCTATACCTGTTAATTTGATCTCTCCAAAATTAGTTGAAGTTGAATACAATAAAATAAACAGAGGTAGTGCTTTGGGGTGCCAGAAAAAGACAATATGGTCTAGAGGAGTAAAGTGACCCTTTAACTGGAATGGGATGTCGATGAAAGAGCCAGAATGCAAACCATGGAAATAAGTCATAATAGGCCTACCAGGCACATAGAGTTCATGTAACATGGAGTTTATGTGAAAATGAAGGTCTGTGGTTAAGACAGAAAATCAGTGACTGAACCACATTGGAATATTTTAACAAAAGATCTTGGGGAGAGCTGAAGTCAAGAATAAATTCATATTCATTGAGAATTAAAAGCATCATAATCACGAAAATCAAGGCATATGTGACATCTTTATTTTCAAAAATGTTTTTTAAATATAGGTTTTATAAATTTTGTTTTAATTGTCATGCATCAGCAAAAAGTGTACATTTATAAAAATTCTAAAAAATGGGAAAGAAATTGTAATGTCATTTTCCAAATATACCTTCTATCAACATTTGAGAATTCTGCACATAGTATTTTTCCATTTATGTGTAACTTTTACCTAATTGTTCTTATTATGTATATAATTTCAATGTTATTAATATAACATTACATCTTTCTGTGTTATTTCATATTAAATCTTTCCAAATTCCTCTTTGCTGTCTTGTGATGCCACCATTTACTTCTCTACTTGAGTTTTAAGGGCTCGGTTCTGCAAGACGGGGGGATCGGATAGTTGTATTAGGAAAGAGCATTAGAATGAGGGTAATGCAACTTCAACCTACTTATGTATACTTGATGTGAATTCAGAGTAGATGCTAATCAGATAATGCTCGAATAGTGGAAAATGATCAATGTCTAAGAAAGATGCTGAAGAGGTGTGAGACTGACAACTTTAAAAAGAAAAGCTTGTGGATTGGTCTGGAGCATACTTTCCACATTGGGTTTTAGTGTGTACAAAAAAACTTTCCACAGATCCTCTGTATTTTTGAAGGAAGAAGAAATTAAATTGGACATTTCTTAATTTGGGTATAACATTTTTTAGAACAATTTTTTATTGCTATATATCAAAGGCATTAAAGTGTAAAATCTTAAAAGTACAGATCAACACATGCTTATATATTTATATAAATATGTAACTAAAGCCTAGATTAAGATATAGGACCATTCTAGTTCCTTGAGAGGCTCTCCTGTGCCCCTTCTTAGTTAATCTTATCTGTCAGAGATAAGTTCTACCATCATAGATTAGTTTTGCCTGTTTTTCAACTTTGTATTGGAGAAATCCTATAGTATGTGCTTTTCTATTTCTGGTTTATTTTGTTCAACCTTGTCTAGAAGAGTCATTGTTGCTGTGTGTATCAATAGTTCATTCTTTTTTATTGCTCTATAGAACTCCGATGAATAAATATGCCACAGTTTGCTTATCCATTTTCATGAGTGTTCATTTGGATTCTTTCCAGTTTTGAGTTTTTATAAATAAAGCTGCTGGAAACATTCTTGACCACTCCTTTTGGTAAATATCTGCCTTTATTTCTCCTGTATATATACTTTGGAATAAAATTTCTGAGCCAGGGAGGAGACATGTATTTAAGTTTTATAGAAGGTGTCATATAATTTTCCAAAGTGGCCGAACCAATTTATACTACTACCAAGAATATGAAAGAGGTTTGATCCAGATCCTCACCAATATTTAATATTTTAAAATCTTCTTAATTGTAGTTAGCTAAAACATTTTAATAAAATATCATGTCTAAATCATTTTGAATGTATACCCCTTTAACAAAAATTTTTAGTATGCTGTCCATTTTCTATATATATGCCTTTATCTATGAAATGCATATGCTTTTGAATGAAAACATACAGAAAATAAGCATTTTTTAAAAGTAAACTAAAATAGAATTAGTAATATTTCCTTCATCTGCTCCATAGATTCTTACACAATTTATGCAAGATCTCTATTGTGAGGGATCTGTATACCCCACAGATGATAATAAAATTAGCAATTGCCAGAGGAATGACTAATACCTCTTGCACAAAAGCCTTTCCTCACAAGCTCTGTGTACCACCAGTTTTTCCTGCTCCAGTTTTGGACATCATCTAGAGTGAAGTTTGCCTAGTCTAGAATTATAATGTAGAAAAGAACTCGGGGGCTGATGACTGTGAGTCATTACAGTGTAGCCAGCCCCTATGTCTTCCTTTGTGCTGTAGATCAAGCTAGTGCTGTCTTCCTAGTGGACGACTTTATGGCATGTGTGCATGCGTGGAATGTAACCATTTTTTGTTCCATGTTTATTTTGTTTGTGGCTAATTTTTCCTCTGTTATTGGTGATTCTTTTAAACTGGTTTTTCTCAGCATATGATATGGGTATCTCTGACATCTCTGACACTTTTTAGGGCTATCCATGAGGTCAAACCTATTTTCATAATGATACTAAGCTGTTATTTGCTCCTTGCATTTTCATTCTTTCACAAGGGTAGAGTGGAATTTTCCACAGGCTAAAATGGCTAATGGAATATGTGCTTGTATGTTTTTATGTTTTAAAAATATTTTCAGTTTTACTATCTAATATAGTAAATATAGATTGGTGTAACCTATATCAACAAAAGTTCTTTGGGTTCCTCAATAATTTTTAGGAGGTCAAAGGGTCCTGAGACCAAAAACTATAGGTTTCTTATAGTTTTGCAGTATGTTCCAAATAAAAGTGAGCTTTCCTTTTTTCACTGCACTTCTAAGTTGTTATTATTTTTAATTTGGAAACTTGAACAAATGGTAGTTTTCTGGTGGACAGATCCATTTCCATGCTTATAGAAGAAAAATGGGAATTGATTAAGCAATAAATTCTGTTTTCTTCTGTATGACATGAAGTCTGAAACTAACAGTAGAATCATCTTCAAATACAAAGCAAGTTTAAACTATCAGCTAATTTCAAAATGAGGCAGCACATTTTAACATAAGCCATAGAGCTTCCAAATGTTCTCAGTGGAAGGTCATTTCTATTGTCTTCATATCCAGTATATAAAATTTGAGTGCACCTCTCCACTCAAAAGTATTAACTTTTGGCACTTCTGACAGATGTCAGAGAATTCATCCATGCATTTATTTTACCTAGAAATTGTTGAAAGTTTCCTAAAATATTTTGATGTTTGAGAGACACAGGTTAGGGTTCGGTGATAGTTATCTTTTTTTTTTTTTTTTTTTTTTAAGGTTTTCTAAATTCTGTCTTGGAAGTTAGGACGTAAGTGTGTAACATGTCTGGACTATGTTAGCATTTCATAAAACTGTTGAAATGCTTTTAAATATTCCTTCTATATTTTTTACAAGAATTGTATTTATGTAAATTGTTATATTTTCCAGAATTTTCACATCCATGTGATAAATTCCCTCTAAGAGTGCTGTGACAGCATTTATTACGTCTCCTGATGAATATTTTAGTAATCAGATATTAAGAACTTCATTTCCATTATTACCTTGGTTGAGACAACTTTAATTCTAAATCTAACACTCACTTGGAGTAACTTTAGTGCTAGGAGTCCTGTTATGTATTTTTTCTCTGGAAAATTTTATTTTGATACTTTAATTTTTTTGTCTTATTTTATTTATGTTTTGGTATTTTAAATTGTACCCTATCTTTTGGACATAGGCATGACATAAATCAAATACATATGTAAATATTTGTATCATGAATTAGTGTCTAACATAATTGTAAAAGTCAAGGTGTTCAACATTTGAAATTATTATTTAAGTAGCAGTTATAATTTACAAAGAAGAGTTTTCTTCAAATACTTGAGGCTTTACTTTGTATGGTCAACATAATTTTTCCTCATATAAATGGTTTTCAGTCTTTTCTTTCCACTCCAACCCACAAAAGATTGCTGAATTACTCTGATTTTTAAGACTAGGTTGCTATATCCATGATCTGAGTTATCAGCTTTGTAAGTAGTTAAAACTAGTTGTGAGTGTAACCTATATTCACACTGTATAGAGTAAAATTTAGGCAAATTAAATTCAGACCAACTAAGCGGTTTTAGATTTTGAATGTCACTGAGTCACACATGCATGATTTTTATCATATTTAGACTCTTCCAAGCTCTTCCTGCCTTTCTGCTGTTTTATCTTTGAGGAGTAATGAGGCAAGACCAAAAATATTATTTTATAAGAATGAAACACATGTTTTGAGAAGAAAACAAAGTGCAGTAGGTGTTCTAACCAGGCAGGAAAACCAACAGAAGTTAACATTGAATTTTCATAGGTAGGAACTGAGATAAGAGCATTCTAGGCAAAGAGACAGCTTAAGCAAAAGAACAAAAGTGGAAAATTCAGTCAGTTAATGATGCCTTTAGAGAGCATCGCCCATGGTCTGCTCTGCCATTCTTTCTTGTCTGTAATGGCTGCCTGATACATTTCTCTCCACCCCCAGCCTCCCAATTTCTACTTTAACATTTCCCTTGGAAATTCTAAAATGAGTAATCTGATCTTAATTTGGTAAAAATTGAAAGTTTTTGAGAGGGTGTCAGGATTTTAGCTATGTGTTTCTAAAATTAATCTAGCAGGAATATGCAGCAAGAATTGGCATGTGGAGAAAACAGGAGACAAAGGTGGCAAGGTCAGTCATCAAGGCTCAAAACCATCTCATCACTGAAATATCAAGATTGAAGGCCCTAAATTTGATATTTTGGGAGTGGTATCTCAGCAATTTGATCAAGGACAAGAAATAGAAGAAGAGGAAGCAGATAGATTCCAGAAACACAAGATGGTAAACTCGATGTTCTTTCAGGGGTACAGTTCTAGAACAGAGTAGTACAGAGTTGATAACCAGGGGTGGTGGTGTTTTTAGGAGCCATCATAAATTCTCTATCTCATCATCTCTTTCTTGGTTGCATTTCCCTGGCTAGTAGATGGAGAAAATGTGATAGACACCATGGATTAGATTGCAGTGGTGCATTTAACAATGCCTGTGCTGTTATAGATAAGATTGTACAATTCAGGCCAAATATGAGGATAGTCCCACAGCACACTACTCTAAATGCAGCTTTTAAAAACTCTAACAAAAGAGACTAATACCTTGCTACTATAAACCAATATAACTTGCCCTGGATTTTACCCCTTGTGTAAATTCTTAAGATCCTGTTTTAATAAAATGTGTCAAAAGAAAGAAAATCAATTAACTTCTGCCTTTGGGAACGAAGAACCTTTCAATTAAATGTAGTTAGTCCTGCGGGCATTTGTGGAAGTGCCGATGAAGGCAAGCTGACAGCAAAAACTCTGTTTTAGTAGTTTTCTTACATACTTAAGCCTACAGAAATGGCCAAAGTGGAGACCCGTTAAATGTTCACATGAGCTGGATGAACTCCTAGGCCTTTCTCATTTGGAAAAATGGGGTCGCCACTTAGGATAAATGAGTCCTGTCCCATGGGTGGCTTCTGTGTCACTGGGAAAGGAGTTTCTTCCAGAAAGATGGAACCGAGAGAGCCAAAGTGCTTGCTTCCCAGGAAGAGAACAAAGGAAGAAAGGAAAGTTTCTCTTTGTATTCTCTACTCGTTAATTCTCAAAAAGAAAGAAATTAGATTATTTGAGAATTCACTTTCATCACTAAAATATAGCAAGAGGGACAGGAGGAGAAAGAATTTCACTTTCTATTGCCTGCAAGAAAAGATTAATTGAACAAACTTGCAGTACCAAGTTTAGTTTAGTTTCCCCTGAGGAAGAAATAAACAACAGTGGTGCTGAGAAACAGACTCTACATTGTACAGTCCATTAACGCTAAGGGAAATAATTAGTTTTTTCAGTGATGACTGATGAATTATTTTAACTTGTTTATAAGTATTAAGGCCATATCAACAAAGCGGTCTTCTAAATATTCAGGGCAAAGCAAAATACCAAAATCCTTTCTTAAAATTTATTTCAGCTTTAGGACGTTTGTCCCAATTATTTAATTTCCTTGAGCCTATAGTCATTTTCATATACACTCACTAAGTGACAGGATTATCATACAAATAAAAATTATGAGGAACCCTTGCAAAATTAAATATTTTTTCTGCAGTATTTTAGCTAAGTTTCATTCATCAAGATTAAATCAAATGTAACATCTAACTTTTCTGAACATCAATCATAGCTAAACATCAGTAATAACTTGTTTAAGGAAGGACTTGGTATACTGAAATTGTTCTACGAAACATGTGATCATCTTATTTGAGGATCCTTCAGCAGAGAAAAGATAATACTATGTTTTTTACTTTTACATGCTGGAGGTAATGATTCACCAAATTCCACAACTTGGACTTATTAACATATGAGTCTGTATGCATTTCATCATTGAACTACAGTGATTACTATTTCTAGAGGACTGAAATTAAAGACCTCATTTTTACACATAAAGGGAGATTGTGGTGATTATATATAAATAATTGCGTTCAAAAGCTAAAATTGATCGCTTCCTTATTCTGAGAAAGTGCCATGTTATGGAATAAGAAGTTGATTCTCAGATGAATTCCATATATTTTTAACCATTGAATTTTACATTTTTTAATTTTTGGAAGAGTTAAGAAAGTTTGAAATCAAACTATGACATCTAATCAAACAAGGAGATACCTGAAGAATCACAGGTTTTCTTTGGGTACCTGAGAGACTTTTTGTGAGTGATAATAAGAGCTGGTAAAATGATGGTTATGTTAGACTTTAAGACTATGGCAACTATTTTTCCTCGTATTTAGAAAAAATATCTGACTGATTGGAAAAGTAAGTGATGACTTCTTATGTTTACTCATGCTGAAAATGTTTTATATGTGCATGTTTAATGTCTGTAGGTAGAATAAATGCCAGTGAGTTGTCAAAGGAGCTCAACTTCGCAAAGTAGTTTAGAAGCTTAGATTGCCAAGACCTTTACTCTAGCTGATCTTCACATATCATAGGAAGACTTATTTTTCTTCAATAGATAAATATATTTTATAATCTATATGTGAAAATATCAGAAACATTTTATATTGTTGATAACTTCTTGACGAAGAAGACGTGTGACTGACTCACTGGAGCTGGGGTTTGTCTTCAAGACAGATGGAGTTATCCCTTCAATACTGAGTAAAGACAGTACACAAAAATCAATGGTGTGTTAGGAAATTACTTGCTATTTGTAAGGGAAGGAGGAGCCTTTACAATAGCAAAGGTGGTCACAACTTTATATAAAGCATTAAAATTAGCATCACTAACAGTAGGACAATCTGACAGTTTATGGCTCTTGAGGCAATGCAATATGAAGCACACAGCATCATCTGTGGAGTGTTCTTGCTAATAATGTTAAACTTCAATCTAATAAAACCTTTCAACATAACTTTCAGTTTATAGGAAGCACAGGAATATAGGAACAATTTAAATGATGCTACAGTGAACCAAGTAGACAAATGGACATATGAAAATGTGGTCGGTCATTCAATAGAAAACTGTCCCGGTCACTTTAAAATGTGAATGTAATGGGAAAAGTAGTCAGGGGACTGTTCAAGATTAAAGAAACTAAAGAGGCATAATAAGCAAATTAGACCTGTGTTAGTTATTTATTGAAGTATAAAAAATCGCACCAAAACTGAGTGGTTTAAAACAACGAACATTTATCATCCCATGATTTTCGTGGGTGAGAAATTTGGAAATGGCTTGGCTAGGTGCCTCTGACTAAAGATCTCTAACGGGGCTGCAATCAAGCTGTTGACTAAATTGTAATCTCATCTGAAGGCTCATCTGGGGAGGGGAGAGTTGGAGGAACAGTTATCAAGCTCATTCATGTGGCTGTTGGCAGGTGTCAGCTCCTTGCTGTGTGGGTGTTTCCACAGGACTCCCTCACAAATTGGCAGCTTTTTTCTTTCAGGATGATTCAAGAAAGAGTAGAGAATGTCCAAAATGAAATCCATAGCCTTTTATAACTTAATCTCAAAAGCAACATACTTTCACTGTTACTATACTCTTGTCTTTAGAAACATTTCAGTAGATCCAGCTTACATGAGAGTGCTAAGGTGGCAAAATTATATAAGAACATGAAGAGCAGGAGACTGACACCATTTAGGACTGTCTTAGAGGCTACTGACCACAGCTGCATAAAGCCACAGTAGATCTGATGACTTTTATTATACCCACTAAAGCTATGATTTTCTACTCCTTTTATAGTTCCTTGAGGTTTTTTTTTTTTAAATCAGCTTTTCTTTTTCAAATTTCTATGCTCCCAAAATATAACCTCTCTTCTACCTAAATCTATTTCTTTACTCCTTCGATCCTTCACATTATATTTACTCTTTGATAGTATTTAGTGTGATCTGCATCTGCTGATCAGCTATGTCTTCACTAGAGCTACATTTAGAGCCATCTGACACTTAATTAGTTGTTAAAAATACTATACGTTCTTTAATCATATGTAATGCTCTACCTTAAAATTTTATCCCAGGCTATGCACATTTATTAATATTAGAAAGTTGAATTACTTATTTTTTTCTAGTTCTGGTGCAATATAATTGTGATCTCAACAGTGTAATCATTTATTAAATTGTTTTTAAAGTGACTTTAAAAAGCTTTTGGAATAACATTCAACACTTTCAACCATGAGATAATAATATCCCCAGAAATAATTACTAAATCTGTGTTAAATTTTTCTGCCTTTTTTTCCTACTAATTTCATTAACTACCTTGTATAGCATCCAAAACTATTTCTAGATTAGGGTTTTTTCTGTATTGCTGTATCTTTTCCCAACAGTATATTGATTGTCAAAATGAATATCATCGGTAGAACTTAGTTCAGATTGATACATGCCAATTCCTTCTGTTCTTAGGGATATTTAAGAGGAACAAGGGTTGATTTTTAGGTATTTTGTGTTCTGTGAAATCCAGGGTATTTTCATATTTTAACCCTAGGACCAGGAGATTTTAATGTGATACTTAAAAAAATGTTTTTCTGAGAGCAAACTCACTATATATTCATGGTAGAAAATATAGAAATTACAAGTAGCCATAAATGATAAAGTAAAATATACTTTAACCCTCCACCCAGGAAAACTCACTGGTAACATTTTGGTCTATTTTAAACCATCCTTCCTTTACCCACCAAGAGATTATATATGAGGGAAGGTGAGGATGTCTGCATGTAAGAGGATAAGAGAACAAAGAAACAACAACAACAACAAAAGATTAAAGAAGCCTGAGGGTAGGAAGGCCATCTAGAGCTGGTAGGGTGTCTCCATAAACTTTTTCTTTTTTTTTTTTTTTAGGCAAGGCAACACTAGGTTGTCCTCACAGATTGCAATTACCTTGTCAGCTTACAATAGCTTTTTTTAAAAAAAAATTTTATACATACAGCACCTGGTCTTCGTAGGTGGTGTCCCATCCAAGTACTAACCAGGCCCGACCCTGCTAAGCTTCTGAGATCAGACGGGATCAGGGTTATTCAGGGTAGTATGTCCATAGACTCCGTAAATTTTAAAAGTCCCAAGTTACTCCTAGTCCTTGCTATATCATCTCTAGAGTTCTCTGCATTTCTAGGGTGACTTATTCTCATTAGTACAAAATGGCTAGTCTCGTTTACCTTTCATCTCTGTGTTGTAATCAGTAGGACGGAAGAGGAAAATTGAATGGGGGCCACTCTCTGCTCTTAAAAGAGACTTCCTCAAAATTCCATATGGAAAAATATAAATACTTAGAATTGGTTGGAATTTAGTTCACCTAGTTGCAAGTATAGCTGGGTACAAAGTAGAAATCTTAGAGAAAATATAAAAATAAATGAAAGGCAATATTAGAATTTATATCAGCAAGAATTCTCTCTAGATGGTAGGATAATGGGTGACTTAATTTTCTGTGTGTTTGTGTGTATGAAAAGTACACACACACACACACATATATACATATATATACACATGTGTATATATGTGTGTACATATATATATATTTCCTATAGTAAACTTATAGTTACTTTCTGTAAAATAGCTGAATATATCAGGCATTTTTCATTTGTTTTGAAATAATTAACTACAGTTGACCCTTAACCCATGCGGGGGTCAGGGGCACCAAACTTTTGTACAGATCAAAATCTGTGTATAACTTTTGACTCTTTCAGAACTTAACTACTGATAGCCTACTGTTGAATGAAAGTTTTACTAATAACATCGACTATTAACACATATTTTGTATATGTAATATATACTGCATTCCTACAATTAAGTTACAGAAAAGAAGACACATTCAAGAAAATCACAAAAAATGTATTTACCATATTTATTGGGAAAAAAAATTCATACCTGAGTGGACCTGTGCAGTTAAAGGTCAAAGTTAAACCTGTGTCATTTAAAGGTCAAAGTATTTTCTGTTTTAAGAAAAATCTGCATAAAAATCAGTACTGGTATTGTCATTTTGAAGAGAAGTAAACTGATTCTTCAGAGACATTGAGAAATTTTTCAATACCACAAAGTTTATGGAAACTGTTAAGATGGAAAGTTGATGGAAACTGTTAAGCGTTTAAAAGATGTTGTTTTAAATTAGTGCTTATTGCACAAAGCTACAGTTGCTCCTTCAGAGGAGAACTGATGTTTATTAAGCGCCTCGATGTGCCAAGTGCATAAAATATATACATAAGATTCCCAGTCGACTTAATCATTGAAACCAAAGATCAGCAAACATTTTCTATAAAGAGCCAGCTCATTAATATTTTAGGCTTTTTGGGCCAAGAAACAAAATCAGGAATACTGTTTAGGTACTTATATAACCAAATATAAAACAAACTTCTTTTTTTCCCCAACCATGTAAAAATGTACAAACCATTCTTAACTCATGGAGGTTAAAAATCAGGTGGCAGGCCCTTGCTTGCTGACCTATATTCTACAAAGCCCAGTGAAATATACAGATAGTGATTTTCTCTTTCTGCCAATGAGCAAATAGTGACTTAAGAGTGCTTGTCTATGTTCACGAAACTAGTAAATAGCAGGGCTGGGATTGAGCCCATGTTTATGTGACTTCAAACCCTATACCCTTTCTACTTGGCTATGCTGTAGAACGTGTAAACTCTTTTATTGAAATATAGGTTTTCTAGTGGAAGAAAATGTCATCTTAAAAGGGAAGAATATTTCTAGACCCTTTCAGGATTGTGAGGTTTGAAGTTAGGCATTTCCATCTCACCCGATGCCACTTCAAGCAAGTTGACAACCCATTTAATAAAACACGAATAAGCTCTTGAAAGAGTGAGGCCGTGTCTTGTTACGGCATTTATTTCATTTCAAGTGAAATTGGTTTTGCTCTTCGGCATTAGTGTAGGTTAGAATCTTTGTGTTCACAGGGGGAAAAAAGAGGAAAGATAATATTTTAACTTTATTTGAAAATAGAGATTTCGAGAGGTTATAAGCAATGTTTTTCTTCCCCATTCTATTTAAATTATATTGTGATTGTCTTTTTAAGGACGAGCGCTCAGATGCCTGGATTGTCACCCAAAGGATAAACATGGAATGCAATGTATTAGTTATGACTAGCAACAAATCTGCCCCGGCCAGGGGGACCTGACTTGCTGAGCCATGCACTCAAAAACAAGAAATGACAGGTGACAATCGAAGTTGACAAGGAGGGGCCTCTTAGGAAGGTGTCTTGTGAATTGAATATGAAGAGTGGAGTTACTGAGTGGCCTAGAAGTTCATTGTTTCTCAATAGCTAGAGGTTTAAAGAACGTTGACAGAAATAGTCACTGGGTGTCTATTAATTATAGCTAACCTCTGTTGAGTTCCCATGGCTTGCCAAGCTTATCACATAGCTAGTCGTGAAATTCTAATTTTTATAGGAACCCTGATAGGTATTTATTATTTCTACTTTATAGATGAAGAAATTGAGTCTCAGAGTGATTAAGTTGTTTCTGAGGTCACACATTTGAAGGCGGCAGTGCTGCATCTAAATACAGTCGTTAACTTAAAGCTTATGCCTTTTCCACCTTACCATACTACTGCTTATACTAACTAGTTAATGTGCACCAGAGGGCAGTGCTGGGGGCGTGCACAGAGCATTTCTTTGACTGTTTTAACATAATTTTGCTTGTGAGGTGGATACAGCATTTCCAGTTGAACTGAAACCACAATTATAGGTAATTTGTGGTTCCTGTATTCATTGAATATATTTGGGGAATAATGTGACTTTTTTTTTTTTAATTTGGAACCCATATATATTAAGCTACTGAAAAACTGAGAAAATGAGATATTTTTTACTTTGCTGCTGCTGAGGTTTCATGCCTAACCATACTGAAAGGGAAGAAGTAGGTTATTTTTTTCTTCAGTTAACATGATTGTACAGCACAATTCAAATATAAAGATTGTCAAAGTGAAGTCTACAGAAATGCTTTACTGCGAAGGTAGAGCTTGCTTTGAGATGAAAGTTAATAGGTTTTACAAAGTCTTTCTAAATAAAACATTTAGAACAAACTTCTCAAGTCTTTTGAATATGGTAAAGTGATTAAATAACATGCTTTGTTAGGCATTGAAGAATATGAGTGGAAATATGAACAGCATTTTATTGGTTTGAGGCCTTTTATGTTCTAAAGCTATTTACTTTTCTGGCATCATCTCTTGCTGTTTGTTACCACAGATTTTTTTTTTTATTCCTGCCGTAAACTTTATTTCTTCAAACGCACATATTTCTTACTTTTCCTCTGGAGCTTTGCCCTCATCCTGCTGTAGAGCCGTGCTCCCTCTCTATTGAGCCAATGCTCGCTGGTTCTTCATCTACCTATGGAAATAGCCCCTGCCCCGCAACCCTATAGTCCTGAGACTAGAGTCCTGTCCTCCACGAGCTCAGAACCCATATGAATTTCTCTAATATTATTTGCTGCAATGTCCTGGCATTTACATATTGATTTTCCCACTAGGCTGTGAATTCCTTGAGGGCAGAATTTATTATTTTGTCTCCATAATATAATGCCTGGTCTGTAGCACAGACTCTGCTAATGCTTATTAGTTGATTTTATGTATTAAGGTTTGTTTAATCTCCCAAATAATGTGTTTTACTTTTAATTCACCTAGCATTCTGCTTTTATGCAAACTTTTAATTGTTGAAGTACTATAGCAAAAGAAAATTCACTGCATCAGTTGTTTAGATTTGCCCACTTCATTGCTATGGACTTTTCTCAGAAAGTCTGAAAACTGGTTTACTTGCAACTCTTTTTGGCCAATATCAATATAAATTGTTAAACATAGTAATAAAGACATTTATTAGTAAAAAATAGATTGAAAAGTGATGGAATATATAGCTCATGATGAGGACTTTTAAGAAAAATATTTAAAATATAACATTCAAGGTAATAGTGAAATTTCAATAATATATGTGCTCATGTACCTTAATTTAAAGAATTTCCTTTGTTCTGGCCCCAAAGTTTTTTGTTCTTTTTGTTTTTAATTGTTTTTTTTTTGTTTGGTTTGTTTCTCCAGAGTAATAAAATATAACAAGATATATATATACACATCTTGTTTTATATATATATATTTTATATATATATTTTATATATATATATATATATCCCTATTATCCTCTCATATCTGTGTCAAAAAAGTGGAAAGATAGTTAAAAGCCATATGGGAAGAGACAGAAAATACAAATTTGAGTAATAAAGTCCTACACAGCCTTTGGGCAGTTCTAGCAGTTTCTACAAGGAGTTGTTTGCTAAAACCCAATCAAATCTCCAATATATAATTCTAAAGGGAGCCTTCTTTTTAAATCAAAGATAGAAATAGTCTTATGTTGAAGGTGTTCTACAGCTGTCAATTATCAGCCTCACTCATTGGGGTCCTAATACCTGCTTCTTTGTCCTCTTTGTTCCTAAGTACCAAACCAAACCTTTTTCTTTTCCCTAATTCTAGGAAATCACAAGCTGGTAGTAATAGGGATTTTCCAAGTTGAAGAAAAAATTTTGATGTCCCTAGGTTGTTTAGCAGACTGATTGGAGTAATAGGAAATGAAAACAACAACAAGTTGTTCTGAACCAAACACATTTTTTAAGTGCTGAAATAGTCTAATTTTTCCAGCCCAAGCAGCAGCAGCTGATTATAGGCTACATTAACAACACATGAATTTTGAGGCTGAAATATTTGAAGGGAGATTCAAGAATCTGACTGTAATAAGAGCTCTAATCACATTGAGATCGTCTGCCAGAGTAAATGGGCTCTGCATCAGTGATATGTCAGAAACGTAGAAATTGATATGTTAGGATTGCCCCGCTTCTATCATCATCACAAGGAAGGGCTGTTCTTTTTTCTTTTTTCTTTTTTCTTTTTTCTTTTTTTTATTTTTAACATTTATTTAAACATAGGTTTTCAGAATTTGAATAATGTTTGAAATACATAAAGATGAAATACACATGGTTATTTAATGAAATGCACATGACCTTCCCAACTCATTTCTACTACCCTCACTTAATATGTTGCTGTACTTTTCTGAGTTTCATATTTAAAGTAATGGTGGAAACATTTAGCGTAGAAGCCAACAAATTGATCTTTTCATTTCCCCCATGTCCAGCCCATCCCCCCACCATGTTTAGTGGAGACATTTAATCCAGTGATTCAGGGAACAGTTTCAATGTTTGCATTTAGAATAAGAAAATGGATGACAAGGAAATAGAGTCAGTAGCAATACATGCCTCATTGATTTCACATAAAGGTAATATTTTTGAAAATTCATCTTTATTTGGGGATGTGTGTAAAACTGACAGGAATTATACTGAAAACTAGCCAAATAGCTATAATAAACAGGGAGCTGACTGCTTTGGATATCCATAGTTCTTAATAATCATAGTAATTTACTAACCAATACTCTGAAAGGAATAACTGTTCTCTACGTTACTGTAATTACTGTAATAATGTGGAGCCTTGCCTTCCTATGAAAGTTAAATTGCCAAATTTTGTTGATGAAACAGAATCTCCTATAGCTTCTCACTGACCTAGTCCCATGAGGGGAACCCCAATGTAGGTAGGGAATTGCTCTCTAATATTAGTTAGCCAATGTTATCCATTATTATGTGGATAGAATTTGCATTAACCAATAGCAATACTCTCCTTTTTTTTTTTTAACAAAAGCATTTTATTCCATTTATAGTTAAGAAATGCAGTATCTAAGTAAGTTTTGTCTATAATTCTTGAGGATGCCATTTTGACTAACAGAATTCACTATGTGACAGCCTTGTCTTTCTCCCAGGCATTTCAAATCTAGTTTTAATTTAGATCAGCAGTTTAGGAACAATCTATTTGCCAAATGTGTGTGGCAGACCATCTCTTTTCTCCCTAATATCTGTCTGTGGAGCACTTTGAGATTTTGCTAAAATGATGAATTGATATGTCTGGCTGGAAACAGCTTGTTACCCAGAGCCGTGGTGTACATAAATTGGGAGCCTGCACTCTGAAACAAAGACCACAGGTGGTATCTTGTAATAAGGCATCTGTGGATGTTAAGGATTTTTGAAGTTGTTTGATTTTTTCTCGTTTTTCTCCATTCAACCTAGAGTTTTCTTATTAAGCTAACATCTCATTTGCTAAAAGATTTGTTGTATTATTAGAGGAAATGCCTTTACATTTCAAATATACCCGTCTATTTTTATTCTGATACTTTTTACAATTATGTATTGGCTGACAACTTATATGGATCATGGAGTTTCAGGAGGCCCAGAACACAGCTTTTCTTTGTAATGTTACCTATGTCCTTATTGAACCTGCTATTTTAAAGAAAAATAAGCACAATGTGGCATCTGTGACATAAGAAAACCAATACTAAATTTTAGACAATAGTAGGGTAATTAAAATATAGGGCTTTATCTTTATGGAATATAAATTATGAATTCCCAAACTTCCGTGTTGGAGATGTCAGAGTTCATCTAGTCCGGATTGCCAGTTGACAAGTGATTTAATTACCTTGTCAAATATCATTTTTATACCTACTTAAATCATTCCAGTGATAGAGAACTTACCTCCTCTCAAAGAAGCTCACTGCATTTTCAGAATGCCTCCTGGCCTCTCTATAACTTATCTCCAGTGAGCCAATCTCACCCTCTGTCACTTACAACTAATTACTGTTTAACTCGGTTTTGTTCAACAAACATGCATTGGACATTCACTCTGCCAGGCATGAGTCAGATTTCTGGGCTGCATGGTTGAAGAAGAGACAGTCCTTTTTTTCCAAAGAGTTTATAGTCAATTGGGGTGGCAGAAAAGGGAAAACAAGATTACGGTATAATATATGCCATGTTAGAAATAAGCACAGAGTGATTCAGGAATGTAATAAGAAAGTTCATAATGTGGACTTACAAGTAGGCTTTCAGAAGGAGGTAATGTTTAAGGTCAGTTCTGAGGGAAGCACAATGAATTACAAATATTAAAATAGTATAAGTTTTTAACAGATGAAAAAACTTCCTTGTGCAGTTGCATTTTCCAATTTAGTAGTGTCAAAAATTTATGTTGTGACTGAATTTGTTCAAACAAAAACAAGTGAAATATGATAGATTCTTGAGTTTTGTAATGGACACTTCTGGAGAACTTTTTGGCTAACACAGATTCAACATTGGTCAGCTGGACTCCTTTCAATGACTCACTGACTCTAATCTCACTCTCTGATTCACACTTGTGTTCTGGGCTTTACATACAGTATTTCATTTGATCTTCATAACAGTGCTCTCAAGTAGATACAGCAATCAGCATTATAGATCATGATTCTCCTGGGTCTACCAGTTACAAACTGTGAAAACTGAATCTGGCATTATTAAGGTGGAACTGTATTTTTGAATTATATGAAGGTAATGCCCCCAGCTAATGACTAGGTGATATGAGAACACATTCTCTGGGACACTGTCCAACTTGCATATAGCTTTAACCAATGGAAGCAGGCCCTTTATTGCTCTAGAAGACATCTGAATACTAAAAGAGGGCACCATCTCATAGGGGCTTCCAGCCACTTCCCCCCTCTGACCTTTATGTGTGGTTCTTACAGTCTTGGTCAGTACTGGCAAACATGCTTCATGGCACTGGGGTTTTCACTCATCTATATTATAAGAAAAGTTCATGCTTTGTATTTGAGTGGCATTTAGCAATAATTTTGAGACTGCTATTAGAATTTTACATTGGATTACAAAGTTATATATTTATGTGTTTGTATATTATGTATACATATATGTGTATAAAATACATATATATCACTTTAAAGTGTGACTTTTCTTTGTTTCTTATATATGCATATTTGTGGTAATGTATATTATGTGCATGTGTATGTGACATTGTGTATATTACATAATTTTAAGAAAAAGCAAACATTCATTGAGCTCCTATTCTTGGTTACCAAATTAGGATATTATCTTGCCTGCCATTTCTGACCAAGAAATAGGGATCAATTTAATATTTTAAAAAATTTAGGATATTAATAGAACTACATTTAAGGCTTTGGGATATTTTGAGATCAAATGACAATTATGATTGCAATTCTAATACCAATTATCACTAAAAATCTCTAGATGTAAATTTTTTAATAAATTGTTTTTTACTTAAATTTTATGAAATTAATTTTAATTTAAATACTGATTTATAAGAATAGTTATTTATTTAAAAAGTTTTTGAAGTGTTTTTGTTTCTCAGAGAAAATAAAACAAGTTCACATGATCAGCATTCAAATGATAGGACGGTCACCATATTTGGGTGGGTGCATACTAGGTCAGGTAGTAGCAGTTAGGTTGCCATGGTGACCATTTAGAATCTTGTTTACTAGGTTATGTAGGCAGCTTCATATAAAAGATCTCACACCAGCTTAGTGACTATTCAAAATAAATTTTTGGAGGAAAGAAGCAGGTCAAATATTAAAAAACAGCAGCCATACCCCTAATACGATGTTCATCTTGAATCTTGCCCATCTCCTGTCTGCCAAGCTTAAGTAACAGCTATTCCCATTATTGAGAAGGTGAAATGGATCATAGGACTGCCTGACTTTGAATAGGGATTACCAAAATAATTCTTTATGTTGCTACCATTTCTCGATTTATGATCTGACTTGCATTTGGAATGCACACAACATCCTTTGCTTTTACATAGAAATATTAAATTTGAATCAAATTATAAATGGGATACTTGTTAAAAAAATGTCCGTAGAAACTCCCTGGTTTAGTTTTTACCTCTCCTATTGTTCCACTAAGAAATGAGTCTCTTTCCGTTTGAAAGAAGCAAAGTAAATCAAGATAAGGAGGAATAAAGAATAAAAAGAAAAGAGTGTCTTCATGTTTAGTTATTATAGAGTTATGCATATTACTATGTTCACACAATTCACTTGTGGTTAATAAAATTTAAATTTTTTAAAACTTAGAAATAGTTTTTGTTATTCAGTGCATTTGTCCATAACTCCATTTGACAAAAAGAAAAAAAATATTAAAAGAATGACATTTTCAAGATTATGTGACAACACTGATAGTATGATGAGCCATCATTCTCATGACAGATTTTGGAGAGGGGAGAAGAACCCAGTAAATACATGCAATGACTGTAAGGCAAGGTCTAATTACAGAAATGTCAAAATGTGAAGGAAGCATTCTTCTTAGGAGGAAAAAAAATGAAAATTAGTAATAAAAGGATATTAGTGAATAAGAGGATTAAAAGATTAAGAATAAAAAAAGCAATATAGGTCATGCAATGGCTGCTGTTATTAGAATTTTGTTCTGATGATGAAATGTTTTTAAAAATATCTTGAGAGATATTTGTATGCCTATGACTTTGATATGTATTCATACCTATAATTAATTTTAAGTCACATTTAGTTATTGCTCCTAAAATAAAATATGTGCTTTCACTTTTATTACTATAAAATCATTTGGCACCAAATTCTACTTTGCTTTTGGCAGGAAGGATAGCTGTGGTTTACCAACAGGAAGGATGACAGAGCATTGGGTTTGGCACAAATTCTGAAGGAATATCAGGGGCTAACAACTAGGCAGGTCAATAAAGAACAAAAAAAGTTTAATTCAAGGTCTAGATTATGTTGGAAGCCAGAGGGATGAAGTGTCATATAAAAGACAAGAACAGGAATTCACATGTGGTCCAACCAAAAGTCCGTTAAGCAATTTGCCTTGCCAGTGTTTGTAGGTCTACAGTGAAATATCTGATAATGCTTCTTGAGGATGCCAAACAAGCTCTTCCCTTGACGAGACTGGGTTGAGTTTTTGTTAGACCATCATATATTTGTTGATTATCCTGTATTATTCCAATGCATCTGTATTAAAGTATATGTGAAGAAAAGTAATTCTAAATTGGTCCCACTTCCTTACCTCAGTTCTTGAGTAAATAAAATGTGCTGTACTATATAATCTCACTTCTTGTAATAAGATTGATTTCCAACCCACATGTGTAAATCACCTTTATCTTGGAGTGGGTGATCACACTTGACAGTTTTGTACTACCTTTAATGAACATAATATTTTATAGTTGACAAAATAATTTTCATTGTTACTTATTTGGGTGATATGTTCCCCACAATGTCCTTTATATACAGTACTTAACATATATTAATTAAATGATATAGTTCTTCTGTCTGACCAAACTTCGTTGAAAAGCTTTTAAAAGTAAGTGCAGATTTACTATTTGCCATTTACTTTTGTTTCTGATTATCTGCAATTACAAAGTTATAAAACAATGTATATATACCCTTAATTCTGAAATTAATCCAAGAACCAGCTCCCTAAAAATGGACAACCAAACACCCCACATGTACCCAAGCAGACGTTTAGATTTTAAAGATACCTAGGGATGAATGCATCAGTGTTTATTGTTAAAATAATTCATAGAGAGAGCTACCTCCCCAGACGAGCTGAGGTGCTCATCCCTTTCTAGACTAAAACCTTTACCTGATGAGCAAATTGGAAGAACCGTTATTTTGCTTCCATTCCTGTTCCTCTGATGAAGCATTAACAAACAGTAAAACAGCCAAAGAAGAAAAATCTGATAATTTGTATCAGTCCTTGAATATGTGACTCAGTTTTATTGGGGTTTAATGATTAAAATTAAGATTGACAAAATCGAACTGGTCTATTGTCCATGAGCTTCACCATGATCAAATAAATGAAGACTGATAATAAACCAATGACAGGATTCTATTATATCTATAATACAAAGTTTCTTTAAATCTCAATTCATCAAAAGGATTAAAGGTTTCTGGTTAATTTTTTCTATCATACTAACATATATAGAGCTATGCAGATTTTATCTATATGTTCACTAATAGTCACAGAACATGATATAGTTTGTTTTTTAATATCTATGAGTGTTAGAAAATATCTATGCCCGTGCCCACTCTCAGCAAAGATATCAGTTCCCTTTTGCAAAGATTTAATTTTGTTGGTATCTTGTTTATTCCATGAAGAAAATAAAATTAAAGCTAAACAAGATACAAATGTCATATTAGTAGGGTTTAAAAGCATAACTTGGACATGGTTCCATAGTGTAGTAGTTAGCACGTCTGCTTTACACGCAGAAGATCCTGGGTTCACACCCCAGTGGAGCCATGGTCCATGGTCTATGATTATGCCACCCTGAACAAGCTTGATGTCTGATCTCGGAAGCTAAGTAGAGCTAAGCAGGGTCGGACCTGGTTAGTACTTGGATGGGAGACCACCTAGGAAGACCAGGTGCTGTAGGCTTATGTAATAATATAAAATAAAATAAAAGCATAACTTATTCTGGTTAGTACTATTCATATGAAAAAACATAATTGTTCTGTAAAAATATTATCTACATTAACTACTTCTTTGTATCACAATATGGAAGTACTCTCAGAATATTTCTTTTAGAGACACAGAATTTTGGCATGCTTAACATGAGTTCTGGAGGTATCCCGGAGTTCAAATTCCTTTTCTTCAAAATGAGCTAATGTTAAAACTTGCCTGGTAAAATGTTTTTGGGGGGGAATTAGTGATAATGCTCATCAAGCACTTAGCACACAATTTAGTACATAGAATATGCTAAATAAATAGTTGTTACCTATCAGTTAAATCTTTGAGAAATGTGTCAGATCTCTAAAATAAATCCTAATGAAGTGCTTCTTTCTGTTTTTTTTTTTTAATTTTTTAGCCTACTTAAATCTTTTTTTAAATAAAATATCAGAAATAAGTTCTTTGTAGCTAAAGGATTAATATCAACAGCTTTGACAACAGAGTCTAAGTCTTGATTGTTGCTAATATGAATTATAACTGACGGCTAGTTTTCAACACTACTTGGCATAGTCTCTAAATTGCCTGAAGATGTTTTGATGATTCAGATTCAGAATAAAGTATTCTCTAAGTAGGATTGTTAGACAACAGCAGTCACTTTGGAATGGTTTTTATCCTCAAATGGAAATGCCTGTTTTGAAGTTGGGTCATGAATTAGTTTGCAATAATGTTACCTCAGGTGGCATAAAAGTATACACAGTGCTACTAAAAATCAGTGACCTGCATTTTGATTTCAGGGAGCATTTTTTTATTGTCGTTTTTTAAGAAAGCATAAAATAAAGGGAGTAGGCTGGTGGAAGGCAGGTGAGACAATTGCTGGGCCCTCACTTATCCTAACAGCGGCTCCGCTGCTCATTAACGACATCTAATGGCATCATGTACCCTGGCCTCCCTGTGTCTCAGATTTTTATATTTAAAAGAGGGCGGATGATGATGATCTGTGATGCTTCTCCTGTCTCTGGCATTCTGTATTTCTGATTTCTAAAATACTTAGAACTACTTTGTCAAAATTTGCCTGCCGTTGTAAACTAAACAATATCATAGCCACTCAAAACCACAAATTCAAAAGAGCGATGATTGAAACAAAGTAAATATGCATGTGATCTCAGAAAACAAACAAAACAAAATTTTATTAAAGAGAGAGTATTGGCAGAGAGGTTGAATATTATAAGCTTGTTTCATGATTTGTGAAGTAGAAAATAACTTTTTCTTTAAATGTAATGACTTAACATTTAAAAAGAAAATACATGCAATTACAAGTAATTCTGATGAGTTAAATAAAATTTTATATATAAAACATTGTATCAATTATTGAAAACATTTTTTACTTAAATGAGTTTTTACCTCTAGATAGGCTAACTTTGGTAATTTAAATTTATGATTTAAAATAATAATGATGGTTGTTTTCTCCTTCCCTACCACATAAAAAGAAGCAGTAAGTTACTTATCTAAACTCTTTTCTTTCCTAAAAAAGGATAGCCCTTTTGCTGATCTTTTTTTTTTTTTTAAGTTACACATATACAGTAAATCACATACTCTTTGTGCATAATGTTTTACAATTTAAAGAAATATTTACAATTTACCTATATCCTCGGCCATCTAAATTTCTCTAGGGATTCAGCAGAGTCTTCTGCTGGCAATTGATAACCAGAGGATCAATCCTAGGAAATTCTTCAACATAGTGGTAGGGAGCCCAGTGAATGAATGCTCATGCCTCCTGTTAGATTTTAACATTGCATGCATTTATTCCAAAGTTCGCTATTTTAATTCACTTTTTAGATGCCATTGCCTGGTGTGCCTCAAATTTATGATATTTATAAATTTGGGATATCTATCTATATCTAATTTATATCCGCCTATATCACACAGAAAAAAATAGATTAAAAACAATCTTCTCCTCCAAACTTTAGTTCTAAGAGCAGATTTTTTTGTTGTCACAGCTTTGGAAGCCAGTGAGGCTGGTAGATATCCTTCAATGCACAGTTCAGCCCTGTCCCACCCCACTCCGCAACAAAGAATCACCCAGCCGAAACTGTCAACAGTGTTGAGGATGAGCACCCCTAGTGGGAAGTGGGGGAACGGGGTGGATGAGGCAACGGGCGGAATCAACACCTTGCTATGTGTATTAAGTAATCTTCCACGTATGATATATATAAAATTTTCAAATATATATTAAGACAGAAGACCACTTAGTTATTTAAGTATTATTTAAGTATTATTATCACTGTCAAGAAATTCAGAGAATTTTACTCAATATAAATATCAATATTTGAAAAATCCACAACAACCAGACATTAGGTGGGCCCACAGTCTCCATTGTGCCAACTAAGCAAATTTAGCAATGGACTTCAACATCTGAGTTACTTTTTAAAAAACATTTTACACACATACACAACCACCCCTTATATTTATTTACCTCTACCTCAAAGCACAGTATAAGGTAAAAGTGGCAAGTATATCAATTTCCATCTGACTCCAATTTTGAGGCTCTGCATGTTTCATTACACATTTTAGAGAATAAGAAGCAGCTGAGAGGGAGGGGGAGGGCTTTGGTCCTTTGGGGTTACTGAAGGAGTGTTGTGGTATATGTAGCTTCTTCTGAAGCTGCCTCAGACTTATGTTCCAATGTCAGCGCCAGAGCAAGCTCTGGAGGAACCTGAGGTGGGTGATGGTGGGCACCAGGGCTTCCCGCTGTGCAGCCTGCCTGCATGAGCAGAGCGAGGGCTATTGTGGCACAGATTGTTCTCTTTGTTATTGAAGGAAAAATGTTTATTAATAGGAAAAATGTTTATATGCTTGCTAGGGTGCAGTTTTGAAAACAGAGCCTAGATGCTCATTAAGGAAGACTTTCTGATTATTTCAGTTCCTCTAGTGAAAACATTTTCTTCTAAAATGTGGCTTAGGTTACGGCATCAGGGCTGTTAAGTAGTTTAGCATTGAAAGCGTAAGAACTTTTAATTTGTGACAGAACCCAACTAAATTTTATCCAGCTTTCCCATTATAATAATGGTTGTTTCATATAAAAAATGGTTACCTAGTCATAATAGATTGTAAGTTCTGTGAAGGTGGGAACTTTGGTCTACACTTAATCACTACTATATTCCTATTTCTTAGAACAATGCCTGGTAGATGAATTAATAAAAAAGGAAAACTTCTAGAAAGGCCTTTTGTAACTGAAAATGAAACTAAGGCTTATAATATGTGAATAAGTACCTAAAGTGATTCTTTTCAATAAGAGTAAATATTATGAGCGAACCGAATCCTCAGTCTTATGTAAAATGAGAATTAAGTACAATTTCCAATATGTGAGCACCTGTGTGTTTATTCCAACTTGAATATGAAGAAGACTAGCAGAAGCCTTTTCTTTTTTTCTTTTTAAAATATAAATACTTTATTGAACTCTATAAGCAAGGTCAGGTTGGGGAAGCTGTTCGAGTGGTATTTTCTGAAGTGTCTTTCTTGTATCTCAGTTTTGCAGTGCACTTCTGGATGTTTAGGAACCAAATTGCGGTGCTGATAATGCTCTGGACACCCACATGCAATTTGTTACACTGATGTTAAGGTTGGCAAATAAATTTCATGGTAAGAACTAACCCAGTAAAGTAGTAGGGGCTGCCAGAAGTACTATTTTGAGAAGGATCGTTAGGCATTTTGTGGTCTCAGCATTAACAACTGCCATGAGCAATTAGTGATATCTGCCATGATCAAAGGTTTGGAAGGCAGAAGCATATGTTCTAGGTACTTGCAATCCCTGATTTATGAAACCATATTGATAGTTTTCCCACAACATTTAAAAATAATAACCTATCTTAGGGCAAATCTCAGTTTGCACACACATACTCTCATACATATGTATATATCTATTATAAATAAGAAAACTCAAATCATATTAACAAATCTAAAATGTATATATATGTGTGTATGTGTGTATATGTATATATATTCTGTGTATCTATCTATATATATGACTGAGGAGACAGATATAGTTTTTAAAACTGTATAACAAAATATTACCAGGGATTCGGATACTGTATTGCTAACATGTAACCAGGCAGTTGATCTTTAATCCACTACAGCTCAATGTGGCAGCTGGCGATATCTGAATTTTAGACGTGAAGGAACTGAGGCTCATTCAAGTAACATGCTAGAGCTCCCATAGACAGTGAGTGCCTGAAACAAAGGTGAAATTCAAGTTTGTCTAACTCTGAAAAATAGCCATTATTATTCTTTGTGGTTTATTTCACACACATGAGAACACATAAGAATACTCCATTTATACATCACAAATAAAAAAAATCAATGAATACATAAAGAAATTGTGATATACACACACACAAACATGCACACACACACACACACACATATATAATAGAATATTATTCAGCCATAAAAAAGACGAAACCTTGCCATTTATGACAACATGGATGGACTTCAAGGACATTACAATAAATAAGTCAGAGAAAACAAGTACCATATGATCTCTTATGTGTGGAATCTAAAAACAAAACAAAAAACTCAAGTTCATAGATTGAGAGAACAAATTAGTGGCTGTCGGAGGAGGGGATGGGAGATGAGAAAATGGGCAAAGGGGGTATAAATTTATTTTCTAAAAATCTTTAAAAAAAAGAATCTAACTGTTAAAGATATATGACATAGCTTTATTGAAAGGATTGGGGTAAACTTTAAGTAACTTAGGGAATAAGTAGAGACTATAAGACAAACAAATAAAAAAAAAACCAGTGGATGCTCACAGTAATGATTTAACATTTACATATGACTTTAGGGTATGGTCATCAGAGATTATATTTCTTAACAGAAAATTTAAAGGCTTGTTCAAAAATATAGAAATAAAGTTGATATATAAATGAAAAAAGTAGAAATAAAAAGCAGTAATTTAGTTGAATGAAATGACTTTTGAGGAAAGATTTTTAAAAATAGTCAATCATTTAGATTCCGAGAGAGTTGAGAACAAATTCTTTGATCCATGAGTGTAATCAGTGGCCTTCTAGTAGTTTGGCAAACAAATATATATTTTAAATGTTTATGAATTTTAGTAATTCTGATTTTGTGTCCTTAGATGTTTTAATTGCATTTTGAGTGTAAAATAGTAGTTTTTTTCCTAGATGAGTTGTCAAAAAAATCATTTACATTGTATCAGTTTCTCCAAGAGTGATATATTAACTTTTAAACTCAAATATTTTGGAGCCTAAAGGAAATGTAGAGATGGTCTAGACTGCCCTCTCCACACCTAACTCTCTCAAACTGGTACAAAAAATATATTGTAATTAAGGATAGTGATATTTAATATTTTGTTTCAAATAGTACTGCTGATTCAGGACAGAGAAAACTAGTTTAGTGTTCTTTTTGCTACATCATCTATGTTCTCACCATAGCACTGGCATCAATGTTTTAGGAAGTTCCTGAGCACCTACTATGTGCTGGGGACTATTCTAAATTGTGTATAATGGATTGTAAACGAATACTCTGTGGGTGTCTAAACCTCAAAAAAGAAACAAAATTACAAAGAGTTATCCAAATCCCAAATGGAAAACTAGTGTTGACATCTGCTACGTGTAATTAGGCTTCAGAAACGTGTTTGCATAAACAAAAACACCTGCAGACGACTGAATGGCAAGGAAAAAGAAAACACTAATCCCATACATAGCACAATGAAGTGCATTGCGCATCATTTGCAATTATATATTATCAACCTGTGTGCTTTAAAGTTATTGGGAGATTTTCCCTTAGACTGATAAAACTTTAGCAGACAGTTGTGACTTCACGAATTTTACCAGTCATAGTTTAACCATATTTGTCAAGAAAATAACTTTTCAAAATATTAAATAACTATCCACTATGCATTTTTGGGACTTGGCATTTTATATCTGTGCTCTGCAGGCAGCCATCAGATACATTTATTGCCAAATGTGTGATGTGGGCATTGTAAAAGCCTCAAGGAAAAGGCCAATTCGGAAGAGAAGCAGCCTCCATCCTACTGAACACTCTTCCACAGCTGGTTATCTAATCACACACTTGTCTTTTATGGTCATTTTGGGGGTGTTTGTAAGTTTGCTATTTTAAGCATTTGTTCCTTTATCCAAGTTTATTTTTTATTGTTCAAACAGCAAGTGGTAAAGTGCAGACTTGCAAAACTGTTTTCATATCAGCAACTGCAGTTGTTTTTAGTGTATTCTCCCATATAGAATATTTTGGAAGACAGATGTCAATACTCCATGACTTTCATATGGAAAACAGGGGCTATGTTAATGTACTGGGGTTAGGGGAGCAAAATGGGGGAGTAAATTTAACTTTAACTTTTAATGTATGAACCATAGTCATTTAGTCAGTCAACAGGCATTATTAACTTCCCTCTATGTACTAGACATTTTTGCTAAGGTATTTTAATATTCCAGTTTTGATTTGATCTACTGGTATTTCCTAAAAACCAAAACCAAAAAATGCCTTAGGAAGAACTAGTCCACTGAGAAGCCAGATCTGTTAAGAATATCTGATTATATCAATATCTCTGATAGCGGTAAGAGGGTAAATATTTGTTCACCCACCTGGGATTGAGGAAGGCGTAATTCACATGATAAGCACTCTGGAGGCTTTATTGAGTCAGCAATAAATTAAAAATAACCAGCATTTCAATTACTAACAGAATGGCACGATAAATTACATAGTGTGGAATATAACACAATCATTAAAAAATTCACGAGACCTTTATGTACTAAAATGAGAAGACAACCCCATTTAAATTAGGGAAAAATGAAAAAGTTGTCAAAAATATGTAAGGAAAACTTTACATCTACACAAGTTTGAATATTCTTAGGAAAAGTCTAAGAAGATACACACCAAACCGAAACGAATATAATTTAGGGTGGTAGAGGAAGAAACAATTTTTTCCCCATTCCATTCTCAAGTTTTATGTCATTTTTCTACAATGGATTTTTAAATTAAGAAAATAAATATAAACATTCAAAACATGTATAAAGGAGTCTACTGGATGAAGGGCTTATTTGTACCCACGAGCAGATAAACAGGGTACATATGGGTGACTTAGAAGAGAATTGGAAATGGAAGAGGGAAATTATCACTCTACCTGATAAATTCAGATTACTGTAAACCAGATGAGTGTTAAAAAATTTTAAAGCAGCTATAGTAAATGGCAAATTATTTTTTCTTAATGCAATTTGGCAGTGTGCATTAATGTTTGGCATTATGTCATAAGGTGTTGTTCTTTTTATTAGTTTCAAGTATACAGTACATTGGTTAGACATTTATATAGTCTATAAGACGATCCCCCTAATTGCTCCTTCTCTCCTCTGGTTTTCCACCTAGCCACTACATTAATACTAACTGCATTCCCTATGTCGTGCTCCCCATCCCTGTGACCATCTATCAGCTACTAATTTGTACTTTATTAACCCTTGTTATTCTTATATCTATTAGTAGCTCATTATTTCTTTGGTTGTCACACTAGGGAAAATGGTAATCATTGGACATATGTCAAAGGACTCTGCTACGTTCTCCATCTTTGCATATGAATTAAAGTATGTATCAGGCAAGTTTGGACTGAGTTCTGACCTATCCCCTATCACTCACTTGATATGTGTTTGAGAGAGTATGTTGTATGTTAGACATTCTAATTTTCTATTCTAGGGGAGCTGCACATATTCTTCGTGGTGATGGGGTGGGGAGGAGAGACACATTGCTTCATTATCAATTTTAAAGTTGAGTTTCATAATTAGATAGCCCGCATAGTTTTTTTGCACATTCTGGTTCAGTTGCGTGCATGTGTCCTCTGCCACACCATGGGAAATGTGATGACTGTGCTGTGCCACGAGGAATGCAATTATGTGGATTTCCAGCCTATGCATTCTCTCAGTCCAAGCAACCATTTTGCAAGCATGGAATTAAATTTGCTTCTAAATCTCAAACAGTGAATCACTTTCTCCTACTTTAAGGACCTCTCTCCTTTTCATTTATGATATTTTCCCTTGGAAATAAGGTTTTGCTTGAGATGCAGGAATTTCGGTGCTACTGTTTAGGAAACTCTGACACATAGGCTATCATCAAGTAGTACTCTTATTTGTTTTCATGGAAAATAAAAACACTTATTGGATTGCTAGAGAAAAAGATCAGGTGTGTAGTTTCTTATTGCTGTTGTAATGAATTATCACACATTTGGTGGCTTAGAGCAACACATATTTATTGAGTTCTAGAGGTGTGAAATCCAAAGTGAATCTTACAGTTTTAAAACAAAGGTTTCAGCAGGGCTGGTTCCCTCTGGAGGCTGAAGGGAAGAATCTGTTTCTTGTCTCTTGGAGCTCCTACAGGCTACTGACATAACTTTGCTTCTGGCCACATCTCTGCGATGTCTTATTCCATTGTCACATCACTGCCCTCTCCTATGCCGACCCTCCTGCCTCTCTCTTATGAGCATCCTGTGATTAAATTTAGGGCCCATTCGAATAATCTAGGATTACCTTCCCATCTCCAACTCCTTAATCAGATCTATAAAGTTTGTTTTGTTTTTCTGTATAATGTAACATTCACTGATTCTGGGAATTAGGACATGTACATCTCTGGGAAGTCATTATTCAGTCTACCACACCAGGTTAGAATCCTACTCTTCCATTTACCAGCTAGATAAAGATGTATATATCTTTGAAGTAAATATTTTTTTGGTATTCACCACAAAACTTATTTGTTGATTTTACTTGAGGGGCCATAAAGTTCAGTTAGTCAGGCCGTCAGGATTCAAATCCTGGCTCCACCAGTCAATAGGTGTGAGAACTTTGCTTATATTAATTTAAAACTTCTTTTTTTGGTCACAGTTTCTTCTTTTGTAAGGTGGCCATTATAAGAGAACCTACTTCGTGAGGTTGTTTGTGAGGATTTAATGAAATAATATAAGTGAAAGGCTTAGAACAATACCTGAAAAATAGAAAGTGCTCAGCCACGCTTGGCAGCTGCAATTGATGTTCCTTCTAATATTTGTGCTCACAACTGTGACATAGCCTAGCCTTTTTAGATGTTCTCATTCCTTAATTTTTATATTTTATTCGATTATTTTGTAGGAAAGATGAAAGCAGTTTGTTTCTTTGGAGGTTTCTCTCTTTATTATTACAGTGAAACAGAAGAGCTACAGAAATATAAGAATGACTGATCCAGAGTTACCTTTGTTCTGGTGGATAGCCCTGTTCAGGAGAGAATTACTTATATAATCATATTAGTAATACCTCACTTATGAACAACTGATAATAATGCTCACTTGTGTACTGCATTACTGTTTTCAAAGCCTTTTTACATCTATTGTCACATTTGATGCCAGTGTAGACATCGCATTATAAGTCACTTTTGGGGACTTCAGAATTGCCCCTGTCTGATTTGAGCAAACAGTGATGGAGGGGCCTGTGCAATAAACAGGCCTCTCACAAGGAAGGGCCACATATTTCAATGAATGAAATTCTGAGCTATATACTGTGATTTTCTTCTTTTCTGCCACATGAACAGCAGTTGGGGACGGGAGGAGAAGAGCTAATCAATTCTGGTTTTGTTTGTGTGTTCCTAGATTTTATTTGATTCAAGGGCAATCAGCTGAAGGGAAATAAACTGCTTATTAGAATGCTGAAAGCTATACTTAAATCCTTTCTTTTAGGAGCCAGGTTTTCAAAGCTTTTTCTCAGTGTTACTCATTTCTCTTCAAAGATAGCAGAATAAAATGCATTCAAGTGTACACAGCAGTTAGGGTTCTTATGAAGGCAATGGAGAGGAAATCCACATAAATACTGTCCCCACCAGCAAGGACAATGTGAACATGGTAAGAAAGTGAGACTCTTTGTGCCAAAGAAGAAGAAAACCTTACAGAATAATTTGTGACCTCTATTCCCTGTTGTTTTGAACACTGGTCAGAACTAACGAGAAACCCATGTGTGTTTAAAATTGGCAACATCCAGATTGAGAAATACCCAGATTTAATAACATAAAAGAAAAATACACATATACAGCAAAACCAAATATCTATAGAAATGTTTTTTTTTCCCAGTGCTTGTCCCCTAAATAACTAAAGTTCAGAGTTCTCTTAAAATTTTAGCACAAGTATAAATATAATTTGATTTGAGCATCCTCGAATCCCTACCTATTCATGCACAAACCTTTTCAAGGCTGTGTGTATGTGTATGTATATGTGTATGTGTGTATATATATATATATGTATATATATATGTATATTATATATATATATATCTTTATAGCATTTTGCATCTCCAGTGCCATATTTTCAGTGGTAAACAGTGTCCATTCACACACTTGTATGTTAGAGTGTCTGTTTACTAGCAAACATTTATTGTAAGCCCACCATATTCTGGGTATGTTCTCAGAAATGGTGAAGGAGGCAAGACATTATCCTTGGCCTCAGAGAGTTTATCCTTTTAATCTAGTAAAAGCACATTCAAACCTGCTCTGTGCTGACAGGCCTTTCCTATCTTGCTTTAAATAGATTTTCATTGAATGGCTGATCTTAATGGATTAGTTGGTCTTTATCTCAATAGGCAAACTGTTTTTTCTGGCCTTCTCATTCTGCTTTTAATATTCCCTTGGCTTTTTTCTTTGTTTCCTTCCTGTGGAGCTGTTATCAACAGGTATCCCTTAACACTTCTTTTCTTTTTCTTTTTCTTTTTTTTTTTTTTGACATGCTCCATTTGCTAGAACAAAAGCTTCTGTTTATTTGACAAAATAAGGAGAACCCTAAGAAAGAAATATTTCTGATGCTAGATGCTGAATTAGAGATTTACATAATGATCTGGATTGGTGTAAATCCACAAATTTGATTCTCTCCAAATTGGTGTTCAAACATGTATTTACACAGATGTTCAGAGACCCTGAAATGAACTCCCTTTAAAGACCCAGATTCTACATTGAATTATAGTAGTTATATATACTATATACATAGTAGTTATATATGGAAACAGGGTTAAGCACTAAGGTATTCAACTCAGGGAGCTAAAAGATCAAATGGCTCTTTTGGACTTTAATAAGAAACCCTACCCTTGGTTTTTTCCCCTTCATGTTAAGAGAATAAGATCTTTGTAGTCTCCAACAGAGGATATATTGTGCTTATTTATATGTTTCATAATATTAGGACATGCTATACTTAAAAAAAAAAAAAAAAATAGATGCAGCTCTTGACCTGATCTTGCCCCCATCAGAAAAGGAACCCTGACAATATAGACAGAGCATTGAAGATTACAAAGCCAGATGGACACTCCAGACAAGTGCATATGGTAATTGTAGCATGCACGCTACCTTCATCTTCAAAACCAGCATTACCTCCTCTAGACCCCAATCCTTTTTTTATCTTTTAAACTTTCTTCATTTTTCAAGGTCCAGTGAAAATCCTATACTATTTTCCATGTATTCTCTGTTCCCTACACAAAGAATGATTTTCTTTCTCTAAAATTCCTATTTTGCTTAATTCTCTCTTTCTGTATTTATTATGGGTTATGGTTATTTTTTAATATATGGTTTTTTTCTCCTAACTCATCTTAAGTTCCTTATAATCAAGAATATTTTTTCTGGTTTTATTGGGCTCCAATATCGCACATGCTGTATACTAGTCATAATTCTATGCATCTTATAGATATAAGATGAATTGTTCTAGGGACCTAATGTACAGCATAATAATTATAATTAAAAGTATACTATATACTTGAAAGTTGCTAAGAGTAGATCTCAAATGTTCTCACCACAAAAAAGAAATGGTAATTATGTCATATTGTTAAGGGTGAAAAAATTTCCAGTAAGCCAGCATTAAGGATTTTCTCTGCTTCTGTAATCTGCTCAAAGATATGCTTAACCAGGGTGTGGTAATCTGCTCAAAGATATGCTAACGGCCAACTTCTGATTCTGTAATCTGCTTACTTATTTAATGTTAACCAGGGTGTGGTTTTAGGCTTTATAAACTGCCTCTCCTGGGAGCTCAGGGCTGACCTCTTCTAACCCTGCCTGGTAGAGAGTCAGTCACTGGCCAGCTAATAAAAGCTGAGAATTCATCTCAATTGGCTCTGCGGGTCTTAGATTTGAGCAAACCACAATATTTGGAGGCTCCAGCAAGATTTCTCCAAAGAGGGAGATCTCCTAATACCCATGACCCTGGCCACCTTGGGCGAGGACCTGCCCTGTCCAGGGGACAGCTGCTGAGAGACATTCCTCAGCCCTGGACACCAGGCAGACTCGTCCAGGAGGGCAGGTGGACAAAAGGTTCAATTCTGTAACAATTGAGCATGAGCCATCTGGAGCAGGTTCACCGGTGAGTCAAACTGCACTACAGGTATCCAGGTTTTTGGTTATCTGTCTGTTGGTGGGCCCTAAGGGGAACTAGTGAAAGGATGGACATAGCAATACTTCCCTAGTTTGGTCAAGGACTGAGACGTCAGATTTGACTACAGGTTTTTGGGTACACCTGCGTTTTGTGTTCTGTATTGTGTATGTTCGTCCGGACTAGTTTTTGTCTATATTGTGTCTGTCTGGACTGGTTTTTGTCTGTCTATATTATGTCTGTCTGTCTGGACTGGTTTAATGTACTGTTTTCCTTAGGTTTGGCCTCCATAGCCCCGTCCGACTAGTCTCTGGGTCAGTGGCTGATCCTAGCCCTGGCTTATTTGGCTTTTGTGGGGATTTTCTCTTTTCTTACCTGTTTTTACCAACGTGGGTCAGGCTTCTTCCTCGAATTATCCTACCCCCTTCAGTGCTTCCTTAAACATTTTAAGAATATCAGGAGATGAGCCTAAGCCTACGGAGCTAGTGTCACTCCCTTCGACCTTCAGAGGTTCTGCCAGTTAGATTGGCCCACATTTGGAACAGGGTGGCCATCAGAGGGGTCACTTGACCTGCAAACATCCTTTTAGATGAGGAAACTGAGGTACAGAAAGTTTAAATAATTTACCCAGTGATGGAAGTGAGTTTGTTTTTGATATTGAAAATACAAGAGTTGAAGAAGCTAACAGGGGCCTATTGGGCTATTCCTTCTTTATATTTTAGATTAGAGTGGGGAAGAGCAGTAGGAAATGGTTATAGGCGAAGATGTCTTTGAAAGCCTAGTGAAGGGATGAATGTACATTTGTATTAGAGATTTGGGTCTAAAGAGTGACTAAACATAAATTTGATTAAAGGTTCACAAAGTATCTATAAGGGAGAATTCTAAAATAATAAAATCTCCTTTCTAACTAGTTCTTCAGTTTAGGTTAGAATTTATTCTTATAGGAAAAGAAATTTGTAAAAGAGCTCTGCTTTAATTGGTTTAGAAAGAAATAAGCACTTATAGATAAATTAAGTCTTCCTAAAATTGTCAGAAAAATAGATACTAATCCAAATGTTTTGTTTTATCAAGTCTACATGATATGCTATTTCTACTAGTTGTTTAAGATTTACCATATTTTTAAAATTGTACTATGAGAAGGTTTTTTTTATATAGTAATATTGAAATATTTTATTATCATTTTGGTTAAATAGATAGCTAAGTATTGTTTCATGGTGACCTGTGGTCCTATTTAATCAGGTGATCAAACCTTGTGACATTATGACAAATTTAGAAATTAAGGCTACTAAGAGTTATGAATCCTAGTATATGTAAATGAATTACTAGGAATAATACAAGTGAAGGAAAATGAAATGTGTTTTGAGATACGTACGAAGGATGTGTTTTTAAGAAAAAGAGTAATTTTATCCTAAAATAGTTTCAGGTTATTTAAAGGTCGTTTGAGGCACAAAAGAGGAAAATAAAGGACAAAAACGTAGGTGACTATATGAAGTTGTAAAGGAAAAGAGAAAGAGAAAATCTTGTTTCATATGATTAATTTGGCTAAAATTAAATGTATTTGTCTCAAGGTTTTAAAATGAACTTTAATATCAACAGTGTACTGACACAAAACTGGAATTTGGATTGTTGGTCTGTTCCTAATAAGAGATTGTAAAAGATTTTTCTTTACCTGTGAGCAATACATTTAGGAAACAAAGATTAAAAGATAAATGTTAAGCTAATTTAGTCTATTTGATATATTAAATTATATGGGAAGCATTGTCAAGTAATAAAGGATGCTTAACCTTCTTTAGGTTACATTTTTATGAATATATGAATATATGAATATATAATACAAGTGTTTCAGAAATTGTATAAAGTTCCTAGTAATTTGTCAATATCCTTGCTATTCATATGTCCTTGTATAATGGTATCAGTCATAATTTCGGTTATTATAAATTGTTGTATGTCATGAATATCAAGAATGGACCTGACTATTCAAAAACAAAGGGCTTATAGAGAAGCAAAGGGCATGGCTCTGATTTGGGCCATGACAGTAAAACTATTACAATAATTAGATTGAGTGAATACGTGGTCTTGATATTGAAATTGGAATTTCGGATAACAGGAAAGATCTGTATAACTGGAAACATCAAAAACCCTTCTTTCTCAGAGAAACCACAGGGACTAATCTCTCCTTTGGAGACTATCTTCTTTACTCATCAGCCAACTTGGGATGACTGCCAGAAGCTCCTCCAGGTCCTTTTCACCTCAGAGGAATGAGAGCGGATCCTCCAAGAAGCTGCCAAAGCCATGTTAGGAACAAATGGGCAGCCCACTGCCAATCCTACCCATGTCCGTCATGTCCTTCCAAATACCCATCTACCCTGAGACCCCAACACCAAAGAAGGTAAGGAGGCTCTCAAACGGTATCGCCAGCTTCTGCTCCAGGGCCTCCAGTCTGCTGCCCGACAACCCACTAACTTATCTAAGGTAAGCGAGGTCATCCAAACTAAGGATCAATCACCAACGGCATTCCTGGAATGACACTTAGAGTCATACCGGTTATATAACACTATTGACCCAGAGGACCCTAGTAATAAGAGGGCTGTGAATTTAGCCTTTGTCAGTCAGTTGGCCCCAGATATTAGAAAGAAACTGTAGAGGATGGAAGAGTTTGAAGGAAAGAACCTGTCTGAGCTGGTTGAGATAGCCCAAAGAGTATTTAACAATAGAGATGAGGTAGATATAGCACAAACTAAGAAGATGACCAAGAGCCTGCTTGCAACCATGCAAGGAGCCTAGCCAAAGAGACCACCAGGAAAAGGCAGAGGCCGAGAACAGGTACCCGGTGTGAACAATGGACCCAGGAGAGTCAGGTTAGAGAAGGACCAATGAAGAATAAGGAAGAAATATTAGTCCTTCTTGAGGCAATTTGGCTGCCAAAGAAAGTCACAATCATCCATTGCCCAGGGCACCAGAACTTGGGCTCTGACGTAGCACAAGGCAACTCCTTCGCTGATCAGACAGCAAAGGAGGCTGCCCAAAAACCAGTGGGGCCAGGGTGCTAACGGACACCCCTACCTACACTTCAGGAGAAGTTGACCTATGCAACGAGCTGGGAGGCAGAGGAATCTACTGGGTGGGTTAGGCTCCCGGATGGCCGCATTGTCGTACCTGAGGCCTTGAGCTGAGACCTTACAACCCAGGTTCGCCAGAGCACTCACTTGGGAGGAACCAAGTTAAACTGTTGAAAAAGAGACTCTTACATTCTGGGGCTGCAGCGAATGGCCAAACAGGTATCAGCCCAGTGCCACATCTGCGTGGACAGACACCAGAGGAACATTGGGAGTTGGATTTCACTAAGGTCAGCCTGGGAACCTTCGGATTCAAGTACTTGCTTATGTTCATTGTTCAGGATGGACTGAAGCCTTCTGCACCAAGCAGGAGACCACTCACATAGTAGCAAAGAAATTAATCTCAGAAATAGTGCTTCGATTTGGCCTGCCCATAATCGCTGACAACGATTATGGGCAACGCGTTCATCGCCCAGACCAGCCAATCTCTACAAAGGTGTAGGGATCAATTGGAAATTACATTGCATTTATAGGCCTCAGAGTTCAGGGCAAGTAGAAAGAATGAATAGAATCTTGAAAGAAACCTTGACTAAGTTCAAGCTGGAAACTGGCGAAAACCCGGTAAGCCTCCTTCCCTTTGCTCTATTAAGGGCACAATGCACTCCCTACTGTAAGGGAATCGCTCCCTATTATAAGGGCATCACGCCTTAGGAAATAATGTTTGGAAAATCCCTATTTCTCCTCCCCAAGTAAGGGGAAGAAAAGCTAACGGAAGTTAAGTCTTCGCAGGTCCTCCATCTCGCACGGCAGGAGACCCACCAACTGGTCTCTGCCAACAGAATAATCACTCAGCATCTAGTCCAGCCACACAACCATGCTCCAGGTGATTGGATCTGGGTGAAAAAGGTACAGCCTACTTCTCTTGAGCCCCGCTGGAATGGACCTTTCCCTGTCATCCTCACAACACCCATCGTGGTCAAGGCAGCTGGACACCACCACAGACATCAGAACAATGTACCCTGCATCGTGCAGAGGACCTACTAAAGATAAGACTATCAAGGATCCAGTCTGGACCATTTTCCGTCCTCTTCCAGTCTTCTAACTGTAACCCCAGCAATCCCCACCAGCCTGTGTTACATGATTGGGAGTTTACCAGGACAGAAACTGACATTCCTATTTCTACTTAGTAGCTCCAAAGGGTACATGGTTTGCCTGCAACACTGGACTCACCCCTTGTATCAGCTCGAACAACTGGTCTCAGGGTACTGGAAGTTTTCATGTATTAGTCCATATTGTTCCCCAAGTATATTTCTACTCCGGGGAAGGGGATCGTGAACATTTCCAGTATATAGATCACCGAGCTAAGAGAGCTCCCATCCTAGTCCCCTTACTAGTAGGTATAGTTATTGCAGGTCCCACTGCAGTAGGGACCACAGCTCTAGTACCTTCTATAATTAATTGGTTAACTGTGCATATCAAAAAAAAAAAAAAAAAGGTGGAGGCAGTAAAACTCATGGTTCTCAGAACGCACTACCCACCACTCCAGGTTGACGAATCAATGATTTGAATTCCCCTAGAAAACCAGTGGGGAATGTTAAGTGTGGAAAATTTTCCAGTAAGCCAGCATTAAGGATTTACTCTGCTTCTGTAATCTGCTGAAAGATATGCCAACTTCTGATTCTGTAATCTGCTTACTTATTTAATGTTAACCAGGGTGTGGTTTTAGGCTTTATAAACTGCCTCTTTTGGGAGCTCGGGGCTGATCTCTTCTAACCCTGCCTAGTAGAGAGTCAGTCACCAGCCAGCTAATAAAGGTTCAGAATTCATCTCAATTGGCTCTGTGGGTCTTAGATTTGAGCGAAGCACAACATTATGATGCAGGTGTTAGCTAACACCGTGGTGGTAATAATTTTACAATACAGAGGTATAGAAAATCAACACATACACCTTAAACTTACAGAATGTTATCTATCAATTATATCAATAAAGGTTGGGGAGAGTCATTAGTGTTTGTCCTCCCTGGAAGAAATAAAATAAACATTGCTAAATATAATTGTTTTGAAGATGAACATAATTATAACTATCAGACAGGAATGACGAATTTTTTAAAAGTATTGCTTTTAGCTTAAAGCAGTCTTTGAGAACTTAAATAAATCCAGTGCCACAGATAGTTTCTGAGTTCACTAATTGCTGGTGAGATTTCTACTTTTTACAGTGAAAGTCACTGGTAAATCAATGTGTTTTTTTCTGCCTATGTGGTATGTTAATTTAAAATATATTAATTTTTGTAATGATGTGAAGGTTAATTTTTTTCTTAGACATATAAAAGATCATAAAGTTATCTTTATTTTCCAAAGAACTTTTTGTAAATTCAACCAACAAATCTTTAAATAGTTTATTTATGCATTTATTCAGTCATTACTGAAAACTTAGTTTGTGCTAGGAAGTATGTTTTAAAGATAGAATACAACATAGTCTAGTTGGAGTGATAGACAATTGCTTTAGAGTTCATCGATGGATGTTTATACAAAGGTACTATAAAAACATACGTAATCTGTAAGGTAAACACGTGACACCCCGAGAGAAGTTTTAAAAGCAAGCCTTTATTGGGAGAGTGCTCCCGGGCGAGGTTCACTGGTCCGAGGAAAGGAGCCAGAGAAGTCACGCCCTGGGGCAGGAGGGCATAGTTTTTATAGGGTTATGTGGGGGTAGGGTATAGAATGGGGAATGTCAGTTGAGCATCCAGATTAGGGCGGTGGAGGATTAGGCGGTGGTGCCAGGGCTTTAGGGTGGGCCCTTGTCCCGGATTCCAATGTCAAGATGGGAAGCCTCCAGGCAGACCCACGCTGACCTAACGTAATCCATTCTAGAGATTGAACTGAAGGGTAGGAATAGGTTGAGTCCAAAGACTTCTCAGAAGAATGTACACTTGAGCCCAATCTTTAACTTATTAAACCACCTAAAAAGTATAGAGGAGAGGACAAATGCTGTCTAGGTAGAGGAACAAAATACACAAATAGAGGTGAGAAAATATATTTAAGAGTTTCAAGAACTTCAGCAATCCTGAAGACTGAGGCCATAAAGATAGGTGCAGGCAGCCTGCAGAGGAATAATACAGGAAGGACCTTATGTCTCATGCTGGATAAGTGAGTTTTATTTAAAAGGAATATAGGTAGCAGTACATTCTGCTTTGATTACTGTAGCCTTGTAAGTATAATTTGATATCAAGTAGTTGTGATACCTCAACCTTTGTTTTTTCTCAAGATTGCCATGGATATTCAAGGTTTTTTATGGTTCCATATAAATTTTAGGATTATTTGTTCTAGCTCTCTGAAAAATGCTGTTGGTATTTTGATAGGAATTGCATTGAATCTATAGACTGCTTTGGGTGGTATGGCCATTTTAATGATGTTAATTCTTCCTACCCATGAGCATGGTATATGCCTCCATTTATTTGTATCTTCTTCAATTTCTTTTTTTAATGACTTATAATTTTCTTAGAACAAATCTTTTACCTCCTTGGTTAAATTGATGCCCAGATATTTTACTGTTTTCCATGCAATTGTAAATTGGATTATTTTCTTCTCTTTCTGAAAGTTGATCATTGAAATAAAAGATGCCACTGACTTCTGAATATTAATTTTGTATCCTGCCACTTTACTGAATTCATTGATCAGTTCTAATAGTTTTGGAGTGGAGTCTTTATGGTTCTGTATATATAGTATCATATCATCTGCAAATAATGAGAATTTTACTTCTTCCTTTCTAATTCTTGTCTTATTACTGTGGCTAAAACTTCCAATACAGTGTTGAAGAGGAGTGGTGAAAGTGGGCATCCTTGTCTTGTTCCTGATCTTAAGGAAAACACTTTTATCCCTTCCCCATCATGTAGGATGTTAGCTGTCATATATGGCCTTTATTATGTCGAGGTATGTTCCTTCTATTCCCACTTTGTTGAGAGTTTTTATCATAAATAGATGCTGCATTTTGTAGAATGCTTTTCTGCATGTATTGATATGATCATATGGCTTTTATCTTTTGATTTGTTAATGTGTGGTGGGTTATATTAATTGATTTGTGGATTTTGTACCAACCTTGCATCCCAGGAATAAATCCAACTTAATCATGGTGTATGATATTTTTAATGTATTACTGAATTTGATTTGCTAATATTTTATCGAGGATTTTTGCATCAATGTTCATAAGAGATATCAGCTTATAGTTTTCCTTCTTTGTAACGTCTTTGTTAGAGAGAGCCTTTCCTGTTCTTGAATCTTTTGAAATAGTTTGAGAAGAATAAGTGTGTTAATTCTTCTTTGAATGTTTGGTAAAATTTGCTTCTGAAGCCAACTGGTTCAGGACTTTTGTTTTTTGGGAGGTTTTTGATTACTGATTCTATTTCATTGGTGGTAATTGGTCAGTTTAGATTTTCTGTTTCTTCTTGACTTAGTCTTGGGAGATTGTATGTTTTTGGGAATGTGTCCATTTCTTCTAGATTGTCCTAATTATAGGCATGTAATTGCTCATAGTATTTTCTTATGATCCTTTACATTTCTGTGCAGTCTATAGTTATTTCTTCTCTGTGATTTCTGATTTTATTTATTTCAGTCCTCTCTCTTTTTTCCTTGATGTGTCTGGTTAAGGGTTAGTTAACTTTGTTTATCCTTTCAAAGAACCAGCTCTTGGTTTTGTTAATTTTTTTTGTATTGTTTTTCTAGACTCTATTTTGCTTATTTCTGCTCTGATCTTTATTATTTCTTTCCTTGTATTCACTTTGGGCTTTGCCGTTCTTTTTCTAGTTCTTTTAAGTGTAAGGTTAGATAGTTTATTTGGGCTTTTTCTTGTTTCTTGAGGTAGGCTTATATTACTATGAATTACCCTCGTAGGACGGCTTTCTCTGTGTCCCATAGATTTTGAGTCTTGTGTTTTCATTTGTCTGTAGGTATCTTTTGATATATTTTTAATCTCATTGATAATCCATTCATTCTTCAGTAGCATGTTTTAGCCTCCATGTGTTTATGTGTTTTCCAGTTTTTTTCTTATAGTTGATTTCCAGTTTCATACCATTATGATCAGAGAAGACAGTTGATATGATTTCAGTCTTCTTAAATTTATTGAGACTTGTTTTGTGTCCTAGAATGTGCTCTATCCTGGAAAATGTTCCATGTCCACTTGAGAAGAATGCATACTTTGCTGCTTTGGGGTGAAATGCTCTGAAAATATTGTTAAATCCATCTGTGTGTCTTTTAGGCCCACTGTTTCCTTTTTTTTTTTGTCTAGAAAATCTGTCTATGGTATCAATGGGTGAATTTCCTTGAGGTTTAAGGTTTTACCCATTATTGGATACCCAAGGCCTGTTTGCACCCCAAATAATGCTTAAGTAACGTTGTAGATGGAGAATGGAATAGAGAATATTGTGTGTCAATGTAGAAGGTCAGAGTTTAGAAGAACTCAACAACCCTGAAAAAGGTAAAGATGACATATACACGGACAGGTTTTGATTAGTACGTAGAGGGAAACCAGCTTTACACAAGAGAACAAATGTGAAGGCATCAACAGTTATGGTTGCCCATGGCACAATGATGTAGTTGACTAATGGAGGGCATGATGGAACACAGAGGTCAGCTAGTAGGAGGAGGTATAGCCTTATTACAGAGTGCCTTGAAAGTCAGAGAAATTAAGCTTTGGTATAAAATTAGTAAGAAAAATTGTTTGTGACAAGCCATTGAGATAGATAATAAATATTACTGTTTCCTTGAAATCTATCTAAATGCCTTTCTTTTTTTTGTCTATAGAATACCAAAGATATCCATCATTGGCATTCAGAGAGGCATTTCTTTCTTTCTCTGCTCCATTTATTATTTATCTCCCAAAGAGGCAGGTCTTCATATTGTAGAGAAACATTTTCCTCAACTGTCTTAGGGTCTAAAAAAGTAAATTGACAAAGACATTAACAGAAGAAGAGCATACAGGTTAGGATGATATGTTTTACATGACATAGGAAACTTCAAAAAGAAATAAAGAAGGAAGAAACAGTTAAACCCGAGTATTTCTATGCTGGAGTTGATGAAGAGTAGGCAGTCATGTAGAAATATAAATGGTCAGAGAGTACGAATGAAGTAAGTGTGGTAAATTGGGGAAACTTAGCAAAACTTGTTTGCTAGGATTCTTCTCAGAGTCCCTTTTTCTTTGGAGATGAGGATGCTCTTTTCTTCCAGATATAGAGAGTGACATTCCTGCTTCTAATATTTTCTCAGATTCCTCAGTTTAAAATATTCACTATGCCAGGGTGCTATATTTTGGTGTAGCCTCTCCTGAACCCTATCAATAGCTTTACAGTGTCCTGCCCAGCCCCAAGTTTCCCTTGGAGAACTCCCCACTTTAGGAAACTATCTCTGTATATATTTCCTTTAGTCTAGACTTCTCAAAAGTGTACCAGCTCCCGGCACACATAACATAAACTTCCTCAAAGATTTTGAAAACCCAAAGACCTGTTTTAATATTTACGAAGTTCTTAAAGTCAAGAACCTGAAGATGATAATTCTACTGAGATGTCAAAGATAAACTAGACTCTTTTCTATGTTATAATGAGTACATGTTAGGAGGGACTTTGTTGAGTGAGGTTAGAATGCTGGATAATTTTTTTTTTCTAATTTAAATGTGCTTAGGGCATTTTCCCAGGTTTGTTTTTCCAATGAATAATTTTATTGCTTTATTCATATTTATAATATTTTGGGGCCTTTTTCTGTTATGGATGGATTGTTTGCAAATGCTTTCAAACTAAATCTTGCAATACGACTTTCAGTCTATGAATATTCAGCTCCAGTGTAAGCATTTCATTTTGCTAATGACACGTGATTGCACCTTTCTTAATATACTTCTTTCTTTGCTTATGAAAATTGACACCATCAATGCTGATTATTCTAAATGACTAAAAAGATTGTTTCTCTCCTGGAATGTATTTGCAGGGAATGTTCTTTGCTTTCCAGGTGTTTTGTGCCACCTGTGTTTATATCTTTGCCTTTCCCACTCCTCCTTATAAGCCTGTCTTCCTTCAGAGCCACCTTTCACCCATTATCAGTCTCCCCATGGCTGCAGTTTCTAGCTATAACTAGGAATCCTGCTATTGCATCATTGCATTATATACATTATATACATTTAGGCATGTGTTTGTTGTGTTCTGTGTTGACATAATTTAAAATACATTGCTTAGACCAGATTTGTGGTCTTCAATTTTTGGTCATCAAGATTAATGAACATTCTGTGTGTATTTATATATATATATATATATATATATATATATATATATATATATATACACACATATATATATAAATTATATATACATATAATTTTTAATAGAAGTTCTATTACTTTGTGACTGCTTTGTAGCCAGAAAACAATCAGAATTCTAAACAAAACTCCTATAGGGAAAATGGAAAGTACCAAAACCAAACAAAGCTATGTACAGGCGATAAAAGCTAAAATACAGCCCTTGAACTCAAAGATTTTATCATTTAGCTCATCTGGTTTCCATTAATTTGCACTTTGAACTTTGTTCTAAGGGATGGGAGAAGATGGAATAGCAATTTCTACATGAAAATGAAGAGCAAAATAATGTGTCTATATATATTCATTATATATGTATATATAATGTGTCTCTATATATTCATTATATATATGTATGTATATATTCCAACATACACAATAGTGAAAAGGAAGAAAATATTTTGTATATTCAATAAAGATATGTGTTGTATATAAATTCAATATAAACTGCATTACAATTAAATTTACAAACTGTTAAACAGAATGCTAGAGAATAGGGCTATGTTTGTGAATTATTTAATTACTAATTACTCTAGAAACAACCTAGATGGGTTAAAAACCATTTCAAGATTAAGGAATTAAAGAAAAAACTTTATTTCTCAGTTACCATATAAAAAAGAAATCAAAGCAACATGAAAGGCTTATTCCCTGAACAACCCTAAATAATTGGTTTCACTGTGTTCTTTCTCAAACTCCCCCCACAAATCAGCTGCCAAGTTGGAAAAAAAAAAAAGAGAGTTGAACAAATATTTGCAATGGCCTTTGTCCTAAGGCATTTCAGTTCTGACAGCAAATGCTTTAACTCTGCTTCTTAAGGAGGGAGGTTTTGTAAATATCAGTGTTTGCATTGTTAGAAAATAAGGTGTTAAACTTCCTTAAATCAAGTGACACTATGTGAGTGGATTGCTACTTTTTTATTTTTTATTTTTTTCAGTGTTTTCCTAAGTCTTTTTGATATTAGCTATTCAGTGATGGGCAGGAGTAAAAGTTCCTTGTTAAAGAAGTCTTACTCCTCCTGTATTAACAGATAAATCATTATTTAATAATTTGAGGGATATCCTTTGACTTTTTTCTGATTGCTTTCCTTTCCTTCACTTTCCATCTACTTGTTCTATGAAAGGGTTTTTCCTTCATCTCTGCTGTTTTTCTTTTCTTCTCACACTTAACCCAATTCAATTCCTTAAATTGTTATTCTTCATGGAGGATTCCTAGGTAGACTATTGTCTTACTATTATCTCTGTGTTCTTACTCCTGAACCCTCAAATTTCCATTTAGCCCATACCTAGGGATATGTCCTGGGACCTAAAACATGCATTTAAAACTGAACTCATCATTTTGTCAAATCTTTTGCTCCATCTACTCTTTTCTATTTATGTTAGTTGTGACATTGTCTTGCCTTCTCCCCACTCTATGAGGCTTTAAAACCTGGGAGATTATATATATATATAATACACATACATACACATATATATACACACATACATACATACATATATATCCATCCATCCATATCCATATCCATATCCATATCCTCCATCCCCAATCCTAACCCAAATTCATCAGATCAGTTCTCAAATTGGTTGATTGTTCTTTAGGAGTGCCTTATATCCTTCTTGTCTTATCATTTCTCTCTTTGTCTGTTGCAGTGACCTACTGGTTTCTTCTATCAGCTTCCCCTCTGACACAATCCTCTGTGGTTCTGTCAGGTTTATTTTAATGAAGAACCACATGGATCAGATTAATGGCTCTCCATTGCCTACAAATAAAATACTCTTGACTTTCAGGTTCCTCTGTGCTCTGCCTCCACAAACTTTTACAATCTTGACTATAGTGATTTCTGTGGTGTAAATACCTCTACCACAACTGATTTTAAGCAATCAGGGGTTTAATGTCTAACTTACCCAAATCCTGATGTTAACAGCTGCTCACAAGCCTGCTGTGGTCTCCAGCACACACATGAGCTTGAGTCACTCCACTGCTCTCCACTCACCTCGCTCCTGTCTACCAGCCAAATCCCACTACCTATTTTCAGTGAACACATCTTCTGATCATTTTTTCCTTTCTCTGAACCTCTGGTCTTCTGATCCTTGACTTTCTCTGAAGCATCTTCTCAACTAATACTAATTAATTGAAGCTTCTGATTTCTGTCATGTCATTTCACTTAGTTTGACTATAGACTGGCCTCAGGCTTCTTCAGTCCTTCTGCACTTGTACTGAATAAACACACCTACGGACTCCTTTTAGAACATTGGTGTTGTGGTATGCTAGTAAACAAGTTAAGCCATGTGCATGTGTTTACTCTCAGCACTATTCTGAATCATAGCCACTCATGGCTGGCTTTCATGGCTGTAGGACCAGTGTAATCACACAGGGCTCAGTGCTCAGAAGAAACCCATGCTTGGACCTTAATGTTCTCTGGCTACTGTACTGAAATTCTTAGTAGTTTTATTTTGTATTTGTATAATCCTCCCCTTGGCCCCCTGCATTCCCAGAATGAGTTCTGGGCTACCCGTACCCCTGGTCCTTGCCTTCCTCCCTCCCAATTCCTACTTATTGATTACCTCTGCTTCCCACTGCCCACAGCAAGAGCTTGGGCATGGGCTCGCAAACCCTGTGACTCAAGTCAGGGCATGGTAGCCAACATTCCCATCAATCCAGGGCTGGCTGTTTTATGGCATGTTTTTAGCATCATTAATTTATAATTATGTAGTTGTTTCCTCCTCATTATTATGATGCTTACTGGTAAATCTTTATGTACTATTAATTCTTTGTTTAAAAAGTAACATTTTTATTTGTCTCATTAAACTTTGTACTTTCCATAGCAACTTTTAAATAACAGATGTTCAATATCTGTATGGAAAATGAATTACCTTTTTGTACTAGGTTGAACCATATGAAATTATTGGGTTGTGGGTCAAAATGGTTGAATATTGGCAGTTTTACAAAGTACTTAAGTCCTTAGGGTCAGAGTCTATTTCTATAATTTAAGAAATTAAAATTATAGTACCACTATATAATTATGTAAGTGCCAGGTGGGTACTGGTCTGATCAGGAGATCACTTTGTAGATAATGTAGATGTCTGATCACTGTGCTATATACCTAAAATAATATAAAAGAATGTTTGACATCAACTGTAATTTATAAAAAGAAAAATAATGAGTGTGGCTGTGTTCAATACAGCTTTATGTGTGGACACTGAAATTTAAATTTTATGTAAATTTCATTGTCATAAAATATTATTCTTTTGATTTTTTTCCCACCATTTAAAAAAATATAAAAACCATTCTTAGCTTGTGAGCTGTACCAAACAGACTAGGGGTAGGATTTAGCCTCAGACCCCTGGTCTAAAAGATAAGAGCCCTTAAAATAATAACTCATTATGTAAGCCCTAGAAAAAGTCAGTGTTCACATTTCCTTGATTGTCTTATAACTTTCTGTTAGCAAGTTAAATTATGATTGCAACAAAGTTAATACTTTGCACATGGAAAAAATTAAAATTAATTGAAAAATAAAATTTTGTATGATTCTAAAAAAATAATATTCTTCGTATGACATTCTTCTCAAGGAGGCAATATAGTTATTTCTGTAGGAAGATGCAGTAAAACATTGGTTAACTAGAATTCACATGCAATAATCTCAAATATCTGATTAATTTTTTAGTAATGACGATTATGACTTTAAAAGAGTTCAGTCTCTTTCTGCCTTATTAAACATGATAAATATTATTTAACCTTAATTTGATAATGTGTAATATTACAGAATTTTATAATAATTATTGTTTTCATTGTATAATACCATAGTTATAGGTTGAGAAAAATTCATTAGATTATTTTTAATCTTTACTTACCAAAGACTATATTTTGTGAGTTGCTTTTCAGGTTATTATTTGGAATAGGATTAACTTCTATCCTTAAAAGTACGATGCAGTCAACATTTGATTAAGTCAGAATTCTAACTGGTTATTTTTTTTAATTAATTAAAGTTTACCTTTTATCTATTATCTATCATTTACATTCCTACCTACCTATCACCTGTGTATCTATATTCATAGCCCAAATCATTTCTAAAATAATACAAGTAATGGTATTTTTATAACAACAATATTTAAATTTGAATAATTCATGATTTTTATACCCTCTTGTTTCTCTGCATAATTATTTTTTTTGAAGCAAGTTCTCTTTCTTTACATTTTATTGTATCATTTTCCACTGCCTTGAAGTAAAAGTCTCATACTTTCTTCAGGCCTTCATTCATCTGTTCTAGCTATTTGATAGAAAAACGAAAGTCTGTGGCCAGTGTGTCTATGACAAGATTTGAGCCAAGTGTAACAGCAAACCCAAATGCCAGGCAGACATATTCACTAAATCTTAGTTATTAGGCAAACCTTCTACAATTTGAGTCTACAGAGACTATTCTTATCCCGTTTAGCTGTCTGGAGAATTTTTCTGAATACGAATCTATCTCCCTTTGCCACCAATCTGTGTACTTACGAAAAAAGAGAAAACTCTTGCCTTTTGCATTCTTCAGCAGACTGTTCTGTTTCAGTAAAAATACATGGATATTCAACTTTTAAAAAAAATGCCTTCGTGGCGAAGGTAGAAATCAGATAATTTATACAAGAGAGCAGTAAGCACAGAAGTAGCAGGACAGATAACATAAAAATATCATACAACTGTGAAGTGATTTTAATATGGTAAAAATATTCATTATCTGCAAACCTACCATGTTGTTGAAGTAAATTGTGTGTTCACTTGAAATTGGAATGTTAAGGCTTCAAAAAGCACTAAAACTTCAAAGCCTGCCAACATCTAAACAGGGCTCTGCCAGTCCTTTAACCTACTTCTTAACAAAAAGGCATCTGATTTAAGACATTATAAACTATAGTAAGTTATGGTAAAATATATTATAGAAAACATACATAGCGAACTAGAGTAGTTATTTCTTCCTAGAAAATGTTATAAGTACAGGCCACTAGCACTTACCAGCTGTTTGTCATTGGGGATAATTATTCAATTTGTTTGATTTAATATTGCCACTGTAAAATGAGGTTAATAATATTTACTACACATTCCTATTGGGGAGATTGTGTGAAATTAGTTATTTAATTAAATAAGCAAATAACATTTGAGCCCTAATATGTGCCGGACATTTGCTGGATTGTGGGTATAGGGCAAGCCCAGAGTCTCTACCCTCATAAAGTACTGGGTTTTACAAACAGAATCTTTCAAAAATGTTAATTATCATAATAGTCGTTTTTTTCCTCCTGCTTACGCCTTCTGCTCTGTGGGAGCCTGGTTGATTAGAAAGAAAAAAAGACAAAATAATAGTACCCTTTTTCATCAAATTCAGCTCTATCTTCTCACTATGTACAGGCACTGGGGCAAATTATTGTAAGTTTTATTTCATTAAGAATAGCCAGTTACCTTGTGTAGCAATTGATGTCAGTGCCATACCGATATCTCTGTCCTTCACCACTCAGACTCCCAGCTGGCCAGCACCTGTGTTTGTTTGCTCTTGGGCCTCTTTCTCTTGCCACTAGAGCATGCTCTGTCCTCCCATGTGGCAAGGTGCCTCTGGAAGCATCCCTGACCCAGAGACCAGCAGGAGCTGGTATATGAATACTCTGCAACCAGGCGGTAGAACTACTCTAAGGTGTCAGTCAGTGTTCTACATGGGCTCCCAGCATTTCAATGCAGAATCAAGCTCTAGATACCCACAATGAAATCTCAATAAGAAAAACTTTATGGACTTTTCTTTCTACTCCACCAGTGTTTTGAGTTTACCTCACAAATACATTACTCACACTCAAATCCTGGGGTCTGCTTCTAGGAGAGCCCCTCATAAAATAAAATACTCTGGCAGAATGTGAATTTAGGTTTATTCTACAGATTATCTTTCTTTTCAGGATTATCAGGGTTATGCCAAAGGTACTAAAATAATCTAATTAACAATTTTGTGAGCCAGGGTAGATCCTGGCCTGAACAACTTTAAACAATTCAAAAAGGTTTATTATTATTATTGTTGTTGTTATTGTTATTATTATTATTATTATTTTAAATTTTGAGAGTTTAATCTCCAAATCTCCCCACTAAATAAATATATGATATCTCTAACACTGCCATCCTTATCACTGCAAACAGGTACCATTTGTTGAGCAGCAATTTTGACCAGAACTGACATTTGATTATACATTTTATATTTTAACCCAGTTATGTTTTCAAAAGCTTATACTTCCAAGTAAAACATGCATTTTTAGAAATTGCAAAATTCACTTCTTTATTAATCTAGCACCCAATCTCTGTAACCATTGGCCTATGACCATCAAACACCTTTTCATTATAGTATTTGCCACAGGAATATAAAGAATATTAAACAAATTGCAAAAATATTGGACCGAGATTTTTCTTCTAAAGAATTTTTGTCATATTCCTCAAGAGTTGTTGATCCCTTATGTTATATTTTAAGCAGTAACTTTTCATAAAGATAATTTGATGGAAAATTTTTTTACCCCAACGTCCTTCTGCATGGTAGCAGCATCTAGATTAGAATCACTTTGTTACATGACTATTTCTCATGATTAGTCTAACAATAGACAGAAGATAATAGGATGACGTTTCAAAAGGGTGCTACCATTCCAATGATTGAGAGACCAGTTAAAACTTTGGAACTAAACTCATCGTCTCCATGCATTACTAAGTCGTACTACAGAACTTACATTTTTTTACTTCTCAGGAAAGTGTATAGCTAAATTAACATAATTTAGCTATTTAATCTTCTTTTAAAGTATATTTCTAGGTATGTATTGCAGGTATTTAACCAGTGCATAGAGACATAAAGAAAATTCAACATTATAGCAAAGAGTATTCTATTTTAAAATAATGTATCTGCGTATAAACATTAAAAATATATATATATATACACATAGGTATTTCATCTTAGTCCCTTTGGGCTACTATAACAGAATACCACAGAATGAATAGTTTTCAAACAATATTTCTTATAGTTCCAAGATCAGAGTGCTAGGGTGGTTAGGTGAGGCTGTCTTCCAGGTCACATACTGCTCAGTGTGTTCTCATTCGGTGGAAGGGGTGAGAGAGCTCTCTAGGGTCTCTTTTATAAGGCATCGATCCTATCCAGGAGAGTTACATGCTCATGACCTAATCACTTCCCAAAGACACCCCATCTCCTAATATTACTTTCACATTGGGCTTTAGGATTTCAACATAAAATTTTAGGGGGACACAAACATTCAGACCATAGCACATGTATCCAGCTCTACTAACCTCTAATTTATATGTAAACACATTAGATTTTGGAACCATTCTAATTGGCTCCCTATGCTGTGCGGAACAGTGAGAAGTTTGCTTTATGCATTAGTAAGAAACCCTTTCTCAGAATTCTGGAATAATGTTGAGATCTCAGAGTATAAACTGTCAATTAGGTTACTTTATTGTTAAAACTACAGTTCATAATACATATAACATAAAATGTGTTAATCAACTTTTTATCTTATCAGTAAAGCTGCTGGTCATCAGTGAGCGATTAGTAGTTGGCAAATCTCCATCAAATGAATAACAGGCCTAGAAAGCATACAAGTGAAATTAGCTGTCTTTATACTAGATAGTTTTCATATAACTACTCTAAATTTTTTTTCTTGTACTTTATCCTATACCATTGGTCTATATACTCACCTTTTTTAAACCCATTTAATTCTTGAGGTCCTCCGTTGAAGCTACCTACCATCTAATTTTGTTACTCCCCAGAGCATTACCAGAAAGGAAATATCCAGTTTCCTGTCACAAGTTATTTTCCTTTTTCCTAAGCTGACTGACTAGAGCTGCCTGCTTGGTGAATTGTAAATGAGCTTCAGTCCAAGTGGCTGTCTTTCATAATGAATTTTTGTCAAAGAAAAAATAACATGTAGAAAGAACAGGCACACACATTGACTGCAATGCAGTGACAAAACAAAGTACTTGAGTCACTTATTTAAAAAACAGACCTCTGCAAACAGAATTGGGGTGTCTAATCCAATTATCACAGACTTGCCCACACAGAAGCAGTGTTACTGATCTTCTCTAACTGCTTAAGTCCAGGGCCTGTGGTTTTGTTGTTTCTGTCACCCCCTAAATACTTCAGTTGATATCGAAACAGCATAGGCATTGGCTAGAATGAAACTAGCATTAATATCTGTTTGTTTGTAAATAAAAATTTGCTTTTGGCTTTAATCAACTTACGTGAGATTTTGACATTTGGACTTTTAAAAAATAACAAAAATCTTGGACTTATACACACACACACACACATACACACATATATTTAACTTTTTCTTTATTTAGTCTTCTCTGTTGTCTGTGAGACTGGTCTCAAGTAGTCAGGGTGAGTGCAGGGTCAACTCAGTTACATGTGAATCACCCTGAGATTAATAAGTTGCTGGCCGTGGGTATCTTACTATCTCTTTGGGAACAGACATGTACACAATGATGATATATAGCATATGTGCGAAGTTGTAGAAGAGGTATGAAGCAGAGAGGAGGAAATTGTCTGCAGACAGGAAAACTACCAAGAACCACTTTCTCTGTGGTTTCTTTGTTTAATTGAATTCCATGTGTCTAAATCTCTCAATGTGACCAACCCAACTGGGCTGTTCGAGCTGTGTCCATGACTTTAAATGTACCTTCCTTGATGGGAAACAAAAGTCCTGTATATAGAATAGATATTGGTATGCTGCTGTGACTATCTGGAGCTTATCTTCATGTTGGCTTGAGACTAGGTCTCTGAAGTTAGGGAAGGCAGCTGCAGTCCCTCCTGGAAAACAGTGGAGTAGAATGCCATGCGTGAGCACCTGGGTTCTGAAATTTGATTCAGGTTTCTGAGTGGGAGGGATTTCAAAAATATGTTACTTGAATCCCACAAAGGGGCACCAAGGTGAGCAAGGAAATTGTTGGCACTGAGTGAAAATTCCTAGACTGTGCCCTGTGCAATTTCAATGAGCATCATTTACATGGACTAAAATGTGAGTGACTTCTACAGTTGCCCAGTAGCAGCCTGCACGCTCATGGGAAATTTACTTTTGGAAGTAATTCTCAGTCTCCACCTTTCACATAAGAAAGAGATGCTTCTTTTGTACAGCGACAAAAAATTATTACATCTTATTTTGTAGGAAAACATTTGTGTGAATATATATATATGTAAATTATGATTTGTATTTTAAAATGTATTTTAATCCTCATAATTCTTTTAGGAAGTGGATAGCGAGTTATTAGTCCATTTTCCATAAGTGAAGATGAGCTGCAAAAAAATTAGTGTAACTTAATTGAAACTTCCATTAAGTAATTAAATTAGAGCTCAGTTATCCCTTAGTTTTGTCAGCAAGGTCAGGGGGAAAATCAGCCCTTGTAGCTGGGACCAAGTCTACTGGATCAGTTCTGTTCTACCTCCTAGAATTTTCCATTGAGTAATGGTTTTCTCTAGTGGAATTGCCAGGTCCCTGTTTTTCCACTAAAGTGTTTCTCCCTTTCTGGTTTTCTATAGAGAATAAAGATTTTTAAATAAGAATTCTAGAATAATGTTGAGATCTCAGAGAAGAATAAATTGGTAACTAGGTTACTTTATTGTAAAAATACAGTACATAATACATAAAAGATAAAATGTATTAATTGACTTTATGTTATCGGTAAAGCTGCTGGTCATCAGTGGACAATTAGTAATTAAGTTTGGGTAGTTAAAATTTATGTGTGAATTTTTGACTGTATAGGAGTTGGCACCCCAATTCCTGTGTTGTTCAAGAGCCAACTGTATAATTATGATAAATTCTATAAAGCAAAATTAAAAGATTTTATAAAAGTAAATGGCAAGCAGCTGAATTAGTCTAGGGACTAAGAAGACTAAGAAGAATCATCTAAGTCTGTAACTGAGACCACGAGGATAATTAGAAGTTATTTGAATGGAAAGGAGACGGCTCGTGTATGGAAATGAACTGTTTGAGGGGTTTGCTGGTAGCAAGGTCCAGGCAGAGGGGGCAGCATGTTTGAAGACACTGTGCCCTGTGGTATATTTGAGAACTTGAAAGGTCTGAGTGGCTGTTGCAACATGAGGCAAGGGAGAGGGCTAAAAGTTAATGTTGGTGACATTAGCAGGGGTAGATAATACATGGTCTTGTAGATTGTTTCACTAATCTATTGTAGCATAACAAACCACCCCAAATATTAGATGCTTAATACAACAACTTATTGTTCCTAATAATTATACATGTTGGCTGGGTTCAGCTGGGTCATTTGGCTGCATTCAGCTGTGAGCTCAGCTGGGGATCCACTTATGTCTGTGGTTTCATCTGGGTGGTTGGAATATATGGGGACTGACTCTGCATATGGTTTTTAATAATTCACTAATCTAGCCTCAGCTTCTTAAAAGTTAGCTGGATTCCAAAAGGATGAGAACAAAGGACCAGACCATTTTTTGACCTAGCCTCAGAACTGGCACAGCCATTCTTTTGTTCAAGATGAGTCACAAGGCCATGCCAGGTTCAAGGGAAAAATAACTTCCATCTCTTTTTAGGAGTTGTGATAAGTCCGTGGGGAGAGGGAGGAGTTTTGTTATGAAGAATCTTTGGAAACAGTAAACCACATAGGAAATTTTAAGCATTTTGGAATTGAGATTTTTATTATTTATAGTATGCCTAGCATGCTTGAAATACCTTATTTTCTATGATCCTCATAACAGTGTAATGAAGTGTGCAATATTATCATTATCTTCTCCTTATGTCAGACTGGTCCCAAAACTATTAAGTGACAGGACCAGGCATTGACTGATGCCTAACTAGAACCAGTCTGTGTTCTTAACCTCTGTGTCTCTGTGTGACCATTTTGCTGGTTTTCGGTCTTATTTCCATTGTCTTTTCAATCATGACATGAAGTCCTATGAGGATGAGTAAAAGTGTTAAAATGATAATAGTTAAAGCCATCTTGCATAAGTTGAAAGTACAAGAGTGTCTACTTTGGGGAAAATCTTATTGTTCCACTTTCTTATGCATTTCAGAAAATAAATTAATCATTCATGAACAAAGAAGTTCATTAGCTCTAACTTGCTAAACTCATCTGCTGTTATTATAAGCTGAGATTCCTGAAGTTTCACTGACTTAATGGAGACACATTGCAGTGACATTAGAGGCTCTCTTTCCATCTAGTTACTCTTGCCAATTGCTTATTTATTTCTGGGAATCCCAAAGACATGTCCCATGTGGCATAAATAAATTTTTCTACCACCACCTGGTCCTCACTACTTTTCTCTCCTACACCAGCATTTTTAGTGAGATTTCCTTCTAAAACTTCCATGTATCTAAAACTTCATTGTGTTTGGTGCTGAAATGGTGAAATTGCCTCCATTTCTTTTTGTGTTTAATTCTATTAGAGATATATTGCATGCTCTGTCTCATGTCCCGATAGCTTATAAGATTTATAGTAGAAGTTTTTAAGTCATGCTGCAAGACATTTAGAAATTTTTAAGTCATACAGCAAGGCATTTATATGCCTCCTCGATGAGGAACTACGAACAGATCCGAATGGCTAATACCATGTAGTACCCAGGTTTTTGTCTTTCCCTTTGCTGACCAAGGTTTTGATTTTGGTTTGAGCTTTTATGACTTCATCTTTACTTAGGATATTTTTTTTCCCCAGAAGGGTCATTAGTCCCTCAAATAATAGACTTGTGAGAGCTGTCCTATCATTCTTCAGACATGATTGGGCATGTATGAGTACTGGGATCTACAGCAAGTTAAGCTTGAGCTGGTGTCCTTAAAGTACTATCACATCAGTAATATTTTCTGTAAATTCAAACAAATTTTATATTTTAACCTCATGTGACTTCAGTGCAGTATTGAGGTAATCATGACATGCATGGGTTAATAAAGACATTTTTACTTATAAAAAAAAAAAGGAAATTGCTAGGGCTACAGCTAAGCTATTAAACTATCATATTAACCAAACAACTATTTGACGAATTAACATTTTTACTTATAGCTGAGTTGTTTTCGAGCTTTAAAGGACACAGGTGTTTTCTCTGAAAGAAAATTGTCACCACATTCCAACTGGCAGATCTGTGTGTCAAAGTGCAATTGGTTGAGATAATTCTGAAAAGAACCTGTTATGTTTATAAAAGCTTTTCACGTATTACATGGCTGCTCCAACTTCATAGTCTTTCTGTTATTAGCCCATTTGACCTTCCAGGTGGTCGTATGCCTTAAGACTGTCAGAGGAAATAAAGGTAAAGAATTATGTGCTTCAGTTATTAAGAAACGTCTTAGAAGAAAGGCCGTTTTAAAACAGAGGTTTTCTTTGAAAAATCAATTTTCCAAAACTCAAGTGTTTTTTTTTTTAATTTGGAAAAAAGAAAGCGGCTTTTGCCACTTCCAAATACCATTCAAGTAAGTAACAAGAATTAGGATTTTATACAGAAAACAGGTCAATGATGGTGACAGTTTTATTTGAACAAGCGATAGATTAATTATAACAAAAGTTTATTTTAGAAGAGACAAGTACGTATACTATCACTAAGATAGAATCTGTGTCCTAAACCACCCCAAAATGTACTTGTTTAAAAGAACAGCGATGTGTTATTATTCATGATTCTCTGTATTGACTGGACTCAGTGAGCTGACCTTGTGCTCCACGTGGTATAGCTGAGGTCACATATACAGTGGGACTATCTAATATAACCTCATGTCCTCCAGATCTCACTAAACTTTATGCCATTATATAGTACCCTAGGGTTATTTGCAGTTTGGTTGCTGGCTTTCAAGAGCCAAAAATTAAAGCTACCAGCCTTTTTAAGGCTTAGGCTGAGAATTGGCCTTTTGATCCTTCTTTTTTTTTTTTTTTTTCTGATCTAAGCAAGTCACCAAGTTAACCCAAATTCAAGAAGAGGAATATTAGATTCCCCTCTTGATGGGAGAAGTGGCAAAGAGTATGAAACTGTCTTTAATTCATCATAGAGATAATAATTTATGAATTCATTTAAGATTTGAGTGTCTACTATATCTGATACTATTCCTAGGGATATGACAAGTTATCTCTTCAAGCTATATCTTGTTTAATTCTTTCACTTTCTTTCAGCTTTATTAATGACAGGCTATTCAATCTTGAACACATTTCTTTTCCTCTCCATGACTTACTCTCCTAATCTGCAAAATGGAGATAATAATAATAGTTGCTTTACATATAATTCAGTAATTTTCACAATTGTTGTGTATATAAAGCACTTATAGTTAATACATGTAAAGAATAGAGAACAATGCCAGGAACATAACAATTCATGAGAGAGTTATTACTAATGAGAAAGTGAAGTCAAGGGGGTTGTGACTTGCCACTCAGCTGTTTAATGGCAGATTGTTTAAGCAGCACAAGATAAAATTGACTTGCATGTATTTTCTAATAAAACTGAGCAAAGTTTCCTGCAAAATATAGTGGACTTGCTTTGTAATACATTCTGGAAACATTTCATAAGCAAGTTACATAGATTTAAAGGATATATTTTTCATTTTGAGTTCTGGCTCCAGTCCAATTACTGTCATGGCCCTTAAGGACTGGACACCTTACCTCCTCGAGTCTACTTTAATTTCTTTCCTGTCAAACATGACACTTCAGCCATGTCAGATCACTTGTAGTTCCCACATTTAATGTGCTGTTTCACTCCCCATGCCTTTACATACACTGTTCTCCGTTCCTGAAATGCTGACATCCTATTATTTTAAACCCTGGCTATTATCTGTTCCTTTTTTCTCACTTATCTTAAATATTTCCAATTACCTTCCTGACATCCAGAATCTGTTGCTTAAAGATGATGAAATATAATGGTAGTTTAATTGGGTACATTTTTTTTTTCTTCTCAAACCACACAATTACTTCTTTTATGAGACTCAATCATACTTTTAATTGTCTCTTACTTATCCATCTCCATAACCTCTCTAAATCAGAGGACATGAAATGATTCTTCTGAATTTTCAAAATTTACCATGATACAATCAAGGCTATGTCATCACATGTATAGTTAATTCCCTGGGTAATATTTCTTAATATGTATTTTCTAACCACAATTCTTCACAAAGGAAGGCAAAACCAAAAACTTACTCTTTGACGGTATAAGTGTTATCCATTTGTCAAGATTGCCATTATAAGCTGCAGTCTTTTTAAAATATTAAGTTTTGACAATCTAAACCTCTTAACCCAACAATAGGATCATTAGAATTCATACATGTACATTTTATTTTTCTAGCATTTTTTTGAAGTAGATTTTTAGGGGTAGTGAATTCCCACTATTTTTTTGTGAGATAGCTTGGGATTTTTATGTCAACATGCTAATGTTGAATTATACCTCAGTCATTAGAGATACTAGTTGAAGTTCATCACAGTCTCAAGTCAGGGGAGGGTTGGCGACAAATGGTATACCATTTGCCAAAGCACTGCCTACTTAATTGGGCCATAAAAAATCAGTTTATTGGCAACCACCGGTTAGATGAGTCTAAAGTACCAGCAATACATACTCACTTAAGGAAAAGTACAATGTCTTGTCTTCCAGCAAGTAGTACTCTAAAAAGTTAACCAAAAGTGTTACTGCTACTTCTGCCCAGGCTTTCATAACTCTCATCATCTTGTGGACTTACACCTCAAACCACTAGGTCTTTTATAGGCTCACCATAGAAACAGCATTACTTTTTGAAAGGGCCACTGGCTTTCTCCATAGTGATCTCACCTTAGAGTAGGGGAAATATCTAATGCAAGGGGAATTTTCATCAAACTTATGTTTACATTTCTGAGATCTGCTAGTTAAACAATCTAAGATTTTGACAAATGAACTCCAAGCACTGGTTGGGTGAGAGTTCCCATTGCAGCTCTAGCTCAGGTTCTGCCACTTAGACCCAGAGAGGTAAAGCTATTTGCCAGAGGCCTCAGGTTTTGTTTTCTCATGTACATAATGTGGATAATGAGAGAACATAAAAAATTATTGAAAAATAAAATGTTAGTTTATATAAACTTCTGTTATCTCCATTTCACTGATGAGAAAGCAGACTCGAGGTTAATTAGCTTATTCAAAGTAACATAGTTACTAAGCAACATGGCTAGGACTTAAATTATAATATGCTTAGCACACAGTAAGCACTAATTTAAAATTGTATTGATTATGTAGATATGCAGTCATATCTTTAAAAGATACCATTAAGCTTAGTTTGAAATTTAATATCATCTCACAGCTCATATTTATGACTATAATTAAAATAACAAAATTAAATTTTAATGATTGCAAAAATATGTGAAGGCTGAGCTAAAATTCTTAAATGTTTAAATTTGATGAAATATGGTACTTAAATTGCCTTTATAAAGGGAGGGAGAGTGACCTGATTTTTTTTGGCATGTCATTAATTTTCTTTCTATGCTTAATGCTGTGTTTGTTTATTCTGGTCCTGATAGAGATTCATAGAGCCCTCCACTCAACACCTGTTCTCACCTTTCATATTACTCTGCCCTAATTCCTACATTTTCTATCCCAGTCACTCTTTTGGATTATGACTTTTGTCCTTGTATTTTGAAATCAAAATGTGAATCCGAAAAAACTAATCAATTCTCATGAGCATCACAGGATACATTAATTTGTTAAATTATATAGTCCATTTCCTAACTGCAAAATTTTCCTGTGTGGTATTTATTCAATTAGCCATATAATAAATTGAGGAAATGTGCATCAATTTAGGACTAAGATGTGTTATTAAGATTGCCTGAAAATTAAAATGTGTGATAATTGAAGGATCATACATCATTGTATATATCAAATTTTTTTTGGTGGAATGTAGATTCCATTGATTAAATAAATAAGGTTTATGAAGCAGTTAGTAGAATGCCTGGATCATAGTATGTGCTGAATAGATGTTAGTGATGGTTATTACTACTGTTAAAATTACCTAAGAAAAGCAATTGACATACATATTCTTGGTAGGTGGAATTATTTTTGTTATCACCAATAAAATTACTATTTTTAAAAATAAGTTTATTGCAATAATGTTGGTTAATACAATTATATAATTTTCAGGTGTACATTATAATATGACATCTGTATATTCTATTGTGTGTTTACCATACAAAGTCCAGTTTCCTTCAGCTACCATATATTTAATCTCCTTTACCTACTTCACCCTCCCCAATTAAAATTACTATTTTTATTAATCCATTTCTCAGAGAGTTGCCTAAAATTTCACAAGACTTAGAATCCTTAGCTAAGTTTAACTTGGAAAAGTGAAGCACTATCATTTGATAAGTTCTCTCTTCTTCTTGCAGACTACCATTGCCAGACATTTTTTTTACTTTTGTATAATACGCTATGATTATGGGAAATTCATGTTACTGTTTCCTGTGTTTGATTTCTTCGTATAATGAGTGATTTACAATTGAGTGCATCTAAGCCATTGCTTAGACATTGCTATACCTGGATGTCCAAGGCTGGGCGAGAACCCGGTGGCAGAGATTTCTTCAAATCACGGGCCACCGGCTACACACCTCACTCTTAACCATGCTATATTTGAAGTCACTTAAAATATGAGTGATGATAATTACTAATAGTAAGCAGTTACTGTGTGCATTCTCTCCTAAATCATATGTTAAACAAGGGATTTAACATAAGTTCTACCATCTAATTCTAGGTAAACTTTATAATTAAAGCAAATCCCTTAAAAGTTGGAGATTTTGATTCTTTAGCTGACTGTCTTGAGGCTTCATACCAAAACCACCTATCAAGGTCCCCAATAAATTGCTATAGTTTTTTTGAGGATGAAAATGTATTTCTGTATTCTTAGGCTTTCTAAAATTTTACTGTAAAATTGAAAAAAGAAAATCTGTTGGTAAAAAATAAATTTGGAGTAATAAGATGAAATAAAATAACAATTTTCTTGCATTTCAGGAACAGGTACTTTTTAAGCACTTGTATTCAGAAATTATTTCCCATGTGAAAAAGTAGTAGCTTCATGTTAGATTCAAAATGATATTGAAGAAGAATTCATATCAAGAATTAGTATATAAAAATGTTCTACCCAGGATGATCTTTGAAATATAGTCTATCTTTAGATTACATACTTCTATACAAGGGTTTTTAATTATTAAGAGTTAACTTTATTTGAATCTGTATTTCCAAGTTGACATAGAATAAAATAGAAAAGAAAAAAAACAAAACAATTTGAACATTGAATAAGACCTTTGACTGTGTGACCTGAACTATTTCATCCCTCATATTTTATTAAAACAATTACCTCAAGGTCAGATATTCTTGAATTGATTCCAAAAAATAAAATATTTTTATGAGACAAATTTGCTCATCTGTCATTTTCCAGACCTTAAGCTGATGTAATTGGACCCTGTACCTGATTTCAAGATGCTAATTTTGTAGAACAGGGATTGGCAAACTTTCCCTTAAAGAGCCACGTAGTAAATACTAGAGGTTCACAGGCCACACAGTCTCTGTTGCAACTACTATTGTATTGAAGCCATAGACAATACTAAACCAGTGAACATGGGTGACTTCCATTAAAATTTGATTTACAAAAATAGATGATGAGCCAGTGGGTCATAGTTTGCCAATTCTAGGGTGAGGGAGATAAATGAACTGACAATAAAAATCCAATAATAGTTATGCCAGAGGCAGACACAGGCTGCTGTAGGAGCACAGAGGAAAGGCATCTAGACTCTCTGCCTTTCTTGATATGTCTGTTTAGTGAGTGTAGAGACAGAGAGGAAATATAAGAGATTATCAATCAAGGCTGCTCAGGAATGATTATGCTGTATTTTCCTTTAAAATATGGAGTAATTCACCAAGAGACCATGCTAATATACATTACATTAGCACGTAATATACATTAGCATGGCCTCTTGGTGAATTACTACATATTTTGTGAATTTGGTCACTTTAATATAAGCCAAAGATTCCAAACTAAGTAGCTTGAAACTCTCATTTCTCAATAAATTGATAGAAACTGAATTAATAGGTTATCTGGTTGAATAAGTTTGAAAAATACTATCTTTTTCCTTTCCAGTTAGCTTTCAAATTTTTTTCAAAATAAAAACTCTGATAAGTCCTGTAGTAAAGATTTTAAAATTTCTACAGTTCAGAATTTTTCAACTTGTTTATGAAATCCTTCTTTTGATGTGGAGTGCCTGTTAATGTATTTAACAAAAGAATGTTTTGAATAGCATGTCTTTAGAAACAGCTGTAAACCAAGAATGAAGTCTTAGATATCATTTCTCTGTTTATGTGTAGACAGAAACACTTTAAACACACAGCTCTTCAGTGTTCAAGTTATGGGGCAACAGGTATCCAGCCAGCGGGAGATGGAAGTTTAAGCAATTTACCAAGGAATTTGACATTTCAGGCAGAAAAATTAGCAAACTCATTTGATGAATTGGAAAAATTATGATATTATAGAGTGACAGTTCTAAATCTTGGGCAGTATCACCCCTGGAGGATGTTTACTTCTCTTTGTGACTAGGAGTACTGCTGGCATTTCATGGGTAGGAATTAGAGATGCTAAGTGTTCTGCAGTACATGGGATATTTATGCACGGGAATATGTGCCCAGATGTCAATGGCACCTTGTGGAGAAACACTGCTGTAGAAAGGCTCGACTATGGGGCCAAGGGATCGATCGTATCTCCCAGATTTCAAAAGATTGGGTAGAAAATCTGGGCAGAATCTTTTAGGCTGATTATCATTAACGCAACATTAAATATTTAAAAGTCCATATACTGAGGGGAAATGGATAAAATAAATGGTGCTTAGCTGTGATGAGACAATGCGAATTAGCATCAGATCCATTTGCATGATATGGTTCTCATGATGAATGATGTTCTGTAGCAGAAGTGAAAATACAGAGGACGAGGGAGCTGGCAGAAGAGGGGGTGGTAGATAAATGAGTGTAGAAAAGTGGGAGAACTAACATAAGAGGAATGGAGTGCGGTCTTGAAAGGAAAGCCCTAAATTGGAAACTGTAAGTAGTACCTTGCTGAATGAAGATGGAGCCTAGGATGTGGCTCTGCTGGGGGTGGCTTGCCCATTGTAGAGCAGTTCAAGAGTGATCAGGGATTGTCAAGATATGTTGTTAGGGAAGATGAAAAAAAAGAAAAAGAGGTCTTGAGACGAAGCAGCTAGATGCTGTGATCTGTTTCCCCCCCGCCCCCTCTTACCTCACATGCTTCTCATTCAGGAAAAGATCCTGAGACCTCATTGTACCAGATCTTCTTAAACCTAGGTTCCCCTTAATCCTAATCAACTTTAATTAATATAGTTGCAATTTGTTTAAATTATAAATTTCTTTTCAATGAAGTCGTAAAATCGAAAAAATAAAATGGCCTATACTTCTTTTTCTAGTTTTAGCAATCAGACTGAATTTGTTTAATTCCATTAAAACCCATCAGGTTTTATTTTTGCTCAGGCATAGGCTATTGTAAGATTTATAGAGCAAAGATCAGGTACAGTACAATCTTCTGAATAAGGCACCACATTAGATGCTATTAAGCAATTCAGAAGTAATTTAATAAAGTGTCATTAGTGCCTCATATCCTCATGGTCATTTTGACAGAAGCCCCAGAGTAACCTTAGTTCTGATTTGGAAAGTAACCCTTCAGTGGGTTTTAAAAAAAGCTACTCTAACAAATTTTTTAAAAGACTCTGTCAGGCAACAGTTTTCTCTTCTGAATTTTTCTTAAGTACTTAGCCTCGAGGAACCATTCATGTGGTTCATGAAAAATAACAAGCAGAAGAGCTTTGCACAGACCAGGATTGATATAAATAAAGCACCTATTTTTGAAATATTAGAAGCACCCCTTCCTCTGGGATGATGTAACTCCTGCCAGGGTTGAATATATTCCTTTAATTTGCATACTTTCAAATGCCTATTGCATGACACACTCTATGTTAAGTATAGTATTTATACAACCAAATTAGACGTCCCTTTATTAAGTGCCCACACTATGGCAGCTTCTTTACTAAGTGCTTCATACTTACTACTTACAACTGCCCCATGAGTTAGATTTTGTTGTTTTCATTTCCTGACTAAGGAAGCTGAAGCTTATTGGCTTTAAATAACCTGCCTATAGTTACATAGCTAAGAAATGGAGGCAGTAGGATTCCAAACCATCTTTTCTTCCTGATTCTAAAGTCCCTGCTATTTGTTACTACATAGTAGAGAATTCAGTGAATTTATATATTAGCGTAAATACATGGTTACAGTACAAGTGTAGGTGCTATTCAGGTGGGGTGCCTACTTAGCTATAGAGAGAAAGTTGTTAAGGGCCATTTCCCCGAAGAGGTCATTCTTGATGTGAGTCTTAGTAAAACATACAGAAATATGTGGGAATTTAAAGGCTGATAAATAAAACCACAATGAGGTGTCTCCTCATACCTGTCAGCTACAATAGCTGTTATTTTAAAAAGTTGGAACTCTTGCATGCTGTTAGAGAAGATGCAAAATGACGCAGCTGCTGCGGCAAACAGTATGACAAGTCCTCAAAAAATTAAAAATAGAACTACCATATGATTCAACAATCCAATTTCTTGATATTTACTCAAAAGAATTGAAATCAAGATCTTGAAGAGATATTACCCCTCATGTTTAAAATAGCTAAGATGCGGAAACAACCCAAATATTCATTGACGTATAATTGGTTAAAGAAACTATGGTATATACATACAATGGAATACTATTCAGCCTTAAAAAAGAATATTCTTTAATTCGAAACATGGATAAGACTTGAGAACATCATGCTAAACAAAATGAGCCAGTTATAGAAAGGCAAATGCTGCATGATTTTATCTATATGAGGTATCTAAAATCGAATTATAGAATCAAAGAGTACAATGGTGGTTTCCTGGGGCTAGAGGGAGGGAGAAATAGAGTTACTAATCAACAGGCATAAAATTTCAGTAAAGTAAGATGAATAAGCTCTACAGATTTTCTGTACAATATTGTACCTGTAGTCAATGACAATGCATTTTGCACCAAAAATTTGTTAAGAGAGTAAATCTCATGTTAAGTGTTCTTACCACAATAAAAATAAAGTACAAAATAAAAAAAAAAAGTCTGATAAGTCGGATAAGACATAGGTTGAAAAGCTTGCCTCTGCTTTGGGAAATAAGCTAGAATATATTTGTGAGTTTTAGTGATTATTTTAAATTAACATATATCAACTGAAATCATCTGGGAATATTTTAAAACAAATTGTGCAACATTAAGGAAGCTTTTAGAAGGTATGGTAAGTGAATTAACCCTGTCACAGAAAGATAAGATATTTTATAATTCCATTTTTATGAGGTAACTAGCATGGCAAAATTCATAGACACAGAAAGTAGAATGGTGGTTACCAGTGACTGGGGTGGAGGGAGGAGAGGAGGATGAGGAGTTACTGTTTAATTGGTACAGAATTTTGATTTGGAAGGATGAAAAACTTCTGGAGTTGGATATTGGTGATGACTGCCCAGCAATATGAATGCATTAATGCCATTGAACTGTGTACTTACAGATGATTAAAATAATAAGTTTATGTTACATATATTTTGTTAAAGTTTTAAAAAATACATTGATTTCTAGGAACTCACTCTGTGACTTCTTAAATCTTAAATCTCAATTTCTAATGACTTTAAGGTTTGGAAACAAGTGTCATAGGGGCATTTCTTTACCAAGGATCTAGTAGTGTACTTGCTTTGGAAAACCTAGTAATCTGTGGAATTGAATAATATTAAAATCAAACTTGATAGTTTGTAGTTGAATAGTATAGTAGAATTTTAATAGATGATTTTGAAGATAATACTTTAAGAATTTTTGTTGTGTTTACAGATAACTCGATTACTGATACTTGGTGATTGAACTTGAAATTAAAGCAATTTAAAATACATTCATTCATATTATTTCATGACATTTTTTTTTGAAATTGCTTAGGTTGGGCTTATTATTTCTATATGAGAGATGAAAACACTGAGATTTCTGAGCTGAAGTGATTTTTCCCATCTCTTACTCATACTACCTGGAGTTAGGATGGTAGGAAAAATACCTAATTAATGAGAATATAACTCTTGTCTAAATGAAAGTTGCAAAGGTGATGGTTTCATAAATTTTCTCTTTTTAATCTTTGAAAAATTATTAAATCATCTGCTATTATTAAATTAATCATTTTAATTGAGACATAGCAAGTATATAAAAAGGTGTGGGAGAAAAAGCATGCCACTTAAGGCTTATGTAGGGAAAGGAGGTGTTTGTAGCACTCAGTAACGGCAGGAGAGGCATGGGTAATTAGGGGAACTGCACTCTAGTACTGTTCTTAGAGCCACCTGTCTCTGGATTCTTTACTTTCGAAGGGCTCCCCTCTTGGCAAGAAAGTTTCTGCTGGGTGTGCCCCTCCTTTTGGTGAGAAACCAAGAGGATGTGCCCTGACCTCTTCTATACCATGTGTCAAGATTAGGACCCTGGGTTTCCTGCCCATATGACCCTGAGTTTGTTCATAGGGTCTGCATTGGTTTCCTCCCAGCTCCTTTCTTCCTGCCCTGCCATTTTTCCTACCTCTGAGTGTTTGTAGAAAGGCAGCTATGTTTGTAGGTGTAAACAAGGTGATTGTGGTTGCACAGGGAATCAGGGCCCTGCAAATGTTAGGGATGGGCCTGGAGGACAGTTACTAAAATGTAAATTGTTGAAATATTTTTCTGTATATTATTCTATTTTTCCTTTTCTAGACAGTTTTGTAGACTCTATCCATTTCTTGATCAGAGTTTTTGGTTAATATTAGGAGCTTCTAGAAGATAAGAAACTTACTATCTATTTTTAAGCCTAAATTACTTTGAAGAGATTACAAAGAGTATCTGGAGTCAAAAGGAGAAAGAAGAGAACCTCAGAATTATTTCTTCAAGAGTACGTTTCTCTGCTTGGATTTCCAAGGGAGACTGACTGGAAGCACCAGGGTTCCCAGCTTGATCAAAGGTTTCCATCTTCCTCTGTGGGCACAGAAGCAGAGAGCCGTTGGGCTTCAAGAGTCCTTTGTGACCTCGATAACAGGGAGATTAGAGACTTTACCCCTCACTTTCTGGGCATGACATTGGGGAAGAGCTAAGCAATGAATACAACGAATCACTATCACTGCAAAAGAAGGATTGATACTCAAAGTCAAAGAGAGTTTAATTTAAGAAAATTAGGAAACAGATATTTCCAGCAGTCTTGAGTCTACACTGAGGTTTATATCTGATATATTAGAAAGTTGCTTTTGATTATTGGAAGTCTTAAACTAACATTTAAAAAAAATGCCTTTAATTGTTTATTGAAAATTTACTATAGATAAGTCACCTTCTTAATGCTTTACATCTATTATTTTTCTTCTTGTCATCAAAACCCTATGCAGCAAGTGGTATTATCTCCCCCCTTTTTAAGCTAAGGAGGCTGAGACCTAGAGAGGTGAGATTACTTGCCAAAGGCATAGCTAATAATTGGTAGCAGAGCTTCATTTTAAAGCCCGTGCACTTAATCATTATACAGTCTTTCAGGATAAGGAATTTAAATTTTATTTATAGATGATAAAATTATGCCTCATGTGTCTCTAATGGTTTACTTTATCTGAATTCTTACATGTAAAATAAATTCATATTCTTAAAATCTGGTGAGATGATAGGCAGCCAATGAGGGATTGGAGTCATGTGATAAAGGCTGAAGGTTGCTGATAGAAAATAAATCTGACAGTGATGTGTAAAGTAAATTGGGGCGTGGGACAGAAAAGGGGGCAAAGAAAGACCACTTATCAGACTATTACATAACAGACTGAGTCAGAATCAATGCCAAATGACCCAATTAAGGGAGAAAAGTATGTTGAGGGCAGGCAACCTTTTGCTGAGCTCACTAATGGGAAAGATCAGATAGCTGTAAGGTTAAGAAGGACCCTTCCTTTAATCCTTCATCAATTGAAATTGATTTTTTTTTTTTTTGGTAAACCAGAGATTTCTTCTTTTATTTAATTGGTATGAGCTGTAGGAAGCTACTAACACAGTAATAAACAATGCCTGCCAATATTTTTGGCATTAAACTTGATATAGGGCTGATTTCTTATGACAGAATAAAAAGGCTACTGTCCCTCAAATGGTACCTACCCAAAGATAATTAATATAACTCTGTACTCTCTACTCTAGGTAGAAGGCATTATTGAATTATTTCAGTTTGTTCAAGAGATAGCTTGTCTTATAAATATGGGGTTATATCTGATGCTTTTTGGTTGTATTTAAAAGCTGTGGATACTAGACTAATTGGGGGATCACTTTGTAAATTATGTAAATGTCTAACCACTATGCCATACACCTGAGACTAATATAAAATAATACTGAATGTCATCTCTAATTGAAAAATAAAAATTAAAAAAGAAGAAAACAAAATTCTGATAATATCAAACTCTTTGCTACTAAGTAGATTATAAAAAAATTGCTTGTTCAGTATGAAAACAATTTAAACTGTTTTTGTTTGTTTGTTTTTTTAGGTTTCTTAATTGCAAAGAATCTTTCTTGTCTCCCTTATTTCTCTCTCATCCCATATCAAGTCTACCAGGAAATCCTGCTATGTCCACTTTCAAAATATAACAGAGCTTAACTACTTCTCACCAACTCCATCACTTGCACCTTTTCTGAAGCTCTACTGCAGTAGGCTCTGCCTGGTGTGCCAGCTTCTATTCTTGTCTCTTGCAGTTTATTCTCTACAGAGCTGACAGAGGGATCTCTATAATACATAAGTAAGATCATGTCACACCTAGCATTCGCATTTCACTCAGATTAAACCAAGTCCTTAGAATGGTCTCTCAGCCCCTTTGTTATCTGACCCCTCCTCCTTAGCTCTTCCACTTTCTTCCAACCACTGACTTTAGATATCCTGACCACTGTGCTGCTTCTGGAATACATTCGCCACTTAAAACCCTTTGCAGTTTTCGTTCCGTCTGTCTGGATGCTCTTTGTTAGATCTTTAAGTATCTTCCTCACCTCTCTCTGATTTCTGCTAAAATCTCACATTCTCAGTGAGGCTATTCTGGTCCTGTTTAATATTTCAGCCTACTCCTCCCATTGTAATCTCCGTTACCCTGTTTGACTTTTTATAGTGTAAAATTTTATTGTCCTTATCTAACATATGGTATGATGTATATTAGTATGTATGTTTAAAATATATATATGTATCATTTATTACGTTTGTTCTTTTTTTCTATTTCCCTAATCAATAGGCAGAAACTTTTGCTTTTGTTTGTTGATGAATTCCAGATTTCTGCAAGTTATGGTACATAGTAGACAGTCAATAAATAAGTAAATTAGTTAAAACACAATATTTTATCAACAAGAAGGAAATTTTTTCTTTTAAGTGGATCCAACTAGAATATATTTTATCCAGTCATAATCATAATTGTGAACTTTATATTCTTTGGTATTATAAGATACATTTACAAAATAGAAAATACTGGAAATAGAAGAAAGTCAGGGCAGGGGAAACTAGTAGTCACTGCACCTAACAGAATTCCTGTTAACCTTCTGACATTTTTCTGCAGAGCTTCTCCATTCACAATTGTAAGCCTTTAATAAAAATATAATTATTTTATGGTATACATAATTCACATTATCTTTTTCTTGTAGTATTGTAAGTATTCCATATTTTTTATCCTTTTCATCAAGATACCTCTTAATCACTGTATATCGATGTTTTCCCGATCGTGTGAGTTATATCTATTGATACTAACTTTATTAGGAGTTAGAAATAATATCTTAAAATATTTACTAATTCTTTTAAAAACATAAGCATATCTAATGTTCACCTAAAGAGCCTATTTTTAATGAAAATAACTGTTTTCCTAAAAAAGAAGCTAGTAAAAAGAGAAGCTTGAGTTTATATTTTTACAAATCTGTCAATATCCAGCTTAGTAGAAAACAGCAGATCTCATATCTGATCCTGCCTTCCACCTTTTTAATTTCTGCTGTTTTGGTTGAAGTACATGGGAAAAAAAAATCAGCTTCACAGAGGTATATAATAGGAAAAGAGAAGAGTAAGTTAATGACCTTTTTAGATAATTATGGACATTATTTAACACTACTCCAAAACCCAACAAATGGTAATTTATTAAAGGTGAATTGCAGTATGGAATCAGAAACCACATCAGCAAACTTTTCACATTTCATTACATTAAAATCCACTGATCCATCTTTGAATAGAGCTTCCCTCATGCATTACTTTGTAACAACGTGCATTGCTCATCTGGAAAATACTGGTTCACTGAGTTAGGCAGAATTTCCAATATCAAAAAACTCTCATTTATTCATATCAATATATCACCAATGATCTCATCAGAATGTCTTCAAGTACTGAAAATCTGTTAAGCTCACAGTAGCAGATAAAAGTTTCCTGAAGTTTTAGTTTTTATTTGAAAGTTCGAAATATGTTACTGGCAACAAATACCGCCTGTTGTTTTCCTCAAAGTGGCAGACTCACTTTGTTCTTTAAAAAAAAAAAAAAAAAAAATTGTCTATCAGATAGTCAGGCCTGATTAACCAGTTTGTTGGTCATTGCTAGGTAAAAATGATGTTCCATGAAAAAAGCAACTCATGCAGCTTGGAGCTCCAGCAATTACATGTCATCTTTCTTGAGACAGCAATCATAATTTAGGGTGCAGCAAGAAGTGCTTTATGAGTACCTGTCATATGTCACACAATATTAAAATAATCTATACACAAGGGTTGTAACTTAATAAAATTAATAACTTTTACCATTTCATCCAAAACATTTTAAGGTACAAAGGCATTTTATTTCGTTACCTTTTTTTTTTTTTTACTGTATGCGGTGATTAAGAATCTGACAACGAATGCAATTTGGTGTTACTGCCTTAATGTGTACTGAGGGGCAACCATTGTTTTTTGCACCATTATTTTGCAAATATCAACAGTTATTCCAGGATAAACCATGAAATTTTGAAAATTATTCCATTCTTAATAGCTCAATACTACTTACATTTGTTGCCAAGCATTCATATAAAATACTACCTTCTTTGATGATTAGTTAGTTCTGATCAGATGAATTAAAGCAAAACAGCAAGTCCAGCTGTTAATTCGTCTGTTAGTCAAAAGTATAATTCTACAGCAAGATCTTAACTTGTCTTTGTGTTTAATTCAGTAAGATGCTATATCATTAGAAAGGGGCAGTACAATGATTTCTTTTACTGACTTCATTCAGCAGGCATTCAGTAAAGTCAACTCTGCAAGGTTTTATTGGTCACTGAGCTATCTTGTAGGCTTCTCCAGTCACTAAGGTATAGAAATTCACCCTGTAAGATGCTTCACTTTTTCATTTCTAATTTGAAAAGCTGTACCAAACATTATTTAGCTCTTAAGCATTTTATCATGTTTATATTGAAAATATACTTTTTAAAAAGTTTTGTTGGCTAAAAATGTCATAACAACTGGCATATTTTTTAAATGGTTCTGTTGTATAAGACGATAAAGTAAATTGTCAACCATAATTTTGAGGAAGATAGATTTTATTATGTTTTTATTTCTTATTTCCAGTGTCTTCAAATTTCTTTGGATTAGGTTTATTCTATCCATAATTCGGGAAACTCTCTGGTGTGTTCTTATTATATTTTTTAGTGTCCTTAGACTTAGAAGTTGGCAGCTGTGGCTTGTAAATATGACTCCTCCAATATTGCCTTTCAAAGTGAATGATCCATCCTTAAAAATAAGAACAATCTGATAGACTTTATTAAATTCTTAATGTTAATAATTATAATCTCTCAAAATGATAGATTTTAGATAAAATTCAAAGTTAAACACATTTTAAAATATAACACTATTATCATAACACGTGACATCCACATATATTTACTTCTTATTATTTTTCCACTTAGGAAGAAAGAAATCTTCTGAAGTTCAAAAGAATGATTTATTAGATTATAATAAGGTTGCAGAGATTATAGCAGGCATAGGACAACTAACTAGTGAAAGCACAGTAGAAGTACTGAAATAATACTAAGTTAATTTCTGTAAATTATACACATATCGTAAACCTACTACCAAAAAAAATTCTAGAAAAAAACAGGAACATGCAAGCATATTTCTTTTAGCCATCAAAATAATGATGTTACCATATGTTAAGCAAATTGCAATTTAGACTTTTTTTTTTTTTTTTTTTTTTTACTTTGAGGACCCCCTTGAAAGGGTCTTGGAGAATCTTGGGCTCCAAGACTACATTTTGAGCACTGCTATTGTATGTTATTTTATGAGGCCCAATTATTTTTTCACAGACATAACTGTAATAAAATTCTTTGTTTTGCCCTCCTCTGTTAGTTATTTTTATTCAGTAGACTACCAAAAATAAAATCACTAAGACAAATTCAGAATGTGGGACTACAAAAGTGTTTTCAGAGTCATTTATAAAAGCAAAACCAATTATTTTTCTGCTAATTGATTTCTATTTTGTTAAATCCAGAAGTGCTTCAATTATTACTAAGAATTTTTTAGTGTTTCTTCTTAAAAATCATGCTTAATTTTTATTAGTAATAAATACCGCTGAATGTCTTGAAGCATTTAAAATTATGAAAGATTGTGATATGTATACAATGAAACATTAGGCAGACATGAGAAATAAGGAAAGCTGCTGTTTGCTGCCACATGGATGAACCTTGAGGGAATTACACCTTTGAAATAACCCAGACAGAAAAAGACAGTACTTTATGGTACCACTTGAGATGAAATCTAAATACAAAGTTAAACTCCTAACAATCTAGAGTATTAAGTTGGTTTCCAATGGCTGAAGAGTAAGGGAAAAGGGGAGAGGCTGGTAGAAGTGTACAAACTTTGAGCTATAACATGGTGGCTATAGTTGGTAACCCTGTATTGTATAATTGAAATTTGCTAAGAGAGAATGTGAATGTCCTCAGTAAAAGATAAATATGTGAGGTGATGAATGTGTTAATAAACTAGGTTAGCTAAACGGGAGGAATCTTTTCACCATGTATATGCATATCAAATTATCATGGTGTATACTTTAACTATGTTACAGTTTTGTCAATTATACCTCAATAGAGCTGAAAAAATAAGTAAAATTGTAAAAGACAATTTATTTAAAATGCCCTCCTAAAACTTAATTTTTTTTTTTTATTTACTGTGTTATGTGGTCAAACAAATATGAAATTCTTTTCCTGGATAAGAATGCTCATGAAAATAAAAGCATTGTAGTATGAGTTGACATAAATATAACATGGAAGTAATAGGCTTGTCTAAAGAGGAGAGCCAATTATAATAAAATGAGAAAAATTCAGTTGTAGTTTGTGTTTTTCATAAATACTCATTGCGATAGGAACATTCTAATCATTCTTACATCTCAGAGGAAACTGAAATATAGCTCATTAAAAGGACAAGATTTGTTAACCTGCATACCTCCTGGAAACAGCTTCCTCTATCTTCCTCTGTCTCTTCCTGTGATATGTTCCATTCAGCTGTTTAGATAGACTGCCTTCTGGAAATTAGAACCCACATGGCTCAGACCACAGCAGTAAATCTGGTGGAACAGATGGTTCTGGGTGCATTGTTAAACTTCTGCATAAAACCTTGGGATTTTATCAATTAGCGTTACACTAAATAATGGGAATCAGAGGTGACAGTTAAATTAGTAAAAATTTCATATTTATACCCAAACAGTATGTTATGACTTCTTTCATTGTATCATTTTAATCAAGCCAGAACTATTCTGTAAGTCAAATATCATGCATACAAATGTATTTGCACTCATTTTTAGTCTTTTCCCTGCTCAAACATTGAGGTATGATTAAATGAGAATTTAGTTCCACATTCCAGTTAGATTTTCCAGTGGAGTTTCAAGAATTATCTATTGATGACTGTTTTTTTTTTTTTAAGTCATTACTATTTCACATGTAAAAGAAGTTTTGTTGGTTTGTGTATTTGACATCATTTGATATTTTTTTCATTTGCTAATCAATGAGGGAAAATAGAGAAGATGATGATAAGAATAGAGTTAACATTTTTCAGTGTCTACTATGAGTCTGGCTCTCTTCTCCACACTGTCTGACCTGATTCTTATAACTGTCCTAGGAAACAATCACACATCCATGTTTTCGTAACTTTATTCAAAACATGCTATTGAGTTATTTGTAAATGACTGGAAATGCAGGGGTCAAACAAGGCAGATACCATTCCTATTTTTAAGAAATTTTAGTTCTAGCAGGGAATGTACAATTAACATATTTGATTATCTAATTATGGTTACAATCATAAGGAGTTTATTATAGAAGGACCTATTCCAGCTGGCATGAGATTGAGAGCAGGACAAGTCCAACATTTTTGAATGAAGCTTGCAGGTCTGAATGAAACAAGAAGTCAAATTGGAAACTGGCCATAGAAAAAGCGTGTGTGTGCGCGCGCATGTGTGTGTGTGTGTGTGTGTGTGTGTGTGTGTGTGTGTGTGTGTGTGTGTGCTGGAGGTGGGGTGGCTAGAGAGGGTGATGGAACTGAAAGGAATTTGGTTTCCACAGACTAATAAGGGAGTGGTTTTCTCCCATTATAGCTGAGGTATTCAACATCGCACAGATAAATATAAGTGGAATTTGAAATCAATTCTGTGCAACCCTTAGTTCTTTCTTTACAATATGCTTTTTTCTTGTTCGTCATCAAGTCACGTTTATGTTATTGCTTTGATTTTCATCTACAGATCCTTTGTTATCAAATGCTTTTGCATTTTCATTCAGACATACTGCTGTTTTATTTAAGAAAGTAAGTTGTTGTCCATGCCTCAGCATTATCTCTGTTTTATTTTTCAGCGTTCCAACATTCCAGAGCCTTCCTGAGGAGATCCTCAGTAAGCTTGCAGACGTCCTTGAAGAGGTAATTGTTTTTAGCCCTTGAACTTTTTAAGATGGGACCCAGCCCATAAGAGCTGTGTAATGATGAGTTACAAACTGCAGGGAGACCTTTTAAATATTTTTAAGCTCTGGGATGCTTTTTATTTGGCTTCAGTAAAAAGAAGCTTAGAACATCTGACATTTATACACAGTCAGAAATGTGCAAATCAACTGTAGAGGGAGGAAATCTTCATTGTGGCAAATATAATATTACTTTGACTTCCGAGAATGGGAGATAGCATATTTCCCTTATTTTAGTCACTGTAAAGCAAGATCGTAGCAATTGCCACTCCAAAGATGCTTTAAGTGAGCAAATTTACAACAGGAATTAGCAGTTGGGTACATAGTTTATTAGCATATAAATATATTTTACACACATAATTTTATGTCTGAATATGAAAGTATCACTATTACTTCTTTTTCTCTGAACCTTTGAACATTTTTGACAAAAAAAAATATCGAAGCAGGAGATAGGAAGTTTATACAAGCAGTGTCTTGTGTACGTATAAAAGGATAGGGTCTTTGGCGCCTATACAGACAAGGAAGGCAGAGTATCTGGGCACACGTGCAGTGGGTGGTTGGAGTGCTTGTTTTGGTATCTTGTTTTTTCTCAGTGATCTACAAAACAAGGTAATCAACTGAGAACAAGGATCAGGTAGAGATATGAGAAGTTTAAGGACAGAGAAGGTATGAGAAAAATGAAAGAGTGAATAAACTAGGAAAACACAGTATAAATGCTAGGCACCATTCAGCCTTCACTTGATGTTAGCAATCCCAAATCTAAGTTAGGCAAGGAAGAGTTTAAAACTTGCAGTAGGGGAGAGAAGTAAAACTTAACTCTGCTGGAACAAAAGGTGGGAGAATTTTTAAGTGCTCAGGTGAGCTAGTGGAAACCTCCTTATGTTGGGAGAAGGTTGGTCTGTGTGATTTGGTCATCTGTTATTGCTAATTATCCCTTATGCAAATTAGGCTCCTACCCTCCTGGAGACTGGGAGATAGAGCCCCTGCATCCTTCTATGACTACATTTCTAGGGAATGACTTCTTGGTCCTTGAGAAAGACATTCCTGATCTGTACAACTGACAAAGGCTAGGAGATACTTTGCATCTCAAAGAGGCAGATTAAGTGTTAACAATTACAAATTTTCTAAAGTAAATTCTCTAAGAAAAGGGAGATCGAGAGCCTAACAGTCCAGAAGAAGGTCGTTTAAAGTTTGGTCAAGGTGTGTGTGTGTGTGTGTGTGTGTGTGTGTGTGTGTGTGTGTGTGTGTGTGTGTGTGTGTGTGTGTGTGTGTGTGTGTGTGTGTGTGTGTGTGTGTGTGTGTGTGTGTGTGTGTGTGTGTGTGTGTGTGTGTGTGTGTGTGTGTGTGTGTGTGTGTGTGTGTGTGTGTGTGTGTGTGTGTGTTTCAGCCCCGTTTGTTTGCCTGGATTTCGGTTCCAAGTAGGCAATGAACTAGATTAACAAAGATTGGTATTTTGGCAGGGAAAAAAATGAGTGGTTGAGGGAGGGAACCGTGAATAGAGGGTGCATGAGAAGGAAAGATTATAATGATTGACCTTGGAATTTAAACTGGGCAAGAGAGAGAAGAGCCCTAAGAGGAAGAGCAAGGGCCAGTGAGAGAAGGTAAAATCAATGAATTTTAGTCTCAAGAGGTTGAAGAGTTTTTAGAGTTGGGCTATAATAACAGTAAACTGAAAAGTACTGAATATATTTTTGTTTCTAGGTACTAACTATACCAGTTATTCTATAATCTGTAGAACTTCAAAGTTTCATATACACAAATACTTAGTTTAAGGTATACTGAAGTGAGCTTCTCTATGATTTACTGGTCTCCCTGACCTTATATCTGAACACAAAGTGAGGCAAAAGTCACATTTGATTCCTATATTCAAGTTTAAAAAATTCATGAGAAAAAATAGTGGCTGTATTTCTTACAGAATGTGCTGACCACTGTATCTGAAATCTCTATAAGTGTAAAACAGCTTTTCCCACTTCTTTTGCAATTTTTGCTTTTTTCAACACACTGAAGACCTCTCTGAAGACTTTTTTTTTTAACAAAATGAACTAAATTAGAAATTTACTAGCCACAGTCAAGCCTCTCAAAAGAAAAAAAAATCCCATTAATTTTTAAAATCATTTTCTTTCTTTTCCACAGCTGTGAAAACATTTGCTGTTTTGCAAAAACAATAACAATAGCTCTATAAATAATTCTGACCAAAGAAATATTTTAGTATTTTATGTCAGATCTTCTAATCAGAAGATGCCTTAATTTATGTTTGGATTCTGCAAACCACAGTACAGTCTATACCAGTGCCACATGAAAATGGAAACAGATGATTAAGTGCCCACACATTTGTCCTAAGGACATAAAAATGAAGTAAATAGACAAAATGTGAAGTAGACAGATAAATATACTACCCAATGCATGAAAGTATTTAACTCAAGTTGAATAAGCAAGCACAATGAGAAATTAGATTAAATTATGTATCAGATAGCGTGAAGCAAATTTAGAAGAACAAAAGCAATTCCAATGTCACATAACATTAAAGGGAAATGGGCTTGCATAATAATTGGGCTGTCTTTTTTTCTACAAATATCCACAAGAAGATGAAAGAATTCTATATTATTTTGAAAGGCAAGCAGTATTATTATAGCATTCAACAAAGAAGTTTGCAGCTTGGTTTGTTTGACAGATATTTATGGAGCACCTGCCACATGCCAACAATTGTTCTAAGCTCTGAGGAGTCAAAGTCATATTCTCCCATAGCATATGTTCCAGTGGAGAGGACATATGAGAAATACCTAAGGAAAACAGTGTAGTGATAAATCCACCCTATATTGCGTTACTAATGGAAGATCTGTCTGCAGAGGTGATACGTAAGCCAAAATCTAGATGCAGATATGGGATACCATGTGTACCAAGCAGAAGGAATAGCAGATATAAAGGTCCTAAAGAAGGAAAGAGTTTGCTATTCTTAAGGAAAAGAAAGAAGGTTTACAGTGGGTTAAGATGAGGCTAGAGAAAATTAGTCAAGACCTGATCGCAGATGGCTTTGTGAGTCATGGTAAGGAATTTAGTTTTTATTCTAAGCACAATGGTTAGATTTGGAGAGTTGTAGGTAGTAAAGTGACACAATCAAAGTTATGTTTTAATAGTATCTCTCTGGCTAGTGTGAGAGAAGAATGGATTGTAGAGGGACAGACCAATTAGAAGGCTGCAGCCCAGATGAGGTTAGATGATTTGCATGTGGATTTACTTTTGTATTGATTATTTCATTTCTTATACTCATTATAAAACAATATTTCTAGCATAAGAGAGAGAAAAAATGAAGAATAGAGACAAGGGACGTACTTGGAACGGAGAGAAATAAAGTGACCAGATAAAAAGAGGAATAAACATAATGTTATTGATAAAGCAATTTAGAAGGGGATGTATGACTAGAGGAAAATGTATAATACCTGGGCCATGCTATTTTGGAGCAGAAAAAGATGCTTTTAGATGAGTCATTTCTGCCATTACCCACACCCCAGCCCCTACCTACTCCTCTCTGTAATTTCTTGTGTTTATGTACCCATTTGTGTTCCTCTTTATAAGATTATAAAACAGAATATAATATCCTTACTTTTAGTGTAGCAATTTAGTGCTCTACCCTGCACCCACCCGCCCACCTTTCTTTTATATCTCATAGTAGAAATATTTCCTTGGTATATTAGATCTCTTATATTTTCTTAAGGAACATATAAGAGTTTTCTTTAGTCTCTTTGAGAAGTGCGTATATGCATAGATATTAACAGGTTCTTGGTGAAAAGCCTATCCAGATCAAGCACAGTATCCAAACATTTTTCTAGGTTGTGTTTTGCAAGACAAGTTCAAGTAATTACTTGATCCTCTAAGTAGTCACTTTTATTGTCACCACAGTATGTTCTTTTGTGTGACCCAAATCTAAGAAAATATTAGAGCTCATGTTAGGAGTAATAGATTTGGTTTGCTAGAGAAGCCATTTTATAGTTTGTAAAATAAATTATGAAAAATTTGAGGTACATGTAGGGAATAGCAAGCTCTCACTTTATAAAATGGTTTTGTTAATCTCTATACATTTTATATATTACAGTAAAATATGTATTGAGCTTAATTAGTATTAGAATCTATTTTGAGGGCTTAGAAAGTACCTGTGGATAAACGAAAAGAACTGTGAAATTATAGAATATAATCTCTTCTTTCTTATTATAACAACCTCACACCCTTTTCTTCTTCTTTATGTACACATGATTAGTCACTACAGTTGAATTTCATTTTTCAAATAGATGGAATAACTCCTAGCTAATCTCCAGCTGAGAGATAGCTACTTTTAATGATTACCTACCCAAACACAATGAAGAAGTGTCACTGTGAATAAACCCACTTTCTAATACATAGCCAAGTATCAGGACTTTGTTAACATCTTTAAAGAAAATGGCAAATAAAAGCAGGTGTTTTTTTTTTTTTTTTGATAGAGAAGAAGAGCAGAAATTAATCTAATATTATAATTTTCAAGCAAAATTTGCTTGAAAATTAATTTGGGCATGATTATGCTTTCACCAATGAGGGTGAAAAGGTTTGGATAACTCAAGGAATATTGTACTTTATTGAAAATACAAAATTGAAAAACCAAGGTAAGCCAACGAATTTACTTTTCAGCACTTGGTATAGCCTATTATTTATGTGAACAGAGGTGGGACATGGGTGACATATTTAAATATCCTGATTTTTAAATGGAAAATTAAGCACATCAGAACCACTACTTTGCTTATATTGAAATATGTTTCATGTCCAATTTTCTCATTAAAATATTGAATTTGGTCATTTTAGAATTAAAAGTCTTCTTTGTTTCACCAGCTTTTTAAAGAGCCTCTACCTTTGGGTTCAAAACTCTGTGATTGAATCTTGAACACATTTGAGCCTAAATAATGGGTTGTTCAGGCTTGTGTTCCAAGGTGATGGATTTATTTATGCTTTTGTTCATTAGATATTTAAACTATTATTGCTCTGACAAGGTCTCAGACAAATAATATTCCTCAAACTTTTGAATTATTAAGAGGGACATGATGAGAAAGTAAAAATAGAAAAAAGGCAAGGAGATAAAACATTTTTCTCAACTTACCTTTGCTTGGTAATATGGTAGGAAGCAAATATTACATTATACAGTCTAGGGACTATCATTGTAGAAGGAGGTTAATATACCAGAGGCACTTCTTGCTTCAAAGTCCCGCAGGCAGATTAAATATTTCATTGTTTTAGCCATGCAACCATTTCTGGTTGTTACTGTATCATGTTGACATCTTCCCAGATTCTTTTGCATTCTCTCCAGTTGTAAGTAATACAAGTGCTGCATTTAACTGAGTTATCAAAGTGCTGTGAAACTCTTTATCACTTCAAACAGGCCTAGAGTCTTCAGGAAAGAAACTGGTGGAGTAGACAGGAACAGTATTAATTTTCTTTGGAATTTGTTATGACTAAACTTTTTCTTCCCTTCCTTTAGGCTTGGCTCTTGCTATTCAAAGCTAAGCTGGAATAGCTGACCTAAAAGACTCTAAATATGAAATTTCTCTGTTTAGATTTCCCTGGTTTTTTTTTTTTTTTTTTTTTTTTTTGTGGAGGAATCTTCCCTTCTGTGGGGGCAAATGGCTGCTTTTGAAAGGGAAAGAAGTAGACTCACGCATGCACAGGTATATCTGTGTTGTGGCAGGGTGGAGAGATAAAAATTAAAGATAAAACTTTAATATTAGTATCTATATCTTATTCTATTATAAAAGTAAATATGGAATGGGATAACACATTTGCAAATGTATGTACGATAAGAGACTTGTGTTAGTGTTCTCCATAGAAACAGAAACAATAGTTTATGTGTGCATGTGTGTGTGAGTGTGTGTGTGCGTGTAGTAGAGAATGGGAAGGAGGAAGGAGGAAAGAGAAAGAAAGAGAGAAAGAGAGATTGATTGATTGATTGATTTACTTTAAGGAATTGGCTCATGTGATTAAGGAAGCTGGCAAAGTTCAAGTGGACTGGCAGTCTGTAGACCTCAGAAGGGCCGATATTGTATTTCAAGTCTGATGGCTGTCTGCTGACAGAATTCCTTCTTGCTTTGAGGGAGGTCAGTCTTTGTTTTATTAAGACCTTTAATAGATTGGAAGAGTTTCACCCACACTAAGGAGTTTAATCGACTTTATGCAAAGTCCACTGATTTAAATGTAAATCTTATCTGCAAAAACACTTCTACAGAAAAATCCAGACTAATGTTTAACCAAAGATCTAGGCACCATGGTTCAGCTAAATTGACACATATAATTAACCATTATAGGACTCGTATCCAGAATATATAAAGAACACTTACTACTCAATAATAAAAATGAGCAAATGACTTGAATAGATATTTCTCCAAACGCGATATACAAAAGCCAATAAGTTATACAACAAGATGTTTAATATTTATAATTGTTAAGGAAATGAAAATCAAAACCATGTTGACATGTCACTTTGCGCTCTAGCCACTAGGGTGGCTAGAATAAAGAAGATGGGCAAAATAAATTTGCCAAGGATGTAGAGTAATTACAACTCTCATATATTGCTGCTGGGATTGTAAAATGACGTAACTTCTTTGTAAAAATGTTTGGTGACTCCTCAAAATGTTAACCATAGGGTTACAATGTAACCCAGAAATTCTACTCCTGGGTGTTTACCCGAGAGAACTGAAAACATAAGTCCACACAAAAACTTGTACTTGAGTATTCATAGCAGCATCATTCATGATAGCCAAAAACTAGAAATAAGCCAAATGCCCATCAACTGATGAATAGATGAATAAAATATGGCATATTCATACAATGGAATACTATTTGGTTATAAAAAGGAGTGAAGTACCAATACATGCAACAGCATGGGTGATCTTTAAATGTTATGCTAGGTAAAAGTAAAATGCCACATAGTATATAATTCTACTTAAATGAAATGTCCAGAATGGGCAAATCTATAGAGGTAGAAAGTGGACTAGTGGTTTTGAGAGGATGAGGGTGAATGAGGAGTGTCTGTTAATGAGTATGGATTACTTCTTAGAGTGATGGAAATATTTCAAAATTAGATATTGAACATGGTTGCAGAAATCTTTGAATACACTAAAAACCACTGAATTGTATACTTTAAATGGGTGAATTTTATAATATGTGAATTATATCTTAAGAAAGCTGTTAAAAGAGAAGATGGAATTTGATTCTAGTTTTAATAACTACACTGAAGGGAACATTTGGGTTATAAGGAGAATGTGTCTGAGGGCCTTAATTAGATGGGATTACAATAGATGGGATTGTAACATGTTGTGTGAGGGCTTCCCAGACATGATGCCATTTAGCTGAGAATTGAATATGAATAGAGATTTGAAGGGAAGGGGCGTGAATGGACAAAGAGAGAGGAAGAGAAGCACCTTTTGGGAGAAGGAAAGCATTACATGAAGGTCTAAAGGTTAGAAGGAGAAATTAATGTTTACTCTATTTGTATCCAATTAAAATGGATATTCTAGATCTAGAATTTGATCGATAAGCCTTTGAACAATTGTTCTCACCCTCAACTTTCTACCTCATTATATATTTTATTTTACTGATTGATCGAGGTAACATTGGTTGATAGCATTATCTAAGTTACAGGTGTACAACATGATTTGATATCTGTATACACAATAGCGTGCTCACTACCAAAAGTCTGCTTTCTGTCCTCTTTAAATTACATTTTACTTGCTTGTATGACCTATTCCACATTGTACAAAATATTCAGTTTTTTGTTTTTCTTTAACTTACTTCACCTGAGTTGAACCAGTGGCCCTCTAACTGACAAAGACTCAAAACATTTCAACAAGTTGGAATAATTGATGGAATCCACTAAGATGAGGTAATGGGAAAAGTGTAGAGTACACACACACACACACACACACACACACACACACACACACAAAATCCCACAAGTATGAGATGGAGAAGATATGGTGGAGTATAGGTTATACTGCTGGAAACAATGGAAGAAAAAAATTTAGTAACTTAGAGATTTGCCTGGAGAAGACTTTGGAGGAGGTATTAGATTCCTGTTTGACTTAGTAGACACTATTTTGCACTAGAAGATGGGGAGCTCCATCTCTTAAAAACAGCGAGACTTTCAACATTTTATTATTTGAACATATTTGAACATATTATTTAGCCCATCAGATATGAGTGTCGCATATGTGAATGGGAATAATAGCAGTTTCTGCCTCTTGTAGTATTGCTGTGGGTTGTAAATTGCTTACACATAGAAAATATTTATTCTATGTACATACTGATGTTAACAAATGAGACTTCTTACAGCTGGAAGTGACAGATTAGGAGTTTTTGCTGTCCGGAGTCCTACTAGACACTTCACTTGGAGGGATGAGAAGGCATTTGGTAATGTCTGGAGACATCTACTGTTGTTACAAGACTGGCCCAGAGTACCTAGAAGCCAGGATGATGCTGAACATACCGTAATGCATAGGACAGCCCACAACAGTCACCCAGCCCCAAAAGGCAATAATACAGAGACTGAGATATGAAGAAAAATAGGGTAATACAGCAGCGAGTGCCAGCGACAAGTGGAATACTTTAGCCAGGATGGTTAGGAACGTTAACTCTGAAGAGGTGACTTTGAGTTGACAGACATGCAAATATCATGGATAGCAAAATATAGTGTAAAATGTTAAGTATTTACAGAAATAAGATTCGAAAAGCTGCGGTGTAGAAAAGATTTAGTTAGAATGTCGTAGATATTTACCTGATGATTTGGTGCTTGAACAATATTGACTTTTCAGCTTCCGTCTAACTCTGAGATTTTGTATAATTGCATTCTCAACTAAGACCTTTCTAGTTCTGAGTTTCAATCATTTTCCCTCTCCCCCAGAAGGAATTCCTTCTCCTATATCTCCTAGATCAATTGGTTTCTAGTTTAGTGAAGATTTACCTACTTAGATTCCTCAAAGGCAAGAACTATATTGGTAACAACAGTAATAACTTTCACTTATTAATGCTAATTCTGTGCCAGGCTATGGGCACCTGTTTAATACCAACAAAGGTAATACTATTAGTTTTCTCAATTTACAGCTGGGGAAACTGGAACTCAGGCAATGCAAATAAGTAAATGGAGGTTTTTTATCCTACATAGTCTGATACCAGAACTGGAACCTTTTATTACTATACTGTATTGCATCTTGAAGACTTGTGTAATAAATGAAAAACAAAACAATTATTCTCCCTGCAAGTCTTTCTTACAAATAGGTACTTCTAAAAATATTTAGTTGTCTTTTTTTCTGAGAGTTTTTAAGTTTGTTATGAGAGGTATCCATTTTATGCTGTCCACAAGCTCCAAAACAAGACATTTCTAAACATTTTATCACCAGAATATGTATACTTTGCTCCGTGCTGCCTGTAATTCATTAAAATGTATGCACTCTGCAAATAGGAAACCAATCTGTAATAAATCGGCTTTCTAAAAACCATTCATAGAAAGTATTTGAAATTTTTGCTATATAAGAATTTATAAACCTGCTAGGTACTTGTGATTTGCTGTCATTTAAGGGGTTCAGAAACAGTGAATTTGAGTGAAACTGTAAATTAGTATCCTGCCTTTAGCATACGTGTGAGATCTCATTTATAAAATGCATTCGATGGTATTAGAGGTGATCATGATGAGTGCTGAATTCCTTTTAGATTCTTGTGATTAACATCTGGTCTGAACTAGACAAACTGCTCTGGTTAAAAAAGGCATGAATGAAGACTTATAACTTTTTTTTTCCCCCCATCTGAGGCATATTGTAGCTGCCAAAAACCTAGTTCAGGGGCTTGTACATAGTATGCATCTCAAACATAAATCAGTGAAGTATAGAAGCCTACTTATGTTTAGAGCACACCAATAAGAAGCTAAAGATAAGAAAACCAGTTGGGCTTTCAGTTTTAGTCACAAAATACAAAGCTTGTCTCTGATAGAGTTATTGAACAGCTTGGAGCAGCAGGTAGTGCAGGCATTCGGCTTCAAGTCTTCCATGACCCCATGACCTCTGGCTACGGGTCTCCTTGAAATCCCCAGCAAGGTGACCTCCCACCTCCTAGTAGAGAAGGAATCATGCAGTTTCTTAAGGCAGCGGCTACAGGACTGTTTCCTGGTAGATAAGACTCTGAACCAGGGCAGGCAGTATTTCAGCCATAAATGTTCACCAGATGTCAGGAATTATTAATGAGGAGGGAACTTTGGCCGGCCAAGGCTTTAGTGATTTTGCACCTGTATAAGAGAGGATTTTTCTGTGTGTGTCATGTTCTATGTGTTCCCTTAATTATGATGAGAAGCTATAAGTGAGCTCCTTTTAGCTCTCTGGAAAGAGCCAGTGTTCTCTTTTACTACTTAAACCTAAAAATTATTCTTTTAATGAAGTTAAAATGGTTTGTCTTGTAAATAGATCTTCAGCATAACATCATTCTGCCAGTACTTTTCACTTTGTATGACATTGTACAATTCGGTTTACATTTCTAGAAATCATGAATCATTGTAGAACTGAGACCTGTCTCCTCTCTTCTCTTCCAAAGATGTTTTTAAGACTAAGTCATTTTTTTTTTGAAGTTTACCCTAACTCTGCTTTATCATCTTCTTGCTCGTTTAATTCCTTTGTACAGTCTGTACTTCAAAGCCATATTCTTGCTTCTGTATTGCCTAGAATGTGCCTGTTTCTCAATTTTCTGTAAGTACCTTAGGGTAGGATGTATCTCAGCTTCTTTGTTTCCAGCAGAACAATGATTTGCATAAGAATTATGCCTGACACTTAATACATAACCAATAAATAGTTGTTGAATGAATAGTCTGAGTAGATTTTCAACAGATATATGCTGTGAGTGGCTCAGTGAGTGAAACACAACTGTTGAATTTCACGTTTGGAAGCTATCACCACAGCTGAAATGCATACGTGTCAAGGAGAGGGGTTATGCATTCTGAAATACAAGAGTCTTTGGCTACTCCCTGATGACATATTCTAGAGGTTGCTGGTAGAGCATCTCTAAGAATTCAAAATCAAGGTGGAAGACAGAGAAGGTGTGGAAGCCAAGGGCTGGAGGTATGGGAAAGGAATAAAGCTTATGTTTCTTCTATTATCTTTCTCCTCTCCCTTATCCATCCCTGGGGGTTGTAACAAAGACCAAAACTTTGGACAAATATTCTAAAGAGGAGAACTATTGTAAATAAAAGATTTTGACTTTTCAATATAACTTCCCTGGGCAGCGAGCTGAATCATTATCAATTACTACTCTCCTCACAGGGAGATAAATGCCTGCAGTAGCCATCTTCCCAGTTTCCTACGCTTGCAGTTTGTCAATCCCAAGTCATCAGCTTTATGGTACATGTCTTCTCTCTCTCAGTTTCTCATCTACAGAGTAGAGATAGCGATTGTATGTGTGTGTGTGTATGTCTGTATATATCTATCTAATCTATCTATCTATCATCCATCTACTATCTGTAATTTGGCTAGTTGCTGGATGTGACGCAGCAGCTAAGGTACACAGGAGACTGTGGAGAGAATGAAGAGAATATGGACCCTAGTCAAGGTCTGGCAGTCAGTGACAGAGTCAGGCACCCATGACCAGGCACCCCTGGAGCATATGCCCGCTCCAGACTTTCAATGTCATGGACAGGGTGCTAGACTGGCACTTCATATTGGAACAGGAGTGCATGTGGCAGGAAGGAAAGAGATGGAGAAGATGGAGCAGATGAAGGAAGAACAAGAGAGAAGGAAGAGTAAGTGGGAAATAAAAGAGAGAAGAGAGAATGTCACTAGCAGTGACCAAGGAATGAATCCTAAAGTTGCGGGAGAAGCTTTTGTTCCTACAGGAAGAGAAGACCCAGCTTTTCCTGCGTCTCTCAGAAGTGTTACGTGAAGAAGAAAAATGGAGGTGAAAGGAGCAGAGTAACCAGCCTGACATCCGCTGTATACCAGCCTGGCTGTTCACATAGGACCTTGCCTCCTCAGGATGCAGGGGAGCCCTGGAAGGCACAGTGGATGCCCTCAGGCATCCACATGGCACTGCACAGAGCCAAACAGATGTTCATACTTCAAGTGCTTATGACCTGGCACTTTGTGGACCCAGCAGCAGTTTTGGCAGGGACCCCAGAGAATGGGCAATTCTGAGGAAGCTCAGGTGGTGCCTGTGGGATTTTTAGGCCCCCACCTCACTGTAGGACCACACGGCTGGGCTGAAGTCCTTGTCAGCAGCTCAGAGACCTGCAGTGTTTCTTACAATTCAGCACCTGTCTCAGCCACAGCCGCAGCCCTGTGCAGTGTACCGCCACTTTCAGCCCACCCAGACAAGGTTCCTCCAGCCAGCAGTGGCACGTCCTCAGAAAGAAGATGAAACATGATAACCAGCCATCTGACTTATGTGGCCCATTCCTCCTTGTCCCATGCACCTCTAAGTTCTGTATCCAGCCCTGCCACTCTTGCCTTTCCCCAGCTCCCTGTGTGGATGCAACCATCTGGAAAGTCAGACTTTACAGCTACAAACCAACCTGGCCCTGGGCTTCCTTTCATCCTGCACAGCGAGAACCAGTGATACTACTATAAGTAATCATCAGATTATATCTTTAACCCCACCTCACCCCCTGCTATTAGTGAGGGTCCCCAGTGTGTCCAAGTCCCAGGATAATAATCTACCTGCCACTGTAAAAAAAAAAAAAAAACTCATATGTACATACACTTTTATATATCTATTTCTATAGCTCTATATTATTATAACACTTGGTTTTGAATCTGTAACACTGTTTAATCCTGCTTCCACAATGTACTAGCTATGTGACCTTGAAAGAGTTACTTAACTTTCTTAAGTCCCAGTTTTCTCTTCTAAAAAGTATAACAGTATCTATATCTTGTACTTTTTAAATTTTTAACACAATTTTTCCTTATTAATATACTAATTTTTTAAAGCAATTTTAGATTCACAGGAAAATTGAACAAGAAATACAGAGAGTTCCCATATGATTCCTTCTTCCTACCCTTATTTTCCCCTACTATTAATCATAGATTGGTATGGTACATTTTTATAATCAGTGAACCCACATTGAAACATTATTAACCAAAATCCATGATTTACATGTTCTCTTTTCGTGTGGTACACATCTATGGATTTCACAGAATGCATCATGTTATGTGGTCACCATTATAGTATCCTACAGAGTAAATTCACTGCCCTATAAATCCTGTGCCCCCATCATCCCTTTTACTGTCTTTGTAGTTTTGCTAATGTAATCGATATTGTGTTTTGAATTTCAAATTCTATTTGTTCATCCCAATATATAAGAAATCAGTTGACTTGTATATTAATCCTTGAACCTTGCCATAATCCCTTATTAGTTCTGGAAGGTTTTTTGTTGACTCTTGAATTTTCTACATAAACAATTATGTAGTCTGTGACCAGAGTTTTCTTTTTTCCTTCCCCATCTGTATACTTTGTTGTTGTTGTTGTTTTAATGTGTTATCTAGGACTTCCAGTACGATGTCGAACATGAGTGGTAAGAGAAGACATTTTTATTTTGTTCCCCCTCTTAGTGGAAAGCATGTAGTTTTTCACCAATAAGTAGCTTTTAACTATAGGTTTTCTCTTCCTCTATTACTGAGAATTTTTTATCAAGGATAAGTGCTGTATTTTGTGAAATGCTTTTTCTGCATCTATTGATACTATCATAATATTTATCTTCTTTAGGTTGTTGATCTGGTAGATTATAGTAATTGATATCTGAAATTGAACAAGCCTTACAACTGAGATATATTTTACTTGGTCATGGTATATAATTTTATTTTATTTTATTTTTTACAATAAGCACCTTTATTACAGCAGCTAAAACAGGAGGAGGAGTATTTGCTTGCCTTTCTGGGTTTTGATTTTCCTCAGAACTCCAGTTCCTTGCCCTCTAGCATATAGCCATCTGCTCCGCCACCCTGGCCTGATCTTGAAGCGATGCAAGCAAGAAGCTTGCCCCGCTGGAACTGCTCCTCTGGAAGACTGCTGATTTTGGCATTCTTTTTTTATTCATTATATTTCTTCTAAATTTTCTTTGATCATTTTTTGTTTAAAATCTCTGCCTCCTCAGGAGTCAGCTTGGCCCAAGTTAGTGGGATTGGTACCACTGTCGGTGTGGCGTGCCGTCCATGAATATAATGCTGTTCGTTACTAGGTCTTGGTGCAGAGCAGTTTGTTGGTGGATGCATTCACTGTAGACAATATAATCCTTGTTTTGTGTGTATAGCACTTGGAGCCCCAGAAGTTCCCCATGTGCAGCCTCAAAGCGTGGAACTTCTTGTTGCCTCCATGGCCCCAGACTGTGTTTGCGGCGGGGGCCAATCTTTGTGTTGGCGGCGGGGCGTCCCAGCTCATATTTTTCCTTCTTATGGCAGGGCTCTCTTTTGCCCTTGGTCTTGCAGTGTTTGTACCAGTTGTCCCAAGAGATGCCCATGGCTTGGCGCCTCTGGAAAGAGCGGTCAGGGTATATAATTTTAAATACACATTGTTTAATTCAATCTGCTGATATTTTGCTGAAGGTTTTTGCATGAGCGATATTGGTTGGTAGTTTCCCTTTGCCATAAAGTCTTTGTCTAGTTTTGATATTAGGGTAATGCTGAGAATGAGTTAGGAAGTGTACTATCTGCTTCTATTTTATGGTTCAGGTTGTATAGAATTGGTATTATTTCTTCACTGACTGTTTGGTAGAGTTCACCAGTGAACCCATCTGGGCCTGATGTGTTTTGCTTTGGAAGGTTATCAATTGTTGATTTATTTCTTTAATAGATATATAGGCCTATTCAGATTTTTCATTTCTCCTTGCGTGAATTTTAGAAGATTATATCTTTCAAGTAGTTGGTCTATTTCACCTAGGTTATTGACTTTGTGGGCATATACCCTTATTATCCCTTTAATGTCTATCAGATCCATAGTTACATTCCATATTTCACTTCCGATATTAGTAATTTGTGTCTTCTCTCTCTTTTCGTGAGGTAGCCTAGCTTTATTTATCTTTTTAAAGAACCAGCTTTTAGTTTCATTGATTTTTCTCTATTGATTTTCTGTTTTCAATTTTATTGATTTCTGCTATAATTTTATTATTTCTATTCTATTTATATTGAATTTAATTTGTTTTTCTTTCTCTAGTTTCCTAAGGTAAAAATTAGATTATTGATTTTTAGATATTTTCTAATGTATGCATTAAATGCTATAAATTTTGGTCTAAACACTGCTCCTACTGCATCCTAGAAATTTTGAGAGATTATATTTTCATTTTCATTTACATCAAAATAGTTTTTAACTTTTTTCAAGACTTCTTTGAGCCATATATAATTTATAAATAACTGTATTGTTTAATCTCTACATTTTTTGGAGTGTTTAGCAATCTTCCTATTATTGATTTCTAATTTATTTTAATTCCACTGCAGCACAAACACATATTTTGTATGGCTTCTACTCTTTTGAACTTATTAAAGATGTGGTTGTGGTCCAGGCTGTGTCTATCTTAGTGAATGTTTATGAGCTTGAGAAAAAAATGTATATATTTTATTGTTGTTGGATGAATTATTAAATGTCAGTCGAACCAGTTGATTGAAAGTGCCGTTCATTTCAACTGGATCCTTCCTGAATTGCAGACTGCTTGATTTGTCAGTTACTAATGCCAGGGTATTAAGTCTTCAATTATGATAATAGATTTATCTCTTTCTCCCTGCAGTTCTATCAGTTTGCCTCATGTATTTTCACATATACACATTAAGGATCATTATGTCTTCTTGGAGAATTGATGCTTTTATCATTATATAATGCTCCTCTTTTTTATATTGGGGAAACTTTATTAAAGAGCACATAGCAGATCTCATAAATATTGTTGAACAAATTTTTTGATGAAAATAACTATCAAAAATTAATGTTGAATATTAAATACCCTTTTTACTTCTCAGTGTACAATTATAATTCCCTTTTAAGTATAAATATGGTGAACTTTAGCAATGTATTAATATAAAATGTGGTTTACTTTTTTTGGTTACTCATGTTATATTCTTCTTTACAAGTGCTGCTGAATTATATTTCCTAATATTACTATTTTTTTTTTGCTCCAATGTAATGCTCCTCTTTATTCCTGATAATTTTTCTTCTTATGAAACCCAACTTATCTGAAATTAATACAGCTACTGCAGTTTCTTTTGATTAGTGTTAGTATGATATATCATTTTCCATCCCTTAACCTTTAAATTTATGTGGGTCTTTATATTTAAGTAGCTTTCTTATAAACAACATATAATTAGGTCTTTTTAAAAAATCTACTCTGACATTCTGTATCTTTTAATTGGTGTAGTTAGACCATTCACATTTAAAGTGATTATTGGTATATTTGAATTACTATCTACCATATGTATGACTGTTTAAAATTCATTGACTTTGTTTTTTCCTTTTTCTTTTTTTCCTTTCCTTCTTCTCTTCTTCCCTTCTTCCCTCCTTTTTTCCTTTTTCCCTTCCTTCTTTCTTTCGTTTCCTTCCATTTTTTGTGCCCACTCCAGTTTTAATTGTATATTTATATGATTTCATTTTCTCTCCTTTCTTAACATATCAATTACATATAAAATTTTTTGAGTGGTTGTCCTTGAGTATGCAATATACATTTGCAACAAATCTAAGTTTTCTTTCTAGTAACAATATATCACTTCACAGGTAGTACAAGTACCTTATAACAGAGCATTATCTCCTCCTTATCATGCTATCATTCATTTCACTTATTCATAAGGTATAATAATCTATGCATTGTAATTGTTATTATTTTAAACCAAATATCTCTTGGATCAGTTACGAATATGAAAAAAACTTATTTCATCTCTAACACTCTTCCTTTACATGGCTATGAGTTCTGACCTATTTCACTTTTCTTTTCCCTGAAGAAATTTTTAACATTTCTGGCAAGGCAGGTCTGCTGGTGGCAAATTCTTTTTTTCTTTCCTTTTTTTCTATTATTATTATTATTATTATTATTATTATTATTATTTTGCAGAGGAAATCTATTTCTCCTTCATTTTGAAGGATGTTTTTACTATATACAGAATTTTAGGATGTTTTTTCCTTTCAACATTTTAAATATTTCACATATTTTACTCCATTTTTTTCTTGCTTATGTGATTTCAAAGAAGTTTAATGTAATTCTTATCCTGTTGCTCTGTAGATAAACTATTTTTATTCCTCTGCTTTCTTTCAAGTTTTTGTCTTTGTTTTCTAGCAGTTTGAATGTGATATGCCTACTTTGGTATTTATCCTACTTGATATACTTCGAGCTTCCTGGATCTGTAGTTTTGTCTGTCATTAATTTTGAAAAATTCTCAGACATGTTCACTTTAAATATTACTTGTATTTCTTTCATCTCTGGGAATCCCATTGCTCATGTTATAATATTTGTAATTGTCCTTCAGTTTTTAGATATTCTGCCCTGTTTTTTCATTCTTTTTTTTCTCTTTGCATTTCATTTTTGGAAGTTTCTCTTCATGTCTTTTCTAGTGTTGCCTTTTGAATTTTTCTTGACATTTTCATCTCTCTGCTTGCATTACCCATTCTTTCTAGTATGTTGTCCACTTTTACCATTAAGACCCTTAGCATATTATTTATAGTTATTTTAAATTCCCTGTCTGGTGATTCCAAAGTTTCTGCCATATCTGAGTTTGGTTTGTAGGCTTGCTTTGTCTCTTCAAAAAAAATTTTTTTTTGTCTTTTTACATGCCTTGTGATTTTTTTTTTGTTGAAAGATAGTTGTTATATATTAAAAGAAACTGAGATAGATAGGCTTTTAGTGGGAGGTTTTATGTTTATTTGCATACGAGTTAGACTGTGCTTACTGTAGCACTGGTGTCAAAGATTCAAATTCCCTCTGGTGTCCTTGTTTTCTTCTACTCCATTGTCTTTGGGTTAAACTGAAAACTCCTTACATAGGTTCTGAGACTTATAGTCTTTTAGCTGTAATCCCTTATTATTATACAGGAGCACTACATATCCACATGAAATTGGCTTATGCAGTTTTGGAGGATGAGACATCCCATAACCTGCTGTTCATAAGATGGAGATACAGGAAAGCCAGTGGGGTAATTCAGGCCAAATATAAAGATCTGAGGACCAGAGGAGACAATGGTATAGATTTCAGTCTGGGCCTCAAGGCTCGAGAACCAGAAGTTCTGAGAGCAGAAGATCGATGTCCCGGCTTAAGCAATAAGGCAAGAAGCACCAAATTCTTCTTTCCTCTGTCTTTTTGTCTTATTTGGGCCCTGTTCAACAGATGAATAATACCCACCCACACTGGGGAGGACAAACTGCTTTACTGAATCCACTGATTTAAATGCGAATTTCTTCCAGAAACACTGTCGCAATAATACCCAGAAATAATGTTTAGCCAAATATCTGGGAACTCTGTGATCTAGTCAGGCTAACAGATAAAATTAGCCATCACAGGTGGTAAGGGGTGAAGGGGAGAGGATTTATTCTATACTCCTATGATTAGATCTCGGTCTTTTAATGAGCCCAAGCTAGGCATGTCCCTTTCCCTACATCAAAGGCTAGAGAGAGCTGGAGTCAAGAATTTTTTTTTACTCAGGTTGGTTAATTTTTGGTTAAAAAACAAACAAACAAAAAACACCTTTAGGATCAAGTAAAATAGTTTCCTTCGAGGGCAAGCCTTGTTAAAGACAAGAGAGAGCTCTGAGTATAGTTCTAAATGATCACTTTTCCTCTTTCCCTGAGAAAAACATAGGGAATTTTTTTTTTCTGAACCCTATTTTTCTAAAACCCATGAAAATGTGGGAGCCCCTCTAAGACTGAACTCCTAGGAGTTTTTACCTCTCAAACTAGTCCACCTTGAGCCTCTAGCAGTGCGCCAATGATAGTTTAAAGTGTTCCCAAACATATTGGCTCTAGCCGGGGGCTTCAGCTGCCCGTAGGTAACCTGTGAATCTCTGAATCCCCCTGTCTATCTCTCCAGTTTTTAGGGCAGCAGTTTGCCCTGTGGCCTCACTTTTTTGATAGATCTAAGAAAAGATACTGATTTTTAGTTCAGCTTTTTACTTGTGGGGATGAGAGTGATGATTTCTAAGCTCTTTACATGTTAGACTCAAAACTGCTGGTTTTTAATATTAAGTGTAATACCCATATAAACCACTTAATACAATGCATGGCACAAAGTGAGAATATATTATTAGCTATTGCTATTATTCATTCCATCAAAAATTTGTCTTATAATAATTTGACATTATATAATGAGCATCACAAAAGTCAGTACATCTCTCTGAGCATATTAAAAGTATTTCTGTGCAAAACAAAAGGTTAGGAAAAAAATTACTATGGGTCAGAGATCTGCAGCAATCGGAATTACAGAATGACACTGGCATGAAGTACAATTGAAAAGCTGGTCCAGAGAGCTTGTGGTAAGACGGTACAGTGAAAACCTATAGGAAAATAGCAAAAATTAAGCTCAAAGAGTGTAAGTTTGGCAATAGAAAATCTAATGAACAGGATGATAGCCTCTTTAGATGTTTGACCCATAGCAGAATTGATACAGCCAGTTTTGTCTTTTGTATTCAGAGATGGTGTTTATGATGGGGATTGCTATTTGTGCCAAGAGTTTATTCCAAGAAAGGCTGCTCTTTGATTCACAGCTGTCACCACTGTTTAGAACAAAGCTGTCAAAGATGTGTGGCCTGCCCAACCTCTTTGCTCAGACAGCGCCTCCTCATCCCTGATTACTATGGGATTACTTTGTATGCTACTGAGTTTTCCTATGGTTCAGAATTGCCACAATGTTTGCAAAGCACCGGCCATGGGCAAAACTATTCTTCTGTCCTGCCTGTTTGTGGTCTTATCAGTTCACCATGTGCTGATTGCTTAGGGCCTATTTTCTCTGAACATTTCTTGCCTAGCATAGTTGATGTTTTATTTATTTGTCTTCCCCTGAGTATCACTTCTAGGAGCTTTGCTTGCTTCCAGGACCTCCTGGTCAACAATCTCACCTCACTGTTTAGTATTAAGAATGGTATGTAGTTTTACCTGATGATATCACTATAGAAAACCCAAATTATATGTATAAAATGGAAAAGGTCATTCTTGCAGGCCTAAAGAAAGCTAGACTCTAACTGTACCATGAACTTTCAATCTGTGATAGACCTCGATTCCAGTATTAGTTTTCTAAGTAGACTAGATCATATAACTCACTTGGGGCGGTTGCTTAAAATATACATTTCTAGACATCACCTCAGAACTACTGAAATATATCTAGGGGAGGAGCCTGGAAACTTATATTTTAAGTAGCAAATGTATCATTGCAGGTGAGATTACAGATTGGCAGCAGAGACAATATACACACATACATATACATGTACACACATGCATTTGTACACACACGCATGCCCACATACACACACATACATGCTCATTCACATGCCCTAGATTCCCAATTTATATAGTTAAGGACATAACGCTTTATGGAAATGGAGTGACTAAACCCAGCAAGAGCAGACACAGTCTTCTCTGCAGCTTATCCCATGCCCTTTCTTTCAATGGATACATGCTGCTAGTGACACTTGAGACAGATGGGAACCTGCTAGGATTGAAAAAAGTGACACTTGGTTCCTTTCCTGCCTTTTTGCTATCTGGCTTCTATTATCATATGAGAAGACACTCCCTTAAAATTTTGACATTTTCATTTAAGGCAGAGATCAGCAAACTTTCTGCTATATATATGTGTATGGCCTGTGAACTCAGACTAGTTTTTGTATTGTTAAATGTTGAAAAAAAAAATCAGAAGAGGAAAAGCACTCCATGCCATGTGAAAAATTATATAAAATTCAAATGTAAGATTTACTGGAAGACAGCCACACTCATTTCTTTACTTATTGTCTAAGACTTCTGCAGTAAGAGCTAAGTAGTCACAACAGAGACCACATGGCCCCATAGTCTGGAATATTCACTATGTGGGCTTTTAGAGAAAAAGTTTCACAACCCCTAATTTAAGGGAATGATGACAGGTATTATGCTTTTCTGGTCTGAGCCAAATAAAGTGTCAGCATAGCCCCATCCTTAACGTGGCAGGAAGCAGCGTCAGTGCCCAGGTGGTCCTGAACACTTTCTTACCTCCTGCTGTCCAGGGTCCTGGAAACAGTTTCTCATATTTTAACCCTGATCTCATTGTATATCCCTGAACTGGAGGTCCTGATTCTGCATTTGGAAACCATAGCCATAATCCATTTCCCCCACAACATTCTGGAATGGAGAATTTAGGAAGCATGGACCAATTCCAACTTCTTCATTACATAAATGAAATGATGACTTACTTGCCAAAAAGTCGTCGTTTACTAAAGTTGTTTGCAACTGATTTTGATGCAGTGGACCAGGCCTCAATTTTCTGAAAGCCTCTATTCCTTATATCATGTACCTTAAGACAACTACTATTAGAGAGTGGCTTTCTAAGCACACGAGTACCTGAAACAGGTCTCATTCATCAAGTGCAAACAGATGAGAAACTTCCCTTATTGAACTGAAAAGGGTTGTTTTAAGTGGAAACCAGGAGGCCTCCTGTGGCTTTTGTCATCACTTTTGGTGTCAGCTTTTTAAAAAGTGTAAGGGCCAGGAAGCTTAAGGTAGGGGAGAAAAAAGTTAATAAAAAACAATTATGGTGCACTCTGACTGACATTTGAATATGTAATCTTCCTTCCTAATTGTCATTAAGGCTTTCCCTATTTGGCAAAAAAGATATGTGACTGAACTCTCACTTCTAAAGAGATGTTTTAACAGCTGCTCACTATCCTAAGATGAATATCAGTAATTAGAACTATTATCATTTTCTGTCATCATTATGGCTACTGCTATTAATCGTCAACACAGAAAGCCATGGTGCTAATACTGGTTGTACCAAACTATAAAATCCTAATTACCATTCCCTGCTCTAGAAAAGAAGCTATTTGTAAGAACAAAGTAGCTATTAAAAAAAGGAGGACACTGTGGCTGTTTAATGGGTTGATGCTTTTGGAATCACCAGCTAAAATAATTCTGGAGAGGGCCCCCTGCTTTTATTCTGTTTTTTAACTGATTTAAAGGGTCCTCGAATTTGTGCCAATGCATTTTAGGTTATGCATTGTGGATCTTACTCCCTCAAACATGACTCTGCCACCGAATTTGCAAACAGCTAGTATCACCATTTGGCAACACCCAGAGATAACTCCAGCATCATTACCATTTGACCCAAAATAAGATTGTCAGTGGAAAACTGGTTTTAACACTTTTTAAATAGTCTTTCTTAAAAGTAGACTGCACCATTGTGAGCAGCAGTCTGAAATGTATACTTCACTATTAACTTACGCCATCTATTTTTTTAAAATTATAGAGGAGTAGTGCCCTTGATAATTCATCTTTTAATTGCTCTAATTTGATAATCAAGGAGAGCAATTAAACTGTGCATGCCTAACCCAGTGATAAATATATGCAAAACCAGATAAAAATAATAATAGCATAGTTGTAATTGTAATTTATAAATCAAAAGGGCCAAAGAGAGAAGACTGACACTAATTTTCCCTTCTACTTATTTAAATTTTGATCAATAAAATGTGGCTCACTTACCAATTGCTAAACATTTATCAATGGATTAGGAATGGTCCTTATCAATAACCATAAGGCAAAGCCCTCAGGCATAACATTACATTAATTTGTTTCTAACTAGAAATATATTGAAAAGAAAAGATATCTTTCTACCCCACCTACATATAGTATTTCCCAACATTACCTGGATAAGATCCAAATTCTGATATAAGTGTGGAAACAGAACAGATTAGAGTCTCTAAAACTATTTCCAAAATAAAATATGCATATGCTAATGAGAAATAAATAGCCATTATATGACCTCCTCTTAAGGGATGTTACAATATTGAAACCTAACAAGAATTGTTTCATCATTTCCAAAACTTGGCCCAGGGGCATTTTCAGGGCGTGCAATTTTTACTTTTTACCTATCAACATTCCACAGAACACCATGACACAGGCTGTGGGAACTGCCGGTCTAGGCATGGGACGTCTTATAACAAAGTTGGCTTAAGGGGGAAAGGGTTGTGAGAAATTTTGGTTACTGCAGCGCAGCAGCAGGAGTACTGGAAGACAAGGAAGTGATGTGGTCCTAGGTGCCAGCATCTCTAGAGTCTCAGTTCATGCTTGTTGTGTGGAGTGGGTGCACTCTGGGGCTCAGGAGAGGTGCCATATGAGCACCAGCTGGGTGTTCTACCTCAGCAACTGTTCTCTAAGAGTAAGGATTTTCATGTCTGGTCATCTTTTGGATGACATTTTTGTACACTTCCTAAATTTACTTTCAGATTACCCAAATCCTCTACAATGAAGTTGGCATTCAACATTTTTGGTATAGAAGTGATGATGCATTTCTGCATCATAAAATTGGTTATATGTGCTTGTAAAACATGTTATAAACAAAGTGGCTTCACTGTTGGCTCATGATAGTGTGTGATGCCATAAAAAAAATGTAGTTAGCTTTTTCGTATCAAAATTTATTTAATTTAAAAGGATGTTTTCTAGTATGGGGTTGATTGTTTAATGTTTAAGAGAGTTTTATTTAAAAATGGGCAAATACTGTTTAAATTTACTTTTGTTTTTAGATATTCTTACTTGGAAAAATGCTGTCTCTTAGTTCTTTTTATATAGTTATAGAAATATTACTGAGTTGCTATCCTTAGCAAATGTTAACAGTATCTTGGAGTTCCTTCCCACAATTCTCGCATTCCTTAACTTAGCCAGAAGGAATGGTGAGCCTTAGAGAGCTAGCTACTTCTCTTATTGCAGATGTCTTTTTCTATTCCTTTCCTAACATTAGTGTATATTTGTGTGCTAAAGGAGTATTGTGGCTTTGAAGTAGGTTTCCATTCTGTGACGTTCACTGACCTATTATGGATCTCAATATTCATTCTTGGTGTCTCTAGCACATCTGTCTGACATAGAACTAATTGTCCTGGACTGAACCTATTATGTAATTCTATTACCTGAAAACCAATGAACCAGAAATCCAATCAATGTCTCAAAACTATAATAACCTCTATAATAAAAAAGTCAAAGGATAATAATGAGTAAAATGTTAGAAATGGGAGGGGCCCTGAAAGTGACCTGGGTCAATCTTTCAAGTTACAAATGATGAAACCAGATTTGATGTAATAAATATATGGTTTCCTTTATATGAGCTAATGAAACTTAATTAAGAGTGTTTGCATTATTTCCTATAAGAAAGAAATGACTTTCAGTTGTATTAGGATAGGTTAATTCAATAGAAAATAATATTCATCAGTGTAGAGCTTTGGAAAGAATCAAGGAATATATTTTGCATATTTCATTCTGTTATGTGATCAACCACAGCAAATAAATGCTTTCAAGAAGGGTGGTAATGAAATAGCAAAATTTACATACATAAAATGTATCGTTAGAATTTTTCTTATTTAAGTACTTATGAGGTTATCTCATTCAAATTTTCAATCCAAATGGACTATAGGTTCTGTCTTCAAACTTTGTATTAAAAAAGGAAGAAATATTACCACCACACATAGTTGATTTGTTTGAAAATACTAGTGTTATTTTCAGTTTTTCTCTGTAGAAAGCAATTTTCTCTGTTGAATAATATAGAAATGTAACCTGAGTGCTCCTCATTAGAGAGGATAATTTTTGTTAATGTAGCATTATAATTTACTTATACTCTTTTACATTTCTCACCTCAAAATTTTTCTCATTTAAAATATTTAATACCATTTTCTCTTTCCTGAGTTTGTTTGGTGTTAATTTTTTTTAAATTGAGGATAATATTGTTCTTTAACACACTTCAATGAAATTGTTTCTATAAACCTAAAAATACCCAGAATATATTATATTATCTGAGAAAGCAATAAAAGAGCAATATTTGAGGATATAGCTCACTATCAACTCAAATTGTCCTTTAATAATAACCATAGAACCTTTTATTAAATACTCATTATGCATTAGACATCAAGGGCTTTATCTAGGTTCATTCATTGAATCCTTAGACCACTTTATAAAGTGAGTGGTATTATGGCTGTTTTATAAAGACGCTAAGTCAAGAACAGCTACCTGAGAAAGTGACACGTGGAAGATTTGAATCTAGGTCTGTTGTGGATCTAAGACCAGACTTTTCATTTTAATGCTAAAATGCCTTGACCTCTTAGTGGACAGACAGATGAGATTCTTTACTAGGGACCAATTTTTAGCTTATGTGTGCCTCTTTCACAAGGTCCAGCTCCAGTGTGGACTATAACAGGGCATGTGGCCATGGCAGTTCTAAAGGTGGTGATATCAGCTGCTTATGAAAGATTGAACTGCAGGAACCTTTCTATCACTTCAAAATTTCTTTTTCAGTGAGAAGTTTTAAGTACCTCTGTTGACTACTGCTGATGAATTTAACAATGATATTTCCCTTGTACTAGGAAAGGTGGTCAGGTGAGAGTTTTCTCAGAAGCAAAGTGAAAAAATCAGATTGTTTTCACAGTCAGTGCCTGAAGTGTTTTTCTGAAACAGTTGATATTCTTGTCAGAAGTCGTGTCAGGTCAAACATGTCTATTTTCTTTCTTCCTTTCTCTCTCTCTCTCTCTTTTTTTAAAAGCTCCAGTCTAGACTAACAGATATTATCCAAAGGGTTTGAGTTGTAGTTCTAGTATGATAATGGTCATATTTATAAAGCACAGATGTAAATTGATGTGCCTGGACAGGATGGTGCCTCCTAACACAATTTCATCTTTCATTGATCCCGTGTTTCATACTTTACTGGAAGGGGAAGCAGAGACAGATACTTCTGAGTGTAAGTAGTTGAAGTTAGCAGAGTTGTGGCAGAATGCCAAGCACATGCCTAGTCTCAGATGGGCAGTTGCTCTTCTGCTCTGGCCAGTTCTTACTGTGCAGGAATGAAGGGCTAGCATTGTATCTGTTCTGATGCTTTAAGAGCTGAAAAATAAAGATGTTTATATAAAATGACCTAACTCTTGTTCTTAAATTTAATCAAAGATTTGGGTTTTTGAAAACATTAGTAGTGTGCAGTTTGAAAGAAATAAATCTTCAGTATGTATTTCAATATGAATACCCACTAATTTTTTAAACACTTTGATCATTATTCTGTTATTGAGTCATTCAGAAAAGCTGTGATATGGGTAAGGCACGAATTATTCCTTTTTCAGGTAAAAATGAAGCACACAAGATCACAATGTGTAACTCTCTAAGCTGAAACTAAAACCCTCCAGAACAAGCCTGCCCGAGTTTAAATTCTATTTCTACTATTTACATTTAGTGTGACATTGATCAAGTTACATAACCTTTGTGCACCTTAGGTTTTCTATAATAGATAATGATAATTCTGATGTTAAAGAGTTATTATGAGAATTAAATAAGAATATATCTGGCATAAAAGTTTAGCTGCTTAATAATATTTATCTGCTTTAACAATAATAACAATAATATTTCACATTGCTGTCAGTACAATAGTAAAGAGATTTCCCAGAATTGCAATTTCTAAACAGAAACTTTAGAATGACATGACGCAAACATAGCTAATCCTGAGTTGTTGTGTCATCTTGAAAAATATTCAAGAACATTATTTGGATTTCTGTTTTAAAGAGTTACAAACTTTTTATTTTGAGCGTGCAGGATACTTATGTGTCTACATATGCTCACGCAAGAGTTAAACAAAACAAAAGAAAACAAGGGACTACTGAAAAATGCATCTTCCTGAGATACAGGAATAGAACCACATAAAAATTGAAATAGAAAAGCTTTGCTGATATGATTCAGAAAGCAATCACTCAGGTCCCAAGATCAGAACAACAAATCAGATAAGAAAGAGTAATCATTCTTAAGAGCAAATGCACACACACACACACACACACACACACACTCACTCTCACTCACTCTCATTCACTCACACACTCACACAAACTTTCCCTCAGTCACCCCATCATTCCAGGCTATTTCAGATTGTATTTTGGGTTGTGTCAACCAAAGCACAATGTGCATTAAGAAACAACTCTATAAACACCCATCAGGTTTTGTGGTTTGAAAATTCTTTTTGGCAAATTCCTTTTTGTCATTTTAGCTTCACACTTTTGAAATCTGTATATAGAATTATCAGTTACCTTATATTAGTTAACTAACTCCAATCACCCTGTATTAGTAAAGAGAGACTAAGTTATGCTACAGTAATGACCCCAAAATATCAACAGCTTAAGTTTGTTCCACAATCATGTTATATGTTCTATATAGGTCAGTAGGGGAGTTCTGCTCATTGTGGTGTCTCAAGGACCAAGGGCTTCCATTTTGACATCTGTTTCCATGATCATCATAGCAGAAACAGAAGTTTATCCCTATTTCTCCTTCTCTTTCTCTCTCAGTAATTTCTGTAATACTGAAAAATTAGCTTTACCAATTGGTAATGAGGAAGACAAACTACAAGGATTGTTCTTGATTGCATCAGCATTAGGAGAATGTGTTCTCAAAGGTTAAAAGCTCACAGTTACTTATATCTGAGCAATGTATTTTCTCATAGAGAAATTGAAGAGTTCAAAAGTTCTGTAGTACATGGATTTTAATCAGGTCTCAAGTGACAAGATAATCAATCAGCCAGGATAGAGAAAGAACCAATTGATAGGGTTTAAAACAAGACTTCAGAGTTTACAAGTATCTTTTTTTTTCTGCCTCTCACCTAAGGGAATAAATGGCCCTGGCCATGTGAATTGGGTAATGCTGTTCCAAATAGGAAACTTCACTCACTACTTCAAAACTACCTCTTCTCGCTCATCATGTAGGTTGGCTGTGGTAGAGTGAGTTAGGTCCTAGTCGATTGTCTTACTTTGAAAGCTGACAGGAAAAAAAGCCTCTCTACTTTCGGAGGTAGAAGATTCCATTTACTATACCCTAAAGAATGACTAAAAATTTGAATTATTTGAACTGAGGTATCATTTAACTTGGTTTATCCGTGATTATTTAGGCACTTGTGTACATCGTTGAAGTATAGAAGAGAAACTCAGAATTACCTATAGTTCTGCTAACCCACAAACAGAAGTATTTGGAGTTGGGTTTTTCTTACGGTTTAAACACACACAGGAGAAATCATGGGGAGGGAGGAAGAATTACTCAATTTAATAAATATTTACCAGACTTTTAAAATTAGAGTTCAGTAACTGGAGAGCTTGAGATAGGGCAGATTTAAAGATAGCAATGATTTAGTCTTGGACCACAGATGAACAGGAGGTTGACTTCTCCTTTTTGTTTTACACATCCTGGCCTTTGTTCCTACTAGTCTAAGCTCACGTATCATGAAATACGTCTTAGATACTAAATCCAATTGTTCCTTCTTATTCCTTATCACGTGTTGTCTCTTGGGAATTCGATACTACAAGTCACTCCTACTTTAAAATTTTTACCTAGTCTTTTGTTACCCCACACTTCCATGTGTTATGTTCAGTCAGACTGACTGTTATTTCTTTCTTCTTCATAAGCTTCAAGTCCTCCAGGATTCTTCTCCACATAAGTATTCACCGCAGCTAAGTATTTACTAAACTTTCCTAAACTAATTTCGTTACCATTAATATGTATATGTGAATGTGTCTAAAACCTGTCAGTTGTCCATTTATTTTTCCTGAAAATAGAGCCCTGTGTTTGATTGCCTACTTGACATTCCAATCATCTCTAACTCGACCTATTCAAGATTGAACTCATCATCTTTCTTAAACCTCCTCCTCCATTTTTAGTTTCAGCGAAGGGTAAAATTTGACCCAACCTGAAACTGATTTTTCTTGGTTCTTAACTATTTCAATCCCTACACTTAATTCCTTTTTATTTGACTTTATTATATTATGAATTCTTAATTTTTTTAAACTTATGCATCATCTAAGGAACATAGGAAAAACATCATAATTCTTAAAAGATCTAATTATATATGAAGTATTTTCCTAGTATAGAAGCTTAAGACATTCATATTAGAAAGAACACATTTTGCCTGAATCCTTCCAAACTTTTCAGATGAGAGCTCTCATTTTGTTTTTTGGGTTTTCTCTGGGGAGTTTATAGGGTAAGAAGAGGAAGTTTAAGAGATTTGTGGGAGGATTTTCCTAATGATTCACAGAAATTCAGAAAGAAAGAATTATTTTTCTGTTCAGATAGTTAGCAGGAATGCCTTCCCTTAAAATTTAACTTCTTAATCCACAGTTGGAAAAGACTTTACTTTTAAGAAAATTACAGAAACAAAGATGTAGTACTGTTAGTATTGGCTAAGTGATGGATACAATGTTCATAATGTCATTTCTAGATTTTTCCAGGCCTTTTGATTAGACTTCATTTACAAGTATAACATAACCCTTCAAATGTAAGCTGAGAGAGTTGTATATTTCACATGATTTTATTGTGGCCATATTCTGGGCACCATGAGCTCTTAAGAGGAAAGGCATTAAATAAATTCATGAAATAAAAAAATAAATTAATATGGATCTGACTCTCCTTTACTGTTGGCCTGTTTTGAATGGTTAACCTGATTTAATGATTCCAGGGAATTTTAGCTATTATGTGCTCTCAGAGAGCATATCGAAACTGGCCGTGGTTTGTAAATCTTGACAGAAGTCTTAAGTCCTTGGTTAACCCGAATTCCTTTTGTTCCAGCCTGACTTTGGAAATTTAGTTCAAGTGTTCTACATACTGCCTGCAATCAAACATTCTATGAACTGCCTGTTTGTTTACTATTTAATTTCATTGTAGTTTATTTGATTTCTTAAGAAGAATGCCGTTTTCCTTTTTATACTAACTAAAAATAGAGGCTTTTGGTCAAATGCTAATGCCCTCTACCCAGGAATATTTAATTGTCTAATTTCCACTTTCCGTTTTTGCCAAGGTCCAAGGATTCATCTTACTAAGCTCTTCTTGAATCTAACCTGAAATGTGGTTTAGAGCAAGGTGGAAGGACACCTGCATTCTTCTTTAGGAGCACATTGATACTTCCCCCCCTCTTTAAAAGGGGTTGGAAACTACATCCTCGAACATTCCTTTTTGCTCAAACATTTTATGATTCTAAGACATAACGACATTTTCACTTCTTTTTCCTCTTTATTATTTACCTTTTCTCCCATTTAGGAGCCACATGAGCATGTGATATCCTCCAAGGATTTTGTGGCTTTGCAGACACTTTCTTTTCATATTTACAGTGCAGTAGTATGGACACTTCTTGGGAGTCAGAGTATCCATGTTCAAGTCCCAGTTCTGCTGCTCCTTCCCTTCCAGATGTGTAACTTTGGGCAAAGCGTTAACTTTCTAAGGCTTAGTGTTTCATCAAGTGTAATGTGAGTAATATAATTGTATGTGCTCCAGTGGGTTTTTGTGACGTTTAGGGAGAATTAAGTGAAATATACTATTAACATTATTTTATTGGCATTATTTTTGAAGTAGGATGCAGATAAGGATAGAGTATGTGGGTAAACTCATCAGATAGGATGAATTTTGTTGTATGTGAGCATGTACAACCATTCAAAAATGTCAAATTCTTCTGGTTATATTCTAGTGCTTGGTGCAGTTTTTATTAGTTCATCCAATGAATTAGATAAACGTTGCTTATTTTAACCACTCTAGATGTTATGCTTTATCTCTTGCCATTCTTCTGTTGTCATCAAACATTAATTACAAGATTTGAACATCATTTTGTGGTGTGTCCTTTCTAGAATCTAAACCTATTTAGTATAATTTTGCTACAATAACAATAGCGCATCTCTTAAAAGTGAAACAGCATTTTAACTTACCAGTGGGAGTAAGACAAGCATAACAGATAAATACAAAAACACTCTACCACTGAAGTACGATCTTAAATTTTCTTACAATTCTACTAAAATGTGGTTTGCTATGAGAATTTATGCTGATTAATGAGCTAATTTATTTAGTTAGGATACTTGTTTGTTTGTTTGTTTGTTTATATTGTCATGGGTATTCCTAGGCATGACTTAGAAAAATTGAGACTTACTTGTTGTATTCCTAAAAAAGCTGAAACCTACAGTGAATGGGAGGGAGTCTATTACATACTGATTGATTTGCTCTGTACTTCCCTTTGGATTAAAATTAGAACTGGCAGAAAATTTCTAGGGTTCTATACATCCTCTTTTAAAAGAGATAGGTAATTAGTTATTCATAATTGTTTTTAGCTCAACTCTTCCCCATGGCTTCTGTTCATTCCTAGCAAGATGGATATAACTAATATTCTGTACATTTTCATTTTCTGATTGCAGTGAAGAATAAACTCTTATCTCTCTCTCTGTCTCTCTGTCTCTGTCTCTCTCTCTTCTCTCTCTCTCTCTCTCTCTCAAATAGCTTGAGCTCTAATTAGTTTATTTCAAGAAATCCCTTTTCTTCTTTGAGGGATTCCTCCAACGATAGTCATAGGATGTCCCCAGACCATGTACTTTTCTTCAAAGATCAGTTCTTGTTGCTCCTGAACAACCATGAGCAGGAGAGAATCATGTTGATGCGATATGAGGAAATGGGATTGAGACTACACCTTTGTTTATAATTATTGCTATTCAAGTTTAGATACCTTCCAAGGCTGTACTAGTTTTTCAAAGTTCAAGGAAGAATGGGCCCCACTTCTTATTTACTGTCAGCCAGGGGTATTTTCACCAAAGCTGACTTGGGTTCCAGACAGCATGGCTTTTTAGAGTCATTCAAATGTGCATGTCCTGCCATGCCACTCTGTTCCTGGGGAGTGGGGAGGACTTTATTGGGACCCAAGAGCCATTTTTCTTCAGCTTTAGTATTTCTGTCACTTCTCTCAAGATTCTTGTCTCTCCCTTGTCTCTTGTTCTCCCACTAAAGCATGTAGGCCCATAATCATTTACTGTCCTAAAATGAGTAACATGTTATTTAAAGAAGAAATTCTCATTAGATGACTGTGGAAATTATTATCATGGTTTTCCATGTAATGAAATAGAAAGACAGGAAGATTTTACTTCTCAGCCTCCAAGTCTGGGGGAACCAATTCAAGCTAGATAGTGTTCACTTATAATAGTGATTATATCTGTTTTGTTTATAATGTACCAAGAAAGCACTCTTTTATTAGGCACCCTCAATCGTAAGATACATCCTAATTTTAGAGACAATAAATGATAAAAGGATCATCTTTGAATCAATGAAATCTGGTAGAGGTCTGCAAAGAAAAGTTACAGTATATTATAGCTAAAAAAATTTTAGGCTTGATCACATATTCACAACATTCCTTGTTTAACCCGAATTCCCCAGATTCTATTTCCTGAAGACATAAATGATGTCATATTTACATTTTACATAAATACCAAGAATCTGATGAAGTACCTTCTAAGATTTCCAAGTAGATGTCATCTGCCCATAAACTGCTAGTGAGAGGCAGCTGGTCACCATCTGTAAGAGTAAGGCATAGCTGCTGGGTTAGTATCTGCAGGGGTCCCCAGGGACCATGGTGCTCCATTTAGACTTCACTGCATTAGAACAATATTGTGATCATGAAAAAACGGGAGGACCCACCCCCATCCTCAACCATGTCGCAGTTTGTTACCTGGTCTCTGAAATAATGTAATTTGTGCTCCAGGTCTCACAAACCCTTTTTTTAAATTTATTTATTTATTTTTTTTTTTGAAATAGCTACGTGAGCCTTCATTTGTAGCACTCACTGCTGAGTTTTAATATCTAATTGATCTCGCTGGCATAGGTTCAAGCAACAGCTATCAGCACTTCTATTTTCAATTGTTAACTAAGGTTTTGATACTAGATTTTGCTGCTCGTGCCTCTTCTCTTAAACTGAGTTTTGTATTGTGGCATTCCTTAGCCTGCATCCAAGGAAACTTTTGCTAAGGCCACCTGTCCAGTTTTCAAAACCACCGACACTCTGAATTCCATGTAGGCTTTTTTTGGGAACCCCATGGCACCCATAGAGTCCTCTGTGTTCTCTACTATGCAAGTGGCAAGCAACTTATTTCCTCATTTAAAATTAAGGCTTTGGTTTAACCTCTTCAAGGAATTCTGCAAAGTGAGTCAAGCCCTGTTATTAACAAGGTCACTGTTAGACAAATTCAGCCATATCTCAAGCCAGATCTCATTTTTAAATTTAGCAGGGAGGTGCATGGAAAGAACCAGATGTAACCATCAGGATATTGGAGTCTCATTCCCAAAGACCACTGTATTTACATGCTTTTGCATACATATTCGTAGTCTGGCCGAGCTTCATTTGGCAGTGTCTGGGTAGGTTCAATTTTGGATACATTTATAAAATGCTCTCTGTTTAACTGTCCAAGATAAAAATTAAATTTAAAATTCTTATGCAAATTACTGAAGAAATAGTCCTGGAGATTCATTAATTGAAAGAGATTGCTTTTGCAGGATCATAACAGCATGTCAGTTTCTAAACTCACTAATGCTTATTGTTCTATTTTCAATTTTTGATATGAGGCTTTTAATTTAGGTAGTGAAAGAGCAATTTTAACAGCTATTTACCTGATTTGTTCAGTAGTCTTTCCTTATCCAAGGGAGTTATGTTCTAAGACCTCAAGTGGATAGGACCAAACCCTATGTGTACTATTTTTTTTCCTATATACACAAACCTATCATAAAGTTTAACTTATAAATTAGACAGAGTAAGAGATAAACAATTACTAATGGTAAAGTTTAATAATAAAATTATAGTAATGTACTATAACAAAAGCGGCATAACTACTGTCTCTCACCTCCTCTCGCTTTCACTCTCATTCTCATTGATAACTGATCTGATGATCAAGGCAGCTACTAAGTGACTAACAGGAAGATAGCTTATATGGTATGTATGTGCTAGACAAAAGGATGATTCACATCTCAAGCAGGATGGAGTGGGACTGTATGATTTTATCACTCTTTTCAAAATGACGTGCAATTTAAAGCTTATGAATTGTTTATTTCTTGAAGCTTTCATTCATTGTTTTCAGATCAAAGTTGACCACAAGTAGGTATAACCATGGAAAGTGAAACCGCAAATAAAGGGGGAGTACTATATTATGTTCTCAGTAATTAAAGCAAACCTTTTAGATTTCATATTTCACTGGATTTGTTATGAAATCCCAAACTCTCTGTTAGAACTTTGGTATATTAAAGCATTCACAGAAAATAGATTATTTAATGAGCAAGTTACCAACCAAATGAAATATTAGAAAGCAACTTATTTAGTTTATTCTTTCCATAAACATTATTAAAGACCCATGTTATATTTCAGGCTCTATGAAGATTACTAAGGACACAATAATTAAACCAGTAACTAATACAAAGCTTCATGTCTTGAAGAGCTTACACTTTGCAATGAATACTAAAATCTACAATTGCAGTTTTAGCTCATTTAACCTTCACAGCAATCCTGTATAGTAGGTGCTATGGTTGCCATTTTGCATATAAGAAAACTGAGGTATGAGAAATAGCTCCAGGGTACACATTGTATGGCTTACACAGCAGCATTTGACCACTATAGGGTTCTATATTTGCATACACATTTTCTAGATCATTGTCCCATTAGCTGGAGTCCAGATTATTTTTGTGGCCAAGCAAGAATGAAGATCTGAATCAAGGCAGTCAAGAATATCATAAAATATCTTTGTCTCAGCTGTTTCACCTACTCAACCTAGATTCCTAAGGAAATTTTTCAGATACTTCATTTTCATCTTATTGTATCCAGTTGGGTAAAGGTGAATTTGGTCAGTCCTCTAGCCTTTTCTTGCCTCTCCTGTTTCCATCTTTTGCATGGACTTTCAAGTTTAGTTTCTAGCTCCTGCTTTGAGTTTAATGATTAGGAAAATCCCACATAACTGGGATGAAGTGTCAGGTATTGGAGTTGTAAACCAGACAAGAACAAATATGGCTTCTTCATCAAGTGATTTTTTCCTGAGCTCACTTCAACCCAAACCAGATCTCTCCTTGCCTCACTCAATCTGTGACTTCTAATTTAGGCAGTTCTGAAACGAAGAATTCAGGTTGGGCAGAGCAGGACATCACTATTGGCTTATTTTTTTCTTGAATCATTTGTTTGACTAAAAGACCTTATGTTTACCATAGAATATATAGTCATACATGTATACATATATCATAAGCATTTCTGAATACATTATTAGGTATTATCATTAACTTACATAAGGATTTTTGTGCCAAAAGAAAAATTGGGTAAAAGTTACAAGGAAGAAATTCCAGGTTAAGAAAGAAAAAACTAACAGGATTGGTTAAAGATAGTGGCAGCTGCTATAATTATTACTGATATCCGTCATTGAAGGAATTTAAGGAATTGCCGGGTGATCTATGGAGGAGGATTTTGAATCGAGCACAAAATGAAGAAAAAATTGAACTAGATAATTCCTTGGTCCCTGCCACCTGTGAAAGGCCATGAGAGTCCCAAGTTTTCCAAATGTCACATTCTCTTTTTTACTCAAAATCATAGCACAGTCTTAGAACACACTCATGTATTCCAAATATGCATGTGACTTTTTAATGTTTAATTAAATAGTGCAAAATATTTTTTAGTAAATAAAAGTTGTGTCTCTTAGAGAGTAATTGGAATAAACTAGAAAAAAAATGAGTGGTTAACTAAAGAGAGCCAAGTACATGGTGAATGAAGCATTTTTTGACCTGTTTAAAATTACAGTTAGTAATGTCATCAACAGGTTTTGAGACTTTAAGTGAAAAAGAGATATAATGAAACCAGTTTTACCACAGGCTAAGTGATAAAAACAAGAGTTAAGTTCCTATGACATCTCATTAACATCATAATGAAACAGTGTTGAATGAAGTGACTTTATTCAGGGACCTACTGTATTTGTTTTCAATTACAGAGAACCATAGGAGAGGCTTTTTGGAAGACAAAAAGTTGTAGAAGTGTCTCATTAGATAAGAATTTAGTGAAATGACAAGCCAAAAGGATGTGATTACACATCGATTAAAGCTATGAGACATAGGGTTCCTGACGTCAAGAGATGCACAGCCAATCTGAATATCGTGAACATAGTTGGTTGCCTGCCAAAATGATTCTCTCTTATGATTCTTAAGCTTCATGCTTGGTAATGATCCACTGAAATGATAAAATCCACTTATCATCCTGTGTATATGGCCTAAATAGTTTGCAAGGACTCCTTATTCCCTATAATACATTTATTTATAGTAAATATGTTTGGTTTATTAGTTTATTCTCCCAAAGACCTCATAGCACTGCTTACAGAATTGTTAAAAGAATATTCTTTTGTATCTTAGAATTTAAAATGAGACAATATCCAGACATCAGGGTAGGCAGGCAGGAGACAGGAAGGAAAAAAAAAAAGTGGATATTACTGGAAATGTCAGTAGGAGTAAGTCTAGTAAAGAATTTTCTGTCAACTACTGCCTAGCTGGAATTAAGTTCTAAGAAAAAGAGGGCTAGAGCAGGTTCTAGCAAAAACAAAACAAAACAGCCTACATATCAAATCCAGCTCACCTGTTTTTGAATGGCCTGTGACCTACGAATGGTTTTAACAGTTTTAAATAATTGAAAAATTAAAAGAATAATATTTCAGGACACATGAATATTACATGAAATTCAAATCTAAGTATCCATAAATATTAGAACACAGCCACACCTGTTCGTTAACATGTTGTCTATGGATACTTTCTAACTGCAACAGAGATGAGTATTTGCAACAGAAGGCGTATGGCCAGCAAAGCCTAAAATATTGCGTTCTGGCCCTTTGCAGGAAAAGCTTGCCCACCTCTTAGCTAGAGGATAAATTAGAGAAGTTGTAATTTAAAAATGTCAATACACAGCATGTGTTTCTTCTACTTGCCTGATATTTTTCTAGTGCCTGTTTAGAATTTATAACTTGGGCTTCAAGCCCGACCTGTGAAATCAGAATCTAAAATAAAGACCAGTAGAAATTTGTGTTTTTTGTAAGTATCCAGGTGTGTGCTCTCAACAAGCAAGTTTGGGAATCACTGGTTTTGGCCATGAACACAGACTGTAGAGACAGACTGATAGGGTTTGAGTCTGAGCTCTATCGTCTACTGGCTAGGGGACCTTAGGCTCTCTTGCACAACATAACATACTTTATAATGCCCAGTGAATTCACATGTATAATGATATGCATCGGGTTGTTTTTATGATTTAATTAGGTAATATATTTAGATTTAGTATTAATATGGTATCTACCGTATAAAAAATGCTTAATAAAAATTAGCCATCATTGCTTTTAGTATAAGTATTAGCAATAGTTTTATTAGAGATAGAGATTAAAAGAGGTATCATGGTAGGAAAAAACACTGTACTTAGCATCAGAAGATGTGACTATAAAATCCATTCTATCACTTATTAACTTTGTAACATTGAACCATTTTGCCTTATTGGGACTTGCTTCATTATGAAATGAAAATACAAATAATTATGTATCTCATAGTTGTTTCTAAAACTGAAAAAACCATGGTAAAACCATTAGCTAATCTGTTCCAGTGTGTCCTACAGAGATTGGCACAGTATGATTCATACATGTTTATTGCACCCAAGGGAATCTAACTGACTCATGCCTGATGCAGAGGACTATTCCTACTTTAATTCTTACATGTTTTTCTTCAAAATGCCCTTTGCTCACATGCATGCATTCTGTAAATGTCTAGCTTTTTCTGTCTATGTTTAAGCAAAAATATGTTTTTAATTAAGAGTTCATTTTCTCCTGCTGTTTGTTTTCCCACTAGAGTCAAAATCCTGGTGGCAAGATCAGAAATTACTGTTGCAGGAAAGGCAGGGATGTAACCAATGGAAGGTTTTAAGTATGCATGTTGTGTTTAGCATGCTGTAGGAAGTTTAAAAAGAGAAAAATATATGAAAGTGATTTTTCTCACCCTCTACAAATATGCCCGAACTGTTTTCCAGGCAGAAGTTTAAATTTGGGGGTATAAGTGGCGTCTAGGTTTTAACATGTTAGAAACAAAGTCAGTTTCTTCCAGCTTGCACTCAGTTTTTGAGTAACTGCCAATTTGTAGTAGTGGACCAGTGTCATCAAAGCTTCCTTTTGAACAGATTTCTTTGCCCCAGTTTGTCTTAATCTCTATCTTCCCCCAATGCACTTTTCACCATGAGGCTATTAATCAAATGATGACTATTGAATAATAAAGAGGAATTATTTGTGATGAATTAGTTTAGGAGGTAAGGTGGTGGCCCTTCTACATCGATGTACCTCCAGTGTCGAGCACAGGGTGCCTGGCACAGAGAAAGTGCTTAAAAGCATTTGATGAATGAATGTTAAATGAACATTCTCTATTAAAAAAAAAAAAAAACACTTTTATTTACAATTAGTAAGTCTGTAACTTCGTAATGAGGAAATCGCGCCTGTTTTTACTTCTCATATGGATTCCCGATGAATAAAACCTGCCCTTACAATTCCATTGCCTAAGACTGGGAAGAATTTGTTTTCTTTCCTGTTGTTAATGATCTACTAATGGATCATTATTACTACCAGATCATATTTTTATCAGAGAGTCTGTGCATTTGATTCCAGTGGGAATCATAAGTGCATGTAAGAGGATGCCAAATTTGCTTGGAAAATCCATGAAAATTGAGGCATTCTTCAAGTTTTTAAAAATATTTTTTTAAAACGATGATTTTATAATAACCCAATGAAAACGATGGGCTCAATTTACTGAATTATCGGTACAGAATGACTAGGTACCTTGCCTACATATGAAATGAATCAGAAATAGAGGTGAGAATAGTTTTTGTTTTTTTGATTTTGCCTAGTAACTAAGAATAAATTAATGGTATTCATTTTTAGACCAGTATTGCTAGGATAAAGCTTTACCGAATTTACTAAAATTAAAGTCCAAGTGCTTCAAAAGATAAATGTTTATAATAAAGAATTTTAGACTTTCTTATGATACCTACAATTCACACACAGTGGTTGTTAGATTCATTTTGTTAACCAGACTCAAAAGACATTGTATTTTCATGTGTTCAAGAAACAGATAACATATGACACTTTAGCTTAATGAAGTTCTCTGAACATAGACCCATATTATCTCAGAACTTTTGGGAGGAGTCATATGTGTGCATCCTGGCAATAAATTCGTAAACCACAGAAATTTAGTAAACTCAGTTAACGACCTGTGAATTTTATTTTTATTTTCGTTAACTGTAATATTCACTCTGCATAGCAGAGAAGACTTTATATTGCTTATCAATATCTTATAATTTTTTCCATTCAGAGACAGAAATTTCTAAACACACAAGAATAGAATAATTGCACCCTCCCTTCCATGTACCTATCACTCAATTCAACAATTATCAACATTTTTATCAACATTTTACTAGTCTTTTGTCATCTCTTCTTTCACCTTTTAACATTTCTTTTTGCTAAAGTATTTTAAAACAAGCCAAGATAACGTGTCATTTCAACTGTCTAATACTTCATAATGTACTTCTCACTTTTAAGGCCTTTTTTTTTTTGTTTAGAATAACATAACCTTATGGTTAGTTTTTAGGATTACTTCTTTGGCCTGTGAGACAGAATTTGTTGGAGAACCCTTGAAAAGCAGTATCCAGGTTTCTACTGGGGACTCAACAATGAATTGGTCTCTACAGAGATATAAGCTTACTAGTGGGAAGTTGTATCTGTTGGGGATCCTTTTTCTAGGGTAGCAGAAACAGTAAACTTGCCCCATTCACCAATACACAGCAGCCCTTTTAGGTCATGGTCTAGTAGCTATAGGCACTCAGGACCATGGTTTTCTTTTGATAGGGATAAGTCTATTTTTTCAAAGGTTACTATAGCATATTGAAATCTCAAAATAAATTAAGCATTTTTTCACAAGTAACATACTTCAAAAAAAGCGTGATTATTTTTAAACTATTTGAAAAATCAATAATTCTAAAAATCTATTTTCTACCATATGCATCTGTTAACTATTTTGTAAGCTTCGGCATATTAAACAGCACTCAGATAAAGATCTTGTATGCAAGATGTCATTTAGTTTGCTGTTGTGATAAATAGTTTTTCGAAGTTGTCTAATCCATTTTAGATTTTAAAATTTCTTGTGTCTGGAAATTTAGTCCAGTACAATCATTTCTTTATTACACATGTTCTCTAAATGATAACTAGTTTATCCATGGTTGGTAAAATGGGAAATAACCAATATAACATGAAAATTGTTATGTTTTATACATAATTTTTCTCACATGTTAATGTTTTGAAGGAACAGGAAGCAAGCTTTTCTTTTTTTTTTAATTGGTAGAAAAGTGCCTTATTTTCATATAGGAAGAGCTGGTTTATGGCTTTAACAGTGGTCATTCTTCTCTTTACACTATGCCAAGCTTTTAGGGAAGCTGCAGGTATAGATAAAAAGTCAGTTCTTCTGTTTTAAAAGAGAAAAATATTGGTAAATAGGCTACCTTTGGAATACACACACACACACACACACACACACACACACATATGTATAATTTCTGGGCTCTCCGTTCTGCTCCATTGATCAATGTGTCTGTTTTTAATGCCAGTATCTTGTTGTTTTGATTACTGTAGCCTTGTAGGATAGTTTGATATCAGGTAGTGTTATACCTCCAACTTGGTTCTTCTTTCTCAAGACTGCCATAGCTATTCAAGGTCTTCATGGTTCCATATAAATTTTAGGATTATTTGTGGTAGCTCTCTGAAAAATGCCATTGGTATTTTGATAGAGATTACATTATACCTATAGATTGCTTTGGATAGTATGGTCATTTTAATGATGATGATTCTTTCTACCCATGAGCATAGTGCATGCTTCCATTTATTTGTATCATTTTCAATTTCTTTTTTGAAAGACATAATTTTCTGAGAACAGGTCTTTTGCCTCCTTGGTTAATTTGATTCCTAGATATTTTTTTGTTTTCCATGTAATTGTAAATGAGATTGTTTTCTTCTCTTTCTGAAAGTTAATCATTGAAATAAAAATGCCACTGACTTCTGAATATTAATTTTGTATCTTGCAAATTTACTGAATTCATTGATCAGTTCTAACAGCTTTTGGTGGAATCTTTATAGTTTTCTATATATAGTATTATATCATCTACAAATAACACGAGTTTTATTTATTCTTTTGCAATTCGGATATCTTTTATTTCTCTTTCTTATCTTACTGTGTGTCTAAGACTTCTAATACAGTGTTGAAGAGAAGTGGTCAAAGTGGACATCCTTGTCTTGTTCCTGATGTTAAGAAAAATGCTTTTAGCCTTTCCCCATTAAGTATATTAGCTGTAGGGTTGTCATATATGGTCTTTATTATGTTGAGGTATGTTCCCTCTCTTCCCACTTTACTGAGAGTTTTTACCATAAATGGATGCTGGATTTTGTCGAAAGCTTTTTCTGCATCTATTGGTATGAACATGTGATTTTCATCTTTTGATTTGTTAAAGTGGTTTATCACATTAACTGATTTTCGGATATTGTATCAACCTTGCATCCCAGGAATAAATCCAACTTGGTCATGGTGTATGATATTTTTAATGTTTTGCTGAATTCAGTTCGCTAACATTTTGTTGAGGTATTTTGCATCAATGTTCATAAGAGGTATCGGCCTACAGTTTTCTTTTTTATGATGTCATTTTTTGGTTTTGGAATCAAGGTAAGGACTTCATAAAAGACATTAGGGAAACTTCCCTCTTCTTGAATTTTTGGAATAGTTTGAGAAGGATAAGTGTTAATTCTTCTTTGAATGTTTGGTAAAATTCAGCTATGAGGTTATCTAGTCCAGGACTTTCGTTTTTTGAAGGTTTTTGATTACTGATTCAATTTAATTGGTGGTAATAAGTCAATTCATATTTTCTGTTTCTTCTTGACTCAGTCTTGGGAGATTGTATGTTTCTACGAATGTATCCATTTGTTCCAGATTGTTTAATTTATTGCCATATAATTGTTCATAGTATTTTCTTATGATCCTTTGCGTTTCTGTGGAGTTTATAGTTATTTCTTCTCTGTAATTTCTGATTTTATTTATTTGAGTTCTCTCTCTTTTTTCCTTGATGCGTCTGGTTAAGGGTTTGTTAACTTTGTTTATCCTTTCAAAGAATTAGCCCTTGGTTATATTGATTTTTTTTGTATTGTTTTTCTAGACTCTATTTTGTTTATTTCTGCTCAGATCTTTATTATTTCCTTCCTTCTACTCACTTTAGGCTTTGTTTGCTGTTTTTTTTTTCTTTTCTAGTTCTTCTAAGTATAAGGTTAGATTGTTTATTTGAGCTTTTTCTTCTTTCTTGAGATAGGCCTACAGTGCTATGAATTTCCCTCTTAGAATTACTTTCGTTGTGTCACATAGATTTTGAGTCATGTTTTCATTTTTATTTTTCTCTAGGTATCTTTTGATTTCTTCCTTGATCTCGTTGACAACCCATTCATTGTTTAGTAGCATGTTATTTATCCTCCGAGTGTTTGTAGTTTCCAGTTTTTTATTTTGCAGTTGATTTCTAGCTTCATACCATTGTGATCAGAGAAGACTGTTGACATGATTTCACTTATCTTAAATTTATTGAGACTTGTTTTGTGTCCTAACATGTGCTCTATCCTGGAAAATGTTCCATGTGCACTTGAGAAGAATGTGTATTTTGCTGCTTTGAAGTGAAATGCTCCGAAAATATCAAATCCATCTGGTCTAGAGTGTCTTTTAGGCCCATAATTTCCTTCTTGATTTTTTTGTATGGAAGATCTGTCCATTGGTGTCAATGGGGTATTAAAATCTTCTAGTATGAGTATATTATTCCTGATTTCTCCTTTTATGTCAGTCAATAATTGTTTTATGTATGTAGGTGCTCCTGTGCTGGGTGGGTATATGTTTACTAGCGTTATGTTCTCTTGATTTATTGATCCCTTTATCATTATGAAATTCCCTTCTTTGTCTCTTATCATATTAATGTATATACATGATTACAAATACAGGTGTGGTTTTATAAAGATATTCTTCTAGTAGAGTTTAGAACCCATTACAGTGTTTTATAGCTAAAGATGCTTTCAGACATCATCCAAGAAGCCAAAAATTCATTCCCAAGGACTCTCTGTTCACTGTATACAAAAAAAAAAAAAAAAAAAAAGACAAAACTAAACAGAAAACAAAAACTATGAAATTATATTATTTTGATTAGTCTCTGGTTAGCCTCCTTATCCTCTTGCACCAGACCCTCTGAACTCATATGAGTAAGCTGCCTGGCTCTTGCAGGCATTTGAATTTTCTTCCTCTGAGGTAAATCAACTTTGTTATAAAGTCTGTTGTGTCTGATATAAGGATTACTACCCTGGCTTCTTTTTCATTTCCATTTACATGAAATATCTTTTTCATTCCCTTAACTTTGAGTCTGTGTATGTCATTTGATCTGAAGTAGATCTCTTGTAGACAGCATATGCATTGGTCTTATTTTCTTATTCATTTAATTACCTTATGTCTTGATGGGAGCATTTAATCCATTTGCATTTAAAATAATTATTGATAGGTACATAGTTACTGCCATTTTATTACTCATATTTGTTTTTCCTTTTTTTTAACCCCTTCTTCTTTTACAAAAGTCTCTTTAACATTTCTTGTAATATTGGCTTGTTGGTGATGAATTCCTTAAGGTATTCCCTGTCTGAGAAGCTTTTTATCTTACCTTCCATTTTAATTGAAAGCCTTGCTAGGTAGAGTATTTGTAGTTGCAAATTCTTGTTTTTTGTAACTTTGAATATTTCTTGCCACACCCTTCTGGTCTGCAAAGTTTCTATTGATATTTGTATGGGGATACCCTTGTAAGTAACTGGCGGCTTTTCTCTTGCTGCTTTTAAGATTCTCTGTCTTTGAAATTTGATATTTTAATTATCATGTGCCTTGGTGTGGGTCTGTTTGAATTCCTCTTGTTTGGGACTCTTTGTGCTTTCTGAACTTGTATATCTAATTGTTTTGCCAGGTTAGGGAAGTTTTCTGTCACTATTTTTCAAATAAATTCTCAATCCCTTGCTCTCGCTCTTCTCCTTTGGGTACTCCTATGACCTGGATATCGTTAAGCTCCATGTTGTTCCAGAGGTCTCTTAAATAATCCTCATTTTTGTTTTTTTATTCTTTTAACTTTTTGTTATTCTATTTGGGTGTTTTCTGCTATCTTGTTTTCTGCTTCATTCAATCTACTGATACACTAGAATCCTTCTAGTGTATTCTTCATTTCAATTATTGTAGTCTTCATTTCTGCCTGGTTCTTTTTTTATGGTTTTTGTGTCCTTTTTTATGCTTACTTTCTCTCTGTTGAGGTTCTCATTGAGCTCATCCATTCTCCCCTAAATTTACTGAGTATCCTCATAATCATATTTCGATCTCCATCTCTGGTAGGTTGCTAATCTCTATTTCATTTAGCTTATTTTCTGAAGTTTTCTCTTGTTTCATTTGTGTCATGTTTTTTGTTTGTTTGTTTTCTCTATTTATTAGCTTTTCTGTTTTCATTTCTATATGTTAGAAAGACTTGTTTTGTCTCAGCCTTGGCCAGATAGCCTTATATAGAAGGGGTCCTGTGTGCCCCAGTGGCACACTCTCTTTGATCACCTATGCCAGGGGCTCTGGACATGATCTTTGTGTAGGTTTGGTGTGATCTTCTGTTGTAGCTAAGACTTTATTGGTGTTAGTACATTAGTGGATGGGATTAACACTTGGGCTGACTAATTGTGGGAATTGTCTGCGTCCGCGGGGTATGAGTTGCTATGCCGTGGCTGACCCCACTGAGTGGGATTTACCCTAGCAGGCTTGTGCACTTGTTGCACCCACCCTTTGAGTGTACCGTTTATGGGACTAGTCAGGAGTTGCTCTGTTGTGGTCTAGTGCCAGCCTCTGAGTGTGTGGGTTCTGTGGCCCCTTGGGAGGGGCTGAATCATATATTTAATTTTGATGAAAATTATCTCTAATTAGAAGTAAATTTCCTTAAAGAACTACATCCTAAAGGAAGCAGTATGATTCCTATGATCTAGGAGTGCAGAGGATGAGCTGGCAGTGTATTCTTGGAGCATAAACCAGTAAAGATTTAATTGTGCTAGTATTTTTATTAGGATTGCAATTTTTGTTGATATTTTATTTATATTGTTCTATATATTTTGAATGATCTAGTTTGTCCTTAAATTCTTTTATTTTTAATGTGTAATTTTATTGGCCAATCACTTCTCAGAAATGGACATATGGCTTTATAACAGTAATTTCTGTATTATTATTTTTGAAAGATAACACTAATCAATATTTTTGAAAAAAGAGCCAAAATATGAATCTGCTCATATTTATATTTATACTTAAAAATTGGGATAGTTGTCTAAGATTTTACCATTAATCTTTTGGGTGCTGTTTAATCTAAATGTGAAGAAAAAGAAGACATTTTAATTATAGCCCATGGCTTTAAAGTGTTCAGCATCAAAGTAATCCAGATTTACAACTTAACCAAATTGGCACTTTTTTCCTTGAAATGATATATCTAATATAATCAATATGCAAATCAATGAATGGTTCACATTCTAAAAATAACTCTTCTCTCTCTTTATTATCCACAATAAAATTGTAATTTTTCCCTTCATGTTCACTGTATATCAGTTAATTATGTACATAACATTACTAGTTCTGAAATGTGAGAATGCAGAAACACTGAGTCTTGAGGGTTAATTGGAGGGAAGAATATTGTAAAACTGTAAGTCATAATTGGGTCACATGAGTCTGAATTTCTTCACGTTGAATAATTATATTGACTTGTAATAGTGTAGGTCATATCGTTGTTTACACATGTATATTTCCAATAGTCTGTAAGCTACCTGAAGTCTGCGACTAGGTCTTATTAATTCATCTTGGCATTTAAAGATAGTGTCAGGCATTTAGATAGTTGAATGATGTGTTTTGAATTGGTAAAAATGTAAATGGTAAAATGCTCAAGGTAGTGTTTGTGATTTTTACCTTAGGTTGCTTCATATAACAAGCACTTTTAAATTTGAATAAAATGGTAGCATTTTACCAATTTTATTTATCTGTACAAAGAGCTTTAACTAGAACACATGTTCTCATGAATGAAAACTTATACTTGTGAGCACAGGAGAAATAATTTTTACCATCTCGAGAAAGAAAGTCTATGTCAGAAGAAACATAAGTTAACATGATACTTATATTTGTTATTGTTTTGATAGAGTATATTTATTAACACTTGAATTTCAATAGAACAGTCTAATTTAGAATCATGGCTATGACTTATTGTGACTTACTGCTACTCTCATGTGTGCACAGAGCTGTTTGTTTAGCACTGTCAATATGTCCACTCTAATCAGGACATAAAATCAAATAATGTTAGAGCTAGAAAGGATCACATGGGTCTTCAAGAACAAGCCTAATACTCTGTGGATGAGGATGTTAAAATCTAAGTAGTGAGATAAGTCATGTGTGCCATACACTGTGGTAAGAGCTTTGCATGCATTTTTCATTTGGTCCTCACACAGTCCTATAACACCTGCTATTAGTAATGAATGACTAGGGTTTGGAAAGATATTAATGTGCTCAAAATGTTATGGTTACTTAGTGGTAGAGCTAAGATTCAAACTTAGGCAGACTGATTTTAGAGACATTTATTTCAGTCACAATTCAGTAATTAGTGAAAAGAGGGTGGTTGTAGTCTCTTGTAGAACATGTACTCATCATGATGACGGTGTTACGTAAGAAATGAGTAAAATTGTATGTAATCATGGAGTAAGTAATCATTATTTTTATCTGAAAGCATTGGAGATGACTTTGTTGAGAGCAAAATAGTTGAGCTGCAACTTGAAAGACATCTAGGAATTTGCTAGGCAGTCAAATGAATTATAGAAAGTGGAACCTGTCAAAGTGTATCACATGATTTGTTCTAATAATAGTAGTTCTGTGCAACTAAAGATAGAAATGTAGGGTATGTTTGAGGTCGTATGCAAGAGAGAAGACTCTAAAGGTAAATAAGGGCCAAATTATTGTATCTGAGTTTGTCTTAGTGCCTCCTTAATGCCTCAGTTACATTTTTCTCCTGTCCTATGGTCACTCACTGCTCTAATCAGTTTATTCAGCCTGTTGAGTGAGATCTAGGCAACAAGTGTCTGAATTAGAGCAGCAGTCACAGGGAATAAATATTAAGAATGGTGGAGAGTGAGTTTGGAGGTGAAATTGGCTAGGCTCAGTGAGTGATAATATGCCAAAGGTAAGAGAGATTGAAGTATAGCAGATGACTCTAAGATTTCTAACTATGGGGACTTAAGCTGATGGTGATAGTGTGGAAAAAATTGGAAGTTAAGGGAATCTTATGGTCTTTAAGTTTATTTCATATTATCTTCTATTTTGATGAAAGGGAAATAATATCTTTCTACTTTGTTTCATATTAAGCTTAAACAGAGTCATCTGAGTTTGACGATACTAGAATGATGCATATTAATGTATATACATGATTACAAATACAGGTGTGGTTTTATAAAGATATTCTTCTAGAAGAGTTTAGAACCCATTACAGTGTTTTATAGCTAAAGATGCTTTCAGACATCATCCAAGAAGCCAAAAATTCATTCCCAAGGACTCTCTGTTCACTGTATACAAAAAAAAAAAAAAAAAGACAAAACTAAACAGAAAACAAAAACTATGAAATTATATTATTTCGATTAGTCTCTGGTTAGCCTCCTTATCCTCTTGCACCAGACCCTCTGAACTCATATGAGTAAGCTGCCTGGCTCTTGCAGGCATTTGAATTTTCTTCCTCTGAGGTAAATCAACTTTCTCATTTAATAAATGTGAAACTGGGTTAAATGAGTTGCCTAATAGTCTTCAGTAAAGCAAGGTCAGAGGAGGGAAAAATAGTAATTAAGGTAGAAACATCTATAAAACTATAAAAAAAATTGTGAGATTAAGACACTTATAAATAGGTTGGGTTATTTTTTTCTTACTTGCTGCCCCCCCAACCCCCCAAAGCTTTTTCTTGTCCTTTTTTTTTTTTTTAATTAATGTAATTTCTCATTCATTCTATATCATTGGCCACAGTGCCATCTATTGGTAAAATGGAGCACTGGTGAAGCAGCCGGTTCTATAACCTGAAATTGATTCTGTGAATTTCTCTTAGGAAATTTGCCCTGTATTTTTCACTGGCAGATTGCTGTTAGAAAGCAGATTCTGCCTGAGATCCGATTAAACTGGGAAACAAATCACGTGTTCCACACAGGGATGCTCATCTTTGTCCTTTAGCGGGGATGCAAATAGGAGCAGGAAAGCAGAATATCTGACTCCTCCAGTTCATGACTCTGCCAAAAATGTGAAACCACATTTGGGATTTAAAGAATTTGTCTGTTTTTACATACTGGGGCACCAATTGCGTATGTGTCTTGGTGCTCCAGTGTGATCATTGCCTCTTAGAAACAACAAGCTGAAGTATTGAGCTCATTTGAGAAACACTCTGTCATAGTCTTCCTGTGATCACATAAGCCATTAAGTGTTAACAAAGGCATTCGTTTCACTGAATATATTTAATTTGAAAAAAGTTAGTTTTCTAAGAGTAGTCAATTGAATTACAAGCTTCTCTAGGAAAGGATGTTTGCTCTGTAGAATAATGCTAAGTACAAAATAAGGTGTAATATATGTGGTTGAAAGAAGGAGTAATTGATCTTTGAAACATTAGTGAATTTAACAAAGCTCAGCATCTTTCCCCTTACTGATGTTCAAGCATGCATGCATTAACTCAAGTGCAAACACATGGAAAGAGATTAGCGATGTGTAGTAAAGTAGAAAAATTGAAGAGACTTAATATCTCCTTTAGCATGAAATGCTATTTGAATAAAAATACTAGGTAACATATTTATGGTGTTTGTTATTCGTTTTAAATAAAAAGATTTAGTGAGATCCTCCCTTTGTGCAATCTGAACTTCTCCACATTTTTATGTAACAGAATGCATTTCTGGCTAGTTTTGTTCACTTTTGAGTTATTTCTTTTGTGGTTGATACCTCATAATATTTGGAGGTAGGCAGTACTAATATTACTATGTCTATTAAAATTATTTAGAGACCAGGTGATGATCCTAAGTAAGTCAGTAGAAAACTAGATTTGTGATGTCCTGTCAGGAAAAACAAAATTATTCCTCAGTTTTTAAAGGAAAATTTTAAATAAATTTGAGAAAAATAACAACACAAACATTATGACTTTTTTAAAAAACTGAAAAATATGAAAGCAAGTTGAGTTGATTTCAGTTGAAGGTCTATAAGACATAAAAAAATCCATTAACTGAGGAGAGCAAGTCAAAGGTCTGAAAGCAGAGAACAGACCACAGCCCGGAGGATGCAGAGAGATAAGGCCTAGGAAAGGGTCCAAGAAGTGGAATTGCTAAGAGCTTGAGGCTGAGGGTGGATGGGAGCACTGGTCCTAGAGCTGGATGGCCTGGAATTCAATACTGCTCCTGCCTGTTATAGCTGTTACTCAAAGATGGGTAGGCCCGACTTAGTATGGTTAGTCAGTGAATTAAACAAAATAATAAATACAAATAGAAATGCTTTTAAGTCCCAAATGTCCAGTTTTTCTTTTTTTTTTCTTTTAAGTGAGATATTATATAAGCCATAATGGATTTGGTAGACTGCTTTGTACTTGCAGCTTCAGTCATGGTCTCTCTCTCTCTTTTTTTACTTTATTTTATTTTATTTTATTTTTATTTCTATTTATTTATTTATGTATTTATTTATTTATTTAAGTTTAAGAAATGATTTAAAAATTTTCCTCCTCCCCCACTCCTCCCTACCCTCTGGTAACCACTAAGTCATGGTCTCTTTTGATGTTAACTGTAGTTAACTTTGAAAATGGGGTGAGTTAGGTCTTCTTCTGACCATTTCCAGAAACAACTAATTTCTGCTTTTCAAGGACAGCATATAAGACTTTGCCAGTAACACAAAGTGTACAGAGTACTATGGGCTAGGAACAGTGAGCTCCTTCTGATCTTATTGTCATTGAGAGAAGTATCCGACACTGATGCCCCTGACGCAATGTTTCTAGACCTATATTTTCACCTTCAAAATACTTAAGGCCACCATAAAGCCATTAAATGGAATCAGTGGCAAAATGTGGATTATTATGAGATAAGTTTGTATAAAATATGCCTTGAAAATAGGGACTGAGAAGCTTATTAGCGTGAGTATATTAAGAGAGTGAATACTCTTGATATAGGTTTGTCATTATGAGGTAAATATTTTATTTTTTTTGGCATAACATTTTTTTGTGCAATAAACTCTTTATGTAGAAATAATCTAAAATAAAGTGTTAGACTTTTATTTCTTCCAAAATTTAATGGTGAGCACGTAACTTGCATAAAGTGTTTGTTAATATTTACCACTCACCATGAGTGTATTGAATTAACTAAATATAATGATAACCAGAGACCCAAATCTGCTGAAGAAGTAGCAGCATCTATTTCCAAAAATAATAGTTATTTTAAGAAAACTGTTCCTAAAGATAGTGATAGCATATATAGCTACAGAAGGTACATTTTCATACCACTGTGAAACATGACTTTTCATTTAGATCAAGTGTCTGTTGTTTTAAATTATTCTCCTCATTTTTTAGTGTATTTTCTTGTACACATAAAAAATGTGAAAACTGAGCTTTGCCAGCATTCAAATGATTCCAATTTTACATCAGTATCATTAGATGTTGCATTAGTTTCTTATTGCTGTATAACAAATTACTGCAAACTCAGTGGCTTAACACCACCAGTATATTATCTTAGTTTAGAAGGTCAAAAGTCCGAAAGGAGTCTAACAGATTACTATCAAGGTGTCAGTAGGTCAGTCTGTGTTCCTCTGGAAGCTCTAAGAAAGAATTTCTTTCTTGCCTTTTGCAGTTTCTAGAGGCTGCCTGCATTCCTTGGATTGTGTCCCTTTCAAAGTGTGTCACTTTAACCTCAGCTTCTGTTGTCATATATCTTTTTTCTGTCTTTGACCCCCTTACCTCCCTCTTGTAATGACTCTTGTGATTGGGCCAAACCAGATAATAGAGGATAATCTCCCCGCCTCAAGATACTTAACTTCATCACATCTGTACAGACCCTTTACCATATAAAGTAATTAGTTGGGGGCTTATTATTCTGTTTATCACAGATGCTTCAAGTACATAATCAGTTATGTTAATTTCAGTAGTAGTTTGATCACTACATAGAATTACATCAAGCTCTTGGAAGGTTTATTACATAAAATAAATTCGACCTTTTTGTGAATTCTATTGTAGATTCAGTTAAAAAATTCAACATTAAAGATAAAGCTTTTTGTTTCTAAAATGATCTCAAATTTGGCAGAGCAATTTCATCATGAAAGCAATGTTCTTTCAAAATTGGGAAATTAGTGCAGCAAAAATGTATTTGGAACAGGTCATGGTATAAAAATAATGGATGTGCTTATAACTGATTCCAACAAGCTAGAGTAATTCTAACAATAAAAATAGATGCTCTAATTATCAAGTTTTATAGGTATACATGCACACTCACAGAGTAACTGAACTAAAACCCTTTATGATAGAGCCGACAGTGGATATTAAAATGTCAAAAAACAAAACGACATGGCAGTCCTCTTTTTGCTGTCCAATTAGATTTAAAAATACCTCAGGCCATAGAGAACTATGTCATAAATCAACCGAAGTATCTATCCTACAATGGTGTTCAGTAAATTTGTAAGTGAATTATCCAAATTTTAGTTGAAATTTCATTTGAAATCTACTGGAGACTTTTAATCAAAATATTTGATAAATTAAAAACAAAAAAAATCTAAGATTTTTAAGCTTTTTAGAAAATTTCAACTTTTGAAAGCAAAGTTTTAAAAGATTGTAAAATATGTTCTTATGAAAACATAAAAGAAACCAAACAAATTAAAATTTGAGAAGTCAATTTTATGCAAGATTTAATTTTGAAAGTCTAATTGTGTTTGAACTATCTTAATTTGTAGGAAGAATTTTTGATGACGCTCTTATATTTAATTTGGTAAATGTGTATTTTGTATCAGAATATAATAAAATTAAGTAGCAAAGTTTGTGATTTTCAGAAGAATAATCTATTAAAACAAATTATTTTATAAAATTTGTCTTTCAAAAATATTTATTAATAAAGCACGTTCTGAAAGGATCATTAAGATAGTAACAGTAAAACTATCTGGATGGAGGTATTTACGAATTTCAATATGAAAAAAACAGACAAGAACATCCTCCATACAGAAGTTGGTTTTTATCCATCAAGATAATTTTGCAACTGTAGAAAGAATGTTTTCTCAAAAATGATAGGACCTACATATTCGAATTAATTTAAAATGTCAACAATATTAAATTTAAGAAATGAAATATAATTTTGAAGAAAACTGCAGAAAATTTGTGGAGATATATCATTTGGAAAAGCACATTCTTTAGAAAAATAACCCCAGCATGTCTTAGAGATAGTTACAAAAGTGATTCAGGTATATAATTATGTACCAAGAATAACTATTTTGTGATTTTTATCTTTAATCACAATAGTTATTAATCTGTGGATTTTTGAGTATTAAAATAATATAAAAACTTTTGTTTTAATATATAGACATACTTTATGTTTAATATTAAAATTATGTAAAGACATTTTTAAATTTTGCTTTGATCTATATGGGTATATTTTATATTTATTTCATGACATAAAAACATTTTTAATGAAACTATTTCATAAGTCTAATATATAAAATCAATAACCTGATCAGCAAATAATTATTTATGATTTAATACGATTAATGATTTTAGCAGTCTCACTCTCCAAATGTGTGCGTGTAGTTGATCAATTATGCTGTAATCCTATATATAAAACCCTTAGCACAGTGCCTGGCTCATTGTAATCTCTTATTGTTATCACAAGCAGTTCAGTGAGAGACCACCTGAGCCACCTAACCTTTAATCCTTTCTCTGTGACCTGGAACACTTTCAATCACATGTTAGGTCTATGTCATTGTGTGTGATTATTTTTTAACCTATTGCATAAGTTCTTTTCCTTTTTTCTTAAGTGGTTTTTCCTAGCAACACTACTTTCTTATTTTCTATCTATCCCATTTCTTTCAAAACATTATGCAACTTTCTTCCAATTCCTTTAACTCCTACTGAAAGGAGGGACTGACTTTGCCCACACTGAGGCTGTGTTCGTACATTGTGTACAGTCTGGTGTTGTGTGGATGAGGGAATAAGATAAGACTAAAATCCAGCTTGGCTTTATTCACCCAGGTATATAAAATGCATGTAGACCTGGAGCACCCTGGTGAACCATTTTCACTCTGTAATAGAAACTTCTGCTTTCTGTTTAGATCAGCCTTTCCTCATCCGTGTTAATACTGTCTTCCAGACTCCAGAGCAGTTTCTCTAGATACCCAGTGGCCTCAGCCCTTGACTCTTGACCTTAACGTTATTCTTTGTGATTTCAGTACTGTTGATTTCAAAGGCTTTTTACTTCCCCAACTCCAGGATTACTCAGAAAGATTCTTCTTGACTTTTGTGATTGCAATCACCTTCACTCCTCCTCCTCTGAAGAATCTGCCTGCTATATGACTCAGAGCCTCCATGCTTTGGTTCTTTTTTTCAGTCCATCCCTTGCTTTAGACCTTATTTGTCTTTCCTTGCAAGTGGACTCCCATGAATGATTTTTGGTGCACTTCCTCCTTAGACACCTTTCTCTATTGGCCCTTACAAAAGTGTTGGAGCTTAATGATGTGTTTAGCTGTTTTATTCTTACTACTACTTGAATCCAAAAGTATTAGCTATCTGCTTTATTGTCTTTTGGAGTTTCGTTCCTCAAAATGGAAGCATGGATCAGCAGCACTGGCATCATCTGGGAACTTGTTTGAGATTTAGAATCTTGGGCCTTATCCCAGGCCTGTGAATCAAGGGCACCAGGAGACTGAGGACATCTGTAATCTGTCTCTTCTCTAGCAAGCCAGATTCTAAGGGGGACTGGTTAGTTCTAGGTGATCCAGGCATATCAAGGAATAGCAGACTACGAGAATACAATGCATGAGGGAAATAAGAGAGAAGATATATAGACAAAAAGACTGTGGAATTTATAGTTTCAGATACCCCAACTTATCCATATATATGTCCTGCAATGTATGTCTGTACTGAGTGGTTTTGATGATAATATTGATAATAGTATTATTAATAATAATGGTTTGTCCAAGTTTATCAAAATAGAATTTACAGTTCAATGAGAATTTTAGATTATTCATACACGTATTGAAACTTGAGAAGTAATGTTCTAAAGCGGTGTTTTTCTCAATGCTGTTATGTGAAATCAGTTTAGCATATTATAGCCTGTGCTAAAAATAGCAAAAATAACAATAAAATGGGATAAAATAAAATATGTAGAAAATATCAGGATATAAACAAGTAATAAAGGTAAATATTGCCATTGAATTTATTTTAGTCATATTCGCGTGTGCTCTAAAGTATATTTCTTATTGTGGGTAAAAAAAAAGTTTGATAAACTATAGCTAGATTACTATGTTGTATCAGAAACAAAACTAGGCTGAGTAAGTCTACTCAATTTGGGGCATTTCATGTCAACTCTGCCCTCTTCTGCCTAGAAAACTTTTAAGTTATCATTGTTCTGTACCTCCGTGAAGAAGAACAAGCAGAACCATGATTATTCTGGAGTCCCTTGTTCAAGAGTTTTAAAGAAAACTCATAATGTTATAAATAAAATTTCTACACATTGGTTTAGAATGGAGCTTCTAAGACTTTTACAAGAATTATTATTCAGAGAATGGGGATATAACAATTCTTTTTCCTATAGTTTTGGACTTCTTTGAAACTACTTTTTTCTTTAAAATTTATGTGAAGTCATTTAAAAAACTTTTACAAACCAATAAGATAAAGACAATTTGATTAAAAAATGGAAAAAGAATCAAAGAATTATTTAACAAAGATATCCAGATAGCCAAATAACATGAAAAGGAGCTCAATAACATAAGTTTTCAGGGAAATGAAATATTCAAATTAAAGCCCAATGAAATATTCCCACCAGAATGGCTAAAATACAGATTCACAACAACCAGTGATTAGAATTGAGCAGCAGGATCTTTTATACCTGATGCTGGGATATGAATTAGGACAGCCATTAAAAACAAAACAAAACAAAATCTTTTAGTTTGGAAATAATTTTTTTCATTGATTTCAGTGTATTTAGGAAGACTTTTTAGAGGTAAGATCTGAAATGATTTTGAAAAGCTGGTAGAAGGGAGACTGAGGAAGAGGGTACATTTTTGGCATGAGGACATTAAGAATAAAGATGAAAAGCAATGCAGTGTGCCTGAGAAACTACAAGTAGTTCAATGTTGCTGGTGCACAAAACTCAATAAAAACTACTTTGGTACTCTAGTTGGTGTAATGTATACACTGAAAAACTCATTTACCGTATTGACAGAAAACTGTTACTACTGTCAGAGAAAGACTAATGATAATTTTTTTTTACACCAAAACAATGTAGAAATGAGTGAGTTTCTATGTAGGATTTTAGACAGGTTGGCCAAACCTTCATTTTTGTCTTCCTCCAAGATTACTGTGAGTTTAATTGAGATCAAGATGTAACATCAGGTAGCACATATTCTTGTAGTTTACAACAGCATAAAAGAAATATGTCAAAAAACATACTTCGGAAGGTTATTTAAGAGATTTTGTTGTGTTCTTTCTCTGTGATTCTCTACACCTGATAGATCATCAAGTCCCAGCTTTTTCACATCTTTAATATCTTTTTAATTTTGTCTCACTTGGGCTTCTGACAAACTTTTTTCTACCTCATGCCTTTCTAGGTGTAAATATGATTTCATTGTGGCCATAAAACTCTTGGCCCCCATATCTTCAGAATAAAGCCTAATGTTAGAATGGTCTCCATGGCTCCAGTTCTCATCTTGCTGTTCATCTTCTGGATTCCTTCTTTTATTATCATTATCTCTCATTTGCCATTCTTTTACAAATTCTCTTTTCTCCTTTTCCTGGCCAATATGTTTAGTTTGAGTTCATCTTTTCTAGGAACTCATCCTGAGGTCTTACTCCTTTTTTTTTTTTTTGAGCTATAATCGATATATAACACTGTATCAGTTTTATGTATTTAATGTAGCGATTTAATATATGTATGTATTGTTGAATAATTGCCACGATAATTTTTAACATCCATCACTACACATAGTTATATTGCTTTTTCTTATGAAAACTTGTAAGATCTACTCCTTTAGCAACTTTTAAATACACAACGTAGTATTGTTAGCTCTAGTCACCATGCTATGCATTATATCACCAGGGTTTATTTATCTTATAACTGAAAGTTTGTACCTTTTGACTACCTCTGTTAATTACAATTTTACACAAAAGTTGAAAAATAAAAATAGTTAAAAATTGTATGAAGAATACCTATATACTTATCCAAATCATCTATTTGCTTTGTTTCATTATTTATTCATATTCCTTACATGTGTATGCATGTACACAAACATTTTCATTGATTTAATTTTTTCCCCCGAATGATATGAGGATAGCCAAGCTACATTAGGGCCATTGACCCCAATTGCTACAAAATACTACATTGCATGTTTCCTAAAAGTGAGAATATTTTCTACATAACCACATTGTAGCTATCAACTTCAATAAATGTTAACATTGATATAATACCTTTATTTAATCTACAATTTACTTCTCAACTTTATCAACTGAACTAATAATGTTCATTATAGCACTTCTCTTTTAGTTCAAGATCCCATCTAGGATCAGTTGTTAAATTTAGTTTTCATGTCTTTTTAGCCTCCTTAATCTGAAACATTTTTACAGCCTTTCTATGTCTTTCATGACACTGTTTAAAAAATACAGCTCTATTTTTATTAAATAGTGGGTCATTACCATCATTTTAAAAATCTTTCTTTTATCAGAGATTTAATACATCTATTTAAAGTAAATAAAACAGTGCTATGTTCCCTGTGTAACAATCACTTAGCTTTGATAATCATTAACTTTTTGTTGTTCTAATTTCATTTATACTTCCCACAAATACAACTATCTTTTTTGGTACAACTATTTTTGAAAACTTTAAATCATTAGTTGTGTGTGTGTGTGTCCAACAGAAATGCTTATTTGTATACTTAAAAAAGATATAGGCTAAAATGTTTATAGAAGCTTTAATCATAAATGCCTAAAGCTGGAAACAACCTGAATGTCCTTTATTAGCAGAATGGATAGCCACTCTGTGGGATATTCATACAATGGGGTAGTATAAGCAATGAAAATGAATAAGCTAATGCTGCCAGCAAAGCATTGATGAATCTTACAAAGTAGAGCTGAGCGAAAGGAGCTAGAACAGATGATTTTGACTAAAAAAGGTCAAAATGCACCTGTGGCATAGAAGTTGAGGATAGTAGTTACTTTATGAAGTATGGGCAGTTATGGGAGGAACTATGATAGATGCTTCTAAGGTATGGGTAATACTCTGTTTCTTATCATGGGTTGTGGTTACATTTTTGTGTCCATGTTATGAAAATTCATAGAGCTATGCAATTATTCGTACACTTCTCTATGGCCATTATAATCAATACAAATTATTTTTTTAAATTTACGTGTTTTATATTCCTTACTATATCTGTGTTTATTCAGTATACAGATTTCAAATTATAAAATATCAAAAAAAAACATTTTATTTTTTCTTAAATGGTTAAGATTCTGTTGCATTAAAATCTTTAAAAAGTCAGAAACTTGATTTAAAGTCACAGGGGTAATAACATATTAGGCTTTGCATTCAGGTAGTTTCTTTTTTCTGTCAAAATGTTTTGAATACTTCAATGTAAGGATAAAAGTTAAGAGCTTTTTTTTTTCCCACTGCTTTCCCAGCTACATAGAAGTAATTACTTCAGTCTACTGTTGATGGAAACATTGATACATCATCTGTCTTAGGCTAAAAGATCAAGTTACTTGTGTTATACAGTGAACCAAATGGTTCTTTATCTTACAGTCTCACAGAAATATTTCATTATAATCTATGCTTCATTTTTTATTACAGTACCTTATGTGCAGTAAAAAATGTTCAGTTTTTTTTTCATAGAGTTGATTGAGAGTGTTCAGCCTTGAAAAAATATTTGCTATTAAATGAACTCTTCAAGACATTCTTTAAAAACTTGCAATACAGTTTTATAGGTATCTGTGAATCTGCCATCAAGATGTGACACATTTTAACATTTTTTTTCATATTTGCTGCAGATCTTTGTTTCATTAAATTATTTTTAAAATATGGGTTCTTTCAAAGCTTTTTTTTTATCCTATACACCATAACCTCACTCTCTCCTTTCCCTCCCTCGCAAGAACAACTTTCCAGAAGTTAGGGCATAGTTTTACAATTGCGTTTTTATTCTCTTATGACATATGTAAACATGTTTAACAATATATTTCACGTTTAAATTTTTTACATAAATAATTATATACTGTATATATCCTTTTGCATTTACTTTTTGCACATGCTTTGAGATATTAAAATCATACATTTAATTGTAGTATTGACATAATTAACATCCATTCCTATATTATCAGTTGTTAAAAATTCTGTGATATTATAACAATACTACAGAAACTGGTCCTAGACTGGGTCTTCATACTGCTTTATAACAGTGTCTCTGGGCATATGCCTAAAGGTGAGATTGCTAGGCTGAGTCATATAGAATCCACACCATTACTTAACCAGATTTTCCCAAATAGCTTTCCAATGGTGGGTAGCAATTTACACTCTTACCAGCAATAAATTAGAGTTCCTATTTCTCGTCATGCCTTCCAACACTTGGTTTTATTAGACATTTAAAAACTTTAGTTTTGAGTTACTCTTGACAATTAAAACAGATGGTGAGTTAATTTACCTTACCTACATTTCTATCTGTTATTTTAAGCTACTTTATTTTGTCGTGTAAAAGACGCTTAACATGAGATCTACCTTCTTAACAAATGTTTAAGTGTACACCATGTTGTTGTTAATTTTAGGCACAATGTTAAATAGCAATTCTCCAGAGCTCATTCATCTTGCTTGACTGAAACTTTATTCCTAATCGATTAGTAACTCTTTATTTCCTCCTCCATCAGGCCCCTGACAGCCACCATTATATTCCAATTCTGTGGATTTGATTATTTAAGCTACCTCATATAAGAAGAATCATGTATTATCTGTTTTTCATTGGGTGGCTTATTCTACTTAGCATAATGTTCTTAAGATTTATCCATGTTGTTGCCTATTGCAGGATTTCCTTTTTTAAAGGCTGAATAGTATTCCATTGTATGTATGTACCACAGTTTCTTTACCCAGTCATCTGATGATGGACATTTAGGTTGTTTCCATATCTTAGCTATTGTGAATAGCTAACACAAGAGTGCTAACTTCTCTGAGATCCTGATTTCAATTCTTTTGGATGAGTAACCAGAAGTAGGATTACTGAATCATATGATAGTTCTATTTTTAATTTTCTACCTGTTTTTAAAGATCTTTGTCCTGCATAAAGAAAAGTAGAATTTAACCACAAGCATAAAAACTCTGACTTGTCCCTTATTTTTAGATCCATAAGCATGTATCTTTATAGTGCAGAAAACATTTAAAACTACATCTGTCTTGTTAATAGTCTGCCTTTTAAAATAAGTATCAGAATCACATTTTTTGATTTTGTTTTCTTTTTGCCATTTTGATTTTTGTACTTTATTTTTTTTTTTTATAACATTTTATATTTCTGTCATTTCATCGGAAGCATCAGTGCCTGCCCACGGCAGTTCTCAGTGTACCATTGAACACTGGGTCTCCCAGGAACAGAACTTGAAAGTTACTTTCACAAATTGAAAGTCAGACTAAAGAAAATGGAATGGAGGGACAGAACCTGCTTCTTTCTAAGGGTTCCCTGTTGTGACAATCACAGCCGTACTTTGGAGCAGCAAGATCAGTCCAAGGCCCAACAGTACTAATCTCTTATGAAGAGATTCTGTTTGGAGGAATGTGTAGGCTGATCCTCTCACACAAATGTGTGACCACGGTTTGTCATGGTTTCCTTAGCACCTTCAGGAGCTGGAAAATACTCTTGGTAGCAATGAAGTGAGGTGAAATGAAGCAAGGTAGCACATTCCAGCAAGCCGGACTCAGCAGAGTCCTTGCAGTCTTTTTAAAAGCTCTTGCTACCTTCAAATCACACTCATTTTCCACTCAAACCATCTCTTCTTCCTCAAAAGAAACAGCTTTCTTCTTTTCATTTAGGCACAAATGCCTGAGACATGACTTTAATTTTTAGCGTGTTCCCTCACCCTGTGTCCTAACCCAGAAGCCACTAAAAGAACAGCATTTTCACCTCAACAGTTTCTCTTCAAGGAGCTATTTTCTGCCCCATTACCCTGAGTTCATTCTGCTTTAGTCCTACTTAGGCTTTCACTTGGTACATCAGTTAGGATGGTCCTCTGCAAATCTCTTAGACTTCCTCTCATGGATGCAAAAATAGCTCACACATCTCTAAATAATCATCAGAGACTTAATCTTTCTGGCACATCTGTTCCCATCTGATGGGAAAATCTTTTCTAGAAACCCTCCAACAGACTTCCCTTTATATCTTATGGATCAGGACCACATCACTCTCTAAACAATACCCACCAAGTAGTTCAGAACAGCTGTAATTGGCTCAGATCAGGGGTTGGCAAGCCTTGGGCCAAATATAGCCTGCTACCAATTTTCTGTGGAACAAGAGCTATGAATGGTTTTTATGTTTTTAAATGTTTGAAAAGAAAATCAAAAGAATAGTATTTCATGACACATAAAAATGATATGAAATTCAAATTTCCATGTCCATAAATAAAGTTTAATTGGAACAGAGTAATGTTCATTTATTTACATATTGTCTATCATTTCTTTCCAGTCACAACAGCAGACTTGAGCAGTGTGATTGAAACCACATAGCCTGCAAAGCCTAAAATGCTTATTCTTTGGCCATTTACACAAAAAGTTTACTCACACTAGGTTAGATCACTCTTTTTTATTTCTTGCAGGAGAGGCCACTTTCCCAGAATGTATTGTTGCATGCATGGTTCTGGAAGAAAATCAGAGTTTTGTTAGTGGAAACCTGGGGAAATGATGGCTATTGGAAGGCACACAACAGTGTGGATCTTATTGGGACTATTATATTATCTTAACTAACCTCTTTCTCTGCTGCTGGTCTGCCTCCACTCTTCCCCACCCAAATCATTTTGTACAAGGCTGGAAGAATAACCTTTGTAGCATTCCCTTCTTAACATGTTATTTTTCTGGTTAGTCCTTCATCACCTGTCAAATAAAAGCCAAACTCCATCTGCCATCAGTGCCCTCTGCACTCTGGATTCATCTCACTCCTATGTATACCTACACGTTAGATACATCAGGAATCAGAATTCTCTTTACTTTTGAGAGTGTGACCTCTTTTTTCATATTTTCTTATCATCATGCTAGTTCTTTCTTTAACTTTATCCAAATTATTTCAAGTTTCACCCTAATTGCTCCTCCAGGAATTTTTCTCTCATTTACCCATCGGTATAATCTTATCATTTTCTGAAACCCAAAGTAATTTGCTTGTGTCTCTTATGACATTGATAACTTTGTGCCCTTTTTTAGTAATTTCTCTAAGTCTTTCCTGGAAGATAGTAAAGCTCTTGAGATTGAGAACATTTTTTTTTTCTTTACCTCATTCAATAGCTTACATCTAGTAAAAGATAATGAATGACAGTAGATTAAAAAACTAACATCCAGTTATATAGAGATAGCTTTGAAAGCCAGACAAAAGTTTTCACTTTGAAATAGCAGAAAATAGGAAAATATGTTGATGGTTTTTATTGGGATTTTGAGGGAAAACAGATGTAGGTATCTGTTTAATGACAGATTATATTTGCCAAGTGCATTAAACATGTTATCTCTTTCAGTACTAACAGCTATCAAAAGTGAGTTTAATGGGTTTATTTTTCAGTTACAAAAATAGGTTCATAGATACTAAGTACTTCGCCCAGGGAAACACAGGTAGCAGAGTTTGGAATAGAATCCAAGTCTCTGAGTCTCTATTTTAGACCAGTCTCTTCTCATCACCTTAGTACAGGAGCAGCCTTTACATAATCCATTAGGGGTAATTATAAACAGTAGTCCTGTTTTACCTCACTCCTAACTAAGGAACCATAAGGGGAAAATAGGTTGTGAGTCACAACTGGAAAACAGTAACCAAAGCCCATGTTAAAGAATGGAAAAGCAAGTCCCATTATATTTTGCTGGTTGTAATCATTACAACCAGCATACTTTTAAGCTTATACACGTGCCATTCTTAAATAAATGTAAAGCATTTTTGTTATATTCCTTTGCATGTGCAAATATGTATATATTTACGAGTATGAGGCTTGATGAAATTGTGCAATGGGTTAATCCATGTGTTTGCCATCTGAGCCTTGTTGACAACACTATATGCTTTAAGTATAAAACTTAGAAGAAAACACATTTACTTTTTGACCTTGGGTTTGGCAATGGCTTCTGAGCCGAAAGTATGAATGGCAAAAGAAAAAATAGAGTAAATTAACTTTATCAAAATTAATATATTTTGTGCTCTAAATGATATCAATAAAGTGAACAAAAATCTTTTAGAAGAAAACATTTGCAAATCAAATCATCTATCTATCTGATAAAGAGCTTGGATTTAGACTATTAACTCGTACACTCAATAAAAAAGACGAATAACCCAATTAAAAACTGAGCAAAGAATTGAATAAACTTTTTTCCCAAAGAAGAAATACAAATGGCCAATACTCATGGGAAAAGATGCTCAACGTCATTAGTCATTAGGGAAATGCAAATTAAAACTGCAGGGATGCTACTTCACACCCACTGGGTTGGCTATAATCAAAAAGACAGACAATCACAAGTGTTAGGGAGGATGTGGAGAAATAAGGACTCTCATGCATTGATGATGGGAATGTATAAAGGTACAGCCACTTTGGAAGACAATTTGTCAATTCCTCAAACATTGATTTACCATATGACTCAGCAGTTCCACTCCTAGCTATATATTCAACAAAAATGGAAACATATACATACAAAAACTCTTACATAGATGTCCATAACAGCCTCAAAGTGGAAATTACCCAAAAGTCTATCAATAGATGAATGGATAAACAGAATGTGGTATACCTATATAAAGAACTATTACTCAGACATGAATAGGAATAAAGTACCGATGTATACTACAAACTGGGTAAATATTGAAAATAATATGCTATGTGAAAGAATCCAGTCACTACATACCACATATTACATAATTCCACTTACATGAATTGTCTAAAGTAGGCAGATCTATGAAAACAGAAAGTAGATTAGTTATTCCTAGAGGCCGGAGTGATGGGAGTGTGTGAGAATGGGGAATGACTAATAGATACAGAGTTTCTTTTGGGTGTGATGAAATGTTCTAAAGTTGATTGTGATAATGGTTACACAACTTTGACTATACTAAAACCCACTGTACACTTTAACATGCTGAATTTTGTTGTATATAAATTATATCTTAATGGAAATAATTTAAGAATCCCATTTATTTGGTATATAATTCACTAGGAAAAACTAAATTTGTTTTTAATGAAATCCTGGACATGTGTATCTAGTCATTTATGACTTCTTATTTTACTCAAAGCAGTAATCAAGTTTAGTAAGTTTTTTTCTGTGTGCATCCAACATTTCCAAAAATGAACATTAATAAAAACAGTGCATGTAAATAAGTAAATTTGCCCCAAATTAGGAGCACCTACCTGCAATGTGATTAACTATATATTTAGCACTGGGGGACAATGAGGAAGTCACAGTCACTTACCTTAAGAAGCACATAATTATAGATATGTTACCTACCAAATGTGGTGTGAGAAGACATATGTGATGCTAGGTGAAGAAAAGTACACAGAGAACGTGGAGAAGGAAAACATTTGCTTGGGACGTATGTCACAAAGAGGGTACATGAGGGATGACTTGGGAGAAGTACATGGTAGTCAAATTTTATAAGAAGACTGAATTTAAACTTCACTCAAGTTAGATTGTGAGTCACAATGTCATGCAGTTCAAAATTTCCATAATTCCAAATTGATTTGTAAAGATTGGTGGTTATTATTGTTTATAAGCTAAACTGGCATTCTCGAGTATAATAGTGTCAACAGAGTTTCTTATTCACTTCTGTTTTGAAATGATGTAATTATTAACAAATATTTTCCTTTGGTGGATTTGCATTATTTTAATTTTTACACATAAAATTACACTTTAGTAATTTTTAATATTGTAATCTATTAAATTTTGTGGAGAAACAATTAACTAAATTGTGACCGCATTGTAGGATTTTGCTAGGCACAACAAGGAATGCAGATGATTCTATGAGACCTTTGTAACACCTGTAGATGCAACATTGCTAAGTATAATGCAAAGAACCATCAGGAAATACTGTAGTTTACAGTCTTTGGGGAATCTAGCTACAGATTACTGAAGTATGGCTTCTGGTAATATAAGAATCATTTTAGTGTTTATAAAAATGATTTAGGTCAGATAGAAGGCAAAGCTGAATGATGCTTGGGTATTGTATTTGGGGCAAAGTCCTAATCATTTTGAATGATGTTAACTTCCTCGAATTAAGAAGATTTAACAATTAAAAAAATATATCAAGAGGCCTGGTACTTTCAGTTATAAGACATGGGCATGACAGTAGGCTAGATTCTGTTCCTGAATGATGTTATTTCCTCTGTGCAGTGTCATTATTTCTTTATTGAAGAATACACATCTGACACAGGGATGTAAAGTACAGCATAGGGAATATAGTCAATAATATTGTAATTACCATGTATGAGTTCCAGGTGAGTACTAGACTTATCAGGGGATCACTTCTCAAATTATGTAAATGTGTAACCACTATGCTGTACACCTGAAACTAATATAATATTAAATATCAATTGTAATTAAAAAATATATATTAAAAAAATGAATCGAAAAAAAGAGTATATATCTGAAAAGAAGGAAAGTAGCATATTGGAACACATGCCAATTAAATTAAATGATTCACTTTGCTAACATTTTATCAATTTCATAGCACATATATTTAGGCAGTAATTTATTTTGAATTAGAGTAATATTGAAGAACTGTTCATTCATGAAGCATATTCTGGATCTTGATTCCATGCTTTACATTAAACTTGCTCTTTTTTCAGTTCACACGAAATTCATCAAACCCTTATTAGAAAGTAACAAGAAAAGAGATTAACCCATGAGCCAAAGAGCTCATGGACTATTTGGAGGAAATAGTTCAGGTTTATTTCACATGACTGACAGAGGCAAAGTATAGTTAATTTCTATCGGCTGCACAAAATTCAGAGCATTACAGGTAACACAAAATCCTCAGGTGTATGTAATATATATGTTATTGATATCGATGTTGAAAAGTGTTATTTAAATGACTGATTGCTGAAATATTTTGCAGTGCTAGAAATGTAAGCTTACGGAAAGAACATGAGAATTGTATCCACTTTTCTTTTTTAAGATAACCCTGTCAGCTCTCAGTATATCAGCAGATGTAGTGAAGACAACCTCATCAACTTCTCAGTTATGATTGTGTTCGGAGAAGTTACAAAATTTTGCTCCTAAGTAATACCTTTTATAACTATGCGTTCTCTCTTTGTAGTCTCCTGCCACTTAAAATTTGATTGTGTTATGTTTTTAAAATAAAATATATTGCCAAAACAAATAAGGAAGAGCTAGTCTATCTTAAGGGATAATTTGCTTGTTTCATTATGGCCTTTTCACTTTGTGTATGTTTTTAGAGAGAAGAGGTCCAAAGATTACAATGAATAAAGCAGAGTTTTTGAACTAGGGATTGACTTCTTATCACTTTTAATTTTGTTTAAGTGACTAGTAGTGATTTCCTTCAAACAACATGCCCATCAAAATTGTAGTGTCCGGAAGAATTTAAGATGATCACATGAAATCATTTCAAAAGAGTTACTTTTCAAGTCAGGTGAAGAAAGAAGTTAAACAAAAACAGTATGATTTTCAATGAGCATTTTCTCAGATTCGGGTAAAGTAGGAGAATGTTAAATGATGTGAGCTATGAATATCAAGTTCTATTTGGCTTAAAACATAATTATGCTGAAATACTGAGCACCAGATGCCAGAGACAAAGTCATTGTGGACCGAACTCTGTGAAAACACCTGCTCCAAAGGGAACTTTGGTCCCTAGACATGAGTCATTAGACCCTTCAGAGCAGCCTCCATCATGATAACAGATGCATTGGATTAGAAGTGAAACCTCAGCTGCGGTGGTGTCTCAACATGTGTGCCTCCCAGAGCACATGTGAGATGTTAAAGCTTGTTGTTCCTATGGAGGAATAAGATGCCTCTTTCAGAGCAGCTGGCATTGTGGACATTCTTCCATGGAAAGAACAGATAAAATATGCTTTTATCTTGAGTAAACACACTTTGCTGTCAGAGGGCTCTTAAGAAATACTGGGAAGTCTGTCAAGTTTGTTCCTTTAATATTTTCTTATAGTATTGATCATTGGTAATCTTAAAAAAATAAAGCTTGTTATGGAAATGATTAAAGAACACGTAGGTGTTAGATAGATATAATTTGCCATTGGTAAATACATATGCATTATATCTACCATTAGAGTAAGAAATCAAAGCAAAAAATGTATCTTATTTGGAAATTATAGATTCTGTTAAAAGCTTCAAGTGATATTTTAAAATTATGTTTCTGACCTCTAAATTTGAGGTTATTAAATATGCAAAAGTTTTATAATGCTCCTGATATAAGCGATGTCCAGGAAGGAAAGGAAAGACATCTGTGAATTGCCTATGTATTTTTTTAATTATTAGTTTTAAGTATATAGTACATTGGTTAGACATTTATATAATTTATAAAATGATCACCCTAATTGCTCTTTCTCTCCCCTGGCTCTCCACCCACCTAACCATTACATTACTGCCGAATACATTCCCTATGCCGTGCTCCCCATCCCCGTGACCACATATCAACTACTAATTTGTACTTCTTTTGCCCTTCACTCCTTTCGTCTTGTCCACCAACCTCTGTCCCCATTGGTGGTCACTCAGTTGTTCTCTATATTTGTGAGTCTGTTTCTGATTAGTTTGTACTTTTTATTCCTTAGATTCCACATGTGAGTAAAATCGTATGGTATTTATCTTTCTCTGTCTGACTTATGTCACTCAGCATGCTAACTTCTAGGTCCATCCACGTCATTGCAACTGGTAGGATTCCATATTTTTAAATGGCTGAGTAATATTCCATTTTCTATATGGAATCCAATAGTCTGTTGATGGGCATTTAGGTTGCTTCCATATATTGGCTATTGTAAGTTGTGCTGCCTTGAACATAGGGGTGCACAGATCTTTACAGATGATTGTTTCGGTTTTGTTTGGAAAAATACCCAGAAGTACAATTTCTGAGTCAAAAAGTATATCCATTTTTAATTTTTTAAGAAACTTCCAGATTGTTTTCCATAGTGGCTGTACCAATTTGCAATCCTACCAACAATGTATGAAGGTTCCCTATCCTCTACATCCTCACCAACACTTGTTGTTCTTTGATTTATTGATGATAGCCCTTCTGACAGGTGTGAGCTGATGTCTCATTGTGGTTTTAATTTACATTTCTCTGATGATTAGTAACCTTGAGCACCTTTTCAAATGTCTAGTGGCCATCCGTATTTCCTCTTTGCAGAAATATCTCTCCAGGTCTTCTGCCCATTTTTTAAATTAGATCATTTTGTTGTTGTTGTTGTATAGTTCTTTATATATTTTGGATATTAACCTGTTATCAGACGTATTATCAGTGAGTATCTTCTCCCATTCAGTTGGTTCTCTTTTTGTTTTGTTGATGGTTTCCTTTGCTGTGCAAAATCTTTTTAGTTTGATGTAGTCCCATTTGTTTATTTTTATTTTGTTTCCATTGCCTGAGAAGCTATGTCCAAAATGAAATTACTAGCAGCAATATCAGAGAGATTACTGCCTATGTTTTCTTCTAGAAGTTTTATGATTTCAGATTTTGCATTTAAGTCTTTAATTCATTTTGAAAATATTCTTGTATATGGCGTAAGAAGGTGGTCTAGTGTCTTTTCTTTCTTTCTTTCTTTCTTTCTTTCTTTCTTCTTTCTTTCTTTCTTTCTCTCTCTCTCTCTCTCTCTCTCTCTCTCTCTCTCTCTCTCTCTCTCTCTTTCTCTTTTCTTTCTTTCTTTCTTTATTCTCTTTCTTTCTTTCTTTCTTTCTTTCTTTCTTTCTTTCTCTTTCTTTCTTTCTTTCTTTCTTTCTTCTTCTTTCTTTCTTTCTCTCTCTCTCTCTCTCTCTCTCTCTCTCTCCTCTCTCTCTCTTTCTTTCTTTCTTTCTTTTTGCTTGCAGCTGTCCAATTTTCCTAGCACTATTTATTGAAGAGACTGTCTTTACCTCATTGTATATACTTGCCTAATTTGTCCCATGTATATTAAGTGAGTGTAGATGTATTTCTTGGCTCTCTATTCTGTTCTATTGATTAATGTATCTGTTTTTTTGCCAGTACCACACTATTTTGATTACTGTAGCCTTGTAGTATAGTTTGATATCTGGTAGTGTGATACCGCCAACTTTGTTCTTCTTTCTCAGATTACCATGGCTATTCACGGTCTTGTATGATTCTATATAAATTTTAGGATTCTTTGTTGTAGCTCTCTGAAAAATGCCGTTGGTATTTTGATAGGGATAGCATTGAATCTATAGATTACTTTGCATAGTACAGACATTTTAAGGATGTTGATTCTACCCAAGAGCACAGTATTTGCTTCTATTTATTTGTATCTTCTTCAGTTTCTTTTCAATGACATAATTTTCTGAGAACAGGTCTTTACCTCTTTGGTTAATTTGATTCCAAGATATTTTATTGTATTTGATATAATTGTAAATGGGATTGTTTTCTTAATTTCTCTTTCTGAAAGTTTCTCATTGGTGTATAAATATGCCGCTGACTTCTGGAAATTAATTTTGAATCTTGCCATTTTACTGAATTCATTGACCAGTTCTAACAGTTTTTGGGCGGTATCTTTATGGTTCTCTATATATAGTATCATGTCATTGGCAAATAAGAGTTTTACTTCTCCCTTTCTAATTCGGATGCCTTTTATTTCTCTTTCTTGTCTTGTTGCTGCGGCTAAGACTTCCAATACAATGCTGAAGAGGAGTGGTGAAAGTGGGCATCCTTGTCTTGTTCCTGATCTTAAGGAAAATGCTTTTAGCCTTTCCTCATTGAGTATGATGTCAGCTATAGGTTTGTCATATATGGTCTTTATTATGTTGAGGTATGTTTCCTCTATTCCAACTTTGCTGAGAGTTTTTATCATAAATGGATGCTGAATTTCGTCAAACACTTTTTCTGCATCTATTGGTATCATATGGTTTACGTCTTTCGATTTATTAATGTGTATCATATTTGATTTGCAGATTTTGTACCAACCTTGCATCCCAGGAATAAATCCAACTTGATCATGGTGTATGATATTTTTAATGTGTTATGTATGTTCTTTATACAATTTTCTTTTAGATTTTTGTTTGGAGAAGGTGTCTTTCTTGATGAGTAAGAATTCTTTATATTTTTTAGACATTAATCTTTTGCCAATCATATATTCTTCACCTCTCTGTAGCTTGTCTCTCTTTACTTGAAAATGATAAGGTCTTTGTTCTATAAAAAGATTTTTTTAATGTTAATTTAAATGTAATTTTAAATTTTATTTAAAATATCAATTTTCATTTTATGGTTTAACTGTTTTTGTGTCCTTTTAATTTTTCAATATTCAGATATCATAAAGCTGCTCCATATTTTCTTATAAAAGTTGCCTTGTAATTTTTAATTTGTTCTATATGCCCATATTACATTATACACTATCCTCTAACTTCATATTTAGACAGTTAACATGAAGAACAAAAAAGAATTTAAGGTTATGATAATAGTCTTAGTGTAAGGGGAAAATCTAGAGGTGTGAGAAGGCATAGCAAGTACAAATGCAAATAATTGAAAAAAAATTAGCTAAGTCAAATTATAGTGTATATATTGGATAGATAAAAGAGGAGATGCTTAAGGAGGAAGGAATAGGTGATGCTAGAGAGAGCTCATCATACAAGGTTCATCATACTAAGTCCATTTTAAGGAATTTAATTCTTATATTGAAATTAGTAGGGGGCAATTGCAGAATATCAGATAGTGGAAAGTAGCACCATTGAAAGTGTTTTTATAAAATATTCTCTGTAATGTGGTGAATGGACTGGATAAGGCAGAATGAGACAGGACAAAATTAGTAGAAGTCATGTAAAAATTTTCTGAGAACAGGAACAAGTCAAGTTGCTTCCTACTGAGACCAATGTAAGGATATTCTGTATACTGCACATCTCCAGAAATGGAGAAAAGTAAGTTCCAAGTAAATTAAGATAATCAGATTTCCTGTAGTGCCAAAAAATAGCTTTGGCTATTACCTCTATAGAAATCAACGATAATGAAAGAAAACTTGAAAGTTCTGGATAAAAAATTTCACCCAGTACCCATCTTCACTTGAAGTGTCTTACAGTTCATTGAGCAGCATGGATATCATGAGTGTGGGAATAATTTACGGAATCTCTAAAGTCAGCATAGAAGAAAATCTGCCAAAATTCAGGTCTATCTTTGAAGAGTGACCTTCTCACAGCAATGATTGCCTGTCCTTGTGTTTTTTTCATTATCCAAAACATCTTTCCCATTTTTCCAATATGTCATCAGGGAACATTGACTTTCTAATGGAGATTCACAGGATTAACAAACTGCCTAACAATAAAAATACTTCAGTCTAGAAGTTTAATCACTCACACATTAGAGTCAACATGTTTAATAAGATTGCCGACTAACTTCTGCACTAAAGAAAAAAAGAGAGTTTTTATTGAGAGAAGGGGAAAAGAAGCAACTTTGGAGGTATTATAGATTGAGACAAATTTATATGAATGTGTTCATTGAGTTTATAAGTCAGCTTGAGATGCTAGTTCTCAAGGAATAAAAGGAGATAAAATTCTGCATTTTTAGAGTTGTCTACAAAAATGAAATTTTTACCCTGAAAGTAGAAAACCAGATTCTTTTACATTCTTCTCTCCTTTTATCTTATTTTCCTCTCTATTCTTTATTTTAGCTAAATTTGATCATTATTTGCCTGAACTTGGTATTTTGATGGTTTTAACAGCATTTGAGTTTAGAGTATTTAATGGGAAAAATTGGATTGGGTAGATGAGTTTAGGAGTTAAAATAGTTATATAGTTGTTCTATAGAAAAACATACATTCTAAGTTCAAATATCAACTCAAAAAGTAGACATTTTTAAAACTACACTTCAAATTTGAGAAATATTATAATCTCTTTTTAATGTAGCTAGAGTTTCCTCTTTGTTTCAATTTAGATATGGGAAATATGTATCCATTCCCTATGTAGATTAAATCCATAAATTATGGGGTTTATGATAAGTATATTTGATATTCTTTTCTATAGAGCAGTGATTTTCAACCTGAGATCCACGAACCTCCTGAAATTACATGCCTGATTTTGTGATCAGATGTGTGAATGTGGGAAATGTGCACACAGAGAAGGAATATAAATTTCATATTCTCCCCTTCCCACCATCAATTTACTAATCTAGACTAAAGATTTACATTTTTTTTTTTTTTTACATTTTCAGTTTCTTTCTCTTTTGGAAATACTTTGAAATTATGGAGGAAGAAAATATTATCTTTATTTGCTTGTGATGATTACTTAAGAAGGCACTAGTAGAACTTCTATATGAGTTATGGCATTTTTCCCTATTCCACTTCTGTTGGTCTGGGCTTTATACCTCTGTGATGACCTCTAGATAATCCCCTGGCAGCTCAGATCAATACAGCCTTCTCTCCTGGATTAATCAGACATCCCAGTGTGAAACTATATAGAATATATGTATCTCTGTTTGTACATATGTATATGTGCATATATATAAATGCAGATATATATATTTTTTCAAATGCCTCAACTAAGTTAATTTTTTTTAAATTTGTATATAACCTAATTATTTTCACATCCTGTGTCATTGTGAGCCAGTAAAAGAAATAGGTGTCTAGAGTGATAAATTCATTTTAAACCGATCTTGTCAGTTTGATTAAAAAATTTGTGGCTAGCTTGGTATATGCAAAACTGAGATTCATGCCCAGTGCTTTTTCTTCACCCGCTGAAAGGGAGAATCAAATCGAAAGCATTCTTTAGAGTTACCATCTGAATGAGAAGTAATATATAATTCAGAGACTATTCTTATAATTACCTTTTATGAGAAGAAACTATTAGTGAGTAGTTTGTAAAACTTATCTCCTCATTATCAAGTTTCTACACATAAAGCTTTAAGATAGTAGGTTCACAGCACCATTTTGTAAGATTTTTCTCCTCTCATTATCCCTGATTCTTTATTTCATCTTAAATAGGTCTAGTTCAGTGTGACAGGCAGCAAGAAATCTATACTGTGTCTTGCTAAATCTTCTCATTAAAAAAAAAATACAGGCTATATGTTCATTTTCAGAGCTATGTATAACTAACAAAAGGAATAGACACTTTGAAGAAGAAACTTGGATCAGGGAAGCAAATCTAGTAAGATCATTAATGAAAATTTCCATTTATTGAACTATTGTGCTTATTTTATATAGTACTTATTATAACCCATTGAGTAGGATTATTATCATATATGTGTTATACATGATGAGTCTGAGTCTCAGAGTTTTAATAACTTCCTTTAATTTACATTGCTTGCTATTGGCAATGGCAGGATTCCAACTCTGATAGGGCTGTACTGAGGATTAAAAGAACTGTTAGAGGTGAAGTACTCAGCCCAGAGCCAGGCATGTGGAGACACCATTCACTCTGGGGGTGGGAAGGAAGTGAAGGAAGAGGGGGAGTTAGGAGCAGTTACTGCAGAAGTAGCAGCAGCATCTCTTTCTCAGTAACCTACATACCCTTTCACTATAGCTTTTCATCTAGATGGCTCCATACTCATCCTGAGTGTTTTTATTTGCATGACAATTGTGAGGGTGACTTAAAGTCTCCTGTTTGTCCTGAAATTTTTCTTCCTCATTCTCTTGAAACCACCTTTATAAATTTGCAACTCTAACCCTACCTTTATGACTCTTTCCAGTTCAATAATGTCATTACCACTAAGCAATTCTTAGGACTTTCTTGCTATATTAACTGCTGCTCTGAAAGATGGTCTCACTGAGACAGTTGGTGGCCTGAGCTAAGGATGTTCACTGTGAGGAAATAGCACAGGATTTAACAATGCCCAAAGCCGTGTTCTAAAACCACTTCCTTGTGAAGAAAAGCATTTTTTATCTCTCTGAGAATGCCACACAATCCTCAGCCTCCTCTTCACTGCCAAGCTTCTGCTTGCTACTCTAGTTTTCTTCCCAGAGACAGCTCTGAGGAACTGAGTATGCTTTCTTCTTTCTTCGCATCTTAGGGGTTTATATTTACAAGACTTGGTTATGGAGTGTAATTCACTACCACAACTTTTATGTTATAGAATAAGCCTTCCTCCCTCTCCTACAAACAGCACCTCAAAGAAAACCACATTGATCCATTTCTCCTTGTGGCCCTATAACACTGACAAAAAAAATGTCCTCTTGTACAAGAGGTGTCACTATTACCTCAAAGAAGCAGTACATATCTCTGAAGAACAACCAGGTAGGTAATATTGCTACTTTTCTGCCTATCCAAGTATAGGCATTTCTCCACAAGAAATAGTAATTTTCTTCAGTTCTATTTCAGCTGTAGAACTAGTCAATTCCCAAGCTCTGTTGTCAGCCCAGGTGTGAAAGCATAGATTTTTCTGACTGAAAAAGACTGAGAAGTCCCTGAGGAGCCTCAATCCCAAGGTCCGTAGTGCTTTTACTCCTTCTAATATTTTTTTCTCCCCAGAAGTATCTGCTCTTTCTCAGTCACCAGGAGAAAAAATTGTGCTATTATTCTTTTCATGTATCGAAATATGCCTGCTGAGTTTTTTTAATCCAGGGAAGAAATACTCTCTTTGTAGACATTTGGAACACTGATATGTGCTCCCTGAACTTGAAAAAGGGTACTACTTCTATGACCTTGACAAAGAGAGGTAGTAAACAAACTGACAACAACTCTGCAAGCAAAAGGGAAACTGATTATTCTATCTTCCCAGTTACTCGTCCTCATTTTTATGAATCTTTAATATATACATTGGATACCTTACATACAGCTTGTTAAATCTTAGTAACTCTGAAAAGTACTTGCTATCATCTCCACTTAACATTCATAAGAACTAGATTCAGAGAGGTTAAATCATTTGCTTATGATCACATAAATAGTAAGAGACAGAGCTTTGATTCGAAGCTACTTCGATTGGCTCCAAAACTGATGAACTTTTTACTCTGTTTAGTGTAAACAGAAAACTGTTTAAGTAACTTTGAGACCACTGAAACCATTTTGAACAAAATGTTATGATTAATGAATTGTACATGGTATGTCCTTGCAAAATGCCCATTTTAATAATGTATGAGTCCTAGACAGGGCCATATCATATGTGATCATGCAGTTAAGTTGACTTTATCTTAAAATTGTTAGACAACTTCAATTACTTTTTCTTAATGATAATCGATAAAATTATAGGCGAGTATTATTCATTGTCTAAAAATTCTTCAGTTGACAAATCTTGACATATTAGATAGGCCAACAAAATTTCTTCTTTCCCTGAATTGATATAGCATTATTATTATTATTATTATTATTATTATTATTATTTTTATTTTTATTATTATTTTTACCATTCACATAGGTACTTGGTCATATGATAATGATTAGTTTATGTGTGTGTGCATGTGTGTATCTTTTCTCCTCTACCATATTGTCACGACTACTTGAACACATGCCTCTATAAAAGACAGGGAGGCAGGGGTGGATGGAAATGCGGAGGGAGGCAGTAAAAGATTATGAACTTTGGAATCTTGTGGACCTGGGCTTGAATTCAGTCTGCACCAGTATGTGACTATGGGAAGTTTATATAACCTTTTAGGCCAGTTCCTTTTCTGCAAATGGTGATAATAGTACCCAACTTGCAGTGCTTATGTGACGCTTAACTGAGATAATATATGTTAAGTACATATACTAACATGAGAGAAAAGATTGGATAGATTTTAGTAAATTTATGTTAAAAATTTTTTGCATGACAAAAGGCATAAACAGTGTTGAAAGATAAGCTTCAGATAGGGAGGATCTTAATAAGGCTGTCTAGAATGTATAAAGAACTATAAAAGTCAACAAGAAAAAGACAAATTCAATAGGGAAATAATAAAGGATATGAAATGAAAGTTAACAAAAATGTGAGTTGAATGGTCAATAAATATAGAAAAAAACAGAGTTTTCACTTAAAGTTTGATAAGTATTGCTGAAGACTTGGAGAAAGGGAAACTATATCTTTCTGATAAGATTATAAATTAACATCACTACTTTGAAGTGAATTGGCACTTTCTAGTAAATTTGAAGATATGCATGCCAAGGAGAAAACAATTCCAATTAAAAAATTCTTACACAATGTACATAAAGACTTGTTGAATTCTCTATTATGTAATATTAACAAAGAATTGGAAATAACCTAAGTATTTACTTGTATATAAATGGAAAGATAAATGATTAAGAGACAACAACTAACATGAATGAATAAGGTCTACATGTATTAATAAATTTCTAAAACATAATTGAAAAAGCCAGTTATAAATGAAAATAATAATATAACATTTACGTATTATTGATAGATTCACATTTGCATCAAAAGTAAATGAACATAAATGAGAAGAGCATATATTGGAAAGGATGAAAGGGATTAGGAATATTTAATTTTGTCAATCATATAGACTTTCTTGTTAAAGTAGTTTTAAAATTAAGTATTGAGTATATATGCATAAAAATATTTAAACCATGAGTAAAGTATAAGGAGTGACAATAAAATAAACACCTACATACCCATAACCCATCTTAAGTCCAATCTTTATTTATCAGTAGGTTGAATGTTGAACATCTAACATTAGATTGACTAATATAACTGTGGTTTGTTCATTCTCACTACTATAATGTATTACATTGTGTGAATATGCCACCAGAAATTCATTCTTTTGTCCGGAAACATTTGTTTCTTCTTCTGTGTCATTAAACTATTGGACTGCATTTAACTTATTTGTATATATCTCCCAGTATACATGAATAAGAATTTCTCTAGGGTAGTAATTTGAAGGTATAGGTTGGAATAGTGAATCATGAAATCACTCAATAACTTGCATTTTAAAAGTGAATTATTGCCCCTTAATGTAGTATTATATGCATAAAGGGTATATTTCATGAAATGATTTAACTATTATATTTTATCTGTATTTTATATAATATATATTTATATTTATGTTTCTATATCTACTGTCTATTTATACTTATACACTGAGGAACTTTGTAAACTGTATTTCTTACTGTAATTTATAGTCAAAAATTTTAAAAGACTTTGTTCTAAGACACATATCTAAGTCATAGGCATTGCTAATCCATGAGATAGGTATATATTCAACTTTATAATTGCATAATATTTTCTAAAATTGACTGTACCTATTTACTCTTCCCTTAGCAAAGTAAAAGAGTTTTAGTTGCTCAACATACTCACCAACACTTAACATCTTTAGACTTTTAAATTTTTATGCATCTTGAGAGTGGAAAATATATCTCCTCATAATTTTAATTTGCTTTCTCATGATTATTAAATGAGCTTGAGCACATTTCAAATAATTATCAGGCATTTATTTTTCTTCTGTGGAATACATGCCCTAGTCTTAGGTCAACAATTTTCATTGAGTTTATATGAATACATGTACATTTTCTTCATTGATTTATGAGAATTAAAAATTATATTCCATGTACTAATTCTTTCTCAGTTATATATATTGAAATTATTTTTTTGAATTTTTTTGTTTGTTTTATCACTTTGTTTATGGTAATTTAATGAGTAGAAGATTTCTATTTTATATAATCTAATTCATCAGTGCTTCTTTTACATTTTAAATATATAATATAGAAATATTTATATCTTTACATATTTTCTTATATTGTCTACTAGAAGTATTATAATTAATTTGGAGGTTTGGTGTGGGATAGGGTCCAATCTCAATTTTTTCCATGTGTTGTATTCAGCACTATTTCTTGTAAAGTTTCTTTTTCTCCCACCCAATAATCTGCATTGCCAGAACTGTCATAAGTCAAATATATATTTTTATATGAATGTGTATATTTATAACAGATATACACGTATTATTACATATAAACATGTGTATAATAAATTCTATTTCTCTTGGGCTATTTGTCTATATCTTGCCAATATCATCCTCTCATTAATTATCACTCTATAATAACTTCTGATATCTGTTAAGGTAAGTTCCAGTCCTCGGTCTTCAGGTTTTTTTAGCTGTTCCTGATATCTTGATCTTCCATAGCATTTCAGAATCAGCTTGAGACAAAAAAAAACAAAACAAAACAAAAACCTAATGAGATTTTTTTGTTTTATAATTATTGTAAAACTATAAAACAATTTCAGCAGCGCTGACATCTTTACAATATGGAGACTTCTGGTTCTTGAATATGTTATATTTCTCCATTTGTTTAGGTCTTCTTGAATGTTTCATTATTTCCTTAGAAGTTCTATAAATCTTTTGCTTAATTTATTCCTAGCATAATTTCTAATTGTGCTGTACTATGTAGAGACAATTGTTTTTTGTTAATTCATTTGATGTCCTGCTACTTTACTTGGTGTTTAGTTACTTTATATTAAATTCTAATAATTTATTGATGTATTTTTGGGTTTTCTCTATACACAATTATATCAGCTGTGAATAATGATGGTTTTTGTCCCTTCCTTTCTTTCTCACCCCTCCCCACCTCCTTTGTTTTTTAACTCTGTTGTCTAGAACTTGCACTATCATGTCGAATAGAGATGTTAATAATGGACATCTTAGCCTCTTTTCTGCTCTCAAAGGGAAAACCTTCAATGCTTCTCCCTAAGAATATTTTCTCTCTAGGTTTTTGGTATATACTTTATCAGATAAGGAAATTCTTTTCTCTTCCGCGTTTGCCAAGAATATGTGTTTTTAATCACAAAAGGATGTTGAATTTATTGGACTCTTGGTTTGCATATTTTTAAATATTATTTTTCTCTTTAATTGGTTAATGTGATGAAAGGCATTCGTGGACTCTGCTCATCTAGGAATTTAAGGTTATAAAATAACCTCAAATTATTATTTATACTATTGCACATGGCTGAATGTAGCACTTTGGGGGGGACAATTTCATGTGGGAGCTCTATTTAACCATCAAAAGGGAAATTCATGAACACTAGGGTTCAACATATGTTTCTTGGCTGAAACACCCAAATATTTGCTTACCTCTTTACTGTTGTCACTCCTTTTGACCTTAGAGTGTCCTTTCGTTTTTTGCCAGCTCATCAAATATTTAGAAAGACGTTTTTAAATATTTTATTTAGTGTTCTCAGTTGTTTCCAACAGCCTGGTTCCTCAGGGTATCTATCACAGTTACGGCTGGAAACAAGTTTAATATATTTTTTTTTTTAAATTGAAATATACCAAACTGTCAATTTTTAAATCTGAGTAAAGTGTACATTGGTATTTGTCATATTTTTCCTGTAATTTTTGTATATTTTAATAATAAAAAAGTCTTTTTTTTGTTTGTTTATTGGAAGATACTTCTGTTCTCCTAACCAGGGAAAGTATTTTGCATGTGTTAAAATCCTTGACTTGTCATTTTGGGTGGAGAAATTAAAATTAGGTACTGAATGAAACTTTCTGTAGAATTTCTTAGCATTTTAAGAATCTGTATTATATATTTTTCAAACATTTTAATATCAGGATAAAGTGTTCCATAAAACATGTTACTTGTCAGAAAAGCAAGTTTTTACACCATTATTCAATAATTTACTCAAATAAATATCACTGGAAAAAAAAGTCCTTGATTTTTAACTTCCCTTTAAATTACTGACATTTCCCTTCAGTGTCAAAGTCATTTTTCCTGTGACACTTCTGAGAGGGACTTTTTGCCCTTTTTATCTTGTTTAGTGGTGGGAAACCCCGGAGCAATAAGCAGAAGCCTAAGGCTATTTCTGCTGCTTTTGTCTACACAGAGTAGTGACTATTAATCTTTATACTAACTTTATACCATTTAAAAAATTTTTTTGATGAAAGTCACCTGCCCCTTCACCTTTGTTTTTTTTTTGTTTGTTTGTTTGTTTTTGGCGGGGGGGCGCTTTTCTTTAAAACTTTGTATCAGAAATGAACATAGCTATAACCCAATGCAGCAGATGCTGGGCTAAATTATAAGCAGGGTTTAAAAAGAAAAAGTTACAAAAGTTACTGCATTCATACTCTGCCCCAAGCTAAATTTCAATGATGGAAGCAGCTTTCCACACTTTACTCTCTTGTTTCTACTTCCAAATACAAGCTGAAGGCATTACACTGCCCCAAACAGAAGTACAATTTGTGTCAGCAGGACATGCTTGGAAAGGATGCCATTTGTTAAATGAGTCACTATGAGGGAAATGACCCACATGATGAGCTTTGGGGAGCTGAACTTTGTAAGGCTGAGCACTCATAAGGGAAACCCTGCCAGCTTCAGAGATATTTTAGGGTTAGAATTGCAAACAGATCAGAACAAACATGAAATCCGATTAAGTCGAATTTTAAAAATATATTTTTATTATTACTTTTTAGATAAAATCTGTATCATCTATATTCATATCTACATGTACCTATGAGAAAAATAAATGGATACTTTGTTTTTAACTACATATATTGAACTTAAAGGCGTTTCTTTCCAAAACTTCAAGAACCATTAATATATAATTATTTTCTTCAGAATACTACATGTGTGCTAGATGCAGGATTCTCTATATATCTATTTTGATCACCTCTTTTTTGAAGGACCTTTGATAATTTAAAGAAATAAATTCATAAAAAATGAGATGCAATTATATTTTTTCAATATCCAGTATAATTTGAGTATCTTAACACATTTTAAGGAATCTAGAAATCAAAAGTTTAATTTTCTTTTTAACTCTATTCAGGATTTTTAGACAAAAATATAAACAAAAATAACAAAACTAAAGGATAATGGAATTGGGCAGAATGTGACATCACATGTTTGACAGCAGGAAACATTTTCCAATTTATACCCCTGCAATAAAATTTTTAATTTGGCTTTTTAATGTCTTAGGGAACAAAATAAGTATTTGATTTTTTATGCATTTTTATCTGTTGGTATTGTATTGTTCTATAAAATTCACTCCCTTGCCATTATGTGATTTCAAAGCAAATTACAGGTAAAATGTAGTTCTGAATTTATGTGAGATGCTAAAAAGGCAGAGCTCATGATGATGCACATATGACTTACATTTAAGTGCATTGTTTTATGATAACCCTTAAGAAGGCAGGAGAGGATAAATACCATGCAAAAAAGGAAAATGAATTATTATTTTTAGTAGGCTGTACATAAACATTGGAGACATCAAAAATAAATGGGAGAGTCTTAACGTGTATACATAATTTTAAAGAATAAATTTTTCTCTGGATCAAAAAATAGCATTTTATTTTTACAAGGTGATGATTTTACTCATTGTGAATTTTCATCTGTATATGGGCATTTTTCTTGAGTTACTCAAGAGGAATCTAAACTTATGGGGTGGGAAATAAAGTCTGGAACTTAATGATCCTGGCCTGTATTTTATTAAAAAAGTATGATGCATACTTGATGGTAGAGTTCTCTAGGTAATACAGAATTGATTCTACATCAGTATATTTTCTCAGGGATCTATGAAAGATTGAAATTCTCATAACTCAGCAACTTCTACCTGTTTCTCTTTTTCAACTACCTCTTTTGTTTATTCAACAATATTGTAACATTTTTCTTTTCTTTTTGTTCTTTTTTCTCTTTTTTTTTTTGGTTTACAATATGCATGTACACACATATCCATATATATGTACTCTCACACATTTAATTAGGACAAATGGTTTAAAGAAAGATCACAATGGCCAGACTATCAAATTAAATTCACCTTCCAGCTACTAATCATTTAGATGTATAAAAATTCCTTTACAAGCAAGAAATCAAAAGCCCTAGTAATGTTAAAGATTGATTGTCACCAGGAGAATGGAGAATCTGAAATTGAGCAACTTAAAAAGTGAAATCAACATTCTTGTTCAGAACTTTTGCCTCCTTTGTAAGAATTTATAAACAATGGTTTTTGCTTCACTAATTTTTTTCTTTATAACCTGTAAGTGTTGTTAAATATAATACTCTCCACCTGAAAAGTAGACCTTTAAAAACCCCTGAGTAGCAAAAGCAGATACTCAAGAATATATTTAAACAAACGAAAAATAAATAAAAGTAACATCCATCACCACTAGGAAATTGGTGTAAACATACACAATTGGCATCTCAGCCATGCAAATTTATTTAGTATGAACTGTTGCTTATTATTAAAGCTCTTGAATTTTAACTCTAAAGTATGATATTCAAACCCATGTTGGTTCTTGTGTTTCCATATGTATGTGTATTATATATATATATATAAGTTTATATATATAAATATATAATCTTTTTATCATTAATAAATGCTATTCTGCTAGTAGAGTTCTTCAAACCATTATCTTTTTAGGGATGTGAGGGTGAACAGTCAAAGTTAATGATCATATTTAATAACTAAATAATATACTACTTTATATTACTTTACAGTATATATTTTTAAATTAAGAATATGGCATATAGTTACATAAAATAAGTTTAATAGTGCTTCTGTATCTCTTCGTTCAAGATGGAAGAATGAACAGCAGCCATGAGACAATAATTCAACATGATCAGTGGAAGGAAGGCAAAGTAGTAACTATTAATGGGACCCAGAAACCCATTTTCTGTCTTTTCACAAGAACTCCCAAACAACATTATTTCAAGAGTTTTAAGACTAGTTTTAATCTAAGGGATTAAAAAACTATTATTATTCTACTAATTGGCAAAAATTTTTCAATTTACATTTTTTAATACTACCCTCCCCCCCTTTTAAAAATAGATTATGTCATTATTTTTAAGTCTGTTAATTACTAGGCACATTTCTCATTTTGAGAAATTCAGTTCTGACTTTGTTTTGTAGTCACTTCTTAAGCTTTATACCTTCTCTATGCAATTTGATGAAGTAATTTATGTTTCATTTAGGATTGAGATAATGTTTTTTATATTAATTTTTTAATGTGATACACTGGCACCTTCTTTTTCTCCTTTTTTTTTTCTTGCCTTTCCCCCATCCATTTCTTAAGAAATGTTAACATAAACCACTCAATTAAAATAATATTTCAGTCTTAAATGCCTTATTTAGCAGAGACAAAATAATGTGCCGTTGTGCAGGCTGACTAACCCTGGAAATTGTTCCAATTAAGGATAGAGTCTAGTCCTGAGGTTTTGTATTCCTAATTATTTAGTAGGGGTTTTCATTGGTTGTGCTATTGCTTTAGATACACTTGACATTCTAATACAATGAGTGGAGAGTTCATTGTGATGGAGAGTACAAATTGCGTAGACAAAGTGAGAATAGATAGAGAACCATGAAGGGCAAAGAAGATACATTTTGTAATGTATTAAGATACAAATATCAACACCCATTTTTTCCAATTTAACTATTAAAAACAATATGTAAGATCATTAGCAACAGCTTTTATTCTTACATTTTCACCAGTTCCCTTGACATATATAATTTTACTTGGAAACATTTTTGGTGTACTGAAAAGTTTTTTTTTTTCTCTCTCACATAATCTAGCTAAAGAAATATTAAGCCAAAGTATGAGAATAAACATGATAGACTTTTGAGTTATGAAAGTCAGTATAACTTGAGATTTTGTTATTATGGAATAATGGTTATTTGTCACTAATTCTTACCTCATTTACTACCTTCAACTCTCTGTATTTTCCTCATCAAATCCCTCCTTACAATCCTTCATATTGTCTAAGCCTGTGAAGTCTCCTTTCTCAAGTGTCATTCTAATGTGATTTGTTTGTTTGTTTGTTTTTTATGGCCAAGCATCACAGTGTACTAAGTGAAGGACCGTCACACTTTTAGGAGACAAAACCTTGGCTGTGCCACTTGTTAATTGATATCTTTGAAGAAGCTGTTATAACCTCTCTGGAATCTAGTTTCCTCAATTACTATCATCATGTTTTCCTAAGTGACTTATGGTCTAGCTCTCTAAGGTTTTGGAATTCATTTATTTTAAATATATGTTCTCTTTAGTCCTAACAATAATTTTTAAACTCCATTTTCCTTTATAAATTCAGCTGTTCAATTGTGGAAGTCATGAAGAAAACAACTTAGATAAATACTGTAAGAATGGTAGTAGTAAAGACGTTTCAAAATCTTGCCTTAATCTTTTTGCTCTTTTCTCTCCCAGCAGTCATGGCTTTCACATATATGCATTCATTTAGCAAATGTTACTGAGCACCCTCCAAAGACCAAGCATTGTCAGTCTCTTGGTACCTAGAAATGAACCAGACACAAGAGTCAGGAATATCAGTCTAGGGAAGATAAAGACAAGCTGACATTTTCTCTAACTGAGCAATGCCAAAACTGTTATGGGCACAGTTAGTAGACACAGAGAGGTTGGATACCAACAGCCTGAAGAAACCATTCTTCACTCTTCCCTGTTTCTTCCCTTTGTATTTTCCATCCATTTCCCTCTCAGTCCTCTCAGTCCCTCATTGTAGCCTAGTCCTCCCAAATAGATTCTTGAGTCAAACTCCCTGCAATGAAATATCAGCATCTTTATCTAGTTATTTTGCTGCCCTCGGAGGTCATTTAACCTCTTTGTCAGTTTTTTCATCTGTAAAATGGGAACAACAATAATGGTGCTTAGGTCATAGGATTATGAGAGCTAAATGAAATAATTTACATACTATATTTAGCATATTTCTTAACAATAATAAGCACTCAATAAAATGACTTTTATATAATTAATTCTGTGATTGCGCCTCTAAGTGTTTTAAGAGGACATTGGCTCAATCTATAACCTTTGAGATGTTTCTTTTTAAAATACCTACTCTTCTCCTCACAGTCTGCTTTTTGGCTATAAACTCCATGATAGCAGGGGTCAAAAAAAATTTTTAATTGTATTTCAAATCCTAATAGAGTTTGAGCACAAGCCAATATTAGAAGAAGAAAGATCTAATTTGAGGCATCAAAAACTATAATAATGTCAACTTCTTATCAGTTAACAGGTAGAAATTCCTTAGATTTATTAAACCAGGGTATAGATTAAGCATTATTACCACTCATCAACTAAAACCAAGGTGTCATTAATTCTCTTTAGCCTCTCCTGAGACTGGATCCTTTCATCCTCCCAGAGCCCACCCAGAAAAAAATCCCCAACTGCTAGAAAATGTGTGAACAGCATCCAATAAATAATTTTGCCATGTATTTTAGGGAGTTTATTTAATATTAAAAAACATATACCAATAAGTGTCATATTTGAGACTTTTTTGTGGGATCTTTCTCAAGGAGTGGTGATTAGTCACATAAAGTAGCCAGAAAGTGGTGAGGGGGGGCTTCATACTTTACTGAATTCACTACTATTTCGTGGCCATGTTATTCCACCAGCATGTATGATTTGGGGAATTAAAATATGGTTTGAAAAAGTTCTACCATTGTGAATATGATTTTGCTTGAATTCCCCCTTATCTTCTTTTTAATTATAGTTTTAGGACCCAACAAAAGGTATTTTCTTCCTTGTTTAGTATCTTACCTGTCTTTCCATAGACAAACTTTTTATAAGGTTTTACTTAAATGATTTTCTAGATTCCAAAACTCTCCTTTTCACTAAAACTTGTATCCTTAAGCAATTCCATATATAGATAGCAATGTGGAATATGTGGTTTACACAGTGTGGCATGTCGCTTATGGACAAATGGTTTTATCAGAGCTCTTTTTGGAAATTGCTCCCACCCTAGCCCTAATGAAGGCCTGTAAATCAATGTGTTTGAGTGTCTGCAAACCATTCTACAAAGAATAAGATTAAGGAGGCAGAGAAAGATAATGTGTACTTAAAAAAAGCATCTAACTCTTTTTATAATTTACACTTGTAGTTACCTGAGATCTGTGAGACACATTCATTCACATTTCAGTTTTTTCTACACTTTTTGCACAGGGCGATAGTTCTGATTTTCCCCAGAATGATAGTTCTTTGCATGTGAGTGTGACTTTTGGTAGAAAGATTTCCAACCTTTATAATATTCATAAACTGGTAAAAATATGGTTCTAGCCAGATTTCAGAGTCTGAAATGAGGAAAGTCTGAGATGACCCGTTAGTCACCAACATGGTAAGAACAAAATTAAATATATTGAAAGGTTAGAACTATGAGGACAATGACAGTATCTTACTTGCCCAATTATCTAAAAAAGGGTCAGCAAAATTTCTTCAAACCCAGGTAAATGTTTTCAGCTCCTTGGGCCATATAGTCTCTGTTGTAACTTTCCGCTTTGTCACTGTGGCACCAACACAGCCTGAGACAACACAAAAATTAATGGACATGGCTGTGTCTCAACACGACTTTATGAGAACCGGATATATGGTGTTTTCTAGTAAAAGAACACAATTCAAGTCATGACTATAAGTATATCAGGATTAGGTAGACTAAGAGTAGGTTTTACCCTAGGATTATATCATAATCACCGCTCCACCTCCCCTTCCCCCCCCCCGCCCCCCAAAAAATATACAGCCTCTTCCCCACTTAATCTAGGACATAAAAACAGATGGAGACCTCAAGTAATCCAGATAAGCCCATGGCTTTCCCAGCCCCCACCTCTGCCATTAACATAAACTCCTGGTGTAAAACATGGCATAAATTCCATTTTTTTTTGTGCAGAAGACTCCTTCCCATTATCCATTGTATTAAAACTGATGTCATTAGCCTGGTTTTAAGGAATAACGATAGTACAGCCATAATGAGTGCTCCAGAAAGGGAAAGCCGGACTCAGTGACTGTGGTGCTGAAACAAGCCTCTCTGATTCCTAGAGACTTTCAGCTTTTGTCCTTCTAGTCAGCCCTTTTCAGGGTTATTTGTTAACCCACATGTTACTACACATCTCCCATACTTGTTTTTCAAGCATGAGAATCTGTTCTGTCAGTGTTGGACAGCTCTTTCAGCTCTGTCATGTGTAACAAGCAGAAGCCAGCACTAAATTTTGGAAAGCTGACCACCCAGAGCAAAATGTGACATGATTAGTTTGTGTTCATTAAGTGTTGGTGGATAGACCTGGGTCTGCTTGAATTAGCCGAACGACCTGAAGTAAAATTTCACCCAGAGCCTTTTCCTTTAACTTGGTACCTTTAGGGAGAAATTCAGATCTTATTTTTAGAATTCATTTTTCAAGCTACATGGTTCTGGGCTGGATAGATCAGCTGGTGTTAATGAGCCTGTGGGTGTTTTGCCAGACATCTACATGTGCTTTTATTGTCCTCCGCAACTACTTCACTTCTCAAAAATATATGTCATTGGTCAGGAGGAGGACTAGAATAGCATACACGGATAACTCCACAAAAAGTTTTTCCTTTTCCCTCTCGTGGTGAAATAATTTCAATAATTTTCTATTTTTTTTTAAATCTGAGGCCTTGAGGCTAAAATAATTCCCCCTCTCCTCCTTTCAACACATACTTTGTTCGTATCGCCAAGCTCATCTTTTTTCTAGTGCTTCATTGCTTCTCCTGGAAATAGTTCTCTGAAAAGAACAAACATAGACTTCCTATTTGACTTGTAATACCCAGTCTTACTCCTTTCCATTAGTGTTAATAGAGTAGGTTTTGAACATCGCTTCCAGTTCTAGTCACCTCTATCTCTAATTCCTCACTGTTCTCCCATCTGATGGAATTTGACATGCTTGCCTATTTCAGTTACTTGGCCTTTACACATTTTTTTGTATCACTTGGCATGTGCTTGTCTACTTTTTTTTATGTGTTCTCTTTCAGGGATTTTCTTGTTCTTTGAAAGTACTATTGAGTGCCAACTAAATTCTAGATAGTGAGATGGGAAGGTAAAATTAATGATAATTTTTAAGATAATAGTAATAATTAACTCTCATGGGTCAAGTTCTACTCTTAATGCTTTGTATATATTTAATCATTAGGTTGTCACAGCACATCATATGGTTATTATTACTATTATTACTCTTATTTTTAAAATAAGTAAATTAGGTTCAGAGAAATTAAATTCACCAAGGTCACATTAATTTTTAAAGCTATAAATAAGATACAATCCTTGCCCTTAAGGATCTCATACTCCAGAAGAATGGTAAAGTCAGGCATACTTAAAAATACTTTTAATGTGAAGCAGAGTACAATAAATGCTAACTAATGGTTCAGGAAGGGTGGTTGGGAGGCTGGCGGGGACTGAGGAAATCGAGTGAGTCTTTATGGAGGAGGTAGTATTCGATCCATATCCTGAATAGGTGGATCCAGGAAGGTGTGAGAGGAGAGTCCTAGACTGAAGATGCAGTACAAGCAAAGGCTAGAGCATAAATGTGTGTTTGAGAAAAATAAGAAGTTTGGTTTGCTTTGAGCACAGGGCATAATCAGGGAGGCAGTGAAAAATGTACTTTCAGGCTTTGCATCTAATGAATTCAGATTTCACTCTGTGTCAGAAATGGAGAGAGAGTCTTTGAAGCATTTTAGAAAAGGAGGACAGCAGTGACTGATCAACCTGTTACTAGTAAATGAGCTCTGGCTGTGTGAAGGGTGCTGCATGTTCTTAATATTATTTTTGATATCGCTTATTTTTCTTCTTTACCTTCCACCATGGGTAACTTGCAAGACTTTCTTTTCTTAATTTTGTGCATTCTATCTTGGGAGCTCATTCCTTTCCCTGTACTCAACTACCCTTGTTATGTAGCTGATTGCCAAATTTATATATCTAGATAGATAGATAGATGGAGACATATATATGTATATATTTATATACACATATATAATTTCTACTCTTTTTACTCAAATTTTTATATATATACACACACACACACATATAATTTTAACTTCTTGCCTTCAAAAGGAAGAGAAATCTAGGTAGAACACTTAGAAATGATAAGTTATTAAACTTGGTAGTAGCAGTAGGGAGGAAAAAGGAAAAAATAAGATTGGAGTGTAGTGAGTCTAGATCCAGTAGTAAAACAAAAATCAAAACAACAACAAAAATACAAAGAGAGAGAGAGAGACAGACAGACAGACAAAGTTCCTGCTTCTATAGTGCTTTTATTCTGGTAGGAGGAGATGGAAAATAAGCAAATAAGCATATCTATAACATAAGTATTATAGAGTAAAAATCAAAAACTGTATAAAAAATAACAAAAAACATAGCAAATGCAGAATGAAGGAATGAAGAGGATAATGAAAGGGAGAGGGTATGATTGGGGTGTTCAATTCTTCCTAAAAAGATGACATTTTATCAGATATCTGAATTTTGTGACAAAGCTAGCCAGCGGAAAAATTTGAGGGGAACATTCCAGGCAAAGGAAAGTGTAAATGTCCTAATGGGAGAAGAAGCTTAGTTTTGTGACTGGAGAGGAAGGAGCAAGATTGGGAATGACAAGAAATAAAAATGGAGAAAAAAGCATACTTAATGGACAATGGAAAGGTTTGAACAGGGAAATATAATGCTCTGGTTACAGTTGAAAATGTTCTTTCAGATAGTATTGTGGAGATCTGAATGCATGTGGAATTGTGGGACTAGGAAGCATAATGAAAGTGAGATGAATGCAGAAGTCTAGCTGGACATGGTGGTGGCTTCTAGAGGTGGGTTAAGATGAGGAGTGGTTAGTTTAGCAAAATATTTTATCAGTGGTGTTGACAGGTCTTGTTGATGGGGTGCCAGGGAAAGAGGAGTCAAGGATGACTTCAAAAATTGGGACCTGAGGTAGATGGTAGGTACTATTTCTTGAAGAGGGGAGGGTAGAGAAAGGATAGAATTAGCTGGGTGTAAAGCAAGGGTTTGGATGTGATCATTATGAAATGTTTATAAATCTTCCAAGTGCCACTATTTAATTAGGCCACTGAATATTCAGTGTGGAGCTCACTACTACAAAGGAGTGGAGATATAAATATGAATTTTGATGGCACCTAAGATGTCTCCTGGGATGCTGAAAAAAGGGAAAGTGACATAATTTCATGAATCTTCATAACATTCCTGCTGTAATTTATTTGTTTCTATAATTGCAAGAAATCAGAACTCTCAGTTGCATAATGACCTTATTATTATTTTTTTTAAAAAATATTAACATTAAGAAATCTAGGAAACTATTTTTGCAACTCTACAAACTATAATTGCACTAACTTCTAATGTCCTAATATGAACATTGATTTGCTTAATTGAAAAGTATTTTTTTGGTCATCTACATTTGTTATTTCAAGTTCAGTATAGATCAACTGGGTATAATATATAACATACTCCTTTTTTTTTTAAGATTTAGTATTTTCTAGGGTGAAATAACTAAATCATGAACTGCAGAGACCTATTAACATCTCATAGAATGTGATGTTGGGCTAAATTTTACTCTTCACCTTCATAGGGCTATCATAAAGAATGGTCAGGAAACTATTTCATGTTTTAAATACATTTTTTAAAAATGAGACTATATGCCTTTAATAGTTAAGAATAAGCATATTATGGAAAGCATGATTATTTATAAGAAAATGTAGAGTTTGTTGAATACATTTTCTTTGTAGTGATAATATGTCCATCTTTCATACAGCAAGATACAAATTAATTTCCTACTCTCTACCATCAACATAGAATGAAGTATACTTTAAAAGAAAAGCAATTATATAGCTTCTTCTGAGGCTGTCATGATCCTTATGACTTGAATCTGTAGCTAAAAAAAAAAAAAAAAAAAAAAAAAAAGTCAAGATCTTTGTACAATGTAACCTAGTTTCTTCTACATTCTGAGAATGTAGCCTAATGTCCTATTTTATGATTTTGTGTTTAGCACTGTTGCACAAAACTTATATCAGACAGACTTAAACTGACTGAGAAGATATTACTTAAGACTGTTGCAATAGAGGAAAGTGAATTCAACTCCAAACCAGAAGGTGGGAGAGTTTTTTTAAGTGCTGGGCAAACTAGTGAAAAACACAGGAGGACATTAGTAGGTAGGCTGGTCAATGTGACAGGCCATCTGTGTTTCCTAATTGGAACTTATTGAAGTTAGTTTCCTACCCACAGAGACTGGGAGATAGGGGTGCTATCTTTTTTTATTTTATTTCAAGGAAATGGTAATTAAGTCCTTGGGAAAGACATTCCTGAGTTTTAAAACTGGTAAGAGGCCTAGAGAAGATTTACATCTCAAAGGAGCAAAGAAAGAACTTATTATTGCAAATTTTCCAAAGTAAATGCTCTCAGAAAAAAGGGAGATCCAGGTCCTATAGTCGGGAAGAAGGCTATCTAAAGATTAGTCCAGCTGAAGTGAAAGTTAAGGCTGGCTTATTTAGCTCCTTGTGTACTCTGTACCCATGACGTACAGATATCCTCAGTCATTTACAAAGAAGGCAGATTGAAACTCCATAGAATTAATTCTGGAGAAAGAATACGAAGAGCTGTTGTAGCTATTAATCTTAGCCATATAATTTATCAAAATGGGTTTATCTTCCTCAGATTGCTTAAAGTCATTTGTTGGATTTTGAATTTCTGCCCAGGACTGACAGCTTTTGGGTTTGAAGAGTTCTCTGGGCTCCAGAGAGTCAGGCAAGATAAAATTCTCAATGGTCTCAGGCAGTGGATGAGCTCTAAATTTCTGTAACTTGCATTTCAGAAGTTCCAGAGTCCAGAGAAGACCCTCTAAATGCAATAATAAAGATAGGAGGATAGTCAGAAATTCAAAAAAATCCCATCTTGTATTTGATAGCAGAAATGTATTTTAATATATTAATCAGCAGGTTGTTTGACCTCTTTTTCTCAGTTTCTGAACTTTGGTTTCTTCACCTTATGTAAAATTAGGATAAGAATAAAAATTTTTAAGGTTATTATAAGAATAAATACGTATGAAATAGACTGCCTGGCTTATACTAAAAAGGCTAAGCAATTATATGTTCTTTGTGTTTCATGTCTGTTTCTCCACTAAACTGAATCTCCTTTAAAAGTTATTGAATCTCTTCATTTTTGGATCTCTAGTGGTCCCTAGAGTGCCTCATAAGTATTTGTTAACGAATGACCGAATGAGCATGTGAATAACACTAGCACTTCTTAGAATATAGTTTATAGGCTGGTGTTTCCCAAACTATGATGTTTATCAGGATCATATATAGATTCTCAACTGACCAGACCCCAAATGTGTAGGGAGGACCAAGTTATTCCTGTTAGAGAGAAAAGGTTTAAATCAAAGAAGAATAGAACCTGAGGCTTGGGAATTAAAAAGTGGCCTTGTATGATATTTTATTTTGAACTTTATTCTCTGGGTGATGAAACTAGAGATGGATTTTAGTGAGGCATGAGGCAATGGTATGAGGTATGAGGCAGAGTCTAGGGTCACTTTTTGGTGCCAGACACATGGTAGCTTCTTAGAAAGTACTTTTCAAATTAATAGAATAGTATATAATCATTAAAAGTAACGAGGAATAATGGAGGTCATTATGTGCTGATATGGGAAGATATCCAAGATCACTCTTAAATAAAAAGGGCCATTTCAGACTAACATGTATGGTATATTTCCATTTGTGTTTTAAAAAGGTGTGTGTGTTTGCATATGTACAGCTGGGGAATGGGTGGTGGGTGGATGGGTATATAAATAGCTAAACTAATTGAAAAACTCTTTTATATACTCTTTAATAAATAGTAATTACCTCTTGGGAATGGAATCAGAGTTAGGGTGTTTACACTTTGCTTCATATAATCTGCATATTTGAATTTCTTATAAAATTGCATGTATTACATTTGTGATGATAAAGATGATAATGGCAGGATAAAGAAACTAGCCAAATAATTTAGATGTATAGCCAGATTTGAGATACCCTTAAGTATGGATACTTCATTATGGTTCAAGTTTTCATTCTAACTATGACAGTATTAGAAACAAGAGTAAGAGGGGATTGGAAAATAATATAGCTTATTCTTATTGCCCATATCTTATCTGTCATTTTATAATCTTTATCTATAATTAATACTTCAGTAAGTTTAACTTATAATTTGCTATATTATAAATTGTATCCAACTAATTATGTACTCTATTATTAATCAATGAAAAATATATTTTAAATATTTACATTTACAGTTTTATATATTTGGTACCCTAACTTCTGATAAAAATTATATTTCACATTAAAATTTAACATTAGACAATTATTATGTGCTAAATGTAGTCTCAACATGGGTATATACTATTATAGAGTCATGTTTATTGTTCTTTAAATATTTCAAGTGCACAGTCTGTGGTTCCCAGTACAGATGGGAACAGGCAGATTAAATCAGGTAATGTCTAGAAAAAACAGTGAGAGAAGCAGAATTTAATGAACTATTCATTATACATATTTGTTATCTGCTTAGTGCCAGGCTCTGTGCTAACCAATAGCAATAATAAAAACAAAAGTACAGTTCCTGCTCCGAAGAATGTGCAGTCTAAAAAGGAAAACATGTGAACAAGTCACAAGTTTCTAGAGAACAGAAATGTTAGTGGCGCACAGGGAAAGAGAGGATCAAATTCAACACTGTAGAACATAATAGAATTTTATAAAACAAATTAAGAAATGGAATTTCACAGAGATGAAAAGTAAATGTAAATTCAGCAGTATAAAAATAAAACATGGTATGTTTTGGAATTCACAAGCAGTTTGGTGTTGCTGATACACAGGGTATGGGTTGGGGAAGAACAGGAGATAAGTAAGCCCAGGAACCAAGTTTTTAAAGACCATGTATACCAGTTCAAGAATTTTTATTTTCCATGTCAGCAACTGGCAGCTATTGGATAATTTTATCTATCAGGAAATATACATGCCCAGAATGTTCCTGCAGTATAGGCAATAGCTTAAAGGGAGAAGATTGAATGGAACAAAGGGCCAGTTGTATCATTTCAGGTAAGAAATGATGCAGGTCCTGACTCAGTTAACTATAGAGCAATAGAAGAGGAAACACTTTAGGAGATACTTAGCGGGGCAAATGGGAAGAATTGGTACCTGATTAAAACTGAGATAAGAAAGTTAAAGTTGAATCATATCTGACTCAATAACTGGATCTAACTTATCAAGCCATGGGAGGAGAGCTGAAAATATTAGAGTTAGGTTCACATAACATGTGAGTGAAAAAAGGAAAAAAGAAGAGATGAGCAGAGTTGCTTAGTATGAGTCAAGAATAAGGCAAGAAGTTGCTAAAGCAACCATTAATAGTTACTGGAAATGTTTTCATCTGAGGGAGTCAAGGATCTAGGTTGGAGGAACTTACAGATTATCTGTTTAGGATGCTCTCATTGGAATTACACAGCTCCCTTCATCAGACTTTGTTCTTGGGTCATTTTGCACAAGATTCAAACATCCTAGAATCTAACAGAAATCACATAAGTATATAATTATTCATTCAGTAAAGCAGGGATTAGAATGAGAGTTTGGCATCTTTACTTACACTTCCACCAAGATGATTTGGAAGACACCTAGTTAAATGCGATGGCTTGATTATTCATGGTTACTGGTTGCTACTTTTCGAGACCCTGTTAAATAGAAAAGCTATATAAAGGGAAGAATAGACCAAAATAATGGGAAAGACAACTATAGCAACAAAATTTTGGAAGCTTAAAAAAAGATAAATAAGTGATAACAGAGAAGTGAACATTTCAATTGAAGACAAATTTATCATACCACCCAATAAAGGCTCAGAAATGGAAGAAACAAGTACTTATGTAAATGGAGAAATGGTCGAGGTTAAAAATAAAATGTTTGCTTAAAAGTGTGTGTAACAGACTCTGCCATCCTCATAAGCTATTAAAAATATAATGTCAGAAATTAAAAGTCCAAAATAATCAAAAGCTATGATTGGAAATATTTACATAATACAGAAAAAAGAACAAAAACTAAAAATTGGAGAAAAAATAGACAAGAAAATTGGTGAATTCAGCAAGAATCTCAGCTAATCCAAACAAAATATTTTTTAAAAAATAAAGGACATTGAGGGAAGAGCTTTATTAAAAATAATTCATAAACATTTTCCAAAGATGAGCAATATATGCTTCTAGATTTAAGAGATCTATATCAATTAAAGAATTTGATTTTTTTGGTTAAAAACATCTCTGAAAAAAAAAACCACACTACTTTTGATAGATACCAAATATTTAAGGAAGAAATAATACACAAAATGTACAGAAAAATCTTCCAGAAAATGCACAGAGAGGATTTCTCAGCTAATTCCAGGAGGCCATTATTAACCTGATAGAATCCCCCCAACCCCCCATAAAAAAACCATTATAGGGAAATGAATGACCAATATATCTCATGAACTAAATGCAAACATTCTCAATATTGTAGTAAATTGAATCCAGCAACACATAAAATGGACAGTATCTTATGACTGGGGTTTATTCCAGGAATAGAATATTGGTTTAATTAATATCAACAAATTTAATTGACCATATTAATAACATAAAACACTGTATGATTATCTAATTAGATACAGGATAGCTTTTGAAACAATATAACACCCACTAAGGAAAAGAATTCTCTGGAAACTTAGAAGGAAATTTCCTCAACCTGATTAATGACATTGACAAACCTTGTGGTTAACTTCATACTTAATGGTGAAATAATAAATACTTTTAAGATGAGGACAAGTCCAGAGTGTCTATTTTTATCACTCTTGTTTAATATTGTAAAGGGGATTCTGGCTAGTGTAGTAGTAAGAAAAAGAAATAAAAGTTTTACCCATTGGAAGGGATAAAATGAAATGGTCTTTGTTAATGGATGATATTATCATCTATATAGAAAATTCCAAGGAATCAACAAAGAGCTAAGAGAATTAATAAAAGATAGAGATTGAATTTAGCAAGAAACAAGGTCAATATATAAAAATCAATTTTATTTCTGTATACTAGCAACAATCAAGAATTGAGATTTGAAGAAATATCATTTACAATAACATCATAATATAAAATATTTAAGGATAAATTCAACAAAAGACGTGCAAGAACTGTATATCAGAAATGAAAAAAAATATGACTGAGAGACATCAAAGAAAAGCTAAACAAAGTAGAAATGTACTGTATTTATGTATTATTCAATGTTATGGAAATGCAAATTCTTCCCAAATTAAATCTATGGATTCAATAAGATTGTTAGCTAGATATTGTGTGGAAACTGAGAAGCCGATTCTAAAATATATTTAAAATTTTAAAGCACCTAGAAATACCAAAACAACTTTGGAAAAACAGATTTTGAGGACTTATACTACCCTATTGCATGACTTTCCATAGTTAAAGCTACGTGGTATTGGTTTTAAAGATAGGGATATAAAATCAACATGGTAAAATGAGAAACAAGAAAGAGAAACAGACTCATATATAAAGATAAATGGTTTTGACAAAAGTTCTAGGTCAAGTCAATGAGGAAAGAATTATCTTTTTAACATATAGTGCTAGAAGTTAACTCAGAGTTGTATCATATATTACATACAAAATTAAGTTTATATGAATCATATACCTAAATGTAAGAGCTAACACTATGAAATTTCTAGGAGAAAACAAAGAGGAAAACCTTGATGACAATGAGTTTGACAAAATTTTCTAACTAGAACATAAAAGAAATAAAAGGTGGTTACTTAGACATAAAAAAGACACTGTTACAGAAATTAAAAAAAACAAGACACAGACTGAGGAAAAAATATCTATAAAAACATGTAAACCACAAAATGCATGTATCTAGAATGTACCAAGATTCCCTAGTGTCCAATATCAAGACAAAAGACTACATTTTTAAAAAACTGGCATAAAAGTTTAATAGACACATTATCGAAGAAGATATATAGAAGATAAGATCATGAAAAGATGCACAACACTATTAGTCATCAGGGAAATGCAAATTTCAACTATGTTAAGTTACTATACATCTACTAAAATGACTGAAATAAGAAAGACAAGTCATAGCAAGTGTTGATAAAGATATGGAACAGCAAAACTCTTCTACACAACTGATGGAAGACTAAATGGCACAACCACTTTGGAAAACAGGCAATTTCTTTAAAAGTTAAACATATACCGACTATACTGTCTGATCACTTTAGCCCAAGGTGTTTATTTAATAGAAACCAAAGTATATATCACACAAAGACTTGAAAATGAATGTTCATTGCAGCTTTATTTGTAATAGCCAAAATGAAAACAAGTCAAATGTCCACCAAAAGGTTAATGGATAAACACGTTGTTGTATACCTATGTAGAGGAATACTACTCAGTATTGAAAAGGAACAAACTACTGAGACATACTCCACCATAGATGAATCTCAAGCAGATTATGCTGAGTGAAATAAGAGAAGCAAAAATTCTCTCATCCATTCATATAGAATTCTAGAAAATACAAAGTAATTTATAGCAACAGAAAACAAATGAGTGGTTGCCTGGGGAGGTAAGGGATAAATCAATGATAAAATAGACCTGAGGGAATTTTGGAGGTGATTGAATATACTTATCTTTATTATGTTATAGTATCATGGATATATACAGATCTAAAACTCATGAAAGTTTATACTTTAATTCAGTGTATTGTACATCAATGATAAAATAAACTTCATTAAAGCTGGAAAAATAAGAGGAAAAGAGTATTCCCGAGTATTTAATATAAAACAAAGACCTACATCAAGGTATCACAGCAAGAAATTTAAGAACCAAGACAAAGAGGATACTAAAATCTTCCACAGATAAAAATCAGGTCTCCGAGTATCAGGGAGTTATAGCGTTGGAACCTGGAAAACAATGAAGTAATGCTTTCAAAATCCTGAAAAACATTGTCATTGAATCTAGATTCTATAGCTAGATAAACTATCATCATTTACCCTGTGAGGGTAAAATAAAGACATTTTCAAAAATATATAGCAGTTAGAAGTTTGTCTCTCATTCATCCCTCTCAGGAAGATACTACAACATGTATTCCACCAAAGAATGAGCATGTCACTAATGGGAAATACATAGAGTTTGTATAATAAAAGGAAATGTTAGAAGGAGACTCTGGGATGACAACTGTTCAATTGACTTGAAAGGGAATAAACTGTCCACATTAGAACAGTAGAACGACAGGCTCCAGGAAGGCTGTCATTAAGAGAAAAAGAAAATTTAGGAACTATTCGATATGTATGAACATCGATGTGAAGATTTACTCTGCAGGCAAAGAACCTCTGAAGAATTTGAGATATAAACACAGACAACTAAGAAAACAAAAAGGAAAATAAATATTAATTTCAGAGCAAACAAAGTTGTACAAGAGTGTTTGATAGCTTACCTGTAAATAATATTATGTGATCATAAAATTATAAAAAAGTAAATATTAATCCAAACTGTGTGGGGGCAGGGTATAATACACAGTCCATAAGTAATATAAAAATAGGAATCAAGATGTAACAGCAAGAACATATTATTTAGAAATATGGAAGTATATTATAAAATAAACAGAGAAGTGGTAAGTATTACCGTAAGGATGCGGGAATTTGGGGTGGTGAGAGGTGGTATGTTTTCCATTATCCTTTTGGATTTCTTTATGAAAAAGGATACTTTTTGTTTTACTAAAATATTTCCTGAAATATGTGAGGGATAATGTTCCAATGAAAAAAGGAGCATGAAATAGGTGATTAGATCTGATAATTGGAACACATTAGATTAAATAAAATAAAAGACACCAGTATTTAAGAATTAATTGTCAAAGTCAGGAAGATATTAAACAAAAATACCTTATTCACACCCTTCTGTCCACCTGGTTTAAAAAGGAGTGAAGTACTGATTCAGGCTGCAATATGAATGAACCTTGAAAACATGCTAAGCAAAAGAAACCAAACACAAAAGGCCACATATGTATGATTCCATTGGTATGAAATATCCAGAAGAGGCAAATTCATAGAGACAGAAAGTACTTTACTGTTTACCAAAGACTGCTAATGGTGTGGAGTTTCTTTTGGGGATGATGAAAAAATTATTGAATTAGATAGTGATGATGGTCGCACAACTCTATGAATATCCAAAAAGCTACTGAATTATACACTTCAAAAGGATGAATTTTATGGTATATGAATTATACCTTAATTAAAGAAAATGTTTTGAGACTATGTCCGCCCAGTGAGGTTATGTGAGTACGGAAAAACATTAAATCTATAACTCACTCCACTGGAACTGCACTTGAGGAGGAAAGCAGTTTCTGAAGTCTGCACTTTTCCAGTTGGCTGGCTGGGTGCCTGCCTCTAGGTCACAAGATAATTGGTTAGGTGTACCGTTCACCTAATCTGGCACAGCTGATGGATGACAATGATTGCAACCACAAAGCTCCAGTGAAATGGTTTCAAAAACTTAATTCGGAGGGACTGATGTGTGAGGGGAGACGGCGGAGAGAAGAGCCTTTTTCTTTTTCAATGAATTGTTGCAAATCTCATACAACAAAGGCTTGCATTGTAGTACGTGAACGTGTAGATAGTAGATGCTGCTACTGCATCTGAATCTGTCAAGATAAGACTTGAAGTGCATATTTTTATAAACATCACATTTTATTTCTAATTCACAATGAGGATGAGAACAACTTTTCTAAGCAACCCAGAAAATTGCATCTATTTTCCACCTTTTCCCAAGTAGATAGATACAAACAATTGAGGGACCGGGATGAAAAGGAGGCAGTAATTCACTTCATCTTTGTGCTGAAAGTCTATGACAGTAACCTCCTGCTTTGCAAAACTTGCTCCCTTAAGCTGGTTTATTAAATTAGTTTGACATTAAAAATAATCATTTTTTTGATTTGGAACCTTGAATTGATTCAAGCCAAGGCTGTTATATCATTATATTTCATCGCCCCTAAAGTAGACATGTGATTTGAATTGTTTCTTCTTGAGGGTTACTGTTCCTAACACAGCAATGGGAGTTTGTCCACAGAGCACCCAGATCAAACAGACTGTGGTGAAGTTTTCATGTTATTAGACTTAGAGAACTGTATATTTATCACTTTTCTACTCTTTTAGATATGTGCAGTTTTTCTGCACATTCCATTATGTTCTCTGTACATGTTTTGAGAACAGAATCGTACAAGCCTGAATGCCTTCAATTTTCAACAAGATTTGTGTGTGTGTCTCTTGTGTACTATGTGCACAGTGAAACCAGTCAGTTACCTTTCTATAAGTCTCTTTTCCTTGGTGTTTCTCCTCTGGACATATATCGTTTTTAAAAAACACCCTTGTTATCTCTCCTTCAGTGCACCCCCTGAATTTCTAGGAGGAAAGAAAAAGGTTATAATTCATTGTTCTGTGTAACTCGTGCCTAAGGTTTACTTTGGGCTGCTTGTAACCTCATGCCTGTTTTAAGTAGATCCCAGGTGTACTGTTCCAAAGTTGTTTATTTTTGCCCTAAGGTGCACTTGCTCCAGAACTTATTAAGTGGCTGCTTAGAATTGGTTGTGATATTTTGAACACCAACCACACTGTTTTCTTTAACTACACCTAATCCTCACTATCCACAATTATGGAATATTAGTGCAATATAACTTTCCTATGTTTTTTAGAGACTTCTTAGAAATGAACAATGGTATTGAAATATGACCTAAAATTTTAAAAAAAAAAAAACTTCCAGATTTAATCTGTCTCATCACAAAGCTCTCTATACAAGTTAAAATTTTCAGATTAAAAAAAAAAGTACTATATACAGGATCCTTGGTATTTATAAGGGCCATGACTTGAAAACTTTATGAATCTTCTGAATTTCGAATGACATTAAGAATGGAATAGTTAGGGAGTTCGTCAAAGAACCGTTGTCCTGCAACCCAAGGTGGTGTTTCTTGTTTTTTACTGGACTGGTAATATGCAGGCCGGATATCAATATCTTTGTCTGTTCTGTCTTACTCTTCACAGTGAAATCACAAAGCTTGGTACATCAGTATCCTAAAGAGTCATTCCATGCTTCACCATGAACATACTGGATCTCTTTTTCATCTTGTGTTTAAATATTTGAAAATGGATTAACTTCCAGTATAGTTTAGCTTCATCTTGTGTGACCTCCTGTTTCAACCTGTAAATCTAAAGCTCAATAAACATAAAAGTGCTATTAAAGAGAAATGGAATGGCCTCTAGCTAAAACCCCTCAGAGAAGGTTTCTCAGAGGAAGCAACAGTTGGGCTGTGCTTTCAAGAGGTACTATCACCTGTGTCAAAATAAACAGCAAAGTAAAATCCAGAATACCACAGTCCATATACTTTACTGGAAAGAAGACCCTTTATTAGTCTCATGTCTGGGCTGGTACTTTAGAAGTTCTTAGCCATGGCTGAACGCTGGAATCACTTGTGTTACTTTAGTGATTACTGGGTCACAGCTCCAGGGGATCTAATTTAATGTGTTTGAGAGAATGCCTAGGTATCAGGATTCTTAAAACCTCCTCTGTTACTAATGGACAGCTTAATTTAGAAGTGCGTGGTTCACTTAGTTGTGGTGTTCCTTCCCATAGATGATTGCAAACAGGATATCTGACTCTCTGCTGGACACATGGACAGCACATATCCTCATATATCTCTCCTGCAAGGAATTATTCCAAATTAGACGTACTCTTCCTGCTATATTCTCTTACCATCTACTGACTCACATTCATTTTTGAGGAATTCATATATTTATTCAAAAAATACTTGAGAAACTAGGGTATGTCCGGCTCTAAATCTTTCTAGCTGAACTCTCTTCTTTATTCCATGTTGCTTCCTTGTTTAAATCCTATCAGTGGTTCCTATCATCTATGGAATAAAGTCAAAGGGAACATATCACTGAAGGCCGCCTTTGGACCTCTCAAGTCTCAGGTTCTACAACTTACTGCCTAACCTTAGTCTCTAGTTATACTAAGAAGTTAGTTGTTCTCTGTGCAACCATGCTAGCTCCTGCTCCTCAGCATTTCCCCTTTCTTTCTTTTATCCCATTGGCTACCTTTTCATCTGGCTGGTTTTTATTCATACATCAAGTCTCAGATCAGCTACTAACTTTTCTGGGATTCATTCTCTGAACCCCAAGCCTTTCATGCTGTAAATACCCCTAGCAAAACACGTCTATGTTATTTTGAAATCGTCTGCTTTACTTTTGCCCTCCTCTGAAATGCAGACTCATAAAAGGCATATCTTACTTATCTGTGTATGCTTGTTTTCTAGTATAATGTCTAACTCATTTATTTGATTGTTCATTAAAATTGAACTGATTTAGGGTGTAGAATATTGGGATACTGCTTGTAACCTGATACTTAAGATCGAGAGAAATCAGATCTAACAATTTGGCAGCATGGAATGAAATAAGAGAAACTAAAAAAGTCATTCATGGGGGTGGGTGTGAATTTTTAAAACTGTCTGGCATACATGCCTGAGTTACCATACAGAGAGTGATTATGCTATGGCTCCGGTCAATAATGGGTGTGAATAATGATGGTTGCAGGCCAGTCAGAAAAGGTAAAATATGTTCCATACATGTTGTTTAAAAACTGAAATGGATATTATAGTAAGAATACATTTTAACCAAATCAGGTAAAATAGAAAAATGAATTATATGGAAATTGTACTTATTAGGGACAGATACATTATTCTGTAATTATGCTAGGTAAATTATATATTATGGTACAGTCTCTGTTTCATTTTTTACATGTATGTACAGCCAAAGGAAGTATTTGGACATAGCTATATAAGGCAATATTACTGTCAGACTTCTTATTTAATCTCAAAAATGTGCCCATTCCGTTCAACATCACTGATTCACATGGAACCAGGTAGGAAAATAGAGTAAGATGAAAAACTGACTCTTGGGTAGATTTATTTCAAAGCTATTGCCTGTGATTTTTTTCCTACAAATACACAGGCTTAGAAATAACTAGCTTCCATTTTTAGATGCTTATTAACTCCTAAGAACCTGTAAGAAATACCTTTTATTCCAGCTCAAGCTTTTGGGGAATAAAATAATTGAAATATGTGCTTAGCATTGTGACTGCTACATAATTATTCTGCAAATGTTAAAAATAGCTAAATATATTTAGTTTTTTATTTCTCATCTAAAAAATGGAGATAATAATTACGTTTTTACAATCCAAAGCAGCAGTTCTCAACCTTTTTGACACTAGGGACTGATGCTTCTATGAGAATCTAATGCTGATGATTTGAGGTAGAGCTGAGGCAGTGATGCTAACACTGGGGAATGGCTGCAAACACAGAAGAAGCTTTGCTCACTGGCTCACCACTCACCTCCTAGTATGTGGTCCTGTTCCTAACAGGTCATGGACCAGTACTGGTCTACAGCCTAGGGGTTGGGGACCTCTGATCTAAACAGCTCCTTGTAATAAATGAGGTTAATATATATAAAAGTCCTCTGTAAATCATAAAGTATGTATTAGTAATACTAACTTATTAATAATTTTACAAAACAAAGTATTACTCTGTCAAGGATATTTGTATTTTAAAAATAGTGCAAAATAATACAAATTAAAGTTAATTCAATTTAATAATTTTTGTTGAGCCCCTTCTTAGTAGAAGGCATTGTGGTGGCTGTAGTTGGAGATGGAGGATAAAAAAACATGTGGGGCTCTGTTCTCCTACCAGTTTAAGAGAACAACAACAACAAAAAAGGAAAGATAGAGCTACAGTTCTAAGACAAAAGTGTGCTCTAATAAAGAAGGCCTTTTTACTTAGAGTGTAAAGGGAAGGCTTATTAGAGACTGGATTTTGTTAGAGATTGTAGTGAAAGAACATTTCAGGCTGAGGGAACAGCAGTGTAAAGAGTACATGTGAAAAGGTATCTGGAAGATACCTAAGTCCCCAGAATGTCTGAAGTATAGAGCAAGAGGGGTTATTGAAACCAGTGCCAGATCCAGAGGGCCTTATATGTCATGGCAAAGAGTTCAAATGTTATGCCATTCAGAAGGATGAGCTGTTCAATTTTTTGAGCCCCAGAGTGATAGGATTAGACCAGTTTTAGAAATCAATTTCTAATGATAAATCGAGTACATTGCAGTAAAATTCAAGATTTGAAATTCTTTGTGTCTGAGTAGTTTTCCTGGGCTTACAACTACCAACGTGTCCTTTTACCTTTTTTTTTTTTTTTTTTTTTTTTGGAATAAGGAAAATTGGTCTATAAGATTAGTAGGAAGTCAAATTGTGAGCATAGGCTTTATAAAACAAACTTGGATTCAGTTCCGATCCTAAAGTTTAATCGTTTGGTGATCTTGGAAAAAGATCTCAGCCTGTCCAAGCTTCCATTTTGTTCTAGTAAAATGAAGGTTATAAGGCTTCAGTGAGTCATTGTCCTAATTGTTTAGCATGTAGTAAGCCTCAAATTAATAGTAGCTATTATTTTTTTATGATGTGAGTTAACATTGGAATGTAAAAGTGAGGTTGAATAGTTATAAAATATTAAATTGTGGTCTGGAGAATTAGTGGAATTTCAACTGATAATTACTTTAAAAACAACCTCCTTTTCTCCATTGCTGGAAATAGGAAAATAAAGCTTCTGGAAAACAGCCTCAACCCCTGCGGTCCTATTTAAATGAAAGTGAGTTAACCATCAGGTCTTCCACAGTAACCATGTTCTGTAAATCTGTGCTCACAACACTGTCTGAATTAAACATACTCCATAAAATGGGTAAAAGCCTGTTGGCTGTTGGGATGACAATGGTCCTGGCTTTACTTTTTAGCAGTGAGTATCTGCAGAGACTCTGTGATATAGCCTGTGGGTGCAGGAAGTTGACAGTAACATTAGGAACGCAGGTTCTTATCAAGGTCTAAGGATGCTCGCCATGATGGCATTGCTTGTTGAATTTTTCTGTACGTAAAATCTGTGCTTCACCCTGGCAGTAAAAGAAACCGAATATTTTATTTATATCCAGCAGACTTTTAGCATTCCAAATTTTAGTCTAATATAGTAGTATCACCCGTGACTGATAAATGAACCTAAATGTTAGCCTAGTACTTTCTGGTGTGTGTGGGTCTCATTCAGATGTGTGACCTAAAGGACATATCTCAGATGTAGACTTACTTCTTCCCTCTGGATGTCAAGGCACCTGAGAAGCAAACACTTTAATGAGAAGGATGCCTTTCCATTTAAAGCCAAGGAAAGGGGCTTTTCTAAAAAGAATAATTGATTCAGATTGCCAAGGCTGATAAATATATCTGGTGACGGCAGCACAACTCTCTCTGGTGACCAAGTAGTCCATCACCCTCAGATCTGTGACCTCTGACCTGCACACACACATTGCTCACATGTGTTTTCTCTGAACGTTCTCTTTCCATCTTCCATCACTAAGCACACTCCAGTTAAAGCCATTTTCTTCTTTAACTATGTTCATTTTATTTTTTTAGCTGTGTAGGAGAGGGAAGTTTTCTTCAACCCTCTTAGAGAACCTGGCTGGGCTTGTGAAGTAAAGTGACAGAGAAATTAACAGGAGAAAAATACACAAATTTATTTAATAGAAACTTTACATAAGACAGAGACTCTATTAGGAAACGCAGACCCAAAGAAACCAGTAGACCTGAGTATTTTATGCTAGTTTAATGAAGGATATAGAAATATGAGAGGTCAATGAGTATGAGGTAAATGTAGTAAACGGGGGGAAACTTAGCAAGATATGTTTGTTCAGATTCTTCTTGGTATCCGTTTGTCTTCAGAGGAAGATACTCCTTTCCGTAGGGTCCAGGGAAGCACCTCTCACATGGGAGTTTATAACCTATTTCAGTGAATAAAGGCAGGAGAAGGTCAGAGTTACCTTCCTGCTTCTGGTGATTTCTCATACTCCTTCAGCTTAAAATATTCAATATGCTGAAGTGCTGTGTTTTGAGATAGCATGTCTTGAACCCAAACAGCTACTTTGTTGTTCCCAGTCAGGGCCTCTTACCTAGGAGACAATTTGTCCTCCGGTTCTGTGCAGATTTAGCTACTGTGTTTTCTTGATTCTATCATTACAACTATTATTCTCTATAGTGATGTTCTTTCTGAATTCAGAAACCTTAAAATACCTGTGAAGCAGGAGCTGGTGGTGAGATATGAAAGTGAAGAAGTGTTTCTAGGGCTCCGTTCAATGGGTTTGCACAAGTTGTTAACACATTGAAATACTGTACCAGTGAGTAAAAAGCTTTTGCCAGGATCCCCATGACTGTTGTCTCAGCTCATTCCTGGGACCCCTAAACCACCCCATGATCCAGGAGGCTCTTCAGGATTCTGCTTTAGCCTATATCCTTTCTGATTGGTTAGTGCCTTTAATGTGCTAGTGTTTAAATATTTTGTATATTATTTCTAGTAAATACACTAATTTCACTTTCTGGAAGAAGCATTTCTTCCTTTGTCTCACTGATCTTGAGAAGCACCTCAGCCTCACCTCAGTTCATTGTTTTTGAGTGGTTATATGGCATATTGTGAAATAAAAAAAAAAGGGAGAAAGTATTATAAATAATCCTGTAACCTCATCTCTGAACAAGGCTACTTTCAAGCCAGTCTAGATAGAAACAAAATATCTTTGAGGTGAGAATTATATCCTCTTACAATATATAGGGATCCCTTCCCTACTTCATATAATCTAAATTCTCTTTGCTCTCTCTTCCTTCTGGGCCTCAATGACTCAAGATGCCCTTTAAACTAAATAGTGTCTTTTCCAAGAGAAATGTGAAATATTTATTTTAAAATCCTGAAGAAGTAAAATATTGAATGAATTCTACACACATCTGACTCGTTCCACTCTATTTGGTTTATAAGGAACTGTAATCAATCTTTATTTCTTCTTTGAGTACTATATTTTCGTTGAAACTTTAAAACATTTATACTTCAGATGGTGACTCCGAGACACTTAAATTGTATGCCTCCATATAACACATTATCTACCAGGGCAAACAATTTTCAAGTTCTGCCAAAGCTAATTGCCTTTATAGATCAAATTGTTAAATTTGAATTATAGTTTAATTATGTGGAATGGGATTGCCTGCTTGTCTCCTCTATAAACAGTTTTATTCTGTTGTGAAATGAATAGATCTGAAATGAACTAATATTTTAAAAGATTTTTGGCATTTTGTGTGCTTGCCTTAATATCACTCTTAGTCATTATATTATATGAATATGTTCACATCGAAAATCTCTGAAAGTAAAAACAGATTGAAAATCCATTTGGAAAATTAGTCCATTGATGAGCTCAGTTAAACATCAAATAAAACCCAAGCATTTATGGAAGTTCAGCTTAGGTTTTTCCCTCCCTGTTTAATATTCAGGGTCAACAGCTGTCTTTGAATCATAAATTCTGAAGGTATTCAAGATGCTTAGAGGATAAAGATGTGCTCTGACTACCAAAAACAGGAGACCTCAAGAATGTTTGAGATTCAGAGAAAGAAACCAGAAGTCAGTATAAGCTGAATTAAATTTTATATAGTTTTATTGCACAATGGGAAGTACTAAACATTTGTTTGGAAGATTGGGTACTTGGATATACAGAAATCTGAATGATTGCATTTTGTCAGACAGCAGAACAGATTGAGTGGAGGATTGAGGGGGAGAAAACTGGAAAACCAGATGAGAAAACAAAGCAGTGAGCTGAGTCAAAATAAGGTTATACACCCTTTTAAAGACGAGCCATACTTTCAAATTATACACATTTTTTCAAAAGTAAAATAATTCAAAAATGAAAAAATATTCAATGCTAGTATTTTTATTAATGATAAACTTCCTAAAAATGACTTCATATAGAAGTAAAGACCCTCTCCAGTATTCTGAAGATGTCATAACTTTTGTAAAGAAAGAAAAACACATTTGATTAAAGTAGTGTTTGTGTAGTAAGAAATACATTTTATTTTGGGGTCTATTCACATAGATACATACAAACACATATAAAACTTTTATAAAATATACTTATCTTTATTACATGTAGTGCATTTGATATTTCATGTTCCATTCCGATAAAAAAAAAATGCTGCTTATAATTCACTGAACAGATTCCATGATATCTTTAATGAGTTGCATTGAGCAAGGGGCACAGCAGATGGAGTTATAGCTTTCCTTGGTTTCTTTGGACCCCAGAAGGATGCAAAGCTGCCAGTAATTCCTGTTCATCATGATGACAGTCCCATTAGTTCCTTTGAGAAGCTACATCTGGGCCCACTGCACTGCAGAGAATCTTAATTCTGACTCTCAGCCAGCCTATTGGGTTGATAAATTCTGGTACAAGTCATAAATTAATTTTCTAAGATAAGCTTACATAGACCTAGGACTTCATGCCCTAGGGATTTTATACTTATCCTTGTCATGATTGTGGAAGCTGATAAGAATCAGCCCTAGCTCCTTGTTAGGCAATAATAATTTATAAATCAAAGCGTCCTCAGAATTTGACCATACAGAGCTGGTCAGGACTAGGCTAAGACATGCCCGATACTCTGCTCCCAGGGTGTCTATCCTTCCAATATGGTCAGGCTGACTTACAGGGCAATCTCTAGGTTTCAGGTACATGTTGGTGCCCCCAGTAGAGACATGGGTCCTGACAGCCCCATCAGGGCAGATGAAAGTGCAATGATTCAGGCAGTTAGGTCAGAGCATAAGTTTCTAGTAGCTAGAATGTATCATGATACCAGTAAGGCAAAGTTCAAGGTGAAGGAGTTTGATGAATAGTATTACAGGCAAGTGAGGAATGTTTCATGTTTCACCAAGGGCTGTCATGACATCAAGGAGTGTGCCAAAGGACAGTGGCGTAGACCCAGATCTCCTGCAATGGAGGTGGCACAGATTCATATTTATGGCCCCAGCTATTTGTGTCCTAAGTAGCCTTAGTGATCTAGGCAGGAGAGGTACCTCGAGGGCCAGTGATAGGCAGACTCTCCATCCAGAAGTCTTAGCTCTCCGTAGTTGATGAAAAGGCCATATTTTCTGCTCTGGCTAGGCCTGTCATGGTGGGGTTGTCCTGGTGAATTGTCTCAGCAGGCAAAGTGCTTATGTTTGCTGAGCTTCCAATTGTGACTCTTCAGAAGTATTTCTGCATTTCTTCTAGCTCACAGAACATTAATCAGGGTTATCTCTGAATTAGAATACAAAGTAAAGTAGAGAGTAGAGTTTGCTGTTGTGATTATCTGTGATTGAGGACAGAATGAAAAGAACACATGGAGCTTCCAGTTGTTCAGGGCGTCAGAAGACCACTGGATTAATGGTATTAGAATTAGAAAATAACCAAATAAAAATAAAAGCATTTCAATTCTGTGATGTATAAGAGTTAGCTTCTCTGATCATATTCTTCTCTTTGGAAACTACATGAACTCACTCACCATCCCTGTGCCTTTACGAATACTGTTCCCTCTGCTGGAAAAGCCCTTCCCCCATCTCTTCATTTGGCAGGGAATTGCTACCTGCCTGGGAAAAAAAGCTACTCATTATTTTTGATAAATTACATGTATGCAATCTTATCTCCTTATATTAAACTTTCTCTGATAATAAAATAATAATAATTTATTGGTATATAGAGTTAAAATGGAACAGACTCTGTGATTATTAACTCTTAATCCTCACCATAATCTGTTTATGAAGTTATATTTTGCAGAAAAGAAAACACACAGGGCTTGCTTAGAATTCCAGAGTCAGGATTTGTAACCAGGCAATCTGGTTCTGGTATCCATATATCTAACCACCATGCTATACTGCTTCTCAAGTTGGATACAGTGTCCTCTGTCCCATGTCTCTTTGTAACCTTGGTGCCAAATGCAGTATCTCATTCATAGAAGGCATAAATCATGATGTTGTTTGAAATGAATGAACAACCAAACTCTTCATACAGGGGCATGTCTCTCATGTGAACCTGAGTTTAGATTTGGTGAAGGAGGTTTTTATGGGTAAGTTTGAGCAGCCTTAGAGCCACGTTCTCATCTAGCCCAAGAGGTATGGGGAAGTACTCGCTATAAATTAAGGGAATGTCCTGAATGGAAAGTGAGACATGATATTGAAATAGAAAAAAAAACATTTTATGGTATAGAGCAGTGTATCCCAGATGTCCAGTAGTTGGGACAGGATGTTGGTGGTGTGAGGATAAGTAGTTAAACAAAATGTTCCAAACTTCGATTTATTCTTTCGGTGTACCCGTCAATTTGTGGGTGGTGGTATAAGGAAAATTTAATTTTCCTTTAGAGGATAAGGAGAGTACATCAAACTTGTATCCTTAATATGGTTAGATATTATCTAAAGATGTGCTTCATAAAAGAACAAATTCCCTTCAAAATTATTGTTCCATGAGAGAAATGGCTCATTTACGAACATATATGCACTAAAAACGTTGTCAATTGTTAGCAGAATATTAGTTCTGTGATGAAGTCCATGGTTTCAAAACAAATTTTTTTTGACTTTACATTTGAAACCACCAGAATTTAAGGATACCAAGGCGGAAAATTTTATGGTGTTACACTGACTAGCTGTCAGTCTTTCTCAGCAGCCCTAGATAATCTAAGTTCAGACATATCTAATGAGCAGAGATTATCAAGTAGAAAAGGAGTCTTGGACCAAGAAACACCTTGTTTGTTGCCACCTAATTAGTATGTTTTTTGAGTGATCAAGCTGTTTAGTGGCCTTGTTCTCTAGGAAAAAGTCTTGTTTTTGAAATAAATATGAGCGTTAGGGAGAAGAATTTCCTTTAAGGACTTGGACTGATTTAGGCTCTGGAAGGTAAATGTAAATATTTTTAAGAACATTTTCTGATGTCATACTCTTCTAAGTTGAAACTGTCCTCTAAAAAATGAGGTAGGAATCATGAACTGAGACCATATTGTTCTTAACCCACTAATTTTCTAATTTTTTTTTTTTACTTCAAACATTTATTAGGTATTCAGGCACACTAAGGTGGTTCATACTTATTGCAGCTATTTTCATAATCAGCAGCAATTACCGTAGTTTCTCAATCATCAGAACGGTTTCAATTATTAGATGTTCCATGGTTCAATAAAGACTTAAAGATACCTCCAACCTTAAACTTAAATAAACTTAAAACTAAAGATATAATATCTGACTGAAATGATTTGGGTGGTAATTTATTTCAGAATGATGTATTACATATTAATTTATATTTAAATGAGGTTTAATTACAGTTTATTTTAGAGTCGAGGCTGAAAATAAAGCCACCAGTTAAGATACAGTAGAGTTGGTATCAAAAACTAGGAATCTAATCTGAAAAGAGAAAATGAATTATACATGTTTACCAAGGAGCAGCTGCCGTGGCCTTAAAGTGCCGTATCCAGTGTTGCACTAAGCTTTCTGCCAAAGGTCAGCAAGTAAGTGCAGGATTTTAAAAGTCTAAATGGACATACATATTAATGTTGACTTCTGAGAATACAGAGACATACATATTAACAATAAAAGCTATACCCATTTTTTTTCTAGTGGCAAAGGAAAGATTTTTTTTTTTGACAGTTTTTAGAAATATTATTCCAACTTTTTGCCTTGGGGGAATGCACTGCTTGCATTTAGAGATGCTGTTGATTTGTTTTCTCTATTCATCCCTCTAATCTATGCTTTGTAAGTCAGCTTTTCCATTCAAAAAAAGAGGGTTAGGACCAAACCTATCCTTAATCTAGGTTATATATTGAATACCTGTTATATGCTAGGCATTATTCTAAGTAAGACAGTGGATATAACAAAAAATCTCCTAAATCTTCTGAGCAGCAGGTAACAGGAGTAGGGAGATCACAAATAGCAAAGAAAAAAGAAGGATGCTTTCAAATCATGAAGGCTGTGATAGGAAGCCTTCCTCACAGGAGGCTCGGTTGTAGTGTGGTGTGCAGTTGTGTTTGTCATCAACCACTCTTTCAAGTGTCCACTGGAAACACACAGTTTTGGAGAGCTTTTTAATCCAATAAAAAATGTAAAACAAGGATATAGAATAGAAAACAAATGGGGGGCACATTCATGAATGGAAAGGCCTCATTGAGGGTCTAGTGATGGGAACAAGATAATCACAAAGAATTTGATGAGGAGGATTGGAGCTAGAGAGTGTACCGAATGCAAAGTTCTGAGGAGGGGTCCAGTCTGGTAAGTACAAAGCACAGGAAGAGCCAGTGTTTCTCAAACAGAATGAGTGAGAGTGGGAATGAGAGGCGATGAGGATGGAGAGATGTGTAGGGGCCAGAAGATGGAGAACTTTATAGACCACAGTAAATTGCTCATGATTTTAACTGCGGTAAGAAGCCTTTGGAAATTTTTAAGCAGTAGAGTGATTTCAATGGATTTGCCTATTTGAAAGGTCCCTTTGGTCTCAGTGAAAAAAAAAAGATGAGATAGTGTGGGGTGAATGAAAAAGCATGGCAACCAGATAGGACATAGCAAAAGTTCGAGATAGAATTTTGGCTTGCACTAAGGAGTTAACAGTAGACACAGTGGAAAACAACTGGGCTTGGTACATGTTTTGCAGGCAGAGGCCTTTGTAAAGGACTGACTTTGAGCAGTGCTAGAAAGATGGAGGACTACTTCATTTATGCCATTAGTATTTTTGAGTTCCTATTCTGTTCCAAGCCCTATGATAGACACTGAGGATGTTATGGTGAACAGAATCAGGTATAATCCTTGCCTTCAATAGAACTTAAAATCTGCTGAAAATAATTAAAATAATCATACAAATAAATAACTATAAGTTCAAAAAAAGACAATGAAATAAAGCTATGTGGTATTATAAAATCATATAATAGAGAGACCTAATTTATTCAGTGTATGGGGGCGGGGGGGGGGGGGGCTGGGCGGCCGAAGAATATGCCAGGTCAGATGAGGCTAAGATCTATACGAAAAGTAAGATGTAGCTAAGGCGAGAAGCAATGGGGGAATAGTAGTGGAAGAGCTGAAGCTTGATGATTTGAAGGGAGGGTGGCATAGTTGGGAGATTGACCAAAAATGTCCAGCTGGACTAGAGGGGAAAGTAGGGGAGAGTGAGAAGAGGTGGAAAAGGGTGACGTTGGCTACACTGCATGCAGTCTTGCAGGCTGTGTTAATAAGTTTGGCTTTTATACTAATAACTATGGAAACCTTAGAGGGAACCTGTCAAAGAATTGCTAAGGTTTCTTCTGATTCTAAATTCTATATTTTTCTTTGCTTTAATTTGAAATAAGAAAATGGGAGAGCTGCAAAGTGACCTTCAAAAGACAGTGAAACTGCTGGCGTTTGATTAAAATTATTGTAGAGACTCTCGAAGAATCAACATGCATGATCATCTTCCCCTCAGGTGCAACTGAACATTTCAGGATGCCATGGTCGTTATGGTCCTTGTGTTACAACGCCATGAGTATTATCTTTCCCAAACTTGGACTGCCTTTGGCCACTGTCCCACAGACCCTTTTCTGGGCCCCTGAGTTTTTTGAGCTTATGTAGCACGAAAATATGTACAGTGAATATCTATCTAGATAAACTAAAATAATTGATATGGCAGTTGTGGGTGTTGAGTTACAAAACTATATCAGATGATATTAAGAAGGTAATTACATAATTTTTATGAATTAAATAAAATATTTCTGTTAAACTTTCTGTTAAAGCTTCTGCTCTCTGGAATCAAGGAATTAAAGTTATGAAAAAGCCAGCTGGTCTGAAGATGAGGGGAGCCTACTGCCATCTTGGCATGTCCTGGACCCTCATGAGAAGCTAATTTGTGAGAGCTGTGAGGAGAGGAGGGAGACCAGGGTCTGGTGCCGGGATTTAACCCCCGGATTCAGCCATTTTGGCCACCACTACCTTTGAATTTTGCCGTTTCATGACTCAGTACCTTCCTATTCGCCAGTTGTAGTTGGATTTTGTTTTACTTCCACTCAGGGAATTATGGCCAATCTATTTGTTTATCACTGAAGGTGACTTGGACACATCTATTCTTTGCCTTGTAAAGAGACTGGTTATTGCCCACACCAAAACACCCAGCCACAGATGGGGGGTCGGGGAAGTGAGTAAGGTGCATGGCCTATCCTGCCCACTATTTCCGATAGTTTGTAGTGTGACACGAAAGAAGTAGCTGCATTGTGTTCCATTTCCACCTCTTATTAGTGACGTGACCTTGGGCTAGTCACCGAAGCCATGTTTGCTTCATCTTCTGTATTGGACACCTCCTAGGATTATTGTAAAGCTTCTATGGGATAAAGGTCATGATTATGCTTTGCTCTCTGTACAAAGGATTGAGAACTCACTGGGCTATGTTCCAGACTCTTCCCTTACCTCTCAGCTGAGACCCAAGAATGGGAAAGATGCCATCTTTCACCACAACTGCTGGCAGGCTCTGAACTCCAGAACCAACCAGAGCCAGAGCTTCTAGGAAGAGGCAGGAGTCATGTATTGGGATTCACCCTGCTAGGGGTCTGTTGAGGTTATCTATTGCTATATAACAAACTACCCCAAAACCTAGTGGCACACTGGAATAACCATTCACAAATTGTATGGGTCAAGGAATTCAGATACAGTAGAGATGGCTTATCTCTGCTCTGTGACATTTGAGGCTTCAGATGGAGAAACTCAAATGCTGAGGCCAGACTCAGCTGGAAGCTTCTCATTCACATTCTTTTTCCTGACTGCATTGACTGAGATGCTGCAGAGGCTAGGCTTGGCTGGTATTGCAGCTCAAATCACCAGTACATGGCCCCTCCATGTGGCTTGGGCTTCTCACAATAGGGTTCTGGGTTCTAAGAGAATCTCCTGAGAACCACGTGGAAGCTGCATAAACTTTCCTAAACTAACCTTGGAAGTCAGTCAGCACCACTTCCGCATAGACTGTTGCTACAAAGGAGCTCTACTAAAGCCACCCCGGATTCTAAGGGGAGAATCACAAAGTTACTCATTCACGAGAGCTTTTGGGATATAAGTTATAGTGTTCATCTTTGGGAAAAACAACTGTCAGAGAATCACAGCATCTCAAGCTGAAAGGGATCGTAAAGCCCATCCCTCTCCCTCCTCCACCCCTCACCCACCAGGAAACCTTGGCCACCAACATCAATCTCCTCTACAGTATTCTGGCCCACGTTCACCCAGCTCCCTGGGTGTATGCACATTATATAGTGTCCTTTGCCCACTGGGACAGCCCATTCCACCTTGGAGCTCCTCAGATCTGTGTACATTTCCTTCTTGTGTCAAGGTGCCATCTACAACCTTTGGTTTCCTCCTTTTAATTATCATGCACTCTCTGAATGGTCACCCAGAAAGGACACATCCCTCTGTCTCACCCTAGCTCAATGGAGATTTGAAGGCAGCTACCATGGATTCTGAGTCTTCTCTCCTACCAGCCTAGCATTCCAGCTCCACCAGCCCTTCCTCAGAGGATTGGTTTCTTTGTACCCTTCCCCCATCTCAGTCTTGGCCCTCAGAGACTGTGAGACTCACCTAGGATGTAGATATACTGTTGAGTGCATTCCTAATGATCCCCATTTTCCCACTGCCAGAGCTTTGATTTCATTTGAATGGTTTCTTGTCAGCCTTATTGGTTGATCTTAATTAATGAAAAAACAGTTGGAGTAATTGTAGTTCTCTTGTGAGGGGTTGTTGAGTTCTGGATGTATTCTGAGGGTGGAGCCATCCAGATATGCTGACAGAACAGTTGTGGGCCTGGGGAGACAGAAGAGTTAAGGATAACTCCAAACTGTTTGGCCCAAGTACATGGGAAGACAAAGTTGGTATTGCTGGTACATGGAAGGCAGGAGAAGCAGCTATAGCAGGAGGTCAGTTGCTCACTTTTGTACAACAAAATTTTGTACAACAAATTTTGTACAACCTTCACATTGAAGGTTTGCCGGAGCCAGCCCGCTAAAGTCGATCAGCACCTGAAAGAGGGGGGGTGAAGCCTAAGAAAAAAGAAGATAGGAAAGCGCTTCGGGAGGGCATACAGTCACTGCCACAGCCCCGAGTTTATTTAGCACAGCCTTTATATAAGTTTTTGGATACAATAGCAAAGCACAGGGTACAATATAGTAAAGCACAGGGAACAATAGTAAGGTACAGAGTACAATAGTAAAGTACAGAGTACAATGGCAAAGCACAATGTACACTACCATAGGAATGCTCACATTTACATAAGTTCCTATTCTTTTCTGGGCTTTAAAACATTCCACTATCTTAAGATTTCTTTAGGAGGCAAACCTCCCCTCCAGGGTCAGTAATGTATAATTCCACACCCTGCTTCCTAGAACCTTTAAGCAGTCTCAGCAGCAGCAGCTGCTTCATGGCTATCAGCTACATGACTTCTTCAGTGTCTCTTAATGGCTCCCGACAAAGGTTGAAGTGTGTGCCAGATGGTGTTTTGGTACACCCTTGGGTACTACATCTCCTAGGTTTCGTACCTTTATGCAATCTCTTCCCCTTGCATCCGGGCTGGCTCTGGGACCTGTTTGAACTCACTGAATGAAGAATGAGTAACATGGCATCTGCTCCAATTGCCATCTAAGAAATTTGCCCACTCTGAGACCATCGTGCCATGGAAAAGAATGGGCAACCAGTTACGCCCTATGGAGGAGAACAGAGACTGACAGTCTCAGCTGTGCCCACAGCCAGCAGCTAGCACCAAATGCTTACCACAAGAGTGAGGAGTTAGACCTTGCAGTTATTCTAGCTGACATTATGGGAAGCCAGACAGTATCAAGAGAAATAATAAATTGCTGTCTTGTTCCAAATAAAGCCACAAAAGATTTAGTGATGTGATTCTAAACTGGAGACAGTATTGTCCCAAGAAAGTAATTGCCACAATGGGGGTTAAAGTCCTATGGGTATCTAGTAGGTAGAGACCAAGGATGCCACTAAACATTCTACATCTGAACTGGAGGGGCACATCAGCTCCCAACAACAAAGAATTATCTGCATCAATATGTCAATAGTGCTGAGCCTGAGAAATCTTATCTTCATACATGTTTAAAGTAGTACAAATAATTTTGGTTTTCTAAAAGGAAATGACAATTCTAGTAAATGATCTATAATAAAACTGATTTTACCATAAAGTAATTGATATAAACAAGAGTTAAGTTCCTAGACATCTAATCACCATTATAATGAAACAATGTTGAGAGAAACAATGTTATTAGAAGACCTGCTGTATACGGAAAGGATAGGCTTTTAAAAAGGAAGTAAATGAGGGAATGAGCTTATAAGAGCTCAGAATTCTTCAAACTTTGATGCTTTTGATTTCCATCTTTCTACTTTCCAAGATAAGTGTATCTCCATCACTATTATATGACCATAAATAGCTACTAATTCTCTTTTTTGGTGGTGTAGTTTTCTCTTGCTCAACATTCAGTTACTTCTTGTTCATCCTTTAGGTGGGACTTCAGAATCCTCCATGTCATAGCCCTTTGGAAAGTTTAGATCAGACCTAGATGATACTACTCATAGCGCATAAGCCTGTACTAACATACAGGACTGCGTTTGGCACACTGGATTGTTTTGTTTGTTTGTTTGCTTTTGTTTTGTTTTCAGAGCTCTTAGATTAGGAACCAAGTGAAAAACAAGATAAGATAAATGGGACTAAAATAGTACCATTATTACTAATAAAATCTAAACTAGGAGCTGTAGCTTAGGTGTGAGAGCCAAATAGTCTTCATGAACTGAACCCACTATTCGGGTAGGCTTGTTCTGTCACAGAAGTCCAGACAGGGCAGACTTTACTATGCTGGGAAAAGAGATTCTTCCCCTGGCTGAGCAGCAGAGAATACCAGCCCTCTGTGGGGAGCTCCCTCCCACCTAAATGATGATGAGAGACTAGATGAGCATAGTAATTACTTCTAAACTCAGATAAGTCATATCATCTTCTCTGATGTAGTTAAGAAAGGGGGAGGAGTTCCTGAGTTTTACTGATTGAGCTCCATCCACATCAAAAGAAATGTCAAGAGTGGAAAAGGTGCTCTACCATTTCTGCTACAGATTGTCACTCTTCCCTTGTCAGCTTTGGCTGTTACCTGTGCTATCCAATACAGTGGCTACTAGCCATGTATAAGTATTTAAATGTAATTAATTAAAATTAAAAACATTTGAAAATTTAGCTTCTTCGACCCTGGCCACATTTCAACTGCTCAATAGCTACATGTGGCTAGAGGTTACTATATTGGATAATGCAGCTATATAACATTGCCACCATCAAAGAAAGATCTATCTGACAGTGCTGCTATGAGATTTTTGTCTTACTCATCTTTGTATCATCAGTGCCTATAACCAGAGACACTCAAAAATGTTTGCTGAATTGATATATGAACTAGACTATTGTGATTTGTTCTTCTAATCTGCATATCCTAAAGATCTTTTCATTCCACAGCAGCAAGATATAAAAACGTAACATAATTATCTTATTAAATGAAATAAATCACTTGAAAATATGCCTTCTGTAATCCTATGTTTAAAACTTGTTACTAAGAAAATGAGTTAGTTTTGAGTAAAAAAAAAAAAACAGATTAGATGGTGCTATTTTCTAGATAGATGAAAAAAAGTAGACTTTTTTTAATGTCAATTATTAATAAGATAAGAGTAGATAAAGTATTCAGAAACATAGTATTGAAGTATAAGAACAGATCATAGTCGTTGGGCAGTAGATGGATATTACATGCAAACTATGAAATCTTTTTCATAAGGAGTATGCAAAGTAATATTTTCTTTTCCAAAATATGGCTCCCTTGTTAAGCAGCAGAGAAAGACGGGGCCAGATGGCATAGTTCTCATTTCCCTGTTATACCTCCTGACCCAGCAGTATACTTTCTCCTACCTCTCCTTATAGAAATTACTTTTGTCTGTTGCAAGAGTAATTTTAACCCTGGGAATGAACCTAGTGACTGTATCAGAGTCAGCATACTGATACACTGTGATAATCCTCTTGCAGTTTTACTTCTCATTTGGTAGTTTACAAGCTCACAGATGCTGGACCAGAATTCAGTCCATAAAATTAAAACATTCAGTTTGACAGAGCCAAATCTAAATTGCCGAACCAAGGACAGTAAAGCATAAAGCAGTGACTTTAAAAGCAACTAGGGCCATCTAACCCACACTAAAAGTCAACATGATTTCAAAAGGAAGATTTTTAGATGCTGCAGTAATTTCTCAGGGAAAAAAAAAAGGGAGCTGTCATTATGAGAATACTAAAACCAAATGAGAATGACAAATAAAATAATACAGAAATACCGGTTTTAATTAGAAGCGCTGATGTTTTATTTTATGCTTAGCTGATGGAAGAAAAGAATATTCCCATCAAACTATTAAAATGAATGAATTTAAAAATTGAAAGTAATCATCCAGAAGAAATGACATTGACAAAAGTTTTAAAAATGTGTTTGATAGAAATTATTTCTTTGTAGTTATTATGTTCATTAACTACTCATTTTTAAACCATGATGGATTCCAGGCTTTGATGAAGCTCCATGAAGATAAGTTCTTCCCTTGGGAGCCAATATTGGGAAAGGTTGAGCTATTTGGGAAATTATTTCTTTCCTAATGTTTTTTTTCTGCTGCTTTTTTTATTTTCAGACCCACTATGAAAATGGGGAATATATCATCAGACAAGGTGCAAGAGGGGACACGTTCTTTATCATCAGCAAAGGAAAGGTAAGCTCTGGTGGCACAAGAGAGATGCAGGAGGTGAGCGTAGGGTTCTTCAGTGACCCCTCGAGGAGAATGTGTGTGAGTTCTCCAGCTTGGCAAGTATTCCTATTTTCTGTAACTGAAAGAGGAATATCTGAGAATAAATTTCCCAAAAATAATGCAGAAGGAAGAAAAGGGTACCTTTGAAGATAAGTAGTCTTTCTGCTATAATATAATTATCATGACGCTAGATGACACTGATATCTCTGGATAAATGGGAAGATTTCCATGATTTAAAATTATGTAATTAAAAAGAAAAAGACTAAGATCACTTAAAAAATCTTTAACAGGGAAAAAAATATATCTAGTCATTCGGAACAGTAACATTGCTATAATGAAACATCAGACTTTGAAATCACATGACCCAAGTTTGAACTGGGCTATGAAACCAGCTAGTCTTAGTATCCATAGGAAAATTGTTTAACACTCTGAGGACAGTAAGCATGTAAATATAGCCATGTTGTATTATATCTTCATAAGGAAATATTGAATGAATACTGAGAAACTTTAAAATGATAAATTCTAGAGGAAGGAATAAATGTGGGGTAGATGAGAAATGAACTTAAAGGAATAATGATTTATTTTTTATATTGTTTATGAATCTATTATAATTTTTATTTAAAACTAAATAAGAAATTAAGTGAATTGGAAAATGGGAATTATGTAGATGAATACTCTAATATTATATTGCTAAAAATACCTTAAATTTTTTTCAATAATAAAGTCACAGTCATTTTTGTATTTAAGTATTATTTCACTATAACCTATTATTTGAACTTATTTTATTTTATCATAAATGATCCCAAAAAGAATTTGTATGTATTAAGTATGGTACAAGATGGAGAAGGAAATGTAGGTGCAAGGGAGTTTATATAACAGTTTTCTTTTTTATAATTGTTACTTTAAAGAGGAAAATTTATTTCCTCTAATTTAACAAATATGACTGACTATGGCACCTTATGGCTCATATTAAAATAGGAAGAGATTTAAAGAACCACAGTGAACAGGATGTAAAAGATTATAAATCTCTTCAGATCATATTTTAGATAATCCTTTTTGGACTAATTTCGAATCAAGAATGTGCATATGTCAATGTTTATACCAGTGACATGTCACACTAAAGTGAAGAAAATGATACTTGTATTATACCTGTTCTTTTGACTGATATCAAAAAGCCTGAAATAGAAATAGAAGTCAGGGACCAGCTTCTTAAAAAGTACCATAAAATGACATGTTCAATTACAGTCATGGTTAAAACTATATCTTGGTTTTTTATTGTTAGAAGATAAGAACCGTTAATATTTTGTAGTTTATATGTAAATTGTTAGAGCCTATCATCTACTGTTTTCCTTTTTAACATTGACTAAAGAATCAGAGAAAACTGAAAATCTTCATCGATGTAAATGATCCTTTTGGTCACAGGGAGACTTTTTACCCTGATGATCTGGGTTTATTTTTTATTCCATTGGTAATTTTTGCTGCAGGGAAATAATATGTTTATCAGGTAAGATTAATTTCTGACAGGCTATGTGAATACCCTATCACCACTGCAAATTCCCAGCACTGCCTGAAGGAGGCTGTGTTTCTAACTAATTTCAGCTGACACAGATGCATTAATGGTACTGTTTCATGAATTTCATAATATGTCTAATTAGAAATATCTTGGAAATTATACCTGGAACAAATTTCCTTGGCAATATTTTAGAGCACCATAGAGATTCTGGGAGTAGTAAGAATATATTAGATTTTTTTGACACATTCAAGTTTTTATTTTTATTTTTAAACCAAATGTGTTTTGTTTTAGGTATACAGATGTAAACTTGTTTTCACATGCATTCTAAAAAGTTTATAAAGGGTAAACTTGGCAAAGATATTTTCCTCATTATCACCAAAGTGACTTTTCCTTAGGAAATGTGCAACAGAGACACACAACAGGGGACAATAGAATTGCAAATGGATTTCCCCTTGTTCAAGTCCATTTATTTAAGTGTACAACAGTTTTTATTCATCCATAAAGCACATCCACGCAAAGAGAAAAACTAAGTAAAATAAACTTAGAAATATCTGTTTTTCCCCATTAAACCTACACAAGCTGACTTTTCTAACCTTCGAAGCAGAGTATACTGCAGGGATATCTAGAGTTTCTAGTGGTGCCTCAGGTAGAAGCTGAGTAAGTTTTCTGTACTTTAATTGGTCCATCCCAGGTGCCTGGAAATGAGAGTTTCTCCCTAACAGTGACCTCTAAAGTATCAAAAAATTCACAACTGAGCATGAAAAAAATACCTAATTAGCTTTATGCATATTTTCCTGTAGTCGTGTGGCATCAAAAATAAAATATCTATCAATAAGTGGAGCAAAAATTGAACATGATTCGTAAATAAAATTCCTGGGTTTCAATAATTCAAATAAAATTTGATTTTCTGATTCTAGTCAATGTATGTTGTATGCTATTGTTAGGAAAAAAATATAATTAAAAAATACTTGTCTGTTGAATGTCATTTAAAACCACATGGGTTTACTTAGAAGTAACAAGTGCTTAAGCATGTTAAACAAATTGACTAAACAACATTTGGTGCTGTTGAATATGGAAAGTGTTCTTTTATGGAAATGTGTGTGTGTGTGTGTGTGTGTGTGTGTGTGTGTGTGTGATTATGTATACATAACAGGAAAACATGAGAAGCATTTCCTTTTAGATAAAGAATAGTATAAAGATGCACATTATCTTCACTTCTGTTTAGTGTAGAACTAGACTTCTCAACCATGGCAGTAAAACAAGAAAAAGATATAATGTTTGGAAATAAAACAATAAAGCAGTAGTTATTTACAGATAGTATGATTTTAGTTTCTTTCGAGTTTGTTATGTAGACAGATAAAATTAAAATTAGTAAGAGTTTAGCTAGATCAGCATCGTTCAGTACTTTTTGTTGATAGAATTGTTCTATATCTTCACAGCCCAACAAAGTAGTCATTAGTCCCATTCACTATCTAAATTAAAATTAACTAACTAAAATTAAATATCCAGTTTCACAGTAGCAATAGCCACATTGCAATAGCTGAATAGCTATGTGCTGCTAATGTCCATATTTGGACATTACAAACTAGATACTTTACTATAAATTAAATTTTGAAAAAGCTGAATCATTCAATGTAATCTATTTTATTAGTAGTCTAAAGAAGAAAGATCACATTAGCATGTCAATTGATCTATTTAAAACACCTGATACATACAACATCATTTGTAATAGAAATTCGGCAAACTAGGATATAAAAAAATTTCCTCAAACTATGTAATTATATTTACAAGGTACCTACAACTAACTTCACACTTAATGGTGAAAGACAAAACAAGCAATTCAAGAAAGCTATCAATGGAGAAAGGAAAGCCTTTTCAACAAATGGTGTTGGAACAATTGTGCATCCATAGGCAAAAAAAAAAAAAAAAAGTGAATTTTGACCTCAACTTTATAACTCATATACAAATTGGTAATAAATTTTAGAATGAAATGTAAAGCTGTAAACTTTTAGAAGAAAATCTTCATGACTTGGGTTTAGTTCAAAGTACTACCTAGATGTGATACCAAAAGCAGAACCCATAAAAGAAAAATAATGATAAATTGAGTCTTATTTGAATTATACATATTTCTCTGTAAAAGACACTATTAAGAGAATAAAATGACAAACTTTACAGTTGGAAAAAATATTTGTAAATCATATATCTGACAAAGTAACAGTTCAATAGAAAAATAGGTAAAAAGCAGGATCAGGCACATCGATAAAAAAGAAATAGAACTGGCCCATAAAATAATATAAAAAATTCTCTGGCTCCGTTAATAATCAGGAAAATGCCCCCTAACACCTACCTTCTTTTGCAAGTATTGAGGACAATATAGTTCAATATGAACTTTTACCCACTCGTGCTGTAGGAATGTAAATTGCTATGACCTCTTTTCACTAAGAATGAGTCAATACCTAGTATAATTGAAGATATATACTTTATAACATTATTCTTTATTCATAAGTATTGATCCTAGTGTAACACCCATGAATACCAGAGAACTTACAAAATGTTTATAGTAGTTGTTAACAACATAACAAAACCAAAAAAAAAAAAACTATAAAATAAACCTGAAGAAGTGCACATTTACATCTACAGATGGAATAATAAATTATATAATATTCGTACAGAGGCATAATATATTAACATGGATGACTTAAATAAATCTAAAGTAAAATATTGATCAAGTGAAACAAGTTGCAGAAGAATATGTGTGGTATGATATTTATATAGAGTTCAAAATCAGGCAATTGGTAATTTTTAGATGTATATATAAACTTTAAAAACAGGAAATTGTATGATATTTATGCATGGAATGAGGTGTGTGTGCATGTGAGTGCATGTGCACACACACATTAAATTAGAAATGTTGCAAAGAGAATCACAACTGTAAAATTTACCATATGTTTTGGAGGAGAAGAGTAGAACATGTGATGGAGAGATATTCTAATTTACTTCTATGTTACACAGAAAGTTCAATTGTCTAATCAGACACATAGGAATCAGATCTCACCCCCACTGAACATAACTAATGATTCAAAGAATTCAGATGAACTTTAAGGTCAGAAAAAATTCTTGCCCTATACGTGTAACAAATTATCAGATACAGCTCCTAAAAGTGCGCTTCTGCATTAGGAGACATTTTGGTTTTGGAAAAACAGTACCTATTTTTGAGCAATATGTGCAGAACATTGTTTGAAAAAATAGATGCTTTTGGGACCCTTCAGTATGATAATCTATTAATTACACAGGTGGAAAAATGCTTTGGTTTTAGGCCTCCTCAATTAGGTAGGAAAATGCTTACCTGACTAACCCTTATTCTCCAGCAGGTCTGCCCCACATGTCTGCAAAGTCCAGATTTCTTTACAATAGACATTACTTTGTTCATAAAACCTGTTGAATCTATACTAAAACATTTTGTTTTTGAATTGTTTTTGGTTAAACATGTTTGTTGAACACATATTTTTCGTTGAAGATTTTGGTATGCAAGATTAATTTATGTGTCCTATTTAAAATATCTAATTTCTATTTTGATCCTTAATTTTAAAAATTATATATGGTTTTAAACAATAGTTTCAAAATTTTAAGTTACAAGGTCATACATGTTTTATAGAAAAAGTAATATATAGACAAGTTAAAAAGCATAAAAATACACACCCTTTTATTTAGCTAGACCTAACAGTAATTAATCTTCTAAATCACATTTTATGGCAACAATAAAAAAGAAACAATAGAGATACCCAATAATTATTTTACAATCACATTCATGGAACTTCTGACATAAGAAGTGAAAGAAATAGAAAGGGGAACATATGAAAAAAGCAACTGAGTTTTGGGGGCATTTATTGAGAGAATACTTTTGATAGATTTTCTCATTTAATTCACAGGCACGCACACACACACTTCTATGATAAACCTTCCATTTTTTTGACAAGGTGACCAAGTAACATGGGTTTGAACAGACTAAATATTATCTTTAAGGCTCTATAGCTAGTTCCTTTCCACAGCGTTGTCTATCATAAAGTACTTTGTGGTTTCAGTGAAAGGAATAAGTATACATGCCAAGGATAGAAAAGCTATCTCTGTATATTTAACTTTATTCTGAACTTTTTCACAATTAAAGATGCAAATGTTCATGAGTGTTATCTTTGAATATTTAGAATGATTTATTATATATACAAAGAAAAACTATGGAAATTACAACTTTAAAGGAAATCTTTATTCTTGCTCTTTGAGCTGCTTATCTTTTCACATATATGAATTATACAGGTAGTTTTTTTTCTCACATTTATCATATAAGCAGAAAGTGGTTTATTAACCCACTTTTTATGTCTATGTTATTTCATTTCAGTAACATTTTTTAAAGAACATTTCTCTATGGCTTGCATAAATCTGTCATTTCGAATTTCTAACTGTATTCTATCAACCAAATGGCAAATGCACCATTGTATAATATATCCTATATCTAATTTTGAATTAATGATCTTATAATATAATATACCTTAGACCATGACTTTTTTTTAACAACCAAGAGGAAGGACAGAAATAGTTTTGTTAAACTGCCTTATTGAGCAGATGAGAAAACTGAAGTTCAGAAAGATAATATATCAATGTTGTCAAAGTTTGGTCTGTAGAACATTTGCATCTAACTCACCTGCATTAAACTTTTGAAATGCAGATTTAGAAGACCCATTAAATCTGAACTTCAGGAACCTTTATTTTAAATAAGAAACATTCTCCCCACCCCCACATACACATTTAAGATTCATTGGGCTGGTATACTTCTATTCACATCTATAAAAGCCTTATCAGCATGCAAATTAGCATCTCTGTAATATAGCTTAGTGATAAAAACTGCATTCCCAAGGTTCTGAAACATTGTGTAGAGGAGTAATCAAGTGTATCAATGGAGAATAATAGTTAAATTCCCTCCATCTTGCACAGACCTTCTTAATATTTATAAATTTCTGGTCTTCGACATCCAATCTCAATTCGAAAACCTAAAGCATAATATTTTTAAATGTTTAAGTGTCTGGCGTTGTCTCAAAAAATTAGTTTTTCTACTTTATTTTCCAGTCAGGTATATTTTAACTATTTAACCTTTCTGGGGAGACATAGCCAATATTATGAATATCAGTAGAGCTGGAGGGAGAAGTGAATTAACAGAAAGGTAAAATTTATTGCATTTATGTCTGTATCCATACAACAAAAACATTACTACTTGCCTTTCGTGGTCTATCATGTAAGTCATAAGTCCTGTATGGGGCAAGTTACACTCAGTAAGGAAGACTTTCTATTCAAACCATTTACAGCTATTTATTATAATTGTAGAGAATGCCAAAGAAATACTCATTTCCCTGAAGAGCATATTATTATGATTTAAAAAGACACATATGCAATTATATGTTTTGAAAAAGAAATCTTGCTGAATGAAACATGTGGATCCTGAGGACATGAGTAAAAAGTAGGTTGCAGACCTGCAGGAAAGCATCATGACAATGAGACCGGTTTTTGAGTGAGGGGTAGATTTTTCTTAAGGAAAGAGATAGGCATGTCCTAGAGAAACAGGGATGTCCATGTAGAGGTGTGTGGAAAGGTTCATTGCAGCAGAAAAAGTGAAAACATAAATGTACATATATAAGGAAATGAATAAATAAGTATATCTATAGAGTGGAAGAAAGCAATAGATGACTAAACTTGTATCTAATAGCATGGAATTAATAAAATAGTCTTAAGAGAAAAATGTAGTCACAGAATAATACACACCATATTATGCTATTCATATATTTTAAATGATACATACCATACTGTACTATTCATATATTTTAAAAACACATGCATTTAAACACATGAAAAAGGATTGGAGGAATGTTCACTAAATTTATTATAGTGGCTGCCTTATAGGAGGTAGAAAATAGGAATAAGGATGAAGAGTAAGTGAAATTAAAATTTCTGAATAGTTTATTATTTCTTGAAAATAACTCAAAAGTATAATAAAATATTTAGAGGTCATTTCTTGTGGTTTGCATGGGAATTTGTGACATGATGCTTTGTCACAAAACCTCATAATAAATAATAATAAACTTATTTTTCATAAAAATTAGTTTTAAAAATAGAAACAAGAAATGGAATGAACATTATTAATTAGTGTATATTTGGTTTTCCAGGATATACAGTGGATATAGACTTTCATTTTTTCTCTTTGTAGGTAAATGTCACTCGTGAAGACTCACCAAGTGAAGACCCAATCTTTCTTAGAACTTTAGGAAAAGGAGATTGGTTTGGAGAGAAAGCCTTGCAGGGGTAAGTAGATCACATGTTTCACAGTTTTTGATTGGGTACTACATAAATTCTTATCTTAAATATTGAGCTTCTAGTAAAATAGACTCCTTAGTGTTTATACTAATAGCACATATGGACCTTTGATGATCATTTTTATTTATTTCTAACTGGTTTTGCAATCCATTTAGATAGGCTGTGGGATTGATTGGTAGTTAAATGTATATAATAAATCATTTTTATATGAATAGAAAAATTTCTCAGCTTTACATTTCTTAACTGCAATCTCTACACTCTAAAAAAAGAGAGAGAGGAATCTCTGCTAAGCTTACTTTGTTCAACAGTTTTACTAAGAATCATAGGAAAATGGTTGGTTGAGAATTTAGAAATCTCTACACCTGATTATACAAATGACAGATCAGGAAGCAATAAAAGCTTTCTGTGACTCACCTCTGGCTGGTGGTTGTCATTGCTGGACATGGTAATAGAGGAGGTAGGCATGAAGATAATGAATATCCAGATTTACTCCAGATGTGCTCTAAAGTCTGGCCTCAAGGTCACCAAAATTCCACTTGTAAACTAAGACTTCAAGAAGCAAGCACTTGGGTTGTTTTTGTTTTTGTTTTCCCCATATACTGTAGAAGAAAAACTCAGTCGACTTTGTACCACCCGTCATACAGAATGCATGACAAATATGACAAGTATATTTGGGTATTCTGCTCTTGTTTTCCAATAACCAACACATCTCAATTTTCAGCATATATAGATAAGACTTTTCAAAGTGCAGTGCTTTATGTATATAAACCACTTGAATAACAAATAACCAATAAATATATATTTCTGCACAAAATTCCAGGAATAGAAGTGTCTACTAGAGAAGAACAGTGGCACATAATTTATTACTAAAATATTTGGAAACGTCAGTTTTACTTCCAATTCAAATTATATCTTTATCGTAAAATCACATTATAAGCATTTTGCATAAAAGGTCTATAAAGAAATAGGTTAGGGAGTTTTTATTTTTAAGCCACAATCAGATTCCAGGTCTTTTTTTTTTTTCTTACTATTTCACAGCTACAGAAATGAAATAGAGATATTGATAAGTCATCTTATTCAGGCTGCATTATCTTATGAAAATTCAAAACTAAGTGCATTTGACTTTTTCTGAGCTCATTTGATCCTTATCTGATAAGCATGTACTTGCCATTTGATTTTTCCAATGGCAAAGTTGGAGGAAATACCGTGTTTGATGGAGATGCACAAAAGAATGCAATAAACGTTATCTTCCTAGTGTAAAATGTACAAACATATCATTTGTACTTGAATCTTTCTTTCTCTTGATTATTATGTGTAGAGAAGATTCTGGAGAATAATGCCACCTGATTTCATTGGTCAGAGATTAAATACATCTTTGGAAATTGTCATTTTCAGCAGAGCCAAAGACCCAAAAACATTTTCTATAATTTTTGATGAGATCACAAGTGAAACATAAAATAAAGCGTAATTGAGAATTGACAGATTTTCTTTTGTAGCTTATTGTCACTAAATTGTGGTGTCGATTAAAGCTTTTATGATGAAAATACCTTTCTAGAATTTATCTCAAGAAGTGACCTTGGGGATGTGGTTTATGGAAAGTTATCATATTATTCTCTGATATCTAAATTTAATAGTATTCCATCTAAATCAAATTCATTCCCACATAATGCTTATTTTTGTGAACTTATGCTAAAACTCTCTTTTGCACACATTCAGTCCTCTTCACTGGCGTCTCTGCACCCTACCCCCACCATTTTCCTTAATACCCATCCCACCCTGATCTTTCTTTTTCATGTCCTTTCGTATCATTTTGTCACTACTCAACCTGGCTTATCAGTCTATTCTAAGTCCCCTCTTAAATGTCACCAGGGATAAATCATGAATTGGTTTTCAGAAATCATGTAATGGTCCTCTCTGTTTATTTGACTTCACTTCTTAGCCATAGTTCTACACTGCTTACTGTTCTGTCCTTCTTTAAAGTCCTTATCTTTTGAGACTTCTGTAATTGTTAGCACTCTTTAGAGTTTTTCATTTCATTTTCTAAAATTTACCAGTCTTCAACTCTCTCTATTACAGACATCTTGATATACTTTCAGATCTATGACTACATACTCTCTTGATGAAAATAAGTCCCAGATATTTACATTCTGATTTGAGTTTAGCATCTGGAACATTTCAGATACTCTATATGTATATAATGAATGAACAAATGAATGAATGAATGAATGAATGAATGAATAAATAAATGAGCCTCTCTAACGATGCCTAATTCTGAGATCTCTTCTGCCATTGATCACTTTCACTACTTGAATTTGTTTGACGACAAATAAGGATTTATGAACTTACTTGACTATAGAGGGCAGGCTGGTAATGTAAATGAGTAAAAATAATGTGAGTAAAACTGATGGCAAACTAGAAAGCTTTATGTAATGATAGCATTTACTAGCTACAGCTCATTGCTACACCTTTTTTCATTTAAGAAAAGCAGAAAAAAAACTAGGTTTAAAATATTACATAAAATTTGATTTTGTAACTTGATTAAAAAAAAAGCTCTGTAAACAAACAAAACACTTGACCTATGAGCTGCTACTTACTTTGTGATTTCTATCAACCAGTTATATCTCTTTAAAACTATGAACTAGATTCAATTGAAGGAAGTCTATGAGGTTAACCCTTCTTGATTATTTTCTTGTTTTGATTTTTTGACATTAATGTTTTGATGTTCTATGTCTGTGACCTGTTTTTCGCTCTTGTCTCTGTATTTTTTTTAATCTTTTCTTTGAATTTTAATATTTCACAGTATAAATTCCTATTTTTTACAAATCAGTTTGCTTTATTTCACTTGTTTCACTTAGTCTCACGTTGTTTCACTATATTCCTCTAAATGTCTTAAAAATTTATGAAACGTCAAGATATAAAGCCTTTGGGGCAGCTGTATATCCTTTTGGGTAATAGCTATGCTTCTTTGCAAACCCTATGATTTTTATACTTGGAAGACAAATTTTATAGTTGATATTCTCTGTGTACATAACACAATATTTCAGACCGTTTTCTCACAAATAAAATTTATATGTTCTGGAAATTGTGTTTTATTTTCCTGAGGAAGTTCGGAAAAGTATTAAAATATTAATATATTGGTAATATTGAAATGAATCCTGGACCATTCTTTGCATTTTTAATTTTTAACAAATTTTTTAGTTTAAATTTATTGAGGTAACATTGGTTAATAACATTATATAAATTTTAGGTTTACAACTTTACAATATGACATCTGTATTTCCATTGTGAATTGACAACCCAAAGTCTATGTACTTGACCCCGTTTAACCTCTTTATCCTCCTTACCCCCATTCTTCTTTCGTAACCACCATTCTATTGTCTGTATCTATAAGTTTGTTTGTTTTGTTTGTTCACTTGTTGCTTTTTGTTTTATATCCTACACGAGTGAAATCATACAGTTATTGTCCTTTTTTGTCTGATTTATTTTACTTAGCATGATACTTTCAAGATTCATTCATGTTGTAGCTAATGGCAATATTTAATCTTTTTTATGGCTGACTAGTATTCTATTACATACATGTATGACATCTTTCTTATCCAGTCATCTATCAAAGGACTCTTAAGTTGTTTCCCTGTCTCGACTGTTGTGAATAATGCTCCGGTGAACATAGGGTACATATATCTTTACGAATAAATGTTTTCAATTTTTTGACTAGGTACCCAGAAGAGGGATTGCTGGGACATATGGTAACTATATTTTTAACTTTTTTGAAGAAACTACAATACTGTTTTATAAAGGTTGCATCAATTTACATTCCCACCAGTGGTGTGCAACAGTTTCCTTTTCTTTACATCATTTCCAACACACGTTATTTCTTCTTATTGATACTAGCCATTCTAATAAGTATGAGGTGGTATCTCATTGTGGTTTTGATTTGCATTTCCCTTATAACTAGTGATATTGAGTATTTTCTCATAAATCTATTAGCCATTTGTATGTCTTCCTCGGAAAAGTCCTCTGCCTGTTTTTTAATTGGATTGTTTTTTGTTGTTGTTCATTGAGTTGTAGTAGTTCTTTATAAATTTAGGATATTAGTCTCTTATTGGAGGTATCATTTGTAAATATCTTCCATTCAATAGGTTGCCTTTTTTATTGTTGATTTATTTTGCTGTGCAGAAGCTTTTCAGTTTTGTGTAGTCCCATTTATTGTTTTTATTTCCCTTGCTTTTGGGTTAAAGTTCACAAAACCTCTCTGAGAACCAACATCCATAAGTTTAGTACCTATGTTTTTTTCTATGTATTTTATTGTTTCAGGTCTTGTGTTCAAGTCCTTAATCCATTTTGAGTTCATTTTTATGTATTGTGTCAGATAGCAGTCTAGGTTCATTCTTTTGTATGGACTTTCCAGTTTTCCTAACACCATTTCTTGAAGAGATTTTTCTTTTCCCTGTTGTGTATTTTTGGCTCCTTTGTCAACAATTAGTTGCCCATATATGTATGGGTTTATTTCTGGACTCTCAATTCTGTTCCATTGGCTTGTGTGTTTGTTCTTCTGCCAATACCATACTGTTTTTATTATTGTAGATTTGTAGCATTGTTTGAATTTAGGGAATATGATACCCCCAGCTTTCTTTGTTTGTTTTATTTGGATTGCTTTGGCTTTTCAGGGTCTTCTGTGGTTCTATACAAATCTGAGAAGGTTTTTGTTTGTTTTATTTCTGTGAAAAATGCCATTGGCATTTTGAAGGGGATTGCATTAAATCTATATATTGCTTTAGATAATAAGGGCATTTTAACAGTGTTGATTCTTCTTAAGCATGAACATGAAATGTCTTTCTATTTCTTCGTACCTTGACCATTTTTAAATTCGAAAGTGCTTAATTCTAGTATTAGTTAAGCATAGGGTAGATAATTGAGTGAGCTGAAATGTGACTTCAGTAACTTGAGTCCAGAAATTTATGATATACTTCTGCCTCTAAAAGTAATACGTTTTATTTCCTTAATAGATGAAGACAGAGTCATTAATCTAGCTGTTCAATAATCAATATTAACATTCATTAGCCAATAGCATGTCATTACTAGAAAACTTAAGGTCACTTATTGTTTTTACTTTGTTTGGTTGGCATTAAGCAAATTATTCAGTGTTTTTGGTTAAAGCATTATTTTTTGCTGTGATAATGATTTTTTTCCACACCAGAGAAAGGGCAAAGTGATCTACTCGTAACTAAGTATTTCTTCCTTATATACATGAAAACTAAAGTAGTATTTAGGAGAAATTATTTCATATTTAGTCCAATCATTCATGAATCAGTCCAACTACACTCTGACTTTATAATCTATGCCTGACTTGAAACCATATAGAAATCAGATGATGTCAAGTTCTAAGCCACTTTTCATCCGTAGTAGTGGTAAATATATAAAACCAAGTCAAACATGAAAGAGATGGAATTGAGCTCCCAGTTGCCCTGGCCCTCTTCCCCTAACATTTGAGTCTTCAGCATAGCATATAGTTAGGAATTTCAGCTCAGAAATCAGACTGCCTGGGTTGGAATCCATCTTGTCATTTACAAATTATGAGACCTGAGAGGCTCCTCCTTTCATCTGAAATAGAGATGATGATTGTATCTAAATTTGAGATTTGCTGTAAAGAATAAACAAGGGGATACTTATAATGCACTTGGGTAAGTCCCTAGAATTTAGATTAGTGATCAAATAAAAGCCAGCTGTTATCCTCACCATCACATTATCTTTATCTTCAGTATCATTATCAGCAACATCATCAGCATCCAATGCTGTAATTACTATATCACCATCTATTCCCGAGTATGTTCTGCTACTCCTTGACTAAATTTTAGAACACCTGGTATAAGTGACATAGCTTTAGATTTTGAGTCAACTACTCACTGATTATATAACTGAGCAAGCCAGTTAACTTCTCTGGGTCTCTGTTTCTAAATCTGTAAACTGATCCAGTTGCACTAGATATTCTCTAAGTTTCCTTAGGTCACAGCCTCTGCTCCTTTTGAAACTTGGCTTCTTTACAACTGGAACAGACTCCTGGATGCCAAATGCAGCCTTGGGCCACCCTAGTTAAATAGTGGTATTTAATACCAGCCCACTGTCAGCAGGGCCCTTCCCTCCAGGAACCATCCCAGCTGTTGCCTGTCATTCTGAACGTCTATGCTATGTGCTAAGTTCTGTCTTCGGTAATGCAAAAATAGATAAGCAAAGTTAGTTTAACAGACTTTGATGTCCGAAGTCTGTAATTCCCCAGATTCTCTCATCATGGGCTATGATCTTAGGAAAGTTAACATTTCTGAACCTGCTTCTTTTTTTTCTTCCTTTTCTTTAATTAATAAAGTGATAGCACATAAAATAACATAACAAATATCGGGTATAGCATTTTACTATTTTACCATGTTTAAATCTGATTATTATTCATTTATTTATTTAGATATAAAACATTATAGATATAATTCAAACCTATTTATGTTCTCCCCCAGTACTTTTCTTCCTTCCTACTGTCATCATCCTAAAGTTAGCTATATGCTTCCTCACTGCTCCTGTGTCTAAATTGTATTATGTGTACATGTATATGTATAATAAACATAAACTTTATTTGGTTTAAAATTTTACACATGAATCCTCATTCTGTTTCATTTAGGATCAATATATCATTTTCTTTCTACTGTCATACAAATTACACTTATGTCATTTCTTAATTTAAAAGCTTTACCTGTTTTTCCTATTTTTTTTTAATGATTAGTCTTTAAATTTTTAATATGTATTTAAAATATAATGTTAATCAATAGCTCTATTTTTCTCTTGAATAATACAAAAATATGTGTGTTTAACTTCAAGTTACTCCTACTCAAATTCTATCTGGCTTTTTAGGATATAGTTCTACCTGGTTGGTGAATCTCCAACTGTTGGTCATTATTATTACTCTGTTTTTCAGACACTACTAAGGTTGAGTAACTTGGTTTACCTATTACAGCAAGTCATCAAACAACATCACTTAGTTATAAGGATGAGGTGCCATAGGAAGTTAACTCTTGTTTATATTAATTAGCTGTGGTAAAATAAGTTTCCTTATACATCATTTTGCCACAGTTCCAAGAACTTTTTGATGATGTTAAGTGAAGTCTTATTGTACCTTGCTCGCTTTTGCTTATTACACTCAGCTTATGCTTTTTGAATTTATCCTTTAGTAAGTGTTCAGAGATGGTATTTGCCTTTGCCTATATGTGGATGAACATTGGGTTATGCATAAAGATCTCAGTTAAAATTTATTTTTTCTCAATATCTTAGATAGTATTATATATTCTTCTAGCATCCATAGTCTGTAGTCAGTCAAATCACTATTCCTTTATAGGTAATGTATTTTTCCTTAGGTAATTATCTCCGTCTTTAATGATCTGCATTTTTACTATAATCTGTCTAAGTGCAGATATGTTTTACTTTTTCTTCGTATGACCCTGTGCGTTCATTTCTTCTGAGAATGTAGTTTTCTTCAATTCTAGAAAATTCGCAGTATTATCTCTGCATAGTTTCTTTCCCCCACTTTCTCTATTCTCTCCTTTTTGGAATGCTTAATACTCCAGGTTTAACCTCCTCATCCTACAATCCTTGCCTTCTCATTTCATGTTTGTATATTCTTTGTATCATTCTGTGCTCCATTTGTAATGGATTGTAGGCAAATTCTCTCAGATCTATCATGCAGTTCTCTACTTCCCCCTTCAATTGTACTGAGTCTTAAATTTAGACTATCCACTGACTAGATTCCAGTGATCATTTAAAAATATATTATTTTGAAAACAAACAAACAAACAAATAAAATAGTATTTTGAATTTCTTCTCAGCATACCACATTGGTTAGGAGCATGAGCACTAAAATGAAACATCCTGTGTTCAAATACCAGCTCCACCATTTACAAGACATGTGATCTTATTTTTCTTTACTTCTCTGTGCCTCAAGTTTATAGTTTATAAAATGGACTAATAGTATCTGCCAATTAGGATTGAGGTGACTAATAAGCCAAATAATGTATATAGCTTGTATGCATGTTAGAATGATGCCTGACAAATACAGTGTTCAATAAATGTTAACTATTATAATATTTTATTGTTCTTTGCAAATATATTTTATATTGTTTCTTATTTATGCTTTATTTATTTATTATGTTGAAAATATTAAAATTTTTGAAAATTTTTATTTCCTTTGCATTGGGGCTGCAAATTCAAACATTTGTCATATCTGCTGACTCTCCTTCCTTACAGTATAGTTTATTATAGTTCATGGGGCTATTTTTGGTTTGTTTGTCTTTGCCACATGCCCATTTTCAGTGGAATTGGTGGACTTAGGAATTTTTTGTCTCAGGTTATTGGAGCATCTCTATATAGCTATTTTATGTGTTTCATATTTGCATCTGCAAGGACAGGCTTTAGATTGATATCTCTGTATTGTGAAGACAGGATAGAAAGAATTCAGATTTCCCACTTTCGAAGCTTGGGTTTCTGCTTCTCTCAGAGAAGACCTCCTTGACAACAGAGAGAATTATTTTGAAGCTAGTATCTTGTGTGTAGAAACATTCTAGGGTTTTGGTTTTATAAAAGGCTCAGTCCCAGTCTTCATCTTGATGGGGCCATATCCAGACTCCTTCTCCCACCCCTTCATGAAAATCCTTCTAGCTCCAACTCATATCTCTAACCTTAGGACTCATCTCTATTTCTAGCACTTGAGACTTTAAGGTGTGTTTGTTTGTGTGTGGAGGGTGGGAGATTAGTGAGGATTTTAATTAATTTGTTTTTTAGTGAAGATTATTCTTGTGAGGATTATAATAGATAATTTATGTAAAATGTAACAGAATGTCTTGTGGGAATTTTTCCTGAATTTCCGGCTAAAGTCCAAAGCCAAAAAGCTGCCAGTCCTTAGGCTAGTTTTTTATTTTTTTTATTTTTATTTTTTGCAGAACTAAGAAGAGCCAGACTTGCTTTTTTTAGCATCACTACTTTGTCTGTAAGATAAAGAAGTAGGAACACTACAGGTTGACCTGTCGGGGAGAGCAGTGTTCATCAAAGAAAATTGTTTACTTGATTCTCTGGTCTCAGCTTACTTTCCTGTTAAAGATTTATAGATAAACAGGCAATTAAAATAGAATGCTAAGTGATATTATGGAAGAAGCAGTGTTATAGCAACATTACCATATTTATATCTCCACTCCAAAACTTTTTCCTGAGCTCTAGACTCAGTTTCCTATGGAGCATGGCCACTTAGAAATCACTCAGGTACCTCAAATGGCACTCAGACAACATTAAACTTATTTTCTCTCCATCCCACGACCAAATCTATTCCCTTTCATATGATCATCATTGCAATAAGTGTTTTTTAAACCAGAAATTTGGACATTATCCTTGACTGTTTCCTCTCCTGAAATACTCATGTCACTGATAACTAATCCTATTGATTCTGCCTCCTAAATATTTCTAACCATCCATCACCTGCATCCTGCCATCCTCACTGTCACAATTCTGATCTGTCACCAGGATTACTGTCCAGTCTCCTAATTGGTCACTTTGTGCCTAGTCTTTCTCACCTTCCATCCATTCTATATACTATGGTTATAAAAACCTCTCTGTGTTGGTTTTCTAGGGTGGCCATAATAAATTACCACAAACTGAGTGGATAAAAACAATGAAATTTATTCTTTCACAATTTTCAAAAATGGAAGTCTAAAATCAAGTTGTCATCATGGCTATACTTCCTCTGAAACCTCTAAGGAAAAATCTGTTCCATACCTCTATCCAAGTTTCTGGTGGTTACCAGCAATACTTGGCATCTTTGGCTTGTAGCTTCAATTCATTACTGTTTCCGCCCTTAACTTTACATGGTCATCCCTCCCCTTTGTGTTTTTTGGATCAAACTTTCTCCTTATAAGGATACTAATCATCAGAGTTAGGCCTACCCTAATCCAGTATGGCAGTGTCTTAACGTTACTATATTTACAAAGACTCTATTTCCAAATAAGGTCACATTCATAGGTCCTAGGGTTTAAAGCTTTGACATAGTTTTTTGTTTTGTTTTTTTTTTGTTTTTTAATGGAGGGATGGATATAATTCAACCCACAAACCTCTGTAAAACAATTAGGCTCATGTCACTTTGCTTCTCAAAGACTTCCTATGGCACACTGTGCTGTGAGATCTGTCCTCATATTAGTACTACAGTCTCGTTACCCACATCCCTGCATCAAGATTGTGATCTATGTTTTAGTCATACTGAGATCTTTTTTGTCATAATCATCCCCAGGATGTATTTTACTTCTAGGAATTTGACATTGCAGTAATTTATTGTAATTACAGTTCTTCCTAGCATGGATGAATAATTAAACTTACAACAAGCTTCAGGTAGGAAATTAGAACTGGGAAGATCAGAACAGCTTAGAGCCCAAATGCAGAGGTATATAAAAATTGATCTGCTGCTCTGTAGGCACCTAGACCCGTGATGTGGTCATATACTCTTATATATTAACATAGAGATGCCTAGGATACAAACAATAGCTTTAATATCGAGAAAACTGTTGGGAGATTTATGAAAATCTTATCTTGGTTTTGAAGAAACCATATTGCATACAAACTATAATTTCTCTCTTTCTCTCTCTCTCTCTCTTACACACACACACACACACACACACACACACACACACACACACACGCAGCCCGAACATACATATCTAAAATGATTTCTCTTATTATGAGACCATTTCTGGCCAAGCCTACAAACAAAATAAGATAATTAAATCAACAGAATTTGAACACCTGCTCTCTGGACTTCTCTAAAGAATATATCTGTAATATAAAGTTAATTACACAAAACATTTGTTGCTGTTTGAATTTGGTTGATAATCTTGTTAATGCTTTAGTGTGCATGGTAGCCTTAGATATATCACTAGTAGTTGATTTTGCTTAATATAATAGGCAAGAATTGTCAGTAACTAGTAACCTAAGATAGTTTAAAATAAATTAGGAAATTGATTGTTTAAAACATTCTGTTGAATGCAAGGTGATTTATGAAAAACCTTTTCTTCTAAAGAAAGGTGTTTGGCCTGCTTACACAAATAACTGTTTATATAAAATGAATCAGATTTTTATAGGTGGTTGAAGAAACATCGAATGGCTTAGAAAATGATTTCTTTATCCATGCTGTCTTAAATATAATGTCATTTTCAATGGCGAAATTTGAGCTACTTATAAAACAACTCAATCCTTCATTGTTATTCTCCAACATGTTATTCAGACAAATAATTTCCTTCAGGTACTACAAGATAAAAAAATATATATAAGGTAAATTTGAAAATCTCTTCAAAAACACTTATGAGAATGTTTCATTTGAAGCTAATTTCCTCGTTAATGAACTTGACATAAGGGTGGCAACATGGTTGAGTTCTGGTAAGGACTTTCCTCCTGGCTTACAGGTAGCTGTGTTTTTGCTGTGTGCTCACATATGCTCACATGGCCTTTTCTTGGTGTGTGCACATATAGAGAGCATGCAAGTTCTCTGGAGTTTCTTTTTGTAAGGGTGGTAATCCCATCCTTAGGGTCCCATCTTTATGACCTCATTCAAACCTAACTATCTTCCAAAACATCCATCTCCAAATACTAACATGTTGGGGGTTAGAGCTTCAACACATGAATTTAGGGGGCACGGAATTCACTCTATAGCATTTACCAGTTAATTTTCAATATCGGTTAAAGGGAAATTAAGTAAAGGAGCATCACCGTTTTCCGCAAATGGTATTGAAACAATCAAATATCCATTAAGTAAAAAATAAATAAGCCACTCCATATCATGCACCATACACAAAATTTAACTTAAAATATGAAACCAAAACTACAAAAATCTTTGGGAAAAAATCATAATAGGTAAATTTCGTCAACTCTGGTTAAACAAAGATCTTTTTTTTAGATATTATACCAAAACATCCATAAAGAAAAAAAATAATGAATTAGACTTCATTAAATTAAAATTTTCTGTGCTTTGAAAAAAACTAGAAGTAGGAAAAGAAAATATTTTCTTTCCACAGACTGAGAGAATAAATTTGCAGAATTATTTATCTGAAAAAAAAACATTCAATTCCAGAATATATAAGTAATTCTCAATGTCAAATTAACAAGGAAACAACTAAAGTTTTAAAATGGGCAAAAGCTTTGAACAGATATTTACCAATGAAGAGACACTGATCACAAGCACTTAAAAATTTGTTCACAATGATTAGTGATTAGAGAAATGCAATTAAAACTGAAATGAAATACCATTATACATATATTAAAATGCCTAAATTTTAAAACATTGACTATACCAAGTGCAGGAGCTGTGGAGCAAGTGGAACTTTCATATACTGCTGGTGGGAATAGCACTGGTCTTCTACTTTGGAAAACAATTTGGCAGCTTCTTAAAGTTAACCATAGGGAGCATTTGAAATTTTGCTCCCGGCATATGTTGTCAGTTTGGCTCAAATAAACTCTTATAAAAATTAAAAAAAAAAAATCAGACATATTACCTGCCATATGACCTAACCATTCTAACCCTAGGTATTTACATAAAAAAGGACATCTCATGTCCATACAAACACATATACACAAATGCTCAAAACAGTTTTATTTGTAGTATCCCATACTTAGAACAACCCAAATGTGCATCAACAGATGAATAAATAAACAAATCACAGTATAGACATACAATGAAGTACTATTCAGCAATAAAAAGAATAAAGTAGCTACATATTCAAGAGCATGGAATATCAAAATAATTATAATGAGTGAAATAAACCAAATTTAAAAAGAATGTGATTTCATTTATATAAAATCTAGAAAATGCCAGCTAATCTATAGTGACAGAAAGATTAATGGTTACCAGGGCTCGAAAGTTGGTAAGAGGCAGAGATTATAAGGGGATACTAGAAAACTCTGGGGATAATGGGTATGCTAATTATCTTGGGCATAATGATAAAATTTGAGTGTCTATAATGTCAAAAATTTTTTAAATTGCGTACTTTAAACATGTGCAGTTTACTTAATGTCAAATATATCTCAAACTATTCAAATGTTTTCAAATCCACTAAACAATCTTATAGGTATCTTGAAATAAAAGAGTCATTAAGAGAACTGCCAACTCTTCTATGGTTCATTACCCACTATTGCTTTCACCATTCTGCATTCAGGAGGCTCAGAGCTTCCTATGCTCCTATTATCAGAGCATCTGTTAATAACATTACAAGTTTTACAACTTGCTTTACCCTAGTAACTGATAACAGAATGGGTTAGCACTTCTTTGGTTAAATGGAATCAGAGGGACATGAGTGTATTAAGCTCATTGACAGTAGTAGTCATAGTCTGCAAGGTCATGGAATTTTGAACAAGTCAAGTGATAGATTACCCAAAACATTCAGGCAAGGTTAGCCAAAAGGTTCTTGTCGTTCGTGTCAATTTTGGGCTGTGTTTCAGTATCTAGTAAGTTTAGATACTTTGATTCTTAGCCTGGAAAACAGAACAAACAGAATTTCCTACCAAAGTGGTAGAATTTTATGATCAAGCATATAATCACAAGCAGGAAAAAGGAAGACTGAAAGACAACATCAGGCCCAAGACTTCACAGCTGAAAGAATTTGCACTTTTTTTTTTGGTGGTGGTCAATCTTTGAGAAGAAGCACATGGAGGTTATGGGTGAAGGCTTTTAAACAGTGATCAGGTGGACAGTACAAAGGTGGAGAAGAGACACTTTCTCCTCCAGTAGTCGTTTCTGGCAGTAAAATAAACTAGAGTTCTCCAGATGTTTCTCAGGCATATGTTACCTTTTTCTTCTACAAAAGGAAGTTGGTGACACCATGCTGATGATATTATTCTCTACTTTTGCCTTTTTCTGAACAATGTCATTAAAAAGTAAATTTGGAATTCTAGGTAAATTAGTTTTAATACTTATTAAAGAAATAACACAAATAAAATAATATGCATATTTTACATAGGTGTTTATTCCTGCACTGCCTAAAGTCATCTGAACAGCAGTGATCCTCATATCCCATATTAGGAAATATAAGATAAACTATTAATTAAAACAGTTAAATCAGTATACCTATATGCTACAATAATATGTTATAAAATTTTAAATGTTCCTCTCTTAAATTTGTCTATTTACTCTTAGCCAAAATGTATAGTTTATTATTTAACAATGAAGCATTTAAAGGTAAACAAGACAGATTTCCTGCCCTTTAAGCACTGTGCTAAATACTTTTACATACATTATTCTCTTTGATTCTCCCAATAGCCATTATTAGTCCCATTCTACAAGTGAGTGAACGGAGGCTCAGTGAGATTAAATAACTTGCACAAGGTCAAACAGCTAGTGAGCAGATAAGCTAGGAGTCAGACCCAGTTCTCTTTGGTTCCATCATCTGCTGTTTTTTCAATCCGCCTTACTGTAGTTACGTGAAGCAATGACTAGACCCGGCAGATGGACATCATAGGGAGTTCTCAATGTAGGGAAGTTTTATTTTATAATGATCTTTGTTTCCTGCCCAAATTAGGAGAAAATCATATAGCTGTTTGGTTTTTTTTTTTTTCTTTCCTATTTCTATTAGCTCTTACTCTCCTGAGATACTCAATACATTTATCCTCTACCAATCTCCATGATTTAGATGTGAGGCTCACTTAACATAAAAATACTTGTGGTTTCATCTTGGCCGCAGACCTAATTTTCTATTGCTAAATGACATGATTTTAATGCAAATGAACCTATCCATCACACCCATTTTCCCTTTAAGTATCTGTTGAACAGTTTCTTAAGCTACTCCTTTTTCAAAACTATCCCATAGCTCAGGTCTGTGAGTATTACGAGCTTATCTATAAGCCGGTATAATGGTATACCAGTATACTGACTGTTCTGTTTTTTAGAATATTTCTGAGTTTCTGAGCTTAGCGATGCCCTCAGCATCAGTGGCTGACAGTTGCCTGCTACACAGATGGCTGACTGCCTCTCTCACTGTCTACTCAACAACATCTTTGCTGCAAACCTGTTCCCCATATGGGAAACATGTTGGTTTGAAAAGGAACATTTTTCACAAACATTCCATAAGAAGACTACAGGTTTTCTACCACCCCCATCCATATGCACTTATTTTCTTTAGAAATTTGGGTTTGCTATCCTGAAGAATTATAATTTTTTTTTTTTTTACTTTAAGATTTTTGAGTTTGTGGTACCAAACAAAAATTATCAAGAACTATAAAACATGTACCTGAAGTTAACTTTTACACTTATGATTTTTTAAATTATAAAATTTTAAAGTAACTATAATTTTTTTTAATGTATGAAAGGAAAAAAAGATGTTTCTATGTTTCTAGACTTACCCAAGAATAACGAGAATTTAAGATATTGGAAAATAACAGATTTTAGAACTTTTGCTAATATAAGTTGTATATATTTTGTATCCCTCTTAAATTCCTACATCTTCCATCCATACACTGTTATGAGGCAACCTCTGCTGTCCTTGTTGCTGTGTACCTGATAAGCACTGAGGATATTAAACAAGTCGTCACACACCTGGGAGTATCATAGACTATATTTATTTTTAATTCCATTTCGACTGTTAACTTTATTCAAAAGAAGACTGGGTAAATTATTCTGTTACAAGTTACAAAAATTCATTAATTTTCCACTTGCTAAAGCAGACTGAATCATTAAGAATTGGAATATAAATCTTGTAATTTCTCCTTCTAGCAATATCTAAATATCCTGAAAAGAGATGCTTAGCCAAATGATTTTCTTTAAAGTAGCAAGACTATATGTGTTTGTGGAAATGGGAAATTTTAGGTGATTGATGAGATACTTTATATTTATAGTTTTTATTATTCCTTGCAGGGTTCAGAAAGTAGATTATATATCTCTGGGTCTCCCCTAAGAGTGGAGTTGTATATACTTGTAGGCAAAAACCATAGGAGAAAAGTGGTCTTTGCTAACATTTTAATTACTTTTTTGAATGCATTATTTTCCTTTCAAATCAGTTCCTCTGTTAAAAATACCTTTATTTCCTTAGTAACTTTTAAACTTAGGCTACCTCAGTCATAACTCTCCCGTCTCTATATTTGGGCACCACATTTTATGGAATGTTCTTTCACAGTTTTTCTCATATTCATTCCTTTCTCTTATCACTGTTCTTACCATGATGCAGATCTTTTCTTTACTTGTATCTTATGCTGTTAGATTCGTTTTCTCATTCATCATGTAGTAATACATCACAAACATCACAACCCTAGGCCAGGCAAGTAAGACTCTTGCTCTGGGCTGAGCTTTAGCTGGTCGCATTCTGGCCCTTCTCTGTTTTATCTCTGCAAAGGAAAAGTAATCTTCAGGATCAGGGCAATATACTGGATATGCCCACCTGGAGCCTGTACATTCCCTTCTAGACTATCTTTCAGGAAACAGATTAACGGAGACAGGGTGGTAATATGGAGAGACATTTATAATTTTAAGTTGCGTGATCAGCACAGTCCTCAGTGAGGAAGTGACATTTGAGCAAAGATTTGAAGGAGATGAGAGAATGAGCCACAAATATCTTATGAGGAAAGAATATCCCTGTTAATAGTCTCACCAAATCTTCTTGATACTGTTGATAAACCAACCACTGTATGTCCTTTTCATCTCTGAACCTCAGCAGAAGTTGCCATTCTACCTGGAAAGCCTGTTCATATACCTGTTACTGTGCCTTTAAATGTTTAAAAGCCAGCATTGTGGGGGAGGGGAGAAGAAAAAACAAAACACACCAAAAAAACCAACTCTGGCAATTACCAGTTTCTGTGGTACGAATGCTCCCACCATAACCAAGTTACCCATGTGATGGCCCTGCATGTGGAGTGGAGAGGAAGAGATGTTCAAAATTAGCTCTCACAGCTGCTATGAGGAAGCTCCGGCGTTGCACTGCACTTGATTTATTTCCTCTCACAAAGTGTCACCTATTTAAATCTCCCTCTGCCTTTTAACTATCATCCCATTATAGGTTTGATACACTTCTTCTGCTCTCCAAACGTGCACTATATTCTTACCTCTATCACAGCATTTTCATTTTCTGTCTGCATATTTATCCAAAAATTTAAGCATTTTAGGCAATTATCATTTTGACATCGATGGAGCTTAGCATACTCTCTCACATAGGTGGAACATATATTTTTTCAAGTCACTGAGTTTAGTAGGTTGGTGTTATTTTGTTCTTTTGAAATTTTTACTTCCAGTATTTAATGATATTAAAGAATTTGTTGATAATTTTATAGTGATAATGCCATCATTATAAAGATTAAAGGAGTCATTACATTTTAGAGATTGACAAATATTTGCAGATAAAATACATGGAGTCTGGATTTGTTTCAGAATAATCCAGGGGAGTGGTTAGTGAGGGAGGGAGAATATGGATGAGAAGAGATTGGTCAGCATTTGGTCATTGTTGAAACTGAGTGAGTGACAGGTACACTATCTTTTTTTTATTTTTCTCTCTTGCTCCCTATGTATATGATTGACATCTTTAATAATAAACTAAATAAATTCATTCTAATTAACTTATTTTGAGATTGTCATAAACTGTACTTCTGAGCTAGGTACCAAAATTATTCTTTGCAGTCATTTGCATAAAAAATTGTATTGAACATGGGGCTGCATTTCAATAGTTGATTCTTCAAATCATTTTTATTTAGCAACCACTAATATTACTACTTTAATACTTTATTTACTTTTCACTCCTAAATGCTAAGGAAATATATTATACAATTGACTAAAAAAACAAAAACAACAAAGCATCATGTGATCCAGAAAATTTGGAACAGGCCCAGATCATAATAGGCTATGGAGTTCTTTGTTGATTTAAATAGTGTTAGAGGTTTTTCTTTCATATTTGCATGTTTAACTGACTTTTCTTAAAAAATAGTCAGGAAATTGTTCATGTAAAATTACCACTTTGAGTTTTACAAAAGTGATTCTCTGACAGACTCAAGGGTAAGATTTATGAAAAGCAAGTATAAAACAAAATCTGTTTTTCAGTGGCTGCACATACCTACCAAGTGTGTTTCGCCTAAAGAGTTCTAGGATGGATGTGAAATTGCCTAGGAAATTAGATGTAGATTTATTTTGCGTGAAACCTGAGTGTAAAAAAAAAATATGTTTCAATCTAGCAATATTAGTAAATATTGCTTCCAGTATAAAGAAACAAAGCAGGTCTCCAGGGACTGGAAAATCAGTGGGTAACAAATGAAGATCTTTTATTGCTTATTTTCTTCTATCTGTGTTGAATTTTAAATAACCATTTTATATTTAAAATCTATGTTTGCATAAATATACAATAATGAAATCCCTTTTGATGTTGATAAATTATAAAGAAACCCGCTGAAAGAATATAGACAAGACTTTGTTTAGGGAATCTCTCTAAGGTAGCAGTCCCAACATTTTTGGCACCAGGGACCCGTGCTCCTATGAGAATCTAATGCCTGGTGAGCTGAGGTGGAGCTGAAGTGGTGATGCTAGCACTGGGGAGTGGCTGCAAATGCAGATGAAGCTTCCCTGGTTGGCCCACTGCTCACATCTACTATGTGGCTCAGTTTCTAACAGGCCACAGACCAGTACTAGACCATGGCCCAGGGGTTAGGACCCCTGCTCTAAGGGATATGGCTGATTGGAATATTAACTTGTAGAATAGCCCAATGTTATCAAAAGTTCCTTAGAAAATATTGGTAACACATTTAAAGTGCTTGATAGGCTCTGATTTGTAAAAAGAAGTAGTGAAGTTTTCTTACTACTGCAATATTTGATGAAATGCATTTCATTTACATAATACAGTGAAACTAATATCTGTTTAACTAAGATGCTTTCAAGACATATAAAATAAAACTTATAGCTCCAAATTTTATTACCTTTATTCATTTACTGAAAATAATAAGCAAGACCTGATTCTACTTAAGGACTCAAGTTTGAATTATCTATTGCCTTCAGAGGCATTTTTATTTTTTATTTTTAGTTTTTGATGTACTTTTCATTTCTATAAGTAATTTTTTAAATATACAGAACAATCCTAATTACTGTAGAAAAAGCAAAAGAAATATTAAATGATCATTAGGCTGTAATAGTTAATAATTACTGCAGGTAAGATCCACTCAAGGTGGTTAAAATCAGTGGGTGAAACTTTGAAGTGAAATACGATATTTGCATAGCCTCAAATTATTTTCCTCAAAATAGTCATTAACTACTGTAATAGTGTTAACATGTTTATATAAGCTTTTTGGTAAGCAAATGTAATCTGAATGTCATAGGTAACCATTAATTGCAATGCCTTTTTTGCACTAATGTGTTCTATTAGGATAGGTTATCAGTTTTAATTGGCTCTTATTGAAACATAAGAAATAAATGGTAAGTTGCTAATAATTAAACCAGTTTATTTTTACCTCTCATAAGGTAGTTTAAGAAAATGTCCATCTGTGAAAATGACAAAGCAGGGGGGAAACTTCTCGCTCCCTTGCTACTTCATCCTGGTTGAAATGCCTGCTAGGTTTTTATAGGTGCATAACAAATTACCACATATTTGGTGTATTGAAAAACAACACCTATTTCTTACAGTTCTGTAGCTCAGAATTCCTAACAAACTCAGCTAGGTTTTCTGCTCAGGGTTTCTAAGGCTGCAATCTAGATGTTGATGCTGCTGGGTGCTTATTGGAGTCTCTGGGGAAAATGTTGCTTCAAGATCTTTGAGTTCTTAGCAGAATTCAGTTCCCGAAAGTTGTAAAACTAAGGTGGTTGTTTTCTTGTCAAATGGTTCTCTCCATCTTTAAGTCAGCAAAGATGCCTGTTTTCTTAGAATCTCCCTCATTTCCCCTTCTGTTACCAGTTGGAGCAAACTCTTGGTTTTTTAAAAAGATTGTGTGATTAGATGAGGGTACACTCCAAGTTCTAAGATCAACTATGCCATATAACAGTCTATTCACTGGAGGAATATTTTATCATATTCATAGGTTCTGGGGGGGTTGAGGAAAGGATATCTTCGGGGCGCCCTTTTAGAAATTCTGCCTACCACAGTAACATCCTGTTAATCGTTAGAGTTGTGCCTCTTATTTAGTTTTGTTTCTGTCATGTGGGCGAACAATTTGAATGGAGATAAGATGGTTCTCTCTGCATAAGATGGTCTTTTAGGCATTGCAAACAATATGGCACATCACACTAATTTCCATTAGTGGGCTAAACAGTCTCAGGTTGTATCAGATCTTTTTTTTTTTATTTCGGAGAGATTTAAGCATGAGGAAACTACATTGAAATGAATGTTCTAAACAAAATAATTAGGATGGTTTCATTGTGTAATCAAATTATGCATTTAAGTGGTGATATGAAAGGATTGAAGGAACAAACTTAATGTGTATTCCTGGAATTTTTGAAGTATGCTTGTGGTACAGCAATCCCAAATGTGCATAATAATTAGCTGATCAGATATTTCCTGTACAGTTTGGAAAAATGGGGTGGATTCGATGTGGCTGTTTTACTACTTCTAGCCAAACACCTCCTTGGGTTACTAGCAGTTGCCATTAGGATTGTAAATGAACGTGCATTTGAGAGCATAAGCCCTTACAATTTTCTTGAGACTCCTATATTAAACTCAGTTTGTTTTCTCCACTGTTGTTCAGACTTAATTAGTAAGCCAATTAGCCTTTATTGTGCCTCAGTTTCATCTATTATGGAGGATGATTCAGTTAGGGTATGACATAGATTGTATGTTTTAAGTGAGAATATTTTATATAACCTCTTTAAATTTGTTTTCCTGTATTTGCATGGTTTAGTAACAGTCTGAGACATATACTGAATTTTATTTAAATAGATAATATTTCCTATGCTTGTCATATTTGGAGAATAGATTTGCTGAGTACTAAAATTTGAAGGTTAGTAGACTAAAAATAATTTTTGTGTGTGTAATATTCCTCAGGAAAATATAACTTGAAAAAAATCATAGTTCTGACATAAAGCTAAACCTAAAATATAGAGAACTTTGCACCAATTTATAAGTAACACAAATTGAAAATCCAGTTTCTATTGTAAAAACAATTTACTCACTTAAATCACCTGCAAAATTCTTTACTAGTGAATTACAAGGTGAAGTAGCCTTAGAATTCAGAGAGGACAGCAAAAGTGTGGGCTCTGGAGTCCTGGTTTTGAATTTCAATTACTAGAGATGTGAATGTGAATAAAATATGTTTTCTGTAAAATGGGATGACAATTATAATGCCTTAGGGAGTGTGAGTGTTCAAGAGGACCTCGGATATAAAGCACTGTTGGGATCTACTGACACCGATTTAACCTTTATTATTAGAAAGACACAATAAATACTTAATTAGACCATTAAGAGGTGAAGGTACTATCATAATGAATTTGGGAGGTGGAGAGTGAAAGTTTGTTAATCTTAGTAGAAATAAAGATGTTTCTGAAATCTGTCTTAAAAGAATTGGTCTGAATTACTCTGTTATCCTTTACCAGTTGCTTTTATCTTTCCTTTTGCCGGAGAAAATTATTTTAAAGTGAAAGAAGTGTGATCTAGCTCTGAATACTTAAGTAGCTTAGATGTTCTGGCATTAGTATTTTATATGAAAGTAGATTATTTTGAAGATATATAGGTGAAAGAAAAGAAAATCATTGGGAAAGCAAATCTCAAAAACAAAATATAACCCTGAGTGTATTAATGGAAAAGGAATTATATATTTTACCTTTAAAATTACCTCTAATCATAGATACCGTGAATGGATGACTGGAATAATTATTTGATTCAAAGCAAAATGTATTAATGCCTACCCTGTTCAGAGAGTTCTGAGAAGAAATTTTTTTCTTTGTTTTAAATTATGCAAATAATTATGTCTGCTTATTACTTCCATTTGTTAGAGTAGGTGTTGCCTTAGTCTAGATCATGACAAAAATGGGGCATTTTGGAGGCATCTTAAGAAATCCAACTGTGAGATGTTATTGGAGAGTTCTAATACATTGGAATTTAATCTGTTATAGTTTTAAACTCTGAAAACTATAGATTCTCTTCCAAGAAAAAAGCCCGTATATAGAAAATTGTGCATACAGTTGAGGGACTCACATTCTTAAATCTGCTAGTGAAAGATCAGGTTAAAAACTCCTACTGTTACAGAAATGAACTTGCTGCTATTTTCCAGCCAAATTGAAGAGATGCTACTTAAGAAGCACTGTGTGATGCATATTGAAATATTTGAAAAGAAAATGGGAAAAAAATTTACTTAGGGATATGTTTCTTTAGTGTAGATTAGTGGAAGAAATGTTTTGAAGATGTTGCAAATAGTCTTGTAGTTTGATTATGATTGACACGATGATTGAAATATTTTAGAATTCACCCAGATCCCTATAAAAACAAATTTATACAACCATTTCTACCTTTGCTAGTTGTGGTTCATATTCCTTTTTTTCTTTCGCATTTATCAATAATACTACTAACATATTTTTCTCATTATTTGCTACGCTAATTATTTTCTATCTTTAAAACTTAGTCACTATACATTAATTCATACTCATCATACCTGGCGTGCTCACTCTTGAACACTCATTCTCATATTCTCTCTCCTATGCATGTAAATGCATACACACACACACACACACACACACACACACACACACAGACACAGGCAGAGCTTTCATTTTTACAATGCCAGTATTTTCCCATTATATCTCCGCTGCTTAAATATTTGAGCACTAGAACCAAAGCAAACCCCAGCACAATCGCTGCATTTGAATTAGAGTGTGTTCTTTGGTTCTGCTTTATGCTTATCTTTTTCTTTATCTATGATTATTGACTTTTGGCCACTTGATTCTGCTAGCATTCACTCATTCTCAGTTTTTAAAGTGGGCTGCCCGGCCCTACACTAACTGTGCTCATTCCTCACCATGCCTACCCATCCAGTCTTTGGCCACTCCTCCCTCTGTAGCCAAGCTGGCCTCCTTTGATATTTCTTGGACACACCAGGCTTCCTGGATTTTGGGACATTGCTCTATGTTATTTGCTCTGTCTGGAATGTTCTATACCCACATATGTTTAATTTCTCATCTTCATGTCTTTGCTCAATTCTCACCCTTTCAGTGATACCTGCCCTGACACACTATTTAATTCTGTCCTTGCTCTCACAGACTCAATTGTCTTATTCCCAAGCTTTTTATTCTACTCTTTCTATTTTTCCTTCAGACATCACATTTTGATAGATTTTATAGTTTTGTTCATTGTCAACCCCTAACCATGGCCCCCCTCAACTACCAAAACCATACAAACTAGACTGCGAGCAGTGTGAGGGAAGAAGGCAGAGACCTGTCTCATTCATTCACTGACAGAGCCTAAATTTCTACAACAGTGCCTCAAGTAGCTACTTAATGAATATGCCTTAAAATATTAAATGAACATCTATTATGTATTCAGCATTGAGTCAGTTGCTAGATGCAGAAATGAAACATACTGGCCTGTTATTCTATATGGCTTGCAACATAAAAGGGAAAATAAGCAAATGCCATCTCTTGATTCAACAGCATCTATGGGTACATTGGAGATATGATTCTGAGCAAAACCCAATTAGGATAGAGCCCTCACGTTGCTTAGAATTTAATGGGTGATCAGGCTTACTCTAATGTTAAGTATATTCTGACTAGTGATGTGTTCGTATCTATATGTGGGTGTGAGTGGGTAAAGGGGGTCAGAGTGATTCCTGAGTAGGCAGCCCTTGGAAGCTGGGAATCTGTGAGGTATATTTAGTGGGGAAGAATGTTCCAGACGATGGTAGCAGCATCTGTGCTTAGTGGCTGTAGGGTCTCAGTATTCATTCCCAAACTTAGTGCCTTACTTTTTGGCTCTTGTCACCGATACCTTATGTAGTATCTGGCTCTATATCTGCTGTGAGAACTCCTATTCAAACAGAAGTCCTAGACTGTAGCCTTTAAATGTATTTTTTAAATCCACTTCATGTTTAAAAGCATTATAACCAAAATTTAAAGCATTTTCACATTAACATATCTGTCTACTCTTAAAAATCTTAAAATGAATAGCACTGGTCAACAGCCTCCTGTGGCCACAGCCTACTGGTAGGAAACATGCTCTCCCATTACCTCGGTCACCATCCTGCCTGGACCCTGCAGGCTTCTATATTTGTAAATCTTCAATTGAGACTGGAACCAACTCTTTCCTCCCAGTCAGTACTTTCCTCTGTTATGTTGCATTTTCCCCTTTCTTAACTGCGTTCCATATATTCCCTGTGAAAACAAAGTAGAAAGAGTAGGTTACTCGCTTCACCACTAGCTCCTCCCTTTGAGTAGAAAGCAGTTAGCATAATATTTCATGTCAAAACTCCCTGTGACCACGTTCTCTTAATCCTGACCTCTAGGAGATAATGCACGTGTGTATGCATATATAGATATATTAATGTAATATTCGTATAATTTTATTTTTAAATTTAAAAATAGAAAGGATTTATAGCAAAATTAAAATGAACTCCTAAGAAGGCAATTGAAGTTTGTTATATATCTCACTGCACTGTAGAATCATAAGTTTGTAGTGCTATTGTTATTAGTTCATTTATAATGACCGTTCCAGGTTAGGAACAGTTAAAGGTTTAGTAAGCATTATCTCAGTTAATCCTTACAACTTTGGGATAGATCTTATTACCTACATTCTGTATATTAGGAGGCTGAGCATTAGACAGAATAAATCATACTGCCCGAAGTTACATACCTAGAAAATCTAGAATTTAAATTTGAACCTGGCTTATATGATATAGTTCCAAGCAATCCTTTCATTCCAGGCAGAGAAGAGGCCTGATTTTTAAAAATATATTTATGCCTATTTAGCTATTAATTAATAGTCATATCACTGGTAAACACATCACTGGTAAACATTGCTTTATTTACTTGCTTTGGGGGAAAGAAGGTAAGAATAATTTCTAACTTGTTTTTATTATCTGCTATTTTAAGTTCTATAGGGCAATTGTTGAATATTTGATGAGGCACTATTCAGTGGAAGATATGAGTGTTCTTTAGAATTTTTTTATTAACAATATTTATTAAATGGAATTGCTGTGTTGATGAGTATTTGTTTTACAGACTTAACCCATTTCCCATTTACCCCAAGTATATTCACCAGTGACACTTGCGGCTGCAGTGTTTACACTGAGATTGTTGTAGCTGCCAGCCCCCGATAGACACACGGACCACCAGAAACCAGTGAGTTATAGGAAACACACTCTTATTTCAGCCAGCTGGGTCTGCCAGGGGTACGAGATCTCAAATTAAGCAGCCCCGAAATGTAGAGGTACAGGGTTTTTAAGCCCTAAACCCCATTCTTCATTCTGTCTGAACACAAAAGTCTATTTTTCTTCTATTTACTAACTGTCAACCAATAGGTCAGTTGTGCAAGCAGGGGTAGAGAAGCAGAAAGCTTATTGTTGGAATGTTATGTTTTCATGGGTGACAGCCTATGTTCCCATGGGCAATAGCCAAACAGTAATTTTCCAGCCAGCACAAGATAACTCGTGGATTACAGTCCTAACCTTACCCCCAAAGTTTGCCACGCAATATCTCACTTTTATTATTATTTTCACATTGCTCTGGTATATCGATAGTCTTTGGAAACAAATGACATCATTCTATTTATAGCATTCTGTTTTTAGTAATGGTATTTCCATTTATGAAATATAGTATATCTTGATCCCTGAAAATGTCAAATCCTAGAAAATGTAGCATTTCTTTGCATGATGTTAACATCGTTTTCAACAGTTGTTAGCCAAAGATTCATTTGATGAATAAAATTTCTGTATACATTTTTGTTACATTAGGATTAGAGACAAGTTCTGTTTAGAAATGACTCTAAAACAGTCTTTATATTTTATTTTCACATTGAAAACCAGTCAATTTGCTTTAGCCTTAAAGAGTTGGTTTATATAAAATTAAATTAATGCTAGCAGGGAGCTGCACTTTTTTTTTTTTTCTAAACGAGAAATGGGTTAATGATTCTATGATAGGCTTCCTTGATAAAACAACCCAAATGTAATCTAGTTAATGCTATGATATCTTATCAGTTTTGCATTTTGTTTTCTTTACTACTTTAATTTTACACTTTACTCATACATTTAATTAGATTAAATCCAGCTCACTAACATCTTCCAAAAATTGATTCTTCTATAAGAGGACTTTGTTTTCTTGTCAGCTCTTTGATATCTTAACAAGATTAGATATCATTACATCCTAAAGCTAATTATTTTATGAATGGAGTGATTTTCAGGCTTCTGGCATATGAATACAGATTGCTAATGGTCTTTTAAAAATCAAAATGTATTTTGAAGGCACTATAATTATTGCTATTAATTTTGGAGATGCTAAGTCACTGTACAACATAATGCTTTGTTCTTTGGAACACAAAAATAGAAATTATAAAACTAAAAACTGTCTATAAAAAGTAAGCCATCCTCGTTTTTATTTAAATAGGCATCAGTACCATTATTATATTGAGCAGCTATCATATAGGGTATCAAAATTAAATATATAAATTTTGGTTTAGTTCAGAAAAATTATATGTAATTGCAAAGTTAAAAAGGAGAAAACTCTAGCGGGTTAATTCCATGTGTACTGAAAATTTATATTTAATAACTGAGGCTATAATCATTTCTACTCCGAGAAGGTATCTCAAATGTATTTAATTATGATAATTTACCTTTCACAAAAATAAGGTTTTTGTAGCCCTTTGTTCCTTATTAAGTCAGTTTCCACAATTCCTTCTAATTACATTATGTATTCATGAATCTTGGGTAAACATTCTTATTACTTACTATGAAACTGCCCCTGAAATACTGAGGGAAGTTTTCTACAAGGATATAATGTGTATTCAGCTCTGTTGTTAGAGAGGCATAACTAATTTTTAAGAATATTTTGACAGTCTTTATATTCTATCAATATTTATTAAGCACCTTCAAGATCCAGATATTGCATAAACTTAGAGGAAATAATATAAAGAGTGGGGAAAGGGGATGTAAATAGATGTGTAAAAGTAAAATAGACTGTGCGGAGCTTTGATAGTTTGATATCATGAGAATACTTAGGAGAGCACCTAATCCAGTTCAGGTCAGAAAACAGGAAACTGGAAAGAAAAGATGATACCTAAACTGAGTATTAGAGAAGATAAACAGTATTTTACCTCTCTACTCCCAAAACATAAGTGAGTATAATGGGGGGATGAGAAAGTCTTCAAATGACCCGAGTATCTAAATAAAAAACCATTGAGGGGCTATAATTAGCTGATTCTGTGGATGCCTTAAAAGCATTAAGCAAAATGTAAAGATAGTGAGAATGAGATGGAGAAAGTGAGTCATTTCAACAGAGAAACAATAGGGAAGTTTAACCAAAAAATCCCAATCAACTTAATCTTCCTCAATTATACTTCTTAAATTTTTTTTAGCAAGTGACAAGGTAAGAAAAGAGAAAGATTATAAAATTACTTATAATTTTATAATTATCTATGCCTTCTGCACAGATAATTATGGAAATCTATAGTTACAGATTCCAAAGAGAATCTGTTCATTAAATTACAGCATAATTTTATAGTTCTTAGTTGGCTTTCAGTTATAGCTACCAATAGTAGTAGGAGCTCTTTCGTGTGTGTAATATAGAAAGAAAAATGGTAGAAAATTTGGAAGACTTTACTTAAAACAGTGTTCTTCCAAATTATTCTGAAAGACATGGCTTTATAATGAATCACTATTACAAAACTGTGATCATTAATTCACAAGAGGCAAATCAAGGAAGAGGTTTTTCTCTTGTGATAAGCCTTGGAAAGACTATTTGTTTCCAATATAATTCTCTAACAATGATGTCACTATGTCACACAGGATTTTGATACAGACCTGTAATTGTGGATCCTTTTTTTCTATATATTTTTTTCTTTAAAATGATTGTAATCCTGGAAGGAATAACAAGGTAGTGGTTGGAAAAGGGAAGTAAGGTGGGGAGATGTATATGAGAACTAGAGGAGCTAGATAGAGCACATAAAATTCAAAGGATATACCAGTTTTTACCATATCAATATAAAAATTGACATAGGATCACCTTTAAGATGTTACCTTTCATAATGCCTTAGATACTAGGAATGTTGCTTTTGGAACCACATACCTCACATAGAATCCTGGCTTGTCACTTAATAGTCATGTAGACCTAGGTTTACCTCTTTCTGTGAGCCTCCTTTTCCTCATCAGGAGTAATGAAAATATGAGTACTTCTCTCATTAGTAGAGAATATGGTAGAAACAATAATGCTTGCAACACATTTGGCATGGGCCTAGCATATATATGTGCTGCTTCTGCTACTGTGAATGGTGTTATGATCATTGTTGATGATAATGAAGACCTACTCACAGGGGAACAAGGAGGGCCTTCAAGAAGTCGAGTAAACCAAAAATCTCAGCGTCGCTTCCAGATGCATTCAGCCGTGGGAGAATGGACTGCTAATGAATTCAGTGAAGGGTAGTGCTTCCCGCCCTGAATGCTCTCAGCCTTCTCACAGCAGAGTGAAATAAAAGCCAAATAAATAGGCCATATAGAAATCCCCTTTGGTGTGATGCCAAGGAAGGGCTTACTAATGCTGTATTTTAGTAGTTGGTTTTATTTTTACAGATTCTGTTGCTATCCCGAGGGAAGAGTTAGCATGAGTTAAGAATCAGTGGAGTTTGGACTATTTTCCTAGTAGCGTTAATGGAACACAGAGTTAGAGACATTCCCACCTGTCTCTGCAGTGGTGAAAGATGTGCGTTTGTCACATGTCAGGATACATCTGATGCATGGTCTTTATGGTGTAACCATATTTTTGTTTTTCTGCAAAGTTAGCTGTCCTTTGTCATACCAATAAATTATATGTTATGGCTTTATTGTTGATCCAAGTTCAGCTAAAATGAGCCCAGCCTGAATGGATCCCTAACCTTGGTTTTCTAAAAACTCCTGGAAACTGAGCAAGAATCTTCTTTTATCCCTCTAAGAGGAAATAGAAACATTTTTTGCCAAGAAACTACTCACTTTATGTGAAATTATGGGTAAAATGAGAACATTTTCCCAGGACGAATTGTTAAAATTGCTTTGTTGTCTTCATATTGTCTATAGTGTTAACATCTGTGAATCACCTTTACTTTAATTTTTTCTCACCTCTCATTTATAGCTGCTTTAGTATTCACTGGGATTATACCAAAACAAGTGAAAAATTAAGTTTCTTACGTAAAGAAACATAGCTTGAAGGAAATGATATTTTTAATGCTGCTTATTCTTGGTGTTTCTGCTCTGTCACCAGAACATATTTATTAGAGGTTGTCTAAAAAATTTTAAGGTTTCTTTGGTCCAGGCAATTTGTTGGATATATGCATACTTAGAGGATTTGGATATCTTAGAGGATTTGGATGTTCATATACATGTCATTCATGTTGATGAATGTGTCTTCTTAGCTTAGTTTTAATATTTAGAATTTGTATCAGTGTCTATCTCTGCATTTCTGCAATAATTCTGGAAAAAGGATAAAAATTTATAAGCAAATTTATTTTTATTTTTCATTCCTGCCTTAATTTGATAATAAAATACCACTTTCAAAAGCTATTGCTGTATCTCTAATACTGTTTACACTTTGGAGAGAGGTGTCCAATTTACATTTCATTGTCACAATATTTTCTGGCTTGAAAAATATTAATGTACATTGATTTGACATAGTTAATACAACTATACTACATATTTTATAAATTCTGTTTAGTCCATTTAACATGCATGGACCTTTTTTGAGGAAGGACATCAGTATTACATGGAACCTTTCTTAAAGTCCTACTCATATTATAGAGATTTACTTAAATGCAAAGAAAGAAAAAGTTCAGGTTTCCAGAAATACAACAGCATACTTAATAACAGCAATCGAGTAATGAACATTCAAATCATTCCTTACTAGGCCAAGTACTTCTCAAAATAATATATCTATTGACTCTTTTATTCTTCAGAACAACCCTATAAAGTAGATAGTCATTTTATCAATAAGACAGTTGAGGTGCAGAGAGGTTAAAATATCTTGCCCAAGGTCACCTAGCCACCGGTTTCCCGAGTCAGAATTAAATTGACAGTGTTTGTGTTAGTTTCCTATTGCTACTGTAATAAATTACTTTAAACTTAATTATTTAAAATGACACAAATTTATCATCTTATACTTCTGGAGGATAGAAAGAAAAAATGGGTTTCACAAGGGTAAAACTGGGTTTCCGACAGTGCTAAATTTCTTTTGGAGGTTCTAAGGGGGAATCCATTTTCTTGCCTCTTACAGCTTCTCACAGCTTACAGTATTCCTTTGCTTATGACCCCTTTCCATCTTCAAAGCTAACAATGGCCAGTCCACTCTCTCACATCACAGTGCTCTAACACACTCTCCTCTTTCTCTTTAGTCCACTTTTAAGGACCCTGTGATGACATTGGTCCTACCTGCCTAATCTAGGATAATCTCTTATTTTAAAGTCAGCTGATTTAAAACCTTAATTCCATCTGCTGCCTTGATTTCACTTTGCCATGTAACATAACATTCACAGGTTCTGGGAGTAGAATGTGGACATCTTCTGGGGAAGCCATTATTCTGCTCATCACAGGGTCATGTACTACGCAGGGTCATTTTTTTTTTTTTATTTAATTGAAGCTTGTGATTAAAACACACAACCATTTTCAGTGTCTCCAATGTATTTCAGCTAACTAGGAGAACACATTTATTTTGTTAGAAAGCAGAACTTGAGACCCAGATTCCTGTGAATGCGACTTATCTAAGAAGTGTTGCCAGGAAAAATAGATATGGAAATGAAGAAATGAGATAAAATGGACGAGGAAGCCAGACAAGGATGTACTACCAATCAAAATCATAGAGAATGTAATATAGGCTCAATCCTGCAGGGAAAGCTCTGGAAACAGTGTAGGTCATACCTCAGAGCTGCACTGCACTGACTGAGGATGAAAGGACTGGCATATTTACTCCCTTACACTCCAGTCATTGGTTAACACTATCCTCTCCAATGAAATCCCCAGGCATTTTCCTCTCAGTATAGAATATAGATTCCAGTTGCCTGAAGGCATTCCCCCCAAAAGATCAGCTTTGGATTAGGGGAGCAGAAGTGCATTATGATTCCACGTGCATCACAATGGTAAAAGAAACCCAAGGGGAAATGGGAGAGCACTAAAAATGTCTGCTCCAGTATTGAATTGCTCCGATCCACCTACTTATTTTTCCACTTCATATTATACATTATGTAAAAACATTGCCACCAAAAAAATTGTTCTTCCCTTTATTTGCTCATAGAAATGAGACGCTACAAAAATAACTACAGACCCAGCCATCTAGCAATAGGCATTCACTTATTTATTCATGAAATTATTTAAAATACCTATTGTGTATGTAACTCTTTGCCAGGTGTGTTGTATAAAAATAGCTAGCCCCTTCCTTTGAGATCTCGATATAAAGAAGATTGTTCAAACAAAATCAGATAAAAATCAGATAAAATTCAGCATTATATAAAATGATTCAATCAGTTATTTCTCTAGTTTGAAAGATAACAGCCAGTGCGGTGTGAGAAAGTTCAATGATATCTTCAGGTATAAAATAGTTATCCTAATACTTACCTCAAGGGACATTTGGTGAAGATTAAATGCATTAATGCATGTGAGCGTTATTGTCATGGTGCTTGGAACAAAGTAACTTCGCAGTGAAGTTTAACAGGATCTAATTTAGCTGAACCTTCATATTTAGCTCAAACTTGGTCTATATTTTACATAGATGGAAAAATATTTGTATATTATTTAGAAGATGTGATAGCAATATTAACTAAGAAAGATTAAATGAGTTTGAAAGCCCTATTTTTTTCTTTATACAAAATAGCATCAGGGTGATCATTAGTTAAAAGTCATCAGTTAAGTCATTAAAATGCAAATACTAGAAAAACAAGTCTAAAGAAAAGTTAAAATCAGCTCTTAATTCTGTGACCAAATGATCTATTTTCTCTCATGACTTACACACACACACACACACACACACACACACACACACACGCGCGCGCGCACACACACACACACATGTATAGATATCTATATATATATATATAGATAGCTGATAAATTATTTTAGCTTAGAATCAATAACATTCTAACTCAAATTTAAAATTAAACATAAACCAACCTACTTTTTAACCGTCCTGCTCTGAACAAATGATTAAATCATGGCTGTGTTTTCATACTTTTTTTAGTATTTTTTTTTTTAGGTATATGTGAACACATTAATTTCATACTAAATGTCATTTTAGCAGCCAAATGGATGATGAAGTAATAGATAAAATAAATGCTCTGAAGGAATGGTTTAATGATGATATTTTAATTGTTAAAGAACATTCTATAAAGTGAGTTAGGAAGTTCTTTGAGGCATTTAAAAGTTTATGTCACTTTATTTCTTTAATAAGCCTCAAAGTATCGTGTCCAGACCAAAACACACTCAGTTCCTTCTAACATTACTTAATTTTTTACCTGGTAAACTGACAGTTACCATTTGCCAAGGTCCTGCAGTTCTTCATGAAAAAGAACATATTTTTGTACCCTGGAGAGCAGGAAAAGGAAGTCATTAATAAGATCATCTCTGTTGAGTCTTTGGACATTGTCTTGATAATTTTTTAATATGACATGGAAAAATACCTCAAAAGAGGGAATATATGTCTAGTGTAAAGAGGTAGACTAAATAATATCTGAGGGTTCTTTCCAACTCTGAAATTCTAAAATATTTTCTTCCTTTATGATATAGTTTAAGATTTGAAAACCTCTGATTTTTTTGTGAGCTGAGACAGATTTTCATATTAATTTTCCCTAAATTTATAGTGTTACCAAACCAATATAACAAAGGCCTATCGACCTTTTGGATTTAACTCTTCTATGAACCCATTTGCGATCTTTTAATTTTTAGAATCCAACCACCAATGTGCAATATTTTTCTTTGTTTTTTTTTTTTTGGAAGAATATAAACTCTAAATAAGTATTTTTAATTTTAAATGAATCCAAAGGTTGGATTCATTTTCATTTGCTCTGTAGTGATGGTATTTTTTAAAAAACTAGATAGTAAATGCCAAGGACAACCAAATGAAGGTCACAGAGATGCTATTTTAAGAATCAGTGAAAAGGAGTCTTTTCTCATTCATTTTTTTCTTAAAATCTTAATAGGAGGAACTCATCAAATTTATATGCAAAGTAGATAGTTGCTTTATTGTTTAGTGAAATTAAGAGATAACAGCTTTTCTTTATCACCAACGGGAAGAAACCCATATCAGGGTCTAAATTGTTTCCAATTCCATGAGGAGGTAGACATTACGATGTCTATAAAGACCCTATATATTATAGTTTTCAGGTTGCTGGATCACTTGCATTTTACAGTTAGTTCTTCTTGAACACATCTTCAAGAAGTTGATAAGAAACAGATTTGATCTATTTTGAAACTGTTTCTGTGTTAAGGATGAGAAAACCCTGAAGTGCCATGTGGAATGAAGGCCTCAAGTCATTAAGTTACATTTATTTGGCTTTGCAGTATCCATCAAAGTACTATATGGGATTGCAGCAGAGGGTAAAACAGAGCCCTTGGCTCTTCTCTTAGTTTCCCTTTGAAATCATCCAGGGAAGTAAAAATGTTTAATTTTATTTGCTGCTTTAGATGCTTGTTTTTAAAATAGCAGTGAAATGACAAAGTCTTCAAACTGTTAAATCCTAAGTATTTAATGAAGGCTTCCAGATGTCCCGCACTGAACCAAGCATGTTAACAATATTAAAAACAAAACAAGCAAACAAACAAAAAACTATTCAGCCTGACTTGTTTTTGACTGGGGCTGCCAGATAGAACATAGGACATGCAGTTAAGTTTGAATTTCGGATAAACAAGAAATATGTATATTTTTTAGTAAAAGTCTGCCCCATTTAGTACTTGCTAAATCTGTATTTTCACTTGCTACTTCTGACAAGCCTCTTCCTCCAGAAACTTACTAGTTAGGGAGAGAATTAACATGTACATATATCAATTCTTAGAGAGCAACATAAAACAGCATGTATGTAAGTTCTAAACTTTGTAGTTTAGGTTAGCATTTCATAGTTTTTGTTTGTTTGTTTGTTTGGTTTTTCTCCTGTGGCGCAAATCATTTCTTAGAGAGACAAGAGAAGCCACTTCCCAGCCAACAGAATGACCGGAAAAAGAGGTTACACAAAAGTAGAAATATTCTCTCAGATTTTTAAACATCGCAAATCCGTGGATGACTTATCTCAAAGATGCTTTTTATTTTTTTAATTTTTAAATTTTATTTACTTTTTAAAAAATCAGTAAGTCATATATATTTTGCATTCTATCTTCACCGCCCATAACTATATTTCTTTCTTTCACCACAAATTTGATCCCTTTTACCTTATCTATTTCCCCTCTCCCTTACCCTCTGGTAACTACTAGTCTATTGTGTGTGTCCGTGAGTCTCTGTTTGTTTTTAGGTGTATATCCCACATATAAGTGATATCATGTGGTTTCCAATTTTTTATGTCTGGCTTATTTCACTTAGCATGATTATCTCAAGATCCATCCATCTTTTTACAAATGGCAATATTTCATCTCTTCTTATGGCTGAGTAACATTCCATTGTATATATGTATCACAGCTTCTTTAGCCAATCATCTATTGTAGCACACTTTGGTTGCTTCCATGTCCTGGCCACCATGAATAATGCTACTACGAACATCGGTGTGCAAGTATCTTTTTGGATATATGTTTTCAAGTCTTTGGAATAAATACTCAGTGGAGGGATTGCTGGATCACATGGTAGATTAAATTCTTAGTTTTTTGAGAAACCTCCATACTGTTTTCCACAGTGGCTGTACCAATTTATAGTCCCATCAGCAGTATTTAAGGGTTCCTTTTTCTCCTCATCCTCTTCAACACTTTTTATTACTTGTCCTGCTGATAATAGCTATTCTAACAGTTGTGAGATTATACCTCATTGTGGTTTTGATTTGCATTTCCCTAATGGCTAGCGATGTTGAGCATCCTTTTGTATGTTTGTCGGCCATTTGCATGTCTTCTTGGGAGAAGTGTCTGTTCAGGTCCTCTGCCCATTTTTTAATTGGATTGTTTTGTTGTTGTTGTTGTTGTTGTTGTTGTTGCCGTTGTTGTTACTGAGTTGTATGAGTTCTTTGTATATTTTGAATATTAGGCCCTTAACAGAGGTGTTGTTTGCAAATATATTTCCCATTCAGACGGTTTTCTCTTTACCTTGTTGACAGTTTCTTTTGCTGCGCAGAATCTTTTTAGTTCCCATTCATTCATTTTTACTTTTATTTCCTTGCCTTTGAGATCCTTTTTTAAAAAAGCAATACATTTTAGACAAAGACTAAAACCATGGGGAAAGGCACAGCTGTAGTCTTCTCTATTCTGCTATATTTTAACTGCTATAACAACAGTTAAGAAACTAGATTTATAATGAAACCTAAACTGTTAATTTAAATATTTTAAATCCTAAAATGAGTTTTAGAATATGAGAAATGACATTTTACACAAAGCCTACTGAGCAGTGGGAGTCATTTGGGAAATTTTCTCCAACCTCCACAATATCTCAAAATATTTATATCATGAATAAAATTATTATACACTTTTCAGAATTATCTCTGTAAATAATCACTTGAAACTTTAAAATGTTGTGCTTTGCCTCATGTCTTAATATCCTAGATAGAATTTATGGAAAATATGAAAAAGGTCTTAAAAGTACCAACTACTTAACTAACAAGATGACAATGTTTTGGCAAATTTTTATTATTTAAGGTATGAAACTCAGGCTCTCTGAAGCCTATGGGCAATAGATTTCCATCATCAATGTGTTGCTTTCTAGTGTCACCTTTGGGTATTATTTGTCAGTCCAAAAATTCTGCTATTTATTGCTTTAATACAGCCTTGGAGATCATAAATAAGATAGAAACTATGATTTGTAATATGAAATAGCATATAGCTAGTATAACTGCCTAGGCTGTATCAACATGGTAAAAATGTATCGTACAAAAAAAAACAAAACTAAATTTACTCAATGTAACATGGATCTAGTTGTTGTCACTTGCCTGAGTTCACATGTGCATGTGTGTGTGCACATACACACATTGGCTAAATATTTATGTATGTTATCCTCATTTTACAAGAGGGGAGAACAAAGCTCAGGTTGAATGACAGCCAAATATCCCAAAATTTTTATGGGAAGTAATGCAAATATTGAGCTCAGTTTTTCTGTCTCATATATATATTCTTTCTCGTATGCTATCTTGCTCTCTTTAAATTCTCAAGGAGGGTTTCAGATTTGAAATGTCTGTTAATACAATGAAATTATGCCAAGGAAGCCATAGATGTGTGAGAAATGGTCATTTTTTAGTTTTCTCTGATAGGCGGTAAAATAACCTTGTGAAAGCTTTTGCATGTATGCAAGTTTTTTCAGAGGTTTCTGGTCCCCTGCAATGTCCACCAAGAGACGAAGAGCACCTCTATCCTTGTACCATCTTAGAACAAGGGCCTGTCAAAGATGCCTAGGTGTGGTTTGTTTTACCATCTTAGAACAAGGGCCTGTCAAAGATGCCTAGGTGTGGTTTGTTTAGATGTTTGTCCAATATCACTGTCCAAATGGATCACAGTTTGCTTTGTCATGTGTAACGTAGCCAGTTGTTTCTCTTTTGGTATACTATGAATAAGCAGGGCAAATAAACAGTTAGTTTACCTAATTTCTTTCTCTTCTGATTGTATTCACTATGTCCTAAGTTTAAAGCCTGCCACTGGTCCATCGTACAGATTAATTTATTATTATAAAAAACTGCCTTTTGAAAATGTACATAATACATTCATGTAACTTTCTTCTCAGTTATTATAGTGATACTATATGTGCCTAAAGTGAATTTTTGTATTAATTTTGAGGCAAGAGAGTAATATTATTGAATATGTGCTACAACTTTATAATTAGAAAGTTATCACAGATTCCAGAGTGGGAGTGGCTAGGAACATAATCAAGGACTTGTCAGAAATATAGTAAGTAGATTCTAGAAATCTATTTTATTCTGAAAATACAATTTGGGTTCTCTTTTTTTCTCCCACTCAACCATTTTCCTAATAGGGTAGCTGCAGTCTCCAAAAATGTTTTTTATCAAGTCATACAAAGGGAATACAACCAGCTTATTTTTCCAAGTTTATTTATTCGGTCAGGAAAATCCATGATTTGACCTCCTGGTCATCTGGAGAGGGGAAATGAATGCACACCTACCAATAACTTAGATATAAATGCCTTATCCCCCAAAGATTTTGTTTTTAAAACAATAACAACAACATAATAATAACAATTACACAATTCTTCTAAATGGGTCATAAAGAGAAGTGTTAAAGAGATTTACTTGGTTTTGGATGGTGTTTCCTTGTTTTCTTTGCTTGTTTCCTATAACCCCCACCACCACCACTTCACATGTCTTAAGGACTTTGCCATGCACCTTGGGAGCAAAGATCATGGTCATGATGAACCATATGTTTATTGCAAAGATGGCTCTATATGGCATTTAAGAGGACCTGATTTAGGGTCTAGAATGCCTAAGCATCAGAGCTCTGATTTTTAATCTGTTGAGAATCTACCCATTTCACATAGGTTTTTTTGTCTGTTTTTGTTTGTTTGTTTTTGTTTTTGTTTGATTTGTTTTATTTCTAGAAAGATGAAAGGAGGAAAGAAAAAAGATCAATACCTTATGAAAAATATACTCTGGAATTGAGGCAAAAGGGATATGGTATGTGTGGGGGCAGGGAGCAGATAGAAAACAAGAGTAAAACAAAACCGCGGTCTGTTCTGGGAGATCCAATATCTCTTTTAAAGCTAGGCCAGATCGGAGCTATGCATTCCAGCAAAAGTGCAAAGAGTCCATATGATATAAACAGATCGATTGCTCAAAAGCAGCACAATTTATCTACATTGCTGGTACCACCCTACAACAATCGACCCAACATAGTTGTAGTGTTGCTACTTTGTGTGACCAATTATATATGCAGAACTGCATGTTCTGAATTGCATCGTCTTATGAAAGTTGAATTACTGAGCACCAGCAGATGTCCAAATATGGTCCATTGGACTGACAAAGTACCTAAGCCACTTTGGCCAAGAAATGGTCATGGATATCAATAAGTGCTGAAATTGTCCCAATGTTCTTCATTTAGATTATCTCATTGAATATTCATCTCCCTGCAACATACATATTATAGTCTTATTTTTATAGATAAGTGAACTCAGGTTCAACAAGATTAAGTAACTTATCTAAAAATCTATGACTAATAGGGTCCATAACTGAGTACGTTGGACTCCAATGCCCAAACTCTTTTGATCATATAATATAGGAAATCGCAGATGGAAGGGGCGAGAAGTGATAGGGAAGATATTTTGGAGAAGCAATTTCAGATTTTGCTTTAGATAATTTACTTAGAGCACATGACACAGCGCCTAGCACATGGTAAATGCACAAAAATGTCAGTTATTATACTAACACTTTAACAATTTTGCTCCCTTGACAGTGTAATGACAGCCTCTGTTGACAGCCTTACAAGGATTATAAGATTTGTAGATAACGAAATATATATTGTGATGCTTTTCTATTCTTATTAAACTCTCTTAGCAAAGATGGTAGTTACTAGTGTTTTGGCTATTCTATTTCTTTGATGTTAAGAAATATTTTACATATAATTCAGGGAGTTAGTTGCTGACAGATGATCTCATTTGTGTGTCTATGGGAATGTTTGAAGCCTATCTAATTTTAGGCTTTCTCTAGATATAAATAGTTTGTTCTTGAGGATCAAGGTGAAATGCCTCCATGCTGTAGTTTCCTGGCAACACTTGGTGCTGTGTTACTTGAGAGTTCACTGTTTATATCATGTGTTAAGTAGTTTGGACCTCTTTCTAGGTCCTTCTGTGAGCTGGCTCCTGCCCTCCTCTCTAGCCTGATAATGACATTGCTCCCTGACTTGTACTGCAGCTCTTCAAAGACACAGAAATGGTAGTTTCTCTGCTGTTTTTCAACTATCTGCTTTTCCCCACAGGATCCCTGTTGCCTAAAATTCCTGCCACTTCCCATCTCACTTGGCTCCATCCCACCTCTTGCCTTGCATGGCTAACCCTACTCTTTAAAATTTAGCAAACTGTAATTTCTTCCAGGCAGGCTGTGCCTAAAGTGCTCCCAAAAAGATGGTACTGGTTGTTCTCCTCTGTGTTCTGGCCATACCAGTGCATATTTAATTTTAGTTATAATTGCATTTTATTATAATTATTTGAGTACTCTGCACTTGTCTTTTCCTCTCCCCTCTGCCAAGAAACACGTTTTATGGGTGAGGAAACTAAGACCCTAAGTTCTCTTTAATGACCCATGACTGCAGAGTGTGTGCCATTTCAATATATTTGGTGTTGGTAGTCCATACCAAAATTATCCACATTCTTTTATTCTGTGTGTGTGTGTGTGTGTGTGTGTGTGTGTGTGTGTGTGTGTGTGTGTGTGTGTTTCTTCTTGGCTTTGGGGACAGGTGTTGGTAGGAGATTTTATTGATGCAAACTATGTACATGCCTAATAAGGACATGACGAATCTTGAGGAATACTTTTCCAGAGGCTTTTTGTCTTCTCATCGAACCCTAAAGGGGTCTTCCCAGATCTTGTATCTTCTCACATATTACTTGCATTGCCAGAGGATCTTATTAAAAGTTATGATCGTGTCACCTGCATGGCCTTAAATAAGTATTTTAAATGTACACATGTCACAGCCTAGTATTCTCTGACTGCTACAAAATAGCCCACTCTACCTTTCTTGTTGAATCTTGTATGTCCTCAGTCCAACTTGGTTGCAGTGAAATTGAACTTCTCAACACATCCTATCATTCGTGCTGTACACTCTATTTAGAACTCTCTTTTATTACTACAAAACAAATTATTTTAATATTTTAAGATCTGTCAGATGTCTCCATTTTTTGTACAGCCCTTCCTAAGATTTCTACTTGCAGGCAGTTTCTTTTTTTTTTTCCTTCCAAATCTCGTCATATATACTTAATTTGTGGGATTTACAATTTTTCTCCCTTGTATCATAATTATGTTTGTGCTTCTCACATAAACTCCTGGAGTTTCAGTTCTCACCAATTGAAAAATGAAATTAAGTATCTATATCACATGTGTGATAGTTACACTTTTAATTATAAGTAACAAAGTCACGCACACACATATGATTCAGACAGAAACCATATTGGGTGAGTAAAGAGCTATTTTATGGAAGCAGGGTTTCTTGGACCTCTCAAAAATTATAATGAGCAGCCAAGAAATTCATTCAAAACAAGTAGAATTTTTCTCTCTTATTTCAGATTTCTATACTCATTTCTCAGTCTTTCTTGCCATAGACCTGTTTTATCTGTTTTTTCTATTCATGTAGTGGTGATGGATCAGCCAAAGCGCCCAAGTTTTTACTTGTTTTCAGGTACAAGTGTTCTTGATTCCCAGGTCCTCCTAAAGAGAATCCTATTGGCTAGTTTGGTCAAGGCAGTTAGCTGTGACTACTTAACTCCAAGAAGTTATGTTTAAGGAACTGTGAACATGAGAGGCTACTGGCAAGGAACGGGGTTATTGAAGGTTCACCTAGGTGGGCTTGGAGTAAAGGACATTATTAGAGAATTGTGATCTGAGATGACATTCTAAAAATATATCTATTATAGTATTATCATGAGGGTCAAATATGAAAATTTGTCATACAATATAGCATGAGGTACCTGTGGTCAGATTACATGAATTTGAATCACTGCTCTTCACTCATCGGCTTTATGGCATTGGGAAAATTGCTTAATCTCTGTTTACCCTAGTTTCCTCATCTGTCATAAAGGGAAAGTATATTAGCTAAATCATAGTATTGTTATAAAGATGAAGTAAGTTTGTAAGTGTAAATCCCTATTACAGAAGTTGGTATATGGTCACCACTCAATAAATATTACTTATTGTTAAATTATTTTCATAGTTACTAATCATTAGCATAAAATAAAGGTTTATTTCCATTCTTTTATACTTAACTTTATACAACTATGAATTTCTTGAGGGTAAGGACCATATGTTATAAATCACTGTGCCTGTCAGAGTCTATAATATGGTTTCTTATAAATTCTAGACATAGTTATTGGGTAGATGGATAGATAGATAGATGGAGGGGTGGAAGGAAAGAAGAAAAAAGGAGAAGGAGAGAGATGGATGGAGGGAGGGTAGGAAGAAAGGAATGATCAGACTAACCCTTGGAATGTATTTTATGTTAGGAAAGGAGACTTGGCTGCTTTGTTCATAAACAATATCAGCCTATAATCTAGGTACAGAAAAAAAAATAATACAACATGTATCTGATGCAGTGATATAACTGACTGTTCTGGTCTACAGATTGAAATACTAGACAGCTATGACTGGTTGTAAGATAAGATGGATTTCTCAATTACGATTAAGAATGAATATAGCAACCGATGATTACCAGCATTGTAATTAAATAATCACACATAATTAAAACCACTAGATACCTTAATTAAGATTATTAAAAGTTCCGTTGACACATTATTTAATTAGCAAGTTACATGCTGTATGATCTTTAAAAATCTGTCAAATGGTATGATTTATTAAACTACAGATTATATTTATTGAACATTTTCTTTTGAGTTGTTTTAAATATTGTCAAAGTCTGCAAAAGTTAATGTTGAATCACTAAATAATTAGCTGCAGTGTAGATTTCATTTTTGGTACTGCTTAGAAAACATTAATTAAGTACTTGGGCTTGATTAGATCGTCTGCCCTTGGGAGGTATATGTATAAAATCACAAGATTGGAAGGGAGTGGCAGGGCAGTGTTTTTTATACCACAGTAAACCTGATATTGGGTAAATGTGAGTTCATGTCTATGCTGTTACTCAGTTAGGATGGTCAAGGCAAATGTAACCTGCAGAATAACACCCTTTGACCAAACCTTAGAACTAGCAAGGATAGATACTTCTAAGGTGAGAACAATAACATGATTACTGGAAAGTACATAGAAATTGGGAATAGGTAATTCTGATTTAAAATCCAGATTGGTCACTTTTTAACTGTTCAACTCCATGCAGGTCCTTGAATCTCTTCAAAGTTCAGTTCCTTCATCTATGTAGGAGTAAGCAAACTTCCTATAAAGACACAGATAGTGAATAGTCTAGGCTTTTTGTATCCCGTAAGGTCTCTTGTCACACATTCTTTGTTGTTTTTTTTTTTCTTCCTTTACTTTTAACTCTTTAACAATGTAAAAACCATTCATACCTTTGAGAACTATACAAAAACAGGCTGCTGCCTAGCCTAGGGACATAGTTTTCTGGTATCATATCACTGTATTATTAGATTTCACTTTTAAGTAGCTACTAGCTATCACAGAGACGTGCTCAGTAATTGTAGATTCTCCCAAGTATCAATGAAACTAAAATTTTGATGTTTCAATCATGCCACAGCTATTTTTTAAAGTGACCCTATCCTGTCACCATTTGTGCCTCAAAATTCTCAGCTAGAAATTTGAAGTAACAATTCATGGCTCTTGCTGCCTGCCTTTCCAGTGCTCCTAATGCAGTAGGTGCTCAATTAAGGATGGTTCTGTTATAGCAAGGCACTACTTAGTGTATTAGCAATCATAGAGAAGTGGCTCTTAATGGAAAGTAACGGGCGAAATGTAGAGTGGATGCAGTCAGTTCTGCAGTTCCTCAGGACCCAGAACACAAAGGATAATTAAAGAATGGCTTTCCAAATATCTCATTTCTGTCAGTTAGTACCATTTAAACTGAAATATGGGTTTATTGAATAGAGGAAATAATAACAATCAGGTGGTGTGAACCAAGAAAGATTTCTTGGTACTAATAGTGTTACCACTAACTTTACCTAGATATTTTTCTTAAAATTATCTAGGAAGGATTTAATGTTTTTTTTTCTTTCTTTCTAGCAATTCGTTTTAGTCTCTTCTAGCATAAAAAAAAGAAAAACAATAAATCCCAGACACCTGGAGAGCACATTGTGCATATTTTGCCTCCTGCTAATCCTGTTTTTCCCCTTCTTTTAGAGATTTTATGTAGTTTTAAGAATGTGATAATACAACTGTTGAATTTTTAAACATATTTATATAGTTGATATATAGCCATTTATAATTTCTCCGGTCTCAATCCTGTTAGCCTCATTTCTCTCTCTTCTTTTTTGCTCCAAGGTTTTCAGCCATTATGTATTACTTGCTGTTCCCTATACACAAGATTTTCTCATTCTTTTTCACAGGCTGTTGTTAGAGATATGACCACCTTACTATCTCTGTTGACAAATTTCTACATGCATATTACTTCTTATCTGAGGTATCATTTCTTCCTGTAGTTTTTCATGATCTTCTCCACCTTCAGTCTATGCCTCTTTACCACTCGTCTCCCAGTCAGGGTTCGGGCATTCCCATGTGATTCTGTGTCACTATGTTCACATCGTATTATAACGATTGGTAATATGCCTTGCTCTCTAGATTGGAAAATCTTGAAGGGCAAGTATTTTGTCTTATACCTCTTTTCATACCCTGCACCTAAGAGAGTACCTGGCTCAAAGTCTAAATTCAGACACTTTATTTAGGATTGATAGATAAAATACAAGATACTGATTAAATGTGTATTTCAGATAAACAATGAATAATTATTTTTATTATATTATTATGTAGGGGCACATTTAAACTAAAAAAAAATCATTCATTGTTTATCTGAAATTCACATTAAAATGAGTGTCCTATATTTGCATTTGCTAAATATGGCAATTTTACATTATTGTGTGAATGAATAAATGAATAGCATAAAACTATTAATTTCTGTAGGTTTCAGATTAGAAAGTAAGCCATAACAGAAAATTTTGTCAATATAATCTGAAATCTGTGATTGAACTTTGAAGCATGTTTTTATATAAACAACAGAGAGACTTACTGTGAAGAAATGACTTGATCCTTGAGAAACTTTCTAGATTAATAGAAGAGGCATAAAAGTTATAATGGTCCATCACCAATAGGTAGGCAAGAGTGAATAGAATCTATTGAGGTTGGACATGTTATATTGTTAACAATAAAGTAATAATAATGATATTGTCATATAAAGTTTATTAAGTAATTTTAGTACTCAGACACTAATCTGCATGCTTTTTGTATATTTTGTTACTTACTTTTCACAAATTACCTTATTAAATATTCTTATTTTTCCAAATTTTTTCTCAAGATAATTGAGAAGCAGACAGAACTTAAGTATCTTACTCAAGATCACACAGCTAATTAATGTCACATCTGATATTTGAACCCTCATGAAATAATTCTTGACTCTGCTATTCTAGTTACCATGCTCTATTGTCTCAGTGAGATTTACTATGACTTAGTATATATGGTGATGTATCTTGTGTCATTAAATTATGAAAACCTATAAGGAGAAAATTTATTTTCCAATTACTAGTGGAAATGATAAAAATACAGTCTCAAAGAAATATAAAATGTAAAAATATTGATTACTATATACATACATGGATATCTATATAATATGTTCGTATATATACACATACAGTTAGAAGCTTAACCTAACAGTTGCGAAGGATGTTAATCATCAGATGTCCCTTCTGAAAAAATACCTTCCTTAATATGTTATCTAGTTCCTGTAATGGCTGCCAGTGAAAGTGGGGCAAAAGTTAGTGCTAATCAGTGACACTGGATGGAGGATACTGTGTCAAACGTTTTCACTTGCTCCACCTGCCAAGCTGGTATCTCTTCAGTGTAGTCAGAGTAGGCCAGAATAACTTAGCTCTATCCCTGCTTGCTAGGAAAGGCTTTGGGGTGGCCTGGGGATGGATAGCAGCTAACCATGCATTCAACACAGATGAGGCCCTCCAGGAGAGTATAAGACCTTACGGGCTTCTCTACCCACAAATTGCTCCTAAGAGTCAATTTCTATTGTTTCATATCTCATACTTTAAAAAATATTTTATAACAGATAATTCAAGAATATGATATAAAATTCAAAAGCTACAACAGTAATTCACCCTCCATCCTCTGATTTTAGTCACACATTCTCTTTCCTAAATGTAATTACTTTTTCTTATGCATACTGAAGCAATCCATTTATTTTAATGTATACTTATATGTGTGTGTATTTTACATAAATGAAAGCATACATTCATGGTTCTGCACCATGTACTTTTCGTTTAAGATATTCTGGAGATCATATATGTATACATTTTCTTCTATTATTTTAATATAAATTTTTTAACATTGCATTTCATTTATTGTAAAAAATTGTATTCTAATCAATTGCACATTGATAAATATTTACGTTTTTTCCAATTTTGTTATTATACATAATGCAATACTAATGCCATTTTAATGCCATTATTTGCCCAAAGTATTACATATGTAGGGTAAATACTTGCAAGAAAATTTTAACACATAGCGCTGACTTGTTATACAAAGCTGAGTTGTCTATAAAGGTTACACTAGATTGTATTTCTACCAGCAGTGTATTCACAGGCATTTGCTTTTTTCTCACTATGTGATGACACATTTTCATATGTTTAAAAGCCATTTCTTCTTTTTCTAAAAACTGTTCATATCCTTTCCTCATTTTTTTAATTAAGATGTTCCAATATATAAATTCTAACTGACTTGGAGAAACTCTACACAATAAAAAATTAGCTTTTCAATATTTAGCTTTTTAAACTATAATATTTTAAAACCATTTAAAAACCATTCTACATATACTTAAATCACAGAGGCTGGACAGGTAGGGCATGTCTAATATATCAAAATTTTTGTTAAAAATTGGTTAATATGTTTAGTAAGTCCAGTACCCTGTTTACTTTTTCTAACTAACATTAACTGTAGGACTTTATACTATATGCAGTGATTTGGCTTTAGCAGTTTTTATTCAAATAGTCCTGTATACTCATTGCCATGACTTTCTTTACCTATTACATTGTTTCTTCTGTTTATCTTTGATTCAGTTAATCTTCAGTTTGGATGAAATTACGGCATATTAGATGCACTGAATTCTAAAATCACCAAAGAATTTTTTGCTCAATTAATGCTAAATAGGAAATATTTGATGAGCAACTAACCATAAAAAATTTTTTTTTTTACAGTTTTTAACTCTATTTTAAAATTCTGGACATTTCTCTTCCCTAAAATAGTTCAATTAAAATCTCAATTTTAATTTTTAATTATCAAAATATGGTTTACAAGACATTTATTACATTGCTTTGACTTCTAATTATGAGAATATATTATTTCAAGTGAACGTGTCTGATTTCTATGTGAAAATGCATTTCATTAGTCACAGATAAAATTATGAGTATGAAAATCTGTGTCATGATATGCCACTTACATATTCAGGTAGTGCATCATAATTATAGGCTTATAACATTCTTTCTATTTAAAGAAACTTTCTTGAATTCAGGATAAATTGTCTCAGCAGTATTGAAAACCATGATAATTAGAACTTTTAAAAAAGTGTCCATGTTGATAAAATTCTAATTACAAAGGCAGACAGAGAAGTGATTGCAATCATCATTTCATATGTGAAACATGAAACAGAGAATGGGGCATTTTCTCCAGGTCATACACTAGGGTAGCAATAGAACAAGAAATAGGAGACACTCTTTTGATATGTTGCCTAGAAATCTTTATAGGAGAAAACACCTTACTGGCCTGAAGGCACTTTAGGTAATCTTTGAAATATGTGACCATGGAACTTGACATTTATTTCAAACATACATCATTGATGTTTACTAGCACATCAATTCCAATTATCATTCCAACATACTTCCTTTTTTTCTATTTTAAAAGTAGGAAAAGTTGAAGAATGAATTTCAACTCTGTGAAATGTGAAAGAAACAGAAAAAGGAAAGGATCAGTACATTATTTTTTTCTTTAATGTAGTCATTACCTTTGAGACACACATTGAAATAATTTGTCTATTAATATTTCCTCCCCATCAATTTTTTTTGTACAATTACATTACAAAATTACATGAATACTGAAAATTAAAACCAATCACCAGAGTTATCTTAATCTAGATTATTTTATAAAGTATGAATCAGATAAGGGGAAGTGTAGATGTAAGAGAAAAGTGAGTGTTTAGAGTAAATAAACAGAATATTTATTATATTGTACTGCATGTTTGATTTTTAAATTTTTAGTACAGTAAATTTTTTTCTATTTTCCTCTTAAAATATCTCAGAAGCATTCAGAAAAAGATCGAATGGGTTCCTAAAAAAAACAATGGAATTATAGTATTTAAATCTGTACTTCTAAACAATTAATAGAGCAATGGTATAAACAAGAATATACTCTTTCATATCTCCATAAAACACTCTATGGGAAGACACTCTTTAGAGCTTAAGCTTCACCAAAGAGTTTAATATCCAAAGCCAGAGTACAGAGCAAATACCATTTGTACTCTAACAGCAACAAGAAAAAACTAGGATTCGGATTTTCTTCAGTGGTTATTTCTTACTCTAGTTATGAGGGATTGCTATCAACTATAGCAACATTTAGAAAAATGACTATGGAATATGGAAGCAGTATGGATAACTGTTAAATCTCAGTTAAGCTAGTTTCCCAAAGAGAACACAATAGAAAAGAAATTGTGAAATATATTCCTCCACAATTGCTTTTTTTCCTCGCCTTTCACTTTTACTAATTCCATTTATTAAGTCAAACCTGATGAAATTGCTAATGAATGGTTATTTTTAACTTAAAAAAAGCAGTTGCATGTGGTTCAACCTGATGAGTATCTGTGTTTATTGTCATTGAAGCGTGCCATAGAATTTAAAGTTCATATGTCACAAAAAAATTCATTATTCCATCAACCCAGCAGGAGTAATATGAAAAAAGAATGTGAGAATTTAATTTTTCCAAGTTCATTACTCTCATTTTACTTATTGTGATGTTCCATGGGTATAGATTCAAGAGGATTTATATTTTCTCAAGAAGTAAATAGATATAATACATGGAAATATTTGCCTATATTATAAGGAAGAATACACTTTGGAGTTATTATATGGATAACACTTATGATTTTCTGCCTAGAGAAGCATTCTCTTTAAAATCATGTCATGAGACTCTATTATTTTTGAGAAACCAGAGATTGTCTTGAGCGGCTCCAGAAAGTGGATATCCTCTAAACTCAATTATGTGGTGATCATAATTTGATATACATTCTTGATAATATATTGATTTTTATGTATTTTTTTCATTACTCCTATATTCTATTCTACATTTGAAGAGTCTAAAGAGAATAGATCATATTTTCTGTTAGATATATTCTTTAATATATAAATAACTATATAGTAACATTTGTTTTAATAAGTGGAAATGCCATTATTTGTTTAAAATAATATTCTGGATTCTTTATTTTATTATGGCACACAAATTGTTTTTTCTAATCAAGCTTAAGCTTTTCAACTAATTTTTAAGATTTTATTTAATATAGAAAAGGAAAAAGTGTTTATTTAGTCAATCTCTTTTAAAACTAAATCTTTAGTGTAGCCTACAGGAACTGAATGACTCCGCTTTCCTCTCTAGCAGTTCCTAATCTCTTCCGTCTTTTCTTCATTCCCTGAATTCCAACTTTTTTGTTTTATAATAAGCTATCTTCTACCTCAAGACCATTGCATATGTTGTACTTCTCTTCTAGAAAATACATCTCACAACTCATCTTGCTAACCCAACACATCTTTCAAGGCTTAGTTTTTAATATCTTCAAAAAGATAGTCTGACCTCCGAATTGCCAAGTGTGATCCTATTACATCTCTGATTGCAGCTGTCTGATCAGAATTTTGTATTAGATATTTGCATATAAATGTAACATCTATCTCTGCTGGACCTCAGGAATCAGGCATTTAAAGTATAATAGCCCTCAGTAAATAGGTCTTAAAGTAATTATTGACTTATCGTATTCATTGTGCATGTGAATACTTAAGAATAATAAAGTGTTTGAAGGATATACACCAAGGTGTTAACCTTAGTTATCTCCTGGCAGATAGCATTATAATATTTTTCTATGTTTCTCTCCTTTATTTTACTATGTTTTTCTCACATATTTTATGTGAGATTTTTTTTTCTTTTAAAATGCTATTGAGAGAAAAAACAAAAGATAAAACAAAAAAATTTTAAACATATTTTAAAATAAAAAATAAAAATGTTATTGAAAGATTATGGAAGTTTGCATGGATGAACACTTGGACTAAATAAAGGATCCTTGGAGGAGCTGTATGTGCACATGCATGGAAATAATAACTGAAGTATTTTAATTAAACAGTTATTTGTCACAAGTGCAGTAGAGATCATTTGTTAGTCCATAGAGTGCCTGGAAAGGTGATAATAGAGGACTACAAACTCTAAAGTGTTGGAACTTTTCTCTTTTGAGTGTTTCTTTTGCAGTTCTCTTGCAAAGAGTTGACATGACTGGATTTACATTTGAAAATATGCAGCAAAATGAGATATGGATTAGAAGAGGAAGAATGGAGGCAGAAAGATCAGTTATGAGGCCATAATAGCATTCCACGGTAGAGATGGTGATGGCTCAGTGTAGAAACAGTGGTTGTGGAAATGCAAAGAGTGGCTATGGAAAGTCTATTTTTTTTTTTTTTAAGAAAATAAAGCAAAGATAGAACCAATATAATCAAATACATGCAATGATGGAAAGAGAAGAGTAAAAAATAAATCAATCACTTGAGCCTACATAAATGCAGGAATGGTCATACATTTATCAAGATAGAGAACCCAAGGAAAAGAGTGGTTTTGAGGTTAAGAGAAAGTGACTTAGGTTTGAATTAGAGGTTGCATTGGAACTTCAAGACAGGGAGTCTAGTAGGAGAAAGGTAAAAGTTAGAAATGGAGTCTTAGAAGTCATTAATATGAAACTAATAGCCAATGCCATAGGATTATGTGAGATTTCCCCAAAAAGAGAAATCAGAGTAATAAAAAAGAATTTTGGAGACATGTGTAGATTTCAGCGAATGAGGGAAGAAGATTCAGGAAAATGAGAACATAGTATCATGAGACTTATATATATATTTAGGGAAGGAGGTTTTATGGAGGAAATGTATTCAAAAAGGTCACATGCTTCCTAGGGACAGAGGACCCTAAAGTGGTGATGGTGATGATGATGATGATAAGCTATTATTAACTGGTTGCTTACTCTATGTAAAGCTTGAAGGCATGTATTTATTTGCATATATTTATGTCACACTTAGTATGTGTGTTCTATTAGAATGTGAGAAGTGTAAATCATGTTGGAATAACTTCACGACTAAATATAAAGCAGAGTCAGTGAATGGTCTGATACAATTTTTTTTTTTTCAAGAACACTTATTTACTCTGGTACCAAACTTTCAAATAGCACAGCTGAATTTGTCACGAACTCTACAATTCTATTTCATAATTAATTCAAAGAATATCACTTTAAGTAGCTCTTTGATGCTTATCATATCCTATCAGTTTTGAATATTCTACCTATTGTAGTAATATTGACTTTGCTTTTGAGATGAAAAGAATTTATTTTGTCCTATGTGATCCAAAGTTAACTGTGAGCATTAAACTGTTGGGCTTGACTAAGAATAAAGAGCTCTGACCCATGGATCGCTGTGAGCTCATGAGCAGTTGGAGTAGTGTCAGTTTCCATGAAGTCTGGCACTGAGGAAATGCTAGGACGCTGTTGACAGCCGTCACGTTGCTCTAGAGCTGAAAGGAGAGAGCCCTTACGTGGACAGCAACTTTGCATGAACTACATTCTACTTTGGCCTCATGCATTCTGTGTTCTCCCTGAGATATCAACCTACTATTGAGTTCTCTACCAGCCACAAGACAAAAGAGAACTACTTCATAACAAGAAGAGTTGATGTTAAACCCTTGCTATGGATTATTCAGATACTGACAGTGATTCTACTTTGGGATACAACAGTGATGAAGATTCCAGCAATGAAGTTCAGAGAATATCAGAGTCAGTGCAAAGAAAACTGTATTTGCAAATATTTTTGGATAATTTTTACGCTATATAATTTCATTGAAAGGAATTTCTAACTACTCCAAAAATGCTTAAAAGAGAACAGTAGTACTAAACTGCATAGTTCTGATGGTAATTATTCGTTAATCAATAGCAAGTTTGTGAAATATTGTTAATCTACCAAACGGTAGCTATTTCTGCAATAGTACTTGTTTATTAATTGTCACACTGAAATCAACTAATACAGGTACAGAAATGGATGAATATAAAGTTTTATTTTAAAAAAACAACATGCGTGTTAGGCCTGGACTGTTCTCTAGTTATATATACATTTACTTGCTGTAGAGAAGTGTGCTGAGTGTTCAGGGGAAATATGTGTTTGGTTTTTAATTAAGTAGATTGTACATTATCTTATAAATCTAAGTTATAAAATTTTCTAGTGATCAGTGTGTTTTTCAAAATCTCATATATTCGTCTATTAGAAATTATAAAATGCCCTGACTTGCCAAAAAATAAAAATAAAAGGAAGCTTAGTTTTTAAAAATAATGCTATCTCCCTCTTTCTTCTCTTCCCTCATTTCTAAATCAGTATTACACAAAACTGTTGCTAACTTGACAGATATTCTGTGGGAAACCAGTATTATAACAGCTATGTATGGCTAGAGATAAGTTAAATAACAACATAGAACTATTAGAGCCTCTGTATTATATGAGTATGTGATATTTTATATCTGAATTCAAATGATACTTGCTTTTACCATGATCCTTGGACCTACAAAGAACATAAGCATACACAGTAAGTCACGATATTGTCAGTTTATAAGAGAACTAGTCTCTCATTAGAAGTTTCTACCATCGCTCCCAAAGTAAGAGATTAATATATGTCATTACTATGTCAGATAGTATTTTTTTCTGTCGCAGGAGCAGGCTCTCTGAGTACACAGGGACAGAGTTTCTAGACACCTGCATGAACAGGCATAACGACCTTAAATACCTTATTAGTGGAGATACAATATCAATGTAATGCAACCTGAGTCTGGCATTGAATAAACTTGATATTGAATAATTTGCTATTTTTATGTAACGTTATTATAAAGCAACATAGCAGGGCTAGGAAATAGCCATGGGTAGGAACTCTAATAGTTTGATTTGAAAATGGTTTATCGGATTAGCATTATAGTTGGGCACCCATAAAAAAAAGTATTAATACTGTTTTTATTAACAGTGAAATATACTTTTTATAATGATGGACTGCTCAGAAGTTATCGTGCATTAGAATAAATTTAGAATTGTTGTCAAATTAGAATATGATAGAGTGTATCAGCAGTGGACTGTTGTGGAAAGAACATGGACTTTGGAGCCAGATAGATCGTGTTCAGATTCCAGGGCTGCAACTCAATATCTGTGTTTGACTTTGGTCTGTTACCTAACTTCTATCCCTATGTGTAAATTTGGGATAAAATACCAATCCTCTGTTACGTACATTAAATGAGATTTGTGTGAATTGTTGAGTATGTAATTTTTCCTCCATGATATGCATCTCTTTTGTTTTGCTATATGTCACTTTACTAGGCACTAAGACTAATTGTAGGCTATAACTTACAAATTATCCTTTTTAAAATAAAATATTTTCAGTTTCTTTTGACTATGTCACTTCTTATCTTTGATTTTCTCCCATCTACATTTAAAAATATCTATGTATTTTCTTTTTACTGCAAGGAAATTGCATTCATTTTAAAAAGTATATCTGATTTAGACCAGATAATATGACAAAATTTTGAAATATCGAAAGTCTGTAATGAAATCATTCTGAAAAAATTATATACACAGAAGTTATTATGAAAATAAAGCATTATTTTATATATATTATATTTTGAAGACTAAGCAATTTCTAAATTGTCAAGATGGAAAAATATTTTAGGGAATATTAGATTTAATATAATATTTTATATAAGTTGTGATAGGATTTCTTTTTTTTACAGTGACTGCTATTTGCAGTAACATATGTTGCATGAGCGACAACCTCCTCAAAAATAAGCCATTCACCCAATTTATGAAAAACTCGATGGGCATAACTGACATTTTCTGCTTGCGTCCACTTCACTGAAAATTCCTACTTAGAAAATGATAATGTAGCAGAAAACATATCGTCTAATTCTATGGAGCAATAAAAATTCTGTACTTTGTTCTTGGGCAGGAATGTTTTATAAAACACACAGACAGGATCTCCATAGGGGCAGACATGACAGTGTTGGGAAGGAGAAATATCAGAAGTAATAAACAGCAGATCACAGTGCTTTCTATATGCGTGGAATTATGATAAACTAATCTTTTATTATCTCATTTAATACCACATAGTAAGTGGGCATTCTATTCCACCTTTTTACAGATTAGGAAGCTGTGGCTTTCACACAGCTTGTAGCGTGTCTTGTAAAACTGACACCGTGACACCAAAGCCTGAATTCTGCTCAAGGGCCTGACTGTGGTACCTGTCATTCCTGTCCTACTGACTTCCTAAACACCTCATAAGTGTGGGCTATTCAGAAAAAAAATGGGGAGCAAAACGAGCCACAGAAATGTGCCTTCATGTGGTTCAGTGGAAGGGACATAGGGTCATTAAACAAGTGACCACACCAATAATTGTATGTATTACAAACTGTGGTAGGTGAATGAGAGGTACAGTAGGGTTATGAGAATAGAGAACGTGATCAAGGTAATTTATATGGCATCCCTGAGGAAGGGGCACTGAGGCCAGGTCTAAAGGATTAGTAGGGATGAACTAAGCAAGGCGTTGGAGAGGAACTTCCTAGGCTTAGGGAAGCCATGTTAAGAAGCCCTCATAACTGAAGAGAGTAGAGGTGTTCAGTCATTGAAAGGAAGCCAGTTCCGCTATAAGGAAGAATATACAGGGAGTAACTGAGAGAATGATATTGGGATTTGAGGAGACTGTAATAAATATTTTAGAATCAGAAGAGAGTTTAGTATGGTACATGAATTAAAAATATACAAAAATTCATTGCTTTTTTATCTCATAGTAAGAACCAAAAAGAAACAGAAATGGGAAAGGGATGTGCCCATAAGAGAAACTAATGATATAAACACCTAAGAATGCTGTTTTTAAAATGTCAAACTTGAGTGAAAAAGATTAGGAAATCTTATTTAAAGACAAAAATCTAGATTTAAACAAGTTGAGAGTCATGCCATGTTCTTGTTTGGAAAATTAATATAATCAGAAAGTCCTTTTTCTGAAATCAATGTATCAATATAATGTAACTCTGCCAGAATCCCAGTGTGCATTTCTTTGGAAGAGGAAAATTATTTTAAAGTCTATATAAAATATGAATGTTTAAGATTATCATCAGGATATTTTTTTTTAATTCCATTTTAAATATTTATTATGGCTAATTATAAATTTTTAACTTTTAACTATAAAAAATTTTGAAAATATATATCTTGGCTGTTAAGTTTTATTTTATTATTTATTTTTATTCATTTTTAAATTAAATGTATTGAGGCAACACTGGTTAACAAAATCATACAGATTTCAAGTGTACAATTCAATAACATGTCATATGTATATTGCCTTGTATGTTCACCGCCCAAAGTTAAATTTTCTGCTGTCACTATGTATTTGATTCCATCTACTCCTAAGTAACTTCCCCCTCCTCTCCTTCCCTCTGGTAACTGTTGTCCATGTCCATGAATCTCTGATTATCTTGTTTGTCTGTTGCTTTCAGTTTTATATCCAATATATGAGTGAAATCATATGGTTCTCAACTTTTTCTGTCTGAGTTGTTACGCTTAGCATGATTATCTCAAGATCCATCCATGTTGTCACATATGGCAGTATTTCATCATTTGTATGGCTAATATCCCATTGTACATATGTACCATATCTTCTTTATCCAATCATCTACTTAAGGGCACTTCAGTTGTTTCCATGTCTTGGCCACTCTGCATAATGCTGCGATGAAAATCAGGGTGCATATATCCTTATGAACAAATGTTTTCAAATTTTTTGTGTGAATACCCAGAAGAGGAATTACTAGGTCATATAAAAATTCATAATTTTTTGAGGAAGTTTTGTACTATTTTCCATAGTGTTTGTACCAATTCACATTCCCACCATCAGTGTATGAGGGTTCCTTTCCCCCCACAACCTCTCCAACACTTGCTATTACTTGTCCTGTTAATAATAACCATTTTCACAAGTGCGAGATGGTATCTCATTGTGGCTTGCTTTGCATTTCCCTAATAGCTAGTGAAGTTAAGCATCTTTTCATATTTGTTGGCTATTTGTATGTCTTCTTGGGAGAAGTGTCTGCCCATTTTTTAATTGTATTTTTGACTTATATGACTTTGTATAGTTTTCATATTAGTCCCTTATCAGAGGCATTGTTTGCAAAGAAATTTTAGGAAGGGGAAAGTTGCTTTACCAAGTACTAAATATGAGTAGCTACTATAAAGCAATTATAATCTTAATAGCTTGATGCTGCAATAATGAAAGACAAAAAAAAAATCAGTGGACAAAATAGAGAATTCAGAAGAACATGTGAGAATGTAGTGTATTTTGAAAAGATAAAAATCCACTAGGTACATCTTTATTTTTAAGACTTCATAGCCTGTTATTGGAGACATATGATATTTTTGTTATGAGTTTTAGAATGTAATCTTTAATGTATTTCAAACTATATTTATTATTAATTATATTAGAAATTTTTCTTTTCTAGGAAAAATAATACATTTTTGAGTATGTAATGTTTTCATGACAGTGGTATCATTAAATTTTTATTAGCTCAAAATGAAATGTTAATGTTAATTTAGCAAATCCACCTTTGACTACTGGATAAGACAGAGATATCAGGGCAGATATTTAAATATTTAAGAGGTTGATAGATATTCTTGCAGTAATAAATTAGAAGTTTATAAAAGGAGAGTACATAAAAATCACGGTCAGTGTGATTAACATTTGTCAAATACCGTTGAAGCTCTAGTGTAGATGAATGACTGTATATTATAAGTTGCTCACATGTTAGCCACGTAAAAACAGGGTCTCTAAAGTAAGGAAATAATTAAAATAGATACATTGTTCTTAAGGTTATAATAATAAATCCACACACAAATGGATTAATTAGACTTTCCATTTCTAGAAACATACCTTCAGGTCCTTGAACAACTTTTCTCTATCCATGCTCATTACCGTCTTTATAATTGTCCAATTAATTCATTAATTCCCCAAAGAACACAGTGAATAATATAAAATTTTGTTTCACATGTGTAACTGAAACTTTAAGTTTGAAGATTATAACTATAGGATTATGACTGCAAGATTTGTGTAATTCATGACAGGAGTAAGGTGCTTCCTCAGGACAAAAGACATTTGAAACATGAACGAAGCTTAAACCTGAAAGTGGATAAATCAGAAAAGTGTACATAATTTAATATGCTTCCTGAATTAATCAGAACGAACACTTTTATTTGGTATTAAAGGTGATTTTATTTCAATGTTTCTCTATTTTTTATATAGGGAAGATGTAAGAACGGCAAACGTAATTGCTGCAGAAGCTGTCACCTGCCTTGTGATCGACAGAGAGTAAGTACATTGCTTTATTATGCATATTGCATACTCATATCAGTGACATATATAAGTTACTGGAATTAGACATCATTTTATGGAGCTTTTAATACTTGTATTACATCCTTTCATTTTAAAATGAATTCTATATTTGATTCTCATTTCCTTTTAGTTTTGGAGGTGGATGGCTCTGCCATTCTAGCCTTATGATCTTCAACAAGATACTTAACCACTATGAACTTTACTTCAGTTAGCTCATCTGTAAACTAGGGATAATTCAACATTATAGTGATGTTGCTTAGCATGATCATCTTGAGATCCGTCTATATTGTTGCAAATGGCAGCATTTCATCTTTTCTCATGGCTGAGTAATATTCCATTGTAATATGTACCACATATTCTTTATCCAATCACCTATCAAAGGACACTAGTTGTTTTCATATCTTGGCCACCATGAATAATGCTGCTATCTATCTTTATGAATAAATGTTTTCAAATTTGGGGGGTAGATACCCAGAAGAGGGATTGCTGGGCTGTTTTAAATTTTTTTGAGGAAACTCCATGGTGTTTTTCATAGTGGCTGTACTGATTTACATTTCCATCAGTAGTGTATAACGGTTCCTTCTTCCCCACAACCTCTCTAACACTTGCTCTTACTTGTCTTGTTGATGATAGCCATTCAAACAGGTATGAGGCGGTATTTCATTGTGATTTGGATTTACATTTTCATAATGGCTAGTGAGGTTGAGCATCTTTTCATATTTCTGTTGGCCATTTGTATGTCTTCTTGCGAAAAATAGACATAGGCATATATTTAGGGCCATTAAACATTTATTCCATAATGCCTATCCCTGATCTTTCTCTCTAATTTGGCTTGCTATTCTCATTACCTGAATGCTTTATGAGTTTTACTGCGAATATCAGACTATTGACTCTACAAGAGCATGGTTAAAATGCATGGACATTACCTAAAAGTAGTCCACCAGATTTTTCCTCATTGTAGTGTTTATGGATAAGTTTATCAGAAAAGTCAAGTGCCTGACTCAAGGAGAAGAACTCTAACACACCCATTTTAATGGAGACTTTTGAACTGAAATAGGCTGTGAGTGTCAATGCAAAATGAAAATGAGGGAACAGATATGATCAATTCAGAATGATGGAGTCAAATGTTGAGCTCACAGAGCTCTGGAGGGATCTCACTTGATTCACAAATCTCACTTTGGGGGCCCCTCTATGTTGGAGGTCTAGATACAGAGCAGTGCCACAGCTGCAGAATGGTGGTTATATCTGTGAACATTTCTGAAATAGATAGGCCTTGTCTGGTTTCTAAAACCAACAGTAACTCATTCTTTCCTTCACTAACATTTTACTACGGATCTACCATACACAAAACATTGTTAGGAGCTATGAGAAGAATCAAAGGAGCAGCATCGATCCTGGTTTGGTGGTTAGTTTCTAACATAGAAGATGTGGTGTATACACAAAATAATCATGATGCCGGGCAGAATGTAAGAAAGGTCCAGAATACGCATTTATGGGAGTCTGGATAAAAGAGTGACTAATTCTGAGGAGACTCGAGAAAGTCTTCATGAAAGAAATATTATTATGAGGGAGATCTGGAAGTATAGGAGAGGCTATACAAATAGAGTGAACAGTTTAGGCCATACTCATAAAGAAAGCCATTTCAACCAGCTAGAGTGAGACTGTATAAAGGTCGTTGGGGCTAGCTCACCAAGAACACTGAGTGCTGGGATAAGGGTAACTCTGACAACTTTATGCAGCAAAATAGTGTCACTGTAACACTATATTTGATAGGCTCATCTGAGAATACAGTGCAGAACGAATTAGAGGGAGAGGCTGGAAGCATAGTATCTGGTTAGGAGTTTGTCTATAAATTCAAGTGATGACCCTGAGACCATTTATAGGAGAAATGTTTAAGGTAAAACCAGAGGGCTTAATACTTGACCAGAGGGCAAGAAAGAAATCAGGGTTGTAGTCAAGATTGAGAAGATCTAGAAGGAATATAGAAGAATCAGTTTAGGAGGCACAATGGTTTTTCACTAAAAATATAATTAATTTTGCATACATATTGGACAATAAAGAACAGGTGCCCTGCAGACAGTGCAAAATGTAGGACAAAAACTCTTGTTTAAGTTAACTAAAAATTAACTTAAAATTTGTTTATGTAGAGTTAACAGCTGAGACTATGAGACCAGATGAAATTGTGTGAAAGGATAGAGAAGATAAAAAGACCAAGTTTAGAATTTCAGAGATTCTTATATTCAGGAGTTAAGAAGAGGAAGAAAAAAAACAGTGAATAAAATTGAGGTGTTAGCAATCAAAGCGGTGTAGGAAACTTCAGAAACCAAGAGATTTCAAGAGAAAATGGATAATCGGCAGTGTTAAGTGCAAGTGAGAAGCCAAAAGACATACCTCTTAAGAAAAGGGCTATAGGTTTAGTAACCTGGGAGAAGAATTTTTATAAAGTGGTGAGAATGGAATGTAGATTACATAGAATGAGTGGGAATTGAGGAAGTGACAGGATAAACAATTCTTTCTTTCAAGAAATTTAGTTAAAGGAAGAGGGAGAGAGCCTGAGGAATTAGCAAGGCCTTGGAGAGCTTCCTAATGGTGGGTGTACGCAAGAATCCAGGAAGATGGAACAAATGAAATACTATAGGGAATATCTGAGGGAAATGAGACCACAGGGGAAGAAATTGTGGGCAAGCAAGGATAGATTACTTGGAGAACATATCTTTTTTTTCTTTTTTTTCCCCCCTGAAAATAGAAAAAAAAAAAAAAGAAAAGAAAAAGAAAAAGAGACAGAAAATTTACAGAGCTGTAGATAAAGAAAGTTTTGGAAATAAGTATGTCCTTAATTTTGCCTCTAAAGCATAAAGCAAGGAAATCTGGTAGAGAGAGGAGGGTTTGCCATCTAATTGGGAGTGAATGGGTAAAAGTATCAGTTTATGTCCCTAGAGTTCTCTATCATTTGTGAATTTACACATGTGTGCCATCCCTCCTGGAAGGTAGATAGGATATTTTACAGAAGAGGAAACTGAAGCCCATAGAAGTTTTATAACTTGATAGAGTTTCAAGGTAAATGGTAAAACCTAGATTAATCTAATCATAGAGAATCAAACTGGGTGAGACTTCGTGAGTTATCTAGTCTAGCTTCTTCATTTTAGTTAACTGAGGTCTGAATGATGAAGGAGTATCAAATAGCACCACACATTATAACTTCACCTCATCCTAATTTTCTCTTTTTTTGAACCTACTCATATACAATGCATTGTGGAGAGTGCATGGGCTTTGAATCTTGACTGCACCATTTTATGACTATATGGGCAAGTTACATAAATTCTAAGTCTCATTTTCCCCATCTGAAAAAAAAATGAGATAGTAGTATGTAAATTATAAAATTGATTTGAGGATCAATTTAACATATGTAAAGGTCCATGGCCAGCACGAGGTATGTAATAAACACTCAGTAAATGTCCCCTTCCTCTTCTTACAAAAAGGCATAGAAATTTTTTACATACAAAGAGGACACCTTGAGAAAGGTCTAGCTTTAAAAATAAATATGAAGAAGATAGCTTGAGTATAGGAATCAAGAAGTGATTTCTGAACTTTTAGAAGACAGGTTGAGCTTCCCACCAAACTGAATTTACAGCTTAACAGGAAAATCAAACTGTAACAAAAGGATCCTGTCAAAAGCCTGCTGCTGGTTCCTAATTTATTGCCAATTAGGGGAGCACCAGGGCTTCCTCCCATGCAAACAGATGGCAGATATTAGGACTGTCAACAAGAGGAGCTTCTTTCTCAAATTTACAAGCAAGGTACCATGTTACAGAAGCCAGTGATTATGATTTATCATTCCAGAGGGAGAGCAAAAGAACATTATTGCAACTAATCATGCATGTCAGAATTTTTTAAAATACTCATTGACAAACTAGAAAATGATAGATACATGGCTTCCTCAACAGGTATTCTCTGAGAATTGGTTTCTTGAACCCGATCATTATTTTAGTAACTATCAGCAGTTATTTCAAAATTTGTGAAATTAGATTTAAAAAGAATATTAGATTTAAAAAGAACAATCTCTTTCTATTATATTTTTTAATATAGAAAACTAGGTCTCTAGTGCCTCCTTGTTTTAGAATTCATGAAATGAAATAAACATAAAAGTAAGTACATTATCATGTTTCATGATCAGTTACAGAATGTCTACCTCTTCATTGGCATGAGATATTGTTGATGAAGCTAGAAGTTCAAGTAAGATCATATTTCTTTTAACATGTTGAGATCATTGTTAAAGACAGTAACATAACTACTAGTAAATATTAAAAGAGTTACATATTTTTCCTACAGGAAATTTAGTTCTAAGTTAGATTTGTAACTCTAGCACTAATTTACTGGGTAACTTCCAAGACGTAGGCATACTGTTATGAAAATTGTAATATTTTCATACCCATTGGTAAATAATAGTTTGAGTTCCATGTGTGTGTTCATTCCGCTCCTCCGCTGTCCTGGTCATTTGATTCCCACACCCAGGACTCTCCAGATCTCTCCCTGATCCAACAACTAAAAGGTGACAGCTGACAAACATTAGGACCAGTTTTCATTCTTATTGATTAGTCCTGTGCCATGTTGACTTTTAATTCTATCATTTCTGGTAATGTCAATCTTAAATGACATCAGCTTTGGTTTTTAAACTTTTATTTTACCGAACCTGTTGTTTAAATAAAATTAATTAGAAAGAAAACAGAAACTTTTCTAGGTTCATAAAGTAAGCCCCTAGAGCACCCATGGGTCCTCCTTCTCTCCTTCCAAATCATTTCAGGTGGTTCCTAAGGCACTCAATGGGAACTCAGGAGTTACCAGAATAATTTACAAACCACATACTGCTAACCCTTTCATCAGTGACACTCATGATATTTAATCATATTTTGGAGCCAGTCTTGTCATTGAGACAAAGTGGGGGATGGATACCAAAAGCTAGCCTAGAGGAAGTGTAGTGTGCTGTGGCACAAAAATGATGAGATTAGGAGGGAGTGTCAAACGTCAGATTATGGGGCATTAAAAGTGGCAATCTTAGAAACTAAGGTATCTCCACAGATCAAGGAAGCCTAGGTGACTGTGGTTCAAATTTTTAACCTCCTAAAGCTATAATTATCTCATGTGTATTAAGCATAGTTATACTATATTATTATTAAAGGTAGCAAGATCCAGCCACTAGGCTAACAATTAGGAAGCAATTTATAAGTATAAGGCTAGACCAAAGACCCATAAAAAATAGAGCAGCGAACTAGTTACACAGAGAAAAAGTCACTGGAATTAATAAACCAAAGACTATTTCTCAGTACCCAAATTGGAGTCTAGGTATTAAAACTGGAATTCAAGCCAGACTAGGAAATTTGACATTTATTCATTAAGAAAGATAATAATGCCAGCTTCATGTCTCAGATATTTGGACTACTGAGATGAACAAGACACACATTCAAATTAGGTGTGAAAACAGCTTAACTAAAGACAAATCTGTGCCTGTATTAAAATATTTTTGTTGTTTCATTACCAGTGCTGGTGGCAGAAACTCAGATCTTTCTAGTTACCCTACCTTCACAATTAGCTTCTTTCTACTATTCAAGCTCTGTAGTCACACATACATCAGTCTCTAAAGATAATGCTTCTGGTCCTGGGCTCTACCCAGATTTCCTCCCTGCCTTCTTGCTAATGATACATTGGTGCTTTTCTTTATTTCCCTTTGCTGTGGCTATTCAAGTGTTCAACTCCAAGTATGAGGCAAAAAATATACAAATACTAAATCTACCCTCTGGGCTGGGTAAATGAAACAAGGGACCAGCCAAGTAAGAGCCTGAGAAGCCATCTGTATCTGAACCAGAATGTCAGAAGAGATGGAAACTTGAAGAAAATCATATTTATCTAACTTCTCTCAGGGAGGATGCTCTAGGCGTTTCTGATGAGCAACTTGGTGAGGAGTGGGGCTTACCAAGACACATACATGCTCAAGGAAAATAGATGCTCACTAAATTGCCTGAAAAATATAGTGGGTTGTATTTACTGCAGAAGTTTTACTTCCAGAGTAGGGCGTGCAAGTGTGAAGTCATAGCTGCATGACTTAAACCAGACGTAGGAATTTTTTTTTTCTATAAGTGACTAGATAGTAAATATTTTATGACCTGTAGGTTAAAATGATCTTTGTTGGCACCTACTCAACTATGCTGTTGTTGAGCAAAAGCAACCAAAGACGATACATACATGATTGACATCGGCTATGTTCTAATAAAGCTTTGTTGATAGACCCTAACATTTGAATTTCATATTATTTCCATGTGTCAAGAAACATTACTCACCTTTTAATAATTTTTTATTTCCATGGTTTAAAAATATAAAAGTCATTATTTGCTAATGATTAGACAATGGGCTGAATTTGGCCTGTGAGGCACAATTTGCTGATCCCTGACTTAATATTGAAGAATTGAGTGCAGCCCCCAGCAGTCCTGTTCTAATCTTCCCCCATGCTGTGCTCATGTGCTCAGCCTGTTTAAATAAAACAAACACATAAAGAATACAGATTTGAAGTACCCTCCAGGTTCGGTCCTCCAGGTGCCTGTCTCTTTCTACTTGCCCTCTCCTCTCTGACATCCTTTTCCTCCAGTTCTCTTATTCCCTTCACTTTCCTGTAAGGCACTTTTTTTTTTTTTTTAATCATTATTCTCAGCCCCATGCACATATTGTTTCTTTGTTTTTGATCTCTGCATTTAATTTTACTTTTCTCTGGGACTTTGCTTCAGACCTTGAATTAATTTGGCTAATAGCTAATTATAGATTAAGAGGATTCTTTACAAAATTTATTTGCAATTTGATGGCATACCCCTGAAGACTGAAAAATCAGAAAATCTAGAAGATTTTAGAATTTACAAGTGCCAAGCTGGGAGAGGAGAAGAGGAAAAATTGGGGAACAGCAAAATCTTTCAGGCACCATTTTAACCCCACCAACCAGGTCAGCTGCATGAAGGTCCATGTACCTAGTGCTATTTACCCCCCACCTCAGTTGCCTGTGTCCCTGTCTTTACATAGTTTGCTGTACTGTGTTCACATGATAGGACTATAGGGACTCCATAGCCAATATTAATCAGTAGCCATATTGCCTAATTGATAGGGTGATAATATATTTCACAGCCTTAGCCTTTCCTACAAAGTGGATCTTCTTTTGGTTTATTTTCCAGAATGAAATCTGGGGCAATGTGAGGATATTGGCAGGATAATCACAAGAAAACTAATGTGCCTCACTAAGAATGGTGTCAGCTGTAATTATTTGAGCTTTTCTTTTTTTATGGAGCTATTATTGATTGATAGGCTTTACAAAAAGTATTTATTCAGCAGGAGAGATAAAATCCAGAAGTTTAGAAGAAAGAGGAACATTATATTGGTTCACTTTAATGATGTGAGTTGAATTATAGCATGTCCTGAGCAAGCATGATCTAACTACAAAATAAGCACATTTCTACTAGAAAAGGAGTATGTCCAGAGACAGTATTTGTTGTTTAAAGTCATGGAAAGGAGTATGGTGCTTTAAAATAGTAGACCTTTTTCTTACAGCAAGTCTATAAAGAAATGATGTGTAACATCACTGACTAGAGAACTCATTGAGAAGGTGTAATTTCTTGCTTCCTCCCCCCAACTAGAACTTACTGACTGCCATTTGTCAGACACTCAGACATCTAGTATTTGGGGGTGGGGGAATAAAGGCAAATATGTAAATATCACTTTTTTTTTTTTTTTTTATCTCTGGTATATGTATAATTCCCAGCTCTTATCTGTTAAGTCACTGCCCCATAGAAGGTTCAAACAGTACTTTGGTAACCTATTGACTCTGCAAAATAGATGAAGTCGTGTTTCATTAATATATTGGTGGACCATGAATTATATTTTGAATATTTTTGTTTAAAAAGCATTGTTAAACAATGTTAAATGGTGACCAGACTAGTCAGAAAGTCATAGCAGATATTTAAGAAAAATAAATAGGAACCTTCAGACCAGGGCTTGACAAATTTTCTATAAAGGGTGAGAGAGTAAATGTTTTCAGATTTATGGTCAGTTCTTTGTCATAAAAGTTTAACTCTGCCTTTTGGCCCAAGGATTGTAGTTTTCTAAACCTCATAATAGATCAGATTTATTTTAAAGATGAGGAAATTGAGACCCAGAAGTGCCAGATGCACCAAAATCACCCTGTTTACTAATAAGAATTACTATTTTTTTGACCTCCTTTACCCTTACTTATCTTCCCTCCTCCTCTCTTTTCCTCTAGTAACAGAAGATTTGACTTTGGGTGGTGAACACTTAATGCAATATACAGGTGATACATTGAATTGTACACTTGAAGCCTATATAATTTTTTTAACCAGTGTCACTAAACCAATGTAACCAAATTTAGTAAAAAATAAGAATTGATCAAGGTAGATCATATATTCACATTCTTATATTCTAATGCATTTGTCATATCTTAAAATTTTAGAACTTAATGAGACCTTAAAAAAATCTCTCTTCCAAATTCTTTAGAAATGAGAAAGGTAATTCCAGGGGGAATATGGATTGTCTAGACTTTTTAGTGCCAAAATGAGGTGCAACAGAGAGATTTCATGACATCTGTTTTGGTGCTTTTTCACCTGAATCACATTATGATTTAAATTACCATGATATAAGACTCATGCATTTATTAATACAATAAGCACATCTTGAGTATCTACTGTGTTAAGCCCTAGTATCAGTGCTGTGATAAATAGAAATATATAAAAAGAGACAGTTGACTTGAAGAAGATTAGAATCATGAAAATGAACGATCACAAGAATGATATAATCAAAAATGTCTATCTGAAAAAGAAGAAACTGATGGCTTCTGAATTGAGCTAAAATATATTTATTGAATTCAATCTGAAATTACGTCTATTACTGCTAAGAAAAAAGATTGGAGGATAAAATCTTTGAGTTCCAAATGGCTACAAATGACTACTGAACTCACTGTGTCAAAACTTTACCATCCTGGCCCAATAGTTGAATCCCTAGTTAAAATGACAATTTTATTACATTAGCTAATTTATTTTCTCAAAAATATATTAAAAAAAAAAAAGACTGACTTTATTCAGTCACTCTCCTGATCTTCCATGATAAGTGGGGATCTTCCTGTTGCTTTTTACTGTACCATCATCTGCTTGCTGTATCATGCATTTATACTTGTTGAACTATTTTGACTTGGGAACTACAAACTCGAGGAGGACAGAAAGCATGTTTATTTTATTCACTGCTGCATCCTCAGTAATTAGTAGTGCCAGGAAGTATAATAATTACTCACTAAATATCTGAGTCACGCAGTATTGGTCGGGGTCCAATATAGAGACAGGACACGGTAATCTGAACAGGAAAAGTTTATTATAAAGAATTAATAATTATAATAAAGCATTGGGGTAAGAAGGGATTAGCTAGTGAGAAGAGACCACTAGAGGATATAGAAACAGCAAATATAAGGAGTAGTCACTAATCCTAGGCCTATGAAAAGCACTCAAGGAAGATCCTCCCAACCCCCAGCCCACCCCAGCCCCTGGCCCTGCTGGGACTAAGAGCTAGATACTGTTATAAAGCAAGATTCCTAAAACTTGGCACTCTTGACCTTCTGAGTCAGATAGTTTTTGTTTTTGCTGTTGTTGTTTGTCAACAACACACCACATCATGACAACAAAAATTATCTCTAGGCATTACCAGATGTCCCCTAGGGAAACAAAATCACCCCAACTAAGAAGGACACAGCCATGGCTTGCAATGGCTGTGAAGAGCTTCGATGCCATGCCAGTAAAACTTGCACAAGAATTCTACCCTGCAGGGTTCCAGGGTAAGCTATTCACAGGGAAGTATAAAACCACCTGAGGAGATGGCTAAAGGGGAGGGTGCTGGCTGCTTGATATTACTGGCCTCCATGTACCGAAGTAGCCAGATACTTGGAGAAGCTGCAAGAACATTGCAAACACACTGGAAACAGGAAGTAAAACCCTTTACTCTTATCGTGTCTGCCAGTGTTCTCTACTGGCAAAGTTCCAGGGCTAGTTGGCAAAGAAAAATTACTTAAATAGCCCAGATCTCATTTTTACAGAGCAGTCAAAAATGGTGAATTTGGAGCTGACATTACAGATTCCAAACCAAATCCTATTCCAAGGTCCAGAGCTATAAAAATAAATAACAGTATTTTTGTCTGCCTTGGGGTAACTCCTGGTCAAAACAGATGCATAAAAAAATCAACATGAGAAACTGTTACAGTATGAACAAAATGTTTGGGAGAGAGCTGAGGGTGGAGGAAGGTATTCTGCCTACAGCATCTTAGAGGGCTTGCTAGACAAAGTGATAATGTGAGTCAAGTTTGAGCAGGGATTTTACATTAAAAGAGAGAAAGGTGAGGGCAGCTCCTGCTGAGAGAAGAGCATACACAAAGATAAGAAATTTTGGAAAGCCACTATTCAGTAATAAGTAAAATATGGCAAAAACAGAGGATTTATGGGGCAAGGAACTGAACAGTTGATTAGACCGGTGGAGTGCTGGGAGACACAATTGAAAAGAAGAGATGGGGACAGGTTATAAAGAAATCTAATATCTCAAACTAAAAGAATATGGATTTTATTGTCTGAGCAATAAGAAACCAACAGAGGGCTGTCACTGCTGCAATTTGTATTTGATTTCGAAGGAAGGGGGTAGGAGATTGAGCCTAGTGGGGAGGAACTCAAGCAGGGAGATTGCTGAGACTGCAGCCACAGTCCTGAGGATTATTCACTATCATTTAAGAGCCTAACATTATTTTAAAGCAGATTTAGAGGAATAATTAAATGTGGGAGATGAGAGAAAAGTGCTTGTATCTTGGGAGACTGGTGGTGGTTATAACAGATCAAGAGTAGGAGAGGTAAAGCAGGTAGGTCAATTTAGTTATGGATATGTTAATTTACAGCTGCCTAAGTGGTATTCAGATATTCAGACAGAGAAGTCCATATTCAGTTAGAAATGAGTTTTTTCTCTTTTTTTCCCTTACAATCAGATGATGGATGGAAATTGATGTTGGAGTTCACAATTAATCAGCTTTAAAATATCACAATCAGACCTTTGGTTTTGTTAACTAAGAAGATGGTTTTGTTTTACACTGATGCATATATAATTTATTTTTTTTTCTGTAAGCGCTTGAAACATTTCTATATTTACAATGCTTGCATTTCTTCCCATTGGATGTTTTAAAAACTATTGTTTAAAGATTTGACAGTGTCTTTGGAACTCATAAACCAGTTGTATGAATTAAAAAAAAAAAAAACTGAAAAACTTCAGTTTCCAAATCTAGAAAAATCAATCTTAATTTCTTCAATTAAAAAGGTCATATTTGAAATTACATGTTTGAAATTCTCTTTAAAAGTCTTCCATATGGCTGTTTTTGGGGGTAGAAGATTATAACACTCCTTATGTTCTAGAGATAAAGCAGAGAGGAGAGAATGCCACAATCAGTTTCTGACCGAAGCTTAAAAATAAGTTTAAAAATCAACAGTGTAATTAGTAAGTTTGAAAGCTGAATTTTGCTTTAGATATTTATATTGCTTTTTTTGGTAAAGTTAAATGGTTTTGCTTTCCTGGTGAGACAGTTATTACAGGCACAGCTAAGTCATAAAGATCTAAGGCTTTCCTTTTCTTTTCAGGATATCTAGTAGTTGGTACTCATTTTGTAATTTATAGCATACATATACAAATTGGATTAGCATTAGCTACATTAACAGTGAAATCTTATTCCCAGACTAAGCTTTACTTATAAAGAAGGACCTTTCAGAATTTACTAGTTTGGATGAAGAGTACTGGTCATCTTATGTATTACCCTGCTACTATCACATAATTGAGCTAATATTAAAACAGAACTTAACCAGTAAAGGCAAATGAAGATTTGATAGTTGTTCTTCCAGATAAACTGAAGATAGTGTATTTTCATCTAGATGGAAAATCCACTTGGGCCGAATGAAACTTTTTTGTTGTTTTCGCATTATTCTCACAGGGATGTCTTTGTTCTGTTTTGTTTTTACATTTTTATGCAGGCAATGTCTGGTGATTATAAATGTAATACCTGTTTTTAGAGAAATTGGAAAACAGAGAAAAATGTAAACATATTGACATTCAATGATAACTACTGTTAATACTTGAGTATATTTCCTTAAATAGTGAGATCACGCCGTCTAAAATTTTTTCCTTTGTCCACATACAAAGGCAACATAAATATATAAACATGCACATACATACTTATACATGTAGAGATAGATAGGTATAGAAAGATATGTGGATACGCAAATTTCAGTGTCATCTGTTGAAAACATGTGCCAATCACAAAGCCAGTTGATACCTATCTACCTACATACATAGTTCCAATTTCAGTAAATATGCAAAGAATACTTTTTCTCTTCCATTTTAAAGGTTAACATTGTTCCAGGGAGCCAAAGTATTGTGTTGCAAAATATAGGAAATACATCGAGGAATAACTTTGAACCTAATTCTCTGTTTTGAAAACCTATTAATCACATTATCATGTTGCATTAGCAATTCACCATGTGTAATTTGAGTCTCTTTATCTCCTTACTAAATGTACTTGGACATGGAAGCTCATTTCAATTTTTTTATTTTGTGAAGAATTTTTCGCAAATACCTTTGCCTCTCTTTAGATATAAATTCGAGAGTCATCGGTTTGGTAATTCTAATGAAGGCATGTGAGTAAATGATATTTTCTGGAAGAACATTAAAAAACAAGTATAATTAGTGTAAGATATAAGAACAAGGGTCTAGTAAAAATCAGGCTACCTAGAATCAATCCCAGGTCTGTCACGTTCTAGCTCTTTAGTCTCAGGCAAGTTATATAATCTCTCTAAGCCTTATCTCTTACCTCTTATTTCCAACCAGGAAACTTAACAATATCTAGACACTGTTTTTTTTTAATTGCCACAACTTGGTTTTAAGAGCATCTAATTGGGGTGAGAAATGCTGCTAAATCTCCTGCAATGCACAGGATAGGCCCTACAACAAAGAATTATCCAGTTCAAAATGTCAGTAGTGCTGAGTTTGACAAAACCCACTGTCAACTTTTTGTAAAGTAGGGTAATTCTACTTTCCTCACAGAGTTGTTAAGTTTCAATGAGACAATACAGACAAAAAAAAAAAAAAACACTGAATAGGTAAGCGATAAATACAAGAAAAATAAGTAAGTCAATTGATTAAGTGGAAAAAGTGGGAAAAGGACCCAATTTAGGTAGCTACTTATCTTTAAGAGACAGGACAGAAAGCAGTGTATGATACATGCTGAGAAATAGCATAGAGGAGGAGAAAGGGAATCAGAAAAGTGAAATGGCAGGGGAAAAAATGCAGTAGTTCACTGCAGCGCCACAAGTTTCTATTTCATTGTCTAAAACTGAAGAAGTCTATGGCCATGCTACCCTGAACAAGCCCGATCCCGTCTGATCTTAGAAGCTAAGCAGGGTCGGGTCTGGTTAGTACTTGGTTGAAAGACCACCTAGAAAGACCAGATGCTGTAGGCATAAAAAATTAAAAAAATAAAGGATTGTAAACTGATAAAATCCTTGCAATCTGTGAGGTCAACCAAGGGGTGCCTCGCCTAAAAAATATAATAATAATAATAATAATAATAATAATAATAATAATAATAATAAAAAACCGAAGAAGTCAGCAGGGCCATGGATCTCAGATAGGTCATTGGGGGTGGGACCTGGAGAGAGACCACTAAGATTAATAGCAGATTAGTGATAACTTTGAGTAATAAGAGTGAAAGAAAAGTAGGAAAGAATGCCAGGTTGCAATAGGTTAAGAATTAAATTAAAAACGAATATACCAACTAGAAAATGCAATCTATTCAAGCTTGCTGGCTATTCGGCCACAAAGAATAGTTATTTTAGGATTAGAGAGAGCACCCGGTTTATAGACTAAAAGGAAAGGAAAGTCTAAAGGAAGACAATAAAACAAAGAGAAATATTGTAATTAATAGAGCAAGAGTCTGGAAGAGATGAAAGAGTTTATGTCAAGAGTAATAAAGAGGGTGATTTGCTTTAGGAAGAAGTTTGGGTGGTTCCTCCAGGAGAGAAATGTGATGATAATGTCACTATACTTTAGGTCCTGGGAAAGAAATGGATACCAAAATTTAACTTTTTGTGAACCTCTCAAAAGTTACTAATGAAAAGTTTCTTAAATAGCCCAGATACATAAGATGTCTATTCTAAATTATCATTACTATTTCTTCATGAAACTTCCTGTTACGAGTTGAATTAGGAACTCTACCTCCATATGTCAAAGTCGCAAATCCCTGTAACTGTATTTGGAAATAAGACCTTTACAAGGTAATCAAGGTAAACGAGATCCCAAATCCAAAGATCTGGCATTATAATAAGAAATCATTAGGAGGGTGTACACAGAGGAAAGGCCATCTGTAAGTCAGGAAGAAAGGCTTCACCAGAAAGCAAATCTGCTGGCACCTTGATCTTGGATTCCCAGCCTCCAGAACTGTGAGAAATTAGATTTCTGTTGTTTAAGTGACATAGTCTGTAGCATTTTGTTATGGCAGCCCTAGCAGACTGATTGATATACTTTCTAATTGGGACTTCTATAGATATATAATGCAATAGAAGAAATAAAATGATCTATTAAAATGAAAAGTATTTTTCTTAAAAATTAAATTAGTCAATAAAGCAAAATATGAGAGAGAGCAGATATTTGATACCAAATCCTAGCCCTGGCTATTAACCAGGTGGCTTCAGCTTTTTTTATTGGGAAATAAAAATATGAGTCAGTCAGATTGTTTCCATTCAAATCCCAGTGTTGACACTAGCAATGTGACCTTGAGTAAGTTATTTAATTGCCTTTGCCTCTGTTACTTTATTTGTAAAACAGACGATTCATGTAACATAGTTTGTATGATTGCTAACACATCTTAGTTATTATTTTCATGTTTTTCTTGATAGTTTGTTATTACTAGATTCTCAAGCATTTTGTCACATTAAAAAATATATTTATCTCTTCTAATGATTTTCTCTTGTAAAGTTTTTATTTCCCTTTTCAGTCATGTAATGAGAGCAGAAATAGAAAGTCCAGTGATGGATCAAATGTAAAAAGGTTAGGGATGAACATTGTTTTTGTTTCAAAGAGTTACAAGGTATAAATAAATAACTACACTAAAAAGATATTTTGGATAGATTTCTTATGGATTCTTAGCATTTTATTTTCAATTTTCTTAGAAAATCAGTGATTTACACAATATTTTATGTTCCCATGCCATTTTCATTAGCGAATGTTTTCTAGAGGCAGTTTTTAAATAGTCAATTACAAAAGTGAATTGTTTTAACTAATATCTGATATAATTGATACATCTACATAAACTAAAATATATCAGCTGTGGATCTTTTTTTTTTAATGTGGCTTATTTATTTTTACACAATTTTGAAAAAAGTTTTGTCAATTATATGGATTTATAAATTTTAAATAATTTCCAAGTAGATAAACTTGAAAAATATTTAATAGATTAAATAACCAATGTTGCCATAGATTCTGCTTTGAGAATAGGAAAATCTAGAGAAAAATTGAACATTTGTTTGTATATTCTTATTGAGAAAATGGATCTCAAATTGTCTTAGGATTGAGAAGCTATTGCATTATGAAAAGAGTTAAATAATTTAGTATTGATAATTTGTTTCTAATGGGGAAAATGGATTGTTTTAAATCTATTAATTGGAGATGTATATAAAGCAGCATTGTTTTTTATGTCAAAACAAACAGTGATATTTTGGCCCATAAAATCAATGACAAAGAATAATGCATAATGTATAGTTTTGTGAGCATGTTTTTGATTTAGTCAAGGTAAAGAGAACTTCTAACACTTTAAAAACTGGTCAGCCACACAAAATCTTCTAGTACATGGATTGTCTGATTTAAGTATAGTTGAGAGGTTTTATCCCGTAAGAAAAATGAAACATAAATTTGTCATATTAGGGCAATCTATGCTTAGAAGCATATTTCCCTGTATAACCTAAAAGGCTAAACTATCACAGGAGATTTGATTCTAATTTCTGCTTTTAATTGAAAATGAAAGTTATTCTCCATTTTTAGACCCTTTCTTTCTCTTTAATTGCCATTGGGATTCATGGACATAAATTCCTTTGTAGTCTAAAATCATTATACCCATTTAATGTCCTCTATATAATTCGATGATACATTGCTAAGTGTTTCATATCACTTCACCCATATTTATAACAATATATGCCTTCATTATGACCCAAAGTTTAGAGAAAGAGTTCATTATAACTAAACTTCTGTCCTAAAAGTTCATCATTTACATAGATGGATTCTTAAAAAGGCACATAGGACTTTTAAATTAACACATATATCTTGAATTTTAAATAAATTTTTCTTAGAAAAACTTAAGTGTTTGCCTTTTTTTTTTTTGTCATACACAATGAATTAATTCATTTCAAATCCGTTATATACCAGGCTATATTCTAGGTCCCAAAGAGTTATTGAGTAATAAGATGGACTACATCCCTGACCTTGTGAAAGTAAATTCTAGTGTAGGAATGATGACAGGGATTTAAACAAACAAACAAAAAATTTGTTTTTAGCAAGAGATAAGTGCTGAGATGAAAATAAAATGGGTTAACCTGACAGAATAACAGTAGTAAGGGTTTAGGGTAGAGACTACTTTGCATTAGCGGTAAAGGCAACTTTGCAGTGTATTCTTAAGAAGATACAATTCAAATTGTCTCATTTATTGAAGAGGCTTTCTTTTCTCCATTTTGTGTTTTTGGCTCCTTTGTCAAAAAAAAAATACATGTGAAAGAATGAAACTGGACTACTATTCGTCACCATGTACAAAAATTACCTCAAAATGAATCAAAGACCTAAATATAAGACCTAAAATAATAAAATACATAGAAAAAACATAGGCACTAAACTTGTGGACCTTAATTTTAGGGAGGATTTTATGAGTTTCACCTCAGAGGTAAAGGAATTAAAAGCAAAAATAAATGAGTAGGATTATATCAAACTAAAGATTCTGCACAGCAAAAGAAACCAACAAAACAAAAAGACAACTGACCAAATGGGAGAAGATATTTGCATACACCTCCAATAAGGAGTTAATATCCAAAATATTTAAAGATCTCATACCACTCAACAACAGAAAACAATCAAATTAAAAAATGGTCAGAAAACCTCATCAGACAGTTCTCCCAAGAAGACATACAAACAGCCAATAGGTATATGAAAAGATGCTCAACATCGCTAGCTGTTAGGAAAATGAAAATCGAAACCATGGTGAGATACCACCTCATGGCTATCAACAAGACAAGTAATAGCAAGTGTTGGAGAGGTCGTAGGGAAGAAGGAACCCTTATACACTGTTGTGGGAATATAAATTGGTACAGCCACTATGGAAAATAGTATGGCATTTTCCCAGAAAATTAAGAGTAGAATTACCATAATGACCCAGCAATCCCTCTTCTGGATATCTACACAAAAATTTTGAAAACATTTATTCATACAAATATATGTACCCTGATGTTCATCGTAGCATTATTCAGGTGGCCAAGATGTGGAAACAAATGAAGTGTCCTCCGTAGATGATTGAATAAAGAAGATGTACATTATACAATGGAATATTACTCAGCCATGAGAAGAGATGAAATACTGCCATTTGAGACAACATGGATGGATCTTGAGAATGTCATGCTAAGTGAAATAAGTCAGAAAAAGTTGAGAACCATATGGTTTCACTCATATAGAGAATATTAAACTGAAAGCAACAAATGAACAAGACAAAAACCTCATAGACTCAGACAACACTATGGTGGTTACTAGAGTAAAAGGGGGATGGGAGGAAGTAGAAAAGAGGTCAAGTACATAGCGACAGAAGGAGATTTGACTTTGGGTGGCAAACACACAGTGTAATATACAGGTTACATATTATTGAATTGTACACTGTATAATATTAACCAGTCACCCCAACAAATTTTTTTTAGTTTAATAAATAACACAGCTGAGCTGAAGCCTAAATGGCATTAAGAAAAAGTCATGTAAAAAGTTAGGGAAAGAATGTTCTAGACAGAGGACAAAGTCCCCTGAGGCAGATGTAAGCTTGATGATATACTCTAAATTCAGAGTGAGTGAAGTAGGAGAAATCATTTGGAGAGGTTGTAGAGGAGTGATGTGATTTCATTTATGTTTTTATAGATTAACTTGTCTATTGTGTAAGGACAAGAGTGGTAGTAAAAGAAAAGGCAATTATAGAATTCCCGAAAGTGGCTGGGACTAAAGGGTAATTAGAGAAAAGGTGATTCATTTCCGATTATCGTAGGTAGAATTACAGGATTTAGTGCTGGATTATATCTAAGAGTGGAAGGACTAGAGGAAGAGAACAATCTAGAATAGGCATCTGCAACCATTTTCTGCAAAGTGACAGGTAGTAAATATTTTGATCTTTGCAGGCCCTACTGTCTCTGTTACAACTAGTCAACTCTGCTGTTATCTGTAAAAGCAGCCACAGACGATATATAAAAGAGTGAATGTGGCCGTTTTCCAATAAATTTTATTTACAAAAACAGGCATGGGCCAAATTTGGCACATAGGCAGAAGTTTGCTTACTCCTGATCTAGAATAACTTCTTGCAGGAATAAGAAAGATGTTTTCTTCTAGAAAACCTTACTGTGCAGAAGCTAATAAATGCTATGAGACCCCAGTCTTCCCATATTAGTGCCACCATAGAGGCCGTGATGGATAAAGTAGAGACTGTGGGCCTGTTGGAGAAAAGACTTCATTATCCAGGGGGAAGCCCTTCCACCTCCCACAATTCCCAGGCCTCTTTTTCCATTACCTGAAGTAAACCAGCAGATGCTCAGATTATGTGTTTGTTTTGATTTTCTTTATTATCCATGTAAGGTAGAGTGTTTAGACACAGACAGGATGATGAATTTGACTTATGAAATAAATTTTATCTGTGATGCTGCCATATACTCTATTCTTTATATAACTACACTTTTTAATCAATATTTTATATTACAGTTTCGTTCATATATTAATACTATCTGTAGCTCTAAATTCTCTAATATGCCATCTATTCTTTTAACTTTCCTCTAAATAAAAATATATACAGAATTTAATGTATTTCTGTATTTCTGGAAAAAAACTATATTAAATATAGGATAATTAAATTCAAGGACTAAGGATACCATTAGGTATTATAGTAATTGATGAAATAGCTACTCCATTAATTTATTCAATAAGTACTTATTGACAGTATCCTCTGTGCAGAGACTTCACCAACATTAGGAATGCATACTCAGTAAAACCTGGACATCAAAGAGTTCAGCGTCTAGTGGAGACTGACCCAAAAACTTACCAGTTTTAGAATTCTGTGATAAGTGCACTGAAAAAGCAATCACAGGATGTCTAGTGGTATTCAGGAAGGGAGGGACATATATACAAGAGAGGGTGGGAGACAGGTGAGCTGTCTAGAAATGCTTCTCCAAGGATCTGTGCTCAGGACTAGTTTTAAGTTCCAATCTATCATAGATAAATGCTTTCATGAAATAAAATACAAATAGATTACTAGAAAATAAGATGAAGAAAGGCATAAAAATATATGCTTGCTTTTAAAAATATTAGATTGAACATACATAAAATTATATGTCAATAAACATCAGAACAAACATAACACTGCATGAAAAGAATTACAAAAATTGATCATATTGTCACCGAAAGTATTTGTATAAGCAGTAAAAAAAGAGAATGGCTTTTACACTTGTTTTGCAGTCATAACAAAAGCAAAATTTGAGTGAATTAGCAATTCTCTGTTGTAACAGCAATAGGTACACTTTTTAAAAACATTGCATATGTAAATATTATTACTGTGTCAAATGTACTTATTTATTGTCTGTTAACTTTTCTGATTTAGTTTGGGTTGATGAAAATGCTATTTGCAAGGAATAATGAGTATCTAACTTGTTTTATGATTTGTTTAATCTCTGAGAAACCACACTCAAAGAGATGTCTTGTCATAAATAAAAAAATAATAATTTTTAAAACTATTGCAACATACTCAGAATACTCATTTTTTATTTTTTTTTACCTTGAATGGAATAAGTGATGTTCTATATTTATTAATCATCCATTAAATTATAGCCAGTTTCATTTATCCTATAAAGTTATGCTGAATTTAAATTATTTTTAATAAGAGAAATAGATTCTGAATTTCATATAGTTTGTCTTACAATTAGCAAACCAATCTTAAAATATCACATTTAACATTAACCTCCTGTGTATGACTGATATACAGTTTGTACCAAAGGTTTCTCAGCTCAAGAGTTTGACAATAACAGGTCTATACCTTGTTAAAAAATATGAGTCCACTGATCTTGCCCTTGGATATCTCAGCAATGTCAAATTGCTGTAAAAGTTTATAAACTTTTCTATTTAATTTCTTCACAGACCAGCAACAGTTTATATTTTGTGTAGCACTAGCTACAAAATATTCCTGAATTTAATCATGGTTAGGTAGGGTGCATTATATATAAGAATCTTGTGTCTAACTATTTAAGATAAATATTTACAAATCGAAAATGGTTTGGGGAAAAAAATCTCAAAATACATGTTTTAAAACATATTACATTTTTATTAAAATATAACATATTCTTAACAGTTAAAGATTAAAAGTAAAAAAGAGTCAAAAATAAAACCAGAAATATTACAAATGATTCAACAGTAAAACTATTAGATAAGCAAATAGATAAGATTGAGAAATTTAGTTAATCCATATAGGATGTTTCTACATAATCAAGCATGTCCAACACTGAATTTTTTTCCATTTAATCATTAAGTTGATTATTACATAAACACAAACATAGCCTAAAGTCAAATAAGTACTAAAACAATATGATTCCAACTTTGAAATAACATTACAAAATTTCTACTAGAATATAAGTCAAAATATTAATGTTTATCCCTGGGCTGTAAGATTGCAAGTAATCTTTTTATTTCTTGGAGTGTTTTAGTGCCTTCCAAAATTTGAATACATTAGCACTGGTATCAGATAAAATACAAATAAGAAATTCAAAACTAGACCATGTGATTTGACTAATATCATAAGCCTAGTCAACTCCACAAGTCTCTACCCTTGAGAAGACAAACCGTATAGACATATTAGACATGAAAACTTGGTTAACACTCTACTGATTTTTGTTCCTGAAAAAATAACAGTTAAAATGTGAGAGTTTCTGAAATCAATTCTTAACTTTTGATTTCTTTGGTCGCTAAGACAATTAGGGTCATTATTTTAAAATTTTGGTTCTTTTAAAGTATATCATTATAATCAAGAAATGGTTTATGTGTTATTTAAACCAGTTTTTCATAATAAATGATCCCCATGATGCAGGAATATTGTTACAAAGGAAAGGGAGAGACAAACAAATGTCTAACATTTCGGCGTGTTTAATATTCTCTTGCAAATATAAACATATGTGCCAAAAGAAAAACGCCAATAAGAAAACCACTTGCTCATAAAAGTGTCATTGCTTTCTCTGAAATTGCTAACATATATAATTTTTGTAGACACTAAAGCCTTCCTTCAGGAAAACATCAAACCATTGTTCACCTCCCACCTTGTATTATAATTTTTTTTTATCTCTAATATAAGGCTATGAATTTCTTAAGAGTATATCTTATTCTCCTTGCATAATCCATAGTAGTTTGAATCATTCCTTACAGACAGTAGGCAATGCATAAATACATGTGTATGTCTGGACGAATGGATGGGTAAATAATTGAAAGAATATGGATATTGGTTGGTTTTATTGTAATTGGGGCTCATTTTCCCTCTGGAAAAAAAAATATTCTGATTTGGTACTTGATAGTATAAACTACTAGTAATTATAGCTGTACTGGTTACGAATAAAACAAGCAAACAAAAATAACCAACACAAGAGCCTTTACCTAAAGCCACAAGTGAACAAACAGATTTTCTTGATTAAAAATACCAAAATAATGTATAAGTCTAAAATCTAGGATTTAGCTAGGTAACAAGTGTCCCAACAAATTCTGTACATTAACTTTCTATTTTCTTTTAATAAATATATTTTAAAAGAGTTAGCCAAGATTCAGTTTAAGGAAGTCTAATGGCCTATAATCATATATGCTTGTCAAATTAAAAGAGCTTTATCTAGAGTTCAGATAATGCTTGACAAACATTTTACTTAGCACAATTGAAATATCTGTAATAATTTCTGGTTTCAGATTTTACTTGTCTCATTTCGACTTGTAATCTTTAACTGTTAAGAATAGATTGCCATCTTTTTAAGAATGTAATCAAGGGAAAAACTGTTATAAAAATGTTTTAAGATTTTTCTCAAACCTTATTTTGAATTTCAAAGATTCTATTTAAAATATTTTACATAAAATTCCTCAACAATATTGTGGAATAGAGGACAGGTAATCATGGGGACTAAATCGACCAATATATGTTATTGAGCACATACATGCTATGTAAATATAAAAAGTGCTTCTTAAATTGTAAAGTGAAATATCAATGCTGTTATGTTTTAGCAGCATGATAATGCTAATTTCTGATATTTATACTGCCTTTCTAATAAATAATTACTTGTTTGTCTCTAGATGAAGTCTCATCATATCACAACTGAAGAGCAAAATTATACACTTTTTAGACATACCACTGAGTAATCAGCTCCCTTCAGAAGGATGTTTTGGCTTAATAATGAAAACATTTTAGTAACTGAAATTATTACCCGCTGAGTTACTGTCACTATATTCTAAAACACAAAAATTTCCTAGAATGATATTTAAAGCCTTTTAACTGTTATTTTTAATACATATTTTTATAAATAACATTTTTGATGTGAAAGGGTCATCATTTCTCCTGCCTTGACCCTCCCTCCTTCCTTTCTGTCCTTCTTTCCTTTCTTCCTGACCCTTTTCCTCCCCTGCTTCTCCATTCATCCTTCTTTTTTCCCTCATCCTTTTTTCCTCTTTTCTTTCTCTTCTACCCCTCTCTTACAAGTATGTTTAAACTACCAGTATTAAACATAAAGGGGATTTTCCATTTGCTCTCTACATACCTTTCCGTACTCAGCTAATAATATTTTACCCACCTCTTTAAAAAAATTATGTTAAGATTTGCTAAAATTGGATTTCACACCCCCAATAAAAGTAATAAGAAAATGCCTCATACTTAGGGTGCTTGGAATAAGGCTTGTTGTTGAAATTTTCTGTATTAAACTCTTTTGCTCATTAATGCCCTCTTCATTTATTCTGAAATTCTGTCTGGAGTATATGTGAAATTGGTACTTTATTTTACAGTGCTTCAATATAACTCATTCATGAATAGTATGTTTTGTTTAAAAAGAGAATTCGATTATTTTCCTGTAGTCTTCTATATTTGTTATAACTGATAAATAATATCTTACAGTTTCTGTTCATTCAGTTGTTAAAGTTTTCAAAACATTTCAATATAATCCCTTTCCAAATAGAACAAATGTCTTCTCCTGTAGTATTCAAGAAATGTCATAGGACCTGAGTAAATATTTTAAAAGGCCTCTAATACTTATAGTAATACTTCTCCAAATGCCTGTTTGATAAGAGTCCACACAGATGGCAGGTGTTCCTACAGAGTATTTGCGAGAGGGAAAAATGAAACACTAATTAGTTCATACTTGCACCAGGAGCAAGAAATTCTGTAATGCCATCAATTATGCTTATCAAGATGTCTTAAATTATTCACTGATCAGTGCCGGGATACACAGACAGAGACAGTCATTTGGAACATAGTAATATTGCTTGAAAATTCCACATTTTCTTAAATTGCTAGTAAAGTATAGTGATCGACTTATTGTTTGAGGAGATTTAGAATACTAGCAGGATGTGCTTGTTTCATGTTTCAAAAAAAGTTATTTGGCCAGGATTGCTTTCTAAATAAAGATTTTTTATAAATGTCATGTATTTCCAATTCCAAAGCCAAGAATATAGTCCTATATTTTTTAATAGAAATTCCATACATTTAATTTGTAATTTACAGTACAGATATGTGTTTTTATCCATAGTTACTACACCCTCTTCATCTGTATATGTATGTATGTGAGTGTTCGTATTGGTGTTTATGTATCTAGGTGGATAGGCAAATATTCTATCAAGTGTACAATTCAATATGTCATCTGATATTGCATGTGTGTTTACCACCCAAAGTTAAATTTGCTTCCATCATCATATATTTGATACCCTATACCCCTGTCTACCTTCCCGCTCTCTCCCTTCCCTCTGCTAACCACTAAACTGTTGTATGTGTCTGAGTTTTTACCTGTTTGTTTTGTTCATTATTGCCTCCAGTTTTATATCCCACATATGAGTGAAATCATATGGTTCTCAACCTTTTCTAACTTATTATGCTTAGCACGATTATTTCAATGTCCATCCATATTGTCTCAAATGGCAGTATTTCATCTTTTCTTATGGATGAATAATATTCCATTGTATATATGTACCACAGCTCCTTTATCCAATCATCTCTCAAATGGCACTAGCTATTTCCATGTCTTGGCCACCATAAATAATGCTGCAATGAATGTAAAGGTGCATATATCTTTATGGATAAATGTTTTCAAATTTTTTGAATAGATATCCAGAAGAGAGATTGCTGGGTCATCTGTTAATTCTATTCTCAATTTTTTGAGGAACTTCCATACTGTTTTCCATAATGGCTGTAGTGATCGACATTCCCATCAGCAGTGTATGAGGGTTCTTTTTCCCCCACACCCTCTCCAACAATTTCTTGTCTTGTTGATGATAGCCACTCTTATAGGTGTGAAGTGGTATCTCATTGTGATTTTGATCTGCATTTTCCTAATAGCTAGAGAAGTTGAGGATACCTGTCCTTCTCAAACTCTTTCAAAAATTGAAGAAGAGGCAATGCTTCCTAACTCACTTTGTGAGGTCAACATTACCCTGATATTAAAACCTGTAAAAGGATAATTACAGACCACTATCTCTGATGAATACAGATGCAAAAATCCTAAAAATAAATACTAGCAAATAGAATACAATACATTAAAAAGTTTATACCTGTTGTATTTCACCCAGCATTAGTTACCCTGTCCTCCCAGATGAGATCATTATCCAAGGACCTGAAAAATAGCTACTTCCTCATCCCATCACTCCCACCTCTTCCCCCACCACCTTCACCTTTCCCTCCACCCTCTACAGCAAGCCTTAAGCAGAGTGTCAAGTTTCTCTTTATAGGTTAAAAGAAAAAACTTTGTGAAAGTGATTAAGCAACATTTAAATTTAAATCAGCAAGCATCCTACTAAACTTCAGGACCTGAGTGTATATATTCTGTTGTTTGAAAAAACACACAAAGCCATTTGCATCATTAAGATAATAGTTTAATATAAAAATGTTATTTCTTTCAGTACTTTAAAATTCACACAAATCTCAAATAAAGCTAGAGATGTGAGAGTTATCTTCAAGACATAGAATTGGATAGAAGATGCAGTATATAGTTTTTAATGATCACCTCCTTTCACATCAGTTTTCACATATTTTGGCTGTATGACTTCAGGACAGTTTCCTAACCTTTCATTTTTTAGTATTCTCATCTATAAAATAGATACACCAATAACACATAAGATCATTATAACTACTTAAGTATTTGTTACTACATGTAAAGTAGGTAGAACAATGCCAGACATATTAAAATTATGTAAATGAGGGCTGCGATTATTATGGGAACACTTGAACTTTTGAAAGTAGACTTTCTTTTTGTTTCTTCATTCTGGTTCATTAGTTTTTGTAATGGAGAATACATAAGAGTTACTGTATCTGGTTGTATTCTGTAATTTTCAAGATCGTGTGTGTGTGTTTATTTTGTCCTGACTGTATAATATTTTACAGATATATAATAATTGAGACTTCACAATAAAAAAATAGGTCTGAACACAGTTCTAGATACATTGTAGGATATTGAATAAATTGGGTTTAAGTAGTTACATTACTCTTTCTGGTTTATGCTAAAGTCAGTTTCTTCACTTCTTCAAAAGGAGTTGATTTTTCTATAATTCTCTTCTATTAAATGTTTTCTTCTTTATTTTGCCTTTGAAGATTATTTTACTATTTTGTTAAGTAGAGTCAATGATGCTTATCTTTTATAGTTTGTTTGATATTGGAATTAATATATGATCATGAGAATTAAAAGAATAGTACCTGGCATAAGTAGGTATTCAATAAATAGCAGATCTTGTTATTTCAGTATTATAATCAACTCATTATCTTTGTGATATGTATCAGTTAATGTGCTACAGACTTTATTCCATCTAATTCTTTGAACATCTTTTGTCAGATAGGGTTCTGAGTGACAGGAACTGCAGAATGAACATTATTGAAGTTCCTGCTCTCATAGAGTTTATATCATTGCCCGATATGTTTCTTAATAATGTGTCTAGATTATGTGTTCAAATTCATTTTTATTTAGATCCTTGTAGATTGTTTCAATACATCATTGACTAGGCTTTCATTTTTAGAACTCTGTAGAGCATTTATCTTATTCATTGTGTGTGTGTGTTTTTTTTTCTATGACAGCTCTTTCAAGCATTTGATTGGAGGATTGGATGATGTTTCTAATAAAGCATATGAGGATGCAGAAGCTAAAGCAAAGTAAGTGACATTTTTTCCTTTGGCCTTAATCTTGGTTTAAAAATTGATTTTAAATAGAAATATGATCAAATATTTTGTTGGACTTAACAAAGCTCACCACTCCGATGGGAAGAAACTAATTACTTAAGAGGAAAATGAAACAAACTATGTAAAGTAATTTTACATAGTTTCTTTACTTTTGTATGCACAATTACCTCAACAAGAAAAATGATCAGTTTAAAACCCAATATAAACAATTGAATGTAAAGACATTATTTCCCCCACTGAAAATACTTAATAGAATGGTTGTTGTGTTCAATAGTTGTCTGTAAAATTGTATGGAAAATAATCAGATCAGAAGTATTTCCCCATGTGGCTATGTCATTGCTTTATATTGAACTAATGACACTAAGTTATCAGAATACTATGAGAAAGTACATATCTCATTAATTATCATTTTTATATAACAATACAAATTTATCTACTAAAATAATTTGCTTTAAAACAAAGCTTAATTTTTTGACAAAGATTTGAAGTAATTTGAGATTGCCTTATTCTGCAAAATTTTTAGGTTACTTATTAAAAATTTTAATCTGTATAATCCTCCTTTCCACAATGAAGTAGTTCAAGTAAAAATAATTTAATGTTTGATATAATAAAGGATATTTGAAGGATTTAATCAACAAAATTTATCAGTAAACATATTTCAGGGGTAGAATTGATTGGTTGGTTTTCTAGTAACCTAAAAGCAAAATGCACACATACATTCGTATATACATACATATATTGTATATTTGTATATTTCCCTTGAGGATCTATGAAGATTAAAAATTTGGTCTGGGAATAGAAAAAGTCAAAGTCTTTCAAACTAAAGTATTCTTTGATCTATTTCTATTTCCCTGTTAAACTTAGATTCACTAATTAAAGTTTTTGTATAACTCCTGTTTCCTCTATCCAACATTGAGGCCAATCACAGGCTTAAAATTGATGAGCAATGGGAAAGCAGTTGTGAACTAGTTATATATGTCTCAGTGTACTATTAGATTTGTAAGGATAACTGTGTCTATCTCATGAATGCTGGGCATTTATGGGTTTACTTTTACATATTTCAATGAAAGGTGGTAAGAAAACAAATTCACTGAAATTCAGATTCAGATAATTAGAGGATAAGTGTAGTGACAATTCTTCACATTGACAGAGAATAGGTCAGTATGAAAATATGACCCTGAGGGAAGGGGTGGAAGCCTGGATTTCTGCTCCTGACCCTGTCATTCTCAACCAAGAGACTTTGGCCTTGACTTAACACCTCTCTCTCAATCTCATTATCTTACCTTCAAAATAGTATTTTTGTGATTTAATTGATGGCAATATGTAAAAATACTTTCTGAAGTATAGAGGAATATAAAAGTGGATGACATTGTTGGTAGAAGTAATCATTGGAACTATAACCTAATGCATTTGATATATGGTTTGAATTACAGATAAAATGATTGCATATCTATTATGTAAAAAATATTTTATCTGTGCAAGAATTCTTTAATCTTATGTAGGAAACTACTGTCATTATGGTAGCATATTATAAAATTAAACCAAGCCTGATACTATTTATAAATATTATTTTTATGAAAATAGTAGCATTTAGTTAAAAAGTTTAATTATAATTAAAGAACAAAGAAGGGCAATGAAATGACGATATCAAAGTGATTAAAATATTGCTGTTTGAGTCATAAAGTAGACAGGATTATAAATTAGCCCTTATATTTTTATTCTTAAATTTCAAAAATTGAAATTAGTTTGAATTTTTCTGTTCAATTAATACTAAGTCCAAATGAATGTGTAACCCAGATTCCTTAACAGTAATAATTATTTAGAAAATGAAAATAACTTGATGGAAAAAAGTCTAAAATTACTGATCCAAATTCTAGAGAGATTGACAATATCACCTTTATTCCTCAAAATAGCCATGTAAATAAATACATACATACATGCTAGAGAAGGTACTGTTATGCTTTTTTACAATGTTAGCATTTTAGAGCTTTCTAATAATTAATCTAAGTATTTCTAAAGTCGACATTATCTTTTTAAATTAGATATCCTATTTCTCAGAGAAGGTAAATTGTGAATTATTCCCCAGGGTAAACCTTTTAGTTGAATTAACAAGTTTAAACATCTATTTGAGTTAGCATTGTTGTCTTTCTCTATTGAATTTCTTTCTCTTAAATACATTGTGACTTCACTTTGAATTTCAGGAACTTATAAGGTTTGCCAATATTGCAAGGATTAGTACAAGGCTTTAATTTCTCCAAAGTCTCTGTATAATTCTGTTAATACTTCTAAATTTCTATATAGATCAGAAAATCTATACCACTTAGAACTGTAATGTTGCTTTAGCTCTTCTATGTAAGCTTTATTTTTTTTCAAGGTCCCCTTGATTTTGCAAAATTCACTAAAGGTAAGATTAGTATTTCTTAAAACCCAACCAAAATGATACTATTTATCCATGTAAAATTTTTGTTGGTATTGTCTCACTGACTATGCCTATTTGGGTAAAAAGGAAAAAAAGTAGCACTGACTATAAAGATCGATTTCGTTGAGACATTTAGAAACTCTATTATGAGAAACAATTAAGCTGTTAGCATAATCTGGCTTCAATGGCAGAATGATTCCACAAAGTGTACAGACCATCCCTTTCAGAAAAATCATCCCAAGGATTTGGATCCAGTATCTGGTCCAGGGAGACTGACTTGAGAGAACTGTCCCAGTGAAATGGCTCTTGAAATGCCTCTACTGCAGAATTTGTGCCCTCAAATATATTTCCTACAAAGAAAATTATTCTTGACAGAATCTACCTTTATGGCATGTTTAAGCTTCTCTTGATTGCTGCTAATTATCGACTTAGGGCTTCTCTTCTTAAACCTGAAGTTATAATTATAAAACATTAGAAGAGACAACATCCGATCACAGCTAAGGATCATTATACCTTATTTAGAGCAGAAAGTAGCATATTCTGATGAAAGGTACACATTATTTTCCTTTAAGAATATGTACTCATTTATTTAGTAAACATTTAGAAATTTACTTATGATGAGTGAGGCATTATGCTTTTTAATGTACATATGAAATAGAAAACTATTTTCAAATATTAAGGGTTTTGTAGTATAGTGGGAGGACTGATGTGTAACTCAATGATTACTTTTACTATTCAGTTCTAGGAATGTTATGATCTTATTGTGTTATATCACTGGGTAGAGAGATCTTGATATTTACACCTCGTCTTATAAAAACGTAACCATCCAGAATTATCAAATAGAAAATGTAAATGTTTTACTTCACTACAAGTATTCCTGATATATAAATGCAAACTATTTCTTAAATATAATATTTTTTTATTAAAAGTATTGAGGTAAAATTTGTGAATAGCATTATATAAGTTTCAGGTGTAAAATTGTACAATATGTCATCTGTACATTTTATTGCGTGTTCACAATCCAAAGTTAAACTCCTTCTGTCACAATATATTTGAATCCCTTTATCCTCTTCATTCTCCCCACACCCCCCTTGCCCTCTGGTAACTCCTATATTGTTGTCTGTGAGTTTGTTTGTTTTGCTTGTTTGTTGGTTTCTATTTTATATCCCACATATAAGTAAAATCGCGTAGTTCTCAAGTTTATCTGTCTGACTTTGCTTAGCATGATAATCTTAAGATTCATTCATGTTGTTGCAAATGGCATCGTTTTTTAGTTGTTGAGAAGTATTCTATTGTATATATGTACCACATCTTTATCCATTATTGGTCAAAGGACACGTAGGTTATTTATATTCTCTGGATACTGTGAATAATGCTGAAATAAACATAGGGGTACATATATCTTTATGAGTAAGTGTTTTCAGTTTTGGGGGCTAGGTAGCCAGAAGAGGGATTCTGATCACTGATGTCTTAATTGCTGAATACTTACTCTGCAGTTATAAGCAAAACAGCTCTTTCTCTGAATAAGCATATATATATTTATTTACTTCAGCTTAGTTAATTATACTTAATCATAAAAATCGTTTATCTGAAAGTCGCTTTCTAATAAGGTGATTTCCATATGCCACAGCTATATTCTCAGATTATGGTCATACAGAGGGGGAAAACAAAACAATAGTCAATGTTTTGTTTATAATGTCTATTTTTATTAAAATGTGTATTTTTACTTCAATACACATAATATATTGAAAAAAATAATATAGAAAAATAATCAGTCTAAACTAATCAAGAGCAACTGCTATTAACTATCTTTGTGTTTTAAAATTATAGCACATTTAAACTTCGTATCGGCATTTTTCTATTTAGCATCTATAATATTATAAACATCTAGAATATTGTTATGTAATAATGTAACACTTCATTAATGTCATTTTGGTGGTGGCTTGATAACACAATGAATGGACATCTAGTATTTTAGACTGGTTCATGTTGTAGCCTTGTTGATTTGATTCATTGTGTTTTTAAAGATCTCAATCACTTCCTTAAAGAGAAAGAGAAAAAAGAGCACAAAACAACAAAAAGTCCCTTCAAATTGGTTCCATCTAAAAGCACTTTCAAACTATTTTATGTCATAACACTCATAGAAAATGGGTACAGAATATTCTTGAAGGGACCCATATCTAAGCCCTCTAGTTGAGCAGCTCTGACAGCTACATTAATATAGATTTGTCAGTGTATTTATTTATGACCAAAGTTGGTGGTTCTCAGTATTATTCTCCATGAGGAACTTTTTCTCATGGCAAAATCAATGTAGACCTCCAAATGAATGCAGTCATATTTTTAAATTACCAACATCACTTGTTGTATCGATTCAAAGCCTCCCCACAGTGACTCTGTAGCTCCTCATGTACCAGCCTTACCCATGTTCATTCGTTTTGTTTATGTATTCATTTATCCAACAAATATTTTCTGTGTGCCTACAAAATGCTACATATAATGGAGTTAAAAATAGGAGTGCCCTTTGCCTTCATGCTGCATATGGTACAGAAGGAAAGAGGCACACATTAGTCATTCTAGGAAGGCTAACTAGATTTAAGCTGAATTTTGAACAATTAGCCAGTACTAGCTAGGCAAGAATTAGTTGGTATTAGCTGGGCAAGGAAGTGCGGAGAGCATTCTAAACAGAGACAGTATGTATAAAGCTCCCAAGGTTTCTACAAGGAACCGAAACACGAACATGGCTGGGACCTAGAATGTAAAAGACAGAGATCAAATAAATGTTAAGGGCTTAGGAAAATCTCTTGAGACTCGTAAGCTAGCAAATGAGATGGTTTATATTATAATTCAGCACTCTTTCCTCTGTGATTGGAGGAGTGGAAAGTGAAAACAGGGAGAACCACCAGTTAAAACCTGATGATAGACCAGACTAGAATGAAGGTAGTGTGAGTAGAGAAAAGGATTTAAGAAATAGATGGCAAAGTAACAGGTATTCTAAAGGAAAAAGATATTGATGATGAAGGACAGAAAGGCCAAGGATGATGCAAAGATTTAGGGTCTGGAAATCAGAGGGAGGTGAAGGCTTTCACTAAAATAGAGATTGTATGGTTGACAATTTTTAAAAGTGGGGTGGTCATGAATTGATTTTTGCTCAGGTTAAATAAGAAGTGCCTTTGAGACAGGGTTAGGCAGGTCTGGATTTCACAGAAGAGGTTGGTATTCATTTGGGAATAATGAGAATTTAGATGATAGATGGTGGTTAAAGATGTGGATGAGACAGAAAGTAGAGAATGAGAGGAACACAGCACTGAGGATTGATTCTTGAAGAATTTTAAAAATCGAATAGGAAAAGAATCTCTCTCTCTCTCTCTCCTCTCTCCCCTCCCTCCTTCCCTCCCTCCCTCCCTCTCTCTCTCTCCCTCTCTCTCTCTCTCTCACATGCGTGTATACACACACACACACACACACACACACACACAGACACACACACACACACACGGAGAGAGAATAGGTAGAAGAAAACCCAGATACATCACAGAAGACAAAAACTGTCCATTTCAGGAATAGGGAAGAAAGCAATGATATTGTGTGTTATTGAGAGTGCTAGTGTGTTAATGGATGCCAATTGGATTTATTAAACCACTGGTTCATTTTCCTTTTAGGATGGAGTGATAGGCCTTGAGTCCCCTAACATGGACTAAAAATGAATCTAATTTGAAGAAATAAGAGTCAATGTTATAAGAAATTTCAAGAAAAATACTCAAAAATGCAAATGGAAGATTATGGATCTTCAATATCGAGGGAAGGAGAGAGTATAAGACTAGGAGAGTTTGAGACTAGGCAAGTGAGTCTCAGGTCTTTTTAATTTTCATAGGCAAAGGCAGATCTCTTTGAAGGCAAAGTCAAATCATCTATCTCTACAGGCAAGGTTATGCCACTTTGTAATGTGATTTCTTAGTTAAGATTTTGGCTTTTCTATCTTACGTTAGGTAATATTCCTTGAGGTTTAAATATTGTTCTAAAGAATTAAAAACTTTCCTAAGAGAAATCAAATTTTTTCCTAACAGCATAAATTTGCACATAAGCTCATTTCCTTCAGAGATAACATGAGCCTCCCTCTGGGCACAAAAATAAATGAGGGACACTAAGGCCAAAGACTTAAAGACCCACCTTGAAATCACCATTTTTTCCTATACACTCTTCTCACTATGCGTCACCATATTTACTTATTCTCTACCTCATCACCTCAAAAAAGGACCTTCATAATCAAGTCACATAATATTGAAAGAAAAATTAAAAGTAAGGAAGAAAGATAAAACTATAGTACATAGCCAGAAATAAGGCCAGTATGGAAAGTGGGGCCATATCATCAGTGCATGACAAAAGAATGATACACGAAAACATTAGAAACACCAGGGTTGACTGTGACTTATTGCTGCTAAACAATGAAGTTCCATAAACACTTTTCCCTACACAAACGTTGGAGAACATTGCTTGTATATGGACCACTCTTCCAGTCTTTCGGTATAGTCCAAGTAAAAATTGTAATACTTTTTCCATAATTAGTTCTCATTGACTTAAATCTCCATTTCTGTTTACAAGTTCATTTGCAAAGGACCCTTTCAGTCTATTTGATGTTTTCAGGATTACTTTTGGTGTGAGCCTTGTTGTTTGACATAATGTGACAACATTAAAGATGTTCTCTCATTACATTTTATTAGCAGAGGCAACTCTTTCATTGCTCACTCTGCTTGTCATGGGACAACTGCTCTGTGCTCTTTGGCACTCAGAGGGAACTGCCAATGTTGTTCAAGCCTTTGAAAATTCACTCATTAAATGCATCTCAAAAATACATGAGGCTATGCAAATCAGAACAGAAATCTGTATTGTTTGGTAACATCTCAAATGCCCCAGGGTTGTCTAGCATCTAAAATACAATGTTTTCAATGCACTATCAACTACACACGAAATTGCTCTTTTGAATACCCTGACTTTGAAATTTTGACCTATCTTATTGGTGTTTTTCTGCCAGATATTTTAGAGTAAAGGTCTTAGTATTCCCACAATTTTATCAACAATTTACTTAAACCAAGTTGTTCTTGATTGAAGCAATTCTTGGGGAAATGAGCCTGGAAAATTCTTTTTCCCCCTATGGAAAGAATTCAAGTGAGCAGTATAATGTTCTAAAATAGGAACTATATTATATGCCAATTAAATGGAAAGAATACTGAGAATGGCATTATAAAATAGCCCTCAAATTAGAACTTGCTGATCCCTTCTAGAGTTGAGGAGTCAGAAGGCAGTCCCATTCCCTGGGCAATAACAATTGTTTTCCATTTGATTGCAGAGCAAAGCATAGGAGACTTGAAAAATTTGCAATAATTGGCCCCAAACTAATAAGTTGGCGTCCAGTTATGCAAGAGCTATTTGCTTTTTCAAATTCTGATACATGTAATAAAGCTAGGAAGAGGTATAGAACAATTTCTAAGGGCACCAATTGCTAACAGATTAATACTTCATTGTGATTTGTGACTACAGAGAGCATCAAAGTAAAATTCTCTTTCCGGTGTGGTGAGACCACTTTGGTGGCTTTTTTGAAAAAAATGATTTTCATGGTAAAACTACTTGGCTTTGGGTAGGAGCATTTTTTTTTTTCTGTTCTATTAAAAATTTAAAAACTCTCAAAGACCATTTGCTAATTCCTTCTCTGTAGTGCTTATCTTTAAGACTCCTTAGGTAACAAGACTTTATAAAGATGACTCCCAGTATGTCCTCGCTTACTACCTTTTCTAATCGACAGAGAAAAGGACTAAAGATAATTGAAAATTCTAGTGTTGATCACTTGCTTGGTGGTTGCAGACAAGCCATTTGATTCCTGACTCTGTTTCCTTCTTCTGAAAAGAAGGACGATTACTTTCCACGTTAGATAACAAATGGAAATTACTTTCAAAACATCAAGAGCTCTTTAAATCCTGTGGTTAATTTGGTCCCATATGCTAATTAGGTCAGCCTTTCTAGAGGCCCAAACTTTCATAGAAAAGAGAGCAACCCAATGCCTGTTGTGATACGATACTTTTTTAAAAGCAGAAAATAATATCTAGTAATATCAGTAGTAATCCCTTTGTGTTCTCAGCAGTTTTAATTGAAAAATAATATTTAATTAAAATACCTTCTTTAGTGAATGTAATCTCTCTCACTGGAGTAAAGACAGCATATAATATATCCTAATAGCATATAGCATATCTAATCTCATTTTACCCATTTCTTTCCAGAATGGTTGGGCCATTCTGGAAAGAAAACTGTTGAACCTAGTGAGAGCAAGCAAGGTTAACGCTCTGTGCTACAAGAGGATCCCCTGGTAAGGCCACGTTCACATAGCAAGGAAAATAATGCCTTGGGGTTGGGAGTCCTTAGTCACAGCACTGACACTATCTTTTCCATGTGACCTTCAGCACAAGGTCTAAAGCCTACCATCTCTAAACATATTTCCTAATCTATAAAACTGATAATCTTGAAATCCTTTCTAGGTTAAATGCTTAGAATGTGAAAGTTAACAAGCCATTCTTTTAGAAGCATAACTTCTTTTTATACAACAATATTTTCACCTATGCCGTTTTCTAAATTTATAATGAAGACACTTTTGTATTTACCAATAGAAAATAGACTCTAAAGGATCATGGAATTATTTGTGGATCTATATTTTAACAGTAGTAACTAAGTTGTGTTTCTTTCCTCTTAGAATCTGAAAGTATTGCTGTTAGTGCTTACTTTATTAAAAATATTTAAATAAAAAATTATGCAGTTTTTCTTGAAGTACATTTTGATAACTCATAGTTAAATTAACCTTTAGAAACAGAACAATTTTCATTTTCCTCATTATACATACAATTTTCTTTTGCCAATGTGACATTTAGATATGATAATAAGCCAGGCTATCATTAAATAAAAAGCCATTAGAAAATTATATAGTAACCTTGAAACTGAAAATGTTATACCAATATTTCCCTCATGAATCCTTTTAGAAAGAAATTACTTTTAAATAATGAATTAAAATAGCAGCATAAATTGTTTGATACAATAAATAATATGCCATGTTAATTTACATCTTTAAATTGTTATTTGAGGAAGATGAATGAGATCTCATAGAAGTGAAGCATGGTTGTTACAGCCATTTGTGTGTATCACATCAGCTTCTTCCAATGCATAAATTGAAAACAGTCAAGTTTATAAATTATTAATTACTTAAAGCAACCAGCTGATTTTCTGTATTTCAAATGTGTAAGGATATATATTTTAAAGAAGCTATTATTCTACTATTCAAAAACTGTTCAAATATTTTAGACAACCTAGATAAGTTAGAGATTGATCACATTGAATAGTAATAATTCTAATAGCCTTGAAAAGGGGAAAAAGCAACTTCCTAAATGATGAATTTAAGACCACTTTCAGTTTAAAGACTTGGAAAATATGACTCTTCAGGTCTATAAGTCATACACCATCAGTTTTTCTAAGTTTTTCCTTAAAAAATGACCCTGATATTTTTCAAAATTGGTGTGCTTATTATGTTAGTAAAATTGGTTTATTAAAATATCAGAATCAAGTACAACATAAATTGTACTAAAAATAATTTTGTTTAAGGAGCTGTTCTCCAAAATTAAGCAAGGTGCCTTGCTTACCATTCTAGAAACAGATTAATTTTGAACACTCCTCTGAGTGGGTTCATGGTTTTTCCTTCTAAGCCTCGTAATTTTATTATATTATTTGAACAATTAAATTAATGATAAAGAATATGCTTTAGACTGAATAACAATTCTTTATTTCAAATGCACTCCAAAAAGTTGCCTTGAAATTAAAAAAATAAAAGCCATAGACAAGATTACACCTTTATAAACAGACCAAAAGACAGATCGTGATTTTTTTTGAGTGACATCATAAACTGGGAGAGTAGATAAGCTCCCTACTTTGGAAAGCTATTGACATACATTAATATTCTCTGGTGCACTGAAACGAGTGATCAGAACAATAATTTCACATGCTAATGTCTATAGGGGTGTAAGTAGGAAGTGCAAGGAATAGGAGTACAGAAGAAACATTTAATTACTTCCAAATATGTGATTTTCCATACTTCATTTTTTAGAAACAAAAAGATATAACAGTTGCATTATACAGGGTGTGTTTTTCTAGCTTATATTTTTCAACTATTTATTAAACTAATGAGCCACACTAAGAAATCATAAAAGTCAGGTAAAAATATTTTTCTTCTAAAAATCATAACATATTCTCAACAACTAGATATTGTTCAAAAGCAGAAATATCTTCTTCATTCTTTAGTATGACCAAAAGAAAGCATACTATCTGCTTTATGTAATTTCCCTTTTCTCTACATAATTATTTAAATGTACCTATAATGTACCCATTTTGTTAATATTTTGCTTTTTAATGATATTACTATTCAAGTAAATAAAAAATAAATAGTGAATAAGAAATTCATTTTATTACACTTGACCATATGAAACTATCAATATTGGACCATTTTTAGCCTACTAGAATGGCAATTTTACATGGTTCAACCAATGATTTTATAAGTAATTTCTGATGCTATCATTACTGTAACTTTTTAAGAATTAGGCTGCTATTGTTAAGTACCATGCTACATTTTTTAATTTATATGTGCTGAATGTCCTTCCAGTCACGTCAGTGTTTAACTAGAGTCCCCACCTTATAATTTTAATAGTTTTATAAACATTGCATCTAAATCAATTTATTGATAAGCTTGTTTTGTAAGCCTTAAGTTTTTTCTATTTTCATAAGACTATTATACAGCCATACATACAAATAAGTTTTTCAACCTCATCACCATGGATGTTGTGAGCCGCATAATTCTTAATTGTGGTGGGCTGTCTTGTGCATCACAGAACGCTTAGTAGCATCACTGGCCACTACCCAATTCTGAGCTGTTTACTCACAGCACTTCTGATACCAAATGAGTGGGGATTTTCAACACCAGCAACCAGTTCTCCAACTCGCTAGCTGTCAGTTGAATGCCCTGCAATTCAATTCAATTATGACAATAACTACCTGGAGTTAGTGCAGACTCCACAGGTTAAATGTTCAGTCCCAAGTGACTGCCCCTACATCAGATACCAGTCACAAGTCCCAGTTTGCCACCTCTGCTTCAGAGCTAACAGTTATAAATCAGGGGTTCCTATGACTACTTCTTTGGGTTCTATAATTTATTTGAATGGCTCACAGAAAGCTTTAAAACAGTTTACTTACCATTAGTGACTTATTCTAAAGGACACAACTCAGGAATATTCAAATGGAAAAACTGTATAGGGAAGGTATAAATGCTTGGGCACGGAACTCCCTGCCCTCTCCATTCCAGCACCTTGCGCTATTCACCAACTTCAAAGTTCTTCTAAACCCACTGTTTACAGGTTTCTTCGGAGATTTCATTATGTAGTCAGAATTGATGAAATCATTGGCCATTAGTGATTGAATTCAACCTCCAACCACTCACCCACCTCCAGAGGTTGGAGGGTGGGATTAAAAGTTCTAACCCTTTAATCATGCCTTGCTTTCCCTGATGACCAGCCCCCATACTGAAGTTATCTAAGCTGACTCATTAGCATACTGAAGACACAGATATCACTCCAGAGATTCCACGGGTTTTAGGAGCAAGGTGCTAGGCTCTTGGGATGGAGATAAAATAAATATTTCCCATTAGATGCCAGTAGCATATATCTCCCCAACCGAGTCATGACAATCTAAAATATCTTTAGACATTGCCAAATATTTGCTGGGTGCAGGAGGGAGACAAAATCACCCCTGATTGAGAATCACTGATATAAATAGAAGACAAAAAAAAATTGTTAGAGTCAGAGGAACACTAAAATTATATTCAGGTATTAAATATATATAATACTAAATTTATATACAGAATTTTGTCAAATGGTGAAAATGAGCCTTACTTTCTGACAGTTTCACTTCCAGAAGAAAAGTATAGTAAAAGTATCATAATTGGCATAAGAATAGACTTTAAGCTACAGAAGGACATGGTTTCCCAAAATTTGATGAATTCAAATGCTAAACTACAACGAAATTATACAAAATAATTTTTCCAAAAATTCAATTAAAATCTTTAGGATTTTGATACTCATGATTTTTTTTAATTCATATTTACTTTTTCAGAGCCCCAGAATTTTCAGCATCATGGGAGAATTCATTGGGAGACTCTAGCTCATCAGGAAGCTAACTAACACTTTGCTGTTTTAAGATATTGGAATTGGTTGCTTTGATGAAGCTAGGAAAATAGTCTCAGTTTGTTCTATAGGTTTTTGACTGACATTTTTCACATTAGATGCTAAGTCACTATAATTGTCTCAAATGTAATTACTTTGTGTAAAATACAATGAATTTTCTTTCTATTCATATAGGCCTTTGGGTTATAACAGTAAAACATGGAATTGTATTAAGATAACAGAAAAACGGATTTTAGGTAAAACAAACATCTATAATAGAGGACTGATATTACATTGGTAATATAATACAATTCTGTTGTGAAATTGAATGCACTACAAAAGAGAATGAATATGCTGCAGGCAAAAATAGAGGTGCCTTTGAGAGCTAGAAGTTACAAATTTGACAGTCTCTCCAAATATCAACATTTTTACATTACAAGTTCTGTCGACATGGTTTCATTAACTTTTGTAAATAAAGGGCATGGCATTCTTTAAATTCCACCTTTGTGGTAATCACAAACAGTAGATTCTGCTAACACAATGCTATATTGTCATCCTGTTCCCAATTGACATGATTACTCTTTCCCAAGTGCTTCCAAGAGCCAAACACTGGTCAATTTGACTTTGCTCTGATTGAAGAAATAGCCAGAAACAATTAGACAGAACCATGTCAGTCCAAAGTGGTGTCATCTCTGCATCCTAAGATGCAGAAAGTAGACATTAGAAATGCAGAAATGTTGAAATTTCTCTGCAAAAGAAGGACATTTTCAAGGAAAGAGAATACATAGGATCCAGGATTGTTAAAAAGATCCCAAGGAGAATAAATACTAAGTTAAAATAGGAGATCACTGAGATTATTTAAAAGAAGTCTTTGGAGCATTTTTCAAACTAGGTTACAAACCACTTGGGGGTCATGAAGTTCGTGCAGTGAATTATGACCAGAATTTTTATTATTTCAGAGTGCATTGTATGTAGCAGTATTGATTTATGAGTGTTTTCCATATGTGCCTGTGTGTGTGCATATGTGTGCAAGGAATAGGTATGATGAAAAATGCATTTCTTAATGTGATGCTAGTAAAAAAATAGTTCAGAAACTAATATATTGATAATATATCCTTCCCAATTCTCCCAATTCAGTTGTCCTAATCATTATATTTCAATTTACTTTTTAAAGATAGTTTCTATTGTGTGCATTCAATAGTTAAATTTACTTTATGGCTACAGATTACACCCCCTTGGTTAATTAGGTACCTTAAAAGTTTGTGCAGTTGAATCTAAAGAGGGCAAGACAGGAAAGTGAGGGGGCAAGGTACTTATCTTTCAATGTACAAAGCACATATCAATCTAGTAACGGCTTGGTCTGCCATTTCCATGTTCAAAGGACAGGGCATCATTGTGAAGAATTAATCAACATTTTTTTTTTCATTCAAATATACCAGCCATACACTCGGCAAAGAGAATATAAAACAGAAGTTATGTTCTCTCCTCTTGAGAAATTTAAAATTTAATAAATGCAGCAATTGTTGATGATGGTTTTATTTAATAAGGGGAAATATAAAATGCTGTATGAATACTTAGAAAAGGAATCTATATCAGTCTAAGGATTTTATCTTTATCAAAACATTCTTCTGCATAAAGGAAAATCATAGGGATAATTTCAAAACAAGGGAGGATTTTTAAGCCAAGGGAGGATTTAGCTCATGTAGATTTGTTTACAAATATCTATGGATTCTTTCCTCTTTTAGTGTTAGAAGATGCGGTTGCTGACAAATTATTAAATGTAGTTTAAAACTTCCTTTTATTTAGTCCCCTCCACATACCCCACTTTCCCTGTAGGTATGTATTTGTGACTAGGGAGGCTGAATACGATCAAGAGTTTCACACACTCATCCCAGACCTCTCAGGTTCTAGTGGATTTATTTCCCTTTTTCAGTTATCAAATTAGTTGATCACAAGCCTTTACTACATTTCAAAAGAGTGACCCTGAACAGGTTGTAATATTTAGATTCTGTTTAAAGATGCAACAAAGCAAAATATAAACTCATCTCTCCCTTGGAGACTGCAGTCAGCATTTTAGAGTCATGTCTCTAATGATGAGTATTCTCATTTATATTCTGAATCTATCTCTTAAGAATTTGAAACTTTTAAATAATCTTATAATCACCTCAGATCCTTATCAATGAAGTTTACCTCTGTATTTATTAGACATATAAATAGTATTGATTTACTATAAATTATAGAATAAGCCCTTAATCATGAAAAATTTCAGCAATCAGAAAGTTCAAATAGTCTAAATTAGTTTTGCTAAAGTGGATACTAATGATAGTGAAGACCAGGAGGATCAACAAAAATTCTTATGTTTCTAAACTATAACACAAAGCATTATTGATATATAGTACTTTAACCACTTCTTTGAAAATTAATAATTTATTATAACTTTTATAAAATAAATGTCAGCAAGTTAAGACTCAGTAATCAAAAACAAACCAAATCTCATAGAATCTAGAAAATTTAAATGTATTCTATTAAAACAAAATATATTATTAATGAAATAAACAAGTGTATTTGAAAGTACTTTATTAAATGTTAAATTGTTGTGTGAATATAAGATAATCCTGTTTTACTCATATTTGTAATAATTATAAATATAGTGATAATGACAATTATGACTAACATTTCTTGAGCACTTATGTGCCACGCTTTCTATGAATTATTTCATTTAATCCTAATAATGAGGCAAATATTCTTATTTTATCTGATTTTACAAATAAGGAAACAAACCTAGAAGGGTTAATTCCAACGTCATACAATTTGTAAATGCTTAGAACAGGGATTCACTGGCTACCAAATGTCTTCTACCTTTGTGCAAAATTTTAGATCCCTAATCATTTCATATGCATATTTTAATAAAATACTTTCTTTATACTTGTTACTATGCAAATTTCCAATCCGAAGGTAGTACAATAAACTCCTCTTCTTAAAAACGTTACCCAGATTTAAAAGTTATCAATATTTTACCACAATCACTTCATCTAATTCTTGTGACAAATTTTTTTTACTGAGGTATTCTAAACAGATGACTAACATCATATCATTCTTTCTAAATATATTCTTTCATATTTATATTCTAAAAATAAAGACACTTTTCTACATAACCACAATATCATTATTGTCCCTAATAAAATGAATATCTAGTCATTATGCAGTTTTCCTCAATGTTCTCAAATATTGTTTTATGACTGAATTGTTTGATGAGATCAAAACAAATCTTGAGGTTCTTGAAGAATCTGAATCAGATGCCCTAATATGGATCCCCCATTTCAGAATTGTCTTGTTTCTAAATGGTGTCATCTACCTTGTCTCTGTCTTTTGTATTTCTTATAAAAGATCATCAAACCTAAGGAGTTGATTAGATTTAAGTTCAACTTTTTGTGACAAGAAAAATTCATAGAAGGTTCAATATACTTCAGTGTTCCATTGTAATACAAGGCAAATAGTGTCTGGTTCACTTTCAGCTACTTGAAGTTGGAACAGATTAGGAGGTGACAACCTAATCCTTTCTTTGTAAATTTTCCTATCAACCTTTTGTTAAATGTCTTAATACCAATGATGATCATTGCCTGAATCAACTATCTCATGAGGATTTTAACATGATCATTATCCAATTCTGTCATTCTTTCAATATCTGTTCATTGTAATGCTTCTCTAAAAACACTCTGCACCATCGACTAAGAATCTCGCAGCCTATTTACTCTCATTCTATTTACAGGCAGGATGAATGCTTTTTATTCTTTCCCATCAATTACCAGTTTTCAGAGTAAGTTATCAGTACCTTGGTTACTTCTTAGTGAGAAACAATGGCTTTTCATTTTACTTTTTGCTCTTTGTGTGTGTCATGAATTCATGGATTTTTATACATTAGATGTATCAGACCAGCTCCTTCTTTCCTCTAAACACAGATGGTTAGTTGCCGAGAGCTCCCTGGCTTTCTGAATAGCAAGATGTCCTAGGTTCTTCATGTGCTTCTCCTGCCCTAAACCTGAAATCACCCATTTCTCAAGGAACCCCCATTCCTTTTAGCCATTTCAAAATGGCGCTAAGTAAATGTGGTCACTGCTACTGGGTCTCTTTGCTTCGAGGCCTTTTTTGGTAGAAAATGTAAAGGAATAATTTTTTAAAAGTATATTATTTATCTCACCATATTCTCTACATACTTTTATACAATTTCCACCTTATTCCAAGAGAGTAGCATATTAAGTTAGGAGCTAGATGTATGATTCCTTAAGCACGAGTTTCACATTAAGCTTTTTAGGTACTCTAATTTCCCATCTATATCCATATTTCAAAGGAAATTTTTATCATTTCAGGAGGAAGTCAAGAATGAGAACTCAGCTTATGATACCACTTAAACTAAAAAAAAAAAAATCAAGATATCAATAAATGCCATCACCTCTTTTGAGCTAGTGGCTTTCCAACCACCTATTTATTTATATAAATAGTCAATATTTATATAAAAGAAAGAATATGTATTTGTTTGGATGTCAGGCTTAGTTTGCCTTAGAACTTTATTTCTTATTTTAGGTTTTAAGGAGACCAAGACCTCCTCATCTATGGGTTTTAGAAAACATAATAAGCCATAATTTTTTTAAAAAAATTTTATCCATGTATCTTTCCTATCAGAAAGTTAGGACTATAATTTGGACTATAATTCTTTAGCAAACAAGAAGCGCCAACAGTTAAGGGTAATTGCTACCAATTTTTCTAGGAGCAACAAAGTATTTCCATTTTATCAGTCATTTACCCAACTCTCCATTTTTTTGAGGAAATATAAAAGAAAAAATTTGCCACTCTAGAAACTGTTCGTTATTTCTACTGTGGGAAAAGCAAAAAGAAACAAACAAACAAACAAACAAAAACCTGTTTGTTTTCTCTGGGAAAAGCCACATACCAAAATCTGAACATTTTACTCAACTGCTTAAAGCCTCTTTTAACTCCCTAACATTTTTTTAAACTAGGATTTTTGTTTCAGGAAACTGCATTTCTCTTCAAACAACTAACAACTATATTTGTTCTTAAATCAAATAATGTAATATATATACAGAGCAAGATGTAAATCTTCCTTTCTAGAAGAAAACATTGTAACCAATTTCCTCTGGAACTCTTCATAGCTTTAAATACAGTTACTTGTATTGAAGTTAAAATTGGTTGCTTTTTAACATAATTTTTTTAGAGAAACAAAATGTAGGAATACTTTGGACAAAGCTCTAAACAGATTTTATAAGATTTCTCTAAATCCCCTTATAAGCATTAAATAATTATTGTTTTATCATAAGTGTATGTTTAAAACCTAACTGTATGGATTTAGTGATATTTAGAAAAGATTAAAACATATTTACCAAGAGTGTAACAAATAATTAGTTTTTTTAATTACTTTTATTTTTCTTTATTCAATTTTATAATTTTACATGATAACATGAAATACAAACAATACAATAAGATACAAAGGAAAAAAAAAACTTCCCAAATCTTACCACCAAATAACTAGTTTTTAGCAGAAAGTTAACTTCTTTTAACTAGAAACATAAGTTTTTAGTTATAAAAGATCAACTATTATTCTATATCATATCTGAAACCTCTCTCTGTATTCTTACCTATCTGAATAATTGAGGCTCCTAATGAAAAACAACACTGTCAACTTAGACCTAAAATGGAAGTGTTTTATTATTTCATTCTTTCTCCATGGTTTCCATGGAAACATAATAGTTGGTTATGACAATAGAAGAGGGGAATGATGACTGTTTTTCAAAGATAAAAATGATTATAGGATTAAACACTTAGGATTATGCAGCACTTAAAAAGCACCTTTGAATTAATATTTGAGCTATTTAAGCAGTAAAGAGAAAATTAAATTTATATTTAGCACATGGAGTTTTAAAAAACAAATTAACCAGGCTAATGTTGTTTCTGTCAGGTTTCCATTTGTGCAATATACATCTCAACCTTTAACAATAAGAAGCTAAATACTGGAAAAACATTTAGCTAATGAAGTTCAACATAGAAAGAAAGAGAAAAAAATAGCAATTGAGCTGTCAGTGGTAAAGTATTTGAAAAAAAATCTTTTTTTTCTTGTTGTTTTACCACTGTATTAAAGCACTGTAAAGAAACTATATCCAGGCATTGATATTTGCACATTTAAAATAAAACATGAGAGAATTTACTATCCCAAACCAACAGCCATGAGCATCAAAATGAATAAAACAGAACCTTTTATTATCTGAACTAATTAGTGTGAAATAATTATGGAGACCTTCCTTACTGTGCCACTTGCTTTAATGAATTACTGTGGGGCTCATCTGATTCAAATTGAACTTAGGAAAAGTACAAATTTAACACTCAAGGTAAATGTTAGAAATGTTTTACCAAAATGAATGTTTCAATGGTTTTATAGTGACAGATCACGTTATTTGGTAAACTGAGATTTTGGCATAACCCCTAAGTCACTTACATAAAGAAAAAAATGAATGCACAGTGGAAGATGGATAGTATCCAATCAACTCAAAATGAAGCATGTTTAATATCTCTGCTTTTCATGTTTGCTCATTTGTTTCTTCATTAGTTCAACTTTATTCATGAGATTTTACATTTACTTTGTGTAAAAGGCACTTAGAGTCAAACAAAGGCATTACTATTCAGCCCAGCTACCTATCCTATATATTTATTAACCAGAACTGGGTGGTACAAACAAAAAACAGACATAAAATACCAATAAACGTTCTTAGCAAGCCTTAATAATTGGCCTTGATAATTTAGCGAGTTGAAATTTTTTTTTTTTTAAGTAGCAGAATGGGAACCAGTTGAAGACCTAAGTCTCTATATAAATTTCCCAACCTTATATTAATTTTTACTCTATAGGTGCAACAAGACTTGTGCTGGATTAATTGTTACTGGAAGAGTCCAGTACACAAGTATATTTTTAAAACACTATCATTTTATTTGTAACTTCTTGAAATATTTTAATTTTTAATTTTAATTAAATTTAATGATCACTTATAGTAATACCTCACATGTCTAAGCTCATTCTTATTGATTTCTAATCACAGAGTATCTGAATAACTATTGATTTTTAATTTTATTTCTGCATTAATTACATAACTATAATGGAATCATTTAAATTAAAAATTAATAGTTACTGAGATATTTGTTAACATTATGTGTTAATATATATTCATTGGCCATATCCAAGGAAAAATCTACCTGCATTATTTTTATGGTTCAAGTAAAAATTTGAAGAAAATAAAATTTTATCTCAATGAGTGATATGTGTTATGGTTGATTAAACATGCAGAAAAATGCTAAAAGGATCATAGTTGAATCTTGTTATTAATGTCTTGATTACCTAAGGATACATTCAACAAATCCATAATTCAAAATAAAGGCGTTATTCCCTAGGAGATGTTACAAACATATGAGAGGGAAAAAAAATGCATACAATGGAGTGAGGTAAAGAGGAAATAAATTAAAACATAAATTAGAAAAATAAAGCTCACCAGTTTGCAGAGTAGTTATCTGAAACCCATATATTCAACAAGGAAAGTTATTCATTTTATTTTGATGAAAGCAGGAGATTTGGGAATTCTCTAAAGAAACTCTAGGGTATTAGTTAACAAGTAAATTAGATATGAATGTGCTAAGGCATCATTGTACTGCAGCAGGAACAGAGCTGGTAATATTGAGAATTTGTGGGCAGATGGATTCTGTTAGAAGTAGGAGATAAATAATAGGGATGAAATTTTACTGGGTAAAGAATTTTTAAAATATTTTATATAATTGAGTCAATATTTCAATATTTATTTGAATTGTTATAGTGTCATATTGAATAAATTCACTGTGATTATATACTAATTATGTTATAGACAGTAATTAAATAGTATAAAGTGTCATGTGTCATAGAATTTCCTTTTATAGCATTAATGAAGTTATATCTCTAGATCTGTGTACATTTTAGGTAATAATAATAATAATAGCAGTTGTACTAGTAAATGAGGTAAAGGGGCTTACTTGTGCCAGGTTTTCAAAGAATTTATTAGGAAGACACTTATATATTTCTCATTTTATAAATGAGGAAGCTGAGAAACAGAGAAGTTAAGTAACCTCCCCAACTCACACAGTTAGCTAGCAAGTATACTTAATATATACACTGTAAAGAAAGCTGTCTGAGAATCAGAGGTATATAATCACCAGGAAACAATTCTTCAGTTCATAGATTAGGAAATAGGATTTTGCTTATACTTCATCAACTGCAAGGAACCAGTTTCTATAAGTTTAATTCAGTATCTCTGGGTCCACTTATAGTGTTGTAAATTCAGATATTGGAAGACAGGTTGAAAGGTTTTCTTAAGGTTGGAATTTGTTTGTTTTATTTTGCTTTGTTGGCTTTTTTTTTTTTTTTTTGAAGAAGAAGATGGTAGAGGAAGGACTAAAATATTTATTAGCTTTTAAAGTAATTCCCTTTCCAGGTAGTCATGCCATCAGTTTCATAAATGGAAGATTACATACATATAAACATGATGTATACAATTGCTTTTTGATATGTCAACATTTTAAAAAGTAAAGTTTACCAAGACAATTATAAATTTCCCAGTTCTATTAATATTTAAATAATTCTGTTCTATAAATGGGGTGACAAATTGAAAAAAAATAAGTATTTTTTGGTGAGGGGCGGGTAGGCAGAATTATGGAGATGCTAGAAAAAAATATTTGAATATAGAGGAAACCATCAACATTCATAAGAATTTGCATTCATAAGAGTTCATAAGATTGAAGTTCATCTCCAATCCTTGCATGATCAAAAAGACAAATTGGTTAACACCTGGTCAGCAGGAGAAGCCCACAAGCAAAGGAGGTCCAGAATTCTTCTTGCTTCTTTTCCGATAAAGTGGTCACTCCCCTGGAGCAGAAATATGCTTTTTGTTAATTTAAGAGACAAACCGTGCATGGGAATTGAAACTACCCAATATTGGTCAAGTTATCTTTCATTGGAAAAGCTTTTAGAAATTGTTTCAGAAGTACAAAAATATGCTGAAATATGTGAAGAGCTTAAACATTTTAGCTATTCATTCCCCAAAGCTTTAAATTTAATAGCACTATCTTAAATATTTTTCTTTAAAATTTTCTGTATAATTTCAAAATGTTAATTATACATAATTTTTGAAATTCCATTATTATTTTTAAATATAAAGTTTTCTTTCCAGGTTTATATAAAAATTCAGATCGTTTGTGTATGTGTATTTCTAAGTAGAGTTAAGTAGTTAGTAGAGTTAAATGGATATTTCTCAGAGCTCTAAACTGAACCTTGGTCTGTAGGATAATTTCTAAGTACATGAAAGAATTGGATCCCTTCCTTTTCATTTGTGAGGCATACATTCCATCCAGAGAGATGAGCTCATATTGGGATTCACTATAGGCTAGTAAATAAGTAAACATGTCAACTGAGGACAAGATTATAACAGTGAATCTATTACTCATTGTTTCAAAGCATATTTTGATATAGACTGAATAAAATTAACAGAAGAGAAATATTTATATATGAGAAGACGACAGTAAAAATCTTTATTCTTGGTACTAGTCACAATCCTGCGCTTGAACTATCCATACTCAGATGTTTATTTTGGCTACATTCCTTGCTAAGTCACAGCACACGTGGTCAGTCCATTTGAAAACTTCGACTTAGTTCCCAGATAGCAAGATAGTCACACTATATGTCCATATCTTATCGTCACAGAACTTTAGAGGAGGGAGAGTGATCTCCAACTCCTTCATTTTACAGAGGAGGAAACTTTTAGTTGTTCTAGAGATAGGAACTTAAGTCATTTTAAAACTAGACTTCATGGAGATTTATGAAATATGGCTTTGGAATATTATTATACTCACAGATGAAATATCGAACCAGTACAAAAACTTTTCCATGCTAGTGGCAAGTACTCTGTGATGCTTAATGTACCTTTTCTGGTCATGGGGTGTGATTAAGAGCAGTGAAGGAATTGATTTACAATATGGTGCACACGTGAATGTCTCAGGGCTGCTTTTTGCTCATTGGGAGAACACATTTCATCACTCATATCAGTTAATCTTTGAGTTTGATTCTATTCACATAACTCTGATAGTAAGAGACAAACACAATGTTATAAATATTCAAATAGTTTATTGTATTTTGTCTGTGTGACTCAGCTACTTTATCATTTTCCAGATAAATACACAGTAAAACTTGAACATCTGTAGTATACAGTTTTGAGATAATAAATTTAAAAACTGCATCTCTTAAGGGTATAATTACTTGACTTAATTGGTATGCAGTTTGATAAATATTTGTTTTGTGAAAAGAAATAATTTGAGAACTTCATCGGTGACTGATATACATTGTTTTTATGACTTGGCATCCTGAAAATGAGCCAAGGAAATTGTGTTTACAGCGGCACACACAGTGTAATCTAATGGAACAGAAAGAAAAATTATAATTTTGTAATGTCTGCAAATAAGTTCAGGAAGGAAGAAACAGTAACCACATAGAACTAAAAAATATATATAATACTTATAAGATAATAAAAATAGTAATGATGTTATATTAGTATTCTATGGTTGATGTAACAAATTATTACACACTGGCTGTCTTAAAACAGAAGAAATTATTCTCTTACAATTCTCGAGCCTAGAAGTCCAAAATCAGAATCATTGTCCCACTCCCTCTAGAAGTTCTAGTGGAGAATCTACTCCTTGCCTCTTCCAGATTCTGAGAGTTACTGGCATTCCTTGGTTTATGGCCACATCACTCTAATCTTGCCTCCGTTTTCACACTGACCTCTCACATGTGTATGAAAGCTCACTCTGCCTCCCTCTTAGAAGAATATTTGTGTTGGCATTTAGGGTCCACCAAGATAATCCAGGATATACCCCACCCCCATCACAAGGTCCTTAATTTAAATCACAATTGTGAAGACCCTTTTTCACAGTAAGGTAACAATTACAGGTTTAGGGATTAAGACCTGATACTTTTGGGGGATCGTTTTTCAGCCTACCACAGAGAAGTTAACTGGTTGAGTTAGCACAGCATATTATGGCCTCTTTTCCTTTTCAGGCAGCAGAGGATACTACTCTGGAAATGCCCTACGTGACATTTGATGAGGAATAATATTAGAATTCACCCATCTTTGCTCTCTTTCTTTTTCTTCTAACTCTATATCTATCCTACTCCTAATCTTTTACTTCCTTGCATCAATGCAAAGAGCAGCAAGCATATTGTATAACGTTTTCAAATGTCTTCTTCTACTCCCAACCTACCATTTTGAAATAGGCATTCCTTTTGTAACCTACTGAGTGCCCTCTGCATAAGTGCACCTGAGATTCACAGGAAAATGAAGCTCATCCTTACCCCAGAGAGGGAGCAGATATACCTTTTCCCAAAATATACTTTTTTTGGGATATTGAAAAAAGGAAAAAAAAAGACAAAATAAAAAAAAAATTTTTTTAATTGCTTGACCTTCCCCTAACTGCCTCAAAAAATTTAGATAGAGAACCTGCTTCAGGAAGGAAGGTATCATCATAGATAAGGATAGTTTAATATGAACTAAGTACAATGGAGAAGGAGGAACCTAGCAAGGCCCATTTGATCAAAGTGTTCTCTGTTTATTAAACATAGAAAAAAAATTGTTTACTAAACATTTGCTTTTCATCTCCATGTGAAATTGCCTTCTCTCTTTCTGAAATTCCAAATCATTATCCCTATCCCCTTTTCTCCTTAGTTCAAGGGAGCATGTAAGTCTCAACTGCCTTATTTGTCCTGGATCTCATATTCTTAGGAAACCCCGAAATTTAAAAATGTAATTAAATTTGGTTATTTTCCCCTATTGATTTATCTCATGTAGGTTTTTTATTAAACCAGCCAAAAGAACGTAGAAGGGTAGAGGAAAATTTCACGCTTCTTCACCTCTTCCTAGAGAAAAACAAAACAAAACAAACACTAGACATTACTAGACTTTACTCCAAAAAACAAACAAACAAAAACAAAACAAAAACACACACACACAGAGAAATCTGTCATTAAAGCTTACAATCATTACTACACATCCTAAACAGATTTCCTACCATTTGTTCTCCAGTGTAGTGGTTCCAAAAGGCCACTGAGCATGCTCAGCACGACCTGTGGAATAACTGTTTCTTTTTTTTTTTTTTTTTTTTTTTTATTTCTAAAGCCTACAGCACCTGGTCTTCCTAGGTGGTCTCCCATCCCAGTACTAACCAGGCCCAACCCTGCTTAGCTTCTAAAATCAGACCAGATCAGGCACATTCAGGGTGGCATGGCCATAGATGACTATGTTTCTATTTATTTCAGAGAAAATTCCCAAGGATTTGTATTGACTATTTTCTTTTAGAAATTATCTGCAGAGTTAGAACTAGCCCTGTTGTACATAGATAGTCCAGATTTGCCTGAGTGCCACAAAAGGAAATTATAAAATATCTACCAGTTCTTGAAGTTCCCAGCCTGGAGCCTCCTCCTTGAAATTACTCCATGTCCTGCTGCAGTCAAACCTCCCTCCACAAAAACATATCTTAGATGCATAGGGGAGTGCCAGTTCCCAGGGTCCTCCTGGAGGAGGCAGGCCTAGGAGGAACAAAGTATTTTTGCTAGGGCTGGACCTTCCTCTAGTCTCTTGTTCACATCTTGTGTTTGCCTAGCAAGTCCCATGGTGTCATTTCATTTTTATTGGTACAAATAGGTGAATTTTATCATAGGGATTATTACCCATAGGACTGTTACCAACTCTTTCTCTTATACTTACCAAGAAGCCTTGTAAAACCCATTAGATCATGAAAGAGCGTCTCTGGATTTGTGAGTATATCTTTCCAAAATAATTAGTTGATATTTAACACTTGATTTGTACCAAGTTGTGAGATAAGCTTTTTATTTACATTCTTTCATTGAATCTTTTGAATTAGTATCTATTATTGTTATTCTAACTTTCTAGTGAGAAATTTGAGGCTTGCAGGGATTAAATGACTTCACAGAAAGCTCTGGAGTCCAAGGCTTCACTGTCAGTCAGCAGCAGATAGGATTTGAACCCAAGGAATCTATCTCCAGAATTCATTTGTTTTTTAACCCTAGAAATACTATCTCTTAACCACAGTTTTGATCTTGTTACGGCCTTGGTTTTAATCTGAAAATGTGCATGAGTAACTTTGTGAAAGTATTCCTTGTTTATGTTACAAATGGAAGGCACTCAAAACAAGAAAGAAATGTTCCCTTTAAAAACTGCTTCCGAATCTTTAGTTTGTAGTTGAACCATGGGTTATAAAACACATAAACTGTGAGATTTTAGGTCCTGTCATAACTTAAAAGCAATAACAAAACCTCTTCTGTCTGCAGCAACTCTGAACAGCATAAATTCTTTCTGTGCACTATGTTTATCATACCACATAAGTATGCTATGGAAAACTGTTTTATCGTAAAATCCTTCAGCATCATAGATCTGCATATTTGGACAGCTGAGTTTGCCTTTAAGTCAGCATTACCAAATCTGCCTATGAAGCAAACTCACAACCATTCAGAGCTAACATTAGGACATTTAGGTACCATTAGTGTCCTATTGGGAGTCTCAAGTAACACTGGATCCATTCAGGGGAAGGAAATGTAGAAAGATGATCCTTAAGGCACAAGTGAAATGGCAAATTTTTTCTTCTCTAATGTCAATAATTTTTCCATTTGATCAAGAAATACTAGCTATTTTTGCTCTTTTAACAGTTGGTTTTTAATGTGTTATATTTATAATTTACAAATTATACATAATTTGTATTTATATAGAGGTACATTAAAATAATGTCTGATTCCAGCTAAAATCACTAACCTCATTTATTGAGTCCTTTATTATTTAGAGGTCTTAAAAAGGTTTACTTAAAAATGTTTGTGGCTTTTAAAATTTTTTAAATTTTTAGCGATATAGAAAATATTATGTATAGAGAGAGCTTGAATTCTATTTTTTTACTGATATTAAATTTGGGGGGTTGGGAATTATTAATTAAGGAAAAGTTTTACTGACAAGATGCCATTAATTTTCTCTTACCAAATGGGATAGAGCAGGGGTCCACCAACTTTCTCTGTAAAGGGCTTGATAGTCAATCCTTTTATCCCTGAAAGCCTATTCAAGTCTGCCAGGTTGTCACACAAAAGCAGGCACAGACAATACATAAAGACACGAGAATGCCTGTGTACCAACAAAACTTTATTTATGGAACCTGAAACTTGAATTTTACATATGGTGCATATGAAACAAATATTATTCTTCTTTCAATTTTTTGAACTTTTTACAAACATGAGCACCATTATTAGCTCACTGGCCACACAAATAACAGTCCCAGGCTGCTTCAAACCTGCTGTTCCTTTACTCTTTACTATATTATTAAGTGGCAGCTCTATCCAGTCTTCTCTCCTTCATCCTCCACCTCAAATTCATCAGCAAATGTATATATCTCTGTTCTTTCTAGAATCCTCTGCCTCCTTGCCACCAGCTGTTCATGCCAACACTCTCTCACCTAAACCACATGAATTCTCAATTGACTTCCCCATCCTCTCTCCTCAACAATTCATTTCCAGCAAAACATCTTGAGTAACCTTTTACAAGTCAGAAATTCAGTGATGTCACATATACCAGGAGGTCCTCACTTAATGTCATCAGTAGGTTCTATGATGTATGACAAAACCAATTTTACCATAAACGAATGTAAACAAGTTGAGATCCTACAGCATCTCATCAATGTTAAATCAGAACATTGTAACAAACGTTATTTGACAACTTGCTGTAAGAGCTGCAATTGTCAGCAAGTTAACTAAAAACTTTAAGACTTAGTTTTCTTTTCTGTAAACAGAGAGATGAATTATCCATGGTTCTGTGGTTTGATGTGAAGATTAAATGATTAATTATGTTAAAACATTTAATATGATGCTTATAATACAATGCCTACGTAATGAACTGGTGCTTATTAAATGTTAGTTGTTGTTGTCATCATCATCGTCATCATCATCGTCACCCCTCTAATTAAAATAGATTCCAGTTAGAATAAGTCAAAATGCCTTACCTCCTAGGCCTTGCATGATCCACCTGCCTCTTCTTGCCTGCCTCATATCTAGAGTTCTTTCTACCTCAGCCACTCTGATCTCATTTTAAATCCTTGTGCATGCCAAATCCTTCAGGACTTTCACACACCTGCTCCCTACTCCTCTTCTTATAATTGGATTTTCAATTTAAATGTCACTTCCTCAGTGATGGCTTCCCTGACTGCTCATTTTAAAATTGTTCTTCATAAATTTATACCCAACTCAATCATAGAAGTGTGTTTGTTTCCTTTATAATAATTTCCACAAGAGACTATTAGTAGTTATTTTCTATATTCCTATTATAATATAACCTCCAGGAGAGAGAGGCTGGCCTCTTCCTACTCTATGCAAATAGTAGACTTCAATAAATACTTACTAAATGAATCAAAAAAAAATGAAACCTCAGAGTTATGTATTGATTTTACCTGAATTCTGATACATCCATTTAAATCCAGTGGACGCTAAATTTGGATGGTCAATTAGTGGGCTCATTCATTCTTCTGTTTGTTCAGCAAACAGGTATCAAGCACCTTCTGAGTTAGGCCTGTACAAGTAATAGAGGATCAAGAACCTTGGTAATTGCTTTTAAGGAGTTTGTACATATTTGCATTAATTGTTATGTAAAAGTATATATCAAAATATATTTATCAACAAGTCAATATCTTACTTTCCTCCAGGTTTAAGTTTTAATCTTCTTTTTTTATCAAAGCATTCATCATATACAATAGATGTCTAACTGGCACCATCAGTTATTCAATAAACATTTATTGGATATGTGCCAGTTAGTGTTCTAAAAACCGATACTCTAATTAGATTTATTTTTCCTGCTATACTTTATTAAGGAGAAAGAAGAAACTATCACCAAAATCAATTATTGGAAATTCTAGTTTTGGATTTTTTTTTTTTTTTTTAAGTTTGCAGATTGTGTCTTGGGATCAGCATACATGTGTCATGTTTTCTTCTACTTGCTGTTTGGACAGCAGTTCTCATAGGAATTCATGGGTACCTGAGAAACTGCAAGGTCATTGGTACATGGGAGATTCTGTTTTATTCAGTATGCTTCCTAAGACCAGGAAGTATACAGATATATCTTAAGAAAAGTTTTCAATATTATTTAAAGGAAAGTATTTCTGTTTTTAAAGAGATTAAGCCTTTGTAATCTAAAGACCAACCAACCTCACATACCTATCTATCCCCTCCATACTTCAGATCTCTGTATTTTTCACCAGCTGTCTAAATAGAGGCTTTGTTGGAGGCTTAACCCTCACTTGTTTGTTAATTTTCATTTAAAGATTATGGATCCACTTAGAAATTTTTACCACTAGACTTTCATAATATATGGTTAATTCAGAAAGAGAGAACAAGTTCCTACTGAATAATCTTTACTAAAGATGAGAAAGATAGCCATTGAAACTCTTGAAATGAATTAGTAAAAACCAAACATCGCACATGTCTGTCTTGTTAAGGTAAACAAACAAACAAACAAAAACACCCAGGTGTAATTTGTTAGTTAATTAGTATGGGGATCATGAACATTAATTTGGAAATTGAGAGAGATGAATGCAGTGGTGTGACCTACCTGCCAACAACTGTGTGATCTGTGGTGATTTAACTTCTCTTGATGCAGTTTCTTTATCTAAAAAACAGAAAATATTGACAGGATCTCTATAAATCTTATATTTCTATATGTATTTTTTTCCCTGTCCTGTGCTGGAGAATTAAAAGGTATATGCACTTTCTGCTCAACCAGTCTAGCTTTTCTTCCTCTCCATTCATGACATAGAAGCTGAGAGAGCAAGTGAGAGGAAGATGTTTTATTATAAGTGGATTTTAGTGTGAAATCAAATTTTAATTTGGCTTCTGATACAAACAGTCTTAAAGGGACTGTAGCTTTTTCTAATAAATAAATAAATAAATAATCAAGTTTACCTTCAGTTGAAACCCTGCATGAAAATTAAATACAGTTTTTAAAATGCCTCTATGGTGAGTTTTGTCATAATAAGAGCAAGTTAGATATAGATAGGAAAGTTCATATACTCTGAAACTACTTTATCTCATTAGCCCTGACAGCCACTGTATACATGAAATTTCACACACAAGTAATAAACTTTTGCATTGAAAACAAATGAATTTTCAAGTAGCTAAACAACTGTTGTGAATCGGGTACTACATAAGACACAAAGGAATGGAATATTAGTCCTCTCCCTCAGGTGAGTTTAATTCTTTCTTTGTAGTAGTTGTCTATTTTGAGAAGGGAGCAAAATCTGTGGACGTGTAATGGCTTAATGAGATGAATGCAGCAGAAACAGCAAATTAGCAGATGTCTCATCTCATTCTGCTGTTTAGTAAATAGTTCTGTTTTTTTTTTTAATACTGTTCACCAGAACTTAAGCATTTGCAACACTAACTTTTCAAAAACACACAATGTGCACAAATCTTAGCTGCTTTTTAGTGGAACTCAAGCAAAAAAGTCTGAAGCCTTACATAAGGAAGAGACCATTTTAATATAGCAGCAATGCATTTTATAAAATCTTTAGAGCAAATTCAGAGATGGGCATACGATATACTTTGTGGCTCATGAGAAAGGGAAAGCCGACTTTCCCCTTGGACTTGTAGCAGCTGTGGAATGTGGACAGGTGGGGTCATGCAAGCAGCTTAGTGACATCTCGTTTCCGGAAATGTCGCACTCATTCCAGGAATGGGGACAGAACACTGACTTAGCAGTGAGAGAGACTGAAGAAAGGGCAATGGTCACTGCAGAAGAGCACGCCATCTACAGAGCAGGGACAAATCTTTTACATAGTTGTCTTTTGGAATTCACTCTGTGTTCTTACCTCTATGTAAATGACTCTGTTATAATTAAATAATTTATAAGTAGTAGTAAACATACGCACATTCAAACTCTCAATGTTTACAAATAACGCTGTCCAAAAATGTTTAAAGAAAAAAAATGTATTTAGGACATTCACAAGAAATAGCTTTTTAGAAACTAAATTTATGTTTTTAAAAAGAAAATACTTTACTTTAGGAGATAATCATGGATTGAATTTGATGGGTACCTAAGATGAATACACCTCATTTTCTCAAAGTCCGATTAACAGATGGGATAGTTCTTGTTTACAGAGCCCCTTAGATGTGCTGGCCATTCTGTTGGGTGATGAAGACACTAAGATACATAACACAGCTCTTCTAACTGCTAGAAGCCCCACCCTCTGCATATGTGCATGAATACACAAATGACCCACATATGAGAATCCCAAAACACAACAGGAGCATAGAGGAGGTAACAGTTCTGGGAAGAAAGGAAAGAAAGTAATAAGATTTAAGATGTGTTCCTAAGGATGTCCCTTGGATATACAACTCTCACTGTTCTCATTTAGAGAAAAATTCATAGCAGCATGAAAGTGTGCAAATGGTAAACATTATGCACAGTAATTTCAATCCATGGGCTTTGAAATATATAGAGAGTGACTTCTGAGGAGTCACTGCCCTTTTCTAACACTCAGTTTCTTCATTTGTAAGATAAAATTCACATACACACCCCTCAGAATTTCAGGTAGGATCAAATGAGTATGTATGTAAAACACTGTACGATGGCTACTCATGCAATGAATACAACAAGTGTCCAAAATTATTTTTACTTGCTATAAAAATTCTAGCTATAGGTATGGGAAGAGAGCATTTAGAGATCTTTACACAACCCTATGGGACTAGAGCATGAAGTTTGAATAGACAGGCCATAAAGAAAGAGGCCAGAAAGAGGTCACACTGCAAAGGTCCTTTAATGCTCAGAAAAGAATTTGAACTTTCTGCTAATGCGGTGGATAAAACACCTAGCCTTATGCGGTGGATAAAACAACTAGCATGATCATGTATTTTAGAAAGTTAATTCTAAAGACAGTAAAAAGAAGATGTGGAACAACTTACTGATTGGGAGGACTTTCACTGAGGGAGGAGTTTGTGCTATGAAAGCAGAATAATCTTTATAATTTGTGAGTCATTTTGAATATTGTTATATTTATTAGTTATATATTCTGTAAGAATTCCAGCATTTATTTGGTATGATTTTTATGTTAATATATTAACAGAAATTTATGCTAACACATTGCCAATACGATGATGCCATTTTCAAGAAATGTATTACTCTAAATGCAAAGTTTTATTTTGAAGCTCACTTGCCAGGAGCAAACTATCTTGGAAAGCAGGGTACACAGGTATTTAGATTGCAAAAGAGGCAAGAAATTAAAACTATTTGCTTTTGTGCACTCAGGTCAGTATACTTTATTAAATTACATAAAGATTTTCTCTTTTCACTGTGGGAAATGACTGAAAATATTGGTCATAGTCATAAAGTCATGTATTTTTCAGAGAAAAATAATCTCATAAAAATTTAAAATAATTTAAATGGATAACCTTAAAATAGAAAACATAGGTTATAGAAATTAAAGAATATATTAAAATACATTTTTACAAAAGTTGGGGTAAACAGAAATGTAAGTTTTGGTTCCTATCTAATTCAGAATATCAGTAACAAAAAAAAAAGCAGATTACAGAGTAAATATTGAATAGTTTAAGATCTAAAAGCTAAAATATATCTAATTGAATATCTGTTTTTCAATTAGTATTGATTTTAAATATTATTTTATATTGGTTTTAGATATATAGCATAGTGGTTAGACACACACATATATTATTTATGAAGTGATCCTGCAATTAGTTTAGTAACCACCTGGCACTTACAAAAAGAATTGCAGAACTGCAGAAGGCTCAACTTTCAAACAAACCTTGTACTTTTGTGTCCTCTAGTGGCAATTTGAAGAATTGACCTATCCTCATAGAATTGTTTAAGAAACACGAAGGGGCTAAGGAGGGGAAGCCAACGGCATCCGAAACAAGCAAACTGTAATGCCTGAGACCCTGAGTTTTTCTCTGATCTCACCTAACTAGAGACAAAAGAAAGCTAGCTGACTTTGGACAGTCTTCAAACAGCTTCCAAGAATGTAAAAGAGCTATTGACTTGGAAGCATAAGCAGTTCTCTTCAACATTCTTGAATATACCTTCTTAAACCTTTTTCTAATATGAATTTGCTAGGCTCACAATAGAAGCTTGACTTTCATCCCACTTATAGGACTTATGCATGAGACACAAACGGCAGTGAGACTCAGAATCTGTGGGAGCCATTAGCAGACAGGTTCCTGGGCTTGGGATCCTTTGGGAAACTAACAGACCGCTAACAGAATGCTGGGAAAATAATGATGCTACCATTTCACATGTATTTTGCAAGATCCTCAAAGCCAAATTACACTGGGAGAGAAAGTATTTCACTATAAAAATTTTAATTTGGTAGTCATAGATTGGAACATCCAAATTGGAAAATTTTTGTTTAATGAAATTATTTATTTTCTCATCTTCAACTGTCAACATTAGTTTAGTCCCAGAATTAGATGTAGACCTGTAGAGCACCTCATAGGCTTTTATTTCTATTCCAAATGTGCTTGGAATTAGATACATTTCTGATGCCCTTTTTTCATGGTTCATAAAGAGAATCGAGCCTTTGGCTTTTATGTGATTATATTATTCAGATCACTTCACAACCCTGTTATAATAATTAAATGAATCAAAAGGTGTCTAAAGTTTCAAAATAGTTTTATTTACCCAGCAAATATGTAAGTATTTATATAATACTTTTAAAAACTTTTCAGTTTGTCACAAATGAAAGCTTTCGTTTCCTAGGCAGACAATTCCTTTTAACAAGTGACTTCAGATGCTGCACCAAAGTGAATTTAATAGCCTGGAGATCCTGTTTCACTTTCTAAATGAACAGATCCTATAAATTGCATTCTATGTGCCATTCCACTTCCTGTCCTCAGCTATGGTGATGCAGAAAAACAGCTGTTGTGTGGGAACTGTTCAGAGCTGTGTTTCTCAAACCACAGGTCATGGAAGGGAGGTTATGTAGGCTCTGTTTCCCTTTCTTCCAAAATAGTACCCAAGGCTATTCTGACCTTGTCTCCCTCCACCTCTGAATCGTAAGCCTACTGGGGAGCGAGTTTATCCTACTTCCTTGCGTCGTATTTATTTTTAATTGGGGAGGAATTAATACTTATCCTGGGAGAAGCTAGAGTTCTCTTGAGAGATTTGCTAGGTTAAAATATGTGTGTGTGTGTGTGTGTGCGTGTGTGCGTGCGCGCGCGCGCGCACACACACACACACACACACACACACACACACACACAATCTCCACGGTCTCTCGGTTAGGAGGTTAGCATCCAATGAACTTCGTAGCCTAGGATCTATAGCAGATCACATCACTCTGATTTTTTATATTTTAATACACTTTATTTTGACCCTAATCCTACAAGATATGTAGAAAGATTTAATTATTCAGCATGGTTTAATAGAAACAAGCAAGTATTTATCTAGGTTTACAATTAATTACTCAAATGCCAAGGATTAAACAACATATGATGGGTTAACAAATATGCTGTTATACCAGATAGGAAAAAGCAGAAACAAGTTTCATTAGTGGCTTCATGCAACTGATGCAAATGTACTACCTGAAAGGTAAACCAGACCTTTCTGCCTTGTTAATAACTACTATATAGACATCATCACAAAAGATATTTTAATAATGACCATGTTGTTGGCCCTTTTCTTTATCTTTGACTTATAATTTGCATGAAGAATGAAATCTGTTGTGCCTCTCATTTCACTAGCTTCCCTTAGGAAATGCACAGTTTAGAAAAATTAGTTGTTTTTCATGTAAACAGGAAGAACTAGGGATTCTTAACAGCTGGCACCCATCAGAGGGTCAGCTCTTTCACTGGGCGTAGAAGCACAAGGCCATGTAGAAATACCAAATCCAAGTAATTCAAGTAATTCTAATTTTTTAAAAAATGACAAGAGGACAGACAGGCAGGAATAATTACATGTTTTTCAGGCTTCTGGTTGTTATATTTTCTTTTTAAACTTATGCCATAGTCTGTTCCAATTCCTTTTTGACTGAGCACAAGATATTCACTTGTGTGAGTAGTTGCAATACAAAATTTTGTGTTTTGTCAGTTGAGTCAGTGTTCTTAACTTAAATAGAAATAAATTTCCAAACAATTTTGGATTTCATTTATTCCTGGATTTTTTGTCTACCTTCATTACTCGTATACATATACATACATATATATATATTATTTTATTTTATTTTTTTTGCAAAAATAGGTGATCACTCTGGATTCTTAAAAAATATATATATAGGTATTAGGATGCTTTGCCAAGATGAAGTATTTGATGAGTAAAGAGGCCATTCTCATTTTCAGAATCCTCCCATGAAATGCAATTGTTCTTTATGAGTCATATCATCATTATATGTTAAACTAAGCTTTTTAACCAAAATATAGTGTAATATAATAATTCTATTTCCCAACAGCCTCCTGAGAAAAGTATAAGAGATAGCACCTGTCTATGTTCAGTCACAATAAAATTTAACAGGAGTTAGAGAAGCTACACGTAAAAGGAAAATGATAGCTCATCTATCTAAAAATGAAATAAAAAAAAAAAAAAGGAAAGGAAAATCAAGAAGCATGTCCCTGTATGGGGCTTCTTTGTTTTCATGGTGAACTTTTCTATAAGAAACACTTCCTGTCTGTGTTTACACTAGAGGTAAAGTGACTCATCAAACATTTACATGTTTGTGTGAATAGATTTTTAGTGTGGAGGCTTTAATTAGCCATGTGCAACACATTTATAAGCTTATGAGAATTGGAAAAGTCATGGGAGAATAAAAGAAGGAAATTAACTGAAAAGAATGACAATGATTTAGCCAATTAGAAAATGTGATTATGCTATGATTTTTTTAAGAATACAAACTGCCTGCATAAGCATTCAATAATCCTATGAGTTTAAAATGCCTTGACTGATAATGTAGAGTAGGACCAGGCATTCGTTGAGGTAGGAAATGAATATTAGTAACATATAATACCAACATCTTACTTTACATATTCACTTATTCTCCCCCAATAAACTGACTGATTTTTTCCCCTGCCTACTAACAACAGCATAGTGCCTCAAGTGACCTGTTAAAGATAAGGAAATGAAGCTGGGAGGAATCTAACTTTGCCCCTAACTAGCTAACAAAGTGTTGAATAACCAAGAATTGGCTAAAAAATACTCACCTTTTTATTTGTTATCTTTTTGTTAATTTATATGTTAATACTGAGAGCCAAAGAAATTGCTACTTCTGACCCTCTTTGCTGTGAAATAGTGGGCATATTTATGATTATCCTCCAAGAGCAAACTATTCTATATGTCTTAAAATACTATAAAAGAAAGGAAGGATGAGAAAATCATACATTTCTCATTTACTTTTCTAAATAGGAATTTAATAAATTTAGTTAATTCCTTTGGAGAGTAAGAAAGGCTAAAAGTTGGAAGGTCATTTTTAGGTCATATTTCTCAAATCACATGTTTTTGTAAACAAATAAGCAAAACAAACTCCATTTTTCTGGGATCCCTTCCAGTAATCAGATAAAAAAGTAACATTGGTTCCTCAACACTGCAGAACAAAATCCAGAGGGCCAAGACTAGTGTTCAGGGTCTTCAAGGGTGTGGTCCCCAGTGCTGTCCAGCCCCATTGCTGGGCCAATTATTTTCTAAGTGTTTTTCAGTGTTTCCTGAAGGCAGACATCATCCACAAACTGTTGTGCTCCCACTCTGAGTGCTACATGTATTTTATTTATACCTTTTCTCTCTTTCACTTTTTTGTGATTATCTTATATCTGGTCATTTAAACTATTTTTCATCACTGCAGGGACCACATATTATCCATTTTTGAGACTCTTCTTCCTCCCAGTACCTCAGTATTATCTATCTGATACTAGGTATCAAATATTGATCGAGCAAAATTATACTGATTTCCTGTCTTGTGTATTATAATCACAAAAATGAGCCTAAATCTTATAAAATAATTCCATAACATTGGAATTGGTCATATCAGTTATTAACTAATACTCTTATACACATCTCCTAAAGCAGATATGGGCATAAACTCAGTGAGTGCAGAGATACTATACAAATGACTTATGGGAACAGCCTCTTTTATGAAGGCACCTGATTAAATTATGTCTCCCTCTTTGAAGATTAACCCTTGAGAAAATAGGGGAGACATAGTTAAGACCAATTTCTGGGTTACAAGAAGTATTAACTCATTTTAATCAATTAGCTTTTCAAGGGCAATTGGTTTTACTCATTGGGAGCAAACCCAGCTTCTCTGTATGGTATATAAGGTCCTCTGTGACCTGGTACCAAAGTACTGTTTTCATTCCCACTATCACACAAAGTTTTAATTAACTGCTTTGAGTTCTGTGGACATTGAGAACCTCATTCTTTTACATTACATGCTCACCTACCCCCTTCTTAGAATGCGCTTCTTCCCTTGTTCACTTGCCAAATTCCCAGCCGTTCTTACTCAAGTGTCTCTTCTGTCATGCGATGCCAGGTGGAGATGAGTCTTAGGGGTTCGGGGATCACCTTGCAGAGGAAGTGACACTTGAGTAGAGACCAGAATGTATGCAAGGAGCAGCATCCTTTGAGGGCACAGAAACAGCATGTATGGCAGCCCAGAGATGAGAGTGTTCTTGGCATATTTGAGGACCACCAGGAAGCCAAAAGGGCTGGAGTACAGTCAGCCAGCAGCACAAATTATAGTAAAAGAGGCGGGAAAAGGGGCCATAGGTCAAGTCATATAAGACCTGTTAGACCATCATGGAATTTTTAATTTTATTGTAAATGCTGGGGCAATTGAACAGTTAAGAGAGTAAAAATGGCATGTTTTTATTTGTGATTTTAAAGGGCCACTTTGACCTTTTGTATAGGACAAAGCAGAAGATTCTAGAATGGAGCAGACAGAGCAATTAAGAAACTATTGCAATCTTCCAAGTCAGAGATGATGGTGGTTTGTAATGGAATAATAGCAGTGGAAGATGTGAGAAATGATTGGTTTGCAAATATATTTTAAAGAAGAATTGACTACATCTGTTGATGGGTAAATATGAGATTGAGCTAAAGAGAAGAAGCAGGGAAAACTTTATGGTTCAGTTTGATTTGGTGAATGGTGATTCCATTTACTAAGATGAAGGAAGACTAGGAGAGACAGTTGAAGGCTGGCAGGAGTGGGGTGGTGGTGGCTAAGGCAGGAATCAAGGTTAAATTTGCGTAGATTTTCAAATATCCTCAATAAGCTGAGGAGGCACATGTAGCATTTCTTTCTAATACCGTTTACAAAATGTTTGATGATCTTCCATTTTAAACTGATTATTTTTCAGTCATTGGAAGCAAGGTTTATACTGAGACCACTCTAAGACGGTAAAATCGACTTAAAGCGAACACTCCTGTAGAGATTTGAATAATTCCTTCCTCTTCATTCTGAGGTAGAAGCCCCCTCACCCACCCACCATGACACTGAAGTTTTTGGTTTTATTTCCAGTCCCTAACACTAGTAGGCATCCAGTGTTTCTTGAATGAATGAATTGAGTCACAAGAGGAACTTGGTAAGGTGGCCCTATCAGTATTTAAGAAAGAACATTTAAAAGTAGTTGTTGTTGCCGTTAAACATGAAGTAGTAGAGCAGATATACCTCTGAGAGCAAGTTTTCCAAAAATATGTATAATTCCCAGTTAACGCACTTGTCTTCTATCATTCCTGCTTATTTCTCACATTGCATCAAAAAGGAGGAGAAATTATAAGTCTTTCTCAGGTCACTTGTCTATATCTATCTGTAGCCCTGATCTCATTTGCTACTTTGGTTCATGGAAAGGAGTTATGGAGATTGGGCAAAGGATTGGTTAATGGAGAAGCTGTCACAGGAAGATAGTCCATTTAAAAATATTCACATGGAGGGTTATTTAAGCAAGTTTTCATTGTGTTAAATAGTTGAGAACATGCAACAAAATCCTATTCAAATAATAAGTAAACTCAAGAACCAAAATTAAAAATTGATATCCAGCCGAAATCAGCAGTAGTCACAAATATATCTTGGGTACCTACTATTGAGTGAACTGTTAAAATAGAGAGGGATATAAAACATGACCCTTGTTCTCAAAGACTAAAATGCTAAGTAAAATATATGTACCACAGTACATTCTGATAGCTAGATTCCAAAATGGCCTCCAGAATACCTGCTGGCATTCACATTCTTTTAAAGTCCTTTTCCACACTCAATCATGGGTGGCCTGTGATCAATAAAATACTGTAGAGGTGACATTGTGTAATATCTGATGCTAGGCTATAAGAGTTCCATCTTGCTCTCCATGGCCTTGTTCACTTTGTGGTAAGATATATCATGTATGAGGACTCTCAACTAGACTATAAAGAGGTAGCCAGGCTTCCTGCCAATAATTGGTACCAACTTGATAACCATGTAAATAGAGCTACTGTGGAATGGGATCCTCTTGCCCCAGCTGATATCTTAACTGCAACCTCATGAGTAACCCCAAGACAAAACTTCCCATCCACGTCACTCTGGGACACCAGATCCATAGAAACTCTAAGGCAGTAAATGTTTAAAACAAGAAATTGTTTTAAACCAGTAAGTTTGGGGGGTAGTTTGTTATACAGCATTGAATAATTAATACATATTTTAGTTCCTGGAATTTTGGTGCTTCCATAACAAACCCTAAAATGTGCAGAAAAAAATGGATTAGGAGTTGGTCAGGAACTGGAAGAATTTTGAGGCTTTGAGGACACTGCTAGCAGGGGTCTGCTGGCCTTTGAGGAGAATGCCAATGAAGATTTAAAAGTGAGGAAAAATGGAAAAATTGGAAACTAAAGGAAAGGGGACCTTTGTTATCTAGTGTCAGAAAGTTTAACAATATCGCCCCCTGCAGTGACATGGAAAGCAGAAAATGTGGATAATTTAGCTAAAGAGTCATTTTCAAGGCAAAGTTTTGAAGGTGCAACTTGCTATCTTGCTGCTCATGAAAAACGTGATGTGTGATAAATTAGTTAAATCAAGGAATATCAAACATAAATGAACCAGGATTTGCTAGTTTAAATAATTCTTAGCTTCTCCAGATGTCAAACGATACTAAAATTAGAAATGGCTTTCAGGCAAAAATCAAATTCAGGGCACTCTCAGGAAAATATGATATAAATACAGAGCTAAAATTATGGCTGTGAAATCTTTTGTTATAACCTCAGAAATATTTAAAATAGTCCCTCAGAGAACTATCCAGTCAGACATGGGGTTCCTGATCCACTTAAGGGTGTTCCTCAGCAGTCTCAACAGGTTGAGAACTTATGTCAGAGATTTGTGGGTATCACTTTTTTCTCCTGGAATGAACTCCAATGGGATTCATCAGAGACCCACAAAATTTTTAAGAAGATTATATTGACCAAAAATTACAACTTGGCTTGAAAATAACAGAGGCAGCACAAAATAGAGAGTTCTTTGTAACCTCAAATTTCTTCAAGCAGAGAGCAGAAAGCGTTTCTTCAACTTCGAAAATGGGCAGTCTTTTACAGAATAGACAAGATAATTTATAAGGAAGAAACAACAATCCAAAAGGCAAAAGCAAAAGCTACAGAGAATTAATTCCAGGCCTTTAATTCTAATTAAGGCACTATATCCTATTATGGACCAGTGAATATGTGCATTGGGGAAGTAGAAAAGGGTGCATAAGTTTTCTTTTTAATTCATATAGCTTCAGATTTAAAACTACACTCAAAGAGTTATACTTGAGGATTTATGTTTGAGATGTTTTATCTACACTTGGATCTGATTTAGGTAATGAGATTCTGGGGGTTTTGAGCTGATGCTGTAAATGGGGTGAGTGAGACATTTAGGAGATTTGGGTGAGTACATTTTTGCACATGGGAGCAATACGAATCATTGGGGACCAGAGGTCGGACTGTAGCAACCAGCCTCTAAGGTGGCTTCCAATGATCCTCACCTCCTAGTATCACTTTGTAATTCTGCCTCACACTGAATTATTGCTGCTCATGTGACCAATAGAATACTGTGAAAGTAACTGGTGTGTGACCTGTGTCTGGGTCATAAAGACCTTGTAGCCTCTGACTTACTCTGGAATTACTTGCTTTTGTGGGAAGCCAGTCACCATGTTGTGAGGACACTCAGGCAATTTTTGAGATGCTCGCACGGGGAGGAAGGGAGACCTCTTGGCAACAACTAATATCAACTTGCCAACTATGTGAGTGAGCTGCCTAGAAACTGGATTCACAGTTCTAGTCAGACTTCAGATGAATGCAGCCTTATATGACTTCTTGATGAGAGGCTCCAAGACAGAACTTCCCAGCTAAGCTACTCCCTGATTCCTGACTCACAGAAACTGTATGATAATAAATATTTATTCTTATTTCAAGCCATTAAGTTTGGGGATAATTTGTTACACAGCATTAAATCCCTAATATATAAACTTTATTAAAATATTAAAACATTGAATAAATATGCTATAATAAATTATATTTCAAAAAATAAGTCAAAACTTTTTAATGTATTTTGTTTTCCTACTAAATATTGAAAATTATTTGCATAGCAGCATATTTCACTGTATTAATTTTATGTCTATAAAACCTAAAAATAGAAAATGTATTAAATATTTAAAATGATCATTTAAAAATATTTTGAAATTAAAATCTAAATGTGAGTTTTAGGTATTAAGTCATTAATTTTTAAGGAATATGAGTATTTGCAGAGATATTCACTAAGTGAAGAAATCAATAAATGAGGAACTGTAACATCGGATATTTTTTTATTTGATTCACATACAAAAAAGTTACAAGATGATAAAGTGGTCTAAAATGAGGCCTTTTAAAAATTAATAAATATTTGTTGAATGTCTACTATAGCTTAGAATTTCTAAATATCGTGATAAATGCAAAATGCAACATCGTTTTTTTCCTTAAAGTAGATTTGTTTTTTAAATCAGAAAGCAAAAAGCAAGTAAATACTAAAAAAATAATAGACCTTAAAGGTAGACTTTTGTGCTACATTGGATTAAGTCCTTTCAAAATTAGAAATGCTAGAGAAATAAAACTGAAGAAGAGTCGGTTAAGAGTTCATGAAAAAGATTTAGATAAATATCACTTTATTTTTATTGGACTTTAGAGTCTGGCAAGGGTGGAGATGAGAAGATTCAGTCACCAGTTACTTGCCCAGTTCCCAGAGTCAGGGGAATTGTGTTGATGGCAGGAAGGCCTTGCCTTCCAGTAAACAGTCCTTGATGTTCCCTTAGAGTAATCATCCCTTTGATGACTCACAATCTATGCGCCAGTAGGGGCGACCCCTTTTAAAAAGTCAGAATAGTTCACCCATGGGAGCAGCATATTATTCCTCTGTGAAAAATAAGCTTGCTTCTGCCCCTCCCCTGTTATTTGCTGCTACACAGGTGTCTCCTGGGAAGAATAAGGGTATACAAATAAATGATTTTTAGTGTCCCAATAATCCAAGTGAGCCAAAAGTCAGTGACTTATTCTTAAACTCTAATCCCACTATAATAATATGATTTGCTACCTAGATTCATGATCTTTGAGTTTCACTACCTTTCACTTTCTTATATATTTTTTAATATTGAAAATATTAAAAAAAATCAGACTATGAAACTTTCTGGGTAGGCAAGTAAATGGACATAAATATGTGGATAGTAAGAATCAGAGTGATTCATAGTGCAGGTTCTAGAGTCAGACTGCCTGCATATAAAGTCCCGTATACTCCTTATAAGCCATGTGACCTTGAAAAGTTAGTAAACCGACGGCATTTTAATTTCGTCAGAGAGGGATTGTTCCTTATGAGAATTAAAGGACAATTAGTGTAGGGTTTAGAATAATGACTATCACATATTATGCATTCATTAATTAAGACAATTATTTGTGTTTGTTGATAGAAAAACATATTGCTTTATATTATTTAAGCTTTTGTTTATCCCAGTTTTCCCCTATTATATCATTATCGCAATGTATAAAAACTCTTACTTGTCCTATAGTCTAACCTTCTAGTCAGTCACTCTTTTGGAACTTTCGACTTTTACTGATAGTCACAATGACTTGTCATTGATCTTCGCTGATCCCAACTATTCACTGTGCACAAGAGCATATCCTCTTTCTCTTAAAGACTTCATCACTGGAATCCTTCTGTCTTCCAGTATATCAATCTTTCCCTTTTTTTAATTTTTAAAAACCAACCAAAAAAACAGAAATCCTTCATCTTCACATCCCTATTCTCTATCTACTGATTCATTTCTTTGTTCCTATTTAAGAAAATTTCTTAAAGTGTGTGCGTGTGTGTGTGTGTGTGTGTGTGTGTGTGTGTGTGTGTGTGTATTTCCTCACCTCCCAGTTTCTCCTGAGGCTTTTATCCTCACCAAAGTCTCTAGTCAATGGTCTCATTTCTTATCTTATTTAACCTCTTGGTAGCTTTGACACAGTTGACCACTTTCTCCTTCTTGAAACATTTTCTTTACTTGGCCTTTGGAACCCAATACTGTCCTGGTGTCCTTTCTTCTCCATTAGCTGTTTCATCTCTGCTCCTCTGCTGGTTGCTCCTGATCTCTTACCCTTCAATGTTGGTGTGGTCCAGAGCTGGGTCCTTGAAATCTTCTCTAGCTGTCTTTTATCCTCTGATGATCTTGTGTCATCTCATTGCTTTCAATACCATCTACATGCTGGCAACTCCCAGATTTACATTTCTAGCCCAGATGTCTATTTTGAACTTCAGACATCCAGCAGCCTACTTGACAAATCCTCTTGGGTAAATCATACATATTGCAAACTTAAAATACCAAAACTGAACTCCCACTCTTCCTCCAAACCTGCTTTTCTTACAGTTTCCTCTATTTCAATAAATAGAACTCCATCTTTCCTGTTTTTGAGGCTTGACACTTTGGAATCATTTTTTTTTCACTTATACCTCACATTCATGAAACAGCAAATCATATTAACTTCACCTGCTGAATCTATCCCCAAACCAACCACTTTGCATCACCACCTCAATGCAAATCATATTTTTCCTCACCTGGATTATTGCAATGGCTTCTGATTTAGCCTCATATTTCTGCCTTTGCCCTCCTATTGTCTATTTTCAACCTAGAAGCTATAAAAACAGACTCTTTAAGACTCTATAATAGTTTCCCTTTCACTCAGAGTAGAAGTCAGATCCTTGCAGTAGTCTGCAAGGTCCTAGGTAATTTTCACCCCTTCCACCTACCACTTTGCCTTCAATCTCATCTCTTCCTCCTCTTTTCAGCCTTTACTCTATTCCAGCCCCTATAGCTTCCTTGCTAATTGTAACACCTACTGGATACAATCCTGCCTCAGGGCAACTGTAGTTTGTGTCCTCTACCTAGAATAATCTAACTCCAAATAAATCCCTGTGGTTCTCTCCTTCAACTGGTTTAGACTTGGGCTAAAATGGCTCCTCAGTGAAACCTTTCCTAATCACCCAAGTTAAAATTCAGTCCTCCCAACTCCTGTTCTGGTACCCCTTTATCCCGTTTCTTGCCTAATTTTTCTTCATAGCACTTACGACAATTTAACATGCATGTTTTACTTGTTTTTGGCTTTCTCCTCCATCAGTATGTAAGCCACATGAAGGCAAGATTTTTTTGGGGGGGAGGGAGGGGGTGGATATATTTTGTCCACTGCTGTATCCTCAGCATCTATAACAGTGGCTTGCATATGTTTTTGTTTAATTAATAAGTTGCTAAAAGTAGTTTATGATATCATGGAACTACCTGATTCTGCTGAAAAAATAAAAATTTGGATTCCATTTTGATTATAATGTTCAGGTTGCTTAAACTGTCTAAGGTAAATTCAAGGGCCTTTATTTCACACCTTGTCTTAGTTGGTTCCAATTTTTACTGTAGTGTCTTTGTATACCTGACTTGCATAATTTATCAGTCTCAAGACAGTTAGTTAAATTGGTAAATGCAAAAATGATTACAAAATTTTCCCGGAATCAGTTTGTCTCTCATAGCAGGATTATTCTGTTATTAACCTGGGGATAATTGCTATCACCCTTAGCAATTGGTTTTTATTTTAAAACATGCAAGGCAAAGAAGACATGTAACCAACATTGTACTTTGTGGTTTTAGGTCAATTAAAATATTATTTCCATGCTGAAAACTAATGACTGTAAAATGTGTGTCATTACCAGGTGTAGAATGCGTCAAACCTGCCCAGGCATCCCTTGGGAATTTGAGTCATTTGCAGAGATGGCTGAGTCCCTGATCACAGGATACCTAGCGAACATCATTTTTGTTGCACAGAGATTCCAGTGAGGGGGAAAAGATAAGAAAGAAACTTTGCCTTCTTTCAGGACTATTAGATACCTTGTATCCATCATAAAATAAAGGTCACAATTCATGGGAGAAAAAGATTGAAAGTTTTATGACTTGAGTCAACATGGCAGTCATACTGCCAATTGAACTTAAGGTTTATTTTAAATTCCTTTGAGAGTGTTCAGAAGTTGTTCACTATTAGTAGATTCTATCCAGTGTCACAGTGAAGCGGACAGGAAAATACAAAATCCTAAATTGTAAGAGATCTTATATTTTGTTGAAGACACATACTATAAGTGAGATAAGGGAATAGCTGGAGGATTTTAAAATTTGGTCCTTGAAGTAGTTTGACAGGATCAAAGATTTTATTATTATTATTACTGAATTATAGTAAAAGGAAAATAGTAAATGAAGGCAACACACAGATAGAAGTTATTAGCAAACTCCCCTCACACCATTATAAGATTTTCAGTTCCATCTCACTAGAAATACTGATAAGGAAATATTGTTTATCTAATATTGCTAACAGTAACATCTAAGATTATTTTCTTTCTTCCCCTGAGGTAATGTATTTCATAATGTGCCATTTCATTACACAGAATAAAATATATTCAGTTTATAAATGATATATTTTGCAAATGGAAGGCAGTTTTCTTACAAGGAAGAATCTAGTACACTGAGTAAATTCGAAATACACAAATAAGAGAAATACCTTTTGTAGACATCAAAGAATTATAGCGTTGTAATGACAGGTGGAAACGTAAGGCAGAAGTTTACCTTTTTCAATTCTTGGTGAAGTAACTCTGTACATGTACCCGATTATATTATTATTGTTTTTCTATGGGTAATAATGAGAAATTGTTTGGTAAGCAATGGAAAAAATGATAATTTACATGTTATTTCTTAACTTTATGTTTCTAATTTCAGGTCTCCTTCCCCTTCCAGAGGAAGTTAGCGATGCCATAGCTTTAATGTCTGTTTTAGCTGCAAAACTCAAATGTTCACTTTCTGTTAGAAAATCTAAAGCAGGTGGTATACAATTTCTCGTGATTTGGAATTCTTTAAAGGCAAGTAAATTTGAAGCTCAAGTGCTGGTAGGTTAAGTCATAATCCTATGACATTTTCCTGAATAAAAAGAAAACTTTTCTTTTGTAATGCAATTGTCTGTGCAGCTGTAGCTCTCAATTGCATCACTGCCATAATCATTACAGCCTCACTTTCATTAACTTGGTTTAAAAATTCCCTAAAATAACCTTTGTTTTGATTCTGATTTGGATTTTCAATAGAAAGTAAAAGATGTCAAATGAAGAGGTAGCAGCTAAACCAGGAATTTAAGCCACTGCACTGCTGATCTCAGAATGAATCTGGTCTGGAAGGAGGAGACCTGAGCCAAAGGAAAAGTAGTTCATGTTAAACTCCGAAGGGATATCTTTTGACTCAGAAGCCCTTCTTTTTCCTGTGTGTCCCAGCTGGGCAGATGTTATTCAAAAATTATCAACTTAACCCTGAGAACGAGAAGCCTACGTTACAAGGTCCTTCTATAGTGGTTCTTTTTTTTTTTTTTTTTTTTTTTTACTAGAAAGTTTTTTTGTTTGTTTTTGTTTTTTTGGTGCTATTATTTTATTTTATTATTAGTTTTAAGTATACAGTACATTGGTTATATAGTGATTCTTGATGCTCTTCTCTATATTTTCTGCTGGGTGTACGGGAGCAACCCTCTGTTCCTCTTTACTAAATGAGATTACGTGAGAAGGCATGGTACAGTGCCAGGCTTGTAAGGAAGTGTTCAATTTTAGTGGAACGCATAGATGTGGAAAGATGGATAAAAATAGGATTATACACACAATGAACAATGCTTTTCTTGACCATGTCTTAGCTTGCTCTTGTGTGTCCCTGTCTAGAGAATTGTGGACCCTAGTCAAAATCCATATAAAACAGACCAAGCTCTTCAGGTCAGCATCACTGAATGGAAGTGAACCATTGACAATATTTGCTAGAACAAATAGTAAAGAAACAACTGGAATGAGTGGATTCAAAAGACTTATCATGCCAATTCCATCTCAAAAACATTAGCTTTTTTATGAGTATTTTCCACTGACATAAAACATCCCCATGTGATGTTAACTGTATTGTGTATTAACAGCGTAGCTAATAAATTCATGTAATATGATGAAATGTTGCAAAAATGCTTTGATAGAGCCTAAAAAAAGAAAATGGATCTTCTGTGTACTTTCTTCTGTTGTCATTTGTCAGTAAAACGATAACGAAGGAATTTTCTCTCTCTTCTTTTTAATTTATTTTATCTTCGAGCTCACCTCTGGGAATGTTCCCTAATAAACATGACTCAGTGGGGTAAAGACATAAATCTTATAAGGCCTTTATCAAAGGAGTATTTATAATTACTTGCCAAAGGCAAGGAAGCAAAAGATCTGAAATTTAGCTTTTCCCTGCTAAAAGGCACACTTAACAAATCTCTGGTCCAGAATGAGGTATCCACAGTTTCACCTGCATGTTCCTGAAGGAACCAATGAAATCCTTTGTGCCTCTGGAACTTAGCCAGGTCTTTGTACTTTTTTCCAATGAAGCACCCTCAATGTAATTTTAAGGAAGTGACTCACAACTAAGTGAGCCTTTGGGAAATGGGAGAGGGGTCTATTTGCAGGAATGAGTCACTGAGTGGCTTCTTGGCAATTCTGATTTTGGCAAAAATTCATCCTGAGAGGACATCCTCAGACTTTCTGTGAATGCCTCTTGAGACTCTGTTTCAGACATTTCCAGGCTCTGGATTACGATGATTGTTGTCTGACTCTGTATCTATTGCCTGACTGTGGCTAAGAGCATGGCGATGTATCTTCTGTCTCCCACAAGCTCAGGGAATAGTTGAAGGTAAGGATTTTATGCTGAAGCAACATGAGAACTTTGTGCTTGTCTTTCGTCCTTATGACAGCTCATAAATTCCATATCCCTAAGAGTAACACTCAGTAGGATTGCGAAAAGTATTAAATTTAAATTTCAAAAAGAGACCTTCATGAACTCTCTTTTAATAGGGTGTTTAGAATAAATAGACTGTAGAAATCCCATGCTTCATTCATCATATATGCCATTATTTTCAGTTTAATTGAATCATTTGATAGCACCTGATTTAAGATGGTTCAGAGATTAAAAGGTGAAACATAGCACAAATTGCATTAGACAGAAGCAATACAAAGAGTTAACAAGGTCTACTGGGAGCATCATAAATCATCAATAGATCATGTTGAATAAAGAAATTTAATATTTAAATTTAATATTAGGGAAAGGAACAGAACATAAACTTTATGACCTATTTTCATACATATTCCTAAATTAATGTTATCTTTATATAGTAATATTCCATTTATCTCTAGTTTTCTTGCCCAGCAACACTGCTACCTAGATCTTAGCCAAAGGAAGAAAAAAAGATAACTTAGCACAGCCAAAAATTCATGGATGAGAAAATCAGGCAATTAGTAATAACAAGGAAAAATGCTGGCACACAGTAAAAACTTCATGAAAGGTAATCACCATCTTTTTATTATTATTATTGGTTGCTTATAGTTTTGTTTTACATACATTATCCCACTATTTACCATAACCGATAGAGTTGGTTTGGTTAGCATTCCCATTAAGAATTTAAAGAAAACTAAGGCATGGAGAGATTCTGTAGTTTGTTCAAATTCATGCAGCCAGTGATTTATGGAACTGTGATTTTTCTGATGCCAACTGGCTCCAGGATTATATTTTAATCATTTTGTATTATTGCCTCCTTAGATACTCACTGATTGCATGAATATATTATAGGCACAATTCTAACAAATTTAGCTACCTGGCTTTATAGATTACAGAAAATGTATGTATCTGTGTCAGAAATTGAAGGTAAGACAGGCTCCTTGACCCTATCAAAAGAATACTTAAAAACTGAGTAACTAATAACAAGTATTATTCTGTAGAAGTTTTATTGGGGTTATCTCGTATAGAAGCAACAGCATAGTAATAGATTTTTTTAAATGATAACCTGTGGTCATCCTCTGAATGCTCTACTATGTTCAACAAATTATGCTTTAAATAGTTTAGAAGATAATTCATTCTAAAAATATTGATTCTCTAATTATTTTTTTAATGCAGTGAGAGAAATCTATGTGATAATTAGATGGGATAAACTTCAATAATCTAGACAATGTGCTTCTTCATGGAACACCTCATTCTTTGAAGTTATTAGATAATCAGAGTGTTACTTATTCAAGAAATAGTCACACTTACTGATATATTTCAAAGATCTTGGATCAGAAAATATCCTGTTCAGCTTAATTTTTCTAAAACTTAAACTGATGGTTGAAGAATTTTTTTCTTGCAGCAGATTCTTAACCCACTGTTATGTTAGGTAAATTTCATTCGTTATGTCACCTAAGAAAGGTCTATCTAAACAAACTGTCTAGCAATACTCTAAACTATTGTATTTAAGAATAGACGGGTAGTAATAGAATTCTACTTCCTGTATGTAAACATTGTCTAGACAAACATAAGCCCTACAATTGTAATGTTAGCCGCCTAAAACCTAAAACTACTGTACAGTGTAATTCTTATTGCTGTTCATTTTTTTAAAAAAATCTTAGCTTTCCAATGAGCTAGGAACACTCAGAAATTAATACTCATGTTTATGAAACTATTTCAAGTCTTTTCTTTTACAAAAAACATATTTGAGCCTTTTCCCAGCTTCATGCATAGGCTATAATACAATTTAGAAATTAAAAAACTTAACTTTGTGCACGCCAAATCACTCAGTTGCATCAGAATCACCCTGTAGCCCATGTTGGTGCTTTGATTCCCCAAACTTTGGCAAGAAAGGCCAGTAGGAATCTTGTTTCTGAAATAATTATCAATATAACAGTGGATGCGTAGGCACGAGAATGTGAATGAATCTGCTTTTTAAAAGACAAAACTCCACAGACTGGCTTGCTTGCTTGCTTGCTAGCTTTTTTTCTTTTCTTTCTTTTTCTTTCTTTCTTTCTTTCTTTCTTTCTTTCTTTCTTTCTTTCTTTCTTTCTTTCTTTCTTTCTTTCGTTTCATCTATCATCTATCTATAATCTATTTCCTATTAGGTTTCTTAAGTGGCATCTTTGTGTAAATAGTACCATAGTATAATTTCATTACTATTGAAATATCCTCTGTGGTTTAGTAAAAATAGAATAATCACTGCTAAAAATAGCAATATCTCTTCAATTTTAAATTGTTTACCTCATATGTTATATATTGTATATATTTTCTTTGAAGTGTATGTTCTGTCCATTTTTACTATGCCTGGTCAAATGACACAAATACTACAAAAATAATACTAAGTAACTCCTTCAGCTTCTCACTCAAAAGGAGAGCCAACCCCTCTCTGCAGCCCACCCTCTGAGTTCTCCAATATCCTTCTAGTTTACTAGACATCTGCTCATAGGTGCCGAGACACGGTACAAGTTTGTAAGACTCTTACATCCAGTTCACCAATGTCCTGTCCTAAAGAAGCAAAAGAAGGGTTTCCTATCTTTTATCTGCAGTTCTGTTATGTCTGCAAAGTTACGACAGGATAAATCAGACTGAGAATACAATCAGATACTGTCTGTTCTCTGAAAACATTAAACGGCATCCAAAGACCAGATTGTTAAGCCTGCTAAGTGTGTCAACAACTCAAGGTGACGTTCTCCTTATAAGTAGAACTTGTTTTGTTGTCAAAGGCCTTATGAAACCAAATTAAATCCATCAAGACCTTGTGAATTTGGTAGTGGTTAATTCCTGAGGGAAAATATAATAACATGAATGAGAAAAAGGATGTCACAAAAAGAGAATTGAGAACAGGATATAACCAAAAGCTCAACTCTACCCCTGGAAAATCTGTGAGGAAAAGGAAACCAAATATGGAAAAAAATATTCTCCAGCTGTTAAGAATATGTGATATAAAGAATAACCATAATAGGTCTGAATGCCCCTCCCAATTTCCTTTCTTTCATTCTATTATTTACTAATTATAAAAAAAGAAGAAAATTATTTAGTGCTAGTTAATAAGATACACGCAGGCGTAGAGCCAGGAGTTTTATAAAGTGGTAAAAAGAATCAAATGCATCATTTGTATGTTATGTACACAGAAAAGAGTACTTTTACTATTGGAAGAATCCACCTAGTATTCTAACAGAATTCCTCAGCTATGCAATCTATTAATGAATAGTCCTCTTTAAAAACCACTGTTAAAAGCACAGAAGAGTTACCAATGTGTGCTAACCCAAAAGTGGTGGTCAGTTTAAGTGTTTTCATAGTATTTATTTAAACCAATGTCAAGCTACAGTGAAATTTGGTTACACATTAATTCTCAATTTGTATAGCAAGTGAGGCATGTACTACAGAAAACAATTGTAATAATTCTGTACGCTTGTAGAAAAGAAGCAGCAATTTGAAGATACTGAGTTGTTCCCTCACCATTATTTTGCCACTCCTGTGCTTTGTGTAAAAATGTATGGGAAGACACCAGTTTCAAATATCGTAGCCATCAGTGCAAATCCTAACCAGTGTCTTGTATTGTGACTTTTGAATTACTGTGCAGAAATCTTAGCAGTGTGAAATTGAATAACGCCTTTGTAAATTTTTCTGATCTTGAGAGAAACACATACTAAGGTAAAAAGTATGCAGAAGGCCATATTTTAATACAGTTCACTTTACATTTGTTGATTTCTACAAATATATACTGTGTTAAAAACTATAGAATTGCTATCTCAGCCAGATAATTAAGGTTCATATCATCAGTGATAAATCATGTTGATATAATGTATCCTTGATATGATGCGATAAAAATGGCACTTTAACTTTCTGGTTTTCCTCTCCCAAAACCCATAACCCCAGTAAACTCTTGAGAAAAACATTAGATATACCCTGATTGGGGACATTCTATAAAAGACTGAACCAGTAAAGGTCATTATAAACATGGAAAGTTTGAGAAAGGATCACAGTCAAATGGAATCTAAAGAAAAGACACAACTAAATGTAATATAGCATCCTGAATAGGATACCGGGAGAACAACCAAAGAAAAAGGACATTAGGTAAAAACTAAGGAAATTTGAATAAAATATGGACATCCGTTTTTTTAAAAAAACAAACCCAAACTCATATAGATTGCTTTATTATTAAATTGTGTTGGCCGTAACAGAACAATGCCAGACTTTGCATGCAGATGCCAATGACTTGATAACAAATATGTGGTATTTTTTCTGAGACTAGTTTATTTGATAAATGCACTGTTGCTATTACTAAACAACTTGAGGTGGCAGAATGTTTGCTCTATTTTCTTTTCTGCTTAATATTTTGCCTATTAAGATATATAGGCTTTCCCCCATTTCAATATTAGATAGTATTCCGAAAGATCATTTGAGAACAATTGTTTGGAACTTGGGACACATTTCCCTGTGATACTTGTAAGCTATGTAATGGGTGTCTGTCACTAATAGTTCTTTAAAAGTTATCTATGATCATTAACCTTGGTAATTAATGCTGTATAGACTTAGACCTATGAATCCTATTTTAAAATACTGATGCCTGGTCCCAAATACCAAGGTTTTATTGTCTTTTTAATATTCACCCCATTATCCTGATATGAATCCTGGGTGATAAAAAAAAAAAAAAACTTCTGGCTTATTACAGTCTGTGCATTTACAGTTCTATTTTTGACAGCAAGACATATCTTCCTCAACTGCTATCTTGGCTACTGAATTGGGGCCTCCTACCTGCTTCATTTCCATACCTAAAGCTCAGAGCAGGACCCCTTAAATGAAAGCCTCTGGTAGTATTTCCTGAAATAAGAGTTTCAAGAGTTAGGATTTAAAGGGAATGATGGGGAAGATGACCACAAAGTAGGATAAAAAGAAGCTGTGAGTGCTGGGGCTTTCTGCAAAGTGTATCTCTCTCAAGACAGTTGGAATTCCCAAGTGATCAACCTGTAAGTGAGATTCATAGACATGTCTAGTGCAAACCTTTCATTTTACAGAAAATCGAATGTCTTGCACTGCTTGGTCCTGAGCCAAATCCCTGATCATTTCCTTTATTATATTCTTAGAGAACTGTGAGGGGTGACTTGTAGTCTTCTCATTTTCTTCTTGCCACACACTGCATTCTACTGTCTTTTTAGTCTTTGGCCCACTGTGATCATGACCACATCCCCAAGCTTCCTGTCCCTAAAGTTCATGCAGAGTCCTTCAGAAAAAAAAAAAAAAAAAAAAAAAAAAGGAGGACATGAAAATGCTGGACTCACAGCAAAGTGTGAGTCCAGAAACAAAAGTTGACCCCCATGTTCATTTGAGTCCTGCCTCATCCTTCTGTTCCCAATTTGATTTTCTAACTGATCCCTTTGAGTAAGATTACAATTAGACTAGCTTTAAGGTTTAATTAAGATTAAACTTTCCCTTACTTCTTTCAGTATTTTAACCCCCATATAAAAAAAGTGGCCTACAAAAAGGCAAAGATTTCTTAGTCTTTGTGTAGAAAAGATATTTTTATATTTGAAGGGAAAACTTGGGCTGTCTTTGCCCATCTCTTCTTTAGAAATGTAGGCTATGGCAAACATTGTCCTCATGGAAATTGAAAGAGAGCTCTGCTGTAATGGATATTTTCTCTGTGGCAGGAGGCAGTGGATGAGGATGAGGGATGCTTCCCACAGGCCTCAGGGGCTGGAGCAGTGAAAGCAGAAGGAAGGGTCATTTTCACCTCTTTTTTTCTCCTTCGACCTCACTTCTCTGGCCCTGGGAAGCTACATTGTGCCAGTTGGGACCACCCTGGTCTACAATGATAAGAAAAAGACTCAGGTTGAGATGCTGAGATGTAGGGGAGGGAGAGGGTGGAAACTACTTCTCACTAAAATGAGAAAGAACTTCTTCAGATTGCTAGCCTCTAATGGCTATCCATTTACATGAAGGAAATATCTATTCTGGCATAAATACAGTTGGGTACTGCATACTTTTTTGTTTGAATGCATGTATGCAAGGATCTATATTCTCTGAAGTAAAAATAATGATTGCTGAATAACTTAATAAATGAACTTTCTGTCATGGCCCAGCAATTCTGTTAAAGTAACAAATAATAGTAGGCAAAACAATCTTTAATTCTCTTCTTGACAATTTTATTTTCATGGCAATATATATTTAGTTAGGCCTTATTTCAGAAAAAGAAAAATACAGCTCTGTGTGAAAACTATTTAAAAACTGAATAACTAAAAAGGCATATCGGATAATACATTTCAAGATAACAGTGAGTAGCATATGCTCACTCATCTTTTACAAATGCTGATTTGATGTTTGAATTTTCAAAAAAATTCTTTTGTGAGGATCAATGTACTTTTGGAGGGGGACAGCATAGAATTGTGAACCTTTTAAAAAATTAAATTTATTGGTGTCACATTGGTTAATAAGACTATAAGTTTCAAGTGCACAGTTCTGTAATACATTATCTGTGTATTGCAAAGTGTGCTCACCACCCAAAGTCTAGTCTTCCCTCTGTTATAATATATTTGTCCCCCTTTACCTTCTTCATCCTTCCTCCATTCCCCTTCTCCTCTGACAACTTTCAGACTGTTGCCTGTGTCTGTGAGTTTGTTTGTTTGTTTGTTTGTTTTTAATTCATTTGTTGCTTTCTTTTTGATATCCCACATATGAGAATAAAATTATATGGTTCTTGTCCTTTTCTATCTGAATTATTTAGCTTAGCAAGATACTCTGGAGATCCACCATGTTGTCACAGACGGCAGTATTTCATCCTGTCTTGTGACTGAGTAGGATTCCATTGTATATGTGTATCATGTATTTTTATTTGGGGTTCTTTTATTTAACTGGAGCACACACATGCAAATGCCACAGCATAGGCAAGAAGGTATTAGTGCTTGTTTACAGGAGTCACATTCTTGACTGAAGTGTGTAATAAAATAGCTTATTTTTAAATATATTTTATAACTTTTACATTTCCCTTTGTTTTTCAAATATTAGAATATAATGAAAACTGCAAAGATAGAATTAGATAGTAAAAAGTATTATAGACCGCAAGTCAAAAGCACCAAACTCTTCTGCCTGAGTCCCTGTGACTCTAAGTCACTAACCATCCATGAACTTAGTTCTTTTATTTTTAAAAATGTAAATGTTGGATTAAATGAACTTCCAATAGTATTGATCCAGAATGTGAACTATGTTAGTATCTTAGTACTTCAAGATAAAAGCACCTATAAAGTTTTGTGATCTCTACTTCTTGTTTAAAAGGAAATTGAATTTTTTTGAATAAATGTGAATATGCTGCAATTTGAAACATGTCCAATGTATCTGATCCCAATTCTCCTTGTTTTAATTACTAAAACCAATTATATATTAGCAACTGGCATACTCAGTTGCAAAACAGAAGTAAAAATATTTGTTATCCCAACCTCATAGAGAATCAAGGAGGATAAATTAAATGAGAGAAATTTTAAGTCTTTGAAAGTAAGGTGCTTTATAAATGCAGAATATTTGCATTACTATCATTTTTATTATGCAGCAGATATGAGAATGCAATTTTTCTGTGTATTTCTGTTGGCTATATCTCCTCAAGGGAATGGATTTGAAAAATAGGTAGAACTATTTCATGACTAGACTACTCAAAAAAAGTCTGTTTCTGAAAACCACAATTTTGAAAATAGAGGGTGCAAACTGATATTATCTCAAATTCCCTAAGAAGAGATTATACTTTCTGAAGAAAATTGACATAATAAAATATTTTATATTCATTAAGTTACTTTCAAACTTTTTATTTCTTTGAGTTTTTACCTTTACTGCTAAAAGAATAGTGATTATACTAGTGACTTTAGCTACATGATTTTTAGAAATAGGTTAACTTATGTTTAAAGAGATTGTTTTAAACCTTATAGCAATAGGGACTTTTGTAAAAGCATGATTCTTTCAACTGGAAATAATTCCTATGTAAGCCTTAAATTATAAAACTCTATTTTCCAATGAAGTCAAAAGATCTGATTTAAAGTTTAATTATCAATGAGAATTTTTAAAAAGGAATTAAATAACAGACAACTGATGACTTGATTTAAGATTTAAGAGGGACTACGAATTTTTATCTTAGTGACTAAGTTTATTTACATTTGAGAATCAGGAGAATAGGACATGTACTTACCATTTTCACATACGTAAAGTTAAAGTAGCACAATGACGCAATGGTCCCTGTAGCTTAAGCACAAATCACATCTGTGCTAAATATGCAAATCTGTATTATTGATCCAATTCCCAATTTTATTTTCTCTATAATTGCTTTTCTGGATGAATTTTTTTATTCACTTCTGTATACCAAATTGTTTATTCAGTAGATGGTCAGCATTATGTCTCACATGTATCACAGACCAGGTATATATATTTTGCGTTTAAGGCTCACTTTCTAAAAGTTCTTACTTACTTTTTAACTGTTGCTGTAGATGTTTATAGGTTGCAGTGTTCTTTCAAATAAAAAGTGAAAGATTTCTAGGAACTTATACAAACATTTAAGTAAACTAGGATTCTGACTTAAACAATCTACAAAATTCATTCTATTTAGTGTATGTTTGTAGATACTTTTACAAAAGTCTAAACGTTAAAGAAATCAGGACTCGAATACAAAGTCATTGAAACAGAGCCACGACCACAAGCCATGAGCTTTTGTCTGTATGCTGTAATGCATTCTTGTATTGTTTTTAAGTCCAGAGTAGACATTGTCTGCTTGAATCTCATCTTACTTAATATAGCTATGGAATAAGAAACTTAGTCATAGGCAAGAGTCCATGTGTGTTTACTGAAACAATTTATTTTTGTAAATTTCCCCAAGAGCTGATAAAACTAAATTCAGCAGGAATAGAAATACACCTCAGAGCAGATGAGCACAGGCAAAGTCATGGTAACTGACTTGCATGTGGATTAGGAGATGCTAATAATTTATTTGGTTTTCCTTAGTGTAGGCTTCTAAAACTAATTTGGATTGGAGATGAGCTGGGCTAAAGCAAATAGGACCACATTAGCCTTTTGTTCCACTGGCTCTTAATTACTGGCTTTTGAAACCCACCTCGAACTACTGTTATGTTCCTCTGGATCCTTGACCCTTACTTTAAAAATGCACATAATATTGTCTGCTTTGTAAAATAGGGCCGAGTGACTTCTGTTATTGTAATTTCAAGGTGAAGATAAGTTTTAAGCTTCCTACTTTATACTGGGTTGAATCATTGTATTTGATTTTTACTGTATAGGCAGGGATGTTCACTTCTTAATTATAATGGTCAGTCATAAGGTTTAGAATCCAATTCTGTTATTTAGAAATGATGACAGAATTGATTCATGGATGTGCAGCAACAATAGGAAAACAATTGTGGGAAATAATCAAGGAAACTAGCAATGTTGGAAGAGATGGAAAAATGAAAACTAATGGCTAGTGCCTATTTCCTAAAAAGTGAATATGATTTTGTACAGATATGTAGTTTTAGAGAAAAGTTGAGATTATTCCAGTACTGTTTTTCTGTTACTAGACTCTGTATATGTGGCTTGGTCTCATCACCTTACACCTGCAGTTTTACATTGCTTTTGGAATCTCTTTTGGCCTATAGGCAGAAATTAAAAAAGGGATGCTAATATCTAGACAAGTTTGTTCCTTTTCAACAGTTCTAAAAAGAAAAGTTTAGTATTTCACTATTTAAAGAGTACCCTGTATAGATTAGCAATTGTCTCTGGATTCTGATCAACATAGCCCCAGGAAAATCTTATTATCAGGCATGTTTGAGAAACAATATGTTATCTGTGTCTCCTTCACCTGACAGACTTATTCTCTTGTTGTATAGTTACTTTTGTGTTGTTATCTATTTTAGGATTTGTTTGGCCCTGATATTATACACAGAAAGAATATGTCAATATTTATACTTTTCTGAGAAAAGGATCCATACCTTTCACCCCATGCTAAATAGATAAACAAACAAGCTTCTTAAAGAATCAGTATCTTAAACTAAGTTAAGGACTGTTAGAAACTATATTTTATGTTCCTTGATAGATTTTAAGTAACCGAAATCAAGAACTGTGTCTCCCTGATGTATTGTTTTAGACTTGGCAATGGGCCCTTTCATAAACCCTGTTGCACAGACAGATTTTAAAATTGTACGAAGCTGGGCTGAATTCCCTGGACCTGGTACCTAGCAGTAGTAAGTTTGGAACTTGGGTTCTACATATATCTCCTTTAGCTAAAGAAGTTTTCTTAATAAGGCAAGGGGCACTAACTTAATCAGTTTATTTAGTCTCCTTTCCCACTCAAGCTTTTTATCAACTCTAAAGAAAGTAGAACTTAATCGATGAATTAAAATTATCCATAAATAATTCCTGAGTTAAAAGAACGAATGAAAATTTCCCTCCAAGTTGTGAGCAAAAGTGGTTAGATACCTGAAGAAGCTAAATCATCCACAGTTTAGCTTTTTCACAAAGGCCCCTTCATGTTATGTCCATATTTTAAAAAGTTATGAGTTCAAAAAGTATATACGTATAGAGTTTTTGTGATGAAGAAATGACTATTATTACTAAAGAGTAATTTACATGAGAAAAATATATCAATATAAAATATTGACCTTTGTTTTGTTGTTGTTGAAAAAGTAACTGGTTTGGCAGTATTCCTATATTATTTGACTTCCCCAAAAATGAGGACCGAGGACCTGAAACAAATAGGAACACAATGGAGGATCAAGAGCACAATTATCCTAAAGCCCCCTCGAATTGTATCTAACCAATCACTAGATAAAATCACCTGACTCTCTAGTATTTTAAAAAGTTACATACTAAAAATAAAATCGCATATTAATACTAATAAAGTGATTAGCAAAGATTAGTAAAGTATGAATATAATGTTACCAATGTCTCTTCATTAAAACACATGAAATATTTAACTAATTGGTGCTTCCAGTGTATGGGACAGTATATATTTAAGTGAATTTCAATGGCTACATAGAAAATGTCTATTTAACATGAGATTTAATATGCTTTCTCATTAGTTAAAATACCACCAGTAATCATATAGTGAATATAAACAAAAAGAAAAGAGGGTTTGCTGCACAAACAGGAATACAAAATAACTGCCTTATATCTTTTGCATTGTATATCTGTCTCTTAGCAATGTTGCTGTTTGTTTGTTTATAGCTGTGTTAGCCATTATAGAACTATTGTTCATTCCTATGAGTCTAGAACCAGACAAGTTATAAGAGCCTCAACACTCTTGGCCTAGATGCATCACCCCTTAGACTAACTGGGGAGCTGCTGTTTTCCCTGGACCATTTTAATCCACCTCAAAATTCTTCTCTGGTTTCTGGAACTTCTTGAGGCTTTCAGAGGGGTTAGAACTATGGTTCCCCATCCTTACTGAGAATTACAATCAACTGGGGAGCTTTAAAAAAAATACAGACATCTGGGTAGTACTTTCAGAGATTTCTGATTCACTGTCTGTGGGGGGACCCAAATTAAGTGGTTTCTAAAAGATGCTCAGGTCATTCTGATATGCAACAAGAATCTGAATATCACTTGATTAATATTTCTGGCCTAATTTCAAAGAGCCCAAATATAAGAATTTTGGGGTATCCTCAAGAGCCATAAGTAATAATATTATACTTTAAATATAGAAAAGAGTATGAAAGTAGTTGGAGAGAGCTTACCTTCTTCATATCTGAGATTCTAAATCCAGCAAGTACATAGGATGTTATTCAAAAACAATCTCATTAAGAATTTGATTATCTAGACTGCCAAGAAATACTTAACCACATACAAACTGTCAGGAGTTCTGATCCTAAGAGATGTCCTTTTTAAGCACCTGTTGGAGTGAACGCTGCCACTGGCCCTTTAAATTGGATAGAGTTTTAATTTTCCAAAAGTAGTGATGCAGTTGGAATGCTAGAAATGCCCATTTGCTGCCTATTTTCCATTCTAGTAAACCATCTCCTGAATTACTATGTTGATCTCTTGATTGTGCAGTTAACAAGAGAAGTCTACAAATACCATTAGGATTGACCAGTAGCCTTGTTAATAGAGGTTTATTAGAGGGAGTTGATTTCATATAATTATCCCGTAATGAAAAACAGTGTTGTTTTTACCCTCACATGAGTCTGACTTGTGACTGACTTGTTAAAAACTGCAACTATAGTTGTAAAGTGGAGAATATTGAAAGCTCACCTAGAAAGCTGTTTCACATTTCTCCCAAGTTTGGAGTCTAAATTTGTGTTTGATTATAACAGAATAGATAAACTGTTATATCACTTACTGCCAGGCATGGCTGTGGATGATTCTATCCAAAAATTGACATAAACAAGCTGTGTTAGTATCATCATCTGAAGTGTGTTCATCATGTCTATCTATAGCGTAATACTGAATCAGGTACTGCCTGACTGAAGGTCATGGGTTACACATAGCTATTCAAATACTTTATTTTTGAGACAGCTGAATTACTCCCTGACCTGACTTTAGTAAGTGGGAGGATCATCTTCATCTTTATGCCTTCCTGCCCTTTCTAAAAATAGTAGGGCCTTTAACAAGGAGATATTTTAAGTAGCTCATATTCACTTGTCTCATCAAGAGAAGCTTATTTTGGCCACTTGCATGTGTCAGATTTGCATGTGCGCATAGTTAGACTTTTGGAGCATAGTCCATGCTTTTCCACACCACTCATATAAGAAACTTGCAAATATAAAGACACTGGGATTACTAGGCAAGAGTCAGTGGGTAAACGTAAACGAAGGGAAGACGCTTTTTAGGAATGTAAATATGCTTCTGAAATCATCCATTTCTGACACTTGCACATCAGTCCTCAGCTTTTCGGATCTGTTTTTATAAAACCTGGCCGTTATTTTACTCCAGAGACCTCAAAGATTTTGCTGCTTTTCACAAATATTTATAGGAGCCACTGCCAGCCTGTGGATAAGGGAAACTAATGAGAAACTGCCATCCAAAATCTGAACAGCAAAAACAAAACCAAGCAAAACAAAAAAATCCAAAACAAAACCAAGAAAGAACTCAAACAATCCACGCTCACAAGAAGACGCGTAGAAAAATACCAAGATGTAACTTTGATTTGATAACTGGATTTATCAGTCACATGACTGGCAGGCAGTGGGTACTTTGTATTTTTCTTTTTTGAAAAACAAGTGCGAATCTATGTTATTCTGCACTACTGGGACCAAAAAGAAATTATGAGTGTGAGAAAACACAGACTCTAAAAGCAAGATGGAATTTAAGCAGGTAAACCCTGTTCCACAGTCATGTCATTCCGCTACAGTTGTACGTGGTACTCGTGTTTGCACCTCTAAGAAATTTCCATTTTTTCGCATCAAAAAATCCAGATATGAAGCTGAAGCTGCTTTCTTCGCCAACCTGAAGCTGTCTGATTTCAACATCATTGACACCCTCGGAGTCGGAGGTTTCGGGCGAGTTGAACTGGTAGGTGATTGTTAATGCTTTTGAAAGCCTCTGTCTTCCTTCCTTGTTTTTTCCCTATAATAAGATTTCTCTCTTCTCTCTCATCTTTAATTACTATTGCTTCTACATTCGTGCCAAATAATTTCCTATCAGCACGTTGGAGTTCGCATGGTTAAAGTGGACTATGTTATGTACTCTATAAATTAAAAATAAATACCAATTTACTTCTTAGAAAACCTATATTAAACAAAAGGTAAACACATCTACTTAATGAGGAGTCATAAAGCACTTTTTACTCAGCTGATTTTCTATGATTTTTATTTACTTCTGTAGTTCTGAGCAGTGTTCACAAACTTGATGCACTATATCTACAATTACAATCATTACAATGTAAGCATAAATATATATAAAAGGAAATATATATATGTATGTATGTGTGTGCGTGTATATATATATATATTATATATATATAATATATATATAATATTAAAGATCCTTACCACTGCTTTAAAAAATTCAAGTTAATTATGTTATAGTAGTAATTCTATGTTTCTGGAGTTGAACACATTGCACAAATGTGGTATAAAGCAAGTGAAACCATGTTCTATTCTGACTGTGAAATAGGAATTTAAAAACTAACATATTGGGAGAAAATTTTGAAAATATATCCTGATGACTGAGTTGCTACAATCCAACATTTTGTGGATATAACTCTGTTTGGGAGCTCAGATTAGCTTCCTACCCCTCTGCTGAAAATGGAGGAGTCCCTGATATCAGACACCAGTACAGTATGTTAGGAACTCCCCAAGACTGTATACAGTGAAGTAAACAGTTACCGTTGCCATCAGGGGACCAGAGAAAACCCCCTTTCATAAAAGTAGTTTGACCCAGGGTTATTCTTGATATTTGCCCATTTGGGCTACAACTGGGATTTCTGACTTTGATAGGCAGAAAGATGTTATTTACTTAAATATTAAATAGGTTTAAGAGCCATAATGCATTTCACTGAATTTGCATTATGTGTCCCTTAACACTGGTTGGAGATACTATAATAATACTACTTTCAACTTCTGACTTTATAGTGTGCCTCTGTGGATCCAAGCATTTTTAGATATAGGATTAAAAATCAAATAAAGGCCTAGAAAAACCTCTTGCTTTATTGAATTCTGCCAATTAATGTAGTCTTAGATTTACTTTTCAAGAGCTTTAATCTTGTGATGAAATATAACCATTCATAGAGCTAGCAAAGATTTATTAACAGTGTTATATATGAACAGCTTAGCACTGCGGTGTGTTAAAAAAACACAGAGGGTTTATTGTCTGGTGTGTTTACATAGTTATATGTATCTAAAACCCTCTTTGAATGAAACAGTAGAAAGGACAGAATTCCCTACATTGATTTTGTGACTATTTTAATTTTTATTAAATATTTTTTAAGCAATAAAATCACTGATTTATTTAACCAAAAATATCAACATTACAACTTTGTGGACTTCTAAAGTTCTGAGAACTTCAAGTTGTGAACCTTTAAGTTACTAGTGAGATATTTTATGAAATCCAATATCAGAATTTACTTAAGATTTTTGAAATGTTGAAAATTGCTCACAGTCATTGAGACCACTTTAAGAAAAATAATTAAATGTTAAGCTGATAGTAGAAAACATAGAAAATTTCCTCAAAAATGTGTGAGGAGGCACAAAGAACTAATGACAAAATTAAGGAAGGTTCAATATGGGTATTCAAAGGTAATACAGTTTTAAAAACGTGTGGATGTGTGTGCACGCGTGTGTACATGCACACATATATGCATGTGTGTGTCTGAGTATCTACATATTTATGCATAATCTCCATCCCTGGAGAGGTAGTCAAAAGTAGTTCAGCCTAATTTTCTTCTCGTGGACATTATATTTACTCTTTTATGTAACTATTTATAGACTAATGGAAACTATAACCTTAAAATTAATTTAGGATGGAGCTATAGCCCAGTTTGCAAAACCTTGAGATACATGGATGAATGATAAATGCATAATGGGTTATTAGATACAATCAGTACATTAGGGGAAGAGGCACGTGTTCCTAACCTCTGACGTGACGTCATTTTGTGTAATCTTGCATTTCTTGAAACTCATCACGGGATATTCAGAATACTCAGATTGTCTTCATTATTCAACAAGGACTAGTCAGTTCACTGATCACCATCACCCTTGAATCCAGTGTTCCCCATTCTTACTGCTTACTAACTGCCTGATAATATTAATTACTATGGCCATTAATTACTGTGATTGTTCATTTTTTATGTGAATTCAGTGAAGCCACAATTGAGAATTTGGCCTCAACACTCACACATTAATTACACATGTTATTGGCTTAGCATAGAGTGAATCACAATGCAGACAGGGTGACTACACAGAAAGCAGTAGCATGTACCTTTAGAGCAATACTCACACTATTCACAGTTAGGAGGAGGATCTAGGCAGAGCTCAGTTCTGTTGTGATTACAGAATTTTTCTCTGCACTCTCTCTGAGAATGACACAGGTAAGATAATTTTTTCATTATTATAGAGTGCTATTTTGAAGCAATAACAACCTTCACATGGACTCATTACACACACACACACACACACACACACACACACACACACACACACACACACACACACACACACACACACACACACACACACACACACACACACACACACACACACACTACTGAGCACATTAATACCAAGAATGTAAAGCTGATACTTTCAAGCTACAATCCTTAGTTTAGCGGTAATGTTGATCAGGTAAATGACATTGCAAAAAAAGTACCACAGGTTACACTTCAGTTTTATAATTTTAAATTTTAAAAAATTTGCCAAGTATAGATTATAAGATTATAAACTCTTGAATTACGTGTGAAGAATTTGAATTTTTGAACCCCATTTTCTGTTAGAACTAAGTTAGTGTAGTTTTATCATTGTTTGACATAAATACATTCATGTTATTTTATATAATAATATACCCTTCAAAGACTGCTTAGCATTTAATTTTTATCATTTATGTCAGTTTAGATGAATTTAGATGCAGGAGTATTTTTTCATCCAGGAGTATTGATTGCTACATAGTTTATTGCCAACTTCTGGAGAACATAATTTTGGTACAAGTATATTTTTTCAATGATGAGACCAGAAGCTTAAAGTAAAAGTCTTGTATGAAAGGGAACTTTGCTCTTAAGCTATTCAGTCTATTTCATAAATACTTTTAGCATAACTGATTTTAACTAGTTTAATATCAGACACATCCTGTTCACAACCATTAGCGTTGGAAGTCATTCACACTGCTGCTTTCTTTTCTGTTTTCTGGCATGTATCATATTTTCTGTTAATGTTTTTTATTTTATTATCGTTGTTTGAAGAATGGACTTTCTAATTCATTCATTGGTACCTATTTACAGTATATGTTTCAGAAGGCTACATTTCCTTTATAAGAACACTTGCAACAAAAAAACTCAGCTTTCTTTTTATATATTATTTACTAACTAAAGCTCTAACCACTGCCATAAGACACCTAGATAAGCCTCTTAATTTACAAAATATAACTGTAAAATAAGGAGATTGATTTTACAAATCACAAGTGATTTATGGTCACATTTCTAATTTACTCTACTTTTGCTCTTATCAGAGAGGAGCTTGCTTTTCAAAACAGATTTGCACAAGTCAAATTTCTTTTCAATCTGGCAGTGCTAAGTTACTTTAAATGTTAGATATTAAATCTATCCAGAAGTCCATTACCTCCTACACCAGAACAGCATATTTGGATAAAATATAGGAACAAAGATACAGAAGACGCAATTATTATTTACTTGGATTATGTCCCTTCTATATCATTTATTACATATTTATGTAATGTGCTCTCTGCTGTGATATATAAAATTTAATAGACAATAAAAAACGGACTCACTGTCTACTGAGAGGGACAATTATGTAAACTAATAAGTAAATTCATAAAGTCTGAGTAGCACATGCTCAGTGCACTGAGGAGCAAGACTTCTTAGAGGAGGCGGCATTTCTAAGACTGAGGGAGAGTTAAATCATTGATTTAAATAACCTGAAACGTTATGGTATACTTATAAGATGAAACTACTAATAACGTTTATTAATAAATTTATATTATATCCTAACTAAAATAATAAAGACTTTCATATGAACCCCGCTTTATAAGTTGTTTTCATATCCAGTACATAATTTTGCCTTATAGCTATTCTGGGAGAACATAGGGCATGATCCACATTTTACAGGAAAGAAGTCAAGAATAACATATATAAGTAACTCTAGATCACGAAGTCATTGAAAGAGCCATTGTTATTGCCCAGAACTACTGATGTTTTAACTAGATGTTTTTTCTATCATCTGGCTTCTAAAAAGATTTACATTCTTATCACCACCACCAACAGCCACCACCATGGAATCAAACAAATGTTACTTCATTGTCACATGTATACTTTTGTTTAAAAAAACCTAGAATTCAAGAACTTGTATTAGATAGACATAAACCTTGAATAGATGCTATGGTTATCAGCTGTTTACATTTGCTTCTGTCAAACCTTCAGAGGCTTTCCCTCCCCTGAATCTTTTGCTGTTCATATTAGTGGTAAAATGTCTATGGAGAAAAAAAGTCAGTGTAACGTGGTAGCTAAAATCTGGAATTAGATTTTCCAGATTCAGATCTTATTAGCTGTGTATACTTAGTCATTTACTTCAACTATTTGAATCTCAGTTTCCTCATGTCTAAAATGAGGATAACAATGAGATATGTGTCTCACAAGGCTATAAAGATTAAATGAGTTATAGTCCCAAAATAGTATCACAGGTCAATAAGTATTGTCAATGTTGTTATAATAATTATTAAAATATGCAAAAGATAGCTATCTTTATCATGTCCAGCTATCCTCATAGAAAAGGAAGGAAATGGAATACTTGTTCTCTTTTTTCTCCCAAGAATACAAGTATTTCTATAATATAAGAAGTGATCAAAGGTCTTCAAATGACCTTCAGTAATTGCTTGTATTAAATTCTCCCAAACCACTGAAACTGATTACTTTCTGAAGTGTAGTAAGTAGAGATGGGAAACAATTTTCAATATTCCTCACACTGAACCTCATGTATCTGAAATAGTCTGCTCTTATTTACCCATTTCTCATTCAAATTGGAAAGCCATGCCTCCTAACCTCTCGACAGAAAATCATTTTTGGTACAAACTGTTGAATTAGATCCAGTTTCTCCAGTCTTCTTAAACCTCTCATATCTTATGGGCCACAATCCCACAACCAGATTGCCCAAGAGTGGGCAATAGGCAAGTTGCAGAACCATGCCACACTCAGTTACAGTGTCTGTGTGCTATAGATACAGGTATCCATTCCACTCTCGTAAAATTTTTGCCAGCTTCCTGGGCACTGTCTATCACATGCAAACAGGCCTGGAGGGCTCTGTAAACCAACTGGGAAAAAAAAGAGAGAGAGAGCGAGAGCGAGAGAGAGAGCGAGAGAGAGACAGAGACAGAGACAGAGACAGAGACAGAGAGGCAGAGAGACAGAGAGACTAAGGGACGATTAAGCAAGATATTAGGTGATAAACCCATTGCTCAGTCAATAGGGTTTAGTTTCATGATTATGAAAGGTGAACTGCTTAACTCCAAAGGGAAACCCCGTGTAAGATGAAAACATTTCAAGAGCCTCTTACTGCCAGGCCACTTGCCAGTGAAATAGAATAGCTCTGGGATCACTGAGCAGCATTGCCATTTGTGCCCACAGTGATTTATGTCGCAGAGGGTGCCCAGGGAAGCCCTGCTGCCCTAACGCCTTGTGTCCTCTGTAACCAAAGTGAGTAAGAACTCGACACTGGTTGAAAATTCAAAATTTGTCTCATTTTAACAGCCTTTTCTATAGGTTTACGCTACTTGATTTATTGTTAAATATCATATCCTCATGTTTATTTTCAAAAGAATTAAAACTGACACAAATTATTAACTGTGATGAATAATAATGATTTCTAAAAAATTGTTATTCAGATAGCTAATGAAAGTCCATCTCAATAAACACTAAGTGTAATAGGTATAGTCACAATATATAGGAAGTCCTAAAATATATAATCACATGACAGTTTCTAAGCAGAAATCACAGGAAGTAAGGTCTATTTCTACTGTGATGTTTGCTAATAAAGTAACATGTACATAAATTAATCTTGTTACAGTAGAATATATTTTCTTTTGCACATAGATAGTAACAATTTAGACTACACAATGACAATGAAAACTAGTCATTTTCTTACATATCTTACTATTAAAATAAATGTTTTTCATTAACAGTGTTAGAAATCAATGTCCTGTGGTAAAATAAAATGTTAACAATTCCTCCTTCAAACCTGCATGTTATTCTAGAAAAATCAATGTTAATCTAGAAGTCACTAGACATGTCTTTCCAAGGCTTGCAGTAACTGCTGATAAAACTGTTCATCCAAAAGTTAACATTTAGTCATACTCTCCTTTTTATTTTCTATGACATAAATTTGGTTGTTTTACCCAAGTAAATTTTTAGGCACATCACATTCAGCAACAATTTATTTAAAAATTCTCTAAATATGTTTTGTGGAATATAGAAACATCAGATATGATTTTTTTTCCCTCAAGGAATGTCTGCCTTTTCCTGAGAAGATAGAATTAACATGTATGAAAAATAGCAAATGAAATCCATTAGTATTATATTACATTCTAAATTATGAAGATGGATTCCCAGTATTTCAGAAAGAGAAAGAGCATTTATTGCGGATAGAGTAGAGACATAAGATTCATACCAGGGCTTAGAGAATAGGGTAGGTTAGGATTTAAGTAAACAGATGGGGAAAGGCCATTCCAGGAAAAGGTTACAACACAGAAGGACACATGTTTTCACAGGACACTGAAGCCAGTGGCCTGACTAGAGTAGAAATTGTGTAAGGGAGCAGTGAGAAATATCATTAGATAGCCAACTGATAGAGTATAACTGTATTATATGTTATTATATATTAAACATGTTAGATTATATATATTAAATGAGATTAGACTTTAAGGTATTAGACATTTGGGAGCATTAGGTCAAGTGATAAAAGTGTATAAACAGACTCATCTCTCAACTTCCATCCATGAAATAAAAGAATATAAGGTGACAAGACAGGCTATTTTTAGGTGGTGCTGCTCCCAGAGATAAACATCATAATTTCTCTTCTGAATAGGGTAGTTTACTTTGTGCTAAGATGAATTTCACGTCCCTGAAAATTTTATAGAAACACTTTCAAAGAGAGATCTCTTCCATGAGAAGAAAAACAGTTCCCTTGTGTCTCTTTGTAATGTTGAAAATAGCCAGGTCCTTTTAAATAAAATGAAATGGTTTATTGCTTTCTGAGAATAAACATAGATAAGATCATTTTGTATGTTTCGGTCTAGCTCATTAAATGTATACGCTGAATTTATTGCTAATTTATATTCTGTCCGTCATATTAATATTTCTTATTGTTACACCACATAGTATTAGATTGAACATCGAGCTATGAGATTAAGAGATTTTTGTAGGCTAGAGAGATGATTTGGTTCTTAGTTCCATTTCCAGTCAGCTGCCTTGCAAATTCATAGTAAGAGCGGGGAGATGATCAATACTCAAAAAGCAACAAATAAACTAAATCAATGGGAACCATTGTATGGTCAAGGCTAAAATCTTGTATTCCACGTCTACATGAACAAAGCAATCAAAAAGTTTAATGTGAATATTTTTCACAGATCAAGTTACTATAAGCAAAAACCATTAAATATGTGTTAAAGTGGCTTAACTACATTTAAAGTACATTTATATTTCTATAAAATTGTGTGAAACTTTTGAAATATAAAAACAGCAGAGGGAAAGTTTTGTTTTTTAGTAACAAAAGGCGAAGTTTGAATATAGCATATATTAAGACATTAAGATCTGATTATAAGCCATTTGGTTAAAATACTTTCAGTATGTAACAGTTAAAAAATATTGGCTTATGCCTTACATCTCAAATGTATGACTAGAATGTAAAATCTTTCATAAGTTAATCTAATTTTATCTCAGAGCTGTATTTTGCAACATGTCATTGTTCTATTCAACTCATTTTAAACCTCTGCAGCATCAATTAATGGAAAAAATTAAAGTGTCAGTGTAAGATACTCAACTCAATCTACGGGAAGTTTTAGATTATAAGTGTGCTTTAAGTATTAGAATAAATTAAATTATATGAAATATTAAAGTAATTAATTTAGAAACATGTAAACAAGTTTTAAAACTATTGCATGTAGTATTTTTTTACATGAGTGAAATTATGCATAGAAATCAAATCTTGGGTAGGGGAAATATTTGATTATTTGATAAAGGAAAATAATTTAAAGTGTATTATAGCTAATAACATGTACATATCAATTTTTTAATAATCACTATATTTAATAATTACATATCATAAGTTATAAAATATAATAGGGTTTATTTAACACACATACTATAGGGAAGAAAAATAATATGTTTATTTGCATATTTTAGTAATCAATCTTGAATTAATATAGGTAGCCTTTTGAGTCAAAATGAATCATTCACAATTTCTTATTAAAGGAAATCACAGATATTTTTCAATTTGCAAGTGATTTCTACAAAATAGCCCAACTCTTTGTTCATACTGTAATTACAAATAGAATTTCTTTTTCTGACCTCCATCCAAAATGAAAGCTAAATATCTTTTGAAGAAATTAAAAGAAAATGATCTCCTCTATGAAAATAGCTTTGTCTTTTGACCAATTTGAATTTAATAACATAGATATTTCCTGATATGGCTTATCTCTAGCTATAGAACTGAATTTTAAGTCCGAAGGCAAGTTCCAAAGCAAATGGAATGATCGACATTTTTGATGAGGGGTTGAAGTGAAGGAAAGCAAGACTAGGAAGGAAAGGATAGAAAGAAAAAAAAGAATATAGAAAAATAAATTAAAATAAGCTACTTTTCTGTGCTCTTTAGTTCTGGGGAAAACAACAAACAACAACAACAACAACAGTATACCCAACCATATATATAACTTAGTGGTTATTTAGGAAATTAGATATCTTTACCATAAAGTTGTAAAACAGTGCCGTGCGTCTGTGCCTCATGGCTGAAAAGCTTTCCAACTCTTATGTCTCTGATAAACTCATAATTTGTCCTTTGCGTTCTCTGTGTCATTCGGACCTGTGTAATATAGGCTGTGACAAGCCCCCTGTGCTCTCCTCTGTTGTGTATCCTGTGGAACAAACCAGATGCTGTGGTTCATTCTTAAGTTTTTAGATATTGACTAAGGAAGATAAAACATTGGCTGTTATTATTTAATACAGAGAGGAAGCTGAGAAATAAAATTGTGGATAACTAGTAAGAAAAGAGATTTTAGGAACAGAAAAAAATAGTTTTTCTAAGATTATAGTTATGTTTGCCTAAAATTTATAGTACTATTACACACAGAAAAGTAATTCTCATGTATGAATTAGCAATTTTTTTTTTTGTTAGGAAGCGTTGAAGAATACAATCTGAGACTAGTTTGTAGAACAGAAGCTTTCTGTACACTTTTAAAAATTCGCTTTTTTTTATGAATATAGTAAGTTGGCTCCTTCTGACTATGCGGGCATATTAGTTTGTCATATCCAAAGAATTAATTAAGTCAGAATAATAATGTTGCTTTTTCTTTCTCTGTAAAAGTAAAACTTCCTTCAATTCAGACAGATTTTTCCCTCTCATGCCTAATTACAGGCACTTTTGGAAAGAAGAAAAAGACCCGATACTACATGCTTATCATTGTAGCTTCCCTGACTTGTCTCCTGTTAAACTCAGAGATACTGTGTGGAACTTACATGTCAGCTCTGTTGTAGCTTTGCCAGTGATAAATTGTCATGGTTTATTTCATTCTTTCTTTGATTCACTTAGTCAACAAGTATTTCATGAGCATTTATTTTCTGTCAGACACAGTGAACAAAAGAATAGCCAATCTCAGGTTGCTTACTGACTAGTGAGAGGACACAGATACTAAATGAGTAATCGAGAAAATACTTAGTGTATTAGCTTGAGATGAAAACTATAGAGAACACAAAAAGGGAAGGGAGAAGTGGGCGGGTCCTCTTTTATGTTGACTGGTGTGAGGAGAGACTCTCTGATTAAGAAACATTTGAGCAAAGAACTTAGGGAACTGAGAGGGTGAGTCCCAGGGATAACTGTGAGAGAATATTCAGGCAGAAGAATAGCGCATGCAAATAGCCTGACGCAAGAGCTTACTTAGTATACTCAAGAAGCAGCAAGGTGGCCATTGTGACCCCAACAGAGTGAGTAAAGGGGAACTGAAGCCCATGGGTAGCAGGGGTCCAGATGGTTTAGGATCTTGTAGGCCTTTTTAACAGCTTTGTCTTTACTATGAGTGAGATGGCCAGCCACTTGAGGGTTTTGAGCAGATAAATGGCATGTTTGTTATCTGGCTTTGTTTGAAAGACAAGAGATCATCAGTGAATGTCCATTCAGTGGCACTTTCTCATTTAAGGTCACAATAACTCTGCACAGTAGCTGGTGTTACACTCAGCAAGAACTGGGGCTCAGAGCAGTTAAGCAACTGGCCCAAGAGACTGAGAGAGACCTTAAATGAAATCAAGATTCAAGTCCAGACCTGTGACCCTAAATGCTGAGCTCTTTCTTCTTACCTGTGCATAATAATTATGTGTATTATCACTGAAGAGAATGTTTTTACATTAGCTGAGTGAACTATACAAGTCTTTAGTCATTTAACTAAGGCTCTACAGAAGGAATAAGATTTTATTTATTCTCCTTTGAATTTTCGAGTAACACGGCTCATTTTTCATTCCATCCATCCTATCATTCCAAATTTCTTTTAGAAGTGGATTTACACATTTTGTTTTATTATAAACTGCACTAAATTCATTTGTATCACACTAATCTTTCATTTTAAAGAGTTTCACACTAATCTTTCATTTTAAAGAATAGAGTGCCTTTAAGGCATTTTCAGATTATCTATATTTCTCTTTAACCTGTCATATGCATTCACAAGTGCTGGTAGCAAACTGAGGCTCATTTATTTGAAGTATCCTCATATTCTTTTCAAAGGAACTTGCCACGTTAATGTCCTCTCAGATTGAATTTAATCTGTACATGTGTATATGAACAAGTCACTTTGCCATCCCTGCAGATGAAGCATAAACAATTCACAACTAAAGAGGGGACAGCAATACTTCAGCTAAAAAGCAGAAAGCTTGTCTTGTTATTTCCTCAGGGCTTTAATTAGTTCTAAGTAACATGGGCTGTGTGGTATTATTTCAGGATTCTGTTGCTGGAAAGCACTACATAATAATGCTTTCATATTGCTATTTAGTGATTAGCTCTATTATTTCTTTTTTTTTCCATGTTCAAATTACAATGTTGAAATTTTTGGTTAAACAGTGAACATAGACCAACATCCCAACTGAGGAATCTAGAGCAGCTGGGAGCATCATAGGGCTAGGACAGATGCATGGAAGCTTTGGGGACATCAAGTCACAGCTTAGATCTTTCAAATTAATATACCTAAGGAGTAAGAGTTGAGGTTTGAAAGAATTGAAGCCATCGTGCATAATTGAGAAGAAAAAAAAAAGTTTTCATTTAAAATCTCTTGGAAGGAATCTTATTACATTATTTTCTTCTTTTTAACTGGAAGGAAGGGAAAGACTGGGAGGTAAGAAGAGAATAACTGCATACTTTTGCAGTCTTAACAGAGACAATGGTCTGTCAGGATTTTATAACTTTATAAATGTTTCCAGACTAGGACTAAGGAGGAAGAGCTAAAAGCTCATATGATCCTACCTTTGCTACACTCGCTTGAAGTATAGTTGGAGAAGTTAGTTTTTATTTCTACTTTTTTTGATAGGAGAAAAACTATAAAGTATGTGCAAACGCATATGAAATGACATAAATAATGAAAATCAAATACATTTCCCCTCTTCTAATTCAACTGCGCACAAAATTAACTGGGAATCCAGTTAAATTAAAATTCATCTGATCCAGCAGAATAAGATTAGACAATAGTTGTGAGTCTTGGATTTTAAATCCAGTTTCAATAAGGATTTACTGTGTGACTCAGGTGGTGATTGGGCTGTCAATTTAAGTGTTCCATGTACCTTTATATTTGGAGATAGGAATGCATTTTGTTCTATTAACTCTACAGGCTTGTAAATACCTAATCCTTTCTGCCGTCTTTAAGGTCCAGTTGAAAAGTGAAGAATCCAAAACCTTTGCCATGAAGATTCTCAAGAAACGCCACATCGTGGATACAAGACAGCAAGAGCACATCCGCTCAGAGAAGCAGATCATGCAGGGAGCTCATTCTGACTTCATAGTGAGGTAAAGATCCTGCCCCCGGGGACCGACATCACCAACTCCAAGTGGAAGTTAACTGCAAATCTTTTTGCCACTTGCACTCACCATTACACAATTCATTTACAAAACACATTTTTTAAATCAGATTTTTTAAAAGTTTTGTTCACCTAAAAAAAAAAATTATGAAAGTTTTGGTTCTATTTTTTTAAGAGTAGCAGATTCTGGGAAAAGAAAATATTTTTCCTAGAATGTCTAGTTTCATTTGTATCTTCTCTATTACTCCCAAACTGCATAGACCCCTGATGCCTAAAAAAGAAATATCAAAAATCAAACTATTTTACCTTTAGCATTTGAATATTTTTAAAAGGTTTTAAAAAATAAAATGACTATTCCATCTCAGTATTTTCAGAGCACTAATAAGAGTATAATGAGGAGGGTTTTTTTAATGTATATAGGCAGAAGAAGCTTTTCTAGTTAATTTGCTTGTGTCACTTGCTGAAAACAGGATATAATATGGACTTAAGTGAACAGCACACAAATTTCATGGCTATATTTGTAAAGCATAACCTAGTTTTATATCTATATACATTGCATGTTCTTAACAACTAAATATTGCTCAAGTTCATGCTTGAAACATCAGCCAAATTGGAATTGGAGGAATCTTAAGAAGCCCTCTTGGTCCATAATCATTGGGATTAAACCACTTCAAAATAGAGACTAGCCCCCTACAGTGTGTTGTCTTAGTTCTGAGCCTTTCATTGCCTCTTTTTCCCTATTTGTAAATTCAGCTATCTCTCATTTTTTAATAAAATTTTAAGCTTGGCAAATCAATAATAATGCTGTAATTATGGTACTCAAAACATTTATATGCTTTTAAAAGACAATAATATTTATAACCTTTGTTTTCTTGTTTGCAATTCACAGACTATACAGAACATTTAAGGACAGCAAATATTTGTATATGTTGATGGAAGCTTGCCTAGGTGGAGAGCTCTGGACCATTCTCAGGGATAGGTAGGAGTTTTAAGACGTTTCTATCATGTCTCTAAAAACATAGTCGGATGTGATAGTCTGAAAAGAGAGTCAACTATTATGAAGTGTAAAAGTTATGTTTGCATTTTACATATCCTTATGTTTCAAAATGTAAAGTAAATATGGGGCACAACCCATTATACACGTATGATTTACTATAAATTAACTCCATTTCAAATTTATAACTATTGATATAGGCTTACTCCTCCATAAAAATGTTACCTAGTGAAGTATATTATACAGACCTTAATTTAACTTAATTCTGATGAATCAAACAACTCATTGCTATAATATAAAGAGAATTAGTTATTTTATAGTTGCGATCTAGATTAACTATCAGTTTCATTGCTCTATTTGTTCTCCAGATGGTCAGTCAGCCTTTCCTGATGCAGAATTTATTCCAATGTAACTTGTTACTCTACCTTTACATTACTCTTTGGTTTCAAAATTGACAAAAGTTTCCAGCCATCACTTTTAGGCCTTCGTTGGTCTTAGGGAAAAAAATGAAGCCATTTATAAGCACTATTTCATATAAACATTCTAATTTAGATTTACTTCTTTTTGTCCTTTCAGGGAAAGTAAAGTTCTCATGGTTAGTGCTCATTTGTTTCTTTTAATTATACAAAATTAATTTTCCATCTCCTATTTAACTAGCAAATAATCTTTTTTCTTAAAATTTATTCAATAAAATGTCTTGGGAAATCATTATCAACTCTAAATGTTTACTTAAAAAAAAAAAAAAAGACCACAATTGTCTTTTCCTGTGAATGATCTTTTGATCATTTCCTGTTAATGATCTAATAATATTCAAGAGTCATCCTTCTTTCTTGGAACATTCAGCTTTGGGTATCTTTTGTTGTTGTTATCATTTCACCCCTCACATTCTTATTCATTGGGTAACATCTTTCTGAAACTCTACTATAGACAGCCTTGATGTTCCCAGAAAGCCAGGCTATTTTTGATCATTTGTTACTCTGTAGCTATCCCACAATAGAACAAATAGTTCTTTATAAGCTATTGATTTAAAGACTCATTTCTGTGTTCTTATGGCACCTTCTTATCTCTGTAGACATTACCCTTTCAGGTCTTTTATTCTCATTGCCTCACTTGTCTGTGTCAAATGGATTTTTCTTTTTGCCCTATTACATTGATATTGTGTTTAATTTCTTAAGTTTAAGGTAAAGAAGCATACAAGAGAATGCATCATCTTGACATTAGGGGACAGGGTTAACATCTGTACTAAGCTATTATAGCATATTATTACATTATTAGTTAATATTTGGATACAAATTATATAACAGGCATTGTGATAGAGGCTGGGGATACAGATGTGTTCTCAGTTCTAAAAATTTACAGGATGTTAAACAAAATTAATATTCTGATTTATGAGTTAATGTCTGTTTTATCCTAATGTGACTCTACTATATCGTTTTTGACCTGACCTTTCAATCCACTAATTTATTTGAAATCTATTCTCTACTTTCTTTTAATTAGAATAGGGGAAGATTTACAGTTGAAAGTAAACATGAAAGCAACAGTAAGCCACGTAAGGAGAGAAACAGTTATTTTAAACTTCTATTAACTCTTTAACCAAATAACAACAAACAATAATAAAAATTGATCTAAGATCCACTGATGAGGCAGCAACCTTACATAGCTCAAATTTCAACTTATTTTTGAAAGAAAACATTTCCTATTTTTCCGTTTTTAGCTTGAGTTTGTATTTTGTTGGTTCATAGATGGCAGCCAAGGCTTCTGAGTGAGATTTATTTTGATTTGTCAGGGTAGCTTATCTTGAGAGAAATAGATAGAGGCAAAATATTAATGGACAATCCTTTTTCTACCTCCACCAGGCTTCTTTTTGATCCTTTCTGTTTTCCCATCTTCTGTTATCCTTGGGTTTCAGGTACACAGTAGCTCGGTCTCCCCAGTATATGTAACACTCCAAAGGAGGCATGATCTGGAGAATAGCAGCTACCATCATCCTTCCTAAAGATTCTGCAAGGCAGAAGAAGCCTCAACATTAAAAGCAATGGAACTGTTATATATGAAATCACCTCAGAATCCATTATCTTCTGCCAACTTTCTTATATACATACATGTAGCCTTATTGTTTTTATTCTGAAACTTTTATTTTTGCACTTAAGAAATTGCTGGGGGAAAGCATAGTTTTGGACATGTAGGCTCCAATTAATATTGCCACTGACTAGCTTTCTCACTGTTTAAATTGAGGCTAGAAATCCTAAAGGTTAATTGTTAGAAAGAAACAAAAAAAAAATACCAAGAGAAAATAAAAATATGGTATTAGGCACAGTGTCTGTGAAAATATTCGTAGTCAAACCAACCGATATTGTTCAAGTCATTCAATTTTCTTTTTGTGCTCCAGGAAAGAAGCAGTAAGGGAAAACCTATTCTGAAAGCATAAAGGAAATGTATTTGGGTTAATTTTAAGAGAGGCTCGGGTGACCTTATTCTTTACTGATGATAATACTTCTGAGCCTCAGAGATTTAGCTCAGGAAGTCTCCAAGTAACAAGACATTCTCCCTCTCTCACTTAGCTGAGAGGACCAATTCCTGCCTCTCACATTCTTCTCATCAGCATAGAAAAGGAAAACAGAAGTTTGTATTTGTTGTTGTGGAGATGAATTTAAATGATGCCATATATACAAACAGAATTTGAAGACTAGTAAATATTTTTTATCTTTGAGATATGAACTATAGCAATGAAATATTGTTATAATTATTTACCAGTTTATTAAATATTGTGTTTTATCTTCCAATCTCTAGCATTTTTTCCTCAAATTCTGTTCTGTTATTTGGAATAGGTTGTTACAAACTATATCTTAATCACCTTTCCCCTATAACATTTAAAGAATTGTCAACCCCTGCAACTTTCCTAGAAATATAAGTGGTTAATATAAAAATATTATGTATTTAAGTATTTACATATTACATATTACTATTAGTATATAATACATATTCTAATATAATTTAACATTCAACTATTTACTAAATTAAAATTATATAATGTGCATGTTAATTTTTCCTACTGAATATCTTAAACTTTTTTTTAGAAACCATAATTTTCAAATCATGCACATATCACTTTTGGTCATGTGTTTTCCTAGATGTGTTTTATAGGCCAGTGAGTGACTTTCTATGTTCATTTTCATTGATTCCAGCTATCTCATGAAATGTAATTATTATTTATTGAATTTTTAAAATTTTTCAATTAAAGTTGAAATACAGTATTATATTTGTGTCAAGTATATACCATAGTGATTAGACATTTGTAAAATTTACAAAGTGATCACCCCAATGAGTCAAGTACCCAACTGACATAATACAGTTATTACTGTTTTATTGACTATATTCCCTATCATGTATGTTACCTCCTCATAACTATTTTTATAACTGCCAGTTTGTATTTCTTAATCCTTTCACCTATCCCGCCAACTCCCCTCCCATCTGGCAACCAACAGTTTGTTCTCTGTGTCTATGAGCTTGTCTGGGTTGTTTCCTCATTTATTTTTATTTATTTATTTATTTTTTATATTCCACATATCAGTGCAGTCATATGACATTTGTCTTTCTCTATCTGACTTATTTCACTTAGTGTAATACTCTCTAGGTCCACCCATGTTGTCTCAAATGGCAAGATTTTTTAGGGCTGAGTAATATTCTATTGTGTATATATACCACATTTTCTTTATCTAATTGTCTACTGATGGACACTTAGGTTGCTTTGATATCTTGGATATTGTAAATAATGCTGCAATGAACATAGGATGCTTATATCTTTTCATATTAATGTTTTGGAGTTCTTCAGATAAATACCCAGAAGTTGGGTTGCTGGGTCATATGGTAGTTCTATGTTTAATTTTTTGAGGAATCTCCATACTGTTTTCCATAGTGTCTACACCAGTTTACAATCCCACCAACAAAGCGTGAGGGTTCCTTCTTTCTCCACATTCTTGACACTTGTTTATTGATTTATTGATAACAGTCATTCTGACATATGTGAGGTGATACTTTATTGTGCTTTTAATTTGCATTTCTTTGATGATTAATAACATCGAGCATCTTTTCATTATGTCTATTGGCCATTTGTATGTCCTCTTTGGAAGATGTCTGTTCGGGTCCTCTGCCCATTTTTTAATTGGAGTATTTGTTTTTTTGATGTTAAGTTGTATAAGTTTCTTATATACTTTGGATAATAATCCCTTATTGGGTGCATCATTGGTGAATATCTTCTCCCGTTCACTAGGTTGTCTTTTCATTTTGTTGATGGTTTCCTTCACTATGCAAAATCTTTTTAATTTGATGTATTCCCACTTTTTAATTTTTTCCTTTTTTCCATTGCCCAAGGAGACATACGCAAATTATATATAGAGAGAGCTAAGAGTGATGTCAAAGAATTTATTGCCTATGTTTTCTTCAGGAGTTGTATGGTTTTGGGTATTACATTTAAGTCTTTAATCCATTTTGAGTTATTCTTACATATGGTGTGAAAAAGTGGTCTAGTTTTATTATTATTTCAATTGTATATGTCCAGTTATCCCAACACCATTTATTGAAGAGATTGTCTTTGTCTTGACCCCATTGTATATTTTTGCCTTCTTCATTATAGATCAATTGATCATATAGATGTGGGTTTATTTCTGGGTGCTTTGTTCTGTTCCATTGATCTATATGACTGTTTTTATGCTAGTACCATGCTGTTTTGATATTGTAGTCTTCTAGTATAGTTTGAAATTAGGGCGATACCTCCAACTTTGTTTTTATTTCTCAAAATTACTTTGGCTAATGAGGATCTTTTGTGGCTCTATACAAATTTGAGGATTATTTGTTTGAGTTCTGTGAAAAATGTTATTGATATTTTGATAGGGATTGCATTAAACCTATAGATTTCTTTGGTTAATATGGACATTTTAATGATGTTAATTCTTCCTATCCATGAGCCTGAACAGCCTCCATTTATTTGTATCTTCTTTCTTCAATTCCTTTCTTCAGTTTCTTTCTTCAATGTCATATAGTGTTCAGAATACAGCTTTTTTTTTATCTCATTAGTTAAATTTATTCCTAGGTATTTTATTCTTGTTGATGCAATTGTAAATGGAATTGTTTTTTTAATTTCTCTTTCTGATAGTTCATTATTTGTATATAAAATGCAATCAATTTCTGAATATTTATTTTGTGTTCTACTTTACTGAATTCATTTAAAAACTGTTTCCAACAGTTTTTTTTTTTTTGTAAACTCTGTAGGATTCTCTCTATAAAGTATCATGTTATCTGTAAACAATGACAGTTTTATAAATTATTTTCAAATCTGCTGCCTTTTATTTCTCTTCCTTGTCTGATTGCTGTGGCCAGGACATCCAACATTATATTAAGTAAAAGTGGTGAAAGTGGACATTCTTGTCTTGTTCCTGATCTTAAAGAAAAAATTTTCACCTTTTTACTGTGGACTATGATGTTTGCTGTGGGTTTACTATATGTAGCCTTTATTATTTTAAGGTATATTTACTCTATCTCTACTTTGCTGAGAGTATTTTTCAAAATGGATGTTAGATTTTGTCAAATACTTTTTCTACATCTATTTATATGATCATTTGATATTTATCCTTCATTTTGATTATGCAGTGTATCACGTTAATTGATCATGATGTATGATCTTTATAACATATTGCTGAATTCCATTTGCTAGTATTTTGTTAAAGATTTTGCATCTATGTTTATCAGAAATATTAGCATCTGTGTGTATATACAAACATATATATATGTGTGTGTATGTATATATACATATAACCACAAATATATACATGTTTATATATATATTATATATTACATATATATTATATATATATATTTTTTCTTTTTGGTAGAGTTTTTGGTTTCAGTATCAAGGTAATGCTAGCCTTGTAAAATGAGTTTAGATGACATCCCTCTTCAATTTTGTGGAATAGTTTCAGAACAACAAGAATTACTTTTTCTTCAAATATTCAGTAAAATTCTGTGAAAGCATCTGGACCAGAACTTTTGTTTGTTGAAGTTTCTGATTACTGATTCATTTTGTTTAATTATTGATTCAACTGCTTTGGCTATGTCCCAGAGATCCGAGTTTTTATTTTCATTTGTATTAAGGAATCTTGATTTCATCCTTGATCTTGTCATTAACTCATTCATTATGTAGTATGTTATTTAGCCACCATGTGTTTGTGTGTTTTGTAGTTATTGGTCTGCTCAGATTTTCTGTTTCTTCCTGATTCAGTCTTTAAAGACTTTATATTTTTAGGAATTTATCCATTTTTTTTCAAGTTGTCCAGTTTGTTGGCATATAATTGCTCATAGTATTCCTTGTATAATCCTTTGTATTTCTGTGGTGTTGGTTGTTACTTCTATTCTTTTGTTTTTAGTTAGACACTCTTTTTTTCTTGATGAGTCTGGGTGAACATTTATCAATTTTGTTTATCTTTTCATAAAACCAGCTCTTGGTTTCATTAATTTTTCTTTTTCTTGTTCTTGTTCTTTTTCTGCTTTTTTTTTTTTTTTTTTTCTTTTAGTCTCTATTTCATTATTTCCACTCTGAGGTTTATTATTTTGTGCGTTTACTCACTTTGGACTTTGTTTTTCTTTTTTATTTCTTTTATGGGTAAGGTTATATTGTTTGAGATTCTTTTTGTTACCTGAGGTACATTTGTATTGCTATGAAAATCCCTCTAAGAATTGTTTTGCTATGTCCCAGAGATTCAAGGTCACTGGGTTTTTATTTTCATTGTCCCAAGGGATCTTGATTTCATCCTTGATCTTATCGTTAACCCAGTCCTTATTTAGCAGCATGTTATTTAGCCTCCATATGTTTGTGTATTTTTCAGTTTTTCTTGTAATTGATTTCTAGTTTCATACCATTGTGATCAGAATATGCTTGATATGATTTCAATCTTATATTTATTAAGACTTGTTTTGTGGCCAATATGTGGTCTATCCTGAAAAAAAATGTTCTATGGACACTTGAAAAAAATATATTCTGCTGTGTTTTGGGTGAAATACTCTAAAAGTGTCAATTAAAGTCATCTAGTCTAATGTAGCATTTAAAGCCACAGTTTATTAATTTTCTGTCTGAATGATTTATCTATTGATATCAATGGAATAGTAAAGTCTCCTACTGCAACTGATTATTGTTTCTCTTTTTATATCTGTAAATATTTGCTTTATATATTTAGGTGCTCCTACCTTGATGCATAGATGTTTATAAGTTATATCCTCTTATTGGATTGATCACTTTAGTATTATAAAATGCCTTTGTCTCTTGTAGCTATGTAGTTATTGCCATTTTATTGTTTTCTATTTTTTTGTAGTTCTTCTCTGTTCCTTTCTTATTCTCTTGCTCTCCTCTCTTGTATGTTGTTGGGTTTCAATGGTGTTATGTTTGGATTCCTTATTCTTTCTTTCTTGTATATCGCTTACAGATTTTTGCTTTGTGGTTACTATGTGCTTCATATATACCAAGTTATATTTATAGAGGTCAATTTCAAGTTTGTGGTTGCTTAAGTTCAAATACATTCTAAAATCACTAAAATTTTAACTCACCCCCTCTACATTTATGGTTTTGTCATTATTTTTTACTTTTTGCATGTGTTTATGTGTATCCCTTTATTGTAATTACACATATTTTTTTCTACTTTCGTTTTTATCCTTTGTACTTTCCTTATAGTTGGTTGATTCACTGCTTTTACTGTGTGACTTTGTCAGTGAGTTTTTTCTTTCCTATATTTTTTTATATTTTAAATCTTTTCTTTTTAAACAAGTCCCTTTAACATTTTTTTGTAATACTGATTTAATGGTGATAAATTCCTTTAACTTTTTCTCTTTCCTTTGATTATAAATGTTAGCTTCCTGGGTAGAGCAATCTTGGTATAGGTTTTTACTTTGCTTCACTTTGAATATTTTATGCCTCTCCTTTATGGCCTAAAAACTTTCTGTTGAAAACTCAGCTGATATCCTTATATGTAACTTTGTATGTAACTGCTTGTCTCTTGCAACTTTTAAGATTCTCTTATTGTCTTTAACCTTTGCTATTTTAATTATGATGTGTCTTGGTGTGGGCCTTTTTGAGTGTATCTTATCTGGGACTCTGAGCTTCCTAAGCTTGCATTCTATTTCCTTCGCCAAATTAGGAAACTTTTTAGTCATAATTTCTTCAAGGATGTTTTCAGTTCCTTTCTTCTCCCTCTAAAGGTATCCCTATGAGGCAGATATTGCTATATTTGATGTTGTCCCACAGGGCCATTAAACTATTCTCATTTTTTTTCCTTCTAATTAGATGTTTTCCATTACCTTGTCTTTCAGATCACTGATTTGATCTCTGCTTCATCTAATCTACTATTGATTCTATCTAATGTATTCTTCATTTTGATTATAGTCTTCATTTCTGAATGTTCCTTTTTTATAATTTATATCTCTTTGTTGAAATTCTCACTGAGTTAATTAGTTCTTCCCCTAAGTTCTTTGAGCATCCTTATAACCAATATTTTGAACTCTGTATCTGAGAGATTGCTTGCCTCCATTTTGTTTATTTTTTTTTCTGGAGTTTTGTCCTTTTCTTTCATTTGAGATATATTTTTTGTTGTTTCCTCATTTTGGCTGACTCCCTGTGTTTGTTTCTATGTATAAGTTAGATCTGCTATATCTCTCAGTCTTGGCAGAGTGGTCTTATGTAGTGTCCTATGAGGCCCCAGTTGCCCAGTCTTCCTGTTTACCTGAGCTGGGTGCTCCAAGAGCATCCCTTATCTAGGTTGTGTGTACCTTTCTGTTCTAGTTAAGCCTTGGCTGCTGTTGGCACATCAGTGGATGTGGTTGACCTTTAGGCTAACCGGCTATGAGGGTTGGCTGTGACTACAGTGGACAAACTGTTGTGCATAGGCTGACTTCACAGAATGTGAATTATTTTAATTGGGCTCTGGTGCCATGTCATTTGTGAAGCTGGTTAGATTGTGCCCTGTTGTGGCCTGAAGCTGGCCACCATGTGTGTTGGTTCGGGAAACCCTTGGGAACAGCTCAAATGTAGGCCAATATCAGCACCATTTGTGTCTAGTTTGGGGCCACCTAGCTGGAGCTACAACAGTTGATCGCTCCTTGTACTGGACTTGGAGGCACTTTGGAAAGACTATACTGTGAACAAAGGCCAGCTGCACTACTGCCGGGCTTTGGACCTTTTGGTGAGCACCACAATGTGAACTAAGGCCAGCTACCTCTTGTGGCAGGTTTTTGACCACGGCATATGGCAGGCTTGGAGCCAGCTGATGGGAGTTAAAATCAAGTCGAGACTGGTCACAGCTAGTGTCAGGCTTGAGGCTGCTTAGCAAGAGGGACAAAGCAAAGCACACGGAGGCCAGCAGCTACTTGTTTGGGGTTTATGGACTTTTGAGATTTCTTAGGAAAGTTCGTAGGCAGGCCACTCCTGTGGAGAGCAACTGGAAGCATCTTGGGCCTGGTGTGTGAATTGGATGGGGCGAGGTCTCAGAAAATCACAAAGGTGGAACAAATAGTGTTAACCAGATTAATGGAGAACTCCTATTTAGTGTTATCAATTTGGTGAAAGGAACAATGGTGTCTGCCAGCACATCTGTCCCCAGAGAGAGCGGACCCCACTCCTTACCCTGAAACCAGTCAATTCAGTTTCTCCCTGTATTTTCCTGGTATTCTTCAAGCTGCTTCTCCTGAACCGGGTTCCAAAGCTAATGAGTCTGTGAGTAAAAAAATTTGTTGGCCCCTTAAAAGGAATGCCTGAGACTCCAGCAACCCTTTGTCTTACTCAGAGACAAAGCTTATTCATTTTCATAGCCAGATATATGGGAACTTCTCTTCCAAGCACTGTTATTCAGGATGGGTAGCTAGGAGTCAGGGTGAGAACACTCACTCTTCAGGGGATGTCTCTGCAGCTGAGGTATTCCTTCTGATTCTTAATTTCCACATATGGGTATAGGACTAGCCCATTCCTGGTTTCTACCCCTCCTACTGGTCTCACTGTAGCTGCTTTTTTATATCCTTAGTTATAGGGTTTATGCTCAGCTAGTTTTCAGGTGGTTATCAATGTCGGTTGTTCTATAATTTAGTTGTAATTTTATGTGGTTATGGGTGAAGGCAAGCACATATACCCACTCTGCCATCTTGACTGGCAGTCCTAAGGAAGATTATGAGTTAAATTTAATCTTAGGTAATATGTAATAGATGGTACAGATTGAGAGTATTTCAAGGAAATGAATCTATTTTCATAATAGGTTAGCCCTCCTAACTTTATAGTTGGCAAGACACCAGCACAGGTTGCCAGACATTTCATGTTTATTATACACATTAATGATTGTTGTTACTAGTCAATGAAAAAAAGAAACATTTTCTGGTGAGAGATACATTGTCTTTGTTACATTCTTCCTTTTCAGGACTCAGTTTATGACAAGTAGATTAAATGTTATATTTAAATTTTAATTTGAGTCTATCAGTACGTATACACAACCTTCTAAATCTCAAATAGTTGTTATATACTGCCACCTAGCTAAAGCAAAAATAGTATAAGGTCCTATTCCTGTTTTAATTGAAATGACACAACTGCCAAGGTATAATTTATTGCTTCAAAGAGCTAATATACGACATTGATTTATTTATTCAAACAACTTTCTAACTGTTGAGAAAATAAGCTTTGATTTATGTTTTAGATCAAATTTACATTGTCATTTCCAATTCTAATAGCAATTGTTCCTTTGAGTCACCCTAATGCTATGCTTTGTGACTGCTTTCTAAAAGAGTATTTTAAAATGCTCAAATTACCTACATCAAATGTTTAGTAATGAAACTGTTGCTGGTAAACATTTTATGTTTATATATAGTTATGACTTGTCATAAAACATGGAAACAGATTTGAGATAAGGTTTTCATTTACTTTTAAAAATGTTACAAATATATTTTTATATAGGAGATTCTTAATATAAATCTGTTGAAAAAAATGGAAACCAGCTTTCTAGAACCCTGTAAATTTCAAAATGGCTCAGGATCAGAAAAACTTTGAAATAAACTAGGTTGTCAAGAACTGAAGACTCAAAGGTATGTAATTTGTGGTCTGTTCACTTACTGATGAAAAAAGGAGGGTTTTGACTGAAAGTGAAAGGAACAGAGATTAGAAGAGTCTTCAGAGTTGACTCACAACAGTGAGCCTTGGCAGTGAAAAGTAGCAAATACTTCAATTACAGTGATAATTAGTGTTGCAAACTCCCTCTCCAATCCCCAGAAGCCTTTAAACCTGTCCTATATCAGTCAGTTTTCCTAGATTAAGTTGCTGTGGCTAAATAAGAGTTTTTTAGTGCTCAAATATAATGGCTATTTACTGAGTACCAGTTGTATACTAGGCACTTATTCTAAATACATGCATCAATTCATGTATGCCCATGACAACCCAATGAGATAGTTTCTATTATTAGCTTAATTTTTCAGAGAACACTGAGACAGAGAGATATAGTTTCATTATAAGGAAACCCAGACTTGAGCCAAAGTTTGTTGCTTCAGAGTTCATATTCTTAGTCTATAGTTTTCTCTGATGAATTTGAGGTGTATTAAGATTTTTCATTTCACTGCTAATGATTAGTTTATTTAGAGTATAAATATGAATACCATTCAGCAGAGATTTCATGAAAAATTGATCTCTCACATGTTTATTCTCCTTACAACATTAATAATGCATTTATCCATTTGGTTCCATTAACAACTGATTATTAAGGGAAACAGATATGTTACTCAAAGGCACAACTGCAGAAATTATCTCTTCCATAGTAATCAAGAATTTGTAGGTCTACAGCCATGCTACCCTGAACAGCCAAATCTGGTCTGATCTCAAAAGCTAAGCAGGGTCGGGCCTGGTTAGTACTTAGATGGGAGACCACCTAGGAAGACCAGGTACTGTAGGCATAAAAAGTAAAAATAAAAATAAGAGATTGTAAGCTGACAAGGTCCTTGCAATCTGTGAGGTCAACCAAGGGTTGCCTCACTTAAAAAAAAAAAAAAAAAAAAATTGTAGGCTTTCAAAAATGCCCATCCAAATCATAATTAGTCCTATTATAAGGAAGTAATCAATTTTCTTATTTCACACTACATATCTTACTTTAATAAGACAAGGCTCTATTCTGTGTACTGTTTTGTTCTGTTTGGGCTTTGCAACATTGTCCATTGAGGAGGAGTGAGGTCATATACAGTGTTCAAATAGTTAAAGCTTTATGCTAATGATCTATTTTCTATTATATGTAATAGCTTGCTATATTTTAGATAGATCTATACTGATTTGTTATAGATGCTTACTATCTAAGAAAAATAATATCTCCAATTAAAAGAAATATGCTGCTCTTGATTGATAGACAAAGATAACTAAGGGTAAGGAAGAAAGGGCCTTAAACGTACTACCCCAATCCCAATACACAGGGTGATATAGCATGAGCTCTGAAAGGTAGCTAGCTCCAAGTCAAAAGGCAATTGCAGCATTAAGTATATCATTCATTTCCCAATAAAAATGCAATTCTTAAAGGAATTTTTTCTTAATTCACAATTTTTCCATTCAGATATTGTTGAAAAGAGATACTAGATTCCCAATAATTATAGTTGAGGAGGAGATATCATCATGCCACAAATTATATTTCAAAAGAAACATATTTCTTTTGGAAAGAGCTAATTATTTCAATGACAACTCAGAGGACATTAGTAGTTGAAATGAAAACTATACCTTTCTGGAAGACACTATACATTTCTAAAAAATAACCTGAAAGGGAGCTGCTGTAGCCTTGGATTCACTGATTAATTATGTAAAATAACAGCCATATTCCACTTTCCACTTTGTTAGACTTTACTCCTTGGTATTGAAAAAAAAGAAAATGTCACCAAGTGCAAACTGGTATCAGCCATTCTCATAAATTTGTTGTACACGACCTAAACTGCATGAGTGTTGTCTAATGTTACATCTTAACAACTCAAGAGCTGATGTTAACACCATATAGTTCTTGACTAACCAAGAAATGATTAAATTATGTTTACTAATAGGGAAAGAGAGAAACGAAGTTTATCTTTTTAAGGAATTTCATGAAAGAAAAAAAAAAAGTATAAAGGTCTGGCCTAGAACCAAGGAGTTAACCCTGGATGCTAAGGGGTTTTTTTTGGTGTTGGTGGTTGTTTTGTCTTTATTATTATTTCATTAAATGAACACACAAGAGAGATCAAGAGTTTTCTTGCTAAACATAGTTAAGTTTACTAATAAACTTTCCCATCCAATTTTTTCTTTCTAATTATCTTTTAACTCCATCTTTTCTTTCTAATAAGAAGGTAGCATTGTAGGTAATAATATTATTTGTCTTGCTGACAGATCCAAACACAGAATAGCTATCTTGTGATATAATTGTATCAGTAGATTCACAACTCATTTCCAAAGTGGCTCTTTGAAAACATTAACTTTTAATCACATTTCCATGAACCACATTTGTATTATTTTAAAACATTCAAAAACAAGTCCTCAAAGAATAAATATAACTAAACCCATAAACTCCTCTTTAAAAATCACCCCTTGGTAGACAAGCTCCAACATAAGATTTGTCACTTTCTGCCCACAGCTGTATCTGTGCCTTTTTACATAGTGGTCTGTTTAGAGGAAACCACCAAATACACAAAACAGTGTGTTGTTGATCTCGTCTTAATTGTTTTTAGGATGTTAAATTGAATTATCTTATTCATAAGGGCAAAAAATTCCTTGACTTAATCCTCAGATGCCTTTGAAAATTCAATGCAGTGGCAATCATATGGCATTTGCCCATTAGGATATTGGTTGATGGGGGTGAAATTTTGGCATGGAAATATATTGTAAGAAATAAAACCTTATTAGAAAATTTAATTTCTTATGAACTTTTTATTTTATTCTCTATATCTCAGAGGTTCATTTGAAGATTCTACAACCAGATTTTACACAGCATGTGTGGTGGAAGCTTTTGCCTATCTGCATTCCAAAGGCATCATTTACAGAGACCTCAAGCCAGAAAATCTCATCCTAGATCACCGAGGTTATGCCAAACTGGTCAGTGTGTATCACACATGGTTTCTGTCCTGAAGTTTTAAAATATTGACTTATTAAGCTGTGTTAAGTTGCTAACATTAAAATTGTATTTGCTTTTTACATAACTTTTCTTAAAAGCAAGTTTTAATGTTACTATTTTCAACTAATTATTTTTTCAAGTTATGCAAAAATTAATATGCAAAAGTTAAGAGAAATTAAATTTGCTGGGTTTGAATTAATAATATCCTGTCCAAATATGTTTCAGTGTACTCATGCTTGTCATCATGTGATCACATGGCCTTCTACCTTCCAAAGAGAATATTTACATTAGAGAAAACTATAAATTATTTTAATATCTTAGATTCGAGAATAATGTAAATGGATAAAAGTGAGCTTTGAAGGCAATGTTATCCAGACCATGTTAATAGTAGTAGTGCTAATAAGAATAGTTTTTAAAAAATAGTCAAGAGCTCTAAAGATTTAGTGTAGAGAGAAGTTCTCTTATTTTAAAATGCACAACTTTTGTGACTTTGAATCTCTCAATGCCTGATTATTTTTAACTTTTAGTATTTTTGTTCAGCATGTAGTTTTCAAAGAAATCAAATAAATAGCAATTAATTATTTATATTCTCAGCCAAACTGTTATAGAAAAAAATAGATTTTCCTCATTTGAGGCTCCTTCTTCAAAAGGTGTCTAGAAAAACAAAGGAAACATTTCCATTTTATCTGTTTGTATTCAGCAAAGACATTGGTCCAATAATTTGTTACTCAGCCCCTTCAACAGCAAAGTGGCATTTTGATTAATACTATATAAATTGTCAACTTCATCAAATCTAGCAGAAATCATGTATATTTAGGGAAAAATATGTCACGTAGGTGCAACTGGTCTTTTAAATTTTTTGAGTAAAGGAGAAATTATGTCCCAACCTCCATTGGCGTAAATGAAAGAAAAATGGAAAGTATTTTCAAAAGGAAATGTTTGCCTTTGTTTTTAATGATGTGAATTTCATCCTCTACTCAGGTTTCAACTTTTCCCACTGAAACCACGTTTGGTCAAGGAAATCTTATTGATTTGAAATATAGATGTCTCCTTTTAGAAGACAGTACTATATTAACTTATACCTGTCTTTATTTTATCATCAGTATTCATCAGCAAAGTACCTTCTGCTTTTAAACTTAATCGTAAATGGCTTGAAATATCTTATTTTTTTCTCCTTGTAAGGTTGATTTTGGCTTTGCAAAGAAAATAGGATTTGGAAAGAAAACATGGACTTTTTGTGGGACTCCAGAGTATGTAGCCCCAGAGATCATCTTGAACAAAGGCCATGACATTTCAGCCGACTATTGGTCACTGGGAATCCTAATGTATGAACTTCTGACTGGCAGGTATGGACATTGATAGAAAGCTGCCAATGAAAATAGACCAGCAAACAGCTACACGCTCCTGCCTTTGTCACTCTGATTAGACCATCTTAAAGTACTTTTCACCATATCTTCTTACTGTACTTCAATTAGTTATGCAGGTAACCAAGAGTTCATAAAGCAAAGTCTAAAATGAGTCAGATGAAAGCAACAAACTCAACATCAGTTTTTAGTCTCATTGCTGCTAATTCTTTATACATATGTGAATGTGGAATGATCTAGTGTCCTTCTGTGAGATCTTTGAGCCTACTCATTTAGCCAGCAATAAAGCAAGGGAGACAATAGTCATGTAAAAATATTTGGAGTCAACTATTTATAGAAATAAGAGGACCTGTTAGCAATTTTTATATCTAAATAAAATTTGAATGCTTTTCATGTTCTTTATGTAATAAGATAGTCATCAGCAACTAGAAAAGTTGCTATGAATACTACCAGGTATAAAATGAACTACAAACTTTTCAAGAAAAAGTAAAACAAATGTACCACCAAACCATACACTCAGGACAGTGAGTAGTAGGGTCATTATAACCTACAGAGTCTAGAAAAAAGCTAAGTTTGCCTAGGGAGGCTTTTGAAGATGATCAAACTGCAGCAGAGCTTACAGGAAGAATGTAGAGCGCAAGCAAGAGAAAGGGCATTGCCGACAGAGAGACATAGCTTAAATAAAGGAGCAGTAATGGGCAAAGAAAGAGAGAAGGTTCATGTTTTAAAATGATGGGAAATCAATTTGCTGCACTTGAGTTTTTGGACTCCATCCAGAGAAAGAATCATTGAGAATTTTCTGACAAAGGAGTGATATGTGTTGTGGCTTGTAAGGAAAAATAGCTGGCAAAAATGTGTAGGACAAATTGGATGATAGATGGAGAGGCTAGTTTGGAGATATTTTTAATAATTTAGATCTAGGAAGCTGAGAGCCTAGAATATGCTAAGGCCAGTGGAACAAAAGGAATAAGCATGAAATGGGATGTGAGAGAATTAGTTAAGAGAACTTAGTAGCTACAGAGAAAATGAAAGGAAGAATTGAAACCTTTAGCCTCGGTGTTTTTTATGAGGATTCAGGGAGTATATGAACCACTTAGGAGAGTGTCTAGAACATAGGAAGCACTTCATAAATGTTAACACCTACTGCTTCCATTGCCACGAATAGTTATACTGTGCTTTTAATTTTACTTGTGGATATCTTACATTACTACTCTTGAAGCTTCTATGATGACTTCAAATAAATTATCTGCGACCTAACCCAATTTTATACAATATTTTTCTTCTGCATAGAGGTAAACTGTTTAAATATATAGAAAATTAAGTAGACATGTAAGAAGAATATGACAGATTCGAACAAACTGGAAGGTTGAATTTAACATAGATAAATATGTACGTATATGGATAGGTGGATGGATAGATAACCTTTCTGATGTTCTTTGAATTACTATAAAAACAATTATAATGAATGGAATATAACTCAATATTAAATAAATTAAAATACTAACCATTAATACTGAGACTAAACTGTTAACCATGGTAATTTCTATTTCTCGCTTATGTAGCTATTTTTTTCTACAATTATTATTTATTCTTAGATAATAATGAGAAATGTTAAAGCTTTACTCTTAAAAGTTGGTGTATACTGAACTATAAAGAAATTATTTTTTGTTAACCCATTACTGCAAGTTGTGCTCTTATAGAAGAATCGTTATTTCAAATAGAAATTTCACTGGCCAATATCTGACTGCCATATAATGAAACTAAAATTACAAAGATTTAAAACAAAAAGTCTAAACACTTAAAATTAAAAAGCATTCTAAGTATCTACAAGGTCATAAAATTATGTAATAGCAAAACAGCAATTAAAAATAAAGCATTATAAATCACAATTTGTGTGGTATGGCCAAAGCTGAACTTATTACCATATTCACATCATAAAAAAAGTTATTATCACTAAAAGTAAATGAGCTTAGGAGGTTCCAATTTAAGATGGCAATGTAGGATGATTCTGAACTCACCTCCTTCCATGAACACACAGAATCTACAGCTACATATGAAAAAAACTTCACTGAAACAAAAACCTAAAAAGTGGCTGATAAATGTCCACACATCAGTGAAAGAAAGAAGGCCCAGAAAGAAGAGTGTAGGAGAGGCTGGAATACCACTCGCTTATTTCAAACTTTACTACAAATTTATAATAATAAAAACAGTATGGCACTGGCACAAAAATAGACACATTGGTCAATGGAACAAAATAGAGAGCCTAGAAATAACCTCTTGCTTATATTGTCAACTAACCTATGACAAAGTAGGCAAGAATATACAGTGAAGAAACAACAATCTCTACAACAAGTGATGTGAAAATTGTACAGACACACATATAAAAATGAAAGTGGACCACACTATTATACCATTTATACCATATACGAAAGTACACTTAAAATAGATTACAGTCAAGTGTAAGGCCTTAAATCATAAAAGAAAACACAGTTAGTAAACTGACATCAGTCTGAGTAATATCGTTTTCAATAAGTCCCCTCAAGCAAGGGAAACAAAGCAAACATAAATGGGACTTAAACTATAAAGCTTCTGCACAGTGAATAAAACCATCAATAAAACACAAAGACAACATAATGGGAGAATATATTTGCATAGATCTGATTACAGGTTAATATTCAAAATATACAAGAACTCATACAATTCAAAAACAAACAAACAAAAGATCAAAAAAAATGAGCAGAGGACCTGACAGAACATTCCTCCAAAGAAGACATACAATGGCCAACAGAAATGTGAAAATATGCTCCACATCACTAATCATCAAGGAAATGCAAATCAAAACCACAATGAGATATCACCTCACACCAGTCAGAATGGCTATTAAAAGTCAACAAGAAACATGCTGGTGAGAATGTAGAGAAAAGAGAACCTTGTACACTGATTGTGGGACTGCAAATTGGTGCAGCCACTACGGAAAACAAAATGGAGATTCCCCCCAAAACACACTACATTATACAACCTAGAAATTCCATTTCTGTGTATGTATCTGAAGTAACTGAAAACACTAACCCAAAAAGATATATGCACTCTTCTGTTCATTGCATTATTTACAATAGCCAAGATATGGAAGTAACCTAGGTGTTCACAGATAGATGAATTGATAAAGAAGATGTGGTATATACATACATACACAATGTAATATTATGCAGCAATAAAAAAGAATGAAATCCTGCCATTTGTGACAACATGGATGGACCTAGAGGGTATTATGTTAAGTGAAATAAGTCAGAGGAAAATGAACACATATGCCCCTTAAGTGATTTCACTTATATATGGAATCTTTAAAACAAAACAAAACAAAACAAAACAAAACCAGACTCATAGAATAGAGACCAAAGGCATGGTTTCCAGAGAGGAGGATGATGGCAGGGGTGGGTGAAAAAACGTGGAGAATACAGTCAATAATATTGTGAGAAGTTTGCATAGTGACAGATGATTATGAGAATTAGTGGGGTAATCACACTATACGGTATAGAAATGTTAAATCACTATATTGTGCACCTGAAACTAACATAACTAATATTATAGAACTATATTTAAATACATGATATTTTTCATTCTAAAGAAATCATTTAAGGAATATACAAAAGATTATAAAATCTGTTGGCCACTTCTATTAAAAACAAAATATTGGGGCAAATAAGCTTTGAAATTCTCATATGATATGCAATTTCATGAAAGCAAGACATACGACTATTTATAAACAAAAATTTATGTCATAATTTTATTTTTCAATAGCTATTATTAAACCCTCAAGTCATTAATATAAAGACTATGAGAGGTGGCTGTTTTACCTAATGCATGAAAACCAACAAAGAGAATTAAGCATAATGAAGAAACAAAGGAACAAAATCAAATTTTAATAAAAGTAACATACCTGATAAAGAATTTAAAGTAACAGTTATAAAGATGCTCACCAAACTCAGAAGAAGAATGGATGGACAGTGAGAACTGAAAGAAAGAAAGAAAGGGGGGAGCGGGGGTGGCGAAGAGAGAAAGGGAGAGAGGGAGAGAGGAGACAGAGAGACAGAGACAGAGACAGAGACAGAGAGGAAGGAAGGAAGGAAGGAAGGAAGGAAGGAAGGAAGGAAGGAAGGAAGGAAGGAAGGAAGGAAGGAAGGAAGGAAGGAATATAAGAAAGTTACAAGCAGAAGTAACAGAAGCTAAAGAATACATTAACTGAAGTGAACAATATACTATAGTAATTAAACAGTAGACTAGATGAAATAGAAAAATGGAACAGTGAACTTGAAGACACAGCAGTGAAATTCACTCAATTATTGCAGGAAAAAAAGAATGAAGTGAAGATACTTAAGGGGCATGTGTGACAAAGTCAAGCAGGCTAACATTTGCATTACAGGGATCTCAGGAGGAAGAGAGAGAAAGAGACAGAAAACTTATTTAAAAAAATAATAGTTGACCACTTCCCTACCTGGGAAAGGGAACGGACAGACATTCAGATACAGGAATCACAGTTCTAAGTAAGAGGAACCCAAAGAGGCCCATATTAAGATACAGTATAATTAAAATGTCAGAAGTTAAAGATAAGGAGAGAATCTTGAAAACAGCAAGAGTAAAACAACTTGTTACATACAGGGCAACTCATATAAAACTAGCAGCATATTTTTAAACAGAAACTGCAATTCAGAAGGGAGTAGCATGATATATTTAAAATTCTGAAAGAAAGAAAACTTAGCAACATTATTCAGAATTGAGATATGAAGAGTTTTCCAGGTGAACAAATGCTAAAGGAGTTCATCACTACTAAACTGGACCTACAAAAAAAAATGTTAAGGGACTTCTTTAAGTTGAAAAGAAAAGGTGCTAATTAATAACAAGAACACACATGAAAGTAAATTTCACTGGTACAAATGAACATAGTAAAGGCAGCAAATTACTTAAAGTGATTATGAAGATTAAAAGAAAACGGTAGTAAAAACTATGACTACAATAATTAGTTAAAAGACACACGAGATTTAAAGATGTAAAATGTGACATCAAAAACAAAATATTTGGAAGAGTAATGAAAATGCAGATCTTTAGAATGTATTCAAACTTGAATTGTTACTCACTTAAAATAGATTGTTACATGATCCACCAGTTCCACTTCCAGATATTTATTCAAAGAAAATGAAAACACTAATTCGAAAAGATACAGGTACCCTTATATTTATCGAAACATTTATAATAGCCAAGACATGGAAACAACCAAGTATCCAATGATAGATGAATGAATAAAGAAATGTGGAATATATATACAATAGAATATTATTCAGCCATCAAAAAGAAGGAATCTTTGCTATTTGTAGAAACATAAATGGACCTGAAGAGTATTATGCTAAGTGAAAAGTCAGAGAGAGAAAGGTAAATACCATACCTTTCACTTACATGTGGAATCCAAAATAAAACAAAATTGAGTTCATAGATACAGAGAACAGATTAGTAGTTCCCAGAGAGTAAAGGGTTGACAAAATGAGTGAAGAGGGTCAAAAGCTATAAATTTCCAGTTATAAAATTAATAAGTCATGGGACTGCAACATATAGCATGGGACTGTAACATATAGTTAATAATACTGTATGTAGTACAGATTTGAAAATTGCATAGAGAGTAGATCTAAAAAGTTCTCATGACGAGAAAAAAATTGTAATATACATGGTGATGGATGTTTACTGTGGTAAACACAGGTAATCGTTTTGTAATATATGCAAATATTAAAGAATTACATTATACACATGAAACAATATTATGTTATATGTCAATTATTTCTCAATAAAATGCATAAATAAATTAGCTTAGCACCCATTTTGAGAAACAGAGAAAGACTTTGAGTCTAAGATAGAGTAAAAACATTTTTATTCTAGTTTTTCCTTCTGCCCAATGGCAAAGAATGGAGTATGGGAAGGTGAGAGATGGGAGTGTAGGAAGGTAAGAATAAAATAGGACAATCTCTAGCTACAATGAAAATTTAACAAACTATACATGCCAAACACTGAAGTGTGGAACATTATTAGGAACTGTGATGAAAAACCTATGACCACAAAGTGATATAGTCCGGAATGTCATATCTAATAATTTTTTAGATATTAATTGCAGTTGACATACAATATTATGTTAGTTTCAGGTGTATAACAGTGATTAGACATTCATATAACGTACGAAGTGATCCCCCAATAAATCTAGCACTCTTCTGACACCTTTAATGACTTTTGATGGTAATAAAATTTGGAAATATAGATGGACCTTAAAAAAAGCAAGGAATGTTTATGGAGATCTAGTTAAACACTACAGAATGGTACAGGAACTGAGGTGAAGTGAATCTCATACAGGTATACTAATTGTCTTTTTAAGGACTATCATGTTGGCCAATAAGTGAAAGGGAGCAAATAAAGAGAGTAGCAGTGAAGTGACTACAAGATTTCAAATAACATGGTATGGCTTTCCTATGAACCATGTGACCTCCTGAACACCAAGAATTGAAAGCAAGTAAAAAAAAAAAAAAAGATCTAGTTAGAGGTTTTCTAAGTTAACAAATCCTAGTGAAGAATGTTAAAATGTTCTCCTTGCTCCCTTCCTTCTAACCTTATTCTGTTCTTCTGGAGTAGCTAACCCCACTTAAAGATGAGTAATAATCAGGGACCCATTTCTTACCTGTCTCACAGCCACAGCCCCTTTCTGCACACATCATTCATATTTTATTTGCTGGTTATGTTCAAGCATCACCACCACCACCACCATCACCCCCACTGGACTCAGGAAAAGATGAACTCATCTCCAGTTTCAGGTTTAGATTCAATTAATTATTCCAGTCACACAGAATTCTCCTAGTGATTGGCATTGATTGGCTTGAACACACAATTTAAACTGGTTAAAAAAGATTTAAAAGAAAAAAATCAATACAGATTCACGGAGAATTCTCAGTGCCTTTAGTAGGCTCTCAGTAAATAATTATTGAATATATGTAAGTCTCTATTTCCACTACTAGTAGTCTTACTGCTGAGAGGGGAAATAGCCTCAGGATAAAACCAACACTGAGATATGGTAAAACCAAACCTGGAAAGAAACTGGGTCACTGAGCCTCTGATCCTACCAGGTCTAGAGTTTGCCCTACCTCTGGACTGCCACGTACGTGAATAAATGTCTTTATTGTTTTAATCAGTTTGAGCTGGTATTTTCTGTTAATTATGACTGAAGGATGCATAAGCAAAAGGCAGCTAAATAACACATGAGAAATGAATCAAAGAAACATAGGTGTTCAGAGAAATTATTAGCTACAATTTCTTTGAGGTGGTTGAAAGTATGTTCTAAGAAGTAACCGCAAAGGTATCTGCAATGGTTCACAGATAACAAGAGAAGTAAACCAGCAGAGCTTAGGAACACTGCAAAACTAAGTCATATTATAAGCAACAGTAAATAGAATAATGGCCATCAAAATCCAGCCAGGGAGAGAGTAGATAGACTTGGGGAATAAAAAGAAAAAAGGATATAGGAATTATTACCAAAAAAGAATATAGAAGTCAAATGAGATAGAAAAAAAAAATGATATATATGAAGAGACTATAAATAGGATAGAAAAATGTATTCAATTACATAATAGAAAATTCATGACATAAAGACAAGTCCTTAGTGTATCTTTTTGATTAGCAGTAACAATAGGGAAATGGATACCATCACATGTCCTAGTACAACTTTCTAATCTCAATGATAAGTAATAATCACATGGGTATCTGAGCCACAAAAGCATGTCATGTATGGGACCAGGAGTGAGGATTTGAGTTCAAGTCGGCTTCCACCTTTCATAGCACCTTTAATGTCAAAAGACAGTAAATTAAGAACGGTGTTGTTCTGAGGGAAACAGTATAATATAACTCAAGTAATTTATACCAAGTTAAGTTATTCTTAAAATATAAAGACGGCATATAAGTAATGTACCCAAAGCCTTTCTTAAAAACACTACTGTATGACCAAGTCAACTAAGAGATGAATCAAAATAAAAACTAAGGAATAAAGAAACTGGTAAAAGGATTGGTGATGAGCTTTGAATCTGATTATTTAGAACTTAGGTTTAATAATTTAATTTTGATTATTGAACAGAAAGAAAATGTTATAATCTTTGGCAACCTTAAAATGTCACTAAAATCAACAAAAGTTAAGGTGAGTGAGAAAAGATAAGAATAATTATAGGCATGCCTATTTCTCATCATTCATAATTATGAATCCTAAGTATATTTTTACAGCTTAATTATATCATTACAAAAAAAGCCTCAAAATTCAAAGTTTAAAAAAAGTGTTTTCCTGATTTAATGTTTCAGGAACTAATATTGTTGGTGAAGAAACACATTTGAAATTTAGCATGTCTTTCAGGTTTATTCGTCAGGTTAACTTAAAATTAAATTGATTCTTTTTATTTTAAAAAGCATGTATGGTATAACCCTGTGTCTCTCCATGTCCATAGAGAAATAAATAAAATTACATTTAACAATATTAATTACTATTAATATTTTGAGGTGCTGTGTTATTACTTTTTTTCTAATTATAAATGGTTTACATAGTGCATGAGTATCTTGGACTGATATACATTGCTCATAAAAAACACAAAAGCTATCTTAAATAAATGATTTTTGTTATCTTTCTAAGATAAATACAAAAACAAAAGCATAAATTAGGGAAATATTAACTGACAACAAAAAATCTAAAATGCGGTTCTTAAAATAAAATTAGAACCAGCAAGTTAAGAGAGTAAAGAGAATATTCAATTGTAACATTACAGAAAGAGGAAATTCTTAAATACTAAGAGAATATTAAATAGAATTTCATGTTTATAAATTTTTCAAAGTGATCTAAAATTGACAGGTAATTACTAGCTAATGACATTAAAGTAAATAGAAAGTACATGTCACAGAAAATTGAGATGAAAACTCAAGGCAGATACCATCACAGTTCTCAGCACAAGCAAATCTACCACTCTCTATTTTAAGCAACTCATTGTAGCCTACTCAATAGTTTAATAAAGAAATAATTTGAACTGCTATTAAACATTATAGACAAAACAGTTATGTCATATTTTTCACCAAAGACATCATGAGTCCTGTATTAGTGAAATAATGAATTTCCAAAGACATCATTTTCCAAGATATATCATAGTGTACCCTCTGAACTGAGAAATTTGATGCAACTGACTTTAATTACCTCTATAAATCCTGATCCTAGCACAAAACCACACTCCGAGGATGGTTAGGTAAATAGACTAACAAATCTGGTTCATGAGGGCTTGGGTGTTGTATCTTTCCTAACAAAGAGGATGCCTTGTGTTAGGGTATCTACTGATTACTGATGAACAGGAAGAAAAGGATAGAAAGAGTACTATTCCATAGAAGCATTAGTTTAACAGATATTTACTGACCACTTACTATGTGCCAGGCATTCTACTAAACTCTGAGAATACCAGTGGGTAATAAAATTTAGTCTGGAAAGGAAGACAGATAATAAAACAAATAATCACACAAATGAAGAAGTAATTACAAAACATAATAAGTGGTATAAAGGGTGCTATAAGAGAAAAAGAACAGAAAAAAAGAGAGTATGACAGGGGACATTAGACAAAGTTTAAATTTGATAATTGTATTATGTTAATAGATTTAGGTTTTGTGATTAGTTATATTAGGTAGATTAGAGTAGGCCTTTTTCAGGAAACAACATAACATTTAAGATCTGATGAGTGAGGCATTAACCAGATAAACTTGGGAGGAACCTTCTGGACAAAATAAATAGCTCCTTGAGGGTTGAAAATTAATTGCCTGGTATTTCCAATAAATAGAAGGCAGGTATTCCTGAATCCCAGTGAATGAGAGTAGTGATGCCATGACATGGAGCCCTATTACTGATGGTCTTATAGCCCATTCTAATAATTTTGGACTCCATCCCATGTGTAATCAGTGAGATGTTAAGTATGAGAAAAAAACGAAAAGTGGAAGAGGCATCTTAAGTGACTAAGGACAGCAAGAGGGATTAGATACCTGCTTAAAGAGAAATGGGGATACAGCAGACAAACAACCCATTTAGGTTTTGATAAGTGATTTACCTGGAAAGGTTTTCACACTGTTTGCTATTAATCAAGTTTCATTCCAGTATCACTCCAAACATAAGCCCCAAATAAGTATTGATGTCATTTATGAAGTAATAATAATTTAACTTTTCTTATTTAGAGAATAAAAGTAATATGTCTTCTCATATTTCTCATTCTTGCAGCCCACCTTTCTCAGGCCCAGATCCTATGAAAACCTATAACATCATATTGAGGGGCATTGACATGATAGAATTTCCAAAGAAGATTGTCAAAAATGCTGCTAATTTAATTAAAAAACTATGCAGGTAAGCATTTCAACCACATTATTTTTGGAAGGTTTATAATGTGAAAAAAATTAGATCCCTTGTTGATTATTATTTTATTTTTAGGGACAATCCATCAGAAAGATTGGGGAATTTGAAAAATGGAGTAAAAGACATTCAAAAGCACAAGTAAGTATCCTTTCCTTATAATTTTAGGTTTGAGAGGTCAGAAAACCTGACAAGCATTTCCCCAGACTATTGTTTAGTTTTGTTTTTTAAGTTAGCAGTTGTATAACTGATACAATTAGCATACAAAAACATCCAACGAAAGATGCAGACTAGTTAGCCTTTTTATTAAAAGGCTTCCTGGTTGTGTGTCTGGAACTTTATTTAAGTACTCTGACTCTGTGGCATGCCCGACAACAGATTCGCTGCATTCAGTTTCTTCCAACTCACAACAACTAGCTTTTTTTCTCTTTGGCACAAAGAGGAAATGTATATTCTAATTCTGGGACTCAGTTCCCTACCAGAATATTAAATAGAAAAGTCCTCTACTTCATTTCCCACTAGATCAAAATATATTTTCCCAACCATTTCCTAATTAAGTGATATGACAAAGAAAAGAAAAAAGTACAGAGTACAGTCTCTTTTTAAACAATTTCAGCATCTTAAATATCAGACTTTACCTATCTGTGTTGACTAGATGTTCTGAGGCTAAATTAAGACCAAATTGATCTTTCTCTATTAGTCTGTTTCCATAACATTCACCAGAAATTCATATCCCTACAAGAGGAGCTTATTTAGCAAAATACCTATGAACATCTAAAAGGCCTGCTAAGAATTTGGTGTAAGCATTTGCTAATGGTGAACTCTTTCAAAGACAAAAACAGAACAAAAAAAAAAACCAATCTACTAAACAAACAAACAAACAAAAAATCCTTTACATTATTTGCTTATTTGGTCCTCATTTTTACAGAAAAGCTGTACATAGAATACATTTATTGTATTAAAATAGAAAAAAAGGAGGAAAATGGATGTGTTGAGACCAGTACAACAACGTGAAAGGCCAGAGGCTGCCTACTGAATCAAGTGCAAAGATGGAAAAATAATTCTCTGTCCTAAATTGTCATGCATAGATTCTATTTACCTCCTTAAAATAGAATGTCCTATAAGGTACAGGGCCAAGCACATTATGACATTTATTAAGTTATAATGATAGTGTAGGAACAAGGTCATACAGATATGACTGAAATTACTAGAATAAAAAGGAGATGCTTTCTAATTAGTGTTTAAACTGACAATTATTAAAAATATGCATTCCACCAAATAAGGTAATAGAAAACATTTTTGTCTCATTGAAGATGTTTGCCTACTTGCTTTCCATCGGTCACGGACATCACATATGTTGCAATGAAAAGGTTTTAGCTGAGGCAAAATGCCTTTAACTCTCTACTTTTTCTTTCCTAGATGGTTTGAGGGCTTTAATTGGGAAGGCTTAAGAAAAGGCACCTTGACACCTCCTATAATACCAAGTGTAAGTAGACTTTCTAGCTTGTAATGATGTGTCACATGTGAAGGTGTTAATGTCAGTCATCAAAGACTTGTTATTTCTAAAGTATTATTCCATGATCAGATTAAATAACTATAACCATTTTTAATGGTTCGAAAATGACATCTAAAATTCAAGCTTAAAAACAGATAAGTTAGGGGACAATTATTGTATATGTATTTTACTGCTACCTTTTTAAACTATTCATTCTAAGTTTCTTTTATTTATTAATAAAAGTGGACTTTTAGCATGATAAGTGTTAAATATATACTGCTGTAGACAGAAGACTGTAACAAATCTCCAACAATCAGGTTCCTTTTTTTCTCATTATATAAAATTTATACATTATTGACTAAGAAAAATGATACATTAACAACTTTAACACACATATTCATGTATTACCAGAAATATGTAAATTTTACATTTCTGTACCTATGTGTTCTCTTTATATAAGCTATAGTAAGTTCTTAACAATTTAGTGTGTATGTGAGTATACCTGGGTGAGTCAGGACAATGTGCTACTATTTTCTGTTTATGATTCTACTTTACTCTCTACTCTTTCCCAAGAGCCTAACCTGTAAGGACCACATTAACGCATTCCTTTGCACTCTGTTTCTTGGTTGGGTTTGGTCAACAGTCCAGCAACCACTTTCAACAGCTATTGATTCCTGGCCAATATTGATTCATTTATGCTCCCCACATAGTTCCTCCTCTCTTAATTTCATATTCTTTCCCCCACTCCCTTGGCCTGACTTCAAACTACACTACAAAGCTACAATAATCAAAACAGTATGGTACCGGCAGAAAAATAGACACACAGACAAATAAATATAGACACCCAGAAATAAAACTGCACACTTTTGGGCAACTAATTTTCAACAAAGGAGCCAAAAATATACAATGGAGAAAGGAAAGCCTTTTTAATAAATGATGTTTGGAAAATTGGAAAGCCACATGCAAAATGAAACTAGACTGCTATCTGAAACCATACATAAAAATTAATTAAAAATGAATTAAAGACTTGAATATAAGACCTGAAACAAAACATATGGAAGAAAACATTGGTATTGAACTTATGGACTTTGGTCTCAAAGGGGTTTTTGTGAACTTTACCCCAAAAGCAAGGGAAGTAAAAGAAAAAATAAATAAATGGGGCTAGATCAAGCTAAAAAGCTTCTGCAGAGCAAAAGAAATCATCAACAAAACAAAAAGATAACCAACTAAATGGAAGAAGATATTTTCAAAACTATACTTCCAATAAGGGGCTAATATCCAAAATATATAAAGAACTCATACAACTCAATCAAGAAAAATAAAATTAAAAAAGATGGATGGAGGACCTGAACAGACACTTTTCTAAAGAAGACATACAACTAGCCAGCAGATATATGAAAAGATGCTCAACTTCACTAGCTATAAGGGAAATGCAAATCAAAACCAAAATGAGATACCACCTCACACCTGATAGAATGACTATTAAGAATAAGACAAGAAATTAGTGTTGGAGAGGATACAGAGAAAAAGGAACACTTATACACTGCTGGTGGAAATGTAAATTGTGCAGCCTCTATGGAAAACAATATGGAGGATCCTTGAAAAATTAAAAATAAAGCTACTTTATGACCCAGTAGTCTCTTTTCTGGGTATCTAGGCGAAAAATTTGAAAGCACTTATTCATAAAGATATATGTCCCTCGTGTTCACTGTAGTATTATTCGCAATAGCCAAGACGTGGAAACAACCTCAGGGTCCTTTCACAGATGATTGGATAAGGAAGATGTGGTACAAATATACAGTAGAATACTATTCGGCCATACAGAAGACAAAATATTGCCCCATATTACTTTGAAGCACTCCCAGGCATCACTGTGCTCTTTTATCCTTCCATCAGGATCTAAAAGATACAGAATTCCTTTTCTTTACTCTCTTTCTTAACACATTAAAGTTTTTTGTTAAATAACCAGTCTAAGTGTTTATAGTATATTGACTTGAAACAGATTTCAATTGATAGTGTTTCTATTTTTATTCAGTACTGCATCTAATAAAAAGCACTGCATCTTAACTGAGGAAGATTGGTTGCTTTGTGGTCCAGATCCCCTCATTTATACACTTTCTTTTTCTGAACTCAGGACTGCTCTTTACACAGAAATATTTTCTCTGCCTCTTAAGATTTATTTCTTTGCTAGTTTTTATTCATAAAATAAAAATATCATTACCATGTCTCATATTACAGATTCTAATTGCATTCATGAAGTTTTGTTTTTAGAACAAGAGTAGAATGAGAAACTCAGAGGAATAAATAGTAAGCCTAATTTATTCCAACCTAAATTTATCAGGCGTCTCCTTTTATGCCATAGTACTATTAAATGGGGACATATATATTTGTAAAAGATTTTAAATATTATAGAATATGAGAGGAACTAAAGTGTTTCTTCACTACTTTTACCAATGCTCTACAGATTGGACTTTGTCTAGTAAATTTGCAAAAGTTTGGCTTGAGTTTAGAAATGGCTTTTTATTATGCTTAGAAGACACAAAAATTCTTAAGATAGCCTACAAGGCTCTACGTGACCTGATGCCTGCCGGTTTCTCATTCCACTTCCTCCCTCTCTCCTACAGCAGCCTTGTTGGTTTCTTTTGATAACTTTACAGCATGAAGCTTGCTCTCTCTCACCCCAGGACCATTTCACGTACTATGTCCTCATTATCAAACTCATTGATTCTTAGGTTTAAAATAACACTTTTCCACAAAGGCTTTCCATGATTACACTTATACTCTCATGGTATTTTGTATTTTTTTCCTTAGCGATAACCAAAATTTAAAACAAATAATTGTAAAAAATATTTAGCTAATTATAATCACACAATTTATTCCTTACTAGAGTATAAACTCCATGAGGGCAAGAATTATGTCTATTTTTAGTCACTGCTGTTACCACACACACCCCCCCATGCAACAAAACACAAAATGTGCCACTTAGTAGAAACTCAAAAAATATTCATTGATTAGGGAATAAAGAATGCTATTTTAAAACCTAGCATGCAATTTTACTAAAAGAATCAGACATCTTTTTGCTGTTCATTTTCTCATTTCTAGGTTGCATCACCCACAGACACAAGCAATTTTGACAGTTTCCCTGAGGACAATGATGAACCACCACCTGATGACAACTCAGGATGGGACATAGACTTCTAACATATTTCTCTTACCTGCTTCTGCCTTGCTGAAGACAGCTTTTTTCTGAGACACAGCTGCCAGCAAACCTGAGGGAAAGAGAGAAGATTTAGTGCTCGGGGTCACCATGATGCCTTTGATTGATGCTGCTCCAGTAACTACAGTGGCATTAGGACTTACCGTTTAGATGACAATAGTGCTCTTTACACGTTTTCCGTTTGAACCTAAAATTAGCAGTTGACATGGTGGTCCTGAAGCAAAGCCTTTCACCAGTAAAGAGATGTTTTCTATTGTTGCAATTATCTTGCTTTGCTCTGATTATCATTTGAAAGACTGTAAGAAACACTTTGATCTAGTAAAAGAGTCTGTACCTTACTAGAATTATCAAGAAGATCAAAAAATAATATATTGGGTACGATAGATTTCTATGTTACAAAAACTGGGCTCTCCTCTTTCTTCAAGGAAGGGTCATGGGATCTATTACCGCAGGCCGGTGTATATACCATACAAAAGAGGACCACGCATCTGTTGGTCACAGTTCATGTCAAACCAGTGCTAGAAGTTTCATGATTTCATTTCCCAGCAGAGCTGATGACGAGACTGAATGTTACCTTTCCTTTCTGACAGATTTAAAAATTGATATGTTAAAAGCACAACTGCTATAGATTCTGCTGAGAACTCTCATAGCAGGTATATATGCGTTTTCACAGAGGATTGAAAAAAACTACATGCATGATATTTGTTTCTTTCTGACAAATTGGCATGAGAGTGGAAAAAAGCAATTCACAACCATTTCATATTTTTTAAAATATTGTGCTTCAAGATGGTCCTGGAAATAAGTGACTAGCAGCCAATTGGTTTTTATTTATTACCTAACACACCCTCAGACTGAGGCTTAAAATATTCCATTTTATAAAAATAAACCCTTGGGGTCAGGGTGGGGTGGGTGGAGAGGGATTAAGATTCATCCAAAAATAAAAATAAAAAACTATATAGGTGCTATGTATATCTTTCATCTGTAAATGTCAGTGTCTAAATAGACAACACAAATTCTAAACATTACATGTGTAGCCAGAGACTCAAGCATTTTCACTAAATTTATCAAACCAAACTCCTGTCAGATTTCACTTATACAACATAGTCTAAGGTTGAGAGAGAAAGGTGGTTAAAAACCTATTTGAACTAGCTTCTTGTCTTAGGCCTGAACCAAAAAACAAACACACACACACAAGTAAATAAATAAAAAGAAAGAAAGAAGGTAAAGGCACAGAACCATTGAGATTTGCAGATTCACTAGTTGAGAATCCTTATTTATGTGAGGTTGGGGAACAAGACAAGAACTTGGCCAAGTATTGATTACCTTTTCATGAATTAGTTAATATGAGTTTATGTGCATGTGAAAGTAGAAAAGAAGAGGAAAATAAGAATCAGATTTCTTAAAAATAAATTTTAACTAAACAAAAATATTGCAAGCCTGAAATATCATACTACCTAGAAAAAACTAGATTTGAAAATATCAAATTTATTTGCTTTTTTTCACAGAGGGAAAAGAATCAGCTATTTAAACTGTGTTTGTTGTTGGCAAGCCAGTTGACTGTTATTAGCTGTCATAAGTAATAGAACCATTAGGAAGCTTTTCTTGGACAAATAGCACCTATACCTACTTAGACAAATACATAACCTTATGAGCTGTCATCCTGATTTAGAACTGTGTGTGAATTTGGTACATTAAATAGAGGTTTGCATTTTTCCAGGGGAGTTTTTTAAAGTCGAATCAATATAGACCTTTCTGCAAAAAATATGTCCACCTAGATCATTATCCTGTATCCAAGAAGGCATATATTATTTTGTTTGATTTTTCATACTAAGACTACTTTAGAATATATCTCATCAAAATATAATAATCTAAGAAATATTTGGAAAATGAAAGTATTAAGGGCATATTATATATAGTTAGAATGAAATTAAAACTTTGATTCTAAGATATTAGTATTATTCTTGCATTATTGGAGTTTTCCTTCCCTTACAAAGAATTTCTCAAAATCAATCTATTCCCTAAGATATCCAATTCTCCTACAGATTTTAGAGTATAAAATTAAAACATATCAGCCTAAAATCCTAGCTCCGAATGCTATTTCAGAAATTTTCTATTGCTTTTGATTGGGCTTTTAAAAATACATAATTTCAACATTATAGTCAATGTTCAGTAAATTTTGTTAAAAGATAGAGTAGTTTAGGCATCATCAAGTTCCCTATAACATTAAACTTACCTAGTCATTAAGTAACAGAATCTGCTCCTGAACTTTTCAAATATCCCAATAGCCCCAGATATTAGCACTTACTATGGATTTTGGAACTGTGGTTCAAGTCTAAGACAACCAATATGTACAAGTTCTATGGAGAAGGAAGAAGTAGCATTCAGCACAGTGTGTCTGTAGGTTGTTTCGTCCACTTGTTATTGCATCTTTGTTAATTTCACCTGTGGCATTGTGTTAGGATGTCTAAATCACCAAAAACTAAAGGTGAACTACATCTTCCAAGAATTACAGAGAACATTCGTTTAATTTTCAACATTGAATTTTAAAGATTTAAATCTTGTCTTAATGAGGACACTAGGGCTAATATTCATGATCAGCTTCATAAAGTGCATCTTACTTTACTTCTGAATTTTTTATGCCCCCTCTATTTTCTTACACTAAAGAACATCTGGATAAGTTAGAAGAGTGCCAACCTGTTTGATCTGTTAACTGATTTTCTTGTTAATACTTTGAGTATGGGAATTAAGGGCTTTCTGTGTGTCTTAACTCACAGGAAAACTGAAAACTGCCAAGGAAAGGAACATCATAATATAAAATATATTGAATACATTAGAAAAAATAATTTCTGGAAGATTGATATGACTTTTACATTTGTACCTTTTTTCATATTAATAAATGGATCAGATCTATGTGGCATTTAAAACATTTACTTTGGTTATATTATTTACAAATAATTTTTACTTAAAATTATGGAGTATGCATGTGAGCTACACATGTATAATATATAAATTCAACTGAATTTTTCTTGTTTCATTTTTGACATGACTGAACTGATGGTAAACTTAAATTGAAAGTAGTCAGCTACCATATTGAAAATAAGGATTTTAGAACTGATTTTATACATTAGATGTGATCTGTGCATTATCCATAACAATGTTTTCTTTCACAGTAGGACCACAGACAAATATTTATGTAAATAGATATTTTTGTGTGATATTTCGTGGTACATATAACTTTTTTTAGTGTTCACAGCATTATTATTTTATTTTATTTGTATTGAATAATGTTTTTAGGTCCAAGTAGACTTGAATTAATGTCATAATTGTCAATATTATTGAAAATTATGTCTGTATTGTTATTCATCTATCCCATAGTTTAGAACATGACCTGGCTATCTGGCATTGTTGCAAGTGCCTTAAATTCATGGCATCCTATTAAAAAAACAAATTTGGTGTTATGCTGCATGACAAAGACAAACACACCTCAAAATGTTGTCCTTTCTTAGCTTGCTGCGTTTTACAGTTCTTTCTGCTAACAATTTATAAGCCTTTATTATATAATATTGATGAACTACAGAAATGATGAAGTTGTTCTCTTATTTCTGTTAAATGTACCAGAGCTGTGTATCTGTTAATGAGATACAGCGTCATTTCTGTGAAATGTATAAATGTATGTGCAGGTCAAATTAATATATGACATATTATCAGTCTGTATACAGGTATACCTGTTTCGCTAAGCTGTGCAGATTCAGTTAAAAACTAGTACAGTCAAGTTCTAATATATCTCGTTTTATAGATTCCATTAAAAATGGTCCAACTCAAAAGAAAAATTGGAAAATTACAGCTAACCACACCTCGCTGTGAAACAAATGATTAAAAAGTGACTTGGTGCACCACTCAACAAAACAGGATGCTTTCTGAGTTCTTGTATATGCAAATAATTTCTGAGGCAAGTTTTCAACAGACCTAGAAAGCTAAACATTGAAAATGCGTTGTTAGCCCTCCTCTTTAACTGCCCCTGAATCAATAGACAGAGCTCTGGGACCTTAACAGTGACTCAGAGGTTCGGGCTTTCCGAGTAAAGGGACATTTCTTTAAGTGTCATCTATCAAATTTATTTCAATGTATGATGTTTTTACAACTGGTCAGTTCTTTTGTACTATTACAGCTATCGTTATTTGATTGTCCTCTTACAATTTGTTCTACATGAAAGAGTTCTTTGTTAGTCAGAATGCAACAACTGTCATCAAATGGTCATTGACTACTTGCACTCTTTTGATGTAGATTAAAAACTTTTTCATAAATTTAACCTGCTTTGATTTGCTCTGTATTTTTCCTGCAGCTGTAATTGCCGAGTGCCTGTTGTATACTTTATAGAGTTGAAATAAAAAAAAATAATTACTTTTGAACCTAGTTGATGTTTAATTTCAGATGAGATTTCAAGGATAAAATTGAGATATCATACTATAATTGAAATACTACATACTGCAATTGTAGAATGTCACTATATTAAACAAAAATATTTATAACCAAGTGTCCATCAGATAATTGATTAGGATCTAAAACTAATTCAACAAGTTGGTTTAAAGAATTCAGTAGAGAACATTAGACCATTCTGTGTGAATAGCGAAGCGAATGTAGATACCCACACGACCCCCCAAATAAGCAGTTTTCTGTGCACCGCTACCACATCACGCCCCCTGCCCCCACACCATACTCTCCTTTTTGTAACTACCCCTAGTCAAACTCTTAACTACACAAACCATCGAAGGGACAATTCTTATGTAATATTATATGGTTGTTGGAAGGAACTACTTAATATGAAAAGCAGCTTCATGAATCTTTGTCTAAGGTTTATTCACCTGATCCCTCTGTTAAGCATTATATGCATTAAGAATATAGATCTAGAGAACAATATTATTGCAATGAACTCAACTCTCCAAAACCCTGGTGAACATATTCTTCCTACACCCCTTTGTTCCTCACTTCAGTGAAAGGTATACAAAGTAAAACTGGCTGCAACATAAAGATTGTCTTAATCTGATAGCCTTTGTCTTGTTGACATTGCATTGCCAATGATGGTGAGTTGAAACCCCTTTTTAATGTAAACGGGAAATTCAGTCAAGTTAACTTCCTCAGACACAGTCAATAAAACTTTAAAAATACTATGTCCTTATTGTACATCCAGTAATTTTATTTCTCCTGCAAATAGAACTGATCAGTACGTTTTTAGTATCTCTTCTTTAAATTCTATGATTTTCATATCTTTGATCTAAGAATGGTCTTCTTTGATCCTGGAAGGTTTTATTATTATTATTATTATTATTATTATTATTATTATTATTATTAATCACACAGCTTTTGGAGGGGCATGCAGATCAACACTTAATCATTAGGGGAGTGACTTGGGACAGGGAAAATTGGCAATGGTGAGGAAGTTGCATCCACACCACTGTCACATCCTGTGCATGGTAATTCCAAGCAGAGTAACTCACTGCATAATAATTCTATGACAATAGAATCAATTATAAATTTGTCTGAGAGGAATGTATTGGTAGTGTCATCATCCAAGTTGATCCAGTTATGCTTGCAAACCTACCCTCAGTTTCTAAGTTATGGCCTTAAATGTGTCATGCACATAATGAAAGACAACCACCACACTGATATTTTTCCTGAGAGTCTTATTTAGCAATTCCCTCTGTATTTCATACTTTCCAACTTGAAAGGCCTATAAGTTGACAAAACAATCATGTTTACCTCTGGCAGCTGTGATTTCTCACACAAAGTAAGACTATAAAGCAAAAGACAAATTCATCCACATCTACATGCCAATGAGCAAAGCCGGATGGATTGTCTCGACTTCATGTAAATACATACATACATACATACATACATACATACATACATACATAAATAAGAGAGAGAGAGAGAAAGAGAGAGAAACAAAAACAAAGTATTCTTAACAACCCTAAAGTTTGGCGACAGATTTCATAAAAATTAATGGACAGGCCAAGGCATATATTTAGGCCAGTGTTTTTCAAACACACATGTTGTAAAATGTATTGGGGAATATAGCCAAAACACAGATTTCCAGAATCACCCACAGCTATTTTGAGGTATAGCCCAGAAATATGAATTTTTAACCAGCACCTTAGTTTGTTTTAATGAAAACATTTATATACATCCATGAAAGAGAAGTAGGAAAGCCCATGGAATGTATTTCAGAAATGGCAGAGTTAAAGAGGAAACAAAAAAGTCTATAAAGAGTAATGGATATCCAAATACCCTTAAATATGTTAAATGACGTTTATATTCCATTATACAGACGACCTTTCCATTTTCTGTATTAAAATAGTACTATATTACTAATAAACTATTTTTGTTAAGGACTACATCCGCATCTTAATTTCCACAGCCAAAATGATATACTTATACTCACTTCTGGTATCTGGTATATCAGGACAAGATCCTATGAGTATAATTGGCATGATGGCTTTTAGTCCTCTAGGGAGCAATAACAGACTTTAGTTTCTAACTCAGCTGGACTTGGACTGCAGTTCACCAATGTCACATTTCCCTACCTGAGGAATTCCCTGCCCAATGGAAGTCAGCTTTAGCCTTCTGACTTGCTTTGGCCATTGAAATGTGAGTCTGTCATTTCAAACGGGAATGTGAAGAGCCAATTCTTGCTTCAACATATTCTCTACGTCTACTGCTGTGATGGGCAATCCTTCATCAGTGGCTGCCCTGTCAGTTTGGAAGCAGAATGAAGACTACAATGAAGAGGAGTAGAGCCTCTAGCCAACCCACAAAGGCTTTAGACTATACTGTTGTTTGGAGCCACTATGAGTTCAGCTTTACCTACCTCAAAACAGCAGTGTTACCTTGCCTATTTAGATGTATACAGCTAGCACACACAGAAGAACCCGAGGCCTGTCCTGGCTTCTTCATTTGAATTCAGCAATGTGAATAACATGCGCTCAAATAGATGACAGGATATGTCTTTAGACCTTGAATAAGGGGCAATAAAACTGCAGTAAAGACGATAAAGTCACTGAAATGCCTAATCCTTTAACAGAACTACTTTAAACTCTGCATAGCAAAGATGTGTTTTAACAGGGTAATAGGAAGAAACATGCTCAGAATCCAGACCATCTAAAATTGGTATAATGAGTTACTTGGACCACTTGAGTGAAGACTTCAAAATTTAGAAGCACCAGGGTTAGTGGCATGAGAAGCAATGACCCACAGTAGAAATTATGTTAGTCATGGGATTGGGGGATTTACAATTCTTAGAGAGACCATGAGTCTTCAAGATTTTAGAAGGGGATGAGAGGCTGAGTTTTAATAATAACAACAGGTTGGAATAGGAACAGAATCCCATCTTAACTGTAATTATGATGTCATATACATATGACTCTTTGCTAAGTTACATGTTCCACAAATTGCTTTGTAAATTACTAGGGTTTTAGTTTTCTTACCCATAAGAGAATTATTAACGTTTCTTTTAGTAATAAAATTTTGCAATCCTAAATTACTTCACTTTTCGGAACCACCATTTTAAAAAGCAGGGATTGGCTAACTACAGCCCATGAGCTAAATCAGCCCCCACCAGCCTGTTTTGTAAATAAAGTTTTATTGGAACAAAGCCAATACATACTGTCTACAGCTGCTATCATGCTACAGCAGCACATGAGCTAAGTAGTGAGAAAAAGTTGTATGTCAGTTAAAGCTTAAAATAGTTACTGTCTGGCCCTTTCCAGAAAAGTCTGCCAACCTCTATTCAAAAGAAAGGATTTATAATGGACCAATGATTTTCAAGTTGAGTATTTCATAGTGCCTCAGGATATAGAAGTGATGCCTCAGGGTCAACAAGGATGGAACAGGGAGAGATGTATACGTGTTAAAGAGGGGGAATGTGTAGTGAGAAGGCTCCACAGGCTCCTTATTTCTTATTCTGATTGAGTCAGAGAAGTTCTGATATTATCTGTTCCACACAATAAGAACATATGTGAAATTTCATTTGAACAAACTATTCTACTGTTAATTTTTGATTTTTGAAAAATCACTATACTAGATTACCTTTGAGGTTTTTTTCATGTGCAAGTTTTTAGGTAATTGGTAGCTCATTTCTTAGGAGAAAAAAAATTGAAAAGATCCATAAGATAGAAGATAGTAAAGTTATAGAAAATAGTGACCAGGAAAGAATAGGGGCTGTTCTGGGGGTACTGGTAGTTCAATTCCTTGATCTGACTGGTGATACAGGTATATTCACTTTGCCCACACTCATCAAATTATATGTTTGTATATTTTACTTAAATTTACTTAAGTTTACTTTATTTAAAAAAATTTTTTTTAGATGAGGCAATACTTGGTTGACCTCACAGATTGCAAGGACCTTGTCAGCTTACAATCCTTATTTTTTAATTTTTTACACCTACAGCACCTGGTCTTCTTAGGTAGTTTCCCATCCAAGGGCCAACCCTGCTTAGCTTCTGAGATCAGATGAGATCTGGCAGGTTCAGGGTGGCATGACTATAGACTTAAGTTTACTTTAAAAAGTTGAAACATATAACAAAAATACATATAAAAAGTTATGAGCTTCTTGGTCTGTATCTAAGTTCAAAGGAGCATTACCATTTTTGCCTTTATTCCTCATGTGTAAAATTAATTTTCTCATGTGCAAAAATAACTTTCATTTAATATATTTTTAAAAGTCTTCATTCTACAAGTCCTTATCTCTCTGCAATCTATTCTCCAGATTGAAGTCTGATTCATCTTTCAAAAAAGTATGAGTCTTCAATGGTTCCTGGATGCCCTAAGAATGCAGTCAAACCCATTAATGAAGTTACCTTCCAGCCTCTTTAAAACTATTCTTAGGTCTCCAACCGCTTGCTTAGCATCTAGCCTTTTACAATTACTTTCAATTGTATATAGAACTTTGTACTCTCTTCTATCTTCCCAGTTTTCAATGGCCAACTAAAGTTTTTCTGATTTCAGCACAGGCATAATAATCTTCAGAAAGCTCTTCTGACCTTTAAGAGTCTTCTTGGTTCATAATCACTGGACTGAAGTCTGGATAGTGGAGAAAGACATTTTGAGAGCCTAAGTGAATTTTTTTTTTTTTTATCTGAGAGACATGATGGCAGTTGTGCCATCCTGAGGCCAATGGGAAACAACTAGAAAAGAGCAAAGTTATTGAGGCTATAGAAGAACTCTTGGAGGAAAGATTATCTCAAATAGTATAGAACAAATTTGGGCATACTGCACTTCAAATAAGTTTGATATGCAAAAATATTAGGTTTACCGAATACAATTTAGGGTTATTTATCTGTATTAAAAATGATTCCTTTTTGACTTAAAATGATACACTGTCAAAATTATTTAAAATATAATTTGCTTTTCTTTTGGAAATAAGTATTTTATGGAGAACCACTGGGCTGGTAAAGAAGAGAGTAAGAATTTCAAGTAGGACCCTGATTCTAGCACTAATGAACAATTGGGCTTTGAGTAAGTAACCTACTTGTCTAAATTTTCTTTTCATCTGTAAAAATTATACAAGAATATATACTAAAGCCCTGTTAGGAATCTTTCACAAGCTCTAATAAATCCAAGGGAAGAAAAAAATACAAGTATTTAAAAACAAATAAGTACCAGCAGCACATATAAACTAGAAGGGAAATTCCTGGTAGATAAGAGATTATGAGAAATTCCTGAAAGAGAAAAGAAAACAGCAAGGAGCCAGACATGGTAGCCAGAGCCACAGGGGTGGATAAAGAAAAGCTGTGACTCAAAATTCACAAGGGGGAGTTTAGTACAGAAAGATGAGAGAAATACCAAGCATACACACTACACTGGGAAGTGCTAGGAGACAGAAACAGGAAGAGACCCAGGCAATCAAAAAGAGTTTACATAGAGCTGTGTTGCTTAGTGTGATAAGCCCTAGCTACCTGTGGCTATTTAAACTAAAATTAAGTAAAATTTTGAAAATTCAATTCCTCAGTCACAGTAGCCACATGTGGCTATTAGGTAAAATATAGGTTAGGGAACATATAGAATATTTCTGACATCACAGAAAATTCTGATGTAAGGTATCGTGGCAGAAGGAGCCAGGTGTATATCCTGAAATTCCTATATATTTCCAAATTAGTTCAAGGAAAAAGATAATTTCGACTTCATAAAATCTCTTCCAGAGAATAAGGAGAAAAGGAATGCCCTCCAACCTATTATGAGGTCAGCATAAACTTGATTCCAAAGTAATACATGAATAATACAAGAGAAAAAGAGAGAAAAATTGAGTTCTATCTCTCTCATGAACATAGACACAAAAACCCTACAAAATGTTAATAAAATTAATCAAACAGTGTATACACGTTAAAAGTAGCCAATTCAGTTTTATCTCAAACGTCCAAAAATGTCAAGGGAAATAAAAGCAAAAATAAACAAATGAGATTACATCAAACTAAAAAGCTTCTGCACAGTGAAGGAAACAAATCATTAAAGCAAAAAGGCTGACTTCCAGTCAAGATGGTAAAGTAGGTAAACTCTGCTCATCTCCTCCCATGATCACATCAAATTACAACTAAATTATAGAAGAATCACACTTGAATAACACCTGATGACTAGCTGAACAGAATTCTGATACTTAAGGATATAAAAAAGCCACAGAGAGACTGGTAGGAGGGTCAAAGACACAGAACGGGCAGTTGCCACATCTATGATGTGGTATCAAGAGGGACATTTCAGCTGCAAAGGTCCCCACTAAGGAATGAGAAGTCCCACTCCATACTTAACTCCCCAGCCTGGGGCACCCAAGCCAGCAAGAGGAGTCCCCATAACATCTAGCTGTGAAAAACAGCCAGAATTGCATCAGAGAAAGACAAAGGGCTGCTAGAGACCAAGGAGCTTCTCTTAAAGGACCTATGCACAGACTCACTTGCTCACAAACCCACTTGCTTTAAGCTCCAGTCTAGGGGCAGCAGCACCTAGGACATATGAGAAGGAGCTAAATTGACTAGATTCAGAGCGAGGGCTCAAGGGGTAGGTGTCGAAGCAACTCTATCCAGGGATGGAATCCCTGGCAAGTACTATTGTTTCTTTATTGAGCTATCTATCCTCCCATCCAGCCATCCCAGCACAGGTGGAAGCCAAGTTTTTATACTCCGTTAACCTGGCTAACACCATTTCCCACACCCTGGTGACCTGAGACCCTGACCTACTCAACTCACTTGCACCAGCTGAGCCTCTTCCAGCAGCAACTTCACACAAGTGGCCTGCCTCAGCTCATGCTGCAGACATTCCCCCAAATCCACAAACCTCACATGAGTGGTGGCTGCCCTAGGTTGCACCACAGATTCTCTCAAAGGTACCCAAACCCCAAACAAGCAGCAACCATTCAGCCTTGGAATGCATTGTAGCTCCTGCCAAGCCCAACATGAGCAGTTATTAGTCTCAACTTGCATTGTAACTCTCATTAGGTGGCTTCAAGCCTGATATAAGTGGTGTCTAATCTTGGCCTGAAACATAGATCCAACTCAGTGGCCACAAGTTTGGTATACGTGGCAAATGGCCTCAGCTTGCATTGTAATCATCAACAAAGGGTCCTAAACCAGGCACAAGTGGCAGCCAGTCTTGGTTCACAGTATAGCCTTTTCCAAGTGCCTCCAGGCCCAGAATAGTCTCGACAAACTTCAGACCATGTTGTAGCTCCTAACTAGCAGCCTCAAACCCAGTACAAGCAGAAAATGAACCTGGCCTTCACCAGTGCCCCTCTCAAGAGGCTCCAGAGCCAACATACAGTAGCCAGCTTCCCCACCCAACTAGCTTCACAACCAATAGACCAGAAAGACAGCCTTGGCTGGCACCAGATCCTGGCTAAAGTGATTTCCACTCTGGGAGGTAAGCCCCCACACAACAACTTGTTTGCTGTTTTATAGCTATCCTCACAGCCAGTCAGCCTAAGGGTCATGCCCACCCACAGATGTGCCAATGGCAATCAAGGACCAACTACAACAAGAAGGCACACACAACCCACACAGAGGATACTCCTGGAGCACCTGGCTCAGGTTACCAGGGGGACCATGCAACTGGGCCCTACAGAACACCTCCTACGTAAGGCTGCTCTGTCAAGACTGAATATGCAGAAATACCTAATACATATAAACTAACACAGGGAGTCAGCCAAGATGAGGAGACAAGGAAACATGACCCAAATGGAAGAGCAAGACAAAACTCCAGAAAAAGAACTAAACAAAATGGAAGCAAGTAATCTAGATGCAGAGTTCAAACTAGAGGTTATAAGGATACTCAAAATCTTGGGAGATGAATAGTAAACTCAGGATTTCTGTAAAGATATAGAAAACATGAAAAAGGAGATAAAAAGAAAAACAAAAAAATCAGAACTAAAGAATAAAATAATTGAAATGAAGAATACACTTCATTTAGTGGGAATCAACAGATAAAGAAGACAATTAAATCAGCAGTCTGGAAAATATGGTAGTAGAAAATACTCAATTGAAAAAGCAAAAATTAAAAAATTAAATAAGATAGTTTAATGGACCTCTGAGCATACCCACATCAAGCATACCAACATTTACATCATCGAGGTCTCAAAAGTAGAAGATAGAGAAAAAGGGACTGAAAAATTATTTGAAGAACTAATGACTGAAAACTTCCTTAACCTCTTGAAGGAAATACTGATAAAAGTCAAAGATATGTAGAGTCCCAAGCAACATGAACTGAAATAGGTCCACACAAAGACACATCATAATTAAAATGCTGAAGGTTAAAGACAAAGAGAGGATCCTCAAAAGTATCAAGAGAAAAGCAGATAGTTCATACAGTGGAGCTCCCATAAGACCGTCAGCTGATTTTTCAACAGAAACTTCACAGGCCAGAAGGGATTGGCATGAAATATTAAAAGTGATGAAAAGCAAGGACCTACAACCTCGTTTATTCCACCTATCAAGGCTATCATTTAGAATTGAAGGAGAAATAGTTTCCCAGACTTAGCTAAGAGATCATCAACACTGAACTAGTATTGTAAGAAATGTTAAAGGGACTCCTTTAAGTAGAAAAAATTTTTAAAAATATGAATAAAAAATATAGGAAAGAAAAAAGTCACACTAACAAAGGCAAACACTTAATAAAAACAATGGATCAATCAATTATAAAGTTAGTAAAAATGCTTAAATGCAAAAGTAGGAAGATCGTATGTACATCATCATACTCCATGGTGAAAAGCTAAGAGCTATTTCTTTTAAGATCAGGAAATGTTTTCTATAATGACTGCACTAACTTGCAATCTTATCAACAACACATGAGGGTTCCCTTTTCTACACTTCCTTGTTTTGTTGTTGGTTTTATTTGCTGTGCAAAAAACATTTTAGTGATGTCCCATTTGTTTATTTTTTCTTTTGTTTCCCTTGCCTGAGGAGATATATCAGAAAAAAAAATATTACTAAAGCAATGCCAGAGTTCACTGCCTATATTTACTTCCAGAAGTTTTATGGTTTTGCATATTACATTTAAATCTTCAATCCATCATTTCTTAAATTAAAAAAATACATTTTTTAAAAAAAGAAGAAAAAATAAATCTTCAATCCATTTTGAGTTTATATTATATGTAAGAAGATAGTGATTGATTATTAGAGAAATGCAAATTAAAACCACAATAAATTATAACCTCACACCTTTCAGGATAGCCATCATCAATAATCAACAAACAATAAGTATTGACAAGGATGCGAAGTTGTTGGTGGGACTGTAAACTGGTGCAGCTGCTATGGAAAACAGTATGGAGGTTCCTCAAAAACTAAGAATTGATATACTATGTGATCCAGCAATCCCTCTACTGAGTATTTACCCCAAAGACTTGAAATCTCATATCCAAAAAGTTATTTGCACAGTGACGTTCATATCAGCATTATTCACAGGACGTGGAAGCAACCAAAGTGCCCTACAATAGAAGACTGGTACATATATACATATATAGAAGCTGTGGTACATATATACAATGAAATATTACTCAGTTATAGGAAGAGATGAAATACTGGAAATACCTTTTAACCTGGGACAGAGACTGAGGAGTTTAGAGTTTGGAAGGTGACATATCTGATCAGTGGGGAAAGATGAATTAGTAGTGGTGTTTTTTGAAGCATAGCCTAAAGATGACCTGCATTACACATAACCAATGGAGAGTGTTAAAAAGGGAGTCATCAGATTCATCCCAGATCTCTGCAATCAAAAGAACTAGGAGCAAGGCCTGGGAATCTGCATTTTGACATGCATACTCAGGTTGCTTTTATGTCTACTACAGTTTAAGAATCATAGACCTGCAGAATACTTAACAGTTTCTTAGGGGGAAAAGACACCTTAATTGACTAATACTTGCCTTTTAATGCCTATAAAAATAGTAAAGGAGTCTAATATTTTCTCTTTCATTTCCTATATACTTGCAGGAAAAAGCTCCATTTATTTGTTTGTTTATTTACTTTCTAATTTACTAACCTCAGCTATTAATAAAACCATGGCAAGGTAATTTTCCAAATGAATGTAAATTAGGGATTGCAAATTAGGGACTGCAAAAATGAAGAAAACCTATACACTTTAGAGCCTTAGATTTCACAGCTCTAACCACAGTTCTCTTTTAAAATTATTAGCAAATGCAAATAGTAGTAGTAAATTATATTATCAGAAGGAGGTAGTGGGATACGCTTTTGATAGAAAGCTAATTAGCCATTAGATTTGCTGCCTAACACTTTCATACCTTCTAAGTAAGTTTGTAGCTAAGCTAAATTCGCAAAGCGCTTGATATTTGTAAAATGCTTTTCACTTGTTTGTTAAGCATAAAGCTTATTTTAAAGAATGCTTGTATTGTCGTAAAGAGACTCAGCTGGATAGAAGTAATATTGTGAAAAGATGGTGGAGATACAGGTGAACATAGCTCATTCGAAAAATGTGGACAAGGTCCTAATCAAAACATTAATGACATTTTGAAAAGTTTGCTTGAAATAAATTTGTTTTTCTCTTTAAAGTCATTCTTATAAACATATTTTAGATTATAAAACTAATCATAAAATACAATTTTATACTCAGCACCTAAACTATAAGAATTTGGTGCACAAAAAATTATTACTTGAACTGAATATTTAGGAATGGTATTGTCAAACATATTCCAGAATCCTTTATTCTTTCAAAGAAATCCTAATAGTAGAGGAACATTTTTTTTTTTGACAGGATTTCTCCTTAAGAAAATTGAGCTATAAGAAAAACTTTGGGAATAGTTTAGAACTACTGATTGTTAAATGATAACAATGCATGATGACCAATAGTAATTTTAACAGCTATGTATATTATACTAGGACTTGCATTTTCAGTATGTTGTTTTATTACTTTCTCTACTGTTCTATATAACTTATAGTATACAAATTTTCTACTCATATATTATGTTGGATCTAAAGAAAGCAATTTTTAAATAGTGTATTATAACCATTATTTTACATAAGCCTATAGATTTGTGTCTTCTTTTTGAACCTAAAAGCTTGAAATACTTAACATTTTTGTCTTATTTGAATAAATGAAAAATAATGTTCTCTTATATATGTTATTCCTCCCTGAAGGGTTATATATGTAAAATATTTCCTTAAATGTTTGGCTTAGAATTTTCTTATATGATATTTACAATAATAGGGGGACCTTGACATTTTAATCTGGGAATGCAATGTAGAGCTTTTCAATTTCAATAGAAGCACATAGACATAAATCGAGAACCCATATCTCAGATCCTGGTTGTCATTTTAATTCTAATTTAGGAAGTTAGAAATTGTTCTATGAATAAATCATTGTGTAGAATATTAAGAAGGACAGGACAAGAAAACATTTAACCTCGAAGGGTTTGCAGCATAACGGGGTGGGGAACGTATGTACTACACAAGTAACTGAACCTGGAAAATTAATCTTGAAATATAAGGGATTAATAAATCGTTCCTATCTGGTCTACGAAGAAGTTCTATGGAAATTCCACCAGGGGGCAGCAGAAGAGCGGGTTACTCCCACTTGCTGCTAGACACGAGACAGCAGAAACTGATGTCTCTCAGGGCTTTAATCTTCCCCTCTGTCGCCTTTCTTCTCACCTCTCCTTTAATTAAGTCAGAAGGGACCTATATTTATTTGCCCATGAACTGACACAGCAAACCAACAGCAGCCATTGTAGTGTGAATGGATTTGCAACCAAGCAAGGGACTTCAACCCGGATTACCCGCCCTGCAGCCAGATGAATGTGCTGAGCACAAAGTCTGCTCAGAGCCGAGCAAACGGACTATTTGTGAAAATGCCATCCTGGCTCAAGTCTGATTAAGACCTGGGGTCCCCAGGCCGTTTGATCTTCACTCATCAAAGAGAGTCCTAAACAAGCTTCATTTTACACTACTGTATGCTGGCTACGGGTTGTGACACCAAAGTGCAGCCACCGTGAGCAGCCTCCCGGGGGCACATGAACAATGGGAATTGGCGGCTTGGTTAAGTGCAAGGCACCCAGGGCCTGCCTGCTGGGACGTTCTCCAGCCCCTGAGGCCAGGTGTGAATCACAGGGCACGACTTTGGGGGTTCCTGGGTCTGCCTAACAGGTAGTTCCCCTGCTTGCCTCCTCTCACCACTCTTCTCCTCAACACAACTGACAATTATTTTATATTTGTGACTTAAAAGTGATGAATCCTTACACTAATAACACATCCCTCCTCTACCCCGCTAAAAGTTTAGTTCTGTTTCTAGCCTAAGTCCTTGGTTCACTTCCTGGCAAGGCTAAGACAGGGTCTTGGGACATTAAAGTGTGTTCAAAGTCCTGCTTTCCATTTTTCAGCTCAAGGTCTCATTATAATTGACCAGTTTGAGATTTAGTAATAGTTGAAAAAACTCAGCTCTAAAACATAACTATCAATTTTGTGACGGAAAATCATTTCTCTCTTTCTTGCTTTCTCTCCATGTGTATGCATATGCACGTAGAAACTAAAAGTTAACAGTGATTTCCTTTGAGTGGTAGAATTGCACGAGGCATTTATTTTTGTTTATTGACTTCTTTGCATTTGCTAAATTTTCTCCAAGAACTGGTATAACAGTTTAGAAATATATAAAACCTATGTATAAATATATCAATATATCTACCTTTTAAGTATATATCCATATTTTTAAAAAAATCACCTGGTTCAACTAATTCACCTTACTTTTAGAGATTTAAAACTTACATATTTCTTTTTAAAAAACTCACATATTTTCTTCAAAATAAAAATACAGTATTGATGTCAGTGAATAGTAATTCATCTTTAGGCTACCTGAAGGAATAGGCCCCTTTTAAGATGTTCTTATTTAATCAGAATACAAAAGGCCTTGTCCTGGCAATTCACTGAGAGAGAGAGAGAGAGAAGATACAAAATTTTGTAGTCATAAAGGACCTCTCTACTCCCCCGTCATGCCATTTTTAAGTGAAATACCAGCACTGAAATAGTTAAATGGCTTGATCATGGCCCCTTGCCAGCCAGCTAGTGACTGTGGCAGTAGAAGTCCCCATTAGACAGAGTTCCGGCCCAGGCTCCTGACACCATCACGCCATACTTGGCCGTGACCCTTAGAAAGCAACTGCATCATAAAGGAAGTAATAATAGAAACTCAGTGGCATGGAGGGAAACAATTTTTCTCTACCTCTGGAGACTACTTCAAGAGGCTCTAGATCTTGCTTTCTGCTGTCATTGGTGGATCTTTATGATGGGAAATGTCAAATTCGTTAAGGGAATGTTAAGGGCCGTTTTGTATTCCCTGTAACTACATACCGCAGACCTTTCTGAGTGTCAGGATATCAGAAAAGGGCCTCTGGGTCTGCGATCTATTCTCAGATTAGATTTTAATATCCCACTCCTTTAAAACACATCTTCTGAGTTGGGTTAAAAAGCTATTGTGGAGCCTGGTTTATCTGGGCTGGCCATCTCCAATGACCAAATAAACATAATTATTGTCAAATCTCGCCTGCTCTGTGTACTGAGGAGTGCAGAAAAGCCTAATCTAGCCTCTCAGGAGTGGTAACAGGGTCCTGGTCTAAAGGCTCTTTTAACATCATAAAGAACATTGACCAAAATCTTTTAAAGGCCAATGAGAAAGTCATAACTTTTTTTTCTTTTTCTTTTTTCTTTTTCTTTTTCTTTTTTTTTAAACTAATCTCAGCAATGAGGAATCAATCCCCATTAAAATTCAAGATTGGTACCCACAGAAATGTTGGCAACACTCATCACAAGGAATGACATTTATTCAATTTTTCCTAGTGAAGTAAAATTAAATGGCAACAGATCTGCTTCCTTTGATTTAACAAAGAGGAAAAAAATGAAAGGAGGAATGGAAGGGAGGAAAGGAGGAAGGAATAAAAGGAAGGAAGGGAGTGAATTAAAAATATAGCAGTCACATAAGAATCTCAAATAACAAAGATGGAAAAATAGTTTGCAAACAGCATGGCATTTTTTTGGAGTGTATTCGTCTTCCTCACGGATGAAGAGGTTGATGAATATTCTACTCTTGGCACATAACACTTATGATGTGAGGAAGGTACACATTATCTGATATTACTGAGTTATGAGGTTCGATTCTACATTGGTAAACATATTTTACCTATTTTAAAATTTAATACAAAATATTAAACTCATTGTATTAAATATGGTCATATTTAAATCAGATTAAATAAGAGGCAGGGTTTCCTACAGAACTAATTAAACTCTGTGTAATCAATTAACTACACCTGCCCTCACCCCCACCACCTCTATTACTTAGCTGTAGGAGAGTCAGCAGAACCATCTTTCCTCAAGGCCATAATTGGTCATAATTCTTGAACATTTTTCTATTTTCCCTTTTACCTAACATGTGCCAAAATACAATCTGTTTGGAGAAAAATGTAACCTTCATTCCTAAGCATATTTGTTTCCCCATCTACTCATAGACTGAAAACTTTCTGTGGACAAGGAGCCTACATTTAATATTTTGGGGGTACATGCCCAAAAGTACTAGGGTTGCGTTTTGCATATAATGGTCACTTATCGAATTTTAATGGGCTGCTGATGGAGCAATGAACTTCACTTTATGTGCCTGCCCACCCTGCTCTTTTGCTGCCAGTGAGCAAACTCGATCATTAAAAGTATTTCCAAATGGAGACTCCACTGCAAAAGTAAATATTCCCATTTGGAACAAAGAGTTGGCTTGCCTACCTGCCTCCTACATAATTTCTCTCCTATATAATTTGTGAGTGTACCTCCTTTCTTCCTACTCAATTATTTGAAGATTAATAATAATAATAATGATTATTAAAATTAATAATAATTTTATTATACACACAGTACCATGCTTAGCACATAGTAGGAACTCAGATATCAACCAATTCATTATTAGCTTTCGAATCGTGGCAATTTCAAAAGCATCTTGGAAAGAGAAGAAGGAGGTAGGATCTACTCTGCTCTTGAAACCCACCACTTGGCTTAGCTTTCCTAACTCAACACAACAGATTCTGTCCAAGCTTAAAGATGATTAAACCCCAATGGACATATGCATTTCTTAAGGGACTGAATTTGTTAAATGTATTATTCACATGTACTGGGAATATTTAGGAAAACAAGACTAGAAAGTAACATTTCACATTTTCTAAGGTCAGGAAATTCTTTCTCCACAGTTTAGTATCTTAAGAATTTAAGACCAACTATAGATTCTGTACCACACTGAAGGCGCTCAACATGTTGATCATTGACATGTTGATTATTGTAATTACTATTCCGCAAATGTTAATATGGCATCTAAAAATCCCTTATATCTTTCCCCTTTTACTCTATAATACCTCCCCATCTATACAAACTTCAAGTCAACTGAGGATAGGGTCATATGTGCCCAAGAGAGACCTGGTTCATTGCTGAGTCTCAATAAAAGATGTAGTGACTTATTTGTTTCTTAGGCTAATTTTTTAAAGTTAATACAAACAATTTCTCTTTGGATTGAAATTTCAATTTGTTCCAAATTGTAGTCAAGTCTAGATCGTGGATCTTAATAAGGCCTAAAGAAATATGTGGCATTTAATTCATGTTTGAATTTGAAGTAGAGTTATCAATAAGCCAGAGGAAACTTCACAGGACTGATAGAATTTGGGATGGGAGAGGTACCAGTGTAATTAGAGGCATTACTAAAAAATTGTTTAGAAGAGGTTCTTAATATGACCTCTGAAACCCAAGGAACTAGAACACAGACCATTACAAACTTAAAAAAAAAAAAGTACCCATTCCCTTCTTAACTTTGGTATTATTGTACTTCAAGACTATCACTGACCGTACCTGGTCATCGTCCCAATTATAGATGTAGTAGGTCAGTACATAATTATAAATAACCTAGAGGTTATGGAGCACAAAATAAATATATACATTAGTGATTATTCAATCATCTCTTCCTTTTCTAAACTTGCATAGCAATTTCTCATTTTCTGACATCAACTTTTTAAAAAAAGAATTGTGTATACTGCTTCTTTTATTATTATAATTAGAATAGTCTCAAATATTCACTGTGCCTCTTACCCCAAAAAGGGTAAAACACAGAGAGTAGCCCAATGCCAGGACACTTGGCTTCCAATATGTTTTTTTTTTTAATAAATTGTTTTTAATTTATAAGCAGGACAGCATTCTCACACACTTTATTATTTTTATATAATGACATAAATGGCATAACATATACTTTCTGGTTCACTTTCAGCTCCTCTTTTCCTGAAGCTAGTCTCTTATCTCCCTAGACTAGGTATTCCTGGTCCAGGAAGGGTCTGACTTGGGATCAAACACAGGCATTCTCAAGCTTTGCGATATGAAATACTAATGAGGAAGTCGGGCGCTTGGCCTTAAGGGTTTCTTATCTCCCTGCATTAACCCACCACTGAGAAGGGGGAACCAGCGAAGGACGATTGACCCGGCCGTTGGACCCTGTCCGCTTTTGCTCTGGCCACTTTGATCTCGCCTGTCTGCCTAATCAAGTTCATCTACTGCTGCGACTGCTCAGATTCAAAGAACAACATTAAATAGTTTGATTATCGGATGGTCATTTCCCTCCTTTCTCCGCTGTGATCTAATTTCCAAACACAAGTCTCACGCCTCCCTTTCTAAACTTCCCATCAAAAGAGAATTAGTTCTTCTTCCTTCTACCCCTCGTTTGATGTGCAAATTTCCTTCCCTTTGCACATTTTTCTCGTGGTGGCGCGGCGGGAAGGGGGTGGTGAAGGAAGGAAGAGGGGAGGAAATCAACGAACTTAAAGCCAAGGACCTCAGCCCCAATCTGCAAACCCGTGACTCTAAAGGGTTAATTAGCAATTGCACTGTGCACCTGGCCCTTCCCAATGAAAGATTTTGATATAGACTTTGAATTACTGATCGTGTTGTATTTAATACTGAATATTATTTATGTGTACAATAAAAATATCAGTACAGGCATAAGAGAGAGGAGAAAAGAGCTTTTGCAGATAGCATCATGATTCCATTCTGAAAAGTATTTCAGATTACGATAACTCCTATTGCGTGGCAAGGACACCCGAGTTGCCAAAGTTCCTCCTCCCTCTGGCATTTATTAAAGTCGTCTGCTCTAATGCTCACTGATTACAATCACCCCGAAGGTGAGCTGGACGAGGGGAACGACTGCACTAAGGAAGGGCGGGGTGAAGAGTGTCAAAGGCCCCCCTTCAAGTACACAAACACACCCCGTCCCAGCCCCTCCCAGAGCTTTGAAATCCCATCCCGGCTTTGTTGTCTCCCCCGGAGGGGCTGGAATGCTCAGAGCCCGCAGTATAAAGGCAGCCGCGGTGGCAGTGGCGGCACAGTGCTCCATGCCTCCCGCAGTTGGGACGGTGTTACTGCTGGAGGCTCCCGGAATCCCGACTCTGCAGCCGCGCCTGCCCGGCTTCGTGGGGATCAGGGTTGCAAAGTGATATTCCTCCTTTCTCTATCTCTCGAGTTCTTCCGAAATGAGGGCTCTGGGAGCAGTGGGAGCTGCCCGGGTCCTGGTCGCCCTGGTAGCGGCAGCTCTCTACGGCCACTCTCTGCTGGGAGTGAGTGCCACCTTGAACTCGGTTCTCAACTCCAACGCCATCAAAAACCTGCCCCCACCACTGGGCGGCGCTGCCGGGCACGCAGGCTCCGCAGTCAGCGCGGCTCCGGGAACTCTCTATGTTGGAGGGAACAAGTACCAGACCGTTGACAACTACCAGGTGAGAGGGGTCTCAGGGATCTAGGAACGCTGTAACCCTGAAGAGGTATCATCTATGGAGAAGGGTGTAAAACGAACATGCCGAGTGTGTGCGGTTCAGGGTGCGTTTGGAAACTGCATTTGGGAGGAGTGGGCAGCAGTAGCTTTCGGACAGATGGGTGGAAAAGAACTGTAATGAGCGTCCAGGTCCAGGAATTAGGGTACCTGGATGCCTAGGTGCCTCATCCTTTCCGGGCTCCCTTCCAGCAGCCGTACCCGTGCGCGGAGGACGAGGAGTGCAGCACGGATGAGTACTGCGCGAGTCCTACCCGCGGAACGGGCGCCGGCGCGCAGATCTGCCTCACCTGCAGGAAGCGCCGAAAACGCTGCATGCGTCATGCTATGTGCTGCCCTGGAAATTACTGCAAAAACGGTGAGTTCCTTAGGTCCCTACCTGACTCGAACTGTCCCGCCTTTGCTCACCTGCAGATGGGAGAAAACGTTTTCTGCTCTGCAAATGAGGCGGCGCCACCCGCAAATGGGTATTCAGTGTGCAAGTTTCTCCTCAAATATCATTGCTAGTGTTTATTTCAGAGGAGAGAAAAGTACAGGTCTTGGAGCTCCTTATCTTCCTCTGTGTTCCTCAATCATTTAACACGATGGCTTATCTCGGAGTGTACCCCTCCATAAAATATGTTTTTAAATTGGGACAGCCTTTATGTCAATTGAGAAAGAAGATGAGGAGATGAGATTATACAGAGTCCAAGAAAAGCACTGTTAAAGTTTAGTTGCTCTGTTCATTTTTCTTACAGTGCCCATCTCATCTCTGCCAGTCAGGAGAGTTCTGGCCTCTCCATACCACCCCCTGCCTCCATCTCCTGCTACCTTAAAATAAGTACTCCTCTCCCCAACCACAGATCCACTAAAATTCGATGTCTCAAATAGGTAGACCCAGAGAGCCAAAGAAGATTCCAGAAATAAACTTAAGGCTGGTGATCCTTCTTAGGACACGGTAATACTCCGGGATGAACTAACTAGATCTCTGTAATATAGAAATTACACAGGAAAGTAACTGATGGGTGAGATTGCAATCTTCCAGGCAGCTAGTATTATATTTGCTTAACTTAGTCTAGCAGTATCCATATAGCACCAAGAGCAGAGAAGTTATTTTTAAAAACAATTTTTAAGTGACCAATTTTCTGTTTCTTACCCCAAGGGTGATATAAAAGTGGGCAGAAGTCTCACTATCACTACCTCAGTTGGTAAGAAAGGATTTTAAATGACTATATTGGGGATGTTGTATATGCCTGACACTGTACCATTGATGCTTCTGTCCATCTGGGGATTTGCCTTAACACTAGGGAAGAAGCTTGGCTTATGGTTAAAATCATGTCACTGCAATGAGGTCTCTCAAGTTGGTGTCAGCATGACAGATTGCCACTATTGCAGCTGTAAGTAGAAGAACATTACAGCTTGAGAGTTAATCACTGTCTCCTGCTTTCTTAGGAATATGTATGCCTTCTGATCATAATAATTTCCATCGAGGGGAAATAGAGGAAACCATCATTGAAAGCTTTGGTAATGATCACAGCACCCTGGATGGGTACTCCGGAAGAACTACACTATCTTCAAAAACATATCATAACCAAGGTAGGTTAAGGGACCTTAAGACTCATTCTTCTTTGTTAACACCTCAGATGTGTCTTCTGGATCTTAATGAAATAATGCCTATTTAGCAGTGACAACATACTTTTCTTATTGTCTCTTCTTTCCTAGGACAAGAAGGTTCTGTCTGTCTCCGATCATCAGATTGTGCCTCAGGGTTGTGTTGTGCTAGACATTTCTGGTCCAAAATCTGTAAACCTGTCCTCAAAGAAGGTCAAGTGTGCACCAAGCACAGGAGAAAAGGCTCCCACGGGCTGGAGATATTCCAGCGTTGTTACTGTGAAGAAGGTCTGTCTTGCCAGATGCAGAAAGATCATCATCAAGCCAGTAATTCTTCTAGACTTCACACCTGTCAGAGACACTAAGCCAGCTGTCCAAATACAGTGGACTCCTTTATATAATATATGCTATGAAAACCTTTTGTGACTCACCAGATCAACCCTTAAGGATGTACAAATTCTGTGATTACAATTAAGCATTCCTATAATACCTTCTGAAAAATCTGGAGTGTAAGAGCTTTGTTTCTTTATGGAACTCTTCTGTCACTGATTGCAGTAAATTACTGTGTTGTAAATTCTCAGTGTGGCACTTACCTGTAAATTCAGCTTTTAATTATTTTTTCTAAAGGTGCTGCATTGTCTATCGTTCCTCTTGTGACATAAATTTTTGTGCACATTGATTGTTATCTTGACTTTGATATATATTCTATATTGAATTGTAATAAATAATATCAGCTCTACTTCATAAAAGCATAACCCTTTCCCTTTTTAATTCTAGAATCTAGAATGCAAAAAGCTTTTGGAATGACAGATGTTAGGTATCTAAAATTTATCATGAAAATACTAGCTTATTTTCTGAAATGTACTAACTCAGTGCTTAGATTAAATTTATCTCTAGGCTGTGGAAGTCCTTGAAATAAAATTTTACATTTAATACCATGAAATGTTACAAGTATAGATAAATTTTGGCATTGCGACCTTAGGGTTGTGTGTGTGTTCTACAAGAAGAGCTATGTGAAATGTTTAAAGATAATTAGAGAAAGATATTGTCTAAATATAAGACAATATTGATCAATTCTAGAGTAATTTTAAAGGAATAGGTGGTCTTCATTAACGAACTCAAATGATCATGGTGTATGAGATTAAATCTTACTAGTTTCAAAAATAGTTTCTAATAAATTAATAACTTATTAATAAATTAATAACTGTTGGGCAACAAAGGAAATTTTCCACAAAAGTCATATCAGAAAAAGGATGTAGATGTGTGGACATACAGTTAACAAACACGTGCAGATTTTGTACCAAGTTATTTTAAAGTATCTTAAATACAACATCATGCCAGGAAGACTTGTTCTAATTATTTTGACTTTAAAATAATTATGAAGTAAAAACCACAAATCTTCCTTCATGCCCTTCTTTTCATCTCTTTCTAGGTGAGTTGAATATTTCAATTTTGGCTTCCCCTGAATTCTATTGATGAGAATAAGGATAAGAGTATATTGTTCAAAGGAAAACCCACAGAAACGAAATCAAACTGGCTTTACATTTTTTATCTGCCAGCTTTGATACTGGCAACTAATAAGAAGGAAAAAACAGCTGTCTCCATTTACACTTATTCTGTAATATTCTAAAAGTCTACATGAAAACCACAAAATGTCAGATTTAAAGCACTCCAAAGGATAGTCAGTCACTGATTAATTGTTCAACAAGTTTCCTTAAATAATGCAGATGTCCTAGAATGTTTGTTTCAGTATTCCTGGAAGTGGTTCAATTTCAAGGGAATCAGCCAAAGGGCCACAAGGGTTGGTTGGCTCTTCATTGAGAAGGGAACTGGCAGTATGTTTGTTGTTACATTCTTTTCAGCTTCTTGACCCTGGAGAAACTTTTTATGTGTGCCAGAAGGCCAATTCTAAGGCCTGCCATCTCTAGTAAAACACAACAGAGGAGAAGAAACAGAAAACTTTCTTTGAAAAGTAGAAAGACGGTCCTCTATTTAAGAGGTCAGAGAAGTGAACATTTAAAAGGGTTGGTTATGGGGTCCCTTTCTACAGGAACTAACTGTAGCCAGAGATGCTCCATCTCTGCACATCTTAATACATCAATCCTAATTCTAGCCATTTATATTTCCCATCCTATGATGAAATGAGAAACCAGCTAAGAAGGGACACCTCTTCTTGTCCAACTGAGCTGTTAAGAAGAGATAAAAAGAAATTCTACACAGTTATAATGATGAAAAAGAATATTAAGGAAACTAGATACTTTATTAACTGGTTATGGAGGCTGGAAGATAGAAGTCAGATACAATACAAATTTAAAAGAGGATCGTTTAAGGAATTGCCAACATTTTAGATAGTGGCTGCTTATGATTTTACTTTTAAACAATTTATTTGAATGGAAAATATATGCACTTAGGAATGCATTCACAAGGCATTTGATCGAATGGTAGCATACTCTACACACTGCCCTGCTGCTTGCTGTTTTCATTTTACGTGTCTTGCAGATCACTCGGTATAACAGAGCAGTGACTCCTTCTTTTTAATGACTGCCTCTAGAGGGGAGTATGTTGGAATGGCTATGCCATAATTTATTTAAGGAGTCATTATTGAGAAACATTTAAATTGTTTCCAGTGTTTTTGCTATAACAAATATTGTGCCATGAGTATAGCATTTTCTGTGTGTCCTTTTGCTGTCAAAGTTGTAGGGTGAGATAACGACTGATTTCTGAAGCAAAATCAAAAAATGTACTTTCTGTCAACACCCATAAGAGGTTGCATGGGCAAAATGTCAAGATGCCTGCATATCACTGTTCTACTAATGACTAAACTCTTGCTAAATTATGTCAAAGAAGACAGAGGAAAATACAGGCTTATTCTAACAATTTCACAGGAAACAGTAATCTCTGACATTCAGTTAAAGGTAGACTTTTTCTAATTCCTTTGATTTTAAAATAATTATTAAATAAAATGACAAGTCATTTTCCATCCCTTTTTCTTGTTTTGCTAAAAGAGTTAAATAGTTCAACTTTTGTCTAACCTGAAACCAATTAATAAGAGTGAGGACAGAGAAATATTGCTTAAAAGAAAATATAGATATGCAGCCTAAGTATGCTTATTCATATTTCAGCATATCAAATACACACTCATGGATTTTTCCTATGGTAAATCACATTGCACCAATTCAATCACTGAATTAGTAACAGTTATACTGTTATAAATTGTGTCAATTTTAGTATTTCTAACTGCATAGTTGGATTAGCTCTCATAGCCACTTATGAAAATTTAGGGTAGATAATTAAATTTTCTTTCATTTTTTAAACTGGATATGTTATCTAACTTTATCATGCTACCAACTTTCTTTTATACTCAAAGAAAAATGGACAATGCTACCATTACATTTATAAAATATGTTCCATTTAGTGGAGGGTTATAATCTGTATACCTTCTAATATACTTTTCTGAGTACAGTACCAAAATACGATACATTATTTATCTCCACACACACACACAAAACAGGAAATGAATAATCTACATAATTTAGGCACCTGATGGTTATCCAAGGTGTGTACATATGTAGGCCTTTACATGTTTGTCCTAATGGCAACTGCTTAGAAATAATCATATCAATAATTGAAGACTAAAATCTAGGTAATGCTAAAGAATCTTAATTTAATAAACAATGAGTCTGTCATGCTCAGTAAGCACTACGCTGGCATTTAAAATGATGTACACAGTAAAACTACTATTTGGCAAATGATGTACACAAAAAACTACTATTTGGCAAGATGATAAACAACTATGAGTGCTAGGGGTTGGTTTAGTCTAGTAGGTAGAGACACAGTCTCTGGAATCAGAGAGATCTGGGGTGGAATCAAGCCTCTCTCAATTTCTAATTTCATGATGTTGGGTAAAAGATATACCTCACTGATAATATAAAGAGAACCAAATTTAGAGTGTAGTTGTGAGAATAAACATGAATTATAATAATATTTAGCATTATGTCTAGCTCATAGTAGGCACTCAATTTTAGGTCTTTAATATTGGACAATAAAATATTTTAATAAGATATTGTATTATATATATTAACACCTGGCAGATTAATCAGCTCAAAAAGCTTAAGGGAAGCTTTGGTAGTTAAACCATTTTCTTCTTGGCATCTATCTGGACAAGATGGCAAAGCAGGTAAACACTGTGCTTGCCTCTTCTCACAACCACATCAAAATTACAACCAAACTACATAATTGAGAATCACCTGAAGTCTAGCTGAACAGAAGTCCATATCAAGCATATACAGAAGAAGCCATATCAAAACTGGTAGGAGCAGGTGAGCCAGTAAATAGGCTGGTCCCACACCCACATGTGGCAGCTAAAATCAAGAGAGATATCTTAGCTGCAGAGCTCCCCTATGAAGAGCGAGAGGTCCCAGCCACACATGAAGCTGCCCAGCCCAGGGTTCCAGTGCTAGCAAGAGATGTCCTCACAACTGGCTATGAAAACCAGCAAAAATTGTGACTGAGTGAGACTAGGGCTGCTGGAGTCCTATACATTCCTCTTAAAGGACCCACACACTGACTTACTTGCTAAAGGACTTACTTGCTCTGACCTCCAGTGATGGAGCAGGAACTCCAAAGGGGCCAGGGACATATGGGGAGGAACTGAATTGCCTGGCTTCAGGGCAAAGTCTGGAGGGGCAGCTTTCTTCCAGACAGAAGTGCTGGCAGAGCCATTGCTCCTTTGTTGAGTCCACCGCTTACACAGTGTGCAGACCAAGTAGATACAATGCAGACCAAGCAGACACAATGTCTGAGTATCCGTCAACCTAGATAACACTGTTTGCTCTGCCCAAGTGATTCCCTGAGATTCTACCCAACTCAACTTTAAGGACCACCCAAATCTCTTCCTGTTTTTTTGTTTTGTTTTGTTTTAATACAAATGGCCTGTCTTGGCTCATGCTATAGACTTTCCTAAGATCTCTCAAAGGTTTACGAACTCCAAACAAGCAGTGTCTGGCCCTGTACCTCTTGCTAAGAAGCCCCAAGCCCAGCACCAGTGGCAGCCAGCCTTGATTTGTAGCTCAGCCTCTCCCAGGTACCTCCAAGCCCAGCACAAGTGGCAATCATCTGCAGATCCCTCTGTAGGTAATCCAGAGTAGACTCAGGCAGGGCAGCAGTTAACATTGACCTGCAACAGAGCCCCTCTCAAAAAGCACCAGAACCAACACACCCAGTGGCCAGCTTTAACCACACCAGAGTACTACCCAATCATCTCAACAACAAGGGCAGACCTGGCAGGTTCCAGAGCAAATCCTGCTCTGTAGAGGCAGCCCCTCTGCTGTAATCATAGTCAGTCCTCACAACCAATCAGCATGAAGGTAAATTTCTGCCATTGATGTGCAAACAGCAACCAAGGCCCAACGACAACAGGAGGGCACACACAACCCACACAAAAGACTCACCTCGAATACTTGGCTCAAGGGATCAGGGAAACTGCACCACTGGGCCCCACAGAACACCTACTACATAAGGTCACTCTACTAAGACTAGGAAACATAGCGGCCCTACCTGATACAAAAAAACAAACACAGGGAAACAGCCAAAATGGGGAGACATAGAAACATGTCCCCCTTGGAAAAAAAGCTCCAGAAAAAATAAAAACTAAGCAAAATGGAGACAAGCAAGCAACTAGAAGCAGAGTTCAAAACACTGGTTATAAGGATGCTCAAAGATCTCAATGAAAATTTCAACTGAGGTATGAAATATAAAAGTGAAGATAGAAAACATAAAAAAGAACCAGTCAGAAATGAAGAATACAATAACTAAAATAAAGAATACATTAGAGGGAATCAATAGTAGATTAGATGAAGCAGAGGATTAAATAAGCAATTTAGAAGATGAAGTAGCAGAAAACAGCCAATCAGAATAGCAACAAGAGAAAAGAATAAAAAATGAATAAAAAGAATAGTTTAAGGGGCCTCAGTGACAACATCAAGCATACCAACATTTGCATCAGAAGGAGAGCAAGGAATTGAAAATCTATTTGAAGAAATAATGATGGAAAAATTTTCTAACTTGGTGAAGGAAATAGACATACAAGCTCAGAAAACACAAACAGTCCCAAACAAGATGAACCCAAATAAGGCCATACCACAACCCATCATAATTAAAATGCTAAATGTTAAAGACAAAGGATTTTAAGAGCAGCAAGAGAAAAGCAGTTAGTTACCTTTCAGGAAGCTCCCATAAAACTGTCAGCTGATTTTGCAACAAAAACTTTTCAGGACAGAAAGGATTAGCACATAATATTCAAAGAAATAAAAAGCAAGAACCTACCAACAAGATTACTCTGCCCAGTAAAATTATCATGTAGAATTAAAGGACAGATAAAGAACTTCCCAGATTAGAAAAAGTTAAAGGAGTCCATCACAACCAAACTAGTATTACAATAAAAGTTAAAGAAACTCTAAGCAGAAAAAAAGATTAAAAATACGAATAGAATGGCAATAACTACATATCTATTGACGATTACTTTAAACCTAAATGGATGAAATACTACAATAAAAAGACATAGGGCGATTGAATAGATAAGAAAACAAGACCATTGAAAGACACACTCAGACTGAAAGTAAATGGATGGAAAAAGATATTTTATAAAAATTAAAATTAAAAAAGTTGAGTTAGTAATACTTATACTAGACAAAATAGATTATAAAACAAAGGCTATAACAAGAAACAAAGAAGGACCTAGTGATCCCACTTCTTACTTTTTAGTGGAAAAAACCCAAAACACTCCTTCAAAGGGACATGTGCATTTACATGTTCATTGCTGCATTATTTACAATAGCCAAGATATGGAAGTGACCTGGGTGTCCATCACTGGGTGAATGGATAAAGAAGAGGTGGCACATATATATAATAGAATATTACTCAATCATAAAAAAGAATGAAATCTTGCCATCTTTAACAACATGGATGTACCTAGAGGGTATTGTGCTGAGTGGAGTAAGTCAGACAGAGAAAGACAAATGCCATGTGACTACATTTACATGTGTAATCTAAAGAACAAAATAAACAAATAAAACAGAAATAAACTCATAGATTAAGAGAACATTTTGATGGTTGCCAGATAGGAGGGAGTTTGAAGGGATAGGTGAAAAAGGGAAAGAGATTAAGAAGTACAAATTGGGAGTTACAAAATAGTATGGGGATGTAAAGTATAGCATAAGGAATATAGGCATTGTTGTAAAAACTATGTATGGTGTCAGATGGGTATTAGATTTATTGGGGTGAGCCACTCGCAAGTTATACAAAAGTCTAATTACTATGTTGTACACCTGAGACTAATATAATATTGTATGTCAACTGTAAATGAAAAATAAATTATTAAAAAAACATTTTCTTCTTACGTTTCTTTTATTTCAATGACGAGAAACCATTTAAACTAGAGGAAGTCACAAGGATACATGGATTGAGGTGCTACCTCTCATGAAAATCAGTATGGAAACCATTCCGCAGACTAGTTTCATTTGCTTGCTAATGATTTCTCCTCTATTGTAATTTGCATATGTCTGCAGTCACATAAATTCTATACCCGATATCAATGACCTTCGGGCTCAGTCATATTCAGCAAACTGCTTAACATCCCAGACTATTTCAAATTTCTGGGCAAGGGTTCTGATTGGCTCAGCTTTGACCAGAATTTCACCCCTAGTCCTATTGGCTAGATTGGTTACCCAGATGCAAAAATATAAACACAGCTGGCTACATCCTATCCATCTTTAATAGAAATTCGGTAGTTCTACAAGAAGAGATGTGTAGAAACGGTAACTACATATTATGTTTACCATATATTAGTTTTGAAGGCTGAGAAGGAGTTGACAGGTAGAAAAAAAAAGAAAAGGGCTTTGAAGGCAGAGGAAGTAATTGGGCCACTAGAGCAGGACATGTCCTTTAGTTTAGACATCTTTGTAGGTGACAAAAATCTCATGTTCTTTTTCCTAACAATATAGTTAACCTTATCAGACAGCTTAGCTTCTAATCATACAGACAAAGGGACTGAATTCTAGAGCTTTCTTTAAACAAAAAGTTGGAAACAAGAAAGAAGATGGAAATTCTTTATTCAGGTAACTGCACATTTCACGTTTCTTGGTTAACTTCTTGATCAAGAAGCACCAAGTGCTATTATATCCTGACGTTTATGTGGCATATTTCAGAAAATGTTTAAAGCAAACAAAGCCAGAACTTCCACTTCACTAAGGCTGGGTCCCTTTTTGGCAACATTTAGAAACTGACCAATGTTTTTCTTTAATTCAACAGCTTTCTCCTTGCTGCTCACATCATCCCTCTTCCTTAAATGAATCTTATTTCTATTTTCTTAGTTTTCATCAATGCCTTCTCATTTCTTTCCCTTACTCTTTCCATAAGGCTCTCAAAATTTTAATTATTATTTTTAAATTTTGGTTACCTAAACTTTTGCAGTTGCATTCTCCCATACCTATGCATTTAGACCTTGTGGTTGAAACTGTTAGCTATTCCCCAAACCACTTCCTCTTTCCTCCTGAACACATTTCCCAGCCTCCCTGGCTGTCAGGTATGGTCACACCACTGAGCTTGGCTCAGGGGATGTGTTCCTGGAGACACTGTACTAACTTCTCCCCCATTTGTGGATCTCCAGTGAGATAATGACACCCCTGTGATTAAGTGGCAGAGTTTCATCAGCCTGGGTTTCTAAATAGAATGAACAGATCTTTGCTGTTCCCGCCCTCCACTTACATGAGCTAGAAATAAACTTTAATTGTGATAAACCATTGAGATTTAGGACTTTTTAATTTGCTTTGATATGCATCTCAAGTTTTACAATCCTCCCTCCTTCCCTTTTTTCCCTTCCTAAATTCTGCCCTCCTGTTGTGCCCATGTCAGAAACCTACCACTGCTCTGATGAACAATAACAGCATGAAACGGCATGGTGCAAATGAATTCACATGGTTAGTTAGCATTTAAATGAAAATATGAAAGCGCATACCATTTTGCTTGACACACAATGAGAATTCAAGGTCTATTTTTACTTACCTTTTCATAATTGGGGAATTTGCAAATAAAACCTCCTCCAAACTAAGCAATACAAGTGGGAGGAAATGATTATGATGATAACTTTTCAAGAGCACCTTTCAGGTACTAGAAGCTATGTTAGGTGTTCCCCATAGATTTAGTCATTCCATTCTCACAATAACTCTTTGATGTAAGTATGCTTATTCCTCCTATTTTATGGATGAGGAAACTGAGGCAAAGAAAGTGTAAGGTGTTTTATTTACCTGAGGTCATGTAGCTACTAAGTGACAGAGCCAGAATTTGAAAACAGATATTCTGCTCCAAAACCCAGGCTCTTAACCACTACTAATTGGGTTGGGTATTGTTATTTAATAGCTATATTAAAATATGCTAAAGATTTACCTAGTGACTTGGAAAAATGCAGCATCTCAAGTTTCTTAACTGACAAACTTTTTATACAATTTTATTTAAAAATATATTTGAAATGTAATGCCCTGTGGTCTTTCCTGTATGTTTAAATTAAAAAAAAAAGTAAAAGATTAATAAAACTGTGAAAGTTAAAAATAGTATAATCTCGTTCTTGCCCGAAGAGTTTCAAGTAATTAATCCATGAAATCAGTTAGATTTTTACGCCATTTCTCTCAGCTAAGAGGATGCTTTCTGCACAGTGGTATATTATAAACTACATTATGATAAAACACTTGCATTTAAGGCTATTACTGAGACACCTATACACAAAGTGTACTATGTTTTACAAATGTTGTTTTTGCATTTTGATTATAGTTGCCTTTAAGTTCATCCTTCAAATTATACCTTGTGTGGTGACAAATACATTTATGGTTACCATTTGCTATTTATTAACAAATGAAGACCAAGTGGTTTTAACTTCCAGAAGAAAAATGTCTGGTATACTTATATCATGGATTCATCCTAAAGAGCTAAGAATACCTGAGACACACACAAGAAAGGTACTTAAATTTAGTATTTAAGTGATTGTTTTTCTTAGAGCACAAAATTAATGAACTCACAGCACTGAGGAAGAACTTGGAGTACGAGTTTATTTTTACATAGTTTTAGGTCTTAGGATAGTGCTTGGCACAAAGTAAGGGCTTAACAAGAGGTCGTTGTGCTACAACTGTGCATTGATTCCAATGCGGATGAGCTTTCAGTGTGTCCTTGTATGAAAACTATTTTAGTCCACTTGTTAATTCAGGATGCTATAATTATACCACAAAGGTGATGTGTCTTATGCCATCAGGAAGGGATTTCCCATGCCAGTTTAGGTTCAAGAAGTAAGGTATTAAATTTCAGTTCTATATATGCTCCCAATTATATTCTAAAGGGATAATCATTTTATCACTTTCCTAGATATGTAATTCCTAAATTCCGCTCACCATCTGAAATACCTGACAAACTTAAAAATACACACACGTAGGCGCTTTCCAAGATCTACTAGATCAAAATCTCTTGGAATCGGGCCTATGTATCTGTGTTTTTAAAAAACCCTTTCACTGATATTGTACATCTGATTTTGGAACCTACTGCTACACGTCCTTTGATCAAAATGCTTCATTCCCAACAAAATAGCCATATAGGCTTTATAGGGGGTATGTGGAAAGAAAGAAACTGCTGGCCGAGCATTCTTACACCAGTACTTGAGCTTGGGTAAATACTATGCCATTTCATGTGATTCTTTCAACACCGTTAGCTGATAAATGTTCACTCTATTGACAAGGCAATGAGACAAGGAATGCTGAAAGTTGTTAACCCGTGTTAATGTCACACAGCTAGGAATTGGCATCATGACTGAGATCTGAATGCTAATGGTCCCAAAACCTAGTAGGTGTTAGAGTTTACTTTATAAATTTGCAGATATTCCTTAGAGTAAACTCTGACTGAATTTCCAACTTGGATGGGAGAAACTGAAAGACCCCCATTTCCTCCTCATAACACAAAGTCTCAGCTTTCATCTTTTAAAGTGAAGTCTTTTCTGACCCACCTTTATTCCAGCCCAAGTCAGATGTTTCATGGTTTTATATCCTCTGATAAGTTCTTTTTTATAGCTCTTATGCCAAAGGTAATAAACTATTTTCATGTTTACTTATTAAATAAATATCTTTCCCAATAAGCTGTACTCTTCACGAGTACAAGGGTCTTGTTCACCTTCTATCTACAGCATTCAGTTCTAGTCTTGCCCTATAGTATTTGCTCATTACGGACTTGAAACTCCTGTGTGTTCTGTTTCCCCTTAGTGGTTATGCTTCCATATTATTCATAAGACACATAAATATATCAAAAGACTCAGTAACTACATCATATATTTTCTATAACAGGACTATTTAAGTGCATTAAATAAAGATATTTTTATTAATTACTTAATTACAAAAAATTAGGTAATTAATAAAATTAACTCAAATAAAAAATAACTCATAGCTAAATACAATTTAGACAAAAAGTACTTCCTGATTTACATTGTTACTGTTTCTGGATTTATATAATTGTATTACATAAATATACTCTTAAATCAAAAACAGGAATTAATCACAAAGCATGAGAATACACATTAAGATATTTTCTTCTGTTGTAAAAATTATCTCATGCGTTTTGCTATTTGTCTTGCATAATAATTAGATGGCTTTGAGAAGACCTTGATTGGCGGCTTGACTTTCCTGGCTTTCATAAAAAGAAATTTCATTTTCAGTTATAATTTATTCACTGAGATAAAGTAATCATAGAGACTCATCTAGCCTCATTTGTTTCCATAGATTCACCGTAAAATGAATATTTTCATTTTTAGGGAATCTCCCTTTCCTAAAGGAGGATGGAATAATATTTTTAAAATGTGGCTAGAAACCCAAGTGATAGCCCTAAATAAAACAAATTTCGTGGATGCCATTAATCAGTGGTTCCCAAATTTTGTCCCATGGGATCACCTGGGGAACTATAAATACCTATGACCCAACCCCAGAGATTGTAATTGATTTGTCCGGGGTGTGGCATTGGCTTTGGAATTTTGACAGGTGATTCTTATAGAGACAAATTTGGGAACCACTACCTATGTGTCAAGATCTGAAATGGGAACCAGTTCTATAGAAGTTCTGATAACAAGTTTACCAGTAAATGGGAAAGTTGAAAAGGAGTAAGAATAAATGGATTTTTTTTTCTCCATTTATTCCCTAAGCCCCAAACATAGCTGAATTGAACAGGATGAATTATACTATCCTCTGTATTAGTTGAAAGGTGGGGTTTAAAATGACTTAATATGAAATGATTTATTAGGACACCCGTTATAGAAATATCTAGTAAAGAAGTAGCAGTTAAATAATCTTTAACAGAGAAATTTATGGTCTGAGGGAATACAGACATTGACAGTTATAAGATTGCTATGTGCTAACTTCATAAAATGTTCTTCCCAGAGCATAGAATACAATTCAAAGTAGTTTTCAAATTAGTAGTTTTCAAATCATAGAGACTAAAAAGACAACAGAAAAAAAATAATAAATGTAACTAAGCTGCTTTTTTTTTTTTTTTTAAGGTAAAATTGACAAACTTTTAGCAGGACTCACTAAGAAAAAAAGAGGCCTCAAAATCAGAAATTAAAGAGGACACATTACAATGATACCAAAGAAATGCAAAAGATATTAAGAGACTGCCATGTGATAAGATATTCCACATTACTAATAAGGGAAACAAATCAAAACCACAATGAGATGCCACCTCACACCTGTTAGAATGGCTATTATCAGAAAGTCAAGAAGTCTAAGTGAAGATGGAGAGAAAAGGGAACACTTATGCACTTTTGGTGTGTATGCAAATCGGTACAGCCACAACAGAAAACAGTTTGGAAATGCCTAAAAAATTAAAAATAGAAATATCCTATGCCCAGCAATCTCACTTCTGGGAATTTATTGAAGAAAATAAAAACACTAACTCAAAAAGAATATGCAAACCCCATGCTCATTTCAGTTTTACTTACAATAGCTAAGATATGGAAGCAACCTAAGTGTCTATTAATGGATAAGTGAGTAAAGAAAATGGGCATGTGTGTGTGTGTGTGTGTGTGTGTGTGTGTAAAATGGAATATTATTGAGCCATCAAAAGAATGAAATCCTGTCATTTGTGACAGCATGGATGGATATTGAGGGTATCGTGCTACATGAAATACATCAGAGAAAGATAAGTACTATATGATTTCGTTAATAAATGGAATCTAAAAAAACGAAAACAAAATGAGGTCATGGATACAGAGGACAGAGTGGTGCCTGCCAGAGCAAGAGGCAGGTTAGGGAGACTGGTGAAGGTGTTTTAAAAGTTTAGACTTCCAGCTATAAAAGAAATGTCGTGGGAATTTAATATAGAGCATGTGTCTATAGTTAATTCTATACTGTGTATTTGAAAGTTGCTAAGAAAGTAGTTATTAAGAGTTCTCATGAGAAAAAAATTGTAACTATATCTGGTGATGGATGTTAACTAGACCCATTGTGGTGCTCATTTTGCAATATAAACAAAGATCAAATCATTGTGTGGTACACCTGACACTAATATGTCAATTATACCTCAATAAAAAAAAGAAAATGGGGAAAGAGCAGGTGGGGAGGAAAGGGAAGACTTAAGCTGAGGGTTCAGAATTTATAATTATAGTGGCTATTGATTGATTCTATTAAAATGTTTGTTTCTTGGGTGATGACAGGCTGCTTTTTGCAACTAGATTAATCCAAACTGCATTAACCGAGTAAGAGATCTGGGCACATAAAAAAGACTGAATGTTATCACTCAGTGTTTCTTAAACCAAACCAAAACAATTACAGTCTATGGTTGTCTTCTAATAGCAATCAAATTTAATTTATAAAAAAAATCTTTTTAAACAAGCTACAAAACCAGACCCCAGTCATTTTCAGCAGAATTTCAAAACAGGTAGTCCAAACCGACCTGAGTCTCAACTCAGGTGAGAAGCCCACCACCCCCACAAAGCCTCCTTAAACCACACGAGGTATTTCTGATGACCAATTTTTATACTGACTCGGAATAATTTATAATAAAATCTCTTCCTCTGACAAATTATCTTTGTTACAGGATACCAAGGCCTGGGGTGAGATGGAGAAAGTAAGTAACAAGTTAACGCTTTCATTCATAGTCAATCATATGCAAAGGTAGAAAGCTAGGGCTTAAGTCCGCTCAATGTCTGACGCCACCACTGAGTATTGCAAATAACAAGTTTAGAAAAAATGCTTACAGACTGAAGTAATTTCATAATAACTAAAATAAAGTGCCCTCCTCACTTTCCAAACCACCAGACCAAAGCCAAGCTGTCAGGTTAAAAGAACTGAGTTGACCCCTGAGATCACAGACAGAAAAATGAGATCCACCAATGTTTGAAGACTTACCAAAGGTCCTGCAGTGAGGTGCTGGTACATCTACACGTCCAGACGATCAGACGCTGGTTCTTGGGTCTCTGAGTCGGAGCACCAGAAAAAGAAGAGAAAGGAACTGGGACTTGGAAAGCTGGGGTGAAGAAGGGGAGAGAGAGGGACTTGAAAAAGCTAGGCTGGCTGGGCTTTACCTCACCCTTCTCACTTCTTGAATCATAGGTCTTTCCTTAGAATCCCACGTTCCCTCACCCACACATGTACTCCTTGCGTCTAATTAAATATTTCTTGATTACCCCCTTAAGCCGAATCAGGTGGTTGCTATTCAGTGTGGAAAGTGAGAACTTAAAGGATTATATAAACTATCCTTTTGGCCTCTGCTGAAGCAAAGGATGCTCTCACTGCTTCTGGGGAAGGTTAGGGGGGCCACTACCTCACCTGGGCTGCCTCTGTTCCCTAAATTTCAGCTCCTGGGTCACAAAAAATAAAATGATTTCTGGATCTAAACAGACATTTAAAAGCCGTTCAACTTCTGAAGAGCTTATTGTCTTAAAAATGGCCGAAGTTAGTGTTCTAATGGCACGTATTTAAATGGCTACTGTGGCCGTAGGCCTTTCAGGTTTCTCTCTCTTTTTTCTTAATAAATGTGCAGACACATAGTTCATCGCCATGAAAGCCTTGGACATAGCTGTCAGGTGACACAGACCCGTTGTAGAAGGTGCAGAGAGTAGTATGTAGAAAGTTGTTTAAGTACCAAAGAAAGAAAAACAGTAAACCACCTGCTTAAGCTGATCTCCAGTGTTTTCTAATACTTTGGACTCTAATATAAATGACTGAACCTTGATTCGTTTGAGGGGGAAAAAATACAAACTGGTGCCCTAATTTCTAATTATTTCATGACTAGTGAAAGGCACAGGTGTCAAAGTCTTAAGAATTGTGGTCCTTCATTTAGTGCACTAAATCTTGCTTTTTCCCTCTTTTAAACAAAACACCAACTGCCCCATTAATCCGAAGTAATGCCTGTGGCTCCTTTTACCCTGAACTATCACTGGATGTCCTGATTTGCTGTGGCTGCTACTGTTGTGGCTTTGAGAAACGTTACTGTTCTCTAGGACTCTAGTTCTCAGTCTTAGCTGCTTATTAAATCACCTGGACTGCTCTGAACACTACATGCATATCTCGACGATATTGTGGGTTTGGTTCTAGACCATCACAATAAAGTAAGAACTGCAACAGAGTTGTAATCTTTTTTCTGTTAGAGGGTCTTGCCTTACATTTGTAAAACAAATAAACACACAAACAAACAAAACAACACTTCTGGGGAGTGCAATAAGGTAAAGCACAATAAAACGAGGTATACCTATATTGATGCCCATGTCCCACCCACAGAGATTATGATGTAATTGAAATGGAGTGAAGCCTGGGCTTTGGGAGATTTTTTAGGTTCCCTAGGCAATTCCAATATGCTGCAAAGATGAAGAACTTTTCTAGGATGTGGAATCTGATATTGGTTTCCTCTTTCAGTGCTGACCTTCTCTGTCTTTGATCTAACATTTATGAATATTTGACTGGTTTTGCTTTTCAGTGAGAATGCATGGCAGGAGGAAATTGTCAACTTAGGCAGACTGTTGGGTATGTGATATCAACTTACTACATTTACTGTTAGTGTAGAGTGGGCCTGGGGTTTGCACCATGGAAATGCTACAGGATATGTATTTACCAGAGTGCAGAAGATGCCAGAGCACAATCTGACAACTGCTTATCCAGTTATAAAAACAAATTAAAAGAATAAAGTGTAAAGCATACCCAGACAACTATACTTGCTGTTGATTCTGAATCTACATAATATTAGAATGTGAAAACTACCAATGAACATGTAATGAGAATATAAGCTTGTCTCTATCCTGAGAATAAGCAATGATTTAAAGTCAAATCTTTAATTAAGAATAATGATGCAAGTTATAGTGCAACTTTATTAACCTAGGTTTTACTGATTCAGACTTTGTAATTCTGAAGTAGCCTAGACATATTTTATTGAATTTAAAGGGACTTTTTAATCTGTGGAATTTCTTAAAGCAAAAAGAATTCAGACTAAAATCATTGTTTTCAAATGATTTTAATGAAATAAAAATTCTAGGCCGAGCTAGTCTTTTAGAGTAGATAGTAAATAAATACCATTATAGCAATGGAAACCAAAATGAAAGAAAATTTAAGAGGCCGCCATACTATTCCAAAAAAGCATACTAATTTTTAGTTGTAAGTTGCCTTGTTATTTTAATATCTACAGCCAAACATTTTACCAATAATTCTTTTGGAAAAAAATTCTCTTTCTGATAATGATACATTTTTATATAGAGCTGATCTTCTATTGATTAAATTTTTATTGATACATTTTATTTTATTTATTAATATTTATATCTTAGTTTATAAGAGATACTACTCTTGAAAAGATCGAGAGTAAAACATTAAGAAAATGCCCCATAAACTAACCCTTCCCAGTTCCTAAGAATTAATGAAGCTTTGCTATAGTTTAAAACCTGCTTATTTTTGGACTTAGTTGCTTATTTTCTTCATATTCTTTTATTTTAATTCAAAAGTGATACATGAATTTTTTTTTTGTTGTAAGAAAGTCGAAAAAATATAGGTTGAAAGTCTTCCTTTATGATTTCTGTCCACTTCCCCCAATCCTTTCACTTGTCTAGTCATAGCTATTAAATGTTTTATACCTATCCTCCTTGTATAGGAGGGACAGTTCTATATCAATTGTCTTTGATTTCTTTTTAATCCACTAAATATGTCTTGGAGAGAATTCAAAATGAAATACATGAACACCTGCCACATTCTTCTAGAAAGGTTCTATACTATTCGACAGCACAGATATTCTTAAATTGGTAATCATTTCCCTCTTTGTTGATGACATGCTTCTCGTTTTTCATTCTTCCAAGCAATGCAATGCTAAATGTTCTTGTATATTTCTTGGCACATATATACAAGTTTTGCTTCAACAAATTTTTAACTTTAACAGTAGATAGCTATTGCCAATTCTCTTCCAATAGTCTCTGCCATCTTATATTTCTACTATTGATGTTTCCAGGGGGACTCAATTCTTCGCATTTTTTTCTAGTGGTAGATACTACCAAGCTTTAATTTTTAAGAAATAAATGGATAATATAGCTCACATATTGTTTTAATTCACTTTTAACTGTTCATTAATGGTTAACTCTATTTAGAGTATTTATTTCTCATTCATATTTTTTGTCTGTCTTCATTACCGAATTGAACTCTCTAAATCTCTTTTATGGCTGTTGGTCTCCACACCAGCATTCTGATTAATATCAATTTCCTTGGATGGATTTTCAAATTTCTACCAGGAGCCAATGCACAGTTTGCGAAAGCAACAAATTATCCGATGATGTTTGTCTTGATATTATGATCTTGTTAATAATGCGTGTTTCTTCAAGTGGGCCGCCTGCATCAGAATCACCCAGATGCCTACATAAAATGTAAACTACTTAATCTTTGGTTGAACTACAATATCTGGGTGGGAGGACATGAGATCTGCATGTTAAGTAAATCTCCCAGAAAATTCCTATGAGAAGTAAATTCATAAGAAGTTAATTAGACATGCTTTGGACTTTTATTAATTTTTATAAAAAGTGAAAAAGAGAATATAATATAGAGATAATATAGAGAATGTAGATTAAAGAAGATGTAAATTCTTAAAATTCCATGGGAAATAAATGACACATATTAAAAATAATAACATTTGAAAGATCTCTCCCAGTGGCAAACAAGTCGGACACTTAAAAAAGGACATTTAAAAATGTTACAATAGCTTGCTTCCTGTAAGAACTGAGCAAGTAATTGTTATTTTTTCCCCCAGAATTAATAGAAACATTCTAATCTTACAGATAATCTTTCTAAAAAAAATTAAATTAAGTTAAAGTTGTCTGTATAGTATGCTAATCGCTAGCAGAATTTCAATCTCTGAAAAAAGAGGTCCTGGGAATGGAGAAAGGCACACTGAGATCTGAATCAAGACCGTGACAGGATAACATGCTCTTGCTCAGACGAGAAAGGAAGGCTGGGGAGATCTGCTGAGCAGAATGTCACTGAAGAACAAGAGCAAGAGGAAAGGGAACGAGAGCAGGAGAGACAAAGAAAACATTACTTAAAAACAAAAAACAAAAACTGAGAATAGGGGAAAAGAAGTAGTAAAAAAAAGTGCATTAAAAATACATTGAACATTTTCTTTTATTAATGGCAAATGGTTAGTTTTCAAGAAAATAATTATGTAATTGTAAGCCCTTTATTGTGATTGATTTCTGTAACTTTTGACTAATATTTTGGTAACTTCTGACATTCATTTACATTTCTGTTTCATTTCTTGACTAACAGTTGTATACAAACGATTGTAATAATAATTATTATTGTTACAGATATTTTTACTTGATTAATTAACCTAGAAATTAAATTCAGAAAATTTAAAAATAGGAGAAAGCTTTTGAAATAAGAATGGCTTCTAATCAGTGATTTACTATCAATGGTATCATAATCTTATAATCATCTTCATTATTTAGCCCTTATTATTTCAATATCCAATGACCCATGTATAAGATGATAAATGCCCAGAATATATTAGATAGAATATATATGCTGATTGTATTGAAGTGTCAAGTCACCAAATATAAAAGGTTTCAAATGCTATGATCAGTATTTTTAAAAGTAACTGACACTGATATCGTAATAAATGACATGCTGATCCATCTCATTTTTAAGCCTTTCTTATCTCTCTGCTCCAATTGGAAGCAACAGGTCCTAGATATAAAATGCTAAAATCAGGTTATAAAATATTGCCATGGAAACTAAAAGAAAGAAGTTTATAAACTGTCCTGTTTATTTGAGAAAAATCACAATGAAACACATTTTTCAGCAAATGGAGTCTTGTGGGTCAGACCACACTTATGCAAATAAACTCCAGCAAGTTCACAGATTCTAATGTCATGAATTTCACAACTAAAAGAGTATCTCCAAAACATTTATTGATTCTGTTGTCGTATTTTAAATTTCAATGATGTAAGTATGTTTAGTGATAAGCTTGAACTTCCAATTATAGGCTCTAATCTCAATTGTTATTTGGCCTTCATTATTAAGTTTATAAAATAAATACTGCTAAGTTGCTTTCGAATGCTTCTAAGTTAAAAGCATTTTAATAGATGCTGCATATTCTTGGATTTAAAATCTAAACCAGAACTAGCTATTTTAAAAATTGTTAATTCCTGCTATAATTTTTACTTTATAAAATCTCATACCAACTCCTATATTTTTTGTGAAAGATAATTCTCTTAAACTAAAAGCAAAGAGTGGGTTTATGGATCACCCTTTGTTATATAATAAAGGAAAGATGATCTGAAGTGTAACTATAATGAACTTCTTTTGGTGTTATTATTTCACTAAATGAAAAAAAAAAAAAGATCAGAACTTAAAGGAACATGCTAGAGGAATAACGTACTTGGAGAATTCTATGTAGTGTAGCAGAAAGAATGTGGATTTTGGTGTTACAGATACCTAGGTTCAAATTTTGGTTCTATTTGTAGTAACTTCCGCCTCCTTTTAGCAGCTATAAAAAAGGAAGGGAAGAACCTATCTTACATGATTGTTGTACAAAATACATAAGAAAGAGATAACATGTGAAAACAGTGAGCTTGTTTCTTGCTAATTGCTAGCTAATGTTTATCAAGCCTTTACCACATGCTAGGTACTATCCTAAGGGTTTTCAATGGATTTAGTTCTTCCAAACTCATCTACAATGTAGGTATTATCATTACCATGCTTATTTTAATAACTTGCCCGAGATCAGACAACTAGTCAATGGTAGACTGAAGCAGCTTAAGTCAAGAATCCAAGGCTTAAGACCTTAACCAGCCTTTCTCATCTGATACAATCAACCAGAGACACATTTCAAGGCTCTGGGCTGAAATCTGACTCCAGCTTTATCACATACTAGCTTTGGACCTCAGGCAAGTTACTTGAGTTCTCTAAACTTTATTTTCCTCATTCTTATAAGGGGAACAATAGTACCTATCACAAAGGAATGTTGCAAAGTTTAGGTAACCTGTACCCTAACTTTGTTTATGAAGTACCTATTGTAGTTCTGGAACATAGCAAGTACTCAGTAAATACTAGCTAACTGTGATTTTCAAAATGTTAATCTAAAAAGATATTAATCTATTTCCCTTTAGTTTTTTTTTTTCTGAAATTAACTTCAAAATATTGTTAATGCTTCAAGTTGACTAATGCTTACAAATTTCTCCTGTTTGAAAATATTCACTTGACTCTATAATTTCTCTCCAACTTTTTAAATTTTGAATATCATTCACCTGTTTTCATAACTGTAAACATTATACCATTTGATTTCTCTTTTTATGTATATTTTGTTGAAGCATTTTAAAGTAAATTGCAGACATTATAACATGCCCCTCACCCCAAACTCTTCAGATATTTTCTCATAATGAAAACATGCTCCTTTATAACCAGAATGGCATTATCAAACTGAATAAAGGTAATCTAGGTAAGTAACATTATCTAATAAGCACTCTATAGTTAAATTTCCCCAGCTGCCCCTAAATGGCTTTTATCACTTTTCCTTTTAATCTTGAATCTAATTTAAAAACTCATACATTTCATTTGATTGTCATGTCTCTTTAGTCTCTTTAATGGAGAAGTCGATCCAGTTTTTTTTTTCTTGACACTTTAAGGAAACATTTAAGAAGAGGCCAGGTTAGTCACCACATGTACCATAATTCGTACTAATCTGATCATTTACTTGTGATGATTTCTGATTAAACAATTTTGGCAAGTTTACTACATAGGTGGAGGCATTTCCAATTGTATCACATCAGGAGGCTCATAGGATGAGTCTGTTCTTTTATTGATGATGTGAAATTTAGTTACTTGGTTAAAGTGGTTTCCACTACATCTTCAACTTGTAAAATCACCTTTTCCCCTTCATGATCAATAAGTAGCCTAAGAGGCGATAACTTGAAACCATGTGAGTATCCTGTTCCCAACCACTTCTCAGGCTATGGGTTTTAATGTCCAATGATGATCTTTGCCAGAGATATCACTGTGAATTCATGTTCAAAAATTTTTTTTTTCTAGAACTCTGTATTGAAAGAATCTAGAAGCTGTGACAGTCTAGTAACAATAAACATCCTAGTGTACAGATCTTGATTTCTAAACATCATTTATCTCAGGAAAAAACTGGAGGAGGGAAGACATTCTTTTTAAAAAATTTCTGATTCCAGGACTGGGACAGGCAAAGGACAAGGTAAACCCCAAATGCTTTGCTGTGCCAAACATCAAGGAGGTACTCAAAGACTAATGGGGACGTGTCAGACAAACATACCAGTCAGCCTGAAAGGACTCTCACTTGTCAAATTTGAGCAGCGAAAGAAAAATTACCATATTACTCAATAGCGATGTACAGGAAAAAAAAGAATATAATTTAAAAAATATAGTGGGTTTAGGGATTTAGGAAACTTTGTTAGCCACCATCTTTAAGAAATCCTGATTATTTAATAGTGGCCTATAGGTCAGAGACAACAGCGCAGTTTCTGGTTTGTCTTATTTTTATCTTTAATATGAGAGAAAAAATAATTTTATTAAAATGTTGTAGTTTTAACACTTCCAAACTGGTATACTAACACAAATATGTTTTAAATTCTAGAGTAAGGTCGTTGAAAATCAATCTCTCTCTCTCTCTCTCTCTCTCTCTCTCTCTCTCTCTCTCTCTCTCTCTCTTTCAACCTAGAACTGATCTTCTGGGCCAATAGTAGATTTTTTGAATTTGCTGATATTAAAATATATTACAAGTTGGGAGAAAAGGTGAATCACATATTCAAATACTCAATAGGAAAAAAAGCAAAGCCAATCTGTTTCGGAGAAGGTGCCAGCTGGAAACAAAATTCCACATACAGGGGTTTGACTGAAAATAATTTAATGAAGGGGCTAGTCATAGAGTTGTGGGCAGAGTTAAGGAACCACTGAGGAATGCTGAGAAATATCCCTCAGTAGGAAAGAATGGCAGGAAGCCATTGTGACTGAGAATTAGAGCACAGTGAGAGCCAGAGCCATAGGGTAGGGGCTGCCCAACAGAAGTTTGGGGGCGGGAGTGGGGGTGGGGTGGGGTGGGGCGGTGAAGAAATATCCATAGAGAAATACAAAGTTTTGGAAACACTAATTTAGGGTGTGAGTGTGTGTGTGTGTGTTTTAAATCAACAGTAAATAAGAAAAAGCCTTGCCTAAGAAATTTGCTGTAAGTGGGAGGCGAAGAATTGATAACCTGGGATAATTCAGTGCGATGAGTTGTAGAATAAAAGAATAGGGAGAGGACTGTATAGGCAGTTTTCATAATGCCCAAAATATAGGGAATAGAAAAAAGGTGGCTGTAAAGTCTGCAAGTATAGATTATCGGGTATTGATGGGAATGCATCACCAATGAACCATGCATTATGTATTTACCTGTATGTCTAGACTTGGTAACTGCTCTGTCGATTTCAAAAAAATACAACCAGCAATTGTCTTGGGACAATATAGGAGATGGTAATGGCTGCTGTTAAAAAAATACTATGATTATTTTTATGATATTGCTTAGTTGTCTATCTGGATTGTTTACACCTATGCAAGTGGTATTTGGGGGTTCCATTACAACTTTAAGTTCTATATAATGCAGATATTTCCATTTCTTAGAATGAAAACATGAAATAATAATAAAATTTTCCCTAGGCTTCCCTCTGTGAGTACATATTGGTCATAAATTCAACTTATGTTACCCTCAATTTCTCCCTTAAGTACTTTTGACAAATGAAGGGTTATAGTTTCGTGTCTACTCTCAAATAAATCAACTACCACGTGATACCTACTGGAGCCATAATGCTATGATTTTCAGATCTGTTAGCTGCCTTAGGACTCAGGAGCTTTTGCTGAATGTGCTTTCCCTTCTTTCTAAGTATTTCTGCATCAGCTGAGCAAGGCCCACTGCCTCCTGTAGCTCCTGCTACAGGCTTCCACTGAGCATTTAAGTCCCTCAACTAAATACTACCACTGTTGGTGAGATGCTCCCAAGGTGGGCACGCTGGAACGCAATTTGGGAGAATGTATTATTATACTGTGTTAATGGGGTAGCAAACCAGTGCTTCTTGTTCCCCAATGGTTTACAGAGTTTTTAGTAAACTAGCTTTTACTATACAGCCTATCTGCAAAGAGCCGTTTGCACAGTTCCAGAGATGGGTCGGGTCATGGTACAGAATCATCAGTGTAAAACCTGTAACTTTTTTTTTTTTTTAGGAACCGTCCTATCATTTATTTACTATCACTTAAACACCTTGTTTTGTGAAGCTTCTTATTTTTATCATAAATTGAGAACAGAACTTCTATTAATTTAAATATTAAACCTACAGTTAGGAAATCATTTTTTCCACCTTCAAAATGTGTGAAAAATGGAATAAAACGCTATTATAATGGATATTACTAATAATGTCTCTTAATTGACAAGATTAGTTGAAAAGTTTAATAGACACCTTTTACCATCAGCCCAGTTCACAATAACCGCTCCTTCTTCTGGGGACTGTCCCTTGACCTACAGGGGTGAGACCCTTCCTACATGGATGGTGATGGGATTTGGAATTTGGGATAGGCATTAGATCCAAACCTGGCCAATTGGATTCTATTTCCAAATATTTGCAATTAAGTCCCAGCTGGAGTGAGTTAATCTCTGCATTTCATTGGAACTATGCAATATATCAGTAGGAGCTGTTTAATTCTGTGTATGAAAAAGAGAGAGAGGTTGTAATTTTTAAAAATTTTGCTTCTACTCCCTATTTGAGGTCTATGTTCTGTGATGCACTCCTAAAACCCTATGATAAAAATTCTCCTTTCCTTATTTAAATTTTTCTTTTGCCTACAACAAAAGTCCTATTAATACCAAGAATTAGACATAATATTTCTTTTGTTCCTCTTTTTTGGAATCAGAAAAATTAAAATTTTGAATAGTACCACCTCAATCCTCCTTTCCATTATTTGCAGACATCTAATAAATTTTATAGATTACCAGTTATTACAAACTACTTTCTTAAAAGAAGTTTTCAAAAAATCCTGTAAACAAGGGAAATTTATAACCACTTCAAAAGATCTGCAATGGACTCTTAGAAGATATGGCCTCCTAGAAGAATTGGTAAGATCTTGGACAAGCTCATGGGGGTGCTAAGGAAAGGCATTCAGCCACAGGCAGCCTAAAAGTATGGGAAGCAGAAGTGTTGGTCTTATTGGGGGACTCCAGGACTGCATTTCACTAGATTTTCAGAGATGACTATAAGGAGCTCAGAATATAAATCTATTCACTATGTCAGAGCCATAATGATGCTGATAATAATGGTGAGCACTGGTAATTAAGATTTCCTATGAATATAGTAGTATAGAACAGTGCTTAAATTGCTGAACAGACATTTTTACATTGAATTCCCATAACTGTCCTATAAAGAAAGTAGTTATTAGCTTCATTTTACAGGTGAAGAAATTGAAGTTCAGAGACATTAAGCAACTTGCTCAAGTCTCACAGCAGGTAAATAATAGAACCAAAATTCAATCATAAGCATTTGAGTCCAAAGCATATGCTCTTAAGAGTGAAGCTATATTGTCTGCCACATCCTACTATAGAGATCACACGTTTGTACATCTGAGATTTGTGGGTTCAGTTTCAGACCACCACAATAAAGCAAGTGTAGCAATCAGCCTAGCCATAATCTTTTTGCTGGTAGAATATCTTGCTTCAATTTGTAAAAAAAAAAAAAAAAAAAAAAGCCAATTATCTGTGAGCTGCAATAAAGAGAAGTACATTAAAAACAAGGTATTTAACACAGCAACTAAGGGAGAACTTGGTTGAGTGACAAGCTTTAGAGGGTACTTTGACGTCAGTATCTAGGATGAGTAGACTAGATATCCAAGAGGGGAAAGATAGTTTAGGAGGCCATTGCAAATACTAGGAGGAGAGTGCCTAAGCTAGAAGACAGAATACTTTCAGAGAAATTTTACAGGGACAAGTATTGCCTTAGAGTTGGTTGGTTAACTAACTATACCACAGGACTTGTTTAGATGGGTGTTTAAGTCCATGGGGTACTATAAAGTATTTGTAGCCATCAATATCCCATAATTTGAAGATTACAAGGAGGGAGGCTGAGAGGAGAGGAGAGAGGAAACGAATAGAGATTCCAAAAGCTTAGAAAATAAAGTTTCTGTCCTTCACAAGGTTTAACATTTTATTTGAGAAGCTTAATGGGGAGAGGTTTGAAAATGTGAAATGACCATAGAACAATTGAAGATCATCAGGAATTGCGTGAAGCAAATTCCTAGGTAGGTAGACCTTGGCAAAAAGAGAAAACAAAGGAATAGACCAGTAAAGAGTGGGAGACCTTGGAATCATGGAACAATGACGCTAAAAATCCTTAATGTCTAATCTCCTCAAACAAGGGTATGTGGGGTCAATGAGATTGCATGCCAAACTCTAGGGTCTCAAAGCCTCCACCCACCCAGTCCCCAGTATGTTCTCTTCCCTGCTTTGTTTTTTGACAATCTATTCGCAAGCACAGATTCATTTTATTACTGTTTGAAGTAATGTCTGGGTGAGACTAGTTTGTTGTTACAAATTGTTCCAGCTGTGTGGTATTTCTAGAGGCTGCTTCATTGTTTTGTAGCTGCTCTTGTATTAACAGACCATTGTAGGTCTGGCCCTGTTGGAATCACCTGAGGAGCCTGGTTAAGGCGTAGATCCCTGGTCCTTGTTAAAGCACCAGCATGCATTCTGCCTGGAACAAATTAAAACTCAAACTCCACCTTTGACTAGTTATGTGAACTCACTATAAATAGGAAAAATAATAGGTAACACCTATCTTTATAGGCTTTAGGGATAGGATAAAATGAGACAATACTTGCATATGGAGTGTTTAGCACAACGTCTGGCACATAGTTAAGGATCACTAATTATAACTAATTCATAAAATGCCACAGATATTGTGGATGACATATTTGGCAATTTAAGTTTCCAGTGTGACTGTTGAAAAAAAAGAAAGCCAGCTGAGGACTACTGCTGTAATACTCCTTTCCATGGTCTAAGATCACATTTGAAGCTCTCAGGCCCCAGGTTTTTCTCATTCGAAGCTTGTTCAAAGTTTCTTCTCCTGCCCCCATGCTCTCCTCAGGCAGTCATGGTATCTATTCCATTCTAACAGCTCCAGCTGAATGAATGTTCTAGAACCATGGCGATATTTTCAGAGGGCGTTATGTCACAAGACCATTTAGTTTAATGAAATATGCATTTATACAAGTGACCTCACATACATGACTTTAATGAAATGTCACAGAACTAGAAATACTTTTCTAAGATTCACTATGAGTCTGTCAAAATAATATTTTACTAAAATGCTACATAAATGAGCTGTTCTAAGCTGGTATTTGTCTTTCTCTGTCTGACTTATTTCTAAGCTGTTTTTTGCTACTTGTGACTGCCTCCAAAAGCAGAAATTCACAAACTTTTTCTGTAAAGGGGAAGATAGTAGTATTTAGGCTTTGCAGGTCATACTGTCTCTGTTGCAACCACTTTTGTGGCTTACTGTAGTGAAAAACCAGCCATAGTACATAACTGAATATGTGTAGCTGTATTCCAATAAAATTTTATTTATGGACATTGAAATTTGAATTTCATATAATTTTAACATCCCGAAACATTTTCCAACCATTTAGAAATGTAAGAGGAATTCTTCTACTTTACAAAAATGGGCAATGGGTTGGAGTTAGCCCACAGATTATAATTTGCCAACAGGTGTTCTAAAATTTATTAGTGTTTTTGTTGTTTTGTTTTTAATAGTATGAAGAGAAACTATTTAAATGGCAGTAAGTGGCACAGTCTGGCCACAATACATAATGCAAATATAGGAAATAAGGCAGTTTGCATATCTGTGTTTATAGCAGCATTATTCATAACAGCCAAAAGATAGAAACAGCCTGTGTCTATCAACAGTGAATACATAAACAAAGTGTAGTATATACATACAATAGAATATTATTAAGCTTTAAAAAAGAAGGAAATTCTTGTACATGTTACAACATTGATGAACATTGAAAGCATTATGCTAAGTAAAATAACCCAGTCACAAAAAGTCAAATACTCTATGGTTTACTTATACAAGTTACCTAAAGCAGTTGAGTTCACAGAGACAGAAAGTAGAATAATGGTTGCCAGGAGCTGGGGGAAAGGTGACTGGGGGATTCTTGTTTAATGAGTACATAGTTTCAGTTTACAAGATGGAAGGATTCTTGAGATTGGTTGTACAGCAATGTGAGTATACTTAACTCTACTGAACTGCCCATTTGAAAAAATGGTTAAGATGGTGAATTTTATATGTGTTTTAACACAATTAAAGACAGCAATTTTTAAATTAAGATAGCTTAAGATTTTACACATAAATCCTAAGACTCAAACTGGATATCAACATGCACAGTGTGTAGTGAATATCTCCTGCTCACATGCCATTTTGATGTTACCTCTCTCACCATTTCCTTTTTGCCGCATCGTTGATGGAAATAACAACTATACTATTCAGATCAAAAAGTGCTTTTTACAATCAGCTCTATGTGCCAAGGAATCACTTGGAAAGTATGAGTACGAGCCTGATTAAAACATAATCCCAACTGTAGTGGATTGATTTATTGGACCCAAGTTATCATTCCCCTCTAGTGTTATTATAAATTGTACGCCTGCCATAGCTTCATGGCAGGTGGAGCATAATTCCTTACTCCTTGACTTTTGGGCTTAAGTGACTTGCTTTGGCTAAGGTGATGTTAGTGGACTTGAGTAAAGTGGAAGATAGAAATGTGTCTGCATTCCTGCCATTGCCATAGAAATATTTTAGAATGAGACACATGGAACTGACTCAACTGGACCAGAAGTTGAAAATCTTGCCCAGCCCAGCCTAGCCAAGATTTGCCAAACCATAATCTGCTTACAGACCTGTTAAGATAAATATAAATGATCCGTTCTTTAAAGCAACAAAAAATTTTTGTGGTTAGAACAAATTGATACATTATCTTTGATAAGCACACAAACTAATGTAGGTGCATAGGTATGATTCTCTTCCCTTCTAAACTCATCTCCAAAAAACAGTGGTTCTAAAACTCTGTCATGTATAAGAGTAACTTGGGAAGCATGTTAAAATTATGGATTCTCAGAGACCATTGCCAGAAATTCTGATGTAATAGGCATGGAGTAGAGCCCAGAAGTCTGAAATTTTTTTGTAAGCACACTAAAGAATTCTGATTCACATGAACCCAGACTTATAATAGCTACCCTTCACTGTAGAATATTAGTAATAGAGGAATGTTCTTACCTATAAAACCTCACAGGGATGAGAATGAGCTGATAGCAGAAAATAAAAATAATTTTGTAGAAGAAAAAGTCTGTATGTAATCTCTCAAACTAGGTAGAGTGTCCACTTATCCAGTCACATTTGAGGAAATAATATAGGGAACACCAAGAGAGCTCACACTTGACTGCCTTTGCCTTCTTCTAGCTTGAAATTCAGCCAGCAGAGTCATCCTTCCGGTCAGTCAGAAACCTAACACATCTTCATTCCTGCTATCACAGTAATAGTTCCAGACTCTCATCAAACCAGACCTGATTTTCTAAAATCCTCCTAAACTGATGTTTCTTCTACTACAAGGCTTTCCTCTTCCTGTGTAATCTGCTTTTCTAACACCAGTTTTCTTACATCACTCCTCTATTCCAATATCTACAGTTATTCACCAACATTTTGATGTGATGCCTAATATTATTTATGGCATTTTAAAGTTTTTTTTAATAAAAAAACAAATTCATGGTTAAATTTATCACCTGACCACTACTCCAGAAGTTAGCAGTCTTTTTTACCTCATCCCAGATTTGATCACTTCAATAACACCTTTCATGATAATATCTCATTCCTGACCACTTACCACTTTTGCTGTATTTAGCTTATGTTCAATTTAGCAGTTCCCAAATACCATCTTTAGAGTTCTCTTTAATTATTTTTTTAAAATATCCTTTTGTTTGTCTCTCCAAACTGGAAAAGCAAATGTATATTTGCCTAATAGATACCTATCACAAATCTGGAATACTAATGATTCCATAGTGATTGGTGAGCCAAACTGAATTGTGGCATGAGCTTACCATTTCAAATATACAATGATAGTAGTAGTAATATTCACACAAAATAATAACATTTGAAAGTTAATTGAAAAACTTTAAGCTCTGAATAGTATGCTAAGTATTTAATTATACTTTATGCTTTATTTAATCCTCACAACAACCCAGGAGGAAAGTAGGCATAGTATCCACATGGGATAGATGATGGAACAGCGAAGGATGGGATTCGTCTAAGGTAATAGTTCTTGCTGGTGAGAACTTGAGTCCAGAGACAGAGCTACAGTGAACTATTTCTCTATGCTGCCTCCATTTAAACAGAGTGACTACAATTAGATTTTTCTTTCAAATATTTCTCTTGAAAAAATGTTTATTTCAATACTCTTTACATTAAAAATAATAGATAGAAAGGCTAAGAATGTAAAATTATGAGATTCAAAACATTACTACCAATTAATAACTAGCCTATTTTAACCACTTAAAACCCAGTTCATTGATTAGTTTTCAAAAAAAGAGAGAGAGGTATGTAGTATTATTTAACACATAGAGGTATGTAGTATTATTTAACACATAGAGTTGTTCTCACAGTTAAAGAGGAAAATTCATATGAAGGATGTAGGTCAGAGGCTGGAACATGTCACAACTTAAGGAATGTTTGTTAATATGATGATGACATTCAGAAGGTCCTCCTTCTGAATAGGCAAACATTTCTAGGTTATATAGTTCTTATTCTCTGGGAAATAATATGGTGAAAATCTTTATTCATATTGATTTTTCCTGTATATTTTAGAAAACAGTTTTAGACATTGTGACTCCTTAAGATGATTTGTATAAGAAAACTTAAAGTCTTCAGAACTTTATGAGCTCTGACTTTCTAAAAAAGTAAAAAGCTTAAATCAATATAGATACACACGTTCATGACATTGGGAAGGAAACCCATTCAGACACCGAGTCCTAGAACTCAGGCTGAAATATTGTACAGTAAATTGTAGGAAATCATAAACTGAAAAGTACTCTAAACATACGTACCACCCATCTCCCTGTTTTCTTCTATTCAGTATAGCAGTTCTGGTAGGTTTTTATTTTCTCACTGAGGACTGCACTACTCTTAAATAAACATGATTATAGCCTAGAAGAGCTACAAACTGCTTCAGATGCTAAAAATAAAATAGTTAAAATGGAGAGACTTTAATTAGATGCGGGCTGCTCAACAATTTAACTTCTAATTGTCTTGTGGTTATTCCACAACTAGGAATTGACCGTATTCCGTTTAAAGGAGATTGAAGGTCTCAGAAAAAAATAAGAAACGAAGTGGAAGTTTTTGTTCCCAAATCCTGATCTCCAGCAAAATGAGCAAAAAAAAAAAAAAAAAAAAATTATATTTCTAGTCTAAAATATAAAACATGAAATCTTAAGTCATGGCAGATTTTCTTTCAAAATGGCTTAGTCTTCTCCCAGTCATGGAGATGAAAGCAAACGAGTTGCTTATTAGTAACACTTATGTGGTTGAAAAAAATTTTCAACCAAAATATTCATTTCTTATTGAGAATGACAGAAGCAAATGATTGTTAATGAAGTAAAATTCAACTCAAGTCCTTTTCTCAGTTTCCACTTTATTTGTGAAAAATTCTCAATGTCATATGCATTAATTTGATAATTTCCTAACTTATTTTATAACTTAGAAACACGCTGTTACTTTATAAAGTAAAACAAATTCTGACTATTTGTGTTTCTTTTGGCTTGCAGTATTGAACTAAAAAGAAGCAACAAATCATTTGATAATTTGGAAGACAAGTAGATAATCTTTCACATTATAATAGTGAAAAGGCTATTTTAAAAACATTTATGTGAACAGTATAGAATAAATATACACATATAAAAATGTAATTATATATATTTATAGTCTTGCCATCCCTTAGACTTAAATCCATAGTTATTTAGATTTACATAACATTTAGATTTTATTAGCAGCTCAATCCCAACTACATGGAAATAAAGTCCAGATTATTGGGTGGTTAGGGTAAAGTGAGTTTTAAACAATTAAAATAAACAATCTAGTTTCAACATTGCTTTCATGACATATTTTGCAGACTGGATCTTCTCATCTTATTTATGTTAATTTTTCCCCTCTCTCCATCCCTAATATTCTGTTTTATTTTTGTCCTGTATTCTTGATACTCACTTTACTTGCTTTCTATGAATAGTTCCATCTTTGTGCTTTGTTTTGACCACCACCTACACACTCACAATTTCAATATCTTAACGTGTGTGTATGTGTGTGTGTTTGTGTGTATTAGTATGTGTAAAGAGAGAGAGAACCCTAATGTTACTCTTTTCATCTTGTTGCTGGCTAAACATCTCTCTCCACCTTGAAGATTCACAGATATTTATAGTCAATAAACTCAAAAATGAACTTAAAATACACTAATGCAAAAAGCTTTTCTTCCTATTCCATTTTTTGATTGGTGGCATTCACTTAGTCACTAAATCCAAAAATTGAGATTTAGTCAGTACTCTTTCTTAATCCTTTTTTTTACATCTATCCAATTCATTCCTTACATGATTCAAGATTTTAAATTCCTTAATCTTTATTTCCATTGCTGTATTTCAGCCTTTGTCATCTTTCTTTAGATTATTGAAATAACTTCCTAACCATTTCCTAAACAAATATTTCTCATATAAAGAGATTAACATGTAAGATCTTCTTCTTCCTTTTTTTTTGCTCCATCTTTCTCTAGCCTAATTCCAAACTCACAATTTATTCTTCTATTCTGTTATTTTTTTTTCCTCCAAAATACCTAGAAATTCTAATACAGCAAACTCTTCCAAATTGTTTTCTTTTGTATTGTTCCATTGACCTGAAGTGCCTTCTCTCCATTAGCTGCCTAGGTAACCCCTTATTTACCCTTCAAAACCATGCTTGGATTTCACCCCATTTAGGGAGTACTTCTGAATCAGACAGAATTAAATCAGTTCCCTTTTTTTCTGATTATATGTTACTGTATAACAAACAACCCCATAACTTAGTGGCATAAAATGACAAGCATTTTATTATATTTTATGATTTTGTGGATCAGGAATTTGGGCAATGCTCAACTGGCTGCTTCTTTATACAACACATATTTGCTTGGTGATACTCAGCTGGTGACTGGGCAGGTTTGAGCATCTAACATGGTTTCATTCACAAGCTCGGCACCTCAATGAATATGTCTGAAAGTCAGGGCTCAGAAGGACCCCTCTCTTACTCCATGTGATCTCAACAGCTCTCCATGTGGTGTCTTCAGCAGAGCAATAGAGTTTCTTACATGGCAGCATAAAGCTCCCAGAGACGAAGGTAGAAAGCTGCTAGTCCTCTTAAAACTAGACTCAGAACAATAAAGCAAAACTTCCTTTGCATTTATAAAGTGGTCACAGTCCAGCCTAGATTTAAGGGGACAGGACACGGATCTCACCTGTCAATGAGAAAGGTATCAAAAAATGTATGACTATTTTAAATAATGTTCTAAAATTCATGTACTGTGTACATACTTCTGTATAGTAATCTATAACCTTACACATCAGACTGTGAGCTCTTGAAGGCCAGAACTCTGCCTTACTCCTCTTTGTACTTCCAGCACCCTGTGTTATACGTGGTTTTGTTGCATTAACTGTGTTGCTGCTCCTCACTCTGCTGGGCAGGGTAGCCACTTCAGTTCTCAAGGACAATAGCATGGCAGGGCAGTGTTTGTAAAACACCCAAGCCAGCTTTCTCCAATTCTGCACATCATTGAGAATGCTTTGATTCTTGTTCTGTGTATTTTTTCCCCCTCGAAATGTTTTTATTAGGCACCATAACCATTAATACATTTCCCCCATCAGCTTCTCAGTTAATCTAGAATGAGATGTTGTGAAAACAATATGAGAGATTTAGAGAATCTCTAACTTTTGTTACAGACAAGCAAAATGGACTCTAGAATCATTAGAGAAAGGTAATTTATTTTTAAAGAACAGGTGAGTACCTAGCTTAAAAAAAAATGTAACCAAAATAGAGTATATTTTAGAATAAACATTAGCTGATGGACAGTTCATCATTGAGGAATTACTAAATGATATAAGTATGGCATTGATGAATGTTCCTTTACTCCATATATTTAATTCCATCTTTGCTCAAATCGCTTACCCCCCTGTTTCCTCATTCATAAAACAAAAAGGTTAAATGTATTCTATCCCAAGAGGTGACTATAGCTTTTATATTTCCATGGAAAATACCAGAGGAACACATTCGAGTTTTAGAAGACATTTCTAAAAAGGTGAAGGATGCTTTAAATATGGATTGACACCCCTACCTCTTTCAGCACAAAGGTACATTTTAATACTGATAATCGGAGAATTTTTCCTACCAGGGCTGGTTTCTGATTTCCCAAACTTGATTGGTAATAAGCTTTACCTTATATTAAAAATAGAAATTCACAAGAAAATTTCCAGAGTGAGGGACCTAAGAATTACACTAGGATGATTCTTAAAACTGCAAATTTGAGGAGCACTGTTATAAACCCATACATAACTCCTGAGTTATTCTAAGAAAGAATTTCTAAATTATTTGATAAAGAATTGTCCTTACAATACTTTTTGCAAGGAGAATAAGGCTGAGTTGAAGAATTTATCAAATGCATATTTTGTGTACGTGTAAGGATTCAATACATATTGACTGAAGGGGTCATCTCTATTCTTCATTTTACAGATAATAAAACCCAGGCTCATTTTTTTTTTTAATTTCATTTTTGTTTTATAATTGAGAGTTCTTAAACAGACACATCACAAAGGGAAATCATCACTAATTCACACCTTTATTTTATATAGATAAGTTATATCTATTTATATTACTGCTACTTGCTAATTTATGCTTAGGTCATAATTCCTCTAGAATTCAGACTCACAAATGTCAAGAAACACTGAAAATCTCTGGGAAAATAAACATGGTGATTGCAGTTACAGGGTTGTATGTTTTATTGAGGTTGGACTTTAGAAGATGATTGAAATTATCTAATTCAATTAAATTTATTTTTAAAAAGCTGTGCATGCTTTTTAATTAAATAAAATTATTTGATTTATTGATGAGCACTTTCAGTGCATATCTAGTTAAAATATCTATTTAGATCATCCTTTCAGTGATCATTTATTTTAATAATGTTTCCAAGCAAAGGTTAACCACAATAGTTTAAAAAAAAAACCTTCTTTTTGTAGCTTATAAAAGCATCTTTATATATTTCAAAATTGAATGTTTTTTAAATGTATATAATTTTGCTCATTTCACTTTTCCATTATGTGGGAAGTTACTAAGTGTAAATTATTTTTTCTAGAAAATAAAATAAATGATATTCTCAGAAAAATGTGGTTACAGGGTAAAGTGGACAATAATAAGACCTCAGTAAAAAAGAATGCTTGTTATCTCAGGTCTCATCAGATAAAATGGTTGTGATCATTATAGCTTACTATGAGTTATGGAAAATGTTTTAGACTCAGAAACACCTGGATTTGAAGCCTGCTCCAACCTGCCTACTTTGGGAGACTGTGCAGGTTGCTTTATCTCTCTGTTTTAGCTTCCTTATCTATAAAATGGGCCTGATAAAAATTGTATTTATCTCACGAGTTTACTATGAGAATTAAATGAGTTACTGCCTCCACCATATTAGCATGGTGCTGGACATATAATAAGTGTTCGAGAGTTGTTAATGATTATGATTGTTGGAAGAACAGATATAGCCCAGATCATTGCATTTACATTGCTATTTTAACCTTTTCTACCATAAAGGTTCATCTGAACTTTGAGATTACGTTATCAAAAATACTGTTAATATATATGCTTCTAACATAAGATGTCAATTTCACACAGAATGCCAATGAAATATTCTTGAAATTTTCTTAGCAATTGACCATCTCTGTGATCCAGTTAAGGTCAAGTACAGTTTCTGTTGTCCTGCTCTATACTATGTCCACATGCCAGTTTAGGGAGTGGTGTTGCACAACATTTCTAAGATTCTTTCTTAAAAGGTAGTTTCAGGTATTGGTAGAAAAGCACAATAAAGTAGAGCACAGAAGTACGTGTCAGGAGCCCTAACCACCCAAATGATTGTGGTTAATGTATGTATTCATTCTATGAATTTGAGATGTCCAGAGCTCATCACTTTGAACTGGACTGACTCTGTTATTAATGCTATCACTACCCCACACTCAAGTCTAAACCTTATCAAATGCCAATGCCAAATAATTATATTTTCAGTAAAAAAAAAAAAAAAAAAAATCCCTCATATGCATCTCTACTGCTCATTCCATGTGGATTCTCATCTAGGCCCTACTACCTCTATGGAGTTTGCAAAGCTTCTGGGTTGATGATCAAGAACACACTCGCATACCAGGAGTATGCCCCAAACTCTACAGAGACAGAAATGCCTATGCCTGGGATCCTTCAAGACCTCACCTTATATACCTCTTCATTTGATCGTTTATTTTTATTCTTTAATACCTTTTGTAATAAACTGGTAATTTAGTAGGTGAACTGTTTTTCTGAGTTCTCTGAGCTGTTCTAGCAAATTAATCTAAACCAAGGAGAGGGGCGTGGGAACCTTTAATTTATAGGCAGTTGGAAGCATAGGTAAAAGCCTGGATTTGCTATAGGTACCTGAAGCGAGGTGTTGGAGGGGAGTCTGTGGGACTGAGTCCTTAATTTGTAGAACCTGATGCTAACTCCAGCTAGATAGTGCCAGAACTGAATTGATTATAGGATACACAGCCTGTGTTGCAGGATTGCTTGGTGTGGGAAAACCCCACATAAATTTGGAGTGCAGAGTATTCTGTGACTCATAAGTAAAGGAAAACAAGAATGATTTAATTACACTTCAGTATTGGGTTTTATGGCAAAAATCCTTATACCCTTATAACCATTTTAAACTATTTCTTGTCTCTTCCTACACTGATGCATCCTACACCTACAATTGATTTAATCTCCATGAAGCAGCCCTACATGCTTTCAATTTGATTTTCCAGTCTTAACCCTAAACATGTATCTTACCAGTTTAGTCCAACTAGTCAACCACTCACGGTTCTCCTGGAATATTTTGAGTGTTCCTCATCTAGCTCTTTGCTTGACTCTCTAATGTATGCTTCAAATCATTTCCACATCCATAAGATATTTCACAAATATCTATCTTCTATAAAGCCTGACTCCCTCATATCAAAAGGATTTCTCCTTACTTGAGCCAACATACCTCTTCGTTCACATTCCTGCTCTCCCTTTATTATTTCCTTAATGCAAAGAACATAGGCTTTAGGGCTTGTCTCACTATGTGACCTTTGGTAAGTGTCTTAATTTCCCATGAATCATGGACTCACTTGTGAAATGAGGAAAGTAAGACTCATACTCACCTTCTAGAATATTGTGAGGATAAAATGCAACAAAGTTTATAAAGAGACCAATCCAGAGCGGGCACAAAAATAAATAACAACTATTATTATTACCCATATTAAATGATACATTAATTAAATATATAATTGAATAAAAGACACGCTTTATAAATGGCAGAGGTTCAATAATTATTGATTTGGCTTTAAAGACTAAAAAACTCATCTCATGAAAAATTTTCTTCTACCAATAGGTAAGCCACCAACTACCATGCTAAGAATGACTACACTGTACAGTCTTAGAGGTTTTTCTGCACAAATAACCAAAGAGATGTCTGTTACTAAGAACCTACCACAGTAACAAACAAATTTAAAAGTAGCTGAAAAATTAGAGCAGGAAATAAGTACCCAAAGCTTGCCAACTGTCAGCAAAATGCTAACCTGCTTGAATATTTTCCTGGTTTCTCTTTTAAAAACAGGAGGGCTGATGTACTAAAATTTGTAATCCAAAACTAAACATAGTAAGACACAAATAACAGTGTAAATGTTTGGGTTGTGAAACCCATCCCACTCTGGTTGATGGAACTTGGGGAAAGAGACAGTGATGTCCAGGACTGTTTGATCATCGACACATCCTGTATTATGCAAGTATGAAATAGGGCACTATAAAGGGCTCATTAGGAAAGTTTGACTTGTGTACTATTCAAGGCTCAGGGTTTGATGTTAGCCTGGCAAATGACGTGGAGCTTAGGAGGGATCATATTCTTTAACCTGAGTACATCACCAGCAAAACCAATTCTAAAATCATTGTAATTCCATGAGGCTTATGGCCAGCATTTCAAACTCTAAATGGTCAATAAATGAAAAAGGGAATTTGGGAATGAAATAGGAGCAAATGGGAAGAGGAACTCCTTTAATGTTACAACAGTGCTGATCCTAAAAAGAACTAGGAAAATTCCATTTGAGGTATTTACCTAGTAATTCTTCCTTCCCATTTGGTCCTAAACACTTTCATCTTCAATTCCTGAGTTAAATTGTTTCCTCTGCAATCTTCTATTCTACCCATTCTCTTTCCTCCAGGCCTCCTAAATTCAGGATGAAGACTAAGCTTTTTCTGCAAGACGCATTCAACATTGATCTTTTTTAATAGCTGAGGCAGGTTTGGGTTGTAATATATTTCAAAAAATAATCCGTTACAGCCTATTCAATATGTTCTAATTAGCAGTCTTTTATAAAAAATATACTCAAGCACAACAGAACAGAGTTCTACTCTTGCTTCTTCTTTGTTTTTAAATTTCCTCATTTATATAATGAAGATGATAATAGGAAACTCCTTTGAGAATTTTTGAGAGGATAAAATTTAAAAATTCTCACATCCTTTTTGGAATATTCTATATACAGTTATCATTTTTAAGATATCATCTCCATAATTATTCTCTTTAGCAAATTTTTATTGAACATTTATTTTGCACAATGCCTGGAGATGAAAATACTGTTGTCCTAAAGATGCTCTCATGCTAAAAGGAGTAACATGACTTCTTACAAAACAAGATCAAAATCAGTGGATACTATAAAAGCTTTCAGAGGAACGATCTAATTTAATTCAAGATTGAGGCAGAGGGTGTCAGGGAAGGTTATGCAGAAGGTTATGCAGCAATCCCACTTCTAGGTATATATCCAAAGAAAATGAACACATTATCTCAAAGAGATGTCTGTACCCTCACGTTTATTGAAGCATTATTTTGAATAGCCAAGGCATGGAAACAGCCTAAGTGTCTATCAATGAATAAATAAAGAAGATGTGGTGTGTGTGTATATATATATATATCTGAAATACATTTATATTTATATTTTATTTATATATTTATATATTTATTTATAATAAAATATTATTTAACTACAAAAAATGAAGGAAATCTTGCCACTTGATACAACATAAGATAAATCTTGAAGGCATTATGCTAAATGAAAAAAGGTAGAGTCTATAGCCATGCCACCCTGAAAATGCCCGATCCCATCTGATCTCAGAAGCTAAGCAGGGTCTGACCTGATTAGTACTTAGATGGGAGACCACCTGGGAATACCAGGTGCTGTTGGCCTAATAAAATAAAATAAAATAAGATAAAATAAAATAAAATAAAATGTAAAATAAAATAAGGTAAAGTAAAGTAAAAGAAAAGAAAAAAGGTAGAGAAAGACAAATAACTATATTATCCCACTTACACATGGAATCTAAAAATGTCAATATCCTAGACACAAATTAGAATGATAGTCTCCAAGGACTGATGTGTGGGAGAAATAGGAAGATGTTGGTCAAAGGGCTTGAATGTTCAGTTATAAGATGAATAATTCCTAGGGATAAAATGTACAGCATGGTGATTATAGTTAACGATACCATATCATATACTTGAAATTTGCTAAAAGAGTAGATCTTAAATGTTCTTACCACACACACACACACACACACACACACACACACACACACACTGGTAACTCTGGGAGGCGATGGCCATTTTAACTAACCTTATTGTGATAATCATTTCACAACATACACATATATCAAATCATCATATTATACATCTTAAATTTATACAATTTTAGGTGTCAGTTATACCTCAATAAAGCTGGAGAAATAAATAAGCAAGTACTAAGGATGTAGGTAGTAATGCCATTATTTTTACCTAGTAGATTCTGCCCCTGAGAGAAGTCTAGAATTTGCCCACAGCCATGGGCCTAATGACTGCATTATCTCAGGAGATTTTAGAGATAACAAAAATCACATTAGTTGTAATTGGGGCATTTGACTGATGGAAAGGAGTAGCTTGAATTCTTTAGGGAAAGATGGGCGTGGTGATAAACTTCCTGATTCAGGGACGTTATGCAGAATATCTCTTAACCCTAAAACGTTGTTACGTGCGCGCGCGCGCACACACACACACACACTTCATGTTGGCTAGGCTAAAAAATCTTTTACATGAATCAGAGAGATAAGAGAGATGAAGTGTACTTTCTACCACAAATAAGGTACAAACTTTTCTACAAGTGTTACTGTCTTTGAGTAACAACTTCCCAAGTCGTGTATGGGCATCCTCTTCACAGTCTTCACTCTTACCTTGGCATTTACCTCGGGGGGCGGTGGGTGGGGGGGGAACGGATAGAATTGCTCGCAGAATACAAGAAAAAGGACCAATGAATTCTTTGATATTGGGTTTTAACTGTAAGAGAAGGCTGAAATAGGATTCTAGCCACAGACCACACCAAGAAAAATGGAATGATAAAGACAAGGAAGGTAGTTTGATCAAAACATAAAAAGAACGGTAGTAGATACCATATAAGGCCAGATTTATCATGGGCTTTGTAGGTAAGGGTATTAAAAATATTTCTTGCTTCTTTCCATTCATTCACATCTTTCCAGGTAAACTGCACTCTGCTTGATTAAGGAGTTAAACTCTACTGCTTTTAATCTTTGATGTGCTCTTGGTAACCTTTATAAACAAGTAAGACAATGCATTTAGTGCCCCATGTTTCTGGGTTTTGATCCTTGTCTTGCTTATTCAGCATGCCTTCCATTCCTCTTTTGCTTCACAAAGGACACTAGCAATATATTAGACATTTATTTACCAGTAATTAGTTGTTAGTGGATTAAGATAATATTTTTATCCCATCAAGGCCAGGAATAATGACATCACTATGGACTTTCAAGCAGTTCTTTAGAGTTTACGCATTTTATCTAATTCTTTTTCTTTCTCTCTGTCTTCTTTCTAATCAGCCTTGTAGACAGGTAAAGTCTAAGCTAGATGAGAAAACACAAAGATAAGTCAAATAACTTGTGAATCAGTAGGTATAGTAAGTACTGTGTTCTTTCAAATTACAATACTAAGGCTCTGACTGCCAGCCAGCAGGTCAGTGACATTCAGAATAATTAATAATTAAATGGTGTGTGTTGGGGGGCGGGGGGTGTGGGTTGAGCAGGTAGCAAAATCAAACACTTGCAATTGTACAAACAAAACAGTTGACCACATTTTTTAATGTTTGTAGAGTGGTAAATAGTGAGATTTAATTGATTTTATATTACTTTTTATAAAGATTAGAGACTTTGAATAAATAGAAATCCATTCCAGGATTGGATCCTCTGCTACTCTCTAGTTAGACAAAATGCTTTTCTTTTTGGGATACTCTTACTATTTTTACGGAAAAAAATATTTCATGATATTTTAACCATCTGGAAATTCACTATGATTTTATAGAAATGAATCAAAAAAGTTTTAAGGTTTTCCTGGTGATTTAAAGCAAATAAGTTTATACTGAAAATATTTATTTTATTCTTTTTTACTTTATTCTGCTGTTGTAAATTGAGTTAATCCTTAGCTGAATTGAGATTATATAGGATTTTAAAACAAAACAATGCAGATTAAAGACTAAAAGTGGAATTCTAGAAGTCAATTCTTTCCTTCCTTTGCCACAAATTCCTCCCACATTCCTGGCTTCTCTGAGAAAGCATTAACAATTACTGAACAGCTAAAAGAAGTGGTACATGTAAAAAAAAAAAAAAGTTACAGTTAGCACAGTGTGGCAGTTAGACTAATTAATCTGTTATCCAAATCAAACTTTAAATAACTACTATAATAAGCCAAATCTGAATACTTTGTTGTAGTTTTTTTTTTTTTTTTTTCAACTAAAGGCAAGCAAGTAATACATTTTTCTCTTCTCAGCATCACCTAAAACGTGTGGTCTCTCTCTTTGAGGTGTTAAGATGCGTTGAATAAATACAGTTAGCTTTATGTAGATCAAATTTATTTTCATTCTAAAGAATGTATCATTTGCTTAGCTTCTCTGTCATGACTTGGGACTTAGTTAGCACCTATATCTTTTAAATACACAGAATCTCTTTTTTCCCCCTTATCCAGGCTGTCACCAAATCCTCTTAATTCTTGCCCGGCCGTCTCTTAAGCTCTATCTCTTCTTTGGTCTCTTTTGCCAAAGCTCATATGCTGATTAGGTCTTCTCTTTACTGTTTTCTTTTGTTTTAAACTTGATTCTCCTCTCCTTGCTCGTCATCTTACTGTTAAAATCATCTTTTCTTTCTTGGATTTCCATTAAAGTATTAAAAAATACTTTTTTTCTTTAAAATGAAGTTAAAAATATCTGTCTAATAAGCACCCTGCTGTTCCTAGGAGACAGGAATCAAGGTACATTTAGCCTACCATGTATTTATCTTCCTATTAATTTCCCAGGAAGGCTGTTATGTATTTAAAAATGTATATTCTATCTAAAATTACTTACTTTAATATTACTTATATTTATTAATTGCCTACTACATACCAGCCACTTTACATTAATAATGATGTTTAACTCTAATCACTGAGCAGGTAGTAAGTGTATTTTTCAACCGAAGGAACTGAATACAGATAATTTATTTACTCCTTGGTCCATATCATGCTGCCTCCTATTAACAGCCACTCATCTCTTATCTTCTATCTCATTTTTTGCTCTTCTTTCTTCTGTTAGTAGTATAATAAACTTCTTTGCATCAGCTCCAATAAATTTCTCTCCAAGATTTCCTAAGGGAACTGAATTGACCAGACACATCATTCCTAGCTTAACACTGATCTTTCAGACCTCCTACAGTAAATCTCTGAACTATGGAAAGATGAACATGGTCTTAACATCTCAGTTTAAAGATGACAAGAGAAAGAGAATCATGTTATATGAAAGGAGTCATTACAGACAAATGAGTTCAAGTTTCTAAATCTATTGGGTGTTTGAAAAAATTTTTTTTTATATCCTGCCCCAACTCCATTCTCTAAAAATGTATTGGTCAGAACTTTCTTCTAGAAATATCTAGAAATAATTTATATAAAAATGTAAGAAGGTGAGAGCAAAGGGCAATATTGGAAGGGAAACAGAGAAAATTATGTTCAATGGTCTTCATCTTAAGAAACATATTAAACAAGGACTGTAGAGAAATTCAAAATGTATTAAGCTTACAAAAGTAACATGTGGAATAATGTGTTTTAAGATTTAAAAAAAAGATTTTGAAAGAAGAAAGAGAAGAATTTTAATATATCCAGAGAGTACTCAAGACAAGAAGTGAATTGACTGGGCCTTTAAGAAAAAACAGAAGTTTAAGAACAGCAAAACCTTAATTGCTAAAGGTTTAGAAAGAGCTGACTGCTCGTTCTCTTTCCAGAAAAGCAAACAAATAAACCCTCTCTCTAAGACATGTATGTGGGTTTATGTGTATATGAGGAAAGAGAGTGAAATGCATACCACTCACTACCACAAGGGGTTATAATTGGAAGGAGGGAGTGTGTCAAAGATTAATGTTGTGTTTATGCATCTCTGCATTGTATTGTTTCACTAACTACATCAAGCATGTGTTTCTTCTGTAATCTGAAAGACACAAAAATAGAAGAAAGTAGAAATTATTTTAATAAGTGAAATAAACCCTACTGAATCAGATTACAAAATCATGGTTTAAGAATCAAAGATAGGGCCATAAGAAATAACAAATAGGAAGGTTCATTTATGGGGACAATTTGAAATACAATTGATGTTTTTTGGAAAATTCATAAAATGTTTACTATCATGTACTCCTTTTCTTTTTTTACTATTACCTAAGTAGGAGGAGAATAACAAGAAAGAAGGTAGAAATAATATTTACTGATTATACTTGGCTAAGTGTCGGCCCCTGTGTTCAGAACTTTATAAAATGATTTCATCTATTCAATACTATCAACACCTCTAAAAATTATTCATTATCATTTCAATCTTATAGATGAGAAAAGCCAATTTCTTGGTCAAGTTCATATAATTAGCGTCAGAACCAGTAATCAAATTGAGGCCTGTGAGATATCAAAGCTCATCTTTTTTCATTGCTCCACATTATTTGGAGCTCTACCATGTATCTATTAAATTAAAACATTGAAATTACAAAGTTTTAGAAAAAAATCATAAACATCTGCTTTTCCTCAAGGAGATATGCACCCACAATCCATATTCCTTCTCAGAGCAGAAACCCTGAGGATGTGAAATCGGTGCTCATATTGCCCCTTCAATCGAGACCTTTTTTTCTGCCTAAAAGAGATCCAGAGAGTATAGACAAATAGATAAGAGAGAAAAAGAAATAGTTCCAATTCAATTTTTAATCTTAGTCAGCATTTTGGCCCTGGTTTCAGCTCAGCAAGTCACATGACCTTAATATTACTAATTAAAGAATGTACCTCAGGGCATAATTTAGTTCTTTAATTCAAAAGGGAAGTATAATAATAGCTGATATTTATTAGGCATTTCCTATGAGCCCGACATTTCAATCATCTAATCTTCACCATAATTAAGCAGGATGAGTATTATCAACCTCTATTTACCAAAGAGAAAAACAGATTTTGAGGACAAATAAATTTTCTCAAAGTGGTAGATCCAAGACTTCAGCACAAGCATGTATGACTGCAGAACATGGTCTGTAGGGCTGTGAAGAAAAAAGAAAAGAAAGAACTAGAGCATTTTAGGCCTACAGAAGTGACCAAGTTAGCAGACCAGACTGGATACTGACCTGATCCACTGAGAAGAGATGATGAACTTTTCAGTAATGATGACAAAACCTTTCTCACAGTTTTATGAAAAGCAGTTTTGACTAAACTCTTTCATAGAAGAAAATGTTTCTACTCTGATGAAGAGAAAAAAGGTAAATACTATTCAAAAAAGATTGCAAAGGTACTTTCCTTAGTATATTACATTATTCTTTTTTTTTACTACATAATAGTAAGTAAATATAAAATAAATAAAAATAATTTTTAGTTATGAAAGTAATCCATGTTTGTTGAAAATAAATCACAATAAAGATGACCGAGACGTCTCCCCTCCATCCACCTACTATAAACTTTTCTGTGTCCCAAAGAGTAATAATTTGGTGTATATATAACTCAAAAAAGTTTTATTTGGAGAGAAGAGTGAGTATTTTAAATGAAATATAAAGCAGGCTAGATACAAAAAAATTGAGTTGTTATTAAGCTAGTAGTTCTTTTAGGGAGCAAGGGATGCTTATAAAACATTAATAACATGAAACACATATAATTTTTTTTGCTTCTTCCCTCCCAAAGGAATGGATTATTCTAAATTATCGAGTCTTAAAACCATTAAGCCATCTTTGGCCACTCTCCTTCTCAAGCTCTCCATCTAACTGTGATATCTTCCTCATTCTGCCCCCGTCCTCCTCTGACTCCCCGACAACTCTCCTATCTGATCTCTCCTTTGTGTTCCCATTGCTACTTTCCTGGTTCAGATTTTCATTTTTCCTACTTGAACAATTCTGAGAGCCTTCCTTCTCATAGATTTCTTTACTCCCGACTTTCCTGCATTCTCGTTAATGCTACACATTTACTGCCAGAATAATTTCCTAGAATACAGTTCTGCATTTGTTTTCCACTTCTCTCATAAAAATTTTAAAGCAGGTTTATTGAAGTGTGATTTACATATCATAAAATTTACCTGTTTTAAATGTGCAATTTGATAATTTTTAGTAATTTATGGAGTTGTGCAACAATCATCAAATCCAGTTTTAGAACATTCCTGTCACCCCTAAAATGCCCCTCTGCATGTTAGTATTTAATCCTGCAGCCCTTGGCAAATACATTCTGTCTCTATAGATTCCCTTTTCTGAACATTTTGTAAAATGGAATTATGCAATATGTATTCTGGCTTCTTTCACTTAGCATAATATTTTAAAGATTTAGTCACATGGTAGAATTTATCAATAGTTAATATTCCATTGTATGGATATACAATATTTTGTTTATTCAGAAGCTGACACATGTTTGGATTGTTTCTAGTTTGAGGCTATTATGAACAATGCAGCTGTGAAAATATGTTTACAAGTTTTTATGTAGGCATATATTTTCTCTCTCTCTTTTTTTTTTTGCATATATACTAAGAAGTGAAATTGGTGGATCAGATGTTAACTCTATATGTAGCCACTGAGGAGCTGCCACACTGTTTTCCAAAGTGGCTGCAGCATTTTATATTCCCTACAGCAATGTATGAGAGTTCCAGTTTTTCTACATCTACATGAATGCTTGTTACAGTCTTGATTATAGCCATTATAGTGGGTGAGAAATTGTATCTCATTACGGTTTTAATTTTTTTTAATGACTAATGAGGTTGAACATTTTTACTTCTAATTCGTAGCCATTGGAATATATTCTTTAGTAAAATGTCTATTCAAATCCCCCTTCCCTTTTTTATTTAAGTAAGTTGTTTGTCTTACTGAGTTGAAAGAACACATTATTTATTCTGGATACAAGTCCTTTATTGGTTTAATGATTTGTGCATATTTTTTCCCAATCTGCGTCTTGTCTGTACATTTTTATACTGATATTTTTAAATCTAAATAATAAAATTTTAGTTTTAATTATGTCCAACTTGTCAATTTTTTTTTTTAGGTATCATACATTGTATGTCCACTCAAAGAACTCTTTGCCTAAACTAGGTTTATGAAAAATTTTTCATGTTTCTTCTAGAAGCTTTACAGTTTTAGCTCTTACGCATATGTCTACAATCCATTTGAGCCTAATTTTTGTGTATGGGGTGAAGTAAAGGTTTAAATCCATCATCTTTTTGCATCTGAATATCTAATTATCCTAAGAACTGTTTGTTGAAAAGAAGAGCCTTTCCTCATTTATTCGAAAATTGATTGAATATCACTGTACTCTTAAAAGCTTTTGATGGTTCACACTACCTACTGAGTCAGTTCAAATTATGCAGGCTGCAACCTCCAGGATCCATAATAACTTGTGCATACCCAGTATAATATTTCACTATCTTCTTTTCAGTACTCTGTGTAACGATTAACCTAAATTACTTGATTTTTAGCGTGTGTTGTGCTCTCCAGTTCAAGCTCCAATACACTACTGAGAAGCCTTCTTCTCTACTAGATGTGATCTTTTCTTCTTTCTATGCCCATGGCTCTCATCTGTCCCTCCCTTAGGATATATGGCACTTTCCGCTTTGCATCATAATTGTTTCTGAAAATGCTTTATCCCTGTCATGAAGTTTAAAGCTCTTTGAAGAGAGAGTTTGATTTCTACTTAATTGATCCTCAGTTAGCATTTTTTGAATGAATGAGTGACTGAATATTACATCTAACTGCTCTTCCATGTTTAATGGTGAGCAGTTCACTGATTGTGAATTCAAACCCCAGGAACTTTGCTAATTCATTAGGAACGGTTCAACCACCTTTTATCAAGAGAGAGTTACTGAGTTTGATTAAAATGTGTTTTCTTTTATCAGAAGGATTAGACTCTTATTTGCTGATTTCCAGGGCTATTTTTGAACATAAAGATCAAAGACTTTTGCCTCTCTCAAAAAAACAAAAAACAAAAAAACCCAAAAAACAATTGTAAGATATTTCAGAAAGTCAGAAAGTTAAATGTGAGAAACATTGTATCTGAATGTGAATTATTTAAATGTGAATCATAAACATTATTCACAGTTATTTATTTGACATTTTGAAACTGCAAGGCAAATGTCTGAGATTTACAAATAGTTGTGAATGTTTCCATTGGCCAGTCATTATATTTTCTTTTCTTTTCATAGCAACATTTGGAAGGTAGGCACTCTAACTCACACCTACCTTTTCATTAGAATCTTTGTTTAAAATTGTATTTTTTTTCCTAGAAACCTACTAATAAAGTTTCCAAAGATCTGACTAGAAAATACTGGATACATAAAAGATGCATGACAAAAAAACTCGTTACATTCTGACTTAAAAGGAATTTGCCAGCATAGGAAGATCTTTTCAAAAGTGCGGTGAAAATTCAATATAAACTAGGGAGTTTTAAAGGAGGGTGACCTGGAGAATGACAAATAGTTCAGAGTGAGGTGAGGAGGATTATGAAAGAAAGAAGAAAAGATGAGAAGGGGTAAAGAAGAGGGTAAAGTCTTTCCATAGATTGAAATAAGCTTTAGACAATTATTGAAACTTTCAAGAGAATTATCTGAACCACACATCTAAATTTGTTGACGTCCCTCCATTGTAGCTAGTATCTGGTTAAGGTTTGCATGGTAAACTTGCTTTCTTGTGTCATGAGCGGCTTACAAGTTAAAAAGATTCAGTGAAATCTTCAAAGTAAATCTGTGTCCACCAAAGCAATTCACAGGCCTGTTTACAGCTTTTTCACCTGTCTCCTAGATTGTTTTCAAGGATGCAAACTTTCAGCATTACATCTGTTGTTTGAACATGGAGCTCATTTCGACAAAAGGAACAAGAATGAACTCTGGCCTACAGTTTTAATGAATACCTCAGTAAGGATTTCAGAATCATCCCTACAAGATAATAGTTAACTAAACAACTCATAGACATGTCTAGCATTGACAATTGAACAATTAAAACGATCTTCCGGTATAATTCTTGGTTGCCAGAAAAATCATTAGTCATTTAGTGTTGCATACCTTAATGTGATTCAGACTTTTAAACATATCCAGACAAAATAAAAACTAAAGCACTTTGATAATCAGATTGTAATTTGAAACAAGTAATGAAAAAGGAAAATTTGGCAAAGATTGGAGAGACAGGAAAAGTGGCAAATTCATATGGAGTAATGCAAATTCCCAAGCTCTCTCTTAACAACCGCTTGGTCTGTAATGCTTGAGTTCAGGTGTCACTAGTAGTTGTAGTTTGTCACTGGCTAGGTGTTAGAACCAAGCATAGGAGTTTTAGATACTCTTTGTCCTTTATCATACTCAAATGGGCCTTTCTCATTCCATTTTAGAATCCACAAAATAATGGAATTCACTGGGAATAAATTACTTTGTAGTTACCAATGAAGCAATAGGAATCACACAACTTGCATTGAACTGCTGGGGGTAAAGTGGATTGCTTGCTGGCTTTTTAACTTTTATCTCTGAAATTGGTTTCTCAGTAGTGGTTTTGTTAAATCTGACACATCTTGAATTTGCTTTTTTTAAATTGCAAATTTAGCAGCTAGTGTTTTTATCTTTTTCAGCACCTATATTTTCACATTTTGAAGAGACTTTTTAATGAGACTATTGTTAAATAGAGATATGTGTGTGTGTGTGTATATAAAATTCAATTTTTACCAGATTCAATTGGACATCTTACCCCAAACCCAGAATATGCACTTACAAAACAGACAAAAGTAAAAGATAAGAGAAATAAATATGGCTCATTTGTGATATATGGAGATATATTTTGAGAAGAAACAGCACTGAGAACAAGAAAGAGAAGTTCATCCAAAACATTTAAAATTAACAATAACTTGGGTTTAACCTAGGTTCAGATCCCTTTACTTTTCTCCTGACACTTAAAGAAATATTAATTTGTTAACTATTTTCACTGAAAAATAAACACTCATTCCCACAACATATAAATTTGTTATTTAAAGAGCTCCTCAGAGTCTTGTCATTCAGACTGTTTCATATGAACTTGACTGAATAATTGTTAGAAGTTTTAGTTTTACATTTTTAATTATTTCATTTTAGAAGATAGATGTTCAGACTCAATCACTTTAGAAATTGGTTGCTTTTGCAAAAGCTAATTTAACTTTCATGTATTGGTTGCATTTCCTTTCTCAGTTATTAATTATTGAAGATTAATGTTTTCAAACAAGGCTTTTTCTCCATATAATCCATCTCCCCTTCCTGCTTCGATCTAGCAGGAAACCTGCTGAAAGAGGTCATAATCCTTTTGTTTGTAATATTATAGTCTATGATACTGGGAATGTTTAGTGTGTAGCGATTGCAATAGAATATTTGTGAATAAGTAGAAAGTATAGATCATGAAAGAAATTAAAGCAGGTATTTTACAGTTGGTGAACCGTGATGCGTTCTTTTCTCAATATGCAAAGGATCTGGCTTTCAATGGAATTAAGAGACTTGACACTGACTAAAAAGGAACATATTTTAACACTGTATGATATTGTATAAACTCCACCAAAGCAGAAGTTTCTTTATTACTCACTTCTATCTCTAAATCACACCAGCTGTATCACATAACAGCTGAGAGAGCAGCATTCTTCTTGGAAATGACCACTATGGAAATTTCACCTGCTTTGTAGATGTGTAGGAATTGATCAGTTATTCTCTGTTTCATTTATTTATGTCAATGCTTTTATAATTTTGACATGCATATGTTTATTACATGACTTTCACAATCTTATGACAATTTGTGAGTTTTGTTTAAAAATCATCATAGCGATTCACTTTCAGTTGCCTGAGAAATATTTAACTAAGACCCTGAATCAACACTTCAGTAAAGGTAACATTTAAATCTAGTTTGTTCAGATTTTGAGAAGACCCCATAAATACATAAATGGGAGATGTTTGATGATTTTTTCCTAAATAACCTAATTTTTCTCCAAAACAAAGCTGGTCCATAGTCCATTATTCATTATATAATTGGAATGATGGATTGTGCAAAGTATTTAAGGTAAAAAATACGTCTTGCTTCATTCCTTAGAACTACTTTGTTGATACTCATGAAGAAATAAAAAAATCTTCTATATTAATGTTTAAAACCAAAAGCTCATACATTTTTAATTCAAATAATTTAAAAAGTACAAATGATGTAATACAAATATAACTTTTAGACATAGTACATATGCATTTATTTTTTATTTGCAGATATCGAGAGTTTTACAAAAGTTATTAAAGCCAATATAAATATATATCTTTGGAAAGAAGGTTATGAGTGCCCCTGCACTCTTGTGAGCTGAAAAGGCATTTCCTTGCTTCTCCTTCTTGGGTCTAGTCAAAAAGCATCAGTACCCAATCTTAAGAAATTTCTTTATAACTCGGAACTGAAAAATTGTTTGCACTGAAGCACTTCCATAAATTTAATTCTTTCCTCATCCCAATAGATTTTACATCTTTCATAGAGGAGAAAATTACATAATTATATGAAAATGCTGTGAAAGCATGGAATGACCCATAAATATACTGTGTGTTTCTAATTATTTATTTAAGTTTGAAGAAAAATATAGGACATATTTGCTGTTAAAAGTAAACAAATATAATTAAGGACAATATGAAATTATAAGTCATTGGAAAAGAACAGGAGTTTATGGGTTCATACTGATAATAAATAGCTAGGTAGTTAGCTAGATTAATAGAAAAATGGGGGAGAAGTTAACTTTCCTTTTTTCTGTAGAACATTAACCTATCATTGTTGAAGGTGTAATAGAGTTGAAAAATTGCCATTTTCCTAACCTTCATTATGGAGATTTTCTTGGACATGAATTCTGAATGGATACTAATAGAAAAGATTGATGAGAAGCAAGATATACATGGTTTTAAAATTATTTATTAGTTGCAAAAGAAAAATACTAATAATACAATGGTAAAACAGAATGACATTTTGACTGACCAAAAAAAATATCATCATTGAGGGGCTGATGTGCAGACTGTGCTTCCAAATGTGGTACCTTGAGAAGGATATAGCAACACCTATGTATTATTCCTGCAAGGATGCATAAACTAAATCTCACCATGAGAAAACATCAGGCAAAAAGAAGAGAAAGAACACTTTATACAACAACTAGAGTGTGTTCTTCGAAAATGCCAATGTTATGAAAGTAAAAAAGAAAAAAATAAATAATACTAAAACTGAGGAACTCTCGCAAACTAAAGGAAACTACATGACAATTAAATGTAATACATGATCGTAGATTGGAAGGTGGAGAGAGGCTCTTAAATACATTATTGGAACAATTGACAAAATTGAAAAAGAGATGATAGATTAGATTTTAAACATTATTTTATCAATGCTAAATATTGGATTTAATAACTGCAAAAAAAGAAAATCCATGTTTCTAGAAAATAAATATACATGGAAGTATTAAGAAGTGAAAAAGCATGATATATATATATTATCTTATGAATTAGAAAAAATTATATTATGTGCACACATTATATGAAACTATATATATAGCTACAACTATATAATTTAAATAAGTATATAATGTGTTTAACATAATATGCAACATGTCATATATAATAGTATGTATTATATGATATAATTTAGACTGTAGAATAAATATATTATAAATTAAAATAATATATGTGTAGTATTTGTGTATAAGTAGGGAGAACACACATGGCAGAATGTTTAAAGTGCATACAGAAATTCTCTGTATTCTTGAAATTTTTCTGTGTCTGAAATTATTTCAATATAATTGTTTTTTAAAATGTCACACAGTTTTGGTAGTTATTTTAATATTTACTATATAAAAGCAAACACATATACATGTTCTAGAGATACATTTCTCTTCCAATTGTTAAGATAATTTGAGATATATCTTTTTGGCTTAAAGCAGGTACACATATATTCGAGTGCATAAATGAATTAATATCAAGCTAGATTTCCTCTATTTCCTGTTTTATCCTCCCCCAATTCTTACAGATATTTATATTCACCCTAATAAGTTTTACGTTGTGAATATTTTGCAGTGTTCCAGCTTGTGAGAGTATGTTTGAACTAATTTCTCAGGTATTACACTACTCATTACATTCCCAAGATCTGTGCCATCCACACTTTTAAAAGACATTCAGTCCTCATCTTCATATAAGTTTAAAAGAAAAACGAAGTTCAAAGTCAGAGCCTTGTTTAATGCTCCTATAAATTTCCCTATAGGTTGATAGGCATCAAAATTCTCTAGGTTCATTGAACAGCTTTGAAAACACTGTGTAGATTTTGAGAGGGTTCATGTTCCTTGTTTATTCATGAGAAGGATGAGATGAAACTGGCCAGAAGAAGGAGGAAGAGAGAGGATCTGCAGAGAATTTGCCAGTGACAAAATAGTAAGAAAGAGAATAGGCCCAGGCTTGGAGGAACAAACTAGAATTTCTGGCAAAACAGACTTCATGCACAAAATGAAGGAACAACCACTCAGGCTGCCCGGATGTCATCGCAGCAAAGAGCTGGAGATGGAAGACAAAGATACCTAGTACTGGTGGTGGATTCCTGTCAGAGCCACATGTCAAGAGACTTCAGACTGTGTAAAAGGGGCCAGCATGTGGGTGGCACATGGGATGTCCAATAAGGCAAGCTTTTCCAAATGTAACCTATGAGAAGGATTGCCTGGGAGTATTGGTTTAGAAAACAGATTTTGGGGTCTCAATTTCACATCTACTGAATTACAAGCTCTCTTAAGATGGGTCTTGGAATCTTTTCAATAAGTTAATGGGATGATTCTTATCAGGCAAGTATAAAACTCGGCTGGAAAATAAAGGTGCCAGAATACTTTAAAAAAAACTTCAAGGGTGATATAAGCAAATTAAAGAGAGAAGAGAGTGGTTATTCATTATCATGTTTCCTTTTTGAATAAAATTTTAAATGGATAGCAATTTTCTTTATGATTCCAAAATTCAAAAAGCTTATTTAAAAAATACTGAATTCTGAAAAAAACTCTGGCTCCAACATTTTTGGAGAAGAGATATAAAAATCTATGTTTCTATAATTATGTTAATAAGAATAGCTAATGTTTATTGATATTAATCATGTCACTGGACATTGTAGAAAGTACCTTATATTTATCATATTTAGGCTTCACAACAACCCCAGGGGGCTGTTGTGCAGTGTAAGAATTTCTCATTTTTATAGATAAAGGAAAGTGAAGCTTTGGGAATTTAATAATCTAAACGCTAATGGCCATAAAATGTGTTAAATGACAGAAGAAAGATTCAATTTAAGGTAGTCTGACTCCACGGTACACATGTTAAGCAAGCCATTATGGAAAAAAAAAATGGGGGTAAAATATAAAACTGTTTACCCTCATTTATACCCAGTGATTTAGAGTGATGATAAACATGGCTTGCTTTTTGTACTGTTCTTGAGAGAGTGGAATGTGGAATGAACCAGAGTGGTCTTTTTCCTGCACTCCTCGTAAGTGAGAGAGAATAGAATGTAAGGGAACCAGAGCCATCATTATGTGTAGGATTCTTTTTTAGGCCATTTTCATATAGCACAGAGGAAGAGAAATGACTCAGAAACAGCAGATTTCCTCAGAGTAAGAAATCCTCTCAGAGACTAATGATGTAACTAACTCAGTGTATGTGGTAGGTTGTAAAATTCATCTAGAGAGAATAGCATGATTCCTAGAGGGTAGACCATCCCAGCAAAATTAAGCAAGAATAACTGACACATAGTTTATCAGTATGATTCCCCATTTGAGAGGTATCTGCAGATTAGCCAGAAAAGGTATTTTAAGAAAAACATCTGTTATAGCTCCTGAATGGTCATCTCACCCATTACATTCTCACTTGAGTGAGAACATGTCCACACACATACGCACACATTCAGACATGGTCCTGGAAAAAAAATTTATTTTTCTAACAAAAACAAAAAACTACCCTCATCCTGCCATTAGAAAGAAGTGTAGGGGGTCTAAGTGAGTAGTTTCAAAGTAGAATGTGTGAAGAAAACACTAGAACTTCTGTTTATATTTGTTTTTCATCATTTAAAGTGTTCATTTTAATGCTTTATATAGTACATAATATATTAATATGGTAATATTCTTATTTGTAAATAAATATACACACTCTAAAAATTTCAGAAATGAATAGTTTTGAGCCCGCCGAGTTAAATAAAAAATGAATGTTTTCATTTAGTAAGCAGCTTGAAGGAGTGAGGTAAATACATATGTGGTATTCAGTCTCTAGGGTTTTCAGACGGAAGGTTTATGCAAAGTCTACTGCTTATGAGTATGTGCAATGGACTTTGCACAGTTCTAGGAGACACCCTTCATGTCATGGTCATCATAGATTTCTACAATTATTTCATTTTCTTGTAGATGGCAGTCAGTGACTTGTCAGAGGAGGAAAGGGCACCTTTTTTGTGTGAAGTAGTGGGCATGGTAGACTCCCACAAATGGTGCACTAACTCTTGTTGTCCTCTTACATCTGTGCCATTGGCCAGAGATTGTGAATATGAGACCATAAAATCGTATACTCTAGTTCCTCAGTCATGATATATCTTCAGCATTCCAGAAAATAATCTTAGACTTCCATCATTGTGTTGTTGAAATCAAGATTCATTGTATTAACATCATTTACTTAAATACTAATCTAATGATAATAATCAATACTAGTAATAAAAAACTGTCTTGCATGATTTGTTTTTAACAAATCTATATTTGCTTCTAGTAAGCACTTATAAGCCATCAATTTAATTAGCTGTGTCAGAATTTTTCCTGAGAATTATGCCATTTTTATAGATCACAGTAATATTCCCTTATCTGTGGTTTACCTTTCTGAGGTTTCAGTTACCTGAGATCGACTGTAGTGCGAAAATGTTAAATAGAAAACTCCGGAAACAAACAATTCATAAGTTTTAAATAGCTCATTATTTTTATTAGCATAATGAGATCTCACACTGTCCAGTTCTTTCCTGCCTGGGATGTGAATCATCCCTTTGTAACTCGTATTCAAGCCGTATACGCTACCTGCTCCTTAGTTACTTAGTAGCTGCTCTGGGTTGTCAGACCAGTTATCACAGAAAGAGAGAGACTATGTTCATATAACTTTAATTACAACATATTATAATAATTGGCCTATTTTATTATTAGTTGTTAATCTCTTACTGGGCTTACATTTATAAATGAAGCTGTATCATAAGTATGTATGTAGAAAAAAACAGTATATATAGGGTTTGGTACTATCTGAGATTTCAGGCATCCACTGGAGGTCATGTTATCCATGAATAAAGACAGACTAATGTAATTTAATTTCTGAAAGCAAATGGGACCATTTTTTGAATGGTGTTTTAGTAACACCTTGTGTGAGTTATGTCTACTCAAATAGTTAACTGACATTATCTTTTAGACCCAGAGTCCAACATTTTTAAGCTTGTCTGATACAATTTTGAATTGTAGATACCTGTAGAGAGAAAATACTATATCTTCTCTCCACTATTTAATTTCTTATAAAATACCCATTATTATGTAATGCAAAATAATATAGTATATAGTCAATATAATGCTCAATTGTTTAATAATTTACTTTAGAAAATATATATAAATATTTAGATAACTAACATAATGGATTTTCTACTAAGTTGGTAAACATGCTCAGTCACAATATTATATTCGACAAGAAATATTTATTATATACCCACAGAGACTTATTTAGAAAGGTAAGAATGTAAAGTATTTTCTTTTGAATAATGCCCAAAGGACAAGTCTTTGGTTTGCATATTCTGTGGCCTTGTTTTTAATTTCTGTGGTTTAGTTTTTAATTTATGCTCTCATTCCAAGAAATTCTGTGCAGAGAAAATACCTGCAATCAATTCCTAGCTCTTCTGTGTCCCATCCATGTGAACTTGAGTAAATTACTTGGCTACTCAGAGACTCAGATTTCTCATCTATAATTTGGGAAGCATAAAGTGTCCCTCAAAAAGTGGATGTGAGGATGAAATTATATAATTTACAAAAGGACCTACTATAATTCTTGATACCTACTTAATGAGTAGAGAATTTATATACATGTTTATACTAGCGTTTAGGCCCCTTTCTCTGTGTTAACTCAGTAGGGTGCTTTTTCCCATCCTATTAATTCACCATTCTTTCTCTGGTTCTAAGTTATTTCAAGGAGATCCTGTACTTAGGCTTTCAATCATCTCCTTTCTCACTCCTCAAACTGCAGGACCCCTTTTCAAGTTAATGTCTGTTCTGTTTTAGAAAAAAAAAATATTGCAAGAAAGGATAGAGCACAATCCCTGGATTTCATGCTTCCTAATTTATGAAAATATTCTATAACTGTGTTGCTGTTTTCCTAGTCATAGCACCTTGCTTCATTTAAGGGAGAAAAATTTTTTAAAGAATTAATCCAAGCTAAACAGGAACTCCTTATTAAGCTCCATTAGGGGGTTCCATGTGGTTCAAAGGGCTATTATTAAACATTTATATAGCACTTCGTATTTACAAAGTAGTTTATAATTACTTTTAAAAGTAATTTATAACTCACAAAGACTTTCTGAGCTAAATTGATATTGTTATTTTCATCTCATAAATGAGAAAACAAAGGTAGTTAACTAAAGTCATATAATTTGCCTAAGTCTTCATAAAGAAACTACTTTGGAACCCTCACTTTTCCTTAAGCAGTATGGTCTCAACCTTTCTTCTAAGGGAAAAAAATAAGGTAAAATAAAATAGCACCTTACTTACTGTAGTTAAATTACAGGATCACATTTATTGATGTTTATCTGTTTCAGATGATCATCAAATATTTGAATTCTGCTTTACATTCTAGATGTTTGAAACTTTTGTCTGGCTCATTTGCCCGCATCAGAAATATCTTTCACAAAGAACCTAAGTGAAATAAGAAAGTTTCTTTCCAAAAACAAACCTTTTAATCATGCATCCCAAACCTCACCACTCTGCAATTAGTAGTGCGTTCCCTGTAAGCAGTAGTTTAAGGGGTGCGGTAAGGAGCGAGGTACTTCCTGCGGAAGTCTAGAAGTCCCCAAATTGATCTACTAGCAGCATGACCTCTTCCCCCACTCACAAATTCGGCTTTCTTCATTGAAAAGTTAGATTATCCACGAAGAGCTTCTCTCCTATTCATTAGCCCCATTCCCTTCCTCATACTATCCAAATTGGTTCTCCAGTACTTAAGTGCTGAGGGCTGGTCAGAATTCAACATTCAGTCTACTTTCTAAGGGTTTAGCAAAAAATAAGTAAATATATTTCAGAAAATAAAAAATGGTAACTTTGTCTTCATAGCAATGCTTTGTGTGTGTTTGTATTATATATTTGCTGATATAGTTGTATAAACAATAGTGGTCTGGTTAAAAAATTAAATATATTTATCCATTTATATATAACATACACACATATGTAATATGCATATATTACATTATATATATTTATTAGATACACATATTATATATCTAATATATGTATATTATATACATATCTAATATGGAAATGTATGCATTATGTACAAATATATATTTACATATTATAAGCATGTCTTATGTACATATATTCATATTAATATATAATATGTAAACATGTGTTTATAGATAATATGTATTTGTTTTATATAGTATCTAAATTTTAATAAGCATTATTTCAGAACCATATATTGCTTATGTAAATATACCAGTTTTAGATAAAAAAATTGCAAACATTTGAAATAAAGTTTTAAGCATCACTTGAAATATTTCACCATTAAACATGGTGTATATCTCCTAAGAATAAGGTCATTCTTCCGTATGATATTACAATGATCATACCTGGAAAAACATAGCAATAATTCCTAATATGTTTTAACATTCAGTTCACATTGAAATTGCCCCAACTGTGGCAAACACTCTTTGATAGCTGTTTCTGTTTGTTTGCTTTGTTTGGAGCCAAAAATTGGACCAGGTCGAACTACTACACTTGACTTCAAACTTTTTTGACCGCTCAACTCTCCCCTCTTCCAAAAAGCATTTTTTTTAGGGTCAGTGTTTTGTGGAATACACCTGAAGAACCACGAATATGGGTCAGAGAAGTGTTTCTGAAGAAGTCCAATTCAACGCAGGACAGGCATAGAGTGTGAATTAAATAAAATTATCTCCAATGAGTATTAGGAGAGTTGAAGCAAGGCCAGACAAGGGGACATGACAAAGACATTGCTTTTCATGTAGGAACTAAAAATAGGTACTACAAAATGAGATACGGAATCAGGCAGACATTTTTCCTTCTTTATAATTTGCATGTCGGATTTCTGCATGTGTTAAACAAAAGTAACTATCTAGACAAGACCATAAACCCAAACAGATATCTGCAGGTGCACACACATACACGCATATATATTCTCATACATGTACAGAGAACTAGTGGGGAGAAAGAGAGAAGGAAACAAACAATGGAAGGAAGGGAGGAAGGGAAATAGCACAATTAATATACACTGTCATTTTAGAGAAAATTTGGAAAATATAGAAAAGGAGAAAGAAGAAAAAGCAATGACTTGTTTAATTGTGGTTATTATCCTTTCTCAAGTATAATCTAAGATGAAAATCAATTTTATAGATTTCAGATTGTAAGGTGGGGAGAACTAGAAAAAGTAAAGAGAAAGAGAATATTAAAGAAATTTAGAGAGATAAATGACATACCTAAGAATGAAATCTTTGTCATTGTATGTTGTTCTTTACTCGAAATACTCTTGCTATTCAAGATCTGGACCTCGCTTGGACATAATCTGTCATTCTCGCCAAATGTGTGTGGTATTTTGGGGATGTGGACAAATATCCACAGGAACTTGGCTGAGACCTACAGATATATTTTTACCTCCAACGGCAAACAACCAGGGCATTAACTGGCTCTGCCATTTAGCACTTAACATTTGAACCACAGTGCTCCAGTCTAGTGCGGTCCTTCATAAACTGAAATTAGAGTGCTGTCAACTACTTTTGAGGCTTTGATTTTTTCAAGACTTACAAAAAAGGAGATCATAGAATTTAAAGCTGGATAGACCCTTGGAGGTATAACTCCTTTGTTTAATAAATGAGGAAAACTTGACCCAGGTAAAAGACCATAGGATAGAAAGCCTGGGAATTATTAACTAAGAAGTTCTTGCCAAACCATATAACTGTTCTGAGATGCAGCTTCCTCATCTTAAAATTTATGTAACTGAACACGATAAAATCCAACTGTCACTGAGATCTAGTATTCCGAAGATCTAACAACCTATGGCTTTGCGATTCTCTGAAAGTTGAAAATTTAAGTAGTTTTACTAGAATTCTTCATATGGAGCTGTGAAATTTGACTTTTTCTTTTTTTTTCTCTCCCTTTGGTCAAGGCTTAAGGACTACCTTCAATGTGTATATGCTAAATCAAAGAAAAAAGGGTCTGATAATCAGTCACTTGCCATGTCTGATTTGATGAGCCATTGATACAGGGTATGTGAAAACTGGACATCTCATATAGCAATTCTGTATTGCTGACATTTGCCCTCATTTTAACTTTTCTAATAAAAATTAGAGGGTCAGGGGATTGATGGATAGCATCAGATATATGGCCTTTCAAACAAAGATTGATTTTTCACATGTTTATAAAGAGTAGGAATCATATAAAAATACCTATACATATTGGCAACGATCTTTTGACAATTGTCCAAACCATTATTACTGAAATCAAGTTCATAAAAGTGAGGAAAGGAAAGAAGGAGAAATGAAGAAAGGGCATGTGCTGTTTTACTTAATAAATACATATTTGAGAGTTACACGGTGATCAGTCCATTCTTAAAGATAATAAAGTTTCAGCTCCCAGTAGTTAAAGTAACTTGCTTATTTTGCCATTACTAGTTGAAAATAAGTTAAGAACTCAAACTAGTCCTGCCTAACAATGTGGATTATTCACTTTTCTAGGAGTACCTGGTTGACAGTCTTTGGAAAAACTCCTTAGTTACTCTGGCCAACCAGCTCCAGAACCTGCTCCCTACACATTTCCACCTCTAAATCTCTGCATATCATTTCCAGTTTCGGGGATGAATTTGACCCAATAAAGCTCACTTCCTCTCAGAAGTAATCTCATGGAGTTTAGAAAAGAGAGCCCTGAGATCTCTCCCTTTTCTAAACTCCATGGCACTTATCTGTGCTCCTCATTTGACATTTGTTATTTAGCTTTTTGTCTCTTGTCTCCCGTTTTTTTTTTTTTTTTTCTTCTTCTTTGTCAGTGATGGGCTTCTTACCTATCCAAACACATTGTGAGTCTCTTGAGAGGGGACCTTTTAGTGTTTAGAAAAGCTGGCACATGACACAAGTTCATCACTAAGCTTGCTGCAGGTATCTCTCTCCATTGGCATGAGATGAAAGGGATTTGTGTTCTAGTTTGCACAAGTTTGGGATGGGCTAACAGCAGGGTTGATTCTTCTCATACTGCCTAGAAAGTGATCCAAATTTTTAAAGAGAAAGAAATGAGCACCATATCTGCAATCTGGCTTCACTCCACTTTTAATGAAATTTTGGTTGAAAATTAGAAGACCCTTCTTTTCTTTTCGTCTTTTGAAGACATAAACACCAAATGGAAAAAGACACAGGTCATCCATATTCACCTATTCTAGTCAATGATTTAAATATAAACACTTAACAAAGAGGCAAAAATTAGGGAAAGCATTGATTACTGAAGCTTGTACATCCTGTTCAGAGATCAAAGGGGCCAATGAGCAGGGATCAAAGTGGAGGGAAATACAGAATGTAGCACCCTTGTGAAGCAATGTTTCTCATGATGTGGTACGGCTTAATCAGAACCACCCTGTTTAACAGCTGCAAAGAGAAAAAAAAAAAAAAAACCTTAAAATCATTAATTAGGTAAGCTTATATGCTCGATGAGCCTTTCATGACATAGAGTCATTTCAGCAGCTTCTGCCAACTTTTAGTGGAGACGTATTTTTGGATAAGGTCAGTCTGTGTTGCAGGTATGTTTCTTTTAGAAATGGGCACAAAAGCACATTGTCCCAGCAACCATACAACCACACCTAGCTTGACTCAGGTCTGCAAAATTCCAACATTGTGCATTATGTGTGAGGCTTGTTCACAGTACAGAAACGTATTTCTTAGTTACTTTATCTGTGAAAAGTAAATGAAAAAAAAATCTCTTACAACAATAAATATCCAAGTCAGAAAATTACAAGATTTAAGTAAAAATGCTTGACATCAGATAGCGCTTTATAGTTTTCAAAATGTTTCTACCCATATCCCTTCATTTGCCCCTAACATTCTTACTTGAGTAACTTGCCATCAGACTACACAGTTGGTAATTAGCAAAGTAAGAGCTTTCATCCTGGTCTGTTGAGTACAATGATACTTCTACATATGCTAGATCATACAACACAATGTTTCAGAAGAAAGTCAGGAATGTTCATGAACACAAACAGTAAGGAACTTGGAAAAGAACAGTAAATGAATGAAGGAGGTAGAATGCTTGGATCTGAGCAAGGCATTCGAGCAGGATAGTGATAGGGATATATTGAAAGCATTTGGCTTCTAAGGCCATAAATTTTAAGCTCTGTGCTGACCACTCATCACCTTCTATTAACACATTTAGTTCTCTAAAGTGCATATAGCTGGTTAGATTTAAACTTCTGTTGCTTATAATCACATTCTAGACATATCTTCATGAAACGCACTCTAGTTGGCCATTTTATTTACATATATCAGTTAGAGTGAGTTCTTCCTGAAAGTGGCTTTGAAATGGTTCTTTGTTTCTTGTTCATTATTCTGCCATTCTCTTAATTTTATCCTTAACTTCAAGTTTGGGGGAAATCTTGTCATTACTTCATTGTCCACGTTTTTCCTGACTCAGTAAAGTCATGGCATTTTGTAAAATTATTTTTTCTTTCTGAACTTAAAATTTAAGATTCTGTTTTCCTTAGGTACCTCCTTGATCTCTTCCTCTTGCACATAATTTAGTATTGCATTATAAAGATTCCAAACTCTACTTAAAATGTCTTTCATGTAGAATCTCATGTCACTTGTGCAGCAGAATTATGTTTTCTTAGTACGTCTTGTGACTTCATGAAGAAAGTGAAAACATAATAACAATCTGTCTGATACATTGGTTTTACTTTAACGCCTTGAGTTGAAGTCCTCCATTGTTGGTAGATCTTTCTTGCACGCCAGTTTCAGTATAGTGTGGCAAGGATAGCATTCATTACCTTCATGTGTTCAGATAGTCTGTATCACTCCTATTCTCTTTTTTAGTCTGTGACTTCCAGCATGCTTCAACTTCCCTTATCATTAATTTCTACATGTGTATATTAATTTTCTTAGCAATCTAAGACATCAGAGAAGTTTTCAGAGGACACACTATTACAGTCACAGCAATGGTGAGGGTGGTGACAGTGACTTTCCTCTTCTATTGTTCAGCAGTATGAGCACAGGAATTAAGAATATCCTTGGCCCCTTTGAAGTGGTTCCTAGAGTAATGAAGTCACCAGAGATAGGAGATGTATATGAAATGTGAGACTTTATGCTCAAGTATAAAGGTGAACAGCATAAGGATAACAGTTAAATCTTTGCCCCTTTGTTCTCTGCCCTAATAGAATGAACATCAGCTGCCTCAGCTGGAAAGTATTAATCCAGGAAGTTTTTTTTGTCCCTAGAAATTCCTATAGACACATATGGCTTATCTGTAGGTACTTTTTTCTCCTTTCTTTTTAAAATTTTTTCATTTCAATTATCTTATATTTTAAACTTATTTTGTTTTATTTTAGATAATTCAGTGTATCTTAATGTACCTCATAATATCACTCTTTTCCCTTTAGTATCCAATGACATTGACTTTGAATATTTTGTCACTATTTTGTCACATTTTTTCTCATTTATATTTCAATTTTTAAATTAACATTTTGAACTTTTTATATATGTCAGTCTATTTTTCTCTAGCTAGCTTTATATTTTTGATTTTTTTTCATTTATCTGTTCAGCAAATATGTATTAATTACCTACAATGTCAGATTATTTATCCCTTATATATCTTATCATGAATAAGAAAGATATATTTTAGACATACAGCATCAATCTACCTTTTTTCTTTCTCTTCTCTCCCACCAAAATATTTGTTTCTATATAAAAATGCACATATTTATATATTCTTACATAAATTTTATTCTAAAGACTTATGGGTTAGTATTTTTACCCTGCATTATAAAACCTCAAATTTATTTTTTTCATGCTCTGTGCATCGTTGCATAAAGATCTGAGATTATAAGTATCTATGTTCTTTTTGTTCCAAATTCATTATTTCTTATGTGCATTACTAGATACTTTAAAATATTCTTTAGCTATTCCCCACGATCTCTTCTGGTGATAGTGTCGATCCCCAGTTAAATCGGAAGTGGACAGTGGTCTTCGTGGACTGTTACTTCCTAGATATGTGCTTCAGAAAAGCAGCACATTTCAAGATTAGACCACTGACCCTCTGACAGTGTCAATTGCCCTCCATATATTTATTTTTCCCAGATCACACCAGCTTTTCTAGAATCTAGGAGTGGCTTTTGTATGTAGATTCTGTAGGAGAGAGGCCTTTTTAAAGTATCGGATTTATTATTTATGGATGAGCCGCATATGCCAGTGACTCTCTAGTGGTGTCACTTCTTTGTTCTCTCTTTCTCTTTTGTGCACACTTACGGATGTGCTGCAGATAAATAGGGTTTCTATTTCTCTTCTTATTTTATACCTTTTTTTTTTTTACTAAATGTTCTTTGTCATGGTTCTGAGTTTTGACTGTAATAAGAGTCGTGATTTTGTGCTTTCCTTTCTGAATTATAATTACCTCCATTCTACTTAGAAACTCTTCCCCTCTAATAAACTGATGTCAAGAGTTCTATCTCTCCAAGGAATGTGGCCACATAGCTGATACTTGCTGCAGAAGGAAGACAAATGTAACGCATTGCCTTAAACTGTTTGGAAATAGGCCCCTTGGTTTCTATATTTTTTTCTTGGTTAGTGTTAAATCTCAAATGGAATTAACAAGCTTTGTAACTTCCCTTGATAGCTTCTTTAGAAGACCCTCTAAGTGAACAATTCTCGCCTATTAGGTTCAGGCTTTGATCTTCTGGAGTTATAAGAGTTTGTTTTATATATAAACCACTCCCTTCCCCCCACTCTCCTGAACTGTTTTCCTCTACAAGGCAATGCACAGTTGGTTGGCAACTGCCAGCAAATGACACCAATCGCCACCAAATTTCTAGCTCCTCAGAGCAGCCACCAGATTGCTCACCTTTTCCAACACTCTTGCTTCTGCTGCAAAGACAATCTGCATTGGTTCATTATTAGGTTCATTACTTTGAAATGGCAGCCCATAGAATGAAAGGAGTTAATTCTAGGCTCTGAGTGGTTAAGATCAGGTGATCTCAGCATCTTAGAAAGAACATTTAAGAAAAAAGGAAATGGCTAATACCTTGCTACTTTGTCATCAAACTTCTTAAATTTTGCTGTGGAATTTTTTTTTCTAAAATGCATTATCTTTTGTTTAAATGGACATATGATCACTTTATAGAAACACTTTCCATTTAAAATAATTGAAAAACAACTTGTTGAAGGTTTCTTTGAATGAATACTCAACATGTAATATTGTTGAGAGATTTGGTCAAGATATACTAAATTTAAACATATTTTTGGAAATCAACTGCAGCAGAATTATCAACAGGTACTGACAACTAATGAAAGTGGGTGTCTCAGTTCAATGATCATTATTGATGGTAACTATAATAACAGGATTTTAATTATGGTGCTAATTGCTTTTTGTTTCTTTGCTGCTTTTTAACATTGATATGAACACCAATATTAAAAAGACTTTAATTTCATTATGTCAAATTACTATGAGTTGTCTCAAACTTTAAGGTATTTCACCTTTTATACTATTTCCTTGATAATTATCTTATTTTAGGAAGTTTTTTTTTTTTTTTTTTTTTTTTACTTTTGGGGAATTAAAAATGGCCCTAAATTATTTAACGTGATTGATACAAGAGAATTGTGACAGCTAGTTATTTATCTACACTACTACTGTTGGATATTTTGTAAAAAAGAGTTATATAGTCAAGTAAATTTAAAAATATATGCATCTTTATCTTGGAAATATACTTGGTTTATCTTAACATATCTATCTCAAAATTAAATTAATATATACATAACTGATAGTTTCCCTGAATTATTTTTTTATTTATTTTTGCCCTTAAGCACTTTATATTTTAAGGATAAAAACCCATCTTATTTATCTTTTCATTAGAAGCTGTACCTTGTAAAAGGACATAGTAAAATTCCTGTACATATTTTTCAAATTTTAATATTTATTTTAAAAATTAATTTTAGTTTATGAATATATCTGTCTTTTTGTAACAATGTATTTTTTTAGCATTTTATCTTATTATTAGTTTTAAGTATATAGTACATTGATTAGACATTTATATAGTTTATGAAATGATCCCCCTGATTACTCTTTAATCCAATGAATATAAATCATTTAAATGTTAATTCATTAGCAATGATTTGAAATGTCTACTGCCAAAATTAAGAACAAATATAGAGAAGGTAAAGAATACTGGATCAGGAATCAGGAGCTGAGTCCTAGCTCTGCTAACTTGGGTTTGCACTTTAATTTTCTAAAGTATCAGTTTCTTCATTCCTGCCTCTAAGAATATGTGTAATTTAAGTTTTTCTATACTATATGAGTCTAAAGAATGTCACATTCTTTTATTTCGCTAAGTAAATTTCATTTTGTTCCAAGATCCCTCTATCAGGTAGGCAAGAAATGAAACCATCACCGTTATTGGGGTCCCTCACTTCCCCATCCTCCAAGGTTATACAAAAGCCTGAAGTTTTACATAATCCAGTACATTGGGGAGAAGTCTCTGTCTTTGCCCACAGTGGTCAGTGATTAACTGCTTTGTACAAGCTGGCCGGTCCTTTGCAGGCAGCAATTTTGCTCATTTCTGGTAGAATTGGGGCATAAGAACTTTTGCCCTGGCTGTAAGTCCTAGAACTTCAGATCCGGCTGCCCTCAGGGCATGGCACTGTCATGACCCCTGAGGTTTTTCCATCACCTCAGGAAACATGGTGCTCAAAGAGTTTAATGGGTAAAATTGCCCTGAGCTGTTTGCATCAAACAGACCACACTGGGATATTATGATTGTTTCTAGGTGCAGCTGTCAGGAAGGATGTGGATAGGTCCCCGCTATCCAGGAAACTCACAGACCTTTATCCCACTGCCTTTGAAGAAATTCTTTCTTTTTCCACAGGTCAGATCTTGTTACTTTTTCATTGCTCATCACCAGTCTTTCTTCTTCGTCTCCTTATTGAATCCTCTTTATGATCTTCCCTTTTGAGACCTGTAGAAATTTAATGCTGGTCTTTTCTTACCACACTTAGGCCTGGGTGAAATGAGAGCCTTAAATTCATAATTGTTTTAGAAATGAAATTTGAAAAAAGATCAGGTCCTCCTCCATATCTCCGAAACTAACTCACCTAGTTAAAGGTTAAACATAACAGTGTCAAAACAATAATGTGTCTGAAAGAAGGTAGCTTTCCTCGCCAGAGGTCAGAAGTCTCAAATTGTTTTGTAGATGTGACTTCCTTTCTCAGGTTATATAAGTGGCTCCTATCTTTTTTTTTTTATATACTCAATTTTAATATCTGATTTTGTCTTTATTGCTCACTTATCCTTTGGCTTATAGTCCCTCCAACTAAAGAAGCCTACTTGGTGCGCATCTGAATCCATCTTAATTCCTATCATTATTAGGAAAGGTAGAGAGAGAAGAAAAGTTAAGACAGAGTTGTACACTTTTCTGTACCAATTAACCAAGAGTTAAGATAATATTGTCATTTCTGAGCAGAATAGTGTAAATATTCAAGTGGGCCATAATAAAAATGAAAGATTTTGGTTTGATATTTACAAAGAGATTTAGCAAAAACCATAATAGTTTTGTTTGTTTTATGTATTGTTGAGGGTGTGTGTGTGAATGTGCGCATGTGTATCTCCAGTAATTGAGTTTAGCTCTAGGACATTAATGGTGGATATTATAGTGAAAATTTCAACTTTATAATAGGAATTATTTCTACGCCCTAATAAAAAATTATAGTGAAAATTTCGAGTTCCTAATAAAATATATTTTGTCATATTTTCTGAAAATGAAATAGCTGTCTTCTAAAGTAGTGAGTTTGGTTTCTCTAAAGTGAGTTCATAATATTCATGGACCAGAAAGGAGATAGAAGTGATTCTTGAATTACAGCCATAGCTATACTGCATGACTGCATGACTCAGGTCATCTACCGGTTCCTCTTCCCACACATATGTACATACATATGTGCACACCACAGCCACTTATTCCTTTCCCAACGTCCTAATTTTAAGGTGTCTAAACAGTGCTGTGACCATAGAGGGTTCTCATTCAGTGGATAATGAATAATTGTGATTTCTTTTTTTAAACAAAGGTGTGTACATCAAGTATAAAATATCATTATTTTATTTTAATGGAGAGATCCTGATAACCTGGAAACATAATTATTATATTACCCTATTCTTTACTACAATTCTGCAGGGTTGATTTTAAGAATATTCTTTTGATGTTTCTCCTATAGTCAAAGGTACGCAGATACTACATTGAATTAGTACTTGTCTATTACTATGTTGAAATCTTGATAGATAGTTCCTGCCATTTTCATAATTTCAATTTGCAAAAAAATATAATGACAAAATATATTTCTTTACTAAAAAGTCAAAAGTTTCACTCTATAATATCTACCTTTAATATACCAAAGCTAAACTAAATTATTGGAGACACACACACACACACACACACACACACACACACACACACAAACTCAACAACACATAAAATAAGAGAGCTAGTATGATTTTTTTCTACATTTCTTTACAAATATCTGGATATCCTGATCTATGCAATTTATATCCCACAGTTTTGTTTTGTTTCTTGGAAACCAGACAGACTCATTTTTCTTTTTCTACCTCAAGTCTCAGGCTAGGCATATTCTGTGGCTTTTTCCTATTCTGTTCCTCTTTTTTTTAAAAAATGGCCTTTCAACCATTTCTTAGCGGCTTTCCCATTTCTGCAAAACCCGAGAGGGAAAGGAAGAACATTCATTAGTAGGTGACCTCTGGATAACTGCTATACCCTACCCCATACCCCATTCGCCAGGTTAGGGGGAATGTAGATTTTAACTGAAGCTCAAAGCTGGCTCTAGGTTAAATGTTCTGCTGGCTTTCCCTGCCTTTTAAGATGACATTTGATTTTTGTATGTGTGCGTGTGTGTGTGTGTGTGTATTTTAAGTAGTCCTTATTGACAAAACACCAGTAAACAAACTCACACTTGGTATTTATAAAAGAGACTAGGTTCTTAAAAAAAATAGGCATAATTTGAATATTCAGGTCAATATTTACTTACAATAGCCCAGTCATGTCCCCAGGAGTACTCACAGTCCTTTCTTGTTTCTGACATAACGTGAAGAAGTTCCCTAGGAACACACAGGTTTTGGTTTGGGAAACCATCACTTTTACTGGAAATTTGTTCTTGGAATTTTAGGAAATTAAGGTTATATTTACCATTTAGTTAAAACCCATGATTTTATATGGGTTTGTTTTTACTTACTCCTTACCTAGTATTTGAATTATATTCCTTGTCTTTAATGTTGATTTATTAAAATATCCTTTAGAAGACATGGTTGAAGGATAGGAATGTTTCATTTCATATCCCACAGTTAAAAAATAAAATGTGTTACCGTATACACACATTGTATTTGAATTAACCTTTTTATTGTTTTAGTTTGTGATTTGGACGACTTTCCTTGAAAGTCAAAAGACTTTAATAAGAAGAATTTATATATCACATTGCCTGACAAGCTGGAAGAGAAAGGGAAAGAAAGACACGAGTGAAGAGAAAGAGAAAACTTAACTGCTGATTTCATTTAACTACTCAGTGATGTCATCACAGGATGGTTATCTTTGCTTTGATCTGTGTTCTAGTTTTGTCATAGATGCTGTACCAAGGTTGCTTCATACCAAATGTGGTTAATATTTTGGTTGAATTATGGTTGCTAAGTCCTGGTAACTAACTTCTAAGACATCATCAATTATATCCAGAAAGATTAAGTAAGCTTTTTTCTTAGCAGTCATAAGCAAATATCCTTTGTAGTCTCATGGGCCCAAACAGACTAGAAGCCCACCTGTGAACTGGAAGTGTGGACATACATAATATATGGTGCCTAATACCCTCCTCCATCTCAAATGCCGAGGAAAATGGGACTAGGAGATACATACCCCCAAACTGGAAGTTTTTACTAACAGATAGGTACATAAATCTTTGGAAATATATTTACACTGTCATCACACTGATGTTTATAATGATAATCCTAAATTATATCAGGAAATACATAAACAAATGGCAATGAATACAGTTTAGGAATAAAAGCCATTTGAATTGCTTAAAATTCTGCCTAAATGTGGGAACAGTTTAATTGATTTAGATATTCACATAAGTAGAATAGTCGATTTCCTGTTGATGACTCATTATATGTCTTATTATTCATAATTATATCTTAAATGAGAAATTCCTGAGAATATTCTTGCCAGTAAGACTATCATGAGCTGACATCTGAAACAGTGAGAAAGATATACTTTTTTGACAAGTCGAGTAATTTCTGGAAATAGAATGACATTAGTGAGCTCAAAACTTTAAATGATGACAATTGCCGCCCCTAATATGATCGTAACCTTTTAGCCCGTATCAGTTAAATTGAATTAAGTAACTACCACATATGGAGAAAGTCTGACAAAACTGAACATGCATATGTAGGTAGAGTTACTTGTGACTTCTCTTTGCCTTTTGACATGAATTTAAAGTTAACTACGTTTGGTGGAAAAAATATATGCTGCAAGAGTAAAGTGCAATAAAAAAGGCATGATTATTTACAGGAGAAAAGTTAATTAACAAGGGATAAAAATACATTAGGGTCATGGAAGATCAATTCAGAAGCAAATTTACAATTGCTGTAAATGTTACTTTGGTGGCCAACATTCCATAAATGGTGCACAAAAACACATTCATTTTTAATGTTAAACAGTTCCAGAGTTATTTTAAAACATATTTCCTCAACACATGAAGAAGTTTAAAGTTATAGCATTATGAAAATATCCCTTGGAAAATTCATGTGTTTATCATTTACTTTAGGGATATTCGTGCCTACAGTTCTGTCTTTGTGAGGAGTATTTAGGTGGTCCAGACTAAGCATTCTGTATCTATGAGAAAATTTAATTTGCTGAGGAAAACTTTCAAAAACATTAAAGTTAACCCAATCTTGGCATTTCTTCTTTATACTTAAGATGTTTGGAGGAATGAGTAGTCAGAACATTTTTTTATTGTAATAAATGGTGCAAAATATAATTAACTATAAATAGAAAGTAAAATTAATGAATCTTTGTCTTCTTTTTTTTTTCTGAAAAGATTTACATTTATAGAATGCAGATTTTTTTCATTATGCCACCCTCTTATCCCTATTATCCTCTATATAGTAGAAGTAACTTCTAGTGCTATAATTTCATTTAATTTTAATAAAATTCATTTAATTGAATTTTCATTTAATTTGACTTACCTAAAAGTTACAAGAATTTTGAGAGCAAATTGTGGATGTGATACCCCATCACACCTAAAAACTTCAGAGTACATTTCACTAAATCAAGTATACTATGTAACATACATAGTACAATATAACCACCCCAATCAAGAAATCAACACTGACAATAATATTTTAATAACTATGTATGGTGTCAGATGGGACTAGATTTATCAAGTGATCACTTTGTAAGTTAAATAAATGTCTAATCACTGTATTGTACACCTGAAACTAATATAATATCATATGCCAACTATAATTGAAAATTAAAAATATATTAAAAAGAAATAGACATTGTTCAGTTTACAGACCTTATTCAAATTTTGCCAACTGTCCCAACCATATTTCTTCTGTTCTGGTACATGATACAGTTTAGAAACAGACACTGTACTTCGTTGTCATATTCCTTTAATGTCCTTTAATCTACAACAATTTCTCTCTTTCCCTGCTTTCATGACCCTGACAATTTTAAAGTGTAAAGATCTTTCATTTTCAGAATGGTTCACCTGACCTTTATTTATTATTGGACTTGAGTTGTACCTTCTTGGCAGGAATACCTCAGAAATTATTTCTGTTCTTAATGGATCACACCAGGAGGCACGCAACCCTGCCACTAGTGATCGTTAACCATGGTTCACTGATCAAGTTGGTGTCTGCTATGTTTTTCCGCCCAAAAGTCACCCTTTATTCCCTTTATAATTGATAAATATTTTGTGGGGATATATTCTGAAATTACAACAATGTCTAGTACTACCATAGTGCTGCTTCCGAATCCGCCCACCAGCATTAGTGTCCATTGATGTTACCTATCTAAATTAGCCAGAGTTATGGTAGGTGCCAAAGGATGATTTTCTATTATTATTATTCTTTCTATATTAATTGCATGGCATTCTATTGTAAGAAACAGCTTTCTCTTCTCTCTTATTTATTCTTTTCATTTCTTTAGACAAATATGGACTCCTGGCTTCTTCTTTGATTCGGTTACAGTCTATTACCATCATTATTTAATTTGATGTTCAAGTAGTCTCCCAGCTGGTCAATGAGAATCCTTGCAAGCTGACTCCTGGGTCCTTTTGACATATACCCACGATTCTTTGAGCATTTCAAAAAGTTTGACCCAAGATACTCCAGGCTCACATTGTAATTTCCCTACTCCAGTTTTGTGATCAGCCACTTCTGCAAGGGATTTAGAAATCAAGGGCTGGGCAAAAGGTGTGGTCATTGCTATTGAGTTGTTCTGGCTTTTAATCTGCTCAAGGGAGAGAGCAAAGAAATATATATATGTGTATATGTGTGTGTGTATGTACACATATATACACATATATACACACACAGACATACACTCATACGCACATACATACATGTATACACACATTTATGTTTATTTCTACCTGTGTCATATATACTGAAAAAAATTACAATTTCATGTTGATATGTCCAATTCCATTGCAGAACCTCAAAGTTATTTCTAGTCTTTCGTCCTTCCATATTTAAACCTCCCCCTTTTTTTCTGACAGTGAAAAGTTGATAACTCCATATGGCTGTTTATTTCCTTAACTGCCCTGTCAGTAACCAGTCTTTCTAACCTGCCAGTCACTTTTTCTTTCTAGTCTCTCTCTGCAATCTCTGTGCCTTTAGGGTTCCTCCTTTGATGCTGTAGCCACCACCATATCTCTATAACTTTTTAATTGATATAATTTAATTTATACAATTTAAAAGAGTGTTTGAAAATCTGTGTAGATTTCCAAAGAATGATAAAGTCATCTTGATTGGATGAAGGACTGAATGTCAAGAAAGCTATTTGATAATATTATTTTAAAGAGCATCAACTTTCATAATCTCCTGAACAGATTTACACTTACGAACCAGCAAATGCTTCATTTTACTGACCAAATATTCTAATTGTAATTTATATCCCATTCTCTCTCTCTCTCTCTCTCTCTCTCTCTCTCTCTCTCTCTCTCTCTATATATATATATATATATATATATATATATATATATAGCTTTTTCTTTTATTAGTTCTTCAAAAGTACCTAAGGTCCAAGTAAGTATCCTATGACCTCCCTTCTTTATGTCAAATGAATCCTAATTTTTGTCTTGTCTCCTCACAGAAGGCATTTTATATCACTCAAATTATTTAAGGACAGTAATATATAGAAGAAAACTTGAAATCATTAGGTCCAAACTACTAATTAATTTTATATAGGTATGTTAAACATCAGCTCCAGACTCTCTGCTAGTTACTGGAAGCACAGTGAGAGACAAGACAGGAAAGGATTCTGTGGCTTGAAAATTTGATTCCGTCTTTCATAAAAGCTAGAGTAAACTGGCTCTGGATTTTCCAAGTCACTTAATTTTCCATCTGTTCACTGTACTATCTCTTAGCTTTTCTTGAATTCTCTCTGATTTCTTAACCGGAGGTCATACACTGGAATCCCATGGCCAGATTTGGACAGTAGACTTGTTTTGTTTGGCTTACACATTCTCAAAAAAAATTTTTTGTAATCATTTGCCAAAATTGGGAGATTTTACATAAAACTTGGAAGGCAAACTCTTAAAAAAAGCATATCAAGCAACACTGGAATCGATGACTTCTGATTACCCTTAGATAGGTTGTAAGGTCTCCAATTAATTGTGAACTCATGAGTACCTATAGCCCTGTACCCAGTCTTGCTTTACTAATCTGTTTTTCCTTGCCTGGTCTTATTAGGTATTGGTCTGAAATTTCTGCTTTATACTCTTAAACCACAGTATACAAAAAGTTAGCTACTGAGAGCACATTGCTAACTTTTACATGCCCTACGGCTTATAAGAAATCCATGAACAAATGTGTTATAGTTTTTTTTTTTAAGCATGACTCTTCCTTAACAATCTATACAATGATGGCAAAAATTGGATGCCGATACTTATAGTAGTATTAGTAGCAAGATAGGTCTGATTCATAATTAGCTTTGGTCCCTAAATATTCCACTGTTTGACTTACTTTTGTGCAATACTTAAGTTTTTCTTCCATGCTTTGACATGGATTGATCTTGCCAATCAAATTGTATAACGTTTGATGTGTTTTGATTCCATCCCTGTTTTTAGTGAGTTATAAATATCCTTTATCAGTCATATATTTTAAAGACCATTGATTGCCCTTCATGTTATAATATTTTCTACACCAAATGAGATTCTACGCTCAAACATGCCTAGATAGAGTATTTTTGTATACTCCAAAATGAGTATACAAATTGAACTTCGAGTGAACCTGTAAGCACTCAGTCATTGTATTTTTTTTCTTTTGGTAAGGGTCTCATGGCTTCCTCTCAAAACCTAGCTATTTGTTTTCCAGACATTTGTGTTATCAGTAAATAGTTTTAAAAAATAGCTTTCAGATAATCACTAGGATAACCTTAGATTAATGGTGCATGTCTCAGGCATTTTGCTACTTGCAATTATATATGAGTGAGGATGATATTTTTTAAAATTACTGTAAATGAAATAATGATATGAGATATTGAAGATTCTATCTGGAGGAACTGAATATATAGCTCTCATCTACATTATCCAACAGTTTCCAAGCAAAAGGAGTTTTGGTAGATCAACCTCCACTGGACAGAATTTATTTACATGTCTACGGATAAGAATTATTTTTACATTACTATCAGCTTTCTACAGCTTACAGAGTTGTGAAATAGTTCCCCATAGATCAGGCATAGTTTTCCAGTGAAGCTCAAATTGTTCTCTATAATACCTACATTAATGAAGTAATATCTACATTTCCCCTCTCTGTCTCTTTGTTTCTGGGGATATTCAGAAAGTAACATTAACTTAATCACTATCATTACTAATCCTTACCAAAAATTAAACTTTTTAAATGACAGCAATACATGTGTAAGTACAGATATTTCAATTTTAAAATTTGTTGTTTGGCCTGGTTTTCTTTATAAGTTTTTCATCTGAACTCAAAATTTTTTTTTTTAAAAAAGTTAAAATTTAAAAATAATTTTAAAAAGTGTTTATGAGGGATTTCTTATTATTTGGGCATGGATCATGCCAATGAAGAAATATAACACATTTGCTTATTAGAGATTATAATTAAAAGAAGCTAACCATTGTATCAAAGTTGAAACAATATGGAAATTCCCTTTTGCTCACATATACTTGGCTCCTGCAAATGGGGAATGCCTGTGTATTTGTTTAAATATTTAAATTCCCTTTGGGCTTTGTATTATGATGAAGTGATATTGTCTGTTCATTGTGTTTCTCTATCTGCTGGTTTCTTCTCTTTCCAAACCCAAAGGGCATGTCTGTAAGGGTCTTGCCTATTCCCTGAATAAATAACATATTTGGTATAAGAGCTTCTTTGTTAAAGGGTGGAGTCATTTCACAATATAGTCATTGACATTAAGATGTTAAAATTTGTGAGCTTTTTCATGAGTAGAGACCACAATGATTTTTAAAATGTCTGTATAAATGTAAAAATGTAGTATGAAATCTGACCAGAACAGTTTTGATAAAATGGTGATATTAAATGAAGTAACCGGCAAAGTTTCTAGCTCTGATGCTTTCCTCCATGGAAACATTCCTTTTATTTACACTGTCCTTCCGGGGCCAACTATATTTGAGGCCTATTATAAAATTTTATACTCCAGAGCCTGTTTCATTCAGCTGTGAGCCCTCAGGTTTCCATTTTTCCAAGAGTTTATATCCACTTTATTTTCCACCCCATTATACACCATAATTTATCTCTTCTACATTTTATCTCTTTAAAATCACATTCTTCCACTCCGGACCTTTGATAGTGTCAACTAGATAAATCTGCCTTTCTTTTGTTTCTGCTAAGATGAGTAATCATATTCTTTAGCTTCAGTAGGATGTTGGTTATGTGGAATTTCGTATATGCTGCTTTTATCTCTTTCTCTATTTCACAAAACCCTAAAAATAAGAGAAAATAACCAATAACCAACCTATGCTTATGTATGAAGAGAGGACTCTTTTCCTTATTTCACAAGCAGGTGGAAAAATATATATTATATAAATAAATATAGGTATATATATAATCTATTTTTTACCTATCATCTACATATGTATGTATGTATGTATATAAGTATGTATGTATGTATCTATCTATCTATCATCTAGTCAATGTATATACATGCCTTTTTTTCACATGCCTTTTTGGAGATCATATCTTTTCTTTGGTTATCTTCTTTTCCTAAAATTTGTTTTTTCTTGCTATTATAATCCTGGAATTATCATTCTTATAGGTATAAATTTACCAATATCATTTAAAAACAGTTCTTAGTTGCAAGATTATCTCATGGCCTCTGATTAAATTACATCATTTTATAGTTGCAATAAATAATTAGATACCATGCTGCTTTGTACTTATAATTCATAAGCATAAATGCCAGTCATAGTCCACAACTTATTTTCCCACAAAGAATTGATAAAGCACCTATTTTGTCCTTTGCATAATGATAGAGTTATGGTTTTAAGATAGTTCTCCAAATTGTGATCTAAATAACAGAAAGACTCTGAAAATATTTTTTACTGATTTTCACCACTGCCGAAGCTTTAGATGGTCCTCATGACCACTCAGTAATGACTTGTGGGAAAATAAGAGAAATTACAAAATGTAATTTTAATAAATCACCTTAACTTCAACTGGAAACCTGAGCAGCTCAGTGAATAGTGTTGGCCTCCTTTCTGGTTCTACAAATGTGTGTGGAGTACTTCTGCCTTGGGGCTTTTGCACTTTCTCCTCTTCCTCAAATCTCATTTCTTTACATTTTTCAGTCTTTGACAAAAGGTTATAATTTCAGGGTAGTTTTCCTTTGGACAATTTGTTTAAAATCACAATGTCTGCTCCTTATCACCACTTATCACCATGTGATGTGTATTCCTGCTGATTAATTATGTTTCTTTTCTGTCTCTCTCACTTGGTTGTAGACTATACAAGGTCCAGGATTGTTTGAGTTTGGTTCATTTGTGGTTTTTCAGAGCACAGAGAAGAGCATGGTCCATAACAAGCATTCAATAAATACCCGTGAAATGAACGAACGCTTCTTGAACTTCCTAGCCATGGATCAGCACTCAAAATATACTTGACTAAAAAAGCACTATCCCAGGTGTTACATTGACTCAGGGAATTTGCACTTTCTTCTATAAGAAAAGCCCTTATTCCATCAGCAGTTTCCAACTTCGGGTTCCCAATAGTTATCGAGAAAGTGAACTCTTTCCAGTATTTCAAAAATCTGAAAGGAAATTGTTTGTATACCTATGCCAAGATTAAATCTTCCCCTCGGCCCCTCCACTGGTCAGTATGAGTTTGAGGGAAAGGTGTGCAATAGGTTCTTGCAAGAAAGGTTTTGACCAATATAAATATCTTCAATTAATTAAAAATCAGAAAACAAATTGCATGATAAATATAATTTATTTGATCTCAAACCACATCTTTGAAGCATTTTTCCATGGTGAACATATTAAAATGATTTTTAGTGGTAGTAATAAGAAAATTCTCATTTTATCTGTTCAATTCAGAATTTATGTAGTATCTAACATGTTCCTCATACAATATTAAAGTGCTACAGAGGAACAGTTTGTTGATTTGTCCAACCTACAATAGAAAATATGTAATGATAAAATATGACAAACACGAATAATTTTTACTTATTTATTATGTTGTATAAACATATATAAAACACATGGATGTCAGATATAAATATAAAATTATATATTTAGATTAAATGTGTAATAAAATAAGTCTCCAAAATATGGCATTAAATGAAACCATGCACAGAAAACAAAGGTGTTGATGAAAAAGCATTGGATTAATTTAATTGGACCTTTAGAACATTTATTGACCAAACCGATTTTAAGAGAATTAGAATGTAATTTAATTTCTCTAATGTTCATTCAGAATAGCCTCAGAAACTAGCTAATTCAGATTTGTATTTGCAAAGATAACTACCTTGTACTGTGTGCAGAGACCATTCTGGTGATTTCTACCTTCTAGCCACCTCAATTCTGATAAATGATAGAGCATTGTACTAATCTTACAGGTGAGCCCCCTTTTTCTAAGTCAGTCAGGAATCAGTACCCTTATGATAAGATCTCTGAGAATAAGGCATCGTGCCAAATTTCTACTTAAATAATTATATATCATCTGTCTAAATCCCTTATGTAATTGCATGGGAATAAAAGCTTAATTTTCCATCCATTAATTTTCTTTTCTTTTATCTTAAAAATGTTTGCACTTTCATCCCTCAGAAAACCCAGCAAACAGGTGTTGATGAAAAAGCATTGGTGAGATTTGGGGTAGTCCAAACAGGGGTGCTGATATAACCTACTCAATATTCTCCATCCCCTTGGCCTCATTAATTGGTTCAGGGAAGACAAGTGATCTAATTTAGCTCAGTCTGACCTTAGTCATTCATTCAATTAACATCGAGCTACTACTGCTCTATGACAGGCACCATAGGTTTTGGGGATACAGTGTTGGAAACAAAGTCTCTGCCCTCATGGAGCTTATATGCTAGTGAGAAATGTTTTCTGTAGTGAAAAAGGCATTTTTCTGAGAAAAGAGGCATTCTTTCATTCTGTGGACTTGGAGTTGTGAGCATATAAAGCTGAAGCTGCTGGAACCTATCTAAAGAAGAAGCCAAAATAGAGAAAAGCACAACTGAGATGGAAGAGAGTGAGACTGTGTCCTGGACCCTTAAAGTAAGAATGTGCATAAGTCATCTTTTGAGCCTTCGGACTTTTAAAGTTAGCTTAATATCTGGCTTTTCAATTATGTGAATCAATTAAATTTTTTTTTTTTGATTCGACTCAGTTATGGAGTTTTAGCCACTAGCACTTGAAAATGTCCTGATTAAGCCACCTGCCCATAATGATCTGAGCACAGTCACTGCAATTGCAGCCCCTGTCTTTACACGTGAAAACAATCAAGTAGACCTGAATAATCAATCAGCGGCTCCCAGTTAAACTCTTGATTGCCCTGACCTAGCCGGAAGAAGAAAAGTTCAGGCAAACACACTCTGTCTAGGTTTGGTGCCTGTTGATTTTGCTAGAACAAGTTGAGGACTCTCTGAGGTAGGTTTCGGCACTTTACAACAGTTTTTTTGTTTGTTCGTTTTGTTTTAAATTTTAAACTGCTTTTATTTTGGAGTATTTTGTTAGGCGTCAATAGATAACATACATATATAAAGAATTCATGCAAATAGCAATATACTTGTTCAATAAACATTTAAAAAACAGTTAAGCTAATGAGATGTAAATGAAAACCTGAAAATACACTATTTGAGGTGAAAAAAATGCCAGGTTTCAGAACAATATGGATACAGGTATCCCCCACTTTTTGAAAGTTTGTTTCCACCACTTTGCTTTTATGAAAGATCTACATTAGTACCTGTTTTTGCTAACCAAAAGAAATCCAAAGAGAATTTTTGTTTTTACAAAAAAGATAAAAAGCAAAAATAGCGTTCAGCGTCTTTTTTTTTTTTTTGCAGTGAGCCATTATAAGGGCAGCGTGCCTCTCTAGCAGCAAGATCTGCTGAGCTCCTTGCCTGGGAACGACATCGGCATCTCCTCGTCAAGCCGCCAGAGCTTTCACCTGTGGCTGTGAGTTATCTGCTTTATCTCAATTTATTTTTCTGAATCTATTAGCAAGATGTGTCCTAAGAAAATTGCTTCTTCACTTTATACCCTTTTGGCTTAGGAAATTTTTCATAGGAATAATCTACTTCTGATAGCAGGGGAAACCTGTATAGTGATTTTTAATATTTTAAAATAATTCTCTTTGAGAGTCTGACCTAAGCCATACATGTCAAGTTCTTATACACAAATGTAATCAGATTTTTTCCATATGCCTTCAAGAATTCCATGAAGTCCCCAAGTCATTCATGGTAGTTGTAAGTATTTTTCTGTCCTCTTTGTTTTTATTTGTTTTTCTGTCCTAAAATTCTCTGTATAATTTACTCAATGTCCAGATTTTTTTTTTTTTTTTAAAAAAAGCTTTCCTGTACTTGCTGCATTTTTGTATACCTTCACTTTCATTGCTCCTCACATTATGAGTTCCTGCAATTTATGTATCTTCCATGCACTCCACACCACTTCCTGTTTCTAGTAAAAGAACAGCTAAACTTTACTGAGCATGTGCTAAATAAACATGTTATGGGACCATTTTATTTGATCTTCACAACAGTCTTAGGAAGAAGGTATTATTTATTATCACCCCCACTTAACATATAAGGGAACTGACCTTTAGAGGTTAAGTAACCTAGCCAAGGTAAGTTAATTAGTAAGTGGAAAAATTGATTCATGAATCCAGATCACTCTGTCAGTGTACTTAACAATTTTACACACTCCCGTATTCTCTCCTATGTATTTTCTGGTTCCAATCTGTAGACTTTTCCCTCTATCACTTATACTTCCCCCATCCTCTCCCCAATTCAATGTTGTTTTCTGCTCCAAGTACAAAATTCACTGTCTCATTTATTGAATCACGCTGATTTTGAGATCGCCTCCCTTATGTTGCTGGTCTCCCTGTGAAAGGCTGCACACACTCTATAGTTATACTACTTGTTTTCGACTTATGCCACAGTGTAGAAAACATTATTTAGATCAGAACAGTGCTTTCTTGGGAGTGTCAAGGAGAAGAACATGTCTGTGAGGAATGAAATTAACTTTCAATTTTAATTCTTTCTGTTTCTCTAATTTGACCACAAATAAAGAAGAAATGCCAGTCATTAAAGACTGGCAGAGATATCTCTTTACTAGTGTTTTAAACTCTTTTCTGCTTAGTTACTATGGGTCACCTAAATGGTTTCAATAGTTACTAAATTATTGGCCATCACTTTAAAATATTGCAAAGTGATGTAGAATTTTGAAGTTCAAAAATGTTAGAGATCAACAAAATTCAACGATATTTATTGAGTCCTGTCTAAATGGCCATTAGGGATTATTTTGTATTAAACAACCTGACACGTAAGTTGAGAATATTAAAAATATTGTATTATTATATGATAAAGGAAGGGCGACATATAAGTCATCGACTCCTCTTTGACTACAGAATGACCTTTGCAATTGTGGGATCTTAGGGACTATTTGTTCCCAGTGTTTCTGGGCTCTTAATTCCAATGGTTATATAGTTGCCCTAGTTTGATATAAAAGTAGGTATGAAGTGAGGCATTTTCTAAAGTCTTATTTATTTCCTAATATCAACTTCTCCATTGATTTTTTTTAAAACTGTTTTCCCTTCAATCTTGCCCCAAATATCTCAATTCAATTTGTTCTTTTCTGTTATAAATCCTGGACTTAGTTTTTTCTCATTAATAAAGGATGAATAGCTCTCTCTAAGATATAGGTAGATAAATGATACAGGGAATGGAAAACAGAATTAATAGATTCTGTTATGGATTATGGAATATGTGTGTACCAAATAAAGGTAACATGTACCCAGAAAAGAAAATGATGGACACAAAATTATACCTAATAGTTTTGCCTACTGTTCAGCTCTGGTATTTTACTAGATAAATAAAATTATACATCATTGGCAGACCCTAATTTTGCCTACTTTTTGAAATAATTGCTCTTTCTCTAGAGCAAACTCTACACTGTCCAGTACAGTAGTCACTTGCTATATGCGGCTATTTAAACTTAAATTAATTAAAGTTAAAAAGTCATTTCCTTAGTTAAACTAGATACCTTTCAAGTGCTCAACAGCCAAATATGACTAGTGGCTACTATGGGACAGAACAGAAAAAAAAACATTTCTATCATTTCAAAAAATTCTGTTAAACAATTCTGCTGTAGTGTTCCTTTATACCAGTGCTTCTCAAATTTTAATATGCATAAAAGTCACTCAGAAGTCCTGTGAAAAAGGAAGATTCTGATTCAATATATTTTAAATGTGGTTTTAGATTTCTTATTCCTGAAAAGTTTCCCATGTTCCAATGCTTTTGATCTAGAGATCATAATTTGAGTAGAGAGGTTTTACACTACACTGTAAGGTAGTTGTTTTTATACTGCTATACATTAAAATTATCAGAAGCTTTAAAGTGCTGACAGTCAAGGAACACCTGAGACCAATTAAATCAGAATTTCTGGGGCTTGGACCCAGGCACTTGCACTTTTGAGAACTTACCAGGTGAATCTAATGTGTAGATAAGTTTGAGGACTAATGATGTAGGGCGATGGTTTTCAAAGGTTAGTCTGCATCAGAATTATGTGAGGAGCTTGTTAAAACAAAGATTGTTAGACTCCACCCTTAGCAGGTCCAGCATTGAGACAGATAATTTGCATTTCTATCAAGTACGTATATGATACTTATGTTGCTGATCTGGGGCTACTCTTAGAACCACTGATGTGAGGTCTTGGTATCGCAGCCAGGGCACTTCCTAGGGAGTCCTTAGAGATGCAGAATCTTGAAGATGGTGTTAGCTATGTGACTTTGAGCAACTTAACATTGTGGTGACTTCATTTACTCGCTGGTGATACAGAGCTGGGATAATCCCTTACAACTCTAATGGTGTCCACTTCCATGAAAACTGAAACAAGTGTGTGTGTGTGTGTGTGTGTGTGTGTGTATGTATGTTAAAGAGCTAGTTTATAGTAGGATTGAAGTTTCTTTTAATAGAAAGTGGGAGCCCTGTTTAAATAAAGAAGGACACAGAAAGTACATTAGACATAATAATTTTATGTGGTTTGATTAGAAGAAGAATAAATAAGAAGCAAGCTGACCAGTGATATCATTCAGGTGTAATGTGGTGAATAGGAGAGACAAGAGCAATGTATAGACTACAGAAACAGAGAGAAAGGGAATGTTCCAAGAGATATTTTGGAGCAAGAAAGAAACTAGGGCTCAGTTATATAGAAAATCAAAGGTAGTCGCAAATTGTGTAGAATACCAGGTAAAGTGGAAGGTAAAATTAATTTAGTGTGTATTGATTTTGATATTAGGATAGAGAATCCTGTCAATATCTTCTTTGGCAATTGGAAATATTGGAGGATAAAGTAAACAAGAGCTTAAAACTGACGATTTTACAAGAAGGTTATAAAATATATGGTGACAAAAGGAAATTTAACTTTGAGTACTGAACACACAATGTAATATACATATGACATATTATTGAATTGTACACTTGAAACCTATATCAGTGTATTAACCAATGTCATCCCCAATAAATTTAATAAAAAAAATAAAAGTAAATTTTTAAAAAAGGTAGTAGCTGGTAAGCTTTGCCCAAAGGCCTAGAAGTGATAATAATTGGTAAGATTTGTGAAGCATTTCTGTAGATTGATAGAGGTTGAAGCTAGATTTCAAGTGGTTAAGAAAGAACTGCATAGATGGGAATGAAAAAAATCCATGTCGTGGAGCATCTGAAAAAGATCTACTGCCTTTCTTCTAAAGTTCTTCTATTGATGTTTCTGTCTATATATGGAGTCCTGAGGCTTTGGTTTTCGATGTAGGAGAATGATTTCAAGATATGAAACTTTCTTTTAGATTTGCCTTGCACTGTAACTGCCCTATTCTAAATTAGACTAAGACAATGGCAATCAGAACTTAGAAGAAAAGGTGCATTTTGAGGTCTTGGATTATCTGTTTGGGTTAACCAGACAGATGTTTGTAAAGTCAGGGTTTTAGATTTACCATCTAGGGAAAATGAGCCACTGTGAAAATTTGAATTAACCTCACCTGTGGCAACCATTGGGAGGCATGCATTGGTTACTGAATTTCTTAAATAAACTTATCAGATAGTCTTGTTTTAAATTGGCTTCAAAATGCTTTCATTTATATTATTCCTTGTTAGGTTGCACTAAGACTCACCTTAAGAGATCTGGATAAGGAAACACAAGATGAGCAATGTTAAGTAAATTTTCCCTAAATCCACAATATGTGAAGTACTGTGGCAGAAAGAATATCTAGACTCCTTGACTGTTTAACAGTACTAGTCAATAGATATATAGTATAAGCCAAATATGTAATTTTAAATTTCTAGTAGCCACATTAAAAAGTAAAAAGTGCAATGAATTTAATGGTACATCTTATTTTAAATCAACATGTATAAAATATTACACCCCAAATATATATCTCAACATGTGGTTAGTGGGTACAATATTGTACGATATAGCTTTAGACAATCTAGTTGGACAACTCAGGTCAGAGCACTTATTGCTCAAGGTCACAGCTTTTAAGGGTCAGTGGCAGAGGTCTTATTTACATATAAATGATAATGACTATTAGTAAGTGGAAATATATTTGTAACTCCTTTGTTAGCTGATGGCTTAGAGCTGCATTATCCAATACAGTAGCCACTCGTCACATGGGACTACTTAAATTTTAATTAAAATTTAAAAAAATTAAAAGCTTACTTCTTCAATCACACTAGCCACTTTTCATGAGCTCTGTATCCCCATGTGGCTAGCGGTTATCTTTTGGACAGTTCAAGTGTAAATTTTTTTCACTGTTCTCTTTAAACATTCAAATAATATAGAGATATATTGTTTTTCTTTAACACGCTCCATTCCTACTTCTGTTCTAATCATTTTTTTACTGCCTAGAGGTAGATCCTGTAAACAATTTGATATATAGTCTTCCTATCTTCTGTGTACTTTGTACATATGGGCATTCATACATATTACTTTCTGATTATTTATATTAGTGTCATCATTCTTTATGTATTTTTAACTTGCTTTTATTCTCTTAATATTTCCTGAGAGAATTCTGAATTTATTCATGTAGGTCTATGCCATTTATTTTAATGATTTCATAGTATTCCATTATGTCTATACATACACACACACACACACACACAAACACACACACACTCTCTCTCTCTCTATATATATATATATGTAAAAAATATATATATCTATAATATATATATATAAATACCTTCCTTTGGATGTTTAGTCTATTTTCAATATTTTGCTATTGTAAACAATGAAATAAGTCATTTTGCATATATATATTTTTTGCATTTGTGATTATATTTCACTTAAACAATTTTCTAAAGGTGTACTCACTTCATTCAAGTATATGTGTATTTTAAATTTTAGTAGGTATTTCCAATCTTCCTTTTAAATACCCCATCCATTTGAAATGCCCTGTTATCTCAAACTAAATTTTCATATACAGAGGGCCCGTTCTTGACTATATTTTTCCAATGATCAACTTTTCTATCTTTGCATAAATATTTTCTTAGTTACCAAGCAATATAGTATATTTTAATCTGATCATTTTTCATTTATTCATTCATTCATTTGATGTCTTTGTTATTCCTGAGCATTATCTCTCTCATATAAACTTTAGAATCAATAACTTCTTCAACCTAAACTCTAAGGCCAACTCCACCTAAAATGTAATAATATATTCAGGAGCATTTGGATATATTTCCTTTGAATTTATCAGAATTCAAAATACAATCTGCATAGGGCAGTGCATGGACTTGCTAGGAAACAGACCTATTTCACTTAGAAATGACAAAGCATTTCCTGGTAATATACTTATCTTAAGCAGTTTCTCAATCTTTAAGTGAGGAAAATCAGACCTTACTGTTAGCTTTTAAATCATGTATTTTAAGGATAAATGGACTCCCAAAAGTGATCACTAATAAAATTTTGATTATTATGTTTTTGTACTAATTTATTCCCCAATCCTTTAGAATGTCATAGCTCAAAATTCTTTAACACAAATCTATGTTGTAGGAGTTCCTTTTTGAAAGAGGGGAAAAATGCACATTTCAATCATCTTTTTCTATTGCAGTTGCCTTTTAGCTCAGAATTCATGTTAAAATAGCAATTATATTTAAATACCTCTAGAAATTTACAGTTATATGTTTATGTGAATCAGTTTGTGTTACATATTTATTCATTTTAAATAAAAGAGAAAAAGGATTAAAAAAGCTTTCAAACTTTCTGACTGTTTTCCTGGTAACACCTTTTATTTTAAGTTTAAAACATTGAGAACTTTTACAGTTCTGAGAATATGCTACAAAATGCGATCCTTTCAAATGAAAATCTGAAGCAAGAGAAAGAAAAGCTTCTTTCTTTTTAATAAATCATATTTAAGAGAGACGTATTTCTTGAAATTCTCTTCTGTTTACTATGAACCTAAGAGAAACTTGGCAGATGAAGTGTAGGCAAGCACATGCCTGCGCTATTTGAAGCTAAACCAAAATAGGAAAAAAAAAAATTTTTAGGCATTGACACAAACTAAATCATAAACTGTAAAAGACTCTATTTCTTCCCCATTCAACATATACAATTTTAGAGTTTCAAAGATATCTCCCAGATTTCCATAAAAAGTAAATAACTAAGAAAATTATTTACATGAAGATAAATACATTTCAAAGCCAAATTTGCAATATGATAGTTTCTCCTCATCCCTGGTTTCGCTTTCTGCAGTTTCAGTTACCCATCGTGAACCACAGTTAGAAAATATTACCTAAAAATTCCAGAAATAAATAATTCATAAGTTTTGAAATGCACACCTTGCTGAGTAGAGTGATGAAATCTCAAGCTGTTCTGCTCCGTCCCACCTAGGATGTAAACCATCCTTTTGTCCAGTGTATTCCAGCTGTGTACTCTCCCAGTTCGTCAGTCACTTAGTAGCCATCTTGGTTATCAGATTGACAGTCGAGATATCTCAGTGTTTGTGTTCAGTCCTTATTTTACTTAATACTGGCCCTAAAGTTCAGGAATAGTGATGCTGGCAATTGGGATATGCCAAAGAGAAGCTGCAGAATGCTTCTTTTAAGTGAAAAGGCGAAAGTTTCCAACTTACTAAGGTATTTTATCATCTTACGTCATTATAAGAAGAAGGGTGAGTACAGTACAATAAGATATTTTGAGAGATAACATTCACATAACTTTTGTTACAGTATATTGTTGTAATTGTTCTATTTTATCATTAATTATTGTTACTCTCTTACTGTGTCTAATTTATAAATTAAACTATCATAGGCATGTATGTATAGGAAAAAACATAGTGTATATAGGGTTTGGTACTATCCTCGTTTTAGGCATAGATTGTGGGTTTTAGATGGTTTCCCTGTCAGGTAAGTGAGGATTACTGTACGTATTTCATTTAATGCTCTCTCTGTTTTTAAGGTACTTCTGGTAACTATATCAAAGAATGTTTTTACAATTTAGTCATCTGTGTCATTAATTCGAAATTGCACATTCTTCTAATTGGAATGTGTTGTATTAATTTGTTTCAGTTTCACACCACTAAGATACAGGATGTCACACTTTTAGAAAAATTAAAATAGCAACAGAAACCCAGTGAATATGAAACACTGCTGAGAAGTTTCACATTCTGAAATGATCAGCTGTGTTTGATTTTGTTTTCATTCTATACTGAACGATAACTACTTTTGGAACCATTTGAGAATTGGAGTCATTTTGTTTGTGCTTTATGTTCTATAAAAATCCTGTTGTCTCTCCTACTGTCAAAGACCCATCCTGAATCTGACACAACAGGTCCCAGTGGAAGCGTAAAGAGCTTTTCCAAAGACCTTGCTGTGCAACGTAAAGTCCTAGTAAATGACAGTTTCATGCTGTGTGACCTCATGACACTCACAGACATGGATTCCCACAAGTGGAAATTGTAGAACCTCACTGCAGGTGACTGAAGGCTGTTAAACTATCATTTAACAAGTGAAAATAACATGTCAAAGGTTGGTACTTCAGAAATGATCTGGATGTTTAGCCAGTGCACTAAATTGATTCAAAGATAATTTTATATCCTTCAGAAGAAGGAAGGAGTAGAAAGAAATTAAAATTTGGCTATTACAATAATATATTTCTAACTAAGTACAATCAAGTTGGAATTTATGCTGGAGAATGGGAAGGAGTGGATAGTTGGCCAGTCTGTCTCGCTTTCTCTTTCTTTCTCATAAAATCCAAATAAGTTATGTTTTTAATTTCAATGGCAGTATGTCTAGATGATTTCTCAATATCAGCACTACTGATATGTGAACCCAATAATTCTTTGCTGAGGGAGGCTGGGCTGTGCATTATAGGATGTTTAATACATCCTTGACCTTACCCACTAGATACCAGTAGGACCCAGTACACACACACGTGCACGCACACGGTCGTGAAAACCTAAAATGTCTCCAGTCCTTGTCAGATGTCCTCTGGGATGCAAAATATCCTAGACCATGTCTTTGCTTGCTTTCCAAGTACAAATAGTTTGTTGATGAGTACATTCACCTATTCATATTTATTTTTATTTGTTTAAAATTTTTCAGTAGAAGGATGTCTTAAAACTTTTTCCCTTATGAAATCACGATGATTTAATGCTGTCAAGATACCATTGAAAAGGGTCAAGAAAAAAAATTGAGTACATTTGACAGGCTCATCTGAGCTAAAAATTATTACATTGGTAATTGTTTTTGCTACCATTGGGGCTGGCTGGAGTTCGTGTTGCCCCACTGTAAGGGGGGTTGGGGAGGGATAACGATGACACAGAAGTGTAGTTAGCATTTTTTTTTTTCGTTCTTCCTCACTAACTCAGTGAAGAATCACAGGTCAGTGAGATGTAGTCAAGATTTATTAAAAATATATTTTAGAAAGACAAAGCATGCCTCTAGGAGGCACATGGTTTCAGCGATAAGAGCTTCAACAGAGCACTATAACCACAATAACAAAAACAAAAAGGGCAAAAGTTCACAAAAAGCCACAGAAGGCCACACAAAAGGCCACGAAAGGGCAAAGAAGGACCCAAAAGTGGGAATGTCTGCATAATATTTGGGCCATGATGGGTGGTTCCAAAGGCATTCATAGGTGATTGGCAAGTGAGGTCATTTTAATTGATACTTGGCTGCTATACAACTCTTTGCCTAATGTGCATGCGCGTACCCAGAATTCTACTACCATTAGGGTGTTCTTTGGATGGTCTCTAGGCTGGGCCCCTATTCCTTTGTTCCTCCTGTCACCCATATCTGACTTTGTTCCATTAAGTAAAAATGTTATCATGGTCTGGAGGTATATAGTCAAGAAATGGTATTAGTATTCCTATAGAAATACTAAAAATCTATAGAATTGTTGCTTTTCTTTCTTTTTTTTTTTTTTTTTTTGATGAACTTATGCAGGGAAGAGCATAAGGAAGGGAGGGAGTTACCCTCCCTTAATATGTGACTATTCATAAGGAAGGTACCACTATTATTCCCATTATATGAAAGAAGAAACTGATGTTTAGCGAGATTAAATAATACCCCCAGTTTTACATCCAGAAAAAAATAGAATCAGACTCAGCTCCTAGACAGTAGCAATGTGGTAGACTGACTGTTTCAGTTTACTTTTAAATTATTGCCTTACCCATGGAAAATATCTTCCCTCCATTTCAAGCTCTTCAGTGACCCCTACATTTCTTCAATATGTATTCAGTAAATAAAAACCTATTTCATTATTAATGAATTTAAACTACTTTAGGTCAGTTTATATGACATAGTAGTAAGAATGTGTATGTGTGTGTGGAGGGGGGTTAGGGAGGATAACATTTCATGTTCCAAGAAAAATACAGTTAATTTCTTTAATGAGCACTGTCTCAGATATTTTTATGTTACAGTTCTCATCACTGTGGAAAATTGGGCATATTTAAGATTTAAATCTTTAGAAAACAAACTACAGAATTTTCTTAGGTGTTTTGTGTTCTGATCCATAATCTGTATTATATAAAACAAATGTATTTCACTTCATGAATTAGATACAGTCCAAGAATGTCCAGCCCATCAAATTTAGGGAGGTTATAAGATGTTATGATTGATAGCATAGATTTTGGTGTCATTAATCTTTAAGTTCAAATTCTGCTTTCACTGCATACTCATCTCATAAGTTTTTTTTTGTGCATATTACATGATCAGTTATTATATGTGCAAGAACAATTACCACCTTCTCCTTTGCAGTAAGTTCTTATTAAATGGTAGCTATATTATGTGTGCTTAGGCCCAGTGATTTTTATGAGGAGATAATTAAGTTCAGTCACATTTCTAGAGAACGGTTTTGCTACTAGCTACGGTTGCCTTACTAGGAGTCCCTTGAGAACTCTTTCTGTTATGTCCATAATCCAAGCATTGTCTAAATATCAAGAAGGCTGTGGCCGTGGCCTGTTAGCTGGGGAGGCAGCTGAGGAACTCATGGAACTCCTTGAGGCAGTGCTAGTGGTATATTCTAGTAGAGAAGTGATCAGTGGGAGTTGAGTGACGCTTTAGCAGGGATTACAGACTAAAGGCACCTGTTTTATATCTTCAATCATAGATGCTTCTTATGGTCCAATAAAGACCCCTACTGAGCAGGGTCTCTAGGGAGCCATCTTTTTTCCCCTTTCATTTCCCAACCACACTCAGAATCGTTCTCTACTGTGAGGCACATCCTTATTGTCTGTCTAGCATCCATTTTTCCTCATTTGGATAATACAATCCTGATTTTCTTTGGGAAGCCACCCCTTCTATTCTCAGCCATGTGGTTTGGGTGGCCTTGATCCCTTCCCTAACCCAAAGGCTGGGCCCTGATTGGCTCAAACCAATTAGAATACCAGAACTCTCTGACAAAATGATTGGTTTGGGATTGGGCACTGAAGACAATCATAGTCCAGGAGATGAGAGGGGATCCTGCTGGTGTGTATGTGAAATAGAATCTTCCTTTTTTTCCCCTAGATTGTGGGGTAAGAATATGTGAGCTGTGGAACATTTATAGCCATGTTGCTATCATGAGACAAGATCATGGGGGTCATGGTAGCCACTAGAAAAAACATTTAAATTGTCAGATGAAGCGTAGCCTACAACTAGGTCTGCATTGAAAGTTTATGGTTAAGGAAGCCAGTAAATACATTTTCTTTAGGCTAACTTTAGTGGAGTTTTTATTTGTTACAAAATATCTCCTGATCCACTCATATTTTATTTTCATAACATCTTAATCTTTTATTATAGCATGTATACTATGCTTTGCATTGTAGTTATTTATATATGTGTCTTGCACTAGTTTCGGGGGTGGGAGTTGGTAGGAAAAATATTCTAGGTGACTTTCTTCTTCCTCTCCCCTTGGGACATGTTAATATTTTTACACACAGTCCATCCTCAGTAGGGATAATTGTTTAATAAATGAATGAACATACAGCTGTAATAATACAGCTTTAATGCTCTTTCAGGACTGACAAGGTGATATTATTTGTAATTTTTTTTCAAATCCCCAAACAACTATTGAGTTAGTCAAGTATTATTTCACTAATTTCCTTTTTTTTTTTTTTTTAAGACAAGTAAAGGGAAAATAAAGGGGTTTGAACCATTGCTCTAATCCTGGGTAACAGAAAATTGTGTGGACTCAGAGTGGAAATTGGAGACTAACCCATCTGTTACTTTTAGTCATGTTTTTCTTCCTAAGAAAATAACGTGTGATGAGGTTACAAGTGCCAGTGGGTGGCAGCTTCATCTTTAGATACACGAATAACAGTTGCCCTGAGACTTGTTTAAATCACTGGGAAAGCCAAAAATAACAGCCCAGCAGCCACAGAACAGCAGGTGGATGTCTCAAAGGGCATGGGAATAGTGAACTCTGGACCATCCTACAGGTATTCATTGTTCTCCACTATTTTTTGTTTATTTCAGTTTATTTTTTTATGAGAATAATTTAATATCTGGTAAGAATCTAGAGGAGAAATACTGCTAGAACAATAAACCATTTTTAGAGAGATTCAATATGAGCAATATCAGGCTGGAGTTGGTCTGCTCTCATGTCATCTCATATGTGGTACATTTATGGGTTTGGGCCAAATAATACCAGCTTCATGTAGTAAGGGGAGTGACACCTTCTTTATATAAAGGGCCTTTGTATCCGTGTGTGTGGGAGGGACATAGGGCAAGTACCTCTTCATACATATGCCTAGGGTAGTTCTGGCTAAAAGAGAACAATAGCAGCCCTAGCTGATGTGATGTGGAGGGCAAGTGTTTCCCCTGTAAAGGGAAAGGCCCTGGCCACTTTAGGTGAAGCTGATGTGACTGCAGTAGAGCTTAGATATTAGTTGGGACCAACTGCTATTTTGTGAAGATTGAGCTAAAGTTTCTCACTATATCAAAGTTCAGCTTCCCTTTGATCACAGAGCACTTAGTCCTTCCTTGTTATTTTTTTATTATAGGCATTATTTGATGCTTATTTAATGCCATCAAACTGTTGAATTTAATTCCCAAATCTGTTCTAAAGAGAGGACCTGATCCCTTAAGAAAATGTGTACCGCCTCTTAAAATAAATTGTAGTCATAGTTGTGAGGCCATCAGTGATGTCTCTGGAAGTAGAGTGAAAGGTGGAAGGTTATATCCTGCTTGACTGTGAGCTTGGCTTTGCCACTTAGTAGCTCTGTGACCTTCAGCATGTTACTTTTTTCCTTCACATCTTAATTCCTCACCTGAAAAATGGGCTAAAAATATCACCTCCTTCATAAAGTTGACCATATTAAGAGATCTGCTTATGGCATATTTACCACAGTACTTTACTGGCAGGTAGTATGGAATATGTTAGCTATTACTGTGAAAACTTCGTGTTCACCACATTGAATTCGTAAAAGGGCAGAAACAAGAAAAGGAAACACCAGTGCTCACATTTATGGGTGAAAGTCTCTTTGCAAGGAAATTGAATTTCTGATCTCACTTATCAACTGACCCAGCCACTCTCAAGACAAAAATCAACAAACTCACATCATTAAATTTCTAACTAGTGAGTTGGCGCATACACGTCTACCCTGGCATAATAATAGCAGAAGATGCCTATATGCTCACATCCCCACTTCAGTCCTCTAAAGACACAGCTGCAGGAGAACCCTCTGCGTGCTATTATATGACCTAGGGGATCCATTCAGTGGTCTGTTTTATTTTCTGCTAAGCTTTCTCACTCTGTTGCTTTTAATGTAAACAAGTGAAACATTTATTTTTTTTTTAATTTAAAAAAATTTGAGGTCAGTTAGGAATGTCCTCGTGACTCCTGCGGAGTATAAAATTGACCTTCTGGGGAAATGAATCATGCTAATTTCTGGTTACCTGGCTCATGCTAGGGAAGATACAATAAAAATACTGACTTTCAATCTTCCACACGCTTCTTGCTCTCCTTCCCCTCTCCTCTCCACACTGCTGTCAGAGCATGTAGTTACTGAGTATCAGCCCTTCCTGCCAGTTTATCAGCTATTGGAGGACAGGGACGGTCTCTTTCCTGCACATTTTGTCATCCGGGACTAGTATGGTGCTCGATTCATAGTACTATTCTCACTAAATATTAATAAACAAATATCCAAATATTAGGTAGAAAAATAAAACATATTGAATGCCAATATCAGTTGGCTTGGATGTAGTGGGTCAACTATTGCTAGAGTTATGCAACTGCTACCTGAAGAACCTATTCAGGAACCTTTTGTGGCTTGTTTAAATATGCGTTGACCAATGAATGAAAACTAATGAATAATATTTTGAGGTACTAAATTACATTAATTTTAAAAGAGAATTTATATAGAGCTAGAGCTGGGATTGGACTAAACATACACAAAATTTCCACCTTCAGAAATGCCATCTAAAGAATGGTCAAGAAGAATAAATGGAAGTGAATGATTGTCTTTATCCAAGTTGGCAGTAGTCTTTGCGTTGTTCTTCATTTGTTTTGTGATGGGTGAGTTTTATTTTTTCCTTATACATGGGATATATATCCACTGACCATGAAATACTGAAAAATACAAATACTCTCTCAAAAAAGGGAAAAGAAATACTTTATTTTTAACCATGAACAACTTAGATTTACAATAGAGAATATATCATCCCAGTCCTATGTATATACATATATACTAAATTTATATTTTTAAAATTAGCATTGATTTTTTAATTTTCTATTTATTATAGAGATAAAATTTACAAAAATATAACTATGTAATATATTAAGAAAGAAAATGAAAGTTTTATTTAATCTCATTTCCTAGAGCCAATCTACTCAAAATGTGGTCCCTAGGCTTGTCATGGTCTGTTTCCAGCTGTTGCTGCTCTGCTATGAGATTTGTAAAGAGAGAATAAACAGAAACTTTGAAAAATTGACATTTAAATTGTATTACAAAACTCTTGGTCTTCATAGGATTAGAAGTAATAATAATAATAACTTTTAAAAACCTTGGCCGTCACTATAGATAGATTGGAACGCACCGAACTAGAGAGAATTTGGTATATATTACTTCAGACCATTTTTAATACATGTGCTACTACTATATTTTGTTTATTTTGTATATTTTGTTTATTCACCTATCTATATACACAGACATACATATATTTACTCATAGGATATTCACAAGATATACATGTATGTATAGCAAAACTGAAATTTTAGCAAAAATAAAATTTCAGTAATAAAACACTTATGGAGTATTTTTTCCTTTTTTTTTTAAATTTTGTTATTAGTTTCAAGTATACAGTACATTGGTTAAACATTTATATAGTTTATGAAACAATCCCCCTGATCTTTCTCGCCTCTGGCTGTACACATAGCCATCGTATTAATGCTTACTGCATTTCCTATCTTGTGCTCCCCATACCCATGACCCTCTATCAACTACTAATTTATATTTCTTTAACCCTTCACCTCTTTATCCCAGCTCCACAAACCCCCTCCCCTCTAGCCATCACCAGATTGTTTTCTATATTTGTGAGTCTGTTTTTGATTAGTTTGTTCGTTTTGTTTCTTAGATTCCATATGTAAGTGAAATCATATGGTATTTATCTTTTCCATCTGACTTATTTCATTCAGCATAATAACCTCTAGGTCCAGTCATGTCATTGTGAATGGTAGGATTTCATTTTTTTGATGGCTGAGTAATATTCCATTGTATATATAAACCATAACTTCTTTATCCAGTTGTCTGTCTTTGGGCATTTAGGTTGCTTTTATATCTTGGCTATTATAATTTTTTTAAAGAAACCTCTAGACTTTTCCATAGTGGCTATACCAATTTGCAATTCCACCAACAGTGTATGAGGGTTCCCTTTTCTCCATGTCCTCACAAACACTTGTTGTTCTTTGATTTATTGATGATAGCCATTCCGGCAGATTGAGATGATATCTCATTGTGGTTTTAATTTCCATTTTTCTGATGATTAGTGACCTTGAGCATCTTTTCATATGTCAGCCAACTGTATTTCCTCTTTAGGGAAATATCTATTCAAATCTTCTACATATTTTTCAATTGGATTGTTTCTTTTTTGCTGTTGAGTTGTATGAGTTCTTTATATATTTTGGATATTAACCTCTTACCAGTTGTATCATAAGTGAATACCTTCTTTCATTCAGTCAGTTATCTTTTCATTTTGATGTTTCCTTTTCTGGGCAAAAACTTTTTAGTTTGATGTAGTCTCATTTGTTTATATTTTATTTTGTTTCCCTTGCCTGAGGAGTTATGTCTGAAAAGAAATTACTAGTAGCAATATCAGAGAGATTACTGCCTATGTTTTCTTCCAGAAGTTTTATGGTTTTAGGTCTTACATTTAAGTTTTAATCCATTTTGAGACTATTCTTGTATATGGTATAAGAAAGTGGTCCAGTTTCTTTCTTTCTCTTTCTTTTCTTTCTTTTCTTTCTGTCTCTCTGTCTCTCTCTCCCCCCTCTTTCCCTCCCTCCCTCTTTTCTTTCTTTTTGCATGTATCCATTCAGTTTTCCCAGCACCATTTATTGAAGAGACTGTCTTTACCCAATTGTGTATTCTTGCCTCCTTTGTCATATATATAAATCCACATATTGGTGTGGATTTATATCTGGGCTCTGTATTCTGTTCCAGTGATCAATGCATATGTTTTTATGCCAGCATCATGCCGTTTTGATTACTGTAGCCTTGTAGTGTAGTTTGATATTAGGTAGTGTGATATCTCCAATTTTGTTCTTTTTCAAGATTGCTGTGGCTATTCAGAGTCTTTTATGTTTCCATATAAATTTTGGGATTATTTGTTCTAGCTCTCTGAAAAATGTCATTGGTATTTTGATAGGGATTGCATTGAATATATAGATTGCTTTGGGTAATATGGCCATTTTAATGATGTTTTTCTCTTCCTTCCCATGGTAGATGCTTCCATTTATTTATATCTTCAGTTTCTTTTTTCAACGACTTATAATTTTCTGAGAACAGGTCTTTAACCTCCTTGGTTATTTCGATTCCCAGGTATTTTATTGTTTTTGATGCAATTATAAGTGGTATTTTCTTAATTTCTCTTTCCAAAAGTTCATCATTGGTGTATAAAAATGCCACTGACTTCTGAATATTAATTTTGTATCCTACTACTTTACTGAATTTATTAATCAATTTTTACATTTTTGGTGGTATTTTTTCCTGTTTAATCCTCCAAATAGTATCAGGAATTTGCTACAGTGATTATTCCTGTTTCACAAACAGATGTTTGTTCTACAAACTCAGTAGTGCGTTTTCAGCAGAAGTAAGCTGCTGAAAGAAATTTCAAATTGAAACATGCCTCTAGAGCTTTTAAAGAGAGAAAAAAGAAAAAATAACACTCTGAAATAACTCAGAATTAGAGCTGGAAATCCAGAAAGTGGACTCAAAGAATCAACAAAATCTCACTGCTTTATTGTACTGGTGAAGACACTGAGTTCTATGGTAAATAATATGTAAGTTGTGTAAGTTTACACTGTGTCAACTTAACAACTTGTATGTTGACATTGTTAGGTCCATGACCAGATTCCAGTTATCTGGGTTCCCTTTCCTATATTCTGTGAAGGAACTGACAGGGACTGTCTATTAATTGTAGATATTGCCACCTGCCCTCTACTCTGGGTTACAAAAGGTCTTGATTGCAAAGATGGAAGTCGGGGATGGAGTCAAGTGTCGGTTATCTTAGGGACAATCACAAGAGATTGACTATGTTGATGATTCTACTCTGACCAGGAGCACTCAGTAAAAATTCTCAGGAAATCTTAGCTAAGTCTACATGGCCAAATAAGAAAATACAATATTAGAAGATAATAGAAGAGCATTTTGCCAATAATTATTTAAAACATTTTTTCCTTATGTGATTGCATCCCTAAATCCTTCATTTGATCAAAAAATCTGGGCAAAGATTGAACAAAGATGTTCCTCACTATAGGCTTATTCTATAGGGAAAGAAAATTTTACATGCTTCTCTCAAAAAGTTATACGTTCATGACAAATTATCCTTTTTTTCTCCATTTCCCCCCTCCTCTCAAAGAAAACCTAATATCTACTTTACACATATTTGGTGACAATTCTGGCTGAGAAATTTGACATATGTTTCCCCTGAAAGAGTCACTGATGAACTTTTAATCTGTAATAAGAACTCAAATTATCAGTTAAGGAACTTTTTATTTTTGCTTGCTTGCACTACACCATGAGACAGTGAATTACAATGGTGATACCAAGCAAGTTTATTTCCATTCTGAGGAGATTTTTGTCAACCATACCTGTATCATCTTTTAGCCATCTGAAATACTTCACATTAAGTCTGACTACGATAGGGTCAGCCATCTGATATAGATAATTAATCTCACACTTCAAAAGAAGTGAGAATTTCAGTGGGAACTTTTCACATCTGGAATTCTACTTGCTGATTTTTGCAGTCTAAATACTGATAATTGATGGCCAAATCTCTATCACATACTAGGCCCAGTACAAAGAAAATAAAATGTTTTTTTAAGTCACTTTGCATTCAAAGGATATTAATACTGATTTTATTTTATTTTTTAAAAAAGCAATGTAAAGCTACTTATATAAAAAGTTGGAAGGGTATACGAACTAAATAACAAAAGGAAATTACCTATAAAAGAGGATTATAAGGTTTTGTTTTTTTGTTTTTGTTTTTTGTTTTTGGGTTTTGGTTTGTAATAAACTTTCCTGCAAAAACTATTACTGCTTGTTTAAAAGTAAGTTTTTAGGAGTCGAATATCATATATAATTTCAGTTATTTAAATAATAAAAATAGTGATGGGAAGATTATTTTCATTTAAGGAGAACATTATTATGCTTTGTGATTGTTAAGCTTGCAGTAATTATCATAGAAACGGAATGGAATGTACTTGAGCTTTGTATCCAGCAAACTTAGGTTTAAAATCCTGGCAGTATATCATTGATTGGTTTGTCAGATAAAATAAAGGATACCAAATTAAATTTGAATCTTAAATCCCAATTGATAATTTTTAATATAAATATGTTTCGAATATTTCATGGAATATATTTATATTAGAAATTATTTTATATCTGAAATTCACATTTAATTGATAGTTACTTTTATTTACAAAATCTGGCAACCTTGATAATTGAGTAGGTTAATCTCTGGATTTTCATTTTTTTTATATGTCAAATGAAGAGAGTTACCTATATCATTGATGTTCTGAAAATTAGAGGAGAAAACAGCAGAGAGAGATTTTCCATGAAATTAATGAAATTTATGTTCCACCTCACTGACATGGGCTATGCTAACTTTATATTCATAATTTTTTTAAAGCTTCCCCCCAATTATATAAGCTTTGTGGCTCTCAAAATTTTCATCTTCCCTTGGAAAACATATTAGTATTTACTTATAGCTGCACAGAGTAGGCATTCAGTAAGAGTAAGTTCCTTTTTCTAATAATAGGCTTATTATAAAATTGAGTCCTCTACTATATTGTAGATAGGACAGATGACAGCCAAATGTCTATACGTAAATCTGCCTCTGTATCTCTTAAGTTTCAAAGTGTCATCCTCTAGAATGCAGGAGAAGTCTCCTTATGTTCCCCAAGTCCCTGGCCCTTTCTGTATGTATTAAGAGTAGGGGTGCATGGAAATTTCCAGAAATCCAGGAATTTGGAGCTCCTATTTGATCAAAGCTCTGGAAAGTTTGTAAATAAAAAATAGTGTGCCCAATTGCTTGGTACACATGGGTTAACTCTGATAAATTTGCAAAAAAAGGCTGTCCAGGGCCCTAGGCAGAAAACTCCATTCCTGTTAACTCCTGTATAAATGGCTAGAATCTAGTTCTCCTGGAATCAGGCACAAGTATTCAAATGTGGCACCTCAAAGCCAATAATCACTAGAAGCTCACATTAAATATAATAGATACTCCTTTCCCCTGCAGTCCTTCAACACTGTCATGCATTTCAACTCCAAAAGTCTTGATTTCTACTAGTAGTCACTAAGCACTCAGTACCCACTTTATGAAGAATCAGGAAAAATTTCTCACATATTGCAGGAATAGGGAACGACTGTGTTCTCTCAAAACGGTTTGATTTTTGGCCAGCAGCATGGTTAGTCTCATGCATGATTGAGTTTTTGAACTATATTTGCCTGGATTATTAAGATAATCTATTTCAGAATTGCCACACACATGTGGCACATCTAGAAGGACCCTGGGACCAGCATTATGGGCACTGGTATTAATCTACCTCAGTATGTTTTTTTTTTCCAATCTACCCGTCTTTATTCTTGCTTTACTTTCCACAAATTGGTCTGTTTTTCTTCCATTGTTATGTGTAGATTTTTGGAAACCACCTCGAGTTCTTTTCCAAAGGAGGATTACATAAACACATAAATAAATAAACATTTATTTAATAGCACCGAGGAAATATTGTGGTTAAAATTTTGGTCAAGATTTATTTGAATCAAGAGCATAAAGTTCTGACTTTCTTGATTTTTTATTCCCTAGATTCTGTGGGAGTGCAAATGATAAGTGACATATTATTTGCTAACATTTCAATATGAAGTGAATACAACTTGCAACTATACGGGAGTTAAATTAGACTTGATTCAGTTTGGCACTTATGAACAAGATGGAATTTGAGTGTTCTTTGAAGGGATAAATTTTGATTTATGAGGTATGAAGTAGGTCAAAAAATGTTTTTTCAGTTCTCACCACCCCCAGACAGAGGCCAGCCTAGAAATGTGGTGTACAAGGACAGAACTGATGGATTCTTATAAGTGCCCACAGGAATATAATTATATGGATTCCAAGAGAATAGTAACCTTTCCTTGTTGGCAGGCAGATAGATAAGTCAACAGAGACTCAGGAGAGAGTCAACTCTTGGTGTGGGAAATAACTTGGACCAAGAAATGAATCAGTAAAGAGAAGACTGGAGAGTTGTTTACCTTTCCCTCAGCAAAAAGAATGAGTTTTCAGTACCTTGCTGAAAAATAAACAAACAAACAAAAAACTGGATCCTTTGCATTCATACATGTACTTTCCCCCTCCCTGTTTCTGATCAATAACTCTGAGTATCTCTTACAGAACACTTACAAAGCACACTTGCTATAGGTTTTATTAATAATGTTCCCTTAGTACTTACAAGAAGCAGATTTCCTGCAGTATTTACTGTAAAATAAATAAAAATGTACACATTAGTCTCAGGACAATTAACTAATAATAAAACTTGCAGAGAAACAAACCAACAAAAAATAGCATCTTTGAACCTGAGCATGCAACCACCCTGAATATTGTATCCTACTCCATTAAAAGAATCATTTTCTTTTTAATGGACTCATATTTGAAACTACATTGAGAGGAAAGGAAATTCAAAAGAAAACTATTGATCTTCAAAGGATATTTACTCAAATAGGTGACAAAAATCAACACGAATTTTGGTAGCCAAGACCTTTCCCCTGCTTTTCACAACAAGTGCTTTCAGGGCTTCAGCCGCATTTGGACCTGGGCTGGGAGCTCTGCATTCATGTGTCGTGTAAGCACTGGATTCATGCAGGAGTGTTCCAGCTTGCTTAGTTATGGAATAGCGTCAAAGTTTTACCTTTCTACCTCTTCCACTATTGATAAGAAAATAGTAATGAATGTTGTCATATACATTGCCATAATTTACATGCCACTGTGTTTTTTATTGCAAGACCAAGAGATATAACATGAAAGCATAGGAAATTATTATATTTTTCTAGTAGTCTTAAAAAAGTGAAAGTGTAAAGGTCCCCTTCATAGCTCATTAACCTTGGAGACATTATTACTAGGTCGAGGCTGAAAATTAAGAGTCTAAAGGTGTCATATAACACACTAAAGTCTGAATAGCAGGGTAATATTATGAATTAGTATCTATGATTTAACAATCAGCACTGGGACACTTACTCACATTTTCATTTCATGTGTCTTTGGACCCCTTCTTTGAAACTTTCAAGGCAGAACTAAGGCTCGAAAATTGCTGGTGGAGTATCACGATCTTTGTTACTGTTGGGGCTGATCAGAGTTTGCTTTCAGTGTGGCTCCAATGGCAGAGGGGAGGGAGAGGGATAACAGTGGTGCAGAAGTGTAGGAAGCATGTTTTTCTCAGTTCTTCCTCATCGACGCAGTAGAGAATCACAGTTCAGTGAGATTTAGACAAGATTTGTTAAAGATATATTTCATAAAGACAAAGCATGTCCCAAGGAAGCACATGGTTTCAGTGATGGGAGCTGCAACAGAGTCCTGTAATAACAACTACAACGAGGGGGGAAGGGGTGGCAGAAAGGACCCAGAAGTGGGAATGTCTACATTATATTTGGGCTGTGATGGGTGGTTCCAAAGGCTTTTCTACCTAGGTGATTGGCAAGTAAGATCATTTTGATTGAAAATTGGCTGCTATACAACTCTTTGCTTAGTGTGCATGTGTGTACCCAGAATTCTGCTACGATTGGGTGTTCTTTGGGCGGTCTCTGGGCCCCTATTCCTTTGTTCCCCCTATTGCTCATGGCTGACTAGCTACCTGAACATCATTTCAGGGAAATTAGGAATGGGTACCAATGTGAAAGGGAAATCTCTCTTGTAGGCTCTACCACTTTCTTTTTCATAGAGGTGAATAACGTATACTTTCTCTTTGATTATTCATACTCATTAGTGTAATTCAGCTGCTAGCACTAAATCTTAAAGCTCTACTGACATAAAATAAACCCTCTTCTAAGACAAATATATTTATCAGTATGCAAGTATCTCTAAATATATTTCATTGTGATTAGGTCTTTACAATCACTCTATAATGTAAAAAGGCCTGGATTGTTATGTTAAATTGGATATGAGGAAATTGAGGCTCTATTAATTTAAGTGACTTGCCTTGGCTGAATTGAAAGATTCAAGCCCTGCTGGGTGTTCAACCTTCAAATACTATGCTCCTTCATCTATGCTACGCAACCCCCTCTTCATTAAAAGGTAGAACAGTCAAAATAGTTGATATGCTAGTTGCTGTAGTTATGGCAGTTCTTAATTTTGGCCACAAGTTAAATTTTCTCAAGTGTAAGTGTAAGTGATAGCTGTTGAAAAGTGTTCACACTGGATGAATACCCTTTCAGAGGTTATTTTGCCATTCGATTTCCCTGTACTGACTTACCTTTCTACATTTTCCTCATATTTTACTTTAACAGCAGAAGCCCACAGGGATATTGAGAGGATCCATACAATAAAACATTTAAGCATATTTTAAGGGCTACTAAAGAAGCCTCCTTGTTTTGATGATTTTCAAAGTTCCGCTGGATATGTCTCAATGTTGGTGGTCCCATAGCTAGTTTTTGTCAGTTAGAGTTACCAGCATTCCTGAAACTTGGCCGTTATAACATTCTGAGAGGGAGTCTTACTCTAACCTTGACTGGTCCCAAAGCCACTAGATTTTTTTTTTCCTGTAGGTAGTGGCTTTAGGAAAATGAGACAAATCATATTTAAATTTGTCCTTAGTTCACATTGATTTTCATGAACTCTTCTGCATAGGAGCGTATTTAATGCCTCTTTAAAACCACGATGTGAATAGCTGAAGTAAAACACGCATTTGAAGACAGGGTGCCCAACTTTACTATTTCAGGTAACTAAAAGGAGAAGAATATAATCAATTTTTATTTCTTTAACCTGCTCTTTCATAAGAGGCAAGACTTTGACTAAGAACAGACCAGCCATTGTACCATAAAAATTTGAAAGTATATTTTCTTTATTTACATAAAAAGAAAGCCAGCTATCAAGAAAGAATCATATCTTTCTTATAAATAAGCCAATATTGTCTAAGCCATAAAATTTGGCCATTTGATTTCTTGCTTTCAAGTTGTATGACTAATATGAAAGACATAAGTACAGAATCCTGTGACGTCAATGACATTATGTAAATAATTTCTATTCTTGCATCCCTCATTGTCTTTAAACCAAAAAATGTCATTTTAGACAGGCTAATGGAGCTAGAATGTGCTTCAAGACAGGAAAATTTACATAATTAACAAGTAAAGTCATGAAACGATGTATTTAAAAACATTTTTTACTTAGATCAATGCTGCACTTTTTTTTTTTTAAAGATATACCAAGAACAAAATTAGGTTTGTAACCTAAATTTTTACGCCTTCAAAAAATACTAATTTCCTCATGCCTCCTGTTTAAGGCTGTATGTACTATGATGCCACCGAATTTAAAACTATTTTTATCTTTGTAATTTGAAATTTAATCTGATCTTAGAAGACTGGTTGTTAAGGATATACATGGCTCTTTCCACTAATATTTGAAATAAGAATTATAATAGGAATAGAATAGTTGTGAATGACACAAAAAATGAAATACAGATTCCCCTTGCTCTTAGGGAGCAAAATAAACTAAAATTCTCATTCTTACCACCACATCCTGAAAAAGTGTATAATTCCACCATTTGTTCTTCTCAAAAGAAAGATTTGGGCTGGAGAGAGACAGCTTAAACTAGTCTCATTTGCCTGTTCATCTCTCCAAGTAGGTAATTGCAGAAAGAAAAGACAATTCTTTGATCTCAGTGAGGTGCTAATTTGTAAGATTTTTGAGCTGTTTGGGCCTTAGGAAGCAGAGATCAGTACATAAACAATGGCATTTATCTGGCAGCCTATTACTGACACATTACTATCTTAGTACTTATTCATTTACTCTTGTGTTTGAAGACAGGACTATGTGTCAATAAAGGAATTAGACCAGACACCTCAGTCCATCAGGTTTATCTCAGTTTGCTGACAGGAACAGTAGGTGACATTAAGCAACAGAAAACACTTCAAAGTTTTCTAGTCCTGGTTTTGCAGCTAAGACAAACAACATTTACTGCTTTAGCAGCAACAAACAATGAGCGTAAGACTGCAGAAGGAAGATGAAAGGGCACGCCAAGTTATCAAACGCAAAGCCTGCCCAAACCCCACTTCTAGTTGTTCCCTGAATTTCATTAGAGAGATTTAAAAAAGAAAGATTTCGATGATAAGTAGTGGTCATTTGGACTTCTTAAAAGGAAACCCTCTTGAGAAGAACAGTAAGAAATAAGGGCTAAAAAATTTTACTTGATTACTCTTCTTTTTGCTAGTGACTCTTAAAGATTTCAAAATTAATTTATTCATTCATTTCAGTATCTTTTTTAGTAAACAACCAAGGTGGTCTACTATATGCTAGGACCTGTATAAACATAATGCCATTATTATTACAGACGCTCGGAGATTTGAAAAGTAATACAAGGCTATGGTACAGCACATTAGGTGGATATAAGATCCTATTTGAGAGGCTATAGAGATTTTATAGATCAGCTATGTCTTGAATGGATTCGTAAGTACTATTTATATTTTTAGCATCATGTAAACTGGAAAAAAAACTTGAAAAATACTTTCTAGCATTATCAAATAAAAATATGTCTTCCTCTGTACTTGTAAGTTTGGAATTAATTGCCAGAGTATTTTATACATTATTTTGTTAATTTATTGAAATATAGATTAATTTATTTATTCAGCAAATACTTATTGAATATTTACTATATCAGTCCTTGTTCTAGCCTAGGATAAAGAAGAGGATAAGACAGACTAGATCCTTGTTCCATGTGAGGAGATAAACAATACACTCATAATTTTGGAGTATTAAAAAAGTCATATAAAGTGAACAGAATAAAGTGGTGGAATAAAATGGAAGGAAGTGGGACTAATAGTGGTGTTATTGGTATGTTAGAGTGAATGGTCATGAAAAGAAACTGAAATGACCAGAAGTGATAATGAGGAGAAAGAGTATTCTAGGCAGTGGAACAACCAATAGGACCAATTATGGACATGGCAGAAAAACAGAAAGATCAGTGTATAGCTAGAGTACAGTGAATGTGGAAGAGAGTGAGGTTAGAGAGGTAGACAGAGACTGGGCCATGAAGAAGAAGGGACGGAATGACAGGAGAAGGCAGAGAGGTAATGGAAATCTGATTGTGTGGATACTTTCAAGTCATGGTAAGAAGAATTGTAGAAGATACTCAGAATGTAACCTAGTTTTACTCTACCATATGTAGCATTTAACCTAGTTAATTTCTCCTTCCTCCTGGAAACGCTTTCTTCACTTTGCTTTCAGACACTGCACATTCCTGGTTTATCACCACCTTCTGATGCTCCTTTTCTGACGACTCATTCTCCAGTTTACATTGGACTCAGTCGTCAGACCCCTTCTCTTTTCTATTTACATTCACTTCTTTGATGGTCTCGGTCTCATTGGTTCAAATAAGATCTGTACGTGAATGACCACCAAATTTATTTCTCTAACTTGTACCTTTCCTCTGCATTCCAAACTTAAATATTCAATTGCCTAATTGACATCTCTGCTTTAATGTTTACTATGTATCTCAAATGCACCCCATGGAAAACCAAGCTCCTAATATGCACTCTCATACCTCTTTTCCCCCTCATACTTCCTTACCTTAGGTGATGGCAACTCTGACCTTCCAGTTGATCAGACTAAAATGTTTGAAGTCATCCTTGACTCCTCTCTGCCCACTTCTCAGAAGCTGAGCACATCTTGGCTCACTTCATTTTTACATCTCCCCTAAAAAACTGAAGCAGAATTCTAACTGATCTCCTCACCTCACCTCTTATTCCCCTTCACATGATCTTTATCACAGTAGCCCGGGTCCTTCTTAACCCCTGAGTCAGAGCATGTCTTGCTCATCACTGCTCAGCACCTCACTAGGAGTCCTACAAGGTCCTCCGCAAACTTGCCTCTGTCATCTCTCTGGCTCTTGTGATTTCTCTTTTCTGCACTCACTCTTCTTCTTTACTGTTCCCCTGAACTTGAATGCTATTCCCCACAAACTACCCACTTGCTGCTTCACCTCCTTCAGGTCTTTACTCTAAAGGCACCTTCACAATTAGGCCTTTCCCCATTACTCTAAAGTTGTAACTCCTACTCCCAAACTCCTCACCCACCTTCCTATTTTTTTTTCCTCCATAGCATTTATCACTAACATGATACATCATTTATTTTTGGGAAGGTCATTTACTTTCTGTTTCTCCTCATTGGAACATAATTTACATTTGGCGGAGATTTTTGTCCTTTTGTCCATCTTTCTTCACCACTATTCCCAGCAATGCGAATAGTTCCAGGACCATAGTAAGTAGACAATAATATATGTCAAATTAATAGGTGGAAAATCTTAAGCAGGGAGTGACAAAATCTGGCTTAGGTTTCAAGATGGTAATTTTCTCTGCTCTATAAAGAATGGCTTAGAGGGGTAGAGTTGGAGTCAAAAATGGAAAAAAGAGACACCAAAGAAAGCAAGAGTAGTAGTAGTTCAGGTAAGGAATGATGGCTTGGACTAAGGTGATAGTAGTGAAGATGGAGAGAAGTGGATATGTTCAAGATTTGTTTGGGGGGGGGGTTGACTTGAAAATATTTACAATTCTATAGTGAGAATACTTCTGATTATTTTTGTATTGAACACAGCTGTATAGATTTGCAACTCTGACTGCTTTTCAGACAAATGCTGATAGATTAAGTGATATGGGGAGGGTTAAGGGAATGGAGTAGGGTGGTGTCTAGATTTTTGAATTGAGTAAGTGGGTAAGTGAAGTTGTCATTCACTGAGAAGGAGATCAAGATGGGGGAAATTTTTAGAAATTCCTTTTTATTTGAGCTATCTTAGATATCGAAGCGTAAATGACAAAGAGGAAGTTAGTTTTGTAAATATATCCTTTAGTGGAGAGAACAATGAAATAAAAATTTGGACATCATCACATGTGTATGGTTTTTAAAACCATTGGGCTAGAAAGGCTCATGCAAGAAAAAAATATAGAGTTAAAAAGGAAGTGAGGACCCTGAGACATGCCTACATTTAGAAATTGAGCAGAAGAGTTAAACCCAGTCAAAAAGTTAAGAAGGAACATTTCATAAGCTTGATATTTATAGTGAGAATGTGGCAGGGGGATCAAAAGTTGAACTAAAGAGCATAGAGGGAAATAAAACTTTAAACATTTATAAGTACAGTAAATTTTATAAGCAAAACTTATAATACGTTAGAAGCCTTGATTCAGCTACTAACCAATGATATGACTTGACAAACCACTGAACTACTCTGAGCCTCCATTTCTCACCTGTAAAATGGAAATAACAATACCAATCTTACAGGTTTATTTTGAGCACTATAATATCAATCGTGTAGCGTGAACTCAAATGATAGCTTTTCTTCTGTTATGATTTTTAATGATAAGGGACTAATGGCTAAGCTAAGCAAACGTAAACAAAAATGAGGAAACAGAAATTATCAATTTGAAAGAACAGTTTTCAACTTTTAGCGAAAATCATTCTTTCTAGTTTAACATGCGTGTATGTGGAATCACCAATTTGACAAAATGTATCCATCATAAATGTCTTTTCTTAAGAAACTTTGGATGCTAAATGTAGGTACTCCTCGGGGCGGGGGGGAGGGGAGGAAACATATTCCAGTTGATGAGTAATTTCGTATTTATAAAGCTGGTGTTTAGACATGAGTGCCATTTGGAGAAATTGTACTTTTCATTCGGTCTGTGTCTGGATTAATGTTACACATCAGAGTCTAAGAATCCTCTAAATAAATACCATATGCCTCTGAATGTTGACTTTCTGATTCTGTAGCCAGTCTTTTTAATGAATTTCAATGCACAACCTAGAGTAAGCGTCCTAGTCTCTTAAAGGCACATAGTTAAATGGTGGACAAAGAAGTTCCTCAAAGTGTTAAGTATTCCAATTAGGCATATACAATCTGTTGATTTTTAATTTCTCTGACTCAGAAATTCATATCGCTCAAAGAGTACTTTTAAGAAAAATATAAACACAACTGTGGGATGAGATGTCCCTGGACCTACTGCCCATGTCTCCTCTCCTATGTCCCCATGGCACTGATGTTCTAACCCTTCAGAGAAACAAAGTGAGCAAGAATGACCTCTTTTACCTTTATCAAGAATGGAAAGTATCCTTATAGAGGACATTGAGTGGTACGCTTCAGATCCAATTAATTAGTCCCATCCATATCATTAGCTGGGGGGAGGCTGCCGAGATCACTGGTAAACAGTGGTCTTTTGCAGCATTCTAATACTGTCTGAGACACTGGAAGACACAGAGTAGGACTTCACCCTTAGTGTTTATTCAACATAGATGTGTTGAACACTGCTGCCATGTTATGTCACTGTGGTGAGACACAATGAGTAGTTTGAAGTCCCATCCCAAGGTCTTGTCGTATAAGGGCGAGATGTTCACAATAATAGCTTACATTTACATTGAGCACTTACTAGAGACACTGGCACATATTCATAATCTTTACCACAATCCTATAAGTTTGGTGCTATTAGACTCCCCCTTCTAATAATATAGAGACACCAAGGAGTAGTCCTTCCTCAGGTTCACATAAGGAAAATATAGTGATCCCCTTACACACACATACCCAAAACAACAACAAAAAATTGAGGTAAAGGGTGATGGATATTATAGAACATGGGTAGATTTACTGAAATGAGAATTCAGAAAACACATCAGGAAGGCTAACATTTATATGGAATTCTGAAAATTAGGTAAGATTTGGATGTGTGAAGAGGAAATTAGGGAAACTGGGAAAGGCTGGCGATTAGGGCCTGTACCAATATATTAGGAGTTGCTCTTTTCAGTTGCAGCATTGTATGTGTGAGAGATTGTTGGTGAAGAAGAGATAAGTTGCACCAGATCGTAGGAGACTGTAAAATACCAGATTAAAGAATTATTGCTTTACTTGGTAAGCAATGAGCAGCCAATGAAAAATTCTGAACAGAAAAATATTCTTAGTGGTTCTTTAGGAAGATTAGCTGCAATGGTATTGGTGGTGAGACAGACTGAAGGTTAGGAAAAGTTAGGATGCTGTAGCCATAGTACTAGCAAAGAGCAATAAAGGCTTAGGCGAGAACATCATCAGTACAGACAGAAAAAAGAGATGGATTTGATAAAATGCACACACAGAATTAGCAGGATTGAGCAAAGGGGTAGATTTCAGAGAAAGGAGACAGAAGTTCCTAAAGAGTTTTAAAATGAGCCTTGGAAGGTTTTTTGTTTGGTAGAAAAGAGAGTGAAAACATTCTTAGTGTGGAAAATAGGCAAATCTTGGCTTCCGCCTCTCTCTAGCTATTCTGAGAATACTTATGCTGTAAAATCCTGCACTGGCAATGACTTTCATTTCTGCCATATTGGTCTTGACATTCCTCAGGAAAACAAGTATATACAGTGGGCAACCATTACATTCTTAATATCTTTCAAATGAGGAATTGTGAATTACTGGTAATTATACATTCATGCTTCCTACATCACTGGAAACAGTTTCCAAGGCTGAATCAATGTTGTTGTTCTCTATTTTTTTTCTTTTATTAAAATTAGAAAAGTCTTTTTAAATGACTACTGATTCAGAAACTTTAAAGCATTAAAACATTTTAAGTATTTTCTCTCAGATTAACACTATACTACTGTTGGAAGTTAAAAGAAATCATATAATTATGGATAATATTTATCCTACACAGATTGCTGTTATGAAATCATCTTTGTATATACAAAACTTCTCAAAATTGGGAAAACACTCACACATTAGCCACCTGGTTAGAGTCCAGAACATACATGTATATAAAAGCTATTTTATATATTTTACATTTTTTTATAACATCTATTACTTGTGGTTAGTGATCTTTCATTGCCTTTAATTTGCGGACACTTTCTAACCACCACTTGTGGGTCTTCAGGGAGCAAACTCCTTCACAGAAACATTTATTTACCACCGTGAAGACCATAAGGATAGAGAGACAATTCAATATTTATTCTGTGTTTAACAGCATCCTTTGAGAGTTGGCTTTCAAAATGTAAAACCAAAGGAGAAAATAATCCCCAAATCCAACAAACCTCCTGGAGTTTTGTAGAGAATGGAACAATAGGGCTGTTTTTAATACATAAAGTCTGGGAGGTACTTCACAGTATATTTGACAAAATAATGTCCTTGAAACTATGTTACGCAAGGAAAAGAAAGTAAAACTCTAAAATATAAAGGTAGAATTATTGACCTAATCTTTCCGTATCCCTGCAATACAAAGTTATTGACAGGCCTCGCCAAGCTGACTCTTTCATTTTGTAGGAACACAGGCAGATATTTCACCTTTCCAAATCCTAGTCTTCCCATATATAAATGGCAGAAAATGACACCTGACTGACTGACTGACATATATCCCAGGGTACTGTGAGGGTCAGAACCCAAACGAAATCATGTATGTGAAAATGCTTTATAAACTGTAACACATTACATATAAGCAAGACATTATATTGAAATAGAGACACTAATACTCTTCCTTTTCTACTTTATAAGGATGTTGTAAAGAGAAAGAAAGTAACATATTAAGCACTGAGGGCTTGGAAAGAAAAATGTGTACATGAAAGGCATTGTTATCATTTTTGCCTTATGATTAATTATATTACAATGATTTTTCAGAAAACATTTGTTTAGATTTTGAATCTGTGGTTGGGGGGGAGGGGAATTCCAACAGCTAAAGTGTTGGATTGATTTTCTTTTGACTCAGATGACAAAAATCTGGGAAAATATACCTTAATAAGTTGGAGGTCAACCTGAATTATGGCTAGGATATATCTATAAAAGAAGATATTTAACTATATATCCCTTGGGTCTCTTTATACCTCGAAAAATCTGAAAATTTTTTTCTTTAAATGAAAGGTCAGAACTCAGACCTTCATCCCTGAACTTGTTAAAGACATGCTTCTTCAAACTGGAGTGCTTTGTTGAATCTGAAAAACATCCAAATACTTAATAATGGACCAAAGTTTGTTCCTATGATCTGCCCTTTAAAATTTTCTATCCTACTTTCTCCCAACAGAAACACATTCAGTGCCAAGGGACTCAGAACAAAGCAACCTTAATAATTAGGTTTTTCATATTTTTATTTGTTCATTTTTCAATTAAAAGAAAATAACTGGTTTATATGCTGTCAAATATGTCAACTCCATTGATTTTTAGATCAAGGCAAAGCACAATGTTGCAGTCAAAAATATTGTTAGTTTCTTCCTTACATTCTAAGTTGAATTATCTTGAAAAAACATCAGCATAAAGTAGGTGTTCAAAATCCCCCGGAATTCCTAAGGAAGATAAAATTGGCTCAAAGCAAAGATATTGCATTGTTTCTAACATAAAGAATTTATGTAAATCAATCCATTGACTCAGTCTTTACAATGACTACCAGAAGGGGCACAGGAATTTAATTGTATGTATTTTAGAGTTATAAAAGACTGTCACTAAAACATTTTAGTTTAAGAAAGTACTATTTACTGTATCTTTCATTAATATAGACTCTCTAATGTCCTAAAATATTAATAAAAATAACAAATAAAACTTTGGATGTTTAGTTGTGATATCACTATTTGGCCAATGATCATGAATTAATAGTAGGACAGTATTTTAGAATAGTAATCCTGTCATCCCTCAATCAAGGCAGCAGCTAGTCTATTTGAAACTCATACACAAAAAATTCAGATAACAAAGTAATCATATTTTGACTTTTAAATCCAAAAGCCTAGCCATGGTCATAAGATGAAAACTGGGAAGACCACCAGAGGAATAAGTACAAACTCATGTCCTCTGTCCCCCTGACCTCTCCATAGAGGGGTAACTTGAGCTGGGAAAGAGAGAAAGGAAAGTGGATACTTCAAAAGGAAAGGAGCTCTGTGCTCTACCTCTGTCTCACAGTTCAAGACCTAGAGGAGGGTACAACAGAAAGGTATGGGAGACCTGAGAGCAGAAAAGCTATGTCTTCCTTCCCAGGAGCGCCTGGAGGTGACTGTGTTGAATCTAAGAAGAAGGGTTTCCCTGCATCTAGGCTTGGGGTGGAAACAGTAAAATGATTCCCTTGTACCCAAGATAGCAAAGAATTGTAAAGGGTCTTAGAGTACCTCTGCAAAATACTTGCAGTCTCAGAGTGGAGAAGTAGCAGAAAATCCCAGTATCAGTAAGAGTGACATTAAATTCAACAAGAGAGCTGGTGGGCATGAATGGATATTTTTATTAGAAATAGAATAGGATACTATTCCCTACACTTGTCAAAACCCTTGGGAGCCTTGCAAGTCTCCAGCCCTAGATGCACCCTAGTAAATGGGAGTAGAGATTGACCGAGGTGATGTTTCCATCATCTGGTGGTATACGAGCTCGCAATGTTCACAGAGAGAAAAATAAAGAGAATTTTTATACCTGCTCCTTACTCCAAATCTGCACAGAGTAGATTAGATTTCTCACAATAAACTAGAGGATGTATAAGCCCTGGGCCTTTCCAGAAATGTTCCCCAGGCCCTCTTGCCAAGTCTTAGTTCTCTTTGGGTTTGGTTCTCTATAGCTCCCAGCCAAATCACTTTCTCTTTTCTGTTACCTAGAAATCTGTCTAGCTCAAGCAGAAGCATACTCAACACTGAACTTTTTTCCCTTCGTGATGGCTTCCATGATAGCTTCTTTTTTGATCACATCTACTGAGCTACAACTTTTAATGTAGGTTAATACATTTCCAGGGCACCATATCACCTTCAATAAATGGAAGAATCAAATATGTGGATAGAGACTTCCATCATATGACTATTTAAATAGCTTGGACTCCCCACCTTCAGAACTTTCTCTACATTGGTTGACCAGTTCAGACTCAAGCATGAGTAGTTACTCTCAAACATACCAGCATGTCTTTAAGGTTTGTGCTGAAAACTTTTGTGCCTCTTCTTCCTTCCTCCACCCACAACTCCAGTGTATATAGCTGTCACCTTCCAGCTCATCAACACACCTTTCTACTACAGCTTGCTACCTTCAGACACTAAACTTCCTTATGTAACTTCTTTGTGACAAACCATTAGGCCTTTTTCTTGATTAAAACAATATTCGTTTTTTCAACTGTTTATTCCAACCGTCTGGCTTAGAGGAATCTTCTTCTTAGAGGAACTCTCAGAGTAAAAATAAAGTCTTATTCCTATAAGATGAGTGAGGTACAGTGTTTCCTTGAGCTACCAAATTGTACTCGTTAACCAAAAATGACCTCTTCAGTTTTTAAGCGGTCAGTTTAAACCACACCCTGTAAAAGGGACCATGCCATATAACATGACTAAACTTTGAGAGTGGTGTCTATAATTAGAATACTGTACTGAGATGGCTTGCTGGCATGCTGTCATCTGTGCATACTGAATACATTTCCATAAAATTGTTTCAGTTAATTCTCTTTCGGGATCCATCGTGGGGGGTCTGCAATTCACTGATCTTGTATTTCTTCCCCTACCACTCAGCCTCTGTGAGCACAAGCACATTGCTGAACTCTTCTGAGAAACACGACTATTCCGCCCATCGCTTTTTCCTGTGGGTGCGTGTGCGTGCATGCGCATGCAAGAGCACATAGGGAGAGATGGGAGTATCAAAAAACCGAAAAGGAAATCTAAGTGTTATTTTAAGCATCAAAGCTGAGCTCCAAATAAAGCTTTTTCTCAGTGTGGTGTGATCTACAACCAAGAATGCCAGAACATTTAAAAATGCAGTGCAGAAAAAACTAATTTTGTCATGTAAAAACTTTTCACACCCACTACTATTTCACCTTGCCCTTGCCCTTAGTCACACTGGCCACTGCGTTATCACAGGGGTCAAAAAAAAAAAAAAAAAAAAAAAAAAAAAAAAAAAAAAAAAAAAAAAAACCTCCATGAAGGATCAGGTAGCTAGTAAGTAGTTTAGGCTTTGCGGGCCATGAGGTCTCTGCTGCAACTACTCAGCTCTGCATTCGAATCTTGGAACCAGCCAAAAACAATATGTAAGCAAATGGGCATGGCTGTGCTCCAATAAAACTTTATTTGTGGGTATCAAAATTTGAATTTCATATCTTTTTCATACGTCACAAAGTATTCTTTAGTTTTTTTGTTTGTTTTAAAGCTGTTTAAAGATTAGAGAAACCATTCTGAGCTTGCAGGGTATACAAAAACAGGGAGCAGACTGGGTCTGGCTTGTACGCTGTGGTATGCAGACCCCATTTTATCACCATTTGATATAAGATGTCCTAGTCACTTTCTTGGCTCTGGAAGAACAACAACTGTTTGTTGTATAGCTTCAACTTGACTACTCCTTCTAGCCACAGCCAAACATCATGTGGAGGAGGAGTTTTCATTCATCTCTCAAATGCTTCCATTTCTTAAGCCAGCAGCTTCTATGATGCAGCAGAAAAGTTCTAACTTACTTACAGCCTGTGCATGTGCCCCTTGGGTGTCCCAGACACCAAATTTGATTATTACCACACGGCTCCAATGTAATTCACGCAGGCCAATTTGCTTGGCTATCTAAAAAAAGCTTCCTCGGTCTGTCTCTGTGGGTAAATTCAGTAGTAGAAAGAGGCAGGCCTTTGCTCTCAGGAGACAAACCCAGAGGGCACTTTGGCCATCGGGGCTCTTGTTGCAGAGATGCCAAACCACAGTTGTGAAGGGGGTGTGAAGGGAGAACTCTGCAGCAGCCCACGAAATGGCCCAGCTGGAGAAGGATGCCAAGAAGTGAGACAGCTCTGTAACAGGCTGGGCCTCAGAGGAGTGTGAGCAGCTGACACGGGCACCCTCTTTGAACTTGCTAGCATCATGTGAACCTTCATGGCTTCGTCACTTAGCCTGAATTCACTTTCCCTTCCTCAGCGATCCATTCAACTGTCTACTCTTCCAGCATTCTCTAATGCTAACTAGAAAAACGGGTGCTCTGGGTTCTAAATTATCTCTTCCTCTCTTGGTCCTGGAGAAGGGAGTGTTTATCCTGTGGAGACACAGGAATCTTTTTATATATTTTACTCCATCATCAATAGCCTTAAATATCACTTCATCCTAGAAATCTTTCCCAGCTGGTTTCCCACTCTTATTCCTGCTTCCTCCTCTCTATACCCACAGAATAATATTATATGTATCTATTGGGCCTTTGCATCACTCTGATTTGTAATATTTATACTTTTTTTGTGAATGTCTCATTTAGATTTCTAAAACGAAGAGGCAAGAACAGCAATTTATAATCCTCGTATCGTCTATCACCCTGCACACTGTGAATCCTCTGTTAGTACATTTAATTGATAAAATGTGCAGGGAGCATGACAGAAGATGCTTATGAAGGGCAGGCCACTACTGCTTTGATCTATGTATTTGCTCTCCCTCAGATAATCCCTTATATCTGCTTTCCTTTTATATTATTCTTCTGATGTACTCTTTACTGCTGGACATGAGAGTGATCTGGCTGTAACAACCATCACCCCACTCATCTTCAGCATCATTGTGGTGGGTCTGGCTATTAGGATTTGTCGTCTTTTACCTTTTTCTTCACCCATTGTCTCTATCAACAAAATATTAGTTGTGCACTCTCATATACAAGTATTTCATTTGGCCATCATGTATTTCACATGTATTTCATTTATATAAATGACCTAAACCATAAAGAAAAGCCATAATTATATCAGAAAAAATCACTGCAAACATTTTAACACCAAAATCTTTATCCTGATGCAGCCATTGTTTATAATTCTCAAAATATTTATTAATGTACTGTTTTAGAAGAGATCTATAGATTCATATTTATATATCAAATCAGCTAGTCCAGAATTTCTACTGGTGGTATATAAAATCATTTTAGGTGATACTCAGATGAATTTGTTTTCTTGTAGGTGTATTTATTTTACTCATAACAAGAAATATTGGCTTTTAATATGTATTAATGATAATTATTTTTATTAAGGATATTAACTTAGGTAAAAGAAGTGAGTTGATTTATGTGGACATGGCAAAAGACAGGGTAGTAATGTTAATCATTCAAGTCTGGGAGGCACTTTCTGTCTATTATTGTACAAGTCATCTTGCTAGGCACTGTGGGAGTGTCAAAGATGATTAAGACATGGATCCATCTTGTAAAGCACTAATGAATTTTGTTACTAATACATTGTAAAACAGGTACATACTTATGCTTTCTGTGGATAATCTCTGCTATGAAAAAGAAAAAAATATAAGCTGGGTATTACAATAATAATCAATGTAGTCTAAGTATAGTAACTTGCATAGGTCTCTGGGGTTAGTTTTGTTTTTGATTAAATAGCTCAAGCATGGCTCCTGCATGATTCTGTCATAAAATTTTAAGGGTACAATTATGGCAAGGGATGTCTATGGTCCAGGTCCTATGATCTACATGTTCTTCAATGTTATGAAATTGTGGCTTACTAAGGTAAAGGGAAATAGGCTGTAGACTGGGTTATGTTGAAGACATAAGTAATGAAGTTAGTTGGCAATCACATGGTTAAAAACTACCAGCATCTACGGGGAAGTAAAGAAAGGGCAGAGAAACTGAAGTCATTAATTGGCTTTAAAATAAATTTATTATAAAATTGTGCATCCACTATGAAAAACAATATGGTATTTCCTTAAAAAAAGAATTACCATATGAACCAGCAATTCCACTTCAGGCATATACCTCAAATAAATTAAAGCAAGGACTTGAACAAATATTCGTACACCCATGTTTACAGCAGCATTATTCACTGTAGTCAAAAAGTAGAAGAAATTCAAGTGTCCATCAATAGATGAATAGATGAATATACAAAATTAATTATATATACATACAGTGGAACATTATGCAATATTAAAAGGAAGGACATTCTGATACATGTTACAATATAGAAGAATCTTAGTTTCCTTCTCCGTGAAATGGGCCAAGCATTGTGGAAATAAATTTGTCCAAATTGGACCCTAATGATCAGAAGTATACAGGCAAAGCAATTCCTTGGAAAAAGAATGATGCTCCCTTCGCTCTTTATACAGTCTGGTCCATAATTTGCATTGAGGTTTACCTAGCCCAAAGGAGACCAATCCTCTCGTTAACATTACTGATAAAGGCAGTCTGCACACCATTCAACGTGGTGGTTAGGCACACAGACTAACATTGGTCAGCCTGTGTGACACATCCAGTTTTACCACTAACTGTATGATCTCAGGCCATATTATATAACCTTAGTTTTCTTATCTGTAAAATAGGATAATGATAATGGTATTTACTTCATAAGGTTACTGTGAGGATTAAATGAGTTCATATTTATAAATCACATAGAGCAGAGGTTGGCATCTAGTGTGGACTATACTCACTTTTATTATCAGCTACTGCATTTATGGATAAACTCTTCAAGGCCTGATGCATTGGAGAGTACACTTATTAGATCCTAATTGTTGGGCTACTTATATTCCAGTTCAGGTTCAGCCATTTATTTACTGTGTGACCTTGAGCCAGTCACTGAAACTTTGAGCTTTATTTTCATCACTATTAGGATTAGTAATAGAGAAAACTATCTTTTTCAGTCTCTTGACATGTCACTATATGCATGTAAGTTATAAAGCTTGTAGCGTTCCTGTTAGAATTATTATTATAGCTTTCATTTTTGCTCCCTTTACCTTCAAATTTGAACTAAGAGCGAAAGAAAACTTTTTATTTAAAAAATAATGGTTATTTACATGATACAAGTGGTGCATATGCTTAATGTACAAGTATATAAAGAAAGAAAATAAAATTATTTTCAAAATCAATAATCGTACCCCTTTGAAAAAGATGTTATTAACATGATAATCTTTCTTACTTATTATAAAGCATATAGCTTTTTTCTTTTTTCTGGGGCAAGATCTCAGCTGGGGAATCCTATGTATGAGATAAATGAAATAAGCTTGATCTTTTTATGCTTAATTTTGTATAAGAAAATGGAAGGATTTTTTTTTTTATGTTTGAACTTTATTTCTCCATGAAGAAAATGGTAACAATTTGGCTATGTTTGCAATGTCATTTGAGAATTTTCAAATTTGTATAAGTCCTTGTATGCCACAGTATTTAAAATGGCTTTAATTTAAAGTACTTTATTTCACTAGTGCTATGTAAATCTAGGCAAGAAAGATAATGATTATAAATGTTAACAGTGTTTAAATGAAGTACCTTAACAAGAATAAACAATATAGGTGCTTTCTCAAAGTTAGACTATTTCTGTACATGAGAGCAATCAGTCACAATCAATTTTTAGTTCTGGAGAACTAAGTAGTTTATGTTAGGAATAGTTTACCACAGCTAGGTAGTGACAGTGGCTACAATACCCTCACGAGTACCATTCAATTTCTGTTGGCTATTTAAATTGCTATTGGGCTGAGAAAGTCTTGGATAAGGCAGGAGGACATGGAAGATGCGTGGTGACTTCCTGCCTTTTCCCATTAACATAGTACTTTTTCTTGGAAAAATTGACAATTAATGCTCTTTGTCATTTGTTTCCCTTAATCCGCAACCATCCTATTTTATCCTCAATTCCCTAATTGTCACCCCATTGCCAAAAGTCACAGAAACTTTATTTTATGCATTATAATTATCCACAATATAGAAGCATTAACCATTTTTATAAGAGTCATTAATCTTTGGTATTATTTTCATCAGAAACTAAAAGCATTTCTTTTAATATAACAGAAAATTATGCTTTGATTCTGAGTAAGCAGTAACATATTTGATCCCCCACCTCATATAAAATGGCCTGACTGGTGGTGGTAAGTGAAACATCCTCTTGGTCTCCCTACTGTCCTTAGAAGGAGAATGGCAGCATTCCTTTACTGAGCCACCACAGAAGAGAAGGTAAAGTTTGGAAGCAATGGAGAAATTATTTAAGGCCACAGATGTGCCTAGCAATAAATACTTTTCCTCAAACATCTACATTTTCTGGCCAGCAACAGACTGAGGACTGCAAAATGGAGGCTCTTCTAATTTGAATGTTACTTGTGTATATGAGGTAATGGGATGATTGACATATATTTCTGAGAACCTTACCAATGGCATATGGGAGACAAAGAAACTTGCTTTGCTTGTCCCAAACCATCTCTTGAAAGCTTTTGCTCAGTTCAGTTGGAGCGCTTAGGTCAAACAAACACAAAATTAAGAAAACATTCAGAGAACTGGTGGGTGGCAGAGCAGTTGGAAGGACTGGAAAGGGCTCAGTATTTGCTTTATTTCCTCTAAGCTTATTACTTGCTCTGTGCAGGTTAGCCAAGAAGGGAAGATAAACACTATTTAGTTAATAAGTCCAGTAAGAACTCCCATAGAATGTATTTTCTGATTTACCATTGTGTGGTTGAAAAAAGCACAATATCCTCTTTGTATTTTTTTTCCCCAACCAACTTTGAAGTTGATGAATAATTTAGAGTGCAAATGAATGGTGAGAATTTGTTTTTTCACATCTTTCTCAGGTTAATGTGAAATGTGTGTGAGACACGTTATAGGAAAATGGAATATTACTTGGGCCTCATAAGTTAATGCAATTTTAGATCAAATGAAAATGTTTCCTGACTCAATATTTGTAGCCTAAGACTATTTTTTTTTTTTAATTTTAAATTACCATTTTGGAGAGTTAAAAAGCAGGAAGGATCATGTCTGTATTTTTTGGTGCTGCAGTGCCCCAGATTGACCCTTGTGATTCATTTTACAGGCTTTGCTTCCTACCAACAAATAAATCTCTTTAAGAGAGGTTAAATACAATATTTGTATAAACTGATTTTATTCACATGGCTGAGCAATGGAGCATCCACAGTTTATGCACCTTAATACCAAATGCAAATTTTCTGATTCAATTAACCTACAATTTATGTGTGGGATTAGGGGTGAGCAGAGAAGGACAAGGCGAACGGAAGACAGAGGAGGAAGATATTGGCAGAGTTTTCGTTTAAGATTAATGAACAAATTTAACAATAACTATGTCATGAGAATAAATAACAGTCACCAAGTAGCAAGTCTAAAAATGTTTTATGTTATCTTTCAAAAAGGGAATTACTATATTCATTGTCTGTGAGGCATTTTAATATGCACATTGAAAGATTTGTCTAGGTCATCTACATGCTCTGGTTCCCAACGTGGCTGACCATGTACATTGGTAAAAAGAATAGTAAACTTTGGCATCAGGAGGGTAAAATTTATCCCTATATGAAAATGTCTCAGCCACATTAAACCTATTTCTTTGTGAGCAAATTCAAAATATGTAAAATTTAAACATATGAGCATTAGCCAAGGACTCCATCTTCAGTCACTGTTGGTCAGTCACTAATAAATTCACTATCTCCGTAATAGGACAATATCACTTGTAATTGTAGTGGACTCTAAAGAAATCTTTTGTGTCAGTAAAATTTTTGTGAGCATTCGTTTTACCAATTAGGTGGCTCAAATTAGATGGCTATTTTAAAAATCTGTTCCTATGAGAAGTATTGAATTTTTGGATATTAGTCAAAAGTATAGAAAAGTTGAAAACACATATATGACTGTTTATTGTTGATGTTTTCTCCATTTCAGTGTACTTCTCAACTATGCAAAACTAGTAACAATGCATCATTGTTACAGACATTACCTTAAGGAAAAAGCATTCCACAATGAGTAGATAGGCTGTGGGAAATGATAATCATTTCGTTGGTTATTTGGGGTAAAAAATACTGTTGTAAAGAAAGGCTTACTCATGTTAATCGAAAATATCATGATGCCCATGTTTCTGCCTAATGGTGCACTCTCCCAAACAAATAGTAACAAAGAAACAAAACTAATTTAATAACACATAGAACACTTATGTTAGAGAGCAAAGCTCTAGGACCTAGGAAACCAAACGAAAGTTATTTTTGGAGCATCAAATAGTTAACAACAGGCATGCGTTAAAAACATAGTTGCCAAAACTTTGGTACTAAAGAAGAACTGGGAGTTGTAAACGGACTGTAAAAATCTACAAAGAGTTGTAAGGAACTTAATATAACGATGTGGAGAAAGAGTCACATAGGACAAATAGTGAAAAAACAAGAAAGGAGCTGCAGGAAAAGGACAATGAAGAATGAGAAGTTAGAATAGACACTGTCCTTTTAGTCACATCTGAGTTAGTCTGTACTTTCTTAGAAGACTGAATTAAAAATTTTTATCAAAACCCAATACATATTATATTTTGCTTTAGAGAGACATTAGGTAATGATACAGAAAATTATGTGAACAGAACACTGTTGGTGCTCGTGTGGAATCTGTCAAAACTTTCAAAAATACCCATTTTTTCAAGTGGAAACATCTGTACAAGGTCCTGGCTTTTGTTACACCATGGGATTTTTGTGAATGGAAGAATGAGTAATAAATTACAAAGCCATCCTGAGGAGCTCAGTCAGGTGCTGGGCACCTGACTGAGGCTTACTACCTGCTTTTCAGGGTATGCTGTTCAAATTATCCCCCAGCAAAATCAAGTGACCATGTCTTAAAATTCATGCTGTTCGTGAGTAGTAAATTATCTCAATGTTCAGTTGCAAGAAGCCAAAGACTCCTTGTGGGTTTCATATGACAGTATGAGGTCAGTTCTTAAGAAATCATTGTGTTATTTTTATAAAGTTTTGATTTAAAAGAGCTTAGATTTTATTGCCTCTAGACGTGACAATTTGACAATAGTCTCCAAACTTTAAAGACTTTCATATTATTGAATCTAAGAATTTACTCTTGTAGGTATGCTCAATATTTAACTCTTAAGAATGCTTGTGTTATTGTTGAATGCAATACAAAAAATCAGAAATAAAAAACCTAAGTGTCCCCTCTGGTCAGATAAATCATATTACATTTGCTTAATAGGATATATACATTCTATAAATGAAATTTTTAAATAAAACTTAATAGCCTGGAGAATGTTCATGAGTGATATGGTTATCTTTGAGTGGAGGGCTGATTATTTGTTGCCTATGTGATTTTCCACACTATTATAAAAATATATTACTATGTAGTTAAAATACAAAAAGATATTAACAAAAATTTTATTTTTCCAGAATGTGCAGACCATTGGGACAGTATCTTGTCATAGAATTTTTCCTTAATTAATTTATTCTTCTCTTCATGTAGCATGGTGTGCTAGTAAATCCAATGGTGATAAAATACAGATTCTCAGGTGTACTGAATCAGAACCTCCAGAGGTAGAGTCTGATGCCCAGATCAGCATTTGACAGCCAACTTAGAATCTCCTTAAGGAAAGAACTATGCAGTACACACGCACATGCAATGAAACTAGATGGCTGGATTGAGGAAAGTACTATGGAAATTAAATTATAAGTCATTTGAAAAGGTAGAGTTACTAAGAATGAAGGCCCCACCCTAAGCAAAACTGAGGGATCATTTGCCTTCTTTTCCTTTCTATGGTTTGTGCTTTCTTCGAAGTTCCAATGTCAGTGATACTTTTCTGCTGTTTGTATCTGCTATCAGTAACTTACTACTTAGCATAAATTTAATTCCAGCTATATTACTCCTATCAGAAAACTTGAATTTTAAGCTGGATCTCTACCCTGGAAATGAAAGAATTTTTCTTCTCCTAAGTCTTTAGCAAGCAGAATGCTGAGGGGTAGGGAAGGACAGCTTAATAATCGTTTAAAATCCATCAGAGAACTATGACCTACTCAACCAACGGACTAAGAAGATAGCTAATGAACTTTCAGCTTTTTGAACTTTGCAGAATATTCCTTTTCTGACTGCCTCCCTTCAAAATAAGTCCCTCTGTTATTCAAGTGTTAGATTATAATTCAAGAATCAATTAAGTCACGGAATATCCTGGATAGTCAAGGCTTTAAACATTTGTATATTCAACTGTTTTGCTACTGTCCAGGAAGTCTGTGAAGTGCAGACATTTGTAACTGTGTGGAGGCACTAATCTGAGCTTTGAGATCTTAAGAGGCTGTTTTATAGGAGCAATCCTTTAGGGTAGACTAGCTGACCACCCAGAAACTACATTTCAATATGGTCTTGTATTTTTTCTCATCCTTAAATATGCAGCAGTTCTCAGGAAATTTTGTTCTTCAAGAAAATTGCCATCAAGTGGAAGGTAAAACAAATATAATTGAAAACTTTGCAGAATATTCCTTTTCTGACTGCCTCCCTTCAAAATGAGTTCCTTGGTTATCTCCTAACAGAAATTCAATTTAACAAACGTTTATGTGATACTCACTGTGTGTCATTCTCTGTCCTCAAAAGTTTGCGAATCTTAATATGTTTAATTCTCATGACAGTGCTTTGTATTAACTGCAGGATTTCCCTATGGGAAACTGGAACAGACATGTTAGGTATGTTTTCTAGGTCAGTTTTCTAGTAAATGGGAAAGACAGGCTTTGTATTCATGCACTCTGGCTGCAGAGTCCCTGCTTTTTGGCACTTTCTTATTATGTGGCCTCTCACACTATTACATGTCTGCTTTTTTGATTAAAAGTGAAGTCACTGAATCACCAATATGCTGTAGTAGCTAATGACCTCAATCATCTCAGCAGCTTGCAACCTCAAAAGTTTATTTCATATTCCTGCTCTTTGTACCTTGCAGGGTGGCTGCAACTGTGCTTCATGATCCTTGACTTTGAGGCCTAGGTTGACGGAGCAGCTTTCATCTGGGACATTGCCCAGTCATCGTAGCAGAAGGAAAAGAGGCATAGCAAACCACATCTTGGTGCTTCAAGTTCTGGGAAATAATTTATGCTACTTTCTCCCACATTTCACTGGCCAAAAAATGTCACAAGGCAAAGCCTACCATCAGTGAGACTAGAATTAAAATTCTTCCTAAGGGAGGGTATCAAACATTTGTGAATAGCCTATCACAGTCTCAATTATTTTTTATAATTATAATGATGATATATTTGTTATTATTATTAGTTTCCCTTGTTCAACTTTAAGCTTCTCAGCTCCATTATTCACCACTTTATATTCAGCGCCTCATATAGTATTTGGCACCTAATAGGCAAACCACATATATGTTGAATGGATGAATGAATGCACGTACTCCTTGTTAGTAGCCAAGGGTGGACTAGTAAAAGTACAAACTTTGGTATGTGAAAAACAGTGGACTCCACTCTCAATTCTTCCCTTAAATTATTGTAAAATCTGGCAAATTTACCTTAGTAAGCCTGTTTTCTCATTTTTTAAAATAAGGATAATTATAGTGCTTACCTCATAGGGCTATTGCAATGATTAAGTGAAATAATATTTTCCAATAGTGACCAAGGTAACTATTATTTATTTATTTTTTTACTATATATTACCTAATCTAATATTCTGTACTGTTAAATCTAAGATACACTGTTGTTATGGACCACAAAGAAAGAAGAGAGTTGCTAATTAAATAATTAAAGAACACCTTCGAATTGGACTCAGTTTCAGAGATATTAAAATGTCAAAAAGTGTGCATTTTTAAAATTAATAATATTTATATATTAGAAATTAAATGCTTATACAAATACTTTTGTCCTGATGAAGCTGGTGATTCATGAATGGTCAAATTTTACTAGAGATAGGGATTTTAAAAAAAAATTTTACTCTAGTGCAGAAGACAATGTGAGTTGCTTATGCAGTGGCCATACCCCTAGCTTTGACTTCCCCTTTCTGGATTAATCCTGATTATGTTCTGGTGTTTACATGGTACCTAGAGAAAGAGACAAACTACTTTCTAGTCTCAGGAGTTAATCATAAATTTAATTCAATCATGGTCTTCCCTTTTCTAATGACTGGTTTAAAAATAATTTTCTTATCCAACTCTAGCAAATTGGACCCAAGAGAAAGTCTCCTTTTTGTCTTCTGGGAAAAATTTTCATCCTATTTTAAAGACCTTCATATGAGGTGATGACTCCCTTATTTACTGGAGAGAGGTATGTGCATTCCTGGTACCTGGAATTATTGCAGTTGTGTTGTAACAAATTGGAAAGAAGAGTTGAGATTTATAGGTAAAAACCCCAATTCAAAAAATAAGAACTAGTCATTTGTTCCAAAAAGTAAGTGTATGAAATGTGATTTTATAGTTGTAAGGCTGAGTTTCATTGGGGAAAATCCAGTATAACCCTTTGTTCTCACATTTTTCCCCCTTTTTATTTTTAGTTCTTAAAAAATAAGAATATGGTTATATGGAGAATTTTTAGAGTATCTGCTGAAGTAGATACTTGAGCTCCTTTCACCCATGAGACCATACCTAAGAAATCTGAATGGCATTGGTTAAATGTTGGTAAAGATGCTAAAGATTTTTCAGGTTTAAGGTTTTAGTTTTGCTATTGTTTGGGGATGTCCTGAGTTAGGTCGAAGGAAAAAGGAAATACCTTTAACAATAATAACAACAAATATTCATGGTACAGCTATTATAAAAATAATAATTAAATTTTTCTGTACCCTTACTATGTGCCAAATGCTTGACATAGCTTATTTTTCCTACATTTTTAATTTTTTTTTGTTTTTTCTTTAAATCAGTTCCAAACCTGAAGAAAAGTTGCAAAAACAGAACAAAGAACTCTCACATAGCCCTTGTTCAGAGACCTCATTCAGATTTCACCAATTTCAGTTATACCCTAGCAAAGAATTCAATCCAGGGATGACAGCTTTGTACCCGCTCTTTGTGTCTCTCTAGTCTCTTTCAACTTGCAACAATTCCTTCACTTTCATGACCTTGGAGTTCTTCTTGAAAGTTATAGACCAGTTGTTTTGTAGTACATCCTTCAAGATGGGTTTGTGTCATATTTCCTCATGATTAGAACCAACAGCTGAGATGTTTCAACTACATCCTTTTGAGTGGCACATGATTTACTAGCAATATTAACTTTGATCACTTGAGTAAGATGGTGTCTGCCCAGTTTCTCCACTGTAAAGTCACATTTCTCTATTTGTAATTAATAAATATTTTGTAGGAAGGTACTTAGAGACCATAATCCATTCCTCACCTCATGTGTGCCCATAAGATATAACATCATTAATGTTTTTTTTTCTGAATTGTTATTCTGATCATGACCAAATGGTGATTTTTTTGTTTTTACTACCATATTTTCTTCTATATTTATTATTAGTTGGCTTTCTATGATTAGGAAGAGCTTTCTCATTCATTCATTTATTCATTATTTTTATTTATGTAAATGTTTGTTTGCTTGTTTGTTTATATCCCTGTGGACTCATGAATACCTGTTTTATTCAATGTGTTATAATTTACTACTATAATGATTTATTCTGATGATCAAAGATTATCCCAGATTATACTAGTAGGGGCCCCTTCAAGTTAGTTTCTATATTATTTTGACAAGTCTTCATCATTCTTTGATTATTTATTACTTTTTGACATAGCAAGAACTTCTAGGCTCATCCCATTTTTCCCCCTACCCCAGGCTTAGACTCAGCCGATTCTCTAAGGAGTCCTGGTTTTTTTTTTCTGTAGAGAATGGTGCTTGAAAACCAAGATCTGGACATTAGGTATGCTCATTGCTCTTGTGATATTGGTGCTCTTAGGCCCTTTCAGGGCACTAAGCTAGGAAACATATGCATGTGTGTATACATATGGATATGTGTATACATGTATGCATACTGTCTTTCTCCATTGGGTTGTTATAACAAAATATCAGAGACTTGGTAGCTAATCAACAACAGAAATTTATTTCTCACAGTTCCGGAGGCTGAAAGTCCTAGATTAGGGTGCTAGCATGGTCATATGAGGTCCATCTTCCTTTTCAGAGACTTCTCATTGTATCAATTGTTGGAAGGGACTATGAACTCTATGGGGTCTCTTTTATATGAACACTAATCTATTCATGAAAGCTCCACCTTCATGAGCTAAATACCTTCAAAAGGCCCCACCAATTAAAACCATCACATTGAGTATTAAAATTTCAACATATAAATTTCCTGGGGACACAAACGTTCAAACCCTAGCACTCACAATTATATCTGTATTTGTTTCTATACAGCATCCACAAAATGCTGCATTTCTGCTCCTACCTTCAATTCCAGTTCAACACTACAGGCTTTATTCTAGCTTTTTCCTTTCCACATTTGGACCTCCATTCTCAGACAGTGAGGAAGCCAGCTCTCATTGCTCCAGAGCCCAAATGTAGCCACTTTTCTTACACCACCTGCTGCTGCCCTTTTGCACACTGGCTCCAACTGTCATTGAGGCCTGACAGTTCTGGGCCACCTACTACATTTGGGGTTTTCTAATTTCTTATAAAAAAAAAAGAAAAAAAAAGGCAATAAATATTTAAAGTTAAAGGTTTAAAAAAAGGAGGGAGAAGAAGAGGAAGAAGAGAAATCCTAATGTATATTATTATATTTAAGCCTCACTATAGTCTCAATTTCACAGAGGTTGAGGGAGCTGGTATTCACCCCAAGGAGTTGATGCCTGGACTGTAAAATCAAACATGATAGTCTATAGCTTTTTATCTGCCTACCCTTGCCATTATCTATACCTTTCATTTAACACATTTCTTCATTAGTCTGTGTGCCTACCCTGGTTGAAATTGCTTAACACCTAACACAAGAAGAGTTTGCTCCAAGTGGTAGAACTAATGTAAACAGGGAATTTACATTATTACAACTACATGTGCTGTTATAATTGCATCAGAATGCAGCTCAGTCACTGGTGCATCATATGCGCCACACTGTCGCCATATTTGCAGATGTTCAGTCTTACTTTTATTAAGCATGACAATGCCCAGAAGGATCCATTTTGTCTGATTATCCTCAAATGGAGAAGAATATTAAAAGGCAAGATAATTAAAAATATATGCCCAAACAAAGGATGTGTCTACAATTCCTTTTCTAGTGCTTTGAAATACTTCAAATTTCTCAGCTGGCTCTCGTGCACAGAGCACTAAAAGGATGTCTTAAATTTAGACATATGTCTTCATTCTGTTTAATGTGCCAGAACAAAAACATAGCTTGAGACCACCATGAATTGATGTCTAAGTGCTGGAACGCTAGAGAACACTAGTATTTCCACAGGGCTAAATGTCATAGAGTTTGTGATTGCACTTTCCCCTGTGAGAACACAGGCTTCTATTTTTAAGATTTGACTCTTCTAATTCTATGCCTGTATTCTTCCTTGAGTCTACATAACGATTTTCTTTTATTTGATGTAAATTCAGAGAATTCAAATTATATTCCCATTGGCAGTGATGGTTTCACTGAGAGGAAGAAAAAAATTCTGTGACTTTCATGTAAGGCAACAGGCCTAATAAATATTTTTTTAAAGGATGAGAAATGTTAGGTAAATTTATTAGAATATTTCCAAATTTGAATGTATTTGAAAACCCTTTAAGGAAAGTAAACACACAGATTTGTATCAGACAAATAAGAGGTTTATAGTGTATGGCATGACAAATAGTTCTAGTGGATTGGTGTTCAGGATTTTGATAAAAATAAAGTGGCAGCAAAAATATTTTGAAAAGGAGGTTCTAGCTTACTAACTGATGTTGTACCAACCATCTGCTATCTGGACCATGAGATTCTCAAACTTTAGGAAATTTTCTGTTAGGGGTAGAACAAACTGAAATGTTTTCAGAGGAGAAGAAACTTGAAATTATGTGATAATAGTAACTGTTGAAACAATTAAGTGAATGTGTTTACTTCAAAATAGGGAAAAAATAAGGGGGGGGGCATGGTATTTATCTTCACACATTTGAAAGAATGTCATATAAATAAAAGATTAAGTTTTGGACTGGCTGAAGTATGTAAAACCTAGATCTACAAATGGAAATCATAGAGATACAGAATTAATTTCGAGGTCTTTCTTATGATGGAAGCTGCCCGAAGATAAAATGATATGCCTAATAAGGTGAAGATTTTGCATCACTGAAAGCATTGAAGAGGATATTACTATTATTTTGCAATGCTTCTCAAAATGTAATTTGCAGATATATCTCCTGAGGTCTTATGGAAATGCAGATTCTGATTCTGTAGGTCTGGGAAGGGGCCTGGATTCTGCTCCCAGGCAAGGCATATGCTGTTAGACTAAAGATGACTCCCTAGAAGAAATTAAAAGAATGAAAAATTTATTACCAAGATGTTAGGGATTTAAAGCTTAGCACCCCATTGTGGAATAGTAATGTAAACAATTTGATAGGAATAGAAATAATAGAATGAGAAAATGAAGAAAATCTAGAAGTTATTTTATTGCTACAGGTGAGAGTTCTAGAGAAAAACTGAGTAGCAATCAAAAGAAATACTACCGAGATCAAAACAAGCCTAAAGCAAGGTAGAAGCCATCCAAAAGAGAAATTTATTTGATGAGAGCAAAAGTAAATGACAGCACTGAGTGCTATACACAATTTAGAAAGAGCTTCCAGTCAAATCCATGCATTCACTAGTTTGTCATAAAAGCAGCTGAGATGGTCCAGTTGAGCAGATGCTAAAATAAGGAACCTCAGTTCAAGAGCAGGTTTTTCCTGCTGGACAGACAACCTTCTGTTCTTAAGTAAGAATGAATGAAGATATTGTGAAGTTCTGAAAATTCCAGCATTAGACTACACAAATCCTTGTCCCAGATGGAAATATCATTCATTATTCGACACTTGGTGGCATTGATTGATGGCCTGAGAGGAACAGTAAGACTACCTGTAACATGTCCACCCAGAGACTAAATGCAACTTTTTCAAGGACAATTTTTCTCTTAAAAGAAGATCTTTTCTTTTCCCTGGTGGCAGTATTATAGAACTGAAAAACCTTAGAAACACATATGCCTCTGATTAGTTGAAGAGTCTTCTGTAGCTCTCAATTATCATGTCTACCAAAAGTCCAATATGATCATTTAGATGTGGTAATAACATAACAGGTTCTTTCCAAACACTAATGCTCTTTCCAGGACTCAGCTCTTATCCAAATTGGGGATGCCTATATTTGTGTGTAAGCTCTTCTATGTTTACTATTTCAATTTCACATTTTAATATGGGCTTCCTTAGAAATGCATGTTAACATTAAAAGGATGACTAAGTAACTCATTATGTTAGGGGTTTCACAGAACCCTGGTGTGTCGTTGAGGTTGAACTCAGCTGTCTGGTCTGTCCAAAGCGGAGCCTCAATCTCTTGGCATTAACGCAAACCACCTATATTTCTTTTAGAACAGTATTTCAAATTTAAGTGTTCAAATCAACATCATTGAACTTTTTTATTAAAAGAAAGCGATAATGAAATATAGAGAAAAACTGCAGTTTTCTTAAACCATAATCTCTGAGGAGAAGCAACATATTGTTAAATTTAATGCAATTCTTCACTTAATGACTAGATTAAAATCAACAGCAATGTTGGCCGTTTGATTCCTTTGATTTAAAACAGTGAAATTGTTACAAAGATGTCAACTAATACTGGATTACATTTCAAAATTATATTCAGCTGATGTAGACAGGTGTATGTTAAATTTGAAGAGAGTTCAAAGAACAGTAATGAAGATGAATATATTTAGAAAATAAGACTGATAAAGAGAAATAGGGAAAAATTAACTTGGAGAAAAAAATGAGAACAAGTTTAAATATTTGAAAATATTTTCTGAATTACTATATGAGTATTCTAGAACAGTTGAGGTGTCCTGAAGAGTATAAATGTAAAATAAAATAAAATAAAAAATCCACTCACAAAACATCTAAATCAAGGAAGTTTTTAAACAAGTGTCCTTTGGGTATGTGTGTGTATAATGTGAAAGAACAACAACGAAAAGACATGAGTTGACTATTCAGCAAGACACAGATTAATTATAAAGTAAAAAGCTCTTATAATGAACATTTTTTTAAAATTTGACTTAGGTTTTTTACATTGAAGGTTAAAATTTATGAAATTATTTATAAAAGAAGATGATAATTTAGGATGTGTCTTACCAGCCTCAGTATTAAAGAAATACCTGAATAATTTCAAAAATTGCATATTTGGAATCCCTGTTATTAGCAATCTGGTCCTAGTTTGATTACTTGTCTATCTATAAAAAGGCTGTATGCCTGAGTTAATTTGGATTCATTTTACCACATCTTGCTATTTCAATCTGGTTTCAGGAGGTAGGGTATAGGGATTGATAACCTTATAATTACTGGTTTTTTTTTTTTTTTTTTTTTGAGGTGTGATCCAAAAGTTCCTTGACTTAAGTGCTTCTAGTAAAGTTTTAAGGGAATTTACAGAAGATTTCTCTTTGAATGCCTTGCAACTGTTTTCACTTTAACACGTGACTCTATTAAATATAACACAGTATTCTGGCCCTCAGCAGATCAGTCTGATGCCAAGTATAATGGGTAGGAATGTGTTAATAATTAGGGCTGCAAACACATGTGTTTTCTAGAAACCCTTATAAAAATATTCACTTTCAAATGTTATACTTTATATCTAAGTTCAAAAGAGATGACATGTAGTCCTTAAAATGCTTAATCTTGTCCTATAAGACTAATTTTGTAAATTGTACATATTCCTGTATTTTCAAAATATGTATCAATTTTAGACATTTTGATTATAATGAAGGGATGGCACAGATCCTTACATCAAACCTCTACCTAACATGTGTTTGGTACTGTTTAGGTATACGGTACTTCTTTTAGAAATTATTTTGTAGCCAATAAACAGAAAGAAAAATATAAAATGTTAGATGGTCCAGTTAAAACTTGGCTAATTTTAGTGATCCGAAGGTTCAAAATGTTTTTATTTGTGCAAGGTTAAAATATGTGTGGATCAAACTATGTGTCTAGTAGCTTTCTTGAACATTTTTTAAAAATGTGAACATAGTTTAGAATCCCATGACAGATAAGAGGAGTTAAGACACTGACAAATCCTGAGGCTTCAGGGGCATTTATAATATAATCAGGGAAGCAGAACCGCCAGAGAAAATGCAGCTTACACCATTAACCAACAGATTTGGAATGATGAAGCGGATATATAATCAATATGTTCTAAGGACTTAGTAGTTTTGTGTACTATGTCATATTTTAAAAGGATGTTCACCAGGAAAAGTATGATAGAAGGATGATATTGAAGTTTTGAGAAGAAACTGCTTCTACTTAACCAAAAAAAAAAAAAAAAAAAAGCAAAATTAGAACGATTAAATAAATATATGTAGGATGCCTTCCCACCAGGGCCTCATTTCTTAGGAAATTACTGTGCCTAATTTTTTCCTATAGGCTAGTCAGAATTATATGGCTATGATTCTGTTATGTGACCCTTATACCCAGTCCACAGCTGATTGAATAATGGATTAGCAGCTTCAAATCTATCAGATTAATAATGGAATATATTCTCCGGCCTGAAGTGCCAGTAACTCATTTCCAATTGCTATGATCAAATCTGCTTTCATTTATCGTGAGTGGGCTTCACTGATAAGCAGACCCAGGAGCTGGTATGCCTTGGATGAGCCCTATGCCCCCGTATAGCTGTTTAGTTCTAGGATTCCCTACCTTTTTCCTGTCATTAGAACAAGGATTCTGTTTTTTTCTATTTGTTCAGGGTTTATGATCTTCTAAATCAGTTATTTTCAAACTTTGGCAGACATCAGAAAAACCTAAAGGACTGATTAAAATACTGGTTACTGGACCCCACATCAGAGCTTCTATTAAATCACCTATTGATTCAGTAGGTCTGGGGTAGAGCTGGAAAATGTTCATTTCCCAGTTGAGGCTGATGATTCTGGTCCAGACAACTACACTTTGAGAACCTCTGTAATTTGCCCATACTATCTTTTTAATAGCCCTGTGAAATAGAAATAATATTTTTTCCTATTTTACAGATGAGGAGTCAGATGCTCAAATGTTAAAAAAAGAAATTTGGTTCCAATTGTACATGTTGGAGGGTGCAGAGCTAAAGTCAAGTCCCAAGTAATCTGACTCCAGAGACAATGTTCATAACACCTCATGGAGTCTGCCTTGTAGATTTGCTTGTGTCCTAACTTCCCCTCTAGAATGAGGCAGTACCTCGTGTCAAGTGACAGCTGGCACCCTTGGATCTTGCTTTGCTCTTGCTGACCTTTTATATTTTTTCAACTCATATCATAAATCCTCATTTTAAAATATTGATGCCTGAGCCATATTTTTTTCTGCAACAATCCTGGAATATTTACTAAGGACCTTTCAGCTGCCATCACTGACGCTGCCCAGCAGCCTGGTTATTTTCCTGTCATCCACATTTTTTTCTGGCCTTGCACTTGCTCCTCCTGCTGTTATTTGCTGAGGTATTAAGTTAACCTGGGGCAGGCCACGCATGTCATCATGACTGTGTGCCAACCTATGTATCATTTTTTTAAATTTGGAAAATGAAATAGACTTTTATCTCCTTCAGTATATCAGAGATGAAGCTGACACTTGTAAGCAGAAAGAAAGTGGGAGTTTAAAAATATTAATGTTTGTTTAGCTTTACATAGAAGAGGGGACTTGGCTGACTGACAGCTATTTTGGTCTATAAAACTATTTCAGCAAAGAAGGACCCATCAGACTGCTTAGGTTGGTACTATCTCTGAAGATTATTTACTGTCCTTTGTTGTGTTTCTAGATGCATCAAATGTGAATTTAGATCTTAACTTTGTTTTACTACCTCCCAACATTTTGTTGCTTCTAAATCGTGAATGAATGAATGGCTATCTACTGGGAAGAGTTATTTGGCTAATGTAATTAGTGTGGCCCACTTAGGATCTCCTTTCTTCATAATAAATTAGTATAATGACTTTCTAGCACATAAATGATAATCATGATTTTGCTGGCATAAATCCATTTTCTAGTGCCTGATTTAAGTTATTATAAATCTACTGAGTTGAGGACCAGATTCTGTTCCCAGTAATAACCCCTTCCAACAATCTGCAGTTCCATTACAACATATCTAATTTAGGCATCAAGCTATACATGAGAATTATTTGAGAAGACTCTTTAAAAATATGTATGCCTGGACCTATTCTAGGAAATTCTGACTCAGTTGGTCCGAGGTGGGGTATGGACATTAATAGAGCTCCTCGGGTGATTCTAACGTACAGCCAAGGTTCAAAAATACCCATATAGAAGATCCATGCTGCCTTGTCTGGAAATAGGAATTATGCTTAGTATTAGTGTTGGTAAAATTTTTGTAAGCAATTTTTGTTTTACGTTTTTTTTTTATGGATAGGACGTGATTTATACTTTTTTTTTTAATGCTATAACAACTCAATAATAATGTAATTAAAAAAATTTTTTTTTTCTGATTCCTACCCTACAGTCTAGAAAAACTGACCAGTAATTATGACTCTCTATCTCCACCTGGTGGCTGAAAGTAATATAGTCTACAGAAAATAGAATTCTACGGAGAGAAAATTTTCAATCTCCAAAACCCAACAAAGTTACGATGTTGGCTACAGAGCTGACAGCTGTTTACATGTGTTCTCTCTGGCAGAGGTTAACAAAATCTACAAGCCAGGCAGAATATTGATCATTCTCTTTTCTGATATTGTTCTAAGACTAATTTTTATTTTAGTTTTGAATTTAACATTGTCAACTAGGTCAGTGGTCCCCAACCTTTTTGGCACCAAAGCCTGATGATCTGAGGTGGAGCTAAGGCGGTGATGCTAGTGCTGGGGAGTGGCTGCAAATACAGATGAAACTATGCTCGCTTGTCCGCCATTCACTTCCTGCTGTGCAGCCCGGTTCCTAACAGGCCATGGCCTAGTAGTACCAGTCCATGGCCTGGGTGTTGGGAACCTCTGAACTAGGTAAAATGAGAAATGGTCTCTCTTACACACTGTACTTTTGCTGCATGAACAATTGTTGAATTTTGGCTATAGTCAGTTGGCAGTGTTCTGGAGAGATTTGTATTAAGAGTAGCTGTTCTTTTCAGTTATTAAAAAGTAAGTGCAATAACCACATGATAAAACATGCATTAACTATGATTAACTTCAAAATTACCTGTTTCTCATTATTGTTTACTTGTTATCAATTACCAACTTAAGCTGTAATGGTCGCTTCATAATTATACACCAGCAGAGACAGTATTGGAGAGGCAGAAATGGCCATTTTTGGATGTTTAGATATTCAATTATTATGATTTAACCTTTCTGAATCTCAGTTTCGGTAAATATAAAATGGAGAGAATACTTATGTGAATTACAGAGCCAATACCTACTCTATAGTAAATGGCTAATGAATTAGTTATTACTAATACAGGCAATAGAAGTGACCCATATTTGGGATGTGAATGAGGCTTTTAAACAATTTTGCTTGGATCTATTATATGTTGATTATCTGAGAGCAGGGACTCTGAAATTAGACTGCCGTATTCAAATGCTGGCTACTCTGTTTATTAGCCTGGTTATCTTCGTTTCTTAAGTTCTCTGTGCCTCAATTTTTCATCTGTAAAATGGACATAATAATTATACTTGCTTCATTGTGTAGTAACTATTAAATGTGTTATGCGTAAAATTGCTTAGGACAGGACCTAACACATAGAACATGTTAAACAGATATTAGTTGTGGTTTTTTTGTGCTATTGTTGTTTCTATTATTTACCAAGTACTGTGTTAGGTTCCAAAACACTAAAGTCTGAAATTGCTAAATAGCTCAGTAATATAGTGAAAAGGAAACATGCTGAAAATATTAAGTTATATTTAAATGTGCCAACAAAAATAAGCAAAAATTGTAAATGCATGTTAATATAACTATTTTGACAGGTTAGTTTAGGCAGTCTCTCAGTTTACTGTCCCCAAATTTTAGATACAATATATATGTTACAATTTCTTAAATTGAAATGTGTTTTAGAGTCTGAATCAGCCACTCTTTCTTTCTCTCCTCCTGTCTCCTTCTTGTCTTCCATTATCTGCTGATAAATGGTTTTAAGCATAGTGGAAGGAGTATAAGACAGATAGCTTCTAGGGGAAATAAGAGATTTTAAGGCTATGAGAAACTTGTAATCAGGCTTCGGTAGTTTCTTCCTCCTTTTCAAGGTTGACATTTAATCCACAGTGGCTAATAATCTAGGAAACCATTTAATGAATTCAGTATTTAAATTCTATTAAGATCAAACCGAGTTGTTGCTATTTGTTGTTGATATACCCATAATACAGTTCTTTGCCTAATGGGATCTATTTCAAATATGTGACTTTTAAATTTGTATACATTTCTGTAATTAAAGCAAAACATACATATAGTTATCTGTTTACAGATTCTAATTTAAAAATCTGGACAGCGTGAATAAAGCCTGAAGTTTCACGTAAGATTGTTAGTACAACATTTTGTAATCATCTTCCTATGTTCAAGAATGCAGGAATCCCATAATCAAAGAACCAGTTACTGAAAAGGAAGTGTTTTTGTTCAATGCATTCCATCACCTTTGATCAAAATATCACTCACATTTTCCAGATTCAACTCATTTTTTTCTACTGAGAATTTTTATGCATCATCCCAGCAGTTTGGCAAGTTCAGGACCTTGAGGATTCAGTTACCATTCTGAAGAGTCATTCTTATTAACTCTTCTTGGTCTGAAGTAATAATTGTTACTCTTTTCTCCTGTGCAATTCAAGGAAAGAGAGATGTAGCTATTCACAAAGCAAATAACCTCTTATTTCCACAGTGGGTAGAAAGATTAAAATGTAAAAACTGTATACTCCCATCATGAACCAGAATGTCTAAATGGTATTTTTACATAACCGAACTATATGATGGAAGGAAAGTGGGAATTATATTCCAATGGTGATAACTACTACTATTTTCAAAGTGCTTTCATACCTATATGCTTTTTTATCCTCACAAATATGTGATAGCAAAGAAGTATTTCAATCTAAACTTTATACTTTTTCACTATAAAGTATTCGAAAGCAACATGTCAGTTACTTACAGTTGCACTATAAAAATAGTAATGTAGAGAGTGCATTAGTTGTAAATTCAGTGTTAAAGACATTGTAAAGGGTATTGTTATGTTGTACAAATGACCCTTTGAAAATGATCCTGGGATATATTGTTTACTTCTATTACTTGATTAATTGCGATATTTTCTTGTATCAGATATTATGCTTTTTATTTCATCCTGATGAATAGATGTTCATAGCTAAATATTATGTTACTCACAGTGCTTATATTAGCCTAGATATTTATTTCTGATTTATTTAAGAACATTTAAAATTTAAATTTCTATTTTGAATGTTACTCTATATGTCTTTTTTACAAAAGCTTCTAGTTCTTCTTGAAGGCATATGTGTATAATAAAATAGGAGAATTAATTCTTAGAGTGGTCAAAGTAGTGCTATCTATAAGATCGCAAACATCTTGGAAAGGTTTACATGGTGCATACTGACACGTGCAATAACTTCTTGCCAAAGGACTGAATTATATTTAAAAAACATGTGTTTTCAACTTTCTTTCCTCTTCCACCCAGGAAAATGAATTAATTGGTGACCAATCAAAAAAGCTGAAATAAATAATGAATCTCAGTTCTTATTTTTACATTGGTTTCCAGACTGACACATATAGTAGGAGACTTTATCTGTCTTTTGAAATGATTCATGTGTAATGAGCATAAGAATCAACTGTCCTGTGAAGAAATACACTAAAAACTGGTGAAATCCTTGGCGTGTTCAACAGATTCTCACCCATTTTGACTCTTCTGTGTTAAATTCTACAAGGTGAAAATATATAAGTTTTCTAGAGCTGTTGTAACAAATTATTACAGACTTTGTGACCTAAAACAACAGAAATTTATTATCTCACAATTCTGGAAGCCAGAAGTCTGAAATCAAGGTGTCAGCTTGGTCGCACTCTCTCTGAAGATTACAGGGAAGAAGGCTTTCTTGCCTCTTGTCACTTCTGGTGGTGCCTGGCATTCTTGGTTTGTGATAACATAACTTCAATCCTTACATAGGCCGCCTTCTCTGTGTCTCTGTAGTTCCATGGCTTTCCTCTCCTTTCTCTTATAAGCACATTTGTCATTGGATTTAGGGCCTTCCCTAATCCAAAAGGATCGTATTTAGAGATCCTTACCTTAATTACACTGCAAAGACCCTTATTACAAATTAGGTCACATTCTGAGTTTTTGGGTGGATATATCTTTTGGGTACTACAATTCAACCCGCTACATATAGATATAGAGATAAGTATATATGTAATAAAATTTTAAATTAATATGTAAAAAGAAAATTCTGTCTTGCTAAAATTTCCTATGAAAGATTCTCTAAATTACCCATAAATACATGTATACAGCATATATAATATTGTGAAATACATCTCTATACAGTAATTTTTATCCACATTATAGTTTCGTACTGGTCAAACTAAAAAAAAAATAATAAGGAAAATGTAATGTTCAAATTTTAGGAAATTTAAATAATTTATTATCTCTTTAATGCGATGATCAAATTCCAGGTCTTAAAGGAGAAGCTTGGAGAATAAAAAAAAAAATCTTCCTTGCCTTCAAGGTACACTCCTTTCTGTATATTAAGCCTGTTTAAGCTTAGTACACATTAATAGATCCTTGTCACAGGAAGTAAGGTAGAAAATTCTTTCTTAGTTATATCTCTTTTAAGCCTCATTCTAATTCTTCAGCTATCTACACCTCACAGATAAGAAATTTCTGGCTCAGAGGTGTTAAATTTCCAGTCAACGATCACATCTAGGAAGCTGCAGAACAGAGACTCTAGTCCTGATGGGAAAACAGATTCTCTAAAATACTAGTGATTACTAATTACATAATAATCATATTAAGTATAATTATATATAATAGGCATAATATAAATAAGAGATGTAGTAATTGATATAATTAATACATAATAATTAAATACCACTTTAAAATTATTTTATACTTTTAAAATTATTTAAAAAATAATATATATTCATGGTTTTAGAAAAATGGAAATGGTACTAAAGATGTAAAGAGAAAAGGAATTTCTCTGGGTTCCCCAGTTTTTCTAGAGAAATCATTATGATCCTTAGATATACTAGAACGTTTTCCAAGCATATACATATGATAATTAATACACACATATATCCTTTTAATTTTATACAAATGGTATCAAACTTGGTATCATGTTTTATAATCTTTTTTCATTTAGTAGTAAAATAGTCTGTCATACAGATTTAAAAAAAGAATTTATTTGTATGTTTTTATAAACAATGCTTCAAACAATAAATGGATACATGTCTCTTAGAAAATGATGTTTTAGCTTGTTGAATTTCTTGAAATAGAAATCCTTTGTCATAGGGCATACTCATTTTGAATATTGAAATACATTGTCAAGTAAGGGATATGATACTATTTGAAGCAGGAAAATCTACTGTTGAACATTTATGATTGTTATGAATTATTTCTTATATCAAAGCAAAGTTAACCTTGTTGTAAAGTCCAATTATTGGTCCTGTTTCTGCCCTTTGGGAGAACAAAAGAATAAGTTTTCTCTTGTTGATGTAACATATATTCAAATATTTTTAAAAGCCTCAACTAAATATTTTCTTCTGCATGTAAAGCCCTCTTAGTTATTTCCACTGTTTATCTTTGAAATAGTTTCCAGAACCTTTCCCTTCCTGTTTATCATTCTCTGACTTACCTTAGTTTATCAATTCCTTTCTAAGTATAGTTTTCTCCAAGTATAGTCTTGTGGAAAACAAGAAATTCCACTTAGGTGTGGTCCAAGGAACAGCCCTCATGTGTATCTTCACCTCATCTGTTGGTGTATAACAAGACATTATTTCATTTTTTGAAATTGTTGTTTGTTGAATTGGAATAAATTGAAGGTACATCCCATCATGGCCCATGATTTACTATGAGATGAAACAGATTATTTTGACAAATTTTTAATAAGAATAAGCTACATTCTAATATTTATTTTTAAAGTCCTCACGGAGCATCCAGTTAGCAGTTAGTTCTAGTACTTTTCCTGTGAATTAACATTATTCTTACTCTTTCATAGTTTCCATAATTTATCTATTCCTCTGTTTAGAAGATTGGAACTCTCTCCTCCAATTTTCTTCACTATTTCTTAAAGATTTCTCCAATATTACCAAGTATGGCTCCAAGATCATAACAGCCAGTCTTTTCAGTACTCTGAGATGTAGTAATCTGGATCTCAACCCTGAATATTTTAGATTACCTAGGCACCCTCCTACTATCTTGTCTACTAATTTTGCCTTCAAGCCCCTCTGAATGATATTTTCTAGATCCTTTTGGATTTGAGGATCCTTCTCTTGAGAAATAAAAAGGCATTGTTGTTTCTTTTCTCTTTTGTATACTAATATACTAATATGTCTTCTAGAGGGGTATTCACTTCTATAATAGATATTATCACAATTGTTTAAATTCTGCTTTTATAAAATCTAGAATTTATTTTTATAAAAAAAGAATCAAGAAGGTTACATATTCTTCATGTGAAATATCTGAATAAAACTGGAAAAATCTCTGATAAATTCCTACATTTCTGATTATTCAGATGCATCAGGAGGACATTACGATTTTGACAGTGTCAGAATTGTTGTGTATTTCAAGATTTGATTTCCATTTACTCTGTGATTTTTTTTTTTTTTTCAGAAAATAATACTGGAAACACAATTTAGGTATTGATGTAAAAGGACTCTTTCTCCTCATGCCCCAGGATAGTATGATTATGGTAGCACAAGGAATATTCTTCTGTGTTTATTTTTTTGATTATAAATAATAAATGCTCCTAGAAACAGAAAGAGACAAGAAGTCCATAATCGAAAAAGATGCAGTGACTGAACTAAAACTACAGGAAACTTAGAGTCACTGGTATGTTATAGGTGTTGGGAGCTTTTTTACATCTGTTGTGTGACCTTGTAAACCCCTTGGCAGAACTTCAGACTTTACCACCAAAGTCTGCTCATTTCAGAGAAGAGTGATAATAACCAGATTCTGGGGTATCTTAAGAGTTAGCTAGACCATCCCCACTGTAAGCATTAAATTTTGATATCTAGAATTTTATCTTGAGAAGTGATTCAGTTTTACTTTGTACATTATAGTACTTCTGTTGTTTTGAAATTAAAATAAATGTATAGTTAAGTTATTAAGTTTTCCTTTCAAAGCTTTTGGTAAAACTTATACTCCAGGAAGATGTTTTATATTTTGAAACAGATTTATTGACATATACCTGGAAAACAACTGTATATATTAAAATTGTACAATTTGATGTTTCGACATATATAAATTTGCAATGAAGATAATGAACACATCTATCACTCTACAATTTCCCTGTGTCTTTTCATAATTATTCTTTCCTACTTTTCTCTTTACCTCTCCCCACAAGCAACCAATGATCTGCTTTCTGTGACTAGAGATTAGTTAGTATTTCTAGAGTTTTACATAAATAGAATCAGCCGTATGTGCTCTTTTCTGCCTATTTTGCATTTTGCATAATATTTTGAGATTCATTCATATTATGGCATGTATAGTTTATTCCTTTTTATTACTGAAAATGATTCCATTGTATGGATGTACCCTGTAGTAGAATGATAGACATTCTAATGATAGAAATTTGGCATGTGGTTTTGGAATTTTACAAATAAAGCTTCTACAAACACTCATATGGAAGTTCATTATAAACATATACGTTCCATATTTGTAATGTGGCTTTGTGGCAAGCAGGATACACATACCCTTGATGAGAATCATGGCCATAAGATAGTCCTCAGAGTATACTTCCCAAAGTATAAGATTTGCACATGGCTTATGTTCAGTATTTTTTTCTCTCTTTTTAAAAAATGAATAAATAAAGGATGATTCAGAAAAAAAAATTGAAATATATATCATATAATCAAAAAGACTCAAGTTGTGAAACTTCAACTCAAACTTCTATTTCACCATATAGACTTAAGCAAGTTGCTTAATCTCTTACACCTTAACTCCCTTACTTGTATAAAGGAGATAATATAGGCATATGATCCTTTTGCCTCAATACTGAGGTTTCTGAATCTCTAAAAATCAAAAAAAATTTTGATACCTATTTGGTAATAAAACTCGACCAGACCTGTACTGATTTATTGTCAATATTGAATGTGAACTAACGAGAAGCTATTTATAGTTTTACTTATTCCATGAGTTATAAATTTTATACTATGTTGCTACAAAAATAATGGATTTGATTATGAGTTGCCACTCTAGATCCCATTGGTATGTTACATATGTATATTTAAAAAAAGTTAAAAATTTATTTTATTCGTTTCATGTACACAATACATTGGTTAGACATTTATATAGTTTATAAAATTTATAATAGCCAAGATATGGAAGCAACCTAAATGTCCGTCAACAAACGATTGGGTAAAGAAGTTATGGTTCACTTATTCACATTTTATATATTGTATTATCCTGATAAAAATTATCCAAATTTTTAGTATGAATTCTAAGTTTTCTACCTACCTATGTGATAACTAGATTTGGTTATAATTAGCATAAAGTGAAAATGACTCAAATAAGCAGATTTTTCTCTCATGCAAAAGCCCAGAGATAAGCTGTATCAAGCTTTTATGATGGCTGCATGATGACAGGGCCAAAGCTGCTTCTGTCTGATGATTGTCATGCATGATTTTTGATCCTAAAGCCATGTAATAGGCAAAACAGTTGTTTGAGTACCACACATTTTACTGGCTTCTAGCTAGCATGAAGAAGGAAGGGGAGAAGAAGGGCTAGATTATATCTTTTAAGGACATTCCTAGAAATTGTACACATGGACATATCTGGCTTAAGGGGATCTAGGATATGTGACCTTTATTTTAGATTGCTGTAAGTCCAGTGAAAAAAGGAAGGTCTTGTTACTATAGAAGAGAATAGATCTTGGGAATAATTGTGGTCTTTGCCTCACTGCCATCTATCTAATTTGGTAGTTGTGTTAATAAAGAGAAATAATAGACATGAAAACAACTAGAGTCAAAAGCTCTCTATAACTATAAGTTTGATAACAATAAGGATCTTAAATATGATATTTTGTTTTAACAAATGTTCTTAAAGGTTTTGATGTATCACTTTGGTGGTTTCTCACCACATTATTAGGATTATGTTGTGAATGGTGGGTGAATGCCAATTTCTACTATTACTTGAAGGCTTTCTTAATTATTTTTTGCCTACCAGGAAGTTATTTTTTAAAAGACACATGATCATTTGGCATGTTTCCAGAAAGCCATAATATAAACTTGAAACATCTTTGCTTCAAACATAATTTTGTTCACCTTCACCCAACCACCAAGTTTTCTTTATCTTTTCTGAGAACTGTGAATCTCATAACATGTCTATGGCTAATAAATTTCATTCTCACCAACTTGTGCAAATGCTAATATTATTTTCTAAATATCCTTTGTATATTATTAGGATGACTCTTTAATACTTGCTATTATGATTTATAGCCATAAAAGAGAAAAGGCAATTTAAAAAATGAATGAGAAAGAAAAGATTAAATTCAGTTTTATTTAGTCATTTTTTTTTGAGTGGAGGTGTTACATTTCTACAAGTATAATTGTGATAAATAGATAAACAGTGCAGGCACAATTTGCTTTTCTCTTCATGCATCTCTGATAGAATTCTGCATCTCTACTTGTAACTGGTTAAGAGTTCAATTTAAGAGGCAAGGATTAAGATATCTAACTTTGTTGGATTCAAGCCATATTTTTTTCAGCTGTCTTGCCTCCGATAAAGATAGTATCATATTATTTTACTCCTTATAGATTGTTGTATCTGTATAAACCAGCTTAAAATTTGAAGAGGGAATGGGATAATTTAGGCCCCCAAGTCCCTAGCAATTCTTAATGGACAATTATCTAATAAGTGAAAGGACAGTTGGTTGAGTAAATAAGTGAGAAAAAGTACTTCCCAATAATAGGGAAGTTAAACTGTAGATGTGTGATTAGTGTTTGCATGTTTCCAAAATAACGTTTCAGGTATGTGTAGGGAAAACAAGAGGCTTTCTATCCTAGTGAGGAAAGAGAATTTGGCTTTGAGAATATATGGGGAGATTGAATACTGTGTGCTGATGTGTCTCTTTTAGGAGAGGGTGGGATGGTGTCTGGTGCCTTAGGGGAAGCTCTGTTGTTCAGTGAGAAGGAGGACTCACAGGATTTCAACATATCAAGATATAGCTCCAGCGACATACTTATCAGCGCTCCGGGCTCCATGGTAAATCTGAAACTCGTTTTATGATAATGTTGGTAAATGTTTATTTTGGTTTAAAAAAATTAGGAGCTAAATACAAGCTGAGGTTGATGTCATATAATAAGCATACCATTAACAGAGTCTAAACTAGGGCAAATTCTGGACTGGTACTTAGGAACTGTAGTCGACCATGGATTTTGGTCCAAAGGCTATCAATGATTGCATATCTCTGTTTTCAGCCCAGTTTACCCCTTTTATGTCAGTCATTCTTTTCTACTTGGTGCTCTGTCACTCAGGATAAAATGAGCATTTTCCTAATGGATTTGGGAATTCAGTCTTGATGGTACCACGATGTTCACACAGATGCTCTAGTAAAGAAAGAGGAAAGCCCCTGGGTTGGTGCCTTTATTTTATTCTATGTATTATTAGTTTCCATACAATGAAAGCAAAATACAACATTTCATTCTTCCCTTTGGTTTTCATCAGTAATAGACATTACGAACTTTTACCAAGGCCAGTCCTTGAGAGAATTGTGTTACAGCTGTTTTTTATTCTTGCTCCTAGGTGGCCCTGCTGAAATACAGTTTTTCTCTTTAGATGCATAGATATTTGGTTGGAAAGTGTAAGTAAATTGAGGGGCTTCTAGTTTGCCTGAGTAAATCTGTATTAATTTAAAATGTTAGAGATTTATGATTCCATTAGAACAAAGAAAGAAAATAGGCTCAATGTATTTTAAAGTTACATTTCCTTACTTTTAGAAGCTTTGGGGATAATCTAATGGACAGTCTCAATCTGTCAAGGAAACTAAGGTTCAGAGATGTTAAGCAATATTCCTAATATCATACAGCTATCCAGTTTCAGAACTATAATTAGAACCTAGCTCTCCCAGAGTCCAGTTCAAGATTCCTTTTTTTCAATGCCATTTTGTTCCTCTTCAAAAAAAAAAAAAATACTGTGACTTCTTTATGGAATTCAACTGGCTGATGCAAATAAAATCTGTTATAGTAAATATCAATCCATGTTGTGTTGTTGGAGATAAAGGGATGTCTCTCAGATTGTAACTCTTTGGGGGGTCCAGGAATTTCTCTCTCTCTCTCTCTCTCTCTCTCTCTCTCTCTCTCCTCTCTCTCTCTCTCTCTCTCTCTCTCTCTCTCTTATTCTCATTAAGAATAGCCTTTCCATCCAGTGGGCTCCCAGATTCTCTACTTGAGCCTTCTTTCCTCCACAAAAGAAATAGTCATAAAAATGTTAGTTAAATGAATCTAGTCAAAATTGCTGAATGCTTGTGAATCTTACTTTTATCAGCAACAACAACAATAAAGTTTGTCTTGCAAAGCTTCTCAAGGACCTACCTCATTTTCTCTGATCTCAGAACTGATACAAGCTTAAGTTGCTTGTGGAAACCTATGTTCTTTTTTCCAAAGATAATAAGTAACAGACCCTCTGAGTGTCTGTTGAAAAGAGGAGAAAAGCTGCTGTCTGCCTTTGTATTCCCCAGGGAATGAGAGCTATTGTGAGGAAGCAGACAGGCCTTGTGCTGCAGCCCAGTTCACAATGGCACATGTTAGTGACAAGAGACATAACATCGGAGCTGTGGCTCCTGCATGGCTGCAACTATTGATACAAGTTGTGTAGACTTATAGTTATTACTACTTCAATCAGGGCACTGCATTCCAAATAGTAATCAGTACCATACAAACGTTTCCAACGTAAGCTCCTCACCCTAATTAAACAAAATGTAAAGGCGGTGGAAGTACACATTTGAAAGCAAGTTGTTGTCCTTTCTATGGAATAAATTATCTTCTTTTTAAGGTTAGTTTAACACTTGATTGGAGTCACTGAAAGGAAAAGCAGTGACTACTTTAATACTGATGGGAAGCAAGAATTTTAACATCCACAGATATATTTAATGGGAACTATTTTTCATGTCTTTGGAAGAGTATGTTATACATATGCAATGCTTTTCATTCTAACATGTTTAAATTCTGTGTGTGTGTGTGTGTGTGTGCACGCTTGTACATGTACAACACAAAACTAGTGAAATTAGGGTTTTAGAACTAGAAGGGAACTTAAATATACCCTAATTTAACTATTTCATTTTACAGTTATAGAAATCGAGATCCTTGAAGGATTAAGGACTTGTCTGTTAGTAGCAAAATAAGAATAAAAATCAAATTCTGTTGATTTTTCATTCTGGTGTGTTATAGATTTCAGATTACCAGAACATTTATGAAACTGGAATTTAAAATGCAAAGATAATCAAAGAACTTATTAGTATTTACTAAATATCTTGAATTATACTCTGAATCATTAAGATTTATTGGATTTTAATACAATATTAACATGAAGTGTATTTTATGGTATTTAACTTATGATGTTTTAAATATTTCTCTCGATTGGTGAGAATTTTAATCAACTAGAATACTCCAGTCACTGAATGCCTTGGTTAACAGAGAACTCTGAAATTTAATCCCATTTTAACTCTATACGGGTGCACCAAACTGAGCAATGTTTAATTTAGTCATTTTTATTTCTCATCTAAGGAAGAAGAAAAAAATTTTTTTTTGTTAACAAACAAGTCAGTCTAGATTTTTAGAAGGCAGCTATGCTCACCATTATACTGCCAATGCCTAGATTTTTTAATGAGTAAAATTTGTTATCCTCCCCTTCACTGGTGTCGACATGGATGATATTTTCTGTTGGCAGGAAAGTTCTTACATAAAGTTTCTAGCAAATTCTACTTTTAAAAGACGTCATATCACCAGCAAAAAAAAATTAGAAACAAACTGGAGGTGGAGAACATAAAGCAGGAATTTCTTGCCAGATGCTATTATAAAAGCACAGGGTCAAAGGTAGCCTGTAAAAATCAGGTTTTGGTAAAGGGAAGAGACTTAATATCAGTTTTTAAGTGAATGTAAAAGCTTATTATGTAGGCGATAACAACTAGTAAGAGGAAGTAGACTTAAATTTTCAGTTCTCAATCTTTAACATAATAATTGGGCACTTGCTTAAAAGTAGATTTCTGGACTCCATCACAGAGATTTTTTCAAGTCTTAAATTAAGGTACAAAAATCTGCAATTTTAACAAGGAGCTACAGGATGCTAATACAGATAATCTTGGGCCATGTTGAGATACTCTAGTTTAAATTACAGTATGAAGAATTAAGATTATATAGAAGGAAAAAAAGGTACAGTCTGATTAGCACTATAATGAATTTTCATTTGAAAAAGTGGTCTTATTTTGTTATAATAATATTTTAAAATAACCATAGACTACTTCTCATGAAAAGGCCCTCCTACCCAAATAACCCTGAAAAATCTATATACTATAATCAAAATTAGAAAACAATAAACATTCATGGCATATGTTTATGTAAGAATGGTACTGTAATACAAAAGTCTCTCTAGTTCTGTTTAAGCCAGTTTTCTATATTTACTTAATCATGGAATTTATTTTTATTTAGGCAAAATTCTTATTTATATCTCATTGAGTCTATTCTTAGAAAAACTACTTAGAGAAACAACAGAGTAATAGAAAAATTTTAATCATCTGGATTGATCTGCACACACCTCCATAATCAAATGACTACTCCTTAATCTTTTTGCTTGTGAAGGAGGATGTTCAGGCTTTGGGAGCTTTATACAGGGACATTTTGTTATTATTGCTCTGGCTGTGTATTGCTTGAAAGAGTCTCCTTCATTACTAGGAAGCCCTATTTATATTTGCTTGTTTTATCTCCTTTATGATTAGAAATCCTCTTAGCTACAGTAGCTGGTGTTTAGTTATTCACTTTAAACATTTCATGCCTCTCTATATACTTAGTCACAACCACTTTGGGGCAATGACAAAGTGACAGTAGATAGAACAAAGTATTTTCTGAATAATTCCAAAAGAAATTTGAAAGCTGTCTTTCTATTTTGCTGTTTGCTCAATTTCCAACCCTGAAATGAGCAAATTATCTCTGTCTTTACTTTTTTTTTTTTTTTTACGAGCGTTCAAGTTCTGCTAGAGAAAGTCACAGATGTGGAGATGAGTTTCAACATGAATTTATGATCGCCAGCCTCAAAGAGCCCCTCACCATGGCCAGTCGATTCTACTGTGTCTCTCTCATACACTCACCAATAATTGCAGATATTCTCTTATCTAATCTTATTTCGTTTCCCTTACTTGAATCTGAAACCCAACTATATGATCTACTTCATGAGAAAATTGGAGCCATGTCATAGAAACTTTACAAAACATAGAAATCTTTCTAGATCTGCCCCCCTACTGTAATGTTTTTCTTTTTATTATGATATAAGAGCTTTTCCTCTTTCTCTATAGGCTAATCCTTCCACCTGTGCTTTGGATTCCTTCCTATCCCAGCTCCTAAAGAATCTCACAGATTCATGTCTCTCACTGAATATTTGTTGAATACCTACTATAAACCGGGTAGTATTCTAGATTCTAGGGACAAGTCTATGAACAGATTAGTTAAAACCTCTGTCTTTTGTAAAGTTATGTTCTAGTGATATATTCCCATTGGTTTTTCTCATTAAGAAAAGCAACAACAAACGAAATAAAAATCTCTCGTCAGCTATGTCCTTATCTCATTCCTCTATGCCATAGCCATATCTCTCAAAAGAGTTGCAAATACTTGCTACTTCATTTGCTCGTCATCTCTTCACTTCTTATTCATGAAAATCTCCTTTCTGCCTCCATCATTTCACCTGAATAGCTCTTACTTAAGACAATAATGAACTCCAGTATTGCTGTATTTCAGTAACATTTTTCAGTCTTCATTTTTTTTCCCTTCTTAGTAGCATTTAATCTGTCAACTACTCCTTGAAATACTAATTTTTCATTGATTTCTATGATACTAATGTCTCTTGGTTTTTGTTTATTTCCTAGGCATTTATTTTTTCTTTTTCAGGCTCATCCTCTTCTGTCATATTAAAGGTCTTTGTTGTTCAGTTTAGGCTCTCTCCTTCCTCATAACTCTGTAGTTTCTTCTAGAGACTCCCTTTTAGATCATTACTGGCATGTAAATTTGGAGTACCATCTATATGCCAGTGATTCACAAATTAATACCTTTAGTTTTCTCTGAGCTCCATATATATATGTGTGTGTATATATACATATGCGTGTATATATATATAATGTCTTATCTTGAATGCCTCAAAAGCACCTCAAACTGAACATGTTTAAATCCAAATTCATGACTCTTTAGACTTCTTAATCTTGTTTTTTTTCCCCAATGTTTTTTGTCTTCCGCAAGTCAGAATTCTAGGATCACCCAATACATCTTCCTCTTCTTCACCTCTATTCTTTGACCTCTTAAATGTTTCTAGAATCCATCTATTTTGCTCCATTTCCACCACCGCCCTGGTCAAAGTATTTCTCACCATTTCTAAATAGATTATCATTATCTCTTCTTGCCTCTCTATAACCTATTCTCACTTTGCACCCAAAAAATGCTCCTTCGAAAGGAAAAGCTGATCATATCACCTTATTAGAAACTATCAATTCCATGTGCTCTAGAGAAGAATATATAATCTGGTGTTTTGGGATGAAAGGCTCTGTAACAGTTGATTATATTCATTTGATCTAAAGTATAATTTAAGGCCTATATGTCCTTATTGATTTTCTGTTTAAATAATCTATCCTTAGCTGTCAATGGGATATTTAGGTCCCCTACTATAATTGTATTTTTGTCAGTTTCTTCCTTTAGTTCTGTTGGTAGTCGCTTTATATATTTTGGTGCCCCTTTATTTTGTGTGTGTGTGTGTGTGTGTGTGTGTGTATTCATGAGTGTTATGTCTTCATGATGTATTGTCCCCTTCATTATTATAAAATATTCACCTTTGTCTCTTGTTACCATTTTTATCTTGAAATCTATTTTGTCAGATATAAATATGGCTACACCCACTTTACTCTGGATGTCATTTGCTTGGAATATCATTTTTTCCCTTTCACTTTGAGTCTATATTTGTCCTTGCAGCTGAGATATGTCTCCTGAAGGCAGCATATGGTTGTGTTTTGTCATTTGATCCAATCTGCTACTCTCTGACTTTTTATGGTTGAGTTAAGTCCATTTGCATTTAGGGTGATTATTGTTGTATGAGCCACATGATTTCGTTCATATCTGGCACATGAAACTGAAAGCAACAAACAAACAAGATAAGCAAACAAACAAAATTCATAGAAATAGACAACAGTATGATGGTTACTAGAGGGAAAGGGGACTGGGAAGTAAAAAAAAAAAAAGATAAAGGAGGTCAAATATACGATGATGGAAGGAGAGTTAACTTTGGGTGGTGGATACACAGTGGAATATACAGATGGTATATTATAGAATTATACACTTGAAACATATACAATTTTATTAACCAATGCCACCTCAGTCTATTTAATAAAATTTTAAAATATTAATTGCTTCCATTTACAATAAGAGCAAAACTAAACTCTCTACTTGACTTGCAAGACTGTCTCCCCAGCAGTTGCTCATTACATTTTCCTTTGTTCTTGTTCCTCCAGCTGTACTGCCTTTTTTCTGTCTCTTACAAATTTTTGCTTATCCTTGTTGTTGGGCCTTTGCTTATGCGGTTTTCATCACTTACAATTCCTTTCTCTTCTCTCTTTGTCGAATGAACTCCTCTTAGTTTTTCATGTACTAGCTCAATTTTCACTTCCTCTGTGAAGATTTCCCCATGCCTTGAATTAGGTTACATCTCTTATTATTGTATCATGTGCTTCTCTTTGGTAGTACTTGCAATTGTATGTTTATTCATGTAATCATTTGGTTCATATCTTTCTCTAACTGAATAATAAGCTCTGTGAGATCAAGAACTGTGAATGTTTTGATGACCAATTGTCAGCAGCAGTTAATACATAGTGGAATGTTGTACAACATATAAAATAATTTCCAATATTCTGAGTTATGCAAGATATTTTGTCAGCAAAGTAAGATATCAAAAGACGTTAAGTGTTCTAAGAATTCAATATTTAGTGGCTTGAACTCATGCCAACAAAATTTCTGATATCGATTAAGAGACGACTCAGAACAATATTTTAACCTCCCCATACAGCTCCCCTCTTCCCATTTGAAAATTTCCATTTTACATTCTTCAAACTATTTTTATAATGTAGTATTTTAAAAAACATTTCAGATGTTACAGGTGACAAATACTTTTTTTTCAAACTGAATCTCAAGGGAAGCACAAAGTATTTTCCAGGTAAATGGAGTTGTCAGAGAAAGTGTTCATGACTCTGAAAGGTCCATATATATATATAATAATTGTGTTAATCATTTCTTTTCTTTGGATCCTCATCATTCAATTTTTTTAACTTCATATTGTTGAAATTATAAATTTTTACTGGACTAAAGAGTTATCTTGATAAGGCTTGCTGTATTCCAGTATGATACATGATATCTATATCTTTTCAGAGAAAAAATACAAACTGTAGAAAATTTGGGGCAAAAAATAAACACATGTTCAAATTTACTTGATAAAAGTAACCAATATTAACATTCTTGTATATTTCTTTACCTAAAGGGATAATATAGAATTTTTTTTTTTAACTTGAAAGCAGTGTGGGATATTTTCCATGTCAGTAGATATTGTTCTATAACATACTCTTTAGTGGCTATATACAGATATCTTTTATGGATGAATGATGATTTATTTAAATAATTGTATGATAGGCACTGCTCTGTTACAAGCAATTACTGTGGTGAAATGGTCAAAAGTTTAGGGAGGCACGACGGTGGATAAAGGCAGGGATATTCAAAATGTTTAGCTAGGCATGAGCTGAGCTGTGAAACTTAGATAACTATATCTTGGGAGACTTTGTAAAGGTAAATGAAATACCCTGTGGCAGATTAAAAGCCAGGCAAGTTTTTTCAAACTGAATTAAATATAGGGTGAAGATTTTGTGCTAACAGAAACCTAAAGTTAAAGAAGGCAGTACAGAAATATAGTAATTAAGAACAGTAGCTATAGATTCAGACTCTATGGTTACAACTTCTAACTTTGCCACTTAGTCTCTCATGATGCAGCACAAGTCATTTCATTCCTCTGAGCCTCAGTTTCCTCAGAGACAAAATGGGCATAATTATACCTAGTTAATAAAGTTGTATAGATTGAAATGATACATCTGAAGTTTTTAGCATGGTACATAGGGCACAGTTCATGTCCAGCAAATGTTATCTATTATTATCATCATTTTGAAACCTTTTGAAAAGTTTAAAATTTTGGAACACAAATACTAAGATCATAGTGAACATGGGCCTATAGAAACTCCCGAAAAGAGGATGGCTTTTGTACATCTGAAAACTTAAGAATATTGATGTTTTTCCTCATTAACAATGGTTCTTTCCTACAAAGGCTGTTAAAGTAATCTCTGGTCTGCTGCTTATCTGTATACTTAAAGGCTTGAATTTTGAGACAGTACCCACTCCATCCTCCCCAAGTATCTAAAGAAGAACAAAAACACATAACACTTGGGTAATCATCACTTCTTTCTTTCAAGGACAAATTAAGAGAGATTTGGTTAAATAGCAATGCTCTGTTTTTAAAAAAATTGTCTGTTTTTTTCAGATATTTTCTAATGAGACAGATGTACATACTTTTTGAATATATTTTCAACATATATATATTAAATGGAGGTATAGCGGACAAGTAACATTGCATTCATTTTAGGTGTACAGTATAAGAATTTGATATATACATATTTTGCACAATATTTACTACATAATTTTGTTAACATCCATCACCAAACATAATTACAATTTTTTCTTGTGAAACTTTTAAGATGGACTCTCTTAGTAACTTTCATTTACATCATTAACTCTAGTCACCATGCTGTACGTTATAGCCCCAGGACTTACTTATCTTGTAACTGGAAGTGAATATCTTTTGTAGTAAAAGGCACAAAAAGCAATACTCTTAAACAGAAATCTACCTTTAGAAAAATCTGAACTTTAATAAAAATGCACTTTCTAGGGTTACTACCACAAACGATAAACCTATGTGAAAAGCAGAAAAAAAAAGGTTCTAAGTCCTTCCATGTTAAAAGCACACTCAATCCAGTGAAAGTGCCACACACACACACACACACACACACACACACACACCCATAGGTCTAATTGTTACATAAAAAATCTCTTTGCAAATTTAGAATTCAGAGGGGACTAAGCTATAAGTCATGATATGTGTCAGCATAGGCCTACTTCCTACCTAATACAGAATTCTGCTAAATATTGACAATGTAATTGGAAGTAGAAGCAGAATGTTTTAGTACGAAAGCACTTGCTATTGCTGTCCCTAATATCTTGGATATTTCTTAGTTTCTCTGAACTTTAATTTTCATATCTGTAGAAAGGAAATAATATGTCACTTTTGAGTATTTTTTTGAAGATTTAATAATTCTGGCTTCCTCATCTACTACGTATATAATGTATATGGAACCCCTAGAGTAGTTCCCTTAATGAACTGCATTTTTATCCATTTCAGCTTAATCTCATTATCAAAGCTAATACTAGGGGTAGTATTTATAGCAGTAATTTGCCTGCCTTGCCCCTTTGGGGCACTTGGCTTAAGCCAAGCCAGTTAGATAAATGTGTAATTGGAACACAGACATTCTAAATATTTAGTTTGGAGCTCTTGTACCAGGAGATCAGAGATCATGTGGAATGGGGTTAGATTATGTTCAAGTAAAGGAAATTGGCCTGTAGAAAGAAAACAATGAAGCAGTTGTCAAAAGATGAAAAAAACCATGAGGCTCTTGACAGACTGAGAGCCCTCAACTTCTAGTTCACGTTCCAACTGCTAGTTAAACCCTTTTGAACTTCTTGTCCTTGTGGTGTATCATTCACGTTTTCATCCATGTATTACTGTCTCATCAATACCCAGAAAGAGTAATAAAGACACACGTATGATCATTATAGAACCTACAGAGATACCTATGTTTTATTATAATACCATCTCTTTCAACTTATTGAAAGACAGCTTATTTGTATTTGTCTTCCAAAATTATTAAAACCCTGGGCAAAGTTGTAAACTAGGTGATATCTGTCTTATTCTTATAGAGATTCATAGTGAAGATCCTATTATCTAGTGTCCAAATGCAGGCTACTCAGTGAAGTCTTTTTAGATCTTTGAAGATATTGTCTTTCCTCTGTCTTTAGTAATCCCATACATTTTATTAACAATTTCTTTCTCACCCACCATATTCCTTCGTGGTATACTCACTGGGGTTTTAGTCAAGATAGAATTTGTGTATAAACACATTATAGTAGCCTTCCCTTATACATGAGGGATGTGTTCCAAGAACCCCATGGATGCCCGAAATGGATAGTATCTAAACCGACATATACGATGTTTTTTCCTATAGGTACATAAACACCTTTTCACTTAAAGGAGGAACTTTACAGCTTCTCTTTGGCCTATCCAAATTGCAGACATCACTACCCTTTTGCTTTGGAGCCATTGGTTACTTGAATACAAGAACTGCAATACCTGATAAACTACACAGCTATTGTGACTAATGGGTACATTATGTGGAGAAGCTGGACAAAGGGACGATTCAGGTCCTGAGTGAGACAGAGCTGAACTTCACAAGATTTTATCACACTACTCAAAACAGCATGCAATTTAAAAGTTACGAATTGTATATTTCTGTAATTTTCCATTTAATATTTCTGGACCACATTGACCATGGGTAACTGAAACTTTGGAAAGAGAAACCTCAGATAAGGGGGAACTCCTGTATTTAGTTGGCCCTATAAGCTGCTACATATATTCAAAGAGGGAAAGAAAAGGCAGAATAAAAGACATTAGGGTCCAGAGGTTACTGGAGTCACTAGCCACATGTGGCTGTTTGAATTAAAATTTAAATTAATTAAAACTAAATACAATTAAAAATGATTTATTTCTTCAGTTGTACTAGCCACATCTTGTGTGCTCAGTACCACACATGACCACTGTATAGGACAGTGTAGATTAAAGAACATTTCTGTCATTGCAATATGTTCTGTCAGATACTGCTGATATATAGGAAGTAAAATAAATATAATTTTTCTTTTACACTTGTGTTCTGATTCACTTGAGGAGCTTTAAAACATAGAAAAGAATATATCAAAATATCACCGTTATTACAGATGAAGGTGAGAATGGAAGGCATGGCTTACATTGATGGGTAAGTGTGCTTATCTATTCAGACTTATCCATACAAATATAGAAGAACTAGACCGGGGCAGCTTTTGCTATGTCATGGAGAAAACCTACCCTGGAAGAACAGCTGAGGTCTGACGAATGATATATCCAGTGAGGAAAGAAGGTCAACTAGTTTGCTCTATGCAAATTCAATCAGATGGTTTGCAACACCTCCCCTGGAGCAGAATGAGCCAAGTAACAAAGCCAGAGTATTTCAGTTACTGATTCCTTTCCTGTGGAAGCAAACAAGTATAGAGAAATAATTTCCATTAAATAAAAGAAAAATACTTTTTCCAAACTTTCATGATTTACTATGAATTTTAAGATCTCTTGGTGGTCTTTAGGACTAGACCTCCCCAAGCTTTGTGTCTTGAGATCACGATCACTTTAGTTTTTGAAGTAGTGCATAATGAGCCAGAACTCCTTGCTGATTTTTACCTGCTTCCAAGCTGCTTCACCCAGGGCTCCAAATCCTCCAGAATTTATTCCTGTACTGCCTTCCCCGCCAAAATTGTTAGATCATGACACCGGGTGCTACAATGAGAAAGGGCACTAAGATGGCACCAACTTCTTCCATTGACTCTGAGGTCCCTTTGTACTCATATGTCTGTCTCTATGGGGCTTTTTTTTTTCAACCCTACGTTGCCTATTCTTTTGTGCCTATAATTTCTACTTCAAAGTAAAATTGGTTTCTGAGAATTGGTCTTCTTGTGTTGGGAAAATTTTTATAGTTGGCATGTTTTGGTTTTATCTTCACCACTCTGAGCAAATAAGGAGTGAGTTTTATTCTTTCTTTCTTGGTTCTACACTGTGGCTCACAGCAGGCATTGCCAGACACGTCTTCTTCCACAAACATCTTCCTTCCTCTCCTTGTAGACACCCACCTTCTAAAAACACACTGTTTGAATGACTTAAGTTGTAAATTTAATTCAGAAGTATACACTACTTTATCATACTATGTGGTACTTTTAAATTTATCATCTCATGTTTCTGATTTTGTTCTAAACTGCAGCCTTGTTAAGGGCAACTACATTTTCTTATCAATATGTCCCCAGAGTTTTAACATGAAGTGAATGTACATTAATTAGATGATTAATTAAATTAAATAGATTGGCTGGCTTTAGACCACTGAAGACACCATAGTAGTGATATATTTTGGGCCTAGTAAGGACTTTAATATGCTCTCTACTTAAATATTGCCTCTGGACAATAAATTGAATTCAGGCCTTTTTATTTACTAGATATATAACCCTGGATCAGTAACTTAAGCTCTTCACACTAAAATAGCAGGGAAAAAAATGCCTATTTACTTCATATAGTTGTTAAGTTTAATTGAGCAGTCATGTAGAGCATGATGCAGACACGCTGGAAATGCTAAAAAAAAAAATGGACAATACCATTTCATCTCTATGAACAATTTAAATATGCTTCTTTAAAGTAATTTTGAGATTCCTCCATTATCTCTAGTTCCACAAGTATGAATTCTTCTGCTTGTTGGATCTATGAATTGTATTTCTTGGTGATAGACTTTTTCATGTATTTTATAAGTTTTGCCTTAAGTTCATGTTCTATGAAAATTATGTTAGCATACCTCGAGATATAAGTCCTACCATATGTAATTGTCCCAGCATGCCTTGAACTGTGGAAGCTCTCCTAAAAGATGGATTTCTTAGTTGCTGCTGCCTAGTCTCTATGTGATTCTTTCAGCTCAAGGTTTCTACACCTTATTACTCACTCTTATTCAGGGGAGAATAAGGATTCTGATTTTCTTTGTTGGGTTATTGATGTAGATGAATCTCTATTTGATTCCAGTTCCATGTGGTGCAAGTGCTTCTTGCTGTTCCCCTAGACTAGTGAGGCAGAGAGGTTCTAGACCTTGTTCACAGATTAGGTAGAGATTTTCTTATTTCCTTTTATATCATTTACCAGTTCCATAATCTTAGGTAAATTAATTTATCTAATCTAGCCTCTTCAAAAACGAGACATAATAGTTGTACAGACCTTATAGATTTGTGTAAAGATTAAATAATTTGACATACATGAAGGTGCTAAGAACAGTGTCTGTAATATAGTACATGTTATATAATTGTTACTTAACATTTCTTGTGTGAGTATTATACTTCAGTCCCAATCATTTTGAGAGCACATATGCCCTTGGACCTCTTAAATTTATTATTATGGCTATGTTTTCTATGTCTCCTCTTATAAACTGAAATTTCTTTTTTTTTTTATTTTTTACTCCTGAGTTTAATATATGTATTTAAAATTTAAGGACAATTTAGCAAGTGTTTCTTTATGGATGGAGAGTGTAAGTGCATGTTGAGGTTAGGTTAGGTTGATAGGCAGAATTTCCATGTCGACATACATACTCTGTCATCTTAAGCAAAAGCTTTATGTTTCTTCTACTATAATTGTGGATACTCTTTATTGTTGTTGTTTGTTGTTGTTGTTACTATCATTATCATATAGACTTGTTCTCTCTCTAAGCTGCAAAGGCTATTCCATCAGTTAGGATTCTTTAGGTTGTAAGTCACACACACACACTCCAAACCAAAATGCCTTAATCAAAAAAGGAATTTATTAGTTCGTGTAATAAAAACACCCAAAGGAGACTATAAATTCAGCTTTATTGGGACTCAAAGAAAATATCGAGATCCAGATTTTCTCATTCTCTAAGGTCTGCCCGCTTCTGTGTATTGGTTTTGTGACAGCACACACTTTTGCATATGTTGACAAGATGATGAAGTAGCCTCAGCCTACATAAATGCAGTGTGCTTCCTTGACCTTATTGGGTCAGGTGCTTATAAGTCAGGAAACCACTGTGAGCTATGTGAAAGTAATCAGAATGAAATAGAGAAAATTGATGAAACTATAAACTGATTCTTCGAAAAGAAAAGTACAACTTATAAGGCTTAGCCAAACCGATCAAGACAAAAGAGGAGGACACAAATGACCAGCATCAGAAATAAGAGAAGAGACATCTCTCCAGGTTTTGCAAACATTAAAAGGATAAAAAAGAAGTGTTATGAACAACTACATGCCTGTAAATTTGATAACTTTGATGAAATGGATATCAGAGTTGGCAGTATTGATAACACTATTTTCTCAAATTATTGGTGCATTAATTTGTAAAGTTAAGAAACAGTGAAACATCTATAAACATAAGACATTTTGTAGGTTTATTATTAGATCATTTGAGAAATGTGTAATGCTCACATCTTCCCTTTCTCTTTTCATGGATTATCTTTCATCAATATGTATTTCTTAAAAGAAAATTTGTCTTATGTTCACTAATATCTTCCCTTCTTTTTTTTTTCGAAGACACATCAATAGGTGGGTGTTCTTCTCTCGAAGATGTTTAGGTTCGTAGTAACTAAAGAAGGATACCATATGGCATATCTTAGGCATTATCGTTCTAAATTTGTAAAAGATTTATTTTTCAAAACAGAAAATTTATATGAGCTAAATTTTTCTTTTGTTCCTAAATGCCACCATCTTGCTTAGGCTATCATTTTCATTTTCTTTTCTTTCAGGTTCTTCCATCCTTTCCAGCAGCTGCCAACAATTCGTGAAAAACTTACTTTTTTCTCTTGCAAAGCAACCCAACTATTTTTAGCTCATCTGGCTCCTATGTAAGTTATCTATATCAAGGGAAGAATAAGATATATACTATTAATTAATCATATATATACTATCCAAAAGGAGCTTCTTTCCATAAAATAAATAAGTTTGCTTTTCTCCTAATACAACTAGCTCAAATTTTTCCTCCTTTCAAGAACAACTTCCCTCACTTATTACAGTCATTGTTATTAACTGAATCCTACTGATGTACACAATATTTAATTATCCTATGAGATACTTGCTTTTATTGTCCCTATTTTACTGATAAGAAAACCAAGTAATTTTTTTAAAAAAAATTACAATAGCTTAAGTAATTTTCTGAAGATCATGTAGCTAATTTGAGACAATTTTTACTATGGTAGAATCTGTGTTCTCAACTACTAATTTTTAGAGTCCACTGTGAGATTATGGACTAGGTGGGAAGCAAACTGTTTATTTGTATCTTTATTTTGTTATACAGGGTTTGGGACATAGTAGCTGTTCTGTAAATATTTGTTGTTCAGTTATGAAAATCTCCTAGCATTTATAAACACATTCGTAATTGAAAGCAAATGATAAATGATCATCAATAAGATAGTATGTTTTAGCCAGATAATCAGAAGTTATACACATGTTACACAGACATGTGAAATCTATTTATAGTTCTCCATTTTCCAAGTAATTTTACAGGCAGAGTAACTTTGGGGGGGAAAAACGTTCAAATTGAAATGGTCCACTTAGTTTTAGTTTACATGACAGAAAATGAACCAGATGAAATCAGCAATTGGCTGTTTTTATTGAGTAATTAGAAAAAGCAGGGTTTTTTTAAGTTGGAAGAAATTAAGAAACTCTAAAAACTTTTTAAAAATCTCAATCTCTGCCCATTTAGTTGTCAAATATGTTTCTACACCTTGTTTCCTCATACAGAAAGCTGCAGCATTACCTGTTTAAAGCCAGTATGTAAAAGGTTATCTTCTGACCAAGAATCTAACTGCCCTTATAACATTTTCCAAAGTATCTTTGTTTCATTCATTTGAACACCTCAGATATAGTTTTCTAGGAAAAATAAAAAGCATGTTTACATGATGACTCTAGAGATTAACTCCCTACTTCTATAGAATCCAAAATATTTTCTCTCCAATGGTGAGACCTGAGTTGATATCTAAATTATAAGAAGGACTTCCATCTTACAAAATACTAGGAGAACATTCCAGCAGAGAGATTAGCAACTACAAAAGGTCTTGAGGTAGGAAAGACCTTGGTATGTTGGAGAAATGGATAAGATCCAATTGTGGTTAAGGAGAAAAGTCAGAGTTCAAATTGAAGAGATAGCTAAGAGCTATATTATGCAGGATCACGTATGCCAGGTAAATTGTTTTGATTTATTTTAAGAGTCTTGACAAGCACTTGGGTTTTAGTACAGGAACGACATGATATACTATATACTGTACTATATACTATATAAATAAATACATAAATATGTATACACATGTATGTACATATGTATTTAAAACATACATTTGGTAGCAGTATAGAGAATGGATTTTTCAAAAGGATAAGAATAGTGCCTGGGAGACCAGTTAGAAGGTTATTTTCTAACTGTCTGGTATACTAGTGGTGATGGTATGGACTAATGTGGGAGGAGGAGGTTTGGAGAAAATGAACTGACAGTATTTGCTAATATATTGGATACGGTAGTGACAAAAAGGATTTTGACTTGGGCAGCTGGGTACATGACATTTACTTAGATGGGGAAGGCTGGAGGAAGAGCTACATGATTTTTAGGTGTTTTGCTTTTCACAAAGAAAAAGGCAAGAGGCTTTGGTTTTAGGTCCATTCTGCTTCCAAAAAGCTATTTGACTTTGTTTTGATTCTCAGTGTTCCTATCCTGTAAATTTTAAGATGCTTACCAGAGTGATGTTTACAAAGCCTAAATTTAATAATTCCACTATTCTGCTTAAAACTCTTTAAGCCTTTGCCTTGATCCCACAATAAAAGTATCACTTTTTTATATTTTATAAAACTTTGCATGCCCTGGCTCTTTCATGCATTTCTAACTTCATCTCCTACCATGGTCACTCTCACCCTCTCTGCCTCAACTATTATCGCGCCCTCCATTCTCTTGTTCTTACCAAGCTCCTCTCTGCCAGGATGTTTTCATATGCCTTTCTTTCATCGAAAAGCTGTATTTTCCTTTATTGATTAGTGAATTTTCATTCAGCTTCAGATGTGGATTAAATTGTCACTTCCTCAGAGAAACATTATTGCCACGATTGGATCAAATGGAGCTTTTACATGCTCTCTTCACTCTGCATTTTTCTGTGCCAGCATTTATCAACAAATTATATTTGTTTATGTGACTATTTTAATAACTCTGTTTCCTCCATGAGGACAAGAGCTCGCCTATTCTAATTCAGTATTATATCTCCTGCACTTAGGCAGGTACCTACCACTTGGTAATGTTATTGCATGAATGAATCGTTAAATGAAAAGAGTAAATGGAGAGGCTAGGTCATGTTATTGTTGATGTTCTTCTGAGTGCTGAAAACTAATTCTAAACATAAAAGTGATTCTTTTAAATGCATGTGATTTTTGTCACTTTGGCATTTTCATACTTGATTTCTCTGACCTTGAATGCTCTCTGCTGATAGCAGTTCTTTATGGTCTCTAGCTTAAGTCTCACTTATTTTAAGAAGTCATCTCCACCATCAGTAGCTCTTATTCAGGGATTCTAAACTATATATAATTATTATGGGTTAAGTTGTATCTTCCCAAAAAACTATATGTTGAAGTTCTAATCCCCAGTATCTGTGAATATGACCTTTGGAAATAAATAGCTTCTTATAGATTTAATCAAGTTAAGATGAGGTTATTAGTTGGCTTTAGTCCAATATGATTACCAAATGAGGGGAATTTGAACACAAACATAGACATATGAAGACAGAGACACGGATTGGAGTAATGCAGTCACTCCAAGGAATGCCCAGATCATTGCCAGAAATTAGGAGAGTGGTGTGGAACAGATTCTTTCTCTGAACCCTCAGAGGAACCAACCCTCCACACACCGTGATTTTGGACTTCCAGCCTCTAGAACTGTGTGACCATAAACTTGTGTTATTTTAAGCTAGTTTGTGGTGATATGCTATGGCATCCTAGGAAACTGATACCATCATCATGCAGTTGCTTTGGTCTCTTCTTATATATCTTCTCCCCAACCAAAGTTTCTATTTATTCAATGTCATTCTTATGCAGTATAGATGTCTATATAATACTGACATAATTGTGCTACATTTGATGCTGAATATAATCAATTAGGTTTATATATTTGAAGGCTAAAAAAGTCTTTACTTTGCTTAATTCCTTTTCTTTCAACCTAGAAAGAGAAATTTCTTTATTTGATAGAATAATTTAAGATTTTTTTTTTATTTTGGAGTCCAGCATATTGAGATCTTTAACAAGTAAAGTAATAAAATGACATAAGAAGTTAGCAAAACATCAACACCTTTTAGCAAAACATCAACACCTTTACTCTCCTAAGACATTTAAAGAGGTCTTATTTTAATACAGAAGAATTGGTCTGATATAACAATTGTGTGAATTTTTAGTGATGGTTGGAATCTGTTCAATTTTGGGTCTTGTGTTCCAAAATTATCTTTCTCATTTTTTTATTATACTAGTTTCAGGTGTACAGTGCAGTGATCAGACATCTATACATTTCATAAAGTGATTACTCCAATAAATCTAGTATCCATACATACTTACTACACTATTATTGACTGTGTTCCTTATCCTATACTTTACATCTCCGTGATTATTTTGTAACCACAAATTTGTAATTCTCAATTGCTTCTCCCCGCAAAAGGTTGTCTCATAAATGTTTTATTTAGAATAAAGAAAAGTGCATTTATATTATATACTGTTCTACTTTTTATTTTTTGTTACTTTAAGAAATATTTTTAAAAGTCAAAAACAAAATAATTCATATCCAAAATTAATTCTTGTTAAAGAAGTAAAAACCTTACAGATAATGTCACTTTATTCCCTCACCCTGAATACTAACAAAGTTTATTTAAATATAAACATATGTTATTTATATATATGTATTATATTGTAACATATTCTGTAGCTTGCTTTTTTCACTAAAAATATTTTTGAGATTTAAGCACTTCGAGATAGAGAAATCTAGTTTCTTTTTCTAATCATAGTATAGTATTACCACATTTTACTTACACCATTCCCCTATTGATAAAGCTTAGGTTATTTCTAATATTTTGCTATTAAAAACAATGCTGCATAAATGCTTTCCTGAGTTATAAACTAAAAAGTAGAAATATAGAGAGTAGTAAATATATAGGGAATATATATTTTCAATCATATTAGTTATAACAAATTGTCTTCCACATCATTTCATCAACCTATACTCCTGCCAACATGGGTCTTTTTTTCCACATATCCAGCTCTAAACTTGGTATTAATCAGACTTATCAATTGCAACTAGTCTTACGAATGTATAAAATGGTATCTCATTGTACATGTGTATGTATGCATGTTTTTAGCATATTTTAGGAATTAACCTTTGTACTCTGTGTATTTTGTAAGTATGGCCTCTGACCAATAGCTTATCTTTTATCCTTTACCTTTAAATGTGTCTTTTATTTTAAATTAAATAGACATAAATTTATTCATCTTTCCTTAATGATTTGTGATTTTTGCAACTTATGTAAGAAATTCTTTTTTATCTGGAGGTTATAAAGTTATTTCTCATGTTTTTTTTTCTCCTAACTTTCTATAGTTACATATTTTCCTTGTAGAAGAAAGGGTTACCATATACATAGGATTTAATTTTTTTCTTATAAGTATTTGTCCATTTTTCTACTTTCAAAGTTTTGTCTACAACTTAAATCTTATGAAGACACAGCCTTTTTTTGGGTCAAATTTGGATAAATATTTTTATATATGAAAACAGTAGGAGAAATTTCTTTAAAATATCCCATGTGATTTTACTTTTTAAGAAAATCTGAGAGCTGTAATATTTATTTTTTTTATTTTATTTTTATTGTTTTAGAATTTTAGTTGCTCAACTGGATGCCTCCACTTTTTCACTTTCTCCTGCCCTCTGCTCTGCTGTATCTTCTGCCATCCAATAGCCCACCCCTACCTCTCCATAGCTATAAGTATTGCTTTTAACTTGGAATCAGAATACCTTCCTTTGTTTGATGTGCCTAAAGTTTTCCAGGCTACAGTTATGTGGTGGATAGTTGTTTGATGGAGTCATGTGTCAGAATGGCCAATACCAGGAGCTAGGTTGGTTCAAGACAATTAAGAAGAAAAAGGTATCAGGTGCTATCCACCTACCTTGATGAGGGTCACACAGTTGTCAGCAGTCACAGTTTTTTTTTGCTGAACTTGTCATTTTGATGAACTCGATGATTCATATTCATACAATAACTATTTCATCCTCTTCGTTATTTTATATAGCTCATTCTATTTTGTATATTCCGTTTTTCTCTTCAAAGGCATTTGAAATACTTTTATAGTAGTTATAAATATGTTTTCAACTCTAAATGTACACTTTGTGTTTTTATATCACAACCTTTTTTTTTTTTTATCCCAAGATTCATTCTGCAGAATTGTTAGGGGGTCGTTCCAGGGTTTTCTGTGGTACTAGAATATTGTGGCACATCTGGCCCTCGAGTCATCTGTCTGAGCAGGAATCCTCAGAGAACTACCTTGCCCTATTGAGCTTTAGTCATTCAGACACACAGAGATCTCTCTCAAGATGACACATGTTCCTGTCCTCAAGGCTTCTTCCTTCAAGTCTTGGCATTTTTCTTCTATGTCAGAGCCAGACCTAACGCATGGACATTGTCCTGCATTTTTCTACTCCCCGATGTAGTCATGGAAACTCTACATGTCTGTGCAGAATTCTATCTGTTTGGATCCATTTCACAGATGTTCTTTATTCTCACTGATGGTTTGCTGCCTCCCTGAGCCTAAATTGAGCATTCTTCTCTGAAATCAGGGCATAGAGTCCCTTCTCTCCAAAACTCTAGTTTCTCTCTATCGCTCTTATTATTATTATTATTATTATTATTATTATTATTATTATTATTACTTTCTTACCATTTCTTCTCTTCTTCCCTTCACCCAGGGGATTATTTTTCTAGTCTGAGTAGGAGTGGGCATGACACACCCTTTTTTTTTCCTTTGCTTTTCCTGTACATTGTATTCAAAATACTTAAAATTTCTACACAAGAATTTAAGCTTTTGGTGCACTAAAAGTCAGACTGAAAGGCTCCTTCTGCTTTGTGTCCTGTCACATCCCTCTGCAGAAGTGATAAATACAGAGTCAAGTATTTCCCTGCTTGAGGCAACAGATAAGAGAAAATGCCTGGAAAAATTTTTTAAAGTAAAATGTCAGTTAACTTCTTTAAAATATTTTTCTGTCATGCTCGAGCTTTATAATTTTAGTCTTAATAGCTTTGATTTCTGTACTTTTAAATTGGTATTATAATTTGGTGTATTTATGATTGCCTCTGATGATTCAATTTAGTAGGAGTAATACAAAAAGTTCTCATTTCAGTCAGTCTAAGTTTTTGCTGGCTGCTGGCTGTCAGGCCTGTACCTATTAAAATCCACATTTATTAATGCTCATGGTTCATGGTTTGCTTTGAGCCTTTCTAATCACACTGTCCTTCCTGTCTTAATTTTTTTTTTAAATAAGACTTTAAAACATGTCTCTATTTCCTACCATCAATCATTAGTTAAGCCTTGATTTGTTAAAACCTCTGTCTGAAGCATTATGTTAGTAAAATGACTAGACTTCAAGTCCATGTCTCTTATCATTAGCTAGAGTTTTTGCATCTGATCCCCATAGTGATTCAAGTGAAGACTTGTTTTCCATGAGCTGTCATGGAGAAGGAGGTCATTATGACAAAAGCCTTCTGCCTAATTTATATAGTGAGGCATGCCCACTAATTCTGGCGTCAGAGCTCTGACCAGTTACCAATTGATTTCTATCAGTGTTGTGTGAGATGATAAATTTTAATCAGAGCTTTTTGGTCTCTATTAGTCTGGCTTTCTTTTTATAATAGATTTCTCTCATTCATGCTTTCCCTAGTCTGCATTTTTATGACTGTGATGTGCTTTGATTTACTTCATTCAAAGTACGATGCTCTGGCTTCAATTACTCCATTTAACTTTAAATAGACATTGCTACAAGTCTTACTGATACAAAGAACATCTGGTGTCAATAAATTGCAGCAGGAGGTGCCATGTGGGAAGGAACCCAAGAACTAAACACGTCTCTGGGCACATCCATCAGGACATGAGCATACATGTCATGGCAGTCTGCCACTTATCTTCTTAAATGCTATCAGAGTGGAGCTAGATTTCAGAGTTCAAGTCAGTATGGCGTTATTTTGATTTTCATTGTACCAATGCTTGACTCACTGACCTAAAGTTCCAGACACAAAACATTTTGTCAGTTGATAACATCTTCGAGGACTACATTTGCTAAACAGGAACGGCACAGTGAGCAAGGGGACACTTTCTTCTATGCCTTGTACAGAGTGTTTAATGAAGAGCGTTGTAAAGAAGTCAGAGGATTCTGTTTAATACATCTCTCCCTCTTCGTTCTTCACACCCCCTTGCATCCAACATGTACCAGAACACAAAGTGCTGAAGTTTCCACAGGGGAGTATATTTACTCCCTGCTATTTCTGGGTCAGTTCCAACTACAAATTTTAACAATTACTAAAGACTACTAAGTTCAGATACAGTGATAAAAAAGAGAAATCTTTGCCTGCGTTTAAGCCTTGATTAATAAATTTTCTTTAACTGCAAAAGTAAGTATAATACAGAAATAATTTACCAAAGATGAAATTTACATTTAAATTTTATTCATTAAATTTATTGGGGGTAATGTTGATTATATAGATTTTGAGTGTACAATTGAATACTATGGCATATGTATACTGCATTGTGTGTTCACTGCCTAAAGTCAGATCTTCTTCCGTTACCACATCTTTGACCCCTTTTACCATTATCTACCTCCCTCCCTCCCCTCTTTCACTCTGGTAAACACTAAACTGTTGTCTGTGTCCATGAGTCTCTGTTTATCTTGTTCATTTGTTGCTTTCAGTAGTATATCCCACTTCTGTTTATAAGATCTCTGAATCAGAGTCATGCACTGATAATCTGATCCTTTTGAAGAAGGGTGCTTTTAATCGTTTTATTTGAATAATCTTTATAAAATAATGGATCAAAAAAGGGAAGCATACTTCTGTTTTTCGCAGTATCAAAGCATTCTGAAACTTAGGTTCTCAGGCATGAGAACCCAACTTAACCACTCTCCTTGTCTACACTGCTTCTGTCTGCACGGCTTCATAGGCTGTCTTCCTTTGCCAGAGAAGCATGTTACCAGGAGCCATAGACATCATATTCTCTCAATTTAATGAATTCTGTCATGAAAGAGTGTTGCTCTTCCACGAAGTCAACATATTAATCTTATAGAAGGACTTTGGTCCTGTTTTATGATGTGCTCATCCCTGGATTCATCACAGCTACCAGGAAGAAAGAAGAGGTAATGGTCCAAGAACATAATCTACAGTGGAGGAGAGCAGGTTCTGTTCCCAGAAGAAGGGAGATGAAAAAGCTTACTGAACAAAACAACAACAACAATAACAACAACAACAACAACAACAACAACAACAACAACAACAACAAACCAAGTAAAGAGCAGTTACCACCACCCACGGCACTTAACAAACCAGTTCTGGATAGGGATTTGGAGAATGAGTCTGAGAAAGGCATGCATTTCAGACTAGAGACACTTCCTTCTGTTTACCCAGAGCTGAAATATCCTCATAAGACAAACTATCATGTCCTGCCACGTAGTGGGAGAAAACAGGCATTTCTGCATTTTGGAAGAATTTAATAGCAATAAAGCAAAATGTTCTCTGAGATGCAAATATGTGAAAAGGGTTAGACTAGGTTAGCACTTTTCCAAGTGTGTCCTCATAGGATGGCAAAGGATGATAAGCTAATAAAAGGATGAAGATTAGGTTACATAAAATTAGAAAGCTTTCTTTATTGAAGTTTCATAGAAGCTCTAATATACCAGAATACTTTTGAGAATTTCAGAGGATGCTATGACGCTCATAATTTCCAAAACCTATTTAGCCAAAGAACTCTTTTTATTTTTATTTACTAGAGAGAATAAAAGATTAAATGACTTATTAATACCTTGCTTATCCTGATATTCTCCAGATTTTAGGATTTTAGAGCTGTATAAATCTGGGATTCCAATCCCAAAGCTTCTGTTAATACACTAGCTATCTCTGCGGTCAGAAATCCCAGTCACAAATTCAAGAAGCGTTCTGTGCCCTGTGTTGTTGATCTTTTCCTGCAATCACCACAAGATCTTCTGAGGGGGGTCATGTCACCTCAATATGACATATCCAGCCTGATGAAATGCCATGAAAAGCATCGTGGCATCTACTATATAAAAAAAATTTACTTAACAAGTCATTAAGTCATAATTTTAGGTTCAAAATCTAGTACATAGAATATTTATGTAGGCTTTCAGGAGCAGATATTTAAGTTATCCATACTATGTATTATTTTCTATGGAAGCTGAAGGCAACAGGAAATAGATATCTAGTCTCATTTCCTTTTGCATTCCCTGATTCTTTGTCAGCTCCACCTCATGCTGGAAAATTTGGAATTCTTTATGTCGATTCAGATAATTTGATACACATAGCTAAACTCTGTAGGTTGAAAAAAAAGAATGTTCAAAATACATAAATATCTACCTTTTTCATACCAACTTCTCTGTGCAGAAACCAGGCATTTGACTGTCTTTGGCTAACAAATATTACCTTATCTTAAATTATAAAACAGTACCTGAGCAGAGCGTTTTTGTCAGGTATGTTCAACATTTTTTAGTTAGCTTAGTTCTCAGATTTTGAAAGCAATTATATTTGTAATATTTTTTGCTTGTTCGTCACTTGTTTTACCCTCTCCTCTCTTCATAGAACACGTTTAGGAAATGAAGTGAGAAAATTTGGCAGATGGCATATTTGGTAAAGAAAGTTGAGGGAGTATAACATATCACCCCTTCAAAAACTAATGTCAAATGCAGTGGTGGTCTTAATAGCCTGGAAAAGGCACAGAGAATTCCCATATTAAATTTTTTCATCTTTTCACAGACAATGTGTGTAAACACAACACGAAATTTTATCTACTAAGGAAACAATTGAATTGGCTTTTCTGGAATTAATATTTTTTTCAGGTTTTAGTTGTCTCCACCTTATTAAAGTGCCGATGCCAGTAAATATATGTCACAGAATGCTAGTTAATTTCCGAGATCACTAATAAGTTTTCAGGAATTGATGCATACTTTCACATCTGCTGCTCATGTTTTCAAGTCTTGTGTTTGAACAGTATGGTTAATTTAGAATTTTTACATGAATAAAGTATATGGTTTATAACATGAAGATCTAGAACCAAACTCCTGCCTATTTATATCTGCCTCTTCTTGGGTTAGTTATTTCAGCTCCCTGAATCTCACATTCCTCATTTGTAAACTGAGATGATAATAACAACATTGATTCCATCCACTCACAAAGATAGTTTGTAAATTTTGATATCTGTCTCAAAATTTTTGAGGGTTGGGTACTAGGACTACAACAATGAATTAGAGACCTTGAGTATAAATACGGACCTTTCAAATAAGCAACTACAGAGTGTTAGGGTAAATGTCGGAGGGTATCTCATACAGTCTTAAAGGAGCAGAGGACACTTCTGGGAGGCGGTGATACCCAAATGAGTTCAAAGATAAAATAAGGGGGCAACATTTTTCAGATGAAGAATATGCAGAAATCATGGGAGGAGAGATGGCATGGCATATTTGGGAAATAAGAATGAGTTCAATTTGTTTGGAGCTTGAAATTTGGGGAATTGGATTAGAGAATTGCAATACATAAAGTAGGAGAGGTAAACAGAGGCCAAATGATTTTAAAGCATGTATAGGAGTTTCAATTCTAACCTGAGAGAAATGGAGAGTACAGATAAAAATTATTTTAAAAATTTTATTGGGGAGTGACATGTCATTTTAAGAATGTGATTATTTTTTGGATTTTTGTTAATTATTTCAGCAACAGTGGTGAGATAGCTCTATCTAGCTTAACTTGAAAACATTTTAGAGAACACTTTGAGGTGGTGACTTAACACTGCTTAACAATTCACATAGCATCTGCCCCTTTAAGTGTGTCCTTTCTTATTTCAGTGTTGAATACTGAATTGACTAAATCTGTCATTAAAGAAAAATAATGCCAAGCATAAAAAGAAAATACAGAAGAATACAGCCATTTCTAGAATTTCAGTTGGACTGCATTTGGCAATTTCTTTAACATTTTCCATAAAAGATTAATTCTATTAGTATTGAGGAGTTTAAACAGCATCATAATCAGTTTGGGTTGCAAACCAACCAATGCTCTGTCAAAATATAGAAATCATTTTCCAGGAAATGATCTGTTCAACTGATTGCTCTTAAACTTCACTACTTAACCAAGGGAGCCATGCTTCAAAGTAACTCCTTTACCATGTTTGCATTTTGTTGTGTGCCCTTAGCTTGCATGATTCCAGCATTATCCTAAGAAACTTGTTTTCCTTACTGCTGGAATCCACATCATTTGTTGATGGTGTTCTTTAGATTAAAGGAGCTGTCCCTGTTAACTTGAGGAAAGGGGCTGTCCCTATTAACATTGCTCCTTCAACACATATGGAAACATTTCTCCAGCAGATTGCCCAATTGCTCCTTCTTCTTTGCCTTTGCAGTAGTCAGCTGTTTAAGTTACATTACAGTCATGATGTAATGATATAAAGGTAGGGTCAAAACATGATTTAATAAAGTATTCCTCCTCATTAAGATCTCCTTTTGAGATAGGGATCTTCATTTATTTCTAACCCGTGTTCCTCCTTACCTTCAAACAACTCATTGAAACCTTCACAAAAGTAAAATGGAGATAATTTCTTCCAAAATATGTGACTATCATCTGATTGTGAGGGAAAAGTTTATGAGATTTGTGAGCAAAGCACCTTATCAAAATGGAAGGGATGGGGGAAATAAGAAAATGTTTGTATGTTAATGAAAGGATCCAAGAAGGAGTAGAAATGAGAGAGAAGAAAGGATGGGAGGAGGCTGGTGATGATGGAGGAGAGAGAGGAGAAGGGGCTGCAGTGATGTCTTTGAGAAAGAAGATGGAGTCTAGCGCACACACAGAAGGACTGGATTTAAATGACTATGGGCAATTATTCCATCCAGGGGCAAGAGGCGAGAAAGCAGAGTACGTGTATATTGATGCTGGAAAATAGGTAGTTGTAGGTGTGGGAACATGTGGAAGTTGACTTTGGAATGCTTCTGTTTTATTAGGAAAATAAGTCAGGAGCTGAGATTGAGACTGGAAGAGAAGATGTTATGGGTTGAGGAGAGAGAGAGACTTTAAATAGTTATAAAGGAATCTGGGAGTGTGAATGGAGTAGGGAAATAATATGGTACTAGGTGTCATTTAAAGCTCATACATATCCAAAAGGAAACAAAATAACTATCTCAAAAAGATATCTGCACCCCAATGTCCATTGTAGCATAACATTACTTAACATTAGCAAAGACACGGAAACAATCTGTGTTCATCAACAAATAAAGACAATGTGATACATATAGTACATATAGTGGACTATTATTCAGCCATATCAAAGAAGGAAGTTCTTCCATTTACAACATGGAAAAAACTTGAGGGCATTATGCTAAGTCAAATAAGAGTAAGACAAATACTATATTATCTCATTATGTGTGGAATCTAGAAAACAGAACTCAGATACAGAGGACAGATTGATGGTTGCTAGAGGCAGAGGTTGGGAGTTGGGCAAAATGAGTGAAGGCAGTCAAGAGGTACAAACCTCCAGTTATAAGATAAATAAGTCCTGGGACTGTAATGTACAGCCTGGTGACTAAAATGAACAATATTATATCATATAATTGAAAGTTGCTAAGAGAGTAGATCTTATCAGAGGAAAAAATATTGTAACTATTTGAGGTGACATATTAATTAAACTTATTGTGGTAATAGTTTTGTAATATATACATGTATCAAAAATCACCATCATGTTGTACACCTAAAACTAATACAATATTATATGTCAATTATATCTCAATAAAGCTAGTAAAAACAAACTCTTGTGAGATTTGTAGTCATTGAAATTCAAGTGTTCAGCAAATTTGTGTTTTTCTCCAGCCATATTCAGTTTCATGAGTGGTGGGCAGAGAAACTGGGTAATCGAAGTTGACTACAGGTTGGATTTTGTCAAATGAGTACAAATGTTCAAGAGATGGAGAGCAAAGTTGAGATGAATTAAAAGAAGAGATAATAATGATAAAATTTAAAGGACAGGTATTATCAATAGATTTTAGGTACCAGTGTTATAGAAGGATCTTTGGAATTAGGATATTAGAGAAAGTTGGACAGGTAGAATGTGATAATTGGAGAAAAAAACACTTGAAACTGAGATTCTGGAGAATTTTCAGTGATTGGTAGGGACAGGGTAGGGATATGACCATGAGGGATCACTTGAAAAGAGGCTATGAAGCTTTCAGTCAAATCAATTAGATACCAAAAATTAAACAGGGGTAATACCTGGGAGAGAGACAATAAGCAAGGAGGTAAGATCTTTAAGGAATGAGGAATATTTCTCAGAAGTCAAGAAAATTGTTTCAGGTGTTAATAGAAAAACAAGTTCATTTTGCCACTCTCACATATCTGTGGGCGCCTTAAGGAAAGTACATTGTGATTTTTTATTTTTTATGTTTCTGGGGGTATTATAATGAGGTGCTGCAATGCAGGCAAAATAAACAAAAATGTGTACTATGCTATGTTTTTGAAGAGTTCTTTGTTAAGATTTCTTTCTGGGAAACTGAAAATAATTATCAAAAGCACTGAAAAAATTGTTATAAATATACTCATATTTCATTTACTCCAAAAAATTAAAATCAAGAATTATTTAGTCAAATGTACTTTTCAAAATGTCTGGTATATAGTTGGCTTTTTTTATTATTATTATTTCTTTTATTAACACCTACAGCATCTGGATATTTCGATGTGGTCTCACATCCAAGTACTAACCAGGCCCGACCCTGCTTAGCTTTTGAGATCAGAGAAGATCAGGCACGTTCATGTGGCATGGCCATAGACTATAGTTGTTTTTTTGTTGTCGTTGTTGTTATTTTCAAGTGTTCTTGATTGTCATTTATGTACTTAAGTAAAATATGGCAAAATTAAACATAATAGATTTAATATTTTTGCGAAAGTTTAAAAAACTCAAGTGTTCTTATTTCACATTTGAGCTTTCTTTAGTTCAATTCAAAATTAAAATGCAAAGTAACATACAGAAATTTGAGATTTATATTAAATTCTGTTTTCTGGTTCAGATAATTCTGTGCTCTTGATTTATTAATTTAATGATTTCCTCACTGCAATGTTTTATTAATTGATATGTACACATAAGCTCTCTATTCTATATTGTCTTAAACAGACCATATTTACTAAAAAGAGAGCTATAAAAAAACTTATGTTTTCTTCAATTGGTAATCATTGGTTATTATATAATAGCATTTTTAAAAAGTCTTCAGAAAATTATGGTGAATTGGATTAGTAGCTTTATAAATGTGTCAATTACTCATTAAAAATCCAGCATGCTATTAGATGCTAACGTAAAACAAATTTGAAACTAGTCTTTTCAAAAACCAAGTTTACTGTAAAGATGGAAATTTGCTCATTGTGAAATTCTGAAAGAGGATTTAGAGTGAGGTGTTTAAGAGCTTAGTTCTAGAGTCAGGAATCTTGGCATCAAGTCATGGTTTTGCTAATTATTTCATTTACCTTGGGCTTGTGGCTCAAATTTTTCAAACCTAAATTTTCTCTACTGTAGAATAGAAGTAATAAAATAACGAATTTTATAGATGTTTTAATTAAAATTAAATCATCTATATAAAGCACTTAGCACAATTCTGGACACAGAATCATCATATTTTATCCTACTCTCCACCAACTTCAAGAGTTCTCTTAATACATATCCCATACCTAGAACATTCTTTTCCCTACTCTGTTTACCAACCCACTCAACAAAAAAGGATCTTCTAGAAAAATTAAATTAACCTGTTAGTAATGGAGTTATTTCTCCATTGTTTATAGAAAGTACATTTGACCCTGAGAAATTTGTTCCGTGAGAAATTGATTCCAATACCCCTGCAGACACCAAAATCTGTGGATGCTCAAATCTCTTATACCAAATGGCATAGTATTTGCATATAATCTGTGCACATCCTCCCATATAGTTTAAATCACATCTAGATTATTTCTTATACCTAATACAATGTAAATGCTATGTAAATAGTTCTATACTGTATTATTTAGGGAATATTAACAAGAAAAAAATGTCTGTACACATTCAGTGCCCATGCAACCATCTTAAGCCTAACTACATAGTACACATCAGGAACAGTATAACTTTCTTATTTTTTAAAATATTTTTAATGTAGATAGTTGAATTCGAGGATGTGAACCCATGGATATGAAGGGACTACTGTATACATTTGTGTCCATTTAATCCTAAAGGTTTTTTTTTTTTTTTTAATTTAGATAACTTATAAGATACTTAGGTTACTGCTGTGGAATGAACGTGGCTTCCCCAAATTCATATGTCGAATCCCTAATCTTCAATGTGATGGCGTTTGGAGGTGGGGTCTTTGGGAGGTAATTAGGTTTAAAAGAGGTCCTGAGAGGAGTCCCCATGATGAGATTAGTGTCCTTCTAAAAAGAGTAAACTTGAAATTTCTCTCTCTTCACCTACCCATGCTTCTTCTCTCCACCCCACTCCCTGTCTCTGTCTCTCTGTCTTTGTCTCTGTCTGTCTCTGTCTCTCTCTTTCTTCATGCACACACCAATGAAAAGTTATATGAGGACTTAACCAGGAAGGGGGCTCTCACCAAGAACCTGATCACCCTGGCACCCTGATCTCAAATTTTTAGTCTTCAGAGAAACAAACGCTTGTTATTTAAGCAACCCAGTCTGTGGAAGTTCACAGTAGCATCCTAATATTTAACGGGTGTGACAATGCTTTCTATTGACTGGACTCTAGGTCCACTTAGTTACAGATGTTTAAATTCCTAGAGAGGTATTCATGCTTAAGACTGAAGCCATGTGTGATGCAAATTTGATTTCCAGAGTGTTTACATTGAAGAATTATTATCAATTGGACATTTAAGTAGTGGACAATGTGTTTGCAGTCATCAAAAAAATGATGACTTATAAAGCATCAGTAAAAAACATAGCCTAGAACTCTATTACCAGTGAAAGCTATCTTTTGCTGGAATATTATAATTTTTTTTTTTATCTCTTAGAACAGAGACTTATTGATGTTGCAGCCAAATTTGACTAGTTAATAACTACTTAATAACATATGTTACCATTTAACAACACATGTATTCAATATAAAACAGTATGGTTGACAGAAAGAACGGTGACCCAGGAGTGAGACCCAGGGGCCTGCTTTATTCAGCACATGTATGTAGTAGGCCATAGACTTGCCACTAACTTCCAGGGTCTGTTTACTCATCTGCCAAATGAGGGGGTTAGAGCCTCAGAGTTTTTCCTCTCCCAGTGTTTTGTGATTCTTTTTTATTAGTTGTAGACTTTAAAGCTTTTATGTCACTTGCTTTTTATATTTTTTCTATTGCCTGCTCTTCATGTGACTGAGGTATAAGAATATTTCATGTGCTTTGTGTCCTGAATTGCTTAACCTTGGGTAGCCTTTGAGTATCTGGATCAAATTTGCAGTCAAATAATATTCAGTTTTCCCTCTTTCAGCTTTCTTCATTTCCCACTTCTTTCCATGATTTTTCAGTCTGTCCTAGTTTTATGAGATTGTTTAAAAAAATGCACTGTGGAAGATTTGGAGAAAATGATGAGGTCGTTGGTTGCTGGGTGACTGTTCTTTAACAGTGATTCAGTGCTTAATAAGATTGTTTTATCTTGTTCCAGGGTCTTCCCAGAATTTCACTGTTGCTGATTTTGTGTTCTTTTAGGAAAAAAAAAAAAAAAAAAAAAAAAAACCAAAACAGTAAACTTACAAGCTTTTTTTCCTATAATGTTTCTCAAATTTATACTTTTCATTTTAAATTGGTGCTCTTTATCAAAGAATATTTTACCCTGATCAGGTCCTGTCCTTTGTTTTCTTGATAGGGATTTTCCTTAAAAAAAAAAAAAAATTAAATAATATGTATACCACTTATGTCAAAGCAGTTCAAAAGACCAAATGTAAAATATAATGTACTGTATGTAGTCTTTTTAAATAGATTTTAAAGTTCAGAAGCAAACCTTTTAATACAGGTCCCTATTCTTAAATACTTTATTTATGGATTATTTCTTAAGTGGTTAAAATTTATTGATAAATAATATTTTCAAGAGGATCATGAGTGCTACATTTTGTGAGTTCTTTTAGGTTTAAGAATAACTATCTGTTGCCTTTAGAGAAATGAAACTTTGGCTGGATGTAATTCTTGGGTTACAATTTCTTTACCTTGGAAATTCTGTGACAATTGCCCAATTTTCTTCTCTCTTTAAATTTGCTTTAGAGAAAATTGCAGACAGACTGAACTTTCCTCTCTGGTAGGAGCATATCTTTTTGCCGCTTGAATGGATGCCTAAAAATTTGTCTATAACTTTGGGTCAAAAAACTAGGAAATATCTTAATGTTATTTGATCTGTATAAAATATTTTGATATATAGCATTAAATAACCATGTAAAAAATTAGAATTTATCTGTTTTAAAGAAAATGTTCTGAATATATCAATGAATATTTTTTTGTTCTTCGTTTTCGATAATTGCAGTAGTTCTAATTATCTCTATTTTATTGCTTACTCAGAATAAGACCAACCTACTCCAACACAGCTGACAGCATGCCCCAAGCACTGAAATTAACTATGCTCGCTAGTCTTTCTATCCACTGATGGGCACCCATTCAGAGGAACAATCTGTTCCCCAGGCATTCTCAACTCCATTGTAAGGATCAGAGGATACTGCAATCTCCCATCTATCACCCTTATCTTCCAACAATCACAACTTTGAGTGCACTAGAACAAATCTCATTAAGCTTTTTATCTCTGTCTGTGATACCACAAAAAATTCATAGATTCCCAGGTCACCTCGAATCTGTATCATTTTGATTCCTATACGTGTCTACATGAACCCATTTCTATCCCACGTTTCACCGGCCCCCATATCATGAGATACTTCCATTTTGTGTCTCTCAAATTCATAGGTAATCATTAGAAAAATCTCTTTAATCCTCAGATACTTCTCTGAACATTTGTTTCACGTTAATGCTCTCACATAAACCGGACTTTCACTTGATGATTCTTCTTCCCCTGTAGTTGCTCATACTCTTGAATAACAAATTTGGCCAAATCACTCTTTTGGGAATATGTGTTACAAGGGGAACCAATGCAAGTCTTTACATTGTAGGTGGAACTCTCTCCTCCTTTGGCATTAACAGACACCTTTAAAGATTTATGCTTTTGTTGTTCCTTGGCTTAACCCATGTTTCTTGTTTATGGGTTTATGTGCTTTATGCCCTCTGGGCCAGTATCAGGCATTGCAAACACTGAAGTCATACCCCTGTGTGGGGCCTTGTATGTAAATGGCAGAAAGCCTACCTTTTAATGTCACTGCCTCCTTTAAAAAGAGAATCCTATTTTTTTTCCAGTCCCAATCAATGTCCCAGTAAATTTATTTGCTTTCTATTCCATAGTCCTCTAGGTACATGTTCTCTTCAAAAATAGAGAACTAGAGTTTTTATTAGCTTAGGTCAAGGCATAAGCTCAAGTGCATGAAGAGGCTAGTCAGTTACTACAGATGATGGTTGTAGTCTAGGTGAGACTATACATGGCTTATCCAAATAGATAGGCCTACTCAACTCTAGCCAATGCTTGCTTTGAAGAAGAACCCTTTGATGCCAGAACTCTGATTTTCAACAGAATCTGAAGTTCCATATTTCAATAGGAAATAGTCTGCATGTTAAATATTTACTCAAATTGTTTAAAACACACATGGAATATACAAGGTTTGCTTGTAGCAGGCTTTTTCACTTGGCTTTCAAAGTAGAAGTACTTTGGCCTATCTCTTAAATCTTCTCTTCTTACTCCACACACTTGTAGCCAGTGTCACGTACAGCTATTCTCATGTTCACTCTGCTCATTCTTTACCCGGAAGCACCTAACTTGTCATTTCTCTTTGATTTTGCAGACACTTACAGATATTATACTTAAGCTTGACTCAAGATCTTTTTCTCCTTATTGTTTTTATTCCATCAAGTGGAATTTCATGCACTCAGTTGCTCATGAGAGAAAGGAGACAAACCCTAGTGCCCAGTCAAGATGGTAAGAAATAATATTAAGACATAATATTAAGACATCTTCATGAAAGGAGGATTCTCTATGTGACCTAGAAATTAAATAAACAAGCAAACAAACAACAAAAAACTCAGAACCTGCCCACAAAGGAGACTTACCTGTCTTAAAGCTAGCTCTTAGTGAAGGACAAAAAAGAAAAGTCTCTGAAAATTATCAGCTGGAAGCTGTCCTTATATAAATTTAAGGCCTGAATATAGACTATCCATGTGATCCTCAAAACATTTAACATTCATTTTGTTTTTGGGAGACCTGGGTTGGTAGTGTTCTCTAACAGAAGCAGATGCCAATCTTTCCTAAAGGAACCATCTCCATTTCAACTAAAATAGGATTCATGCAGATAAAGTTACAAAAAATATGAGCTCACATTTTTAATTCACCAAACTCCTAAAGCATCAAGGTAATACGAATGAGGGCATACACAATAGCATAAATAAACCTGAAAATATTGAATATAAATTTTAAAATAAGTCTATGAAATGAGTAAAAAATAAATTGGGAATATAAAATAACATAACAAAATCCAACAAACATTTGTTAAAAAGTGAAACAATTTCTAGAAATGAAAATATTGAAATTAGAATTTAATACATGAGAAAAATAGTAAACTTAAAGATTCATCTGTAAAACAATTTCCTTATAAAGTAGAGATGGAGAAAGTGATGGAAAATATGGAAGATCTCTTAAAATACATGTAGGGTAGAGTGAGAAAATCTAATACCAGTTTAATCAGCATTTCAGAAGGAGAACAGAGACAATGGAGATAGAAAAAAATGAAGAAATATTTAAATAAAACTAGTATAAATATATATCAGACAAAATAGATTTGAAAGTTAAAAGCATTATCACAGAGTTAATACATATTGATAAAAAGTATTCTCCAGAAGAAATGTAATAATTCTAAATATAGATTGAGCATACTTAAAATAATGATAAGAGAAGAAATTAAGAAGCCCATTATTATACTGGGAGGTATTTATAAACCTCCATCAGGATTTAATAGATCAATCAGATAAAAAAGTCAATTCTGAAGATTTGAACAAGATTAATACCATAAAGAACACTCAATAATTGAATAATAGGAAATTTTTTTATGAAGAAACAAGGAATATTTTTTTAAAAATGACATTTGAAATGAAACTGGCATGACAAATAGAAAAACAGGTTAAAAGCGTCAGAAGGTATTTTCCATCTGTATAAGTGACAAAGGATTAATGACTGCTTAGTTTTTATATTAATAAGCAAAAGATAACCCAATAGAAAGTGAGCAAAGACTATATGAGTTTTCAAGTTGCAAGAGATAAAGACCAATAGCCAATAAAATATGAAAAGATTTTTAATCTTCCTGGTAATTAGGAAAATACAAATCAAAAGAAGGAGGTACCATTTCATATCTAACATATGGAAAAACATTAGTTCATCTGGTAATGAAAAGTATGGGAGAGGATATGAAGAATGGTGAAAATGTAAATTGATACGTCCACTTAGGGGGACAACTCAATAATAACTAATAGAATTTAAAATATGCATGGTCTGTGTCAGAAATTCTATTTCTAAGGGTCCAACTTGGGAAAAATTCTTACACATGGAGACATGCAAGACTGTTTATCATTGCAAAAAAGAGAAAAAATCTGTTGCTCAATGGGGAAATGGGTAAATCATGGTTTACTCATATAATGAAACATAATATTAATAAAAGAATAAGGTACAGAAAATAATGCAGGATATGATATAATTGATGTAATAATACATATAAAATAATAGTATGTATTGTTTATGATATACATATGTAGTAAATATACAAAACCGCATATGGAAATAATATATACCACCACTGAGAAGAAAGCGAGGAGAAAAAGTTTTAGTTAGGACTTTAGCTGTTTGTGTAGTTTTCTTTTCTTATTCTTTTAGAAAGGTAAGATCTGAAGTAAATATGACAAATATATGATAAATATAACAGCTGTTTTAGTGCTGAGTTCAAAAAATATCTGTATATTATTTTCTATCTTTTAAAGTATGTTGCATAATGTAAAAGTATAAAAATGAAAGGAGACAAAGAAAACATTTTTTTTGTAACTTGGAAAGTTGCAATTTTTTTGGAAATAAAATGAGGACAAAGATGTTAGAACAGACAATCGTTTTAAAAATGAGGACTGTGAAGAATATGGATTTAGTAATAACTTTCAAAAGAGCAGCTTTGTTAAATTGTTGAGGAGCAAAATAGCCAGAGGCTCTCTGGAAAGCTGGAAGAAGGCAAAAAGTAGAGGGCATAAGCTTAGAGCATCAGATAGCCGAGAAAAAAAGTTGTGGGATAAAAGGTAATTAAATATTTATCAATGTGATATTAATGGGAGAAAGAGTAGACAAATACCTAGATTACATAAAAAGGGCTGGTTAAGCATTTTAAAAACCTATTTTGAAGCATTCCATTTGTAAGAACGTGACATTTACCTTTGAGAAGTCTAACATTACAAATAGATGTATATGCAAACAGATGTGGTAACTGATAGGCATATTGAGTGTTCATAAAGCAGTTTTAAAAAGCATTTAGTTTCTTATATTAAGGATGGCATCTAAAGTATTCATCTAATCATACACAAATGCGCTGAATTATTAATTGAAATGCACTTCCTCTTTAGCCTGAAGAAAAGGACTAAATTAGTATCACATGTGAAAGATTGTGGCCACACTATTGCTAAACTCGAAAATAACTACATTGTATTTAAACGTATACATGTGATTTTTAAAATGATGCTATAAAGAAGTGTGATTTTGAGGGGCAAATGTATTAATATTTAATAATAAACATTAATTGAGAAATATGAATTAAAACTATTTACTTGCTAATTATATACATGCGACCTACACTTCGGGAGGTATAGACTACAGTTTTGACACAGCTATTTTTGTCTATATAGGATACACGAGAACGTTGGAGCCACTTAGTGGCAGTTATGGTACCTGTAATTGCCATTGCAACCATAGAATTAGGCACTGCACTGTAATCATCAGTTCCCAAGAAGCAGAAAGCTTTGGGGAAAGTTAAACATTGCATTGTACAAAATTCTTAAATACATGCCAAAACAACTTTCCTTTCAAATCTCAGGATTTTATTTCTTCAAATTTATTCCAATCAAATCAAATAAAAAAACTTTCAAGAGATAGTTCATGTAATAAAAATATACTTTTGGTGAATCATAAGATACTTTATCAAGTTTACTTGTTAATTGTAATGATAATTCTGGTCCCCTCACTAGAAAGATATTTATAATTTCCTTTAAAACCAGTATTTATTTCCCAATTGTAGCTCTTCTAAATTCTCCACCCTCAGTTCCATTCTGTCTTCTCTTGCTTTTCCCTTGCTAACCTCAATGTCCACCATTTCAAATACTAGGAATTTGTTCTACTTAGGACTTCTCAAGCCTCGAGGAGCATAGAATTACCAGGGTATTTATTGGGACTGTAGAGTCAAGAGCCCCATTCTAAAAGATTCTGATTTAGAATATACTTTCATATAGGATGTAAGTACTCCACAGCGGTACTAGGACCTCCTTTCATCCTTGCACAACATATCAGTTCTCAGTACTGATAATTGCCGTTATCTGCTTTCTCTTCTCCCAGAGTTGAGCAAGGCTTTATTGAATGTTTCACCACAGCTTTGCATGGTTAATCATTTTGTGGTTTATAGTCAGACAGACATAGATTGACCCTGTTGCATGCTAACTATGCAATGGACAAATTATCAAACCACTTTCAGCTGTAATTTCCTTATCTGTAACATGGAGATTCATTCATCCATTATATAATGCATTTATATTTTAATATTTGTTGAGTGGATGTTCTAAGTCCTGAGAGAATAATAATATCTAAAGATGCCTGCCTCCATGGACCTTACAATTCCATTAAATATTAGTATTTAATGCTTATGGTTGAGTGGATTAAATGAAAATATAATAGCTAACACATATACCAGTGTTTAAATGCCAGACAAGGTTTTTCATTCTACATAATTAACTCATTTGTTCCTCATAACAATAGAATAAGGTAGCTACAATTGTTATTTTTATTTCATATATGATGTAATCGAGGCACAGAAAGTATTTTCTTCAAGTTCACTCAGCTAGTAGATGGGAATGCTGAGATTTTTCACCCAGGTGGCCTGGTCTAGAATCAATGCTCTATAACCTCTGTTATAATACTTCCTTTCTATAAAGCAATTAAAGTAACAAAATCATAATGTATTCATCAGGTTTCTGAAGAAGTCAACCTAAAATACAGAATGTCTCCAAGCTAAATACTAAAATTTGATCTGACATTAACATATTTTTAAAAAAGAATGTGTCAACATGTGAATAGTCTGGATGAATCTTACAAAAAAGAGCACCCTTCTGAAAGCAAAAACTGGCAGGGGCTATTCAGCACTTCTGGCGTAGAAATCTAAGGTTAACTGTGACAACAAAAATAATATGTATTGACTACTACTTAGGCATTGAGCTAATTGTTTCCATAGATTAACCTATTTCATTGTGACAGTAACTTGCAAGACATGTTATACATCCATCTTGCAGGATGAAGAAACTGAGATTAGTAGAAGTTGAATCATGGGTCTTGCAGCCAGCAACCAGAGAGTTTAACCTTAGCACACATCCTGTTCATGACTACTAAGCACCATTTTTATACTAGTTGTCACATTCTATTTGCACAATACAAACCTTCTCGTCATTAGACTCATGTTCTCTCTTAGGTAGCATAAGCTGGGTAGAATGTACTTCAAGACTATAGCAAAATGCTAGTCAAAATGTGCTGCTGTCAGAAAGGCTTCCCTGGCCACACCAAATAATAAATTTCTCTATTAATATTATTTTATAGAACTCTATTTTTATAATAATTATTTTAATGTTTATGTCCTCTTCTATGCTCTAAAACTCATGAGGTTGATAATGCACCTTCCTCATTTTTCAGTGCATGCCCAGTGCTTGGGTTAGCTACTGTTATGGAATGAATGACCCATTTGTGTTCCCTGTGTACATTTCTAATCATTTGCCTAGTTTATTAGGTCTCTGATAAAGACAAAAATACCAAAACAAACATATTAAACAAAAATATCCATATCGTAGCTTAAATAGCACAGGAATAAGTTGTGCTAAAAATTAGAATATCTGAGTTGCTTGTAACATTTTTTACTTTATTAATGCATTTTCTTTTTCCTCTATGTAACAGAATCTTGTGAGTTTGATCCATCTACAAGAGACCAATCAAATGACTAAATAGAATTAAGGACTAGACCCATTGCTTTGTCCACTCATTAAGGTGATGCCATCCTTTGCCTATGGCCCAAGCAACCAGCCAGTGACCCTATTGCTGGAAACTCAACAAACTAAATGCACCAGCAAAGCAGAAGCACTTAACATTATTTCTTCTGAAATACTTTGATATTTCAAAGTAAGCCATCAGAAGTATTCATCATGGGAAATATCAGAACTTTGCCAAACTTCTTTACAAATAATGTTTTAAATATTATTTTGATACTGATTTATACACAAGGGTAGGACACCACATTTCAGTGTTTGGTGTTTCTAAAGCCCTGAGCTCACCAGGAGCGTAACTGCCATGTTTTATATTATACGACAAGACCTGCTTTCTCTCACAGTTTTTATATATTTTTAAATTTATAGATGTTGTCTGTGAGAAATACCCCTGTCTTTGGCAAGGCGAACCTCTCCACCTGAATATTAATCTCAGGATTTGCAGAAGCAGTTATTCTCTTGATGACTTTCTGATACTCCCTCTTCATTAAGGTCTTATCCTAAAGAAAATTCTCTCAACTTTGCCTCCTCTTCAATCTACCATTCTTATTTACAGACTTTCTAAAAGGATATTTATGCTTTGTGCTTCTTCTGCCCTTAGGGGTACTTTATGCCTTTAAAACCAGGCTTTCAAACAGCCCAACATTCCTCTGTGGTGAGTATGGACTCAGCCTTGCTTAAAGCACCTACCTGACCTGTATTGTTTTTTTCATCCATTCATTCAGTGATCAGCTGACTCATCTTCATGATTGTGGTAATAGCAACTAACGTTTTCTTACATGTGTAGTAGGTACCCAATAAATATTAATGGATAAAATTAAATTGTTTTATTGATTTTTATGTTTTGGATTATTTGTCTGAATTATTTATATGGTATTTCAAAGTATTTTATTATAAGTTACTCGAAAGTACCACAGAACCAGAATGGGTATGAAAAAACAAACCTATTTAATTAAATGTAAAGATGAAGGAAAAAAAGTCAAATAAATCCACAATTCTTTTTTTGAGGGTTAAAGTTGGAGTGTTACCCCATGTTTTCCAATTTTTAAAATTATGTCTTTATATTTGACACATCCTTAATTCATTGTATTTTCTGTAAGGAAGTATATGTTTGTTAATTTTCAGCATAATAAAAATCATATAATTTAGAGATTTTTCAGAGTAAGTGATTTTGGTGAGTTTTGAATCCCTCCACCCCCACATTTTTCCTATATACTAAGAGGTTCAGGAAAGAAACTAATTTTTTAAAATGAATGCCCTTTTAACTTTTATTTTATCCTCATCTTCTATCTCTTATTTATTTATTTGATTATGTTACTCTCAGTCAAATTTACCCTTTTAAATGTACACTTTTATGAATACCCTGTATTGACAAATTTATGCTATCATTTAACTACCAACAACAATCAAGATAGACAATATTTTTATCATTCCAAAATTTTCCTTTTGCCCCTCTTGTAGACAATATCTTCTGTACACAACGAGCTGTTGGAAGCCATGATGTAAAATAAAAAATAAATGACTTTTTGTTTCTTAAAGTATGTTTGAGAAAATCTACTTAAGATATAAGTATCCCTGGTAAATCAAGAATTGAGTAGATATAAGTTTAATATCCTTAAAATGTACTTGCCGTTATTTTGCTATGAGATAGATACTTCAGAAAACAGACTTTAAATCAGTAATATAAAATACAGTTGTCTCTGTGACTACATAATATAACATTCAGTCTGTAGATAAGAAAGTGCCTAATTTATGGCACCAAGCTTTATGACTCCTAGGATAAGGAGAAAAAAAAATCTTATTATGCCTGGATGTTTTTCTCTTCATTTCCTTCTTGTTCTGCCTTTTCTTCTTTTGGTTATGGCTGGGAGCAATAAGTTGGTTTAGGATAAGTAATTTTTGTTTTAATCTAAACAAAGTTTTTATTTGTTCTGAAATTATGTACTAGTGATTAACAAATTAATATGCCTGACAAGTGAAAATCATAGAACATGTCAAACTATACCAAGAATTAGTAAAAAGAGCCATTTCTAAATTGAACTTAAATTGAAATTCCAGTAAAAGACATTATTGTTTACTTTTAATGATGGATATGGGAGAAGGGGATGTTAACTGAAGTTTTAGGGGAATAAAATTAATTACTAAAGAAGACTCATTTCGATGTGGCTTACCTTCTTCATGCTCCCATCTTTGTCTGACATTTGTGAAAGAGAAGAATCATGTTTATAGCACAGCGTCTGTCTTATTCTAGTCAAGGCTAAAGGGATTAGAGGTAGACCTAATCCAACATTTTATCAGTAACATCATATTCCGTATAATTCAAATTAAAAGAAAGAAAGACTGCAATCAAACAATGATGAGAACTAGTAAACCAAAGTTCACATCACACTTGATTTAACTATATTAGACACCTCCGAATATACTCCTTTTTCATAGATATTTTCCCACTTTGATATATGCGAGCAGATTTTTGTTTGTTTGTTTTCCTTCTCTGCCTGACACTGCTAAGTCACCACTCTGATCCATATTCCACTTCTTGTACATATATTTTGTTTTTATTTCTCCTCTTTCCTTTGTAGTCTTGCTTTAGCTTAGGCAATCTTTTCTATTCCAGTTTCTCTGTGGATAAATCTACAACTTCTATCAACTCTTTCAGTAAAAGTAACTCTAGATCTTTGATTTTCTAGCTTTTTAATGAATATATGCAGGTAGAGTTTCACAAGTACTTCAAACTCAGTATTCTCCTAAAAAAATCTTCCTCCACTGCAAAGGCTAGTTGTAGTACACGTGTTTAATTGAATTGAACTGTAATCATTCATGGTGAGGAGAAAATTGAAATGTAGATTTTGAATCAGCCCTTAAGGGATAAATATTGCTGGGAGAGATGAAATAGGAAAAGGATCTTCCAAATGTAGAGAACACCATGAAGTACAAAAGCAGGTTTACACATTTTACATTCTTAGGAGAGTGAGACTAGGCTGTCTAAAGCAGAAAGAGACTGGTGAGAAATAAAGTTAGATAGATAAGGTGAGACAAAATTATGGTAGAATTTGAAAGCAGAGACATTTAAACACATTTTGTTTTGTTTTAAATTGAGACCTGTTAATTACTTTGGAGCAGAGGAGATAATGAATATTTGTTAGTTCCTTATCTGGCCTTTATTCTTTGCTCCACTCTTTCTAATTTTTTCAGAATTTCATTCTTGATATCCATTGACCTAAATGAGCACATACATTTTAACAGAAAATAACACATTTAGCTTCAGGGGTGGGCGAGTTGCCTAAATCTCTACAGTCAAAATGAATCTCAGGAATCTTGTTCAGAAACATTCTCTTGAGGTTTATAGAACTGACATTGATATATGTTACAGCCGTGATGTAACTATGTTGGAGACCAGCCAGAAAACAACTGAGACAAGGCTAGAAAGATCTTTATCTCTACACTAGAGATAATTTCTGAAAAATGTTGAAGTATCATGAAAACTAAAATAATAAGTTTTAGAAAATACTAATGTGAAATGTCCTTTGGTGCTATCTTACCTATAAGTTTATTTAGGAGGAACACAAAAGTATTAAATATTTTCTTGTATCTTTTTTGGGGAAAACATGTAAGTATTAGGCACGATTTGATGCATTTAGGAAATGAATATATTGACTTACCAATGAATTGAATTTCTTCCAATTTTTTTTAATATAAATTTAGTACTAATGGAACTAAAAGGAGAAAAGTTACTCTCCATTTCTTTTTCCATGTCTTTAGTTTTGATTTTTTAAAAGTCTAGTTCTTTAGAGCAGTTTTAGGTTCACAAGCAAAATTGTGAGGAAGGTACAGGGATTTCCTGTATACCTCTCACCCATCACACATGAATAACTCCCCCTCCCCCATCAACACCACTCACCAGAATGGTACATTTGTACCAGGAATAAAACTGCATAACACACTATAATTACCATGCAATGTCAGTGGTTTACCTTAGTGTTTACTCTTTTTATTGTCTCCATAGTTTTGACTTTCTAGAATATTATATAGTTGGAATTATATAGTATGTAGCCTTTCAGATTGGCTTCTTTCACTTAGTAGTATGCATTTAAGATTCCTCCATGTCTTTACATGACTTGATAGCTCATTTCCTTTAGCAATGAATAATATTCCATTTCCTGGATGTACTACAGTTTATTCATTTACCTACTAAAAGATATCTTGGTTGTTTTTAAGTTTTCACAATTATGAATAAAGTTGCTGTAACATCCATGTACAGATTTTTGTGTGGACAAACATTTTCAACTCTTTTGGGTAAATATCGAGGAGCAGGATTGCTGAATCATATGGCAAGAGTATGTTTGGTGGTTAAGAAACCACTAAATTGTCTTCCAAAGTAGCTGTACCATTTTGCATTCCCACCAACAATGTATGAAAGATCCTGTTACTTCACATCCTCATAGCATTTGGTGTTCTCAGTGTTCCAGATTGGGGGCATTCTAATATGTATATAGTTTTAACTTATTGTTTTAATTTGCTTTTCCTTGAACAAATATGGTGTGGAGCATCTTTTCATTTACTTATTTACCATCTGTATATCTTCTTTTATGAGATATCTGTTATAAACTTTGGCTCATTTTTCAATCAGTTTGTTCTCATTGTTGTATTTTAAGAGTTCTTTGTATATTTTGGATAAGAGTCTTTTATCAGATGTATCTTTCGCAAATACTTTCCTTGTCTGTAACTTGTCACCTCCTTCTTTACACATTGCCTTTCACAGAATAAATGTTTTAAATTTTAATGAAGTCCAGATTATCAATTATTTCTTTGATAGATCATGTCTTTGATGTTGTAGAGAAAAAGGTGTCACCTTATCTAAGGTTATCTAGATTTTTCCTATGTTATCTTCGAGGAGTTTTATATTTCTGCATTTTACATGTAGATCTATGATCCTTTCAGAGTTAATTTTTTATGAAGGTTATAAAGTCTGTGTCTAGATCCCTTTTTTTATTGTATGTGAATGTTCAGTTGTTCCAGCACCCTTTTTTTGAAAAAGCTATCTTTGCTCCATTGTATTGACTTTGCTCCTTTGTCAAAGATCAGTTGACTATATTTCTGGAGGTCTATTTCTGGGCTCTCTATTCAGTAGCTCTGATCTGTTTGTCTATGTCAATGCCACACTCTCTTGACTACTGTAGCTTTATAGTAAGTCCTGAAGTTGGGTAGTGTCAATCCTCCAAATTTGTTCTTTTCCTTCATTATTGTGTTGCCTATTATGGACCTTTCACCTCTCCATATGGCCTTAGAATCAGTTTGTTGACATTCATAAAATAACTTTCTGGGATTTTGATTAGGGTTGCATAGAATCTATAGATCAAGTTGGGAAAATATAACATCTTGACAATATTGTATTTCTATCCTTGAACGTGGAATACTTATTTATTTATTTAGTTCTTTGATTTTGTTCATTGGAATTTTATAGTTTTCCTCCTACAAATCTTGTATATATTTTGTTGAATTTATAGCTAGCTATTTATTTGTTTTGAGTGCTATTGTAAATGATATGGTATCTTTAATTTTAAATACTGCTTGTTCATTGTTGGTATATACAAAAACAATTGACTTTTGTACATTAAACTTTAATCCTACAACCTTGCTATAATCACTTATTAGTTTCACGAGTTTGTTTTTGTTGATACTTTTGGATTTTCTGTAGAGACTATCAGGCCATCTAGGAGCAAAGACAGTTTCATGTCTTCCTTTCCAAGCTATATACCTTTTATTTCCTTTTCTTGCTTTATTGCATCTGTAAGGACTTCCAATACTACGTTGAAAAGGAGCAGTGCAAGGAGATATTCTTACCTTGTGCCTAATCTTAGTGGAAAAGCTTCAGAGTCTCTCATATAGTATGATGTTAGCTGTAGGGATTTTTTTTAGATAGTCTTTATCAAGTTGAGAATGTTCTTCCCTATTCCTACTGTCTTAAAGTTTTCATTATGAATGGGTGTTGGATGTTGTCAAATGCTTTTTCTGCATCTATCAATGTGATCATGTGATTTTTCTTTTTTAGTCTGTTTATGTGATGGATGACATTAGTTGATTTTTTGAATGTTATACCAGCCTCCCATACCTAGAATAAATCTCATTTGGTTATGTTGTATAATATTTTTATACTTTTTTAAGGTTCTGTTTGCTAATATTCTGTCAATGAATTTTACATTTATGTAAATTTTTACACTTATATAAATGAGAGATATGAATCTCTACTTTTCTTGTGATGTCCTTGTCCAGTTTTGATATTAAAATAATGCTGGCCTCACATAATGAGTTAGAATTATCCCTTGCTATACCCTCTAAAAGAAATTGTAAAAAATTGGTATAATTTCTTTCTTAAATGTTTGATAGAATTCACCAATGAACCATCTGGACCTGATGCTTTCTGTTTTGGAAGATTATTAATTATTGATTCAATTTATTTTATAGGTACAGTCCTATTCAGAATGTCTATTTCTTTTCATGTGAGTTTTGGCAGCTTGTGTTTTTCAAGTTATTGGTTCATTTTATTTAGGGTATCAAATTTATGGGTATAGATTTGCTCATGGTAGTCCTCATGGGGTTTATAGTGATGTCCCTTTCATATTTGATGTTAATAATTTGTATCTTCTCTTTTTTGCTTACATTAGCTAGAGGCTTATTGATTTTATTGATCTTTTCAAAGAACCAGCTTTTGATTTTGTTGATTTTCTCTATTGATTTGTCTGTTTCTAATTTATTGATTTCTGTCCCAATTATTTTCTTCTCCTTGCTTTAGATATAATGTTCTATTCTTTTTCTAGTTTCCTAAGGTGGAAACATGGATTATCAATTTGAGATATTTTTCATTTTCTATTACATGAATTCAATACTATAAAATATAGTATATGTACTATATACTAAGTGTTGCTTTTACTGCATCTCACAAGTTTTGATAAATCATGTTTTCATTTTTACTTAGATCGAATTATTTTTTTGTATTTCTCTTAAGATTTCATTGACTTCTGTGTTATTTAGATGTTCAATGTTTAATCTCCATATATTTTGTGATTTCCAGTTATCTTTCTGTTATTGATTTCTAGTTTAACTATTTTGGTCTGAGAGTACACATTGATTAGTTTCTGTTCTTTTTAATTTGTTAAGGTTTGTTTTATTGCCTATAATGTGGTCTGTCTTGGTTAGCTTTGAATTCATTTCTTTTGGGTTAAACCTCTGTCCAAAGAGTTTGTAAAACCACTTGCTTCAACCAACAGTGTGCTGGAGCAAACTCATATCAGCTTACATTAGTAAATAGTAAAAATTTTGGTAGTGTGCAAGCTGGTTGTTAAATGAGCCATTATTAATAATAAAATTATGTAAATTTACAATTAAATAATTTATTAATAAATTATGTTAAAAAACAGAACACTTTATAATTATTGTATACATTTTGTTTTTACCTGTGCTCTTTAGGTTATTTACTTCAATGTATATGGTGCTGCTAGTAGTATATGATAATAAACTATTGAATTGAATATCACTTCCTAACTCTGTGTTCAGGGACATTACATTAGTAGTTTGGGTATGGTGAGAATAGTTATAGAATATTTATATTATGGAAATAGGCAAATACTACAAATCAGTGCTTGATTTATTGTTTTCTTTAGTCTCTAGATTTAAGAAAATGATGGAGTAAATATTACAGAAAAATAATGCAAATTAAACTTAAAAGTGTATTGTGCCTGCAGCTGTTACATTGTGTAACACAAAAAAATGAAAAAACAATCTTTTAGTATTTTAAAACCATTATCTGATTTAGCAAAGATGTTGCTCATGTTATTGATGAAGGATTGAAGTTCTGACATTGGTCTTTATTGTCTCACTTATATCTTAAAGAGTAAAGAAAACTATCAACCAGTATTCACGTCAGTACCACACATATTTGTTAATTGCAACTATAGGTTGGCTATAGTTGGAAAATTCAGCCAAAGTTTTCACATTGTTTATATCAGTAAAATTTATAATGATCTGATGTACATACACATGCATACACATACACATGCTTTTTTCTAGAGGACCAGTTGTTAAAGGATCACTAGCATTCTACTGACTACCTCTTTTACTGCACTTTTTACTTGATTCTCTGAAGCCTTAGTTAGAAAGAGAACTTTTCAAGGGTCAAGTCAGAATGAGAAAGCAAGCAAACTAGTTTGCTTCAAATATCTCCTCAACCAATAAGAACAATAAAAACTTGATATCATAGAGAATTGTACAAAATTGATCTTTCTCTTAAGTATATTCCCTTTGGTGGTAAATGCTACAGTAGCAGTAGTTAAATATTTCACGAAGAACTTTTTGTTACTCTTAAAAATTGATAATGTCAGTATTTTTCAACTTGGAAAGAGTTCAAAAATGCACTTTTTCTTCTTTTACTTTTCTGCTTTATTTCTTGTTTCTTTATATTTTTATACCATCTATTTCCTCCAGAGTAATTCTGCCCCCTGCAGGAAATGAGCAGATGATGACATTTTCTTGCTAGAAATTCAAGTCGTTAAAATATTCTGAAAGACATTTAAAAAAAAAAAAACAGACAAACATGTTCTTGTAAGTACTCTCACATCAATGTGCTTCTCATAAAACAGAATTATGTTTGTTATTATAGAAATTAACATTTATCTCATTTCTCATAATAGGAAATTTTTGTAATTCCTCCTATTAGGTTTACGAAGTATTTTTTTTTCTCCCAGCAAATTAGTACAATGCTCTGCACATTTTAGTGCTTAAATATGTTATAAAAGAATGAAATTTTTTGATTTTACTTCTTTTCCACTTCCAAATATCTCTATTTTTCAGAGAAGATTTGAGTTAATTTATTAAATAAACTGTAGAAAAATACAGCATAAATATTTTCCCCTTTTAATCTCTCATTCTTTGATTCTATTTCAATTTGGACCAATAGATCCAGTCTCTGTGTGTCAGTTTTGTTTCAAATGCAAGAAAGTTCTTAGAAAATGTGGCAGAATTTATTTCACTTTGGTACCTGCCTTTGACAGCACCAGGTCATTTAAAGAGGGTCTCACAGACTTTATGTATGCAGTTCTTTCACTTGGGCACTAATCTCTCTTCTTCCTATTCATAGCAGAAATGGAAAACAGCTGGTCACCAGCTTCCCTGCATTGCTTACTAGTTTGACAGAGCTGAGCCTCAGACACCATTTGTTGTTTTTCATGGTACAGGCAAGGTGATTGAAACAAGATAAACATGCCAGAAGAAGAAAGAAGGAAAATACCTCAGAATAATTTGGGTGTGAAAAAATAAAATCCTCTTTGAACTTCCTAAAGAAAAGCTCAGGGGACTGTGTATAATGGGGAGAGGTATATGCAGTTCATATTAAAAAGAAGTTTATGTTACAGGGGAGGAAATAAAAGGAGACTATATGTCTTTGGGGAGTTATAAAAGAATATGGAATTTCATCTTTATGTAGAAGTACAGAAAGTTGTTTTTCATGTTCATTGTGCTCCAAAGATTTTTTTTGTTTTATTTTGCCATGGCTTCTACGCCTTCTTTAAAAAAAAATTCTTAGCTAATTTATCTTTAATTAGAAAATTCCCTTCCTATTGCCACTGGTATTTCACACTTAAATTTAAAGATGCTATAATTTACAATGAGTAAATCACAAAGCAATTTAATAATAGAAATCTCAAGAATCATTTTAAGATGAGCTTTTAATTTTAGTTTAATTTTAGATTTAAAGAAATATTCAAAGATAATACAGAGTTTCTATATACTCCTAACTGTTTTGCCATTGTTACTGTCTTATGTTACCATGGTACATTTGTCAAACTAAGAAACTGACATATTATTATTAACTAAACTCCAAATATTATTTAGATTCCATCAGTAATTTTCACTAATATCCTCTTTTTGTTCCAGGATCCAATGCAGGCTACTAAATTGCATTTAGTTATGGTATCTACCCAGTCCCTTCTGATCTATGACAGTTCTTCAGTCTCCCTGGTTTTCATGAGCAAGTATCCTTTAGAATGCCCTTCATTCTAGGTTTATCTTATAATTTGTCATGATTAAGCTGGGTTTCTAGATTTTGTGGAAGAATATCTCAGGTGAAGTGTCCTCATCACATATCAAGAATAGATGATATCCACATGTCATCAGTGGGGATGTTGACCTTTATCATTTGATTAAGTCAGTGCTTGCCAGATTTCTCTACCATTTTTTCCTTTTCGTGCTCTAATCTTTGGAAGCAAATCAGTGAGTCTAGCCTATCCCTCACGTTGGGTAGAAGAAAATTAAACTCTACATCCGGGAGGGGTGAAGAAGAATCTTTTACTCATTGTTCTGTGACTTTTTATTGGTCAAGAGTCAGTAAAGTAGACATAATCAGCAAGCTTAATTGACAAATGGGCGACTGAACGAATTCTATTCATATTCACATATTTCAAAAATATAAAGATTTGCACCAACTTTCCTAATACTGCTGAAATGCAAATTTCTCAACATTGTCTAAAATCAGTTCCATGGTAGAATGGTGATGAAGTCCAGGGTAGACTCACGTGGTAAGCCCATTATTGTCTAAAGAAATGATTTATGTGTCAAATGGTGAAAGTTGGAAGAAATGTCCCCAACTATTCGTGTTTTCCTACATTGTTTCATCCAGATTTTAAGTTTGAATGTGACCCATGTAACCTTCTAGCAATAAAGGCCTAAATAAATTTCCATATGAGTTAATTCCAACATGTAGTGCAGGAGCCTCCTAAGACAAGGGATTCACCTTCATGTTCGAGTGTCATCAAACATTTATGACCATAAATCTGTCTCTGCCAAACTCACTAAATGTAAATTAAAAAAAGAAAATTTAAGCCATTTTGATTTTTGTTTCTGAGTTTCCTTCAAAAGCATGGGTCTTCCAAAATACTAATTTAAGATAATAGTCATAGATGCAATTGTCCCATTAACCAATAAGCCTGTGTCAAGTACCTACCTACTCTATCTAGCCCTATGATGAGGGTTGAGAAATTTTTTCACCCTGAGGATCCTTCAGGTGATTTTCTTTTTGTTTCTTCTAAATAATTGTTATGAGCAAATGAACACTTGGGCAAATTATATATAACTAACCCATCAGATGTTTCTTCTTCTTTTCTCTGTTATAAACTGAGACAAATGTGTGTTCTTATGGTATCATATAATATACATTTTTGAGTTAGCCTCATTCATAACTTCATTTAACCTACCAATACTTCTTTTTCTTCTTTTCTACTCACTTCTAATTTATATAAATTTAAAGTATTTTATATATGCTAGAAGTCACTTTAAATCCTTTTAGAAACAAGTTGAAGAAGAACTATAGAAATAAAATTAAAATATTGGGAGATACTCAGGAGAAGCCTGGGGTCTGCAGGCATTTATAACTCAACATGCTTGGGCACACAAACTTATCGCTATTTGGTCCCTTTTTTCTGGAAGCCTGATAGCAGCAGAGGATAGTGGTCAGCTGATGACTTAGACCAGAGGTACCAAGCTGAGAGGTGTTTTTTTTTTTTTTTTTTTTTTTTTTTTTTTTTTTTTTTTTATGAATGTCTTTCATATACCACTGCCCTTTTATTCTATTTAGAACCAGAGCACAAATCAACAAAATGTAAATATAAAAGATTGTGTGGTAGAGAAAAACCCTTAGCATAATCTGATATATCACTTGGTTATAATATCACTTTGTTCTGCTCCCCACCCTGGAATAGTAACAGACTATTACCAGAGGGCCATGACAAGTTTCATTCTCTTGAACTGTCTAGCTTTGTCACTTTCCTTTGCTAATAGTCACTTATTGAGTCAGAGAAGCTGCAGACACTGCAAATAAAATGATTCCTCATATGTCTCAAGGGGTACAGTTTTCAGAGCTACAAATCTACCAAGGGCATGAGAAAGAGAAGAAACCAAAAAAGAAACCATTGCTGCTAATTCAATTGTGGGTTTCCTTGGATCAAAGACTAACTACTATTGCATACCAAGTTCAAAACTTTACTCATAGGATGCTGGAGGCCCTCTCCTCATGATTTATATTAAGGCCTATATAAGGTACACATGTGGCCTTTATGGAAGTATATTTAAAAGATTCTTTTTATTATCACTGGCAAACTGAGAAACAGCATACAAGGAGGTCCTATTCCAATGATGCTGTTTCAGTGCTAGAAGGTTGGAGGAAGTGAGGAAAATGAATAGATAAAAGAAGAAAGATATAGTGAACACCAAGTAGGATTGAATTTCGAAGGAGCAAATAAAAATTTCTCGCAAGTGAAGTCATCCCGTTTGAACACATAGCCAAATAATTAAAATGTCAGACAGCTTGGTTCCCATGGCCATAAGACATTATGGGAACAAGGGGAAAAAACATTAGTAGGCATGGGGATAATTTTTTAAATAACAATTTTCAACCTCTGTGTTGGAGAATGTACTTCATTGGAGAAAAATAAGTGAAAATTCTTTAACGGGAATCATTTTAACTCTTGTCGACGAAGTAATTACTATAAATTTTTGTATACAAGCATAGATGTTTAAGAAAAGAAATTTTCTATATTTTTTATAACTTTATTTTCATTTCACAACTATGTTCCATCAGTGACAGAACCTTAATCCTAATCATTTAAAAATAATTTTATTATAATGAATTTCTTCAGTCAATTGAAGACATCTTCTTCCCCCTCCATATCCTTCTCCTTCCTCTGGCTATTTATCTTGTGGTTGATTCATAGCTCTTTATTATTATTTTCTCCTTATGGTTAGAAATGATAAAACAAGGTAAAAATTCCATCAGTTAGATTTTCTCCTTAGAAATTAGTATACCTTGGATGAGAACAGATAAAGATCAGGTGATTTTCTGTGATTTTTTTTTGATGTTTTTTTTTTTTAATTTAAATAATTTTCTTTATGTTCACCTGCAGTTTATCAAGGTTATTTATATGAATTTTTGGATTAAGCATTTGTTTTCTGCCTTTTGGAATATGCAGAAAATACACTGTCTATTTAGACACTATTGGAAAATAATTGTCTCTAATTCTCTTTCAGCCAAATAAGTAGAAATCAGAAAAATGACTTTAAATAGTAGGCTTTTAAATAGCAGGTTATAAGTGCATATTGTTTTGACTTCATAAAATCTTATTGTGAAAACCACCACTTCTCCTATTCCCCTGTGTTATTCTTTCTTTGTTCCAAGAATTGGTAGCTGACCAAATCTGAGCCAACTCTAGTCCTCTCTCTAGAGATAACTAATTAGACTAGGAGTAAGCAACTGGTCCAAGCTAAACTTGTTAGTCTCTCTGGAGATCTGGAATCAGGACCAAGATTACAGTTGTGTCTGAAAGGAAGGTATAAATTTGAGTGTTTGGTGGTATTTTTGCTCTACTGTGATGACAGAGATGGCAGAAAACACTGCTCAGCAATAAAATAGAAACAGCAGAAACAGAGAACAAATATCTTAATAGTAATTGAGCCCTTGGTTTCAGTTGTTCCTGAGGATCAGTTTAAACCTGAATTTCCCAAGAAACCCTAGTATCTTTTCCTCTTTTAGCTTAAGTTTAAGTTTATGGTTCTTGCAACCAAATAAGTTCTAACCAATATTCTCCAATGTCTTTTATGCCAGGCTGATTCAGATAGACTCTATTACTGTACTGCAGAGAGAGAAAATGACTTGGTGCTTCTCACTAGTCATGTGAAGTCATTTCTCTATCCATGTGGTTTCATTTAGAAATTGAGGTACACTAAGAAAACCACGTGTTTACAACTTCAAAACACCAAGTGGAAAATTCATTTTCAGAGCCTTTCTGATAGAGAGATATTAAAAATGATATAAGCCTATATTCATTGAATTTAATTTAGAGTTTGACCAATACATAGTTTAAAACATGAACATTTTTGTCAATTTAGCTATGAAAATTCTGCTTAAGCCTGGAGAAAAAAGTAAGTCTATGCTTTTTTATACATTTTCTAGAATATGTGGTTAAGGGTCTAATAAAAGAAGAAAGCAAGTCTTTGTCTACACATATGGCCTATTTTGTTTAATTAATTCTTATCTTCCAGAAACACAAACTCCAGCTTGCTAAAAAACAAAGGGATAACCATAAAGCTGTGCTAACTGATGGATAACATAACTTAAAGTAGTTAAGATTGGTTCACATCCCAACTTCTGCTGTGTGACTTTAGTCAATTACTCAATCTCTCAGTTTTTTTCTCTATGAATGAGGATAACAGTTTTTACATCACAGGAGGACCACGAGTTATAAGTGAGTTAATATATGTAAATCATATAGAGTAGCGCCTTACTCTTAATGTACACATAATAAGGGCTCAATTAATGTTAGCTATTATTTTCTTGACAGAAATACTGAAAAATGTTGTAGTTTTCATATAGAGCTTTAGTTATCTTTGCCATTGGAGTATAATTAGCCTTTAAACAGATGAGGTTTTTACAACACTCTATTTACCTTTGTTTCTCTTAAGGTATTTAAAAACAAAAACAAAATTTCAAACGAATGAAAAAAGGTATTCTCTATGCAGTTTTTAGGAAGATAAGAGGCTCCACAAAGTCTCACAGTGACAGAGTGCTCAAATTCCAGCATATTTGGGAATCTGCCTATCTGTAAGATGAATGTTGTCTTTATCTTTTCTTTGTGGTAGCATGCCAGTATTTGCTTTTTAGCTATTGATGACCCAGTGATTTGAACAGAACCATTGGATACAGAGAGGTGATTTCCTGATGGAGTTGTGTGAGATCTTGGATGCTATCCTTTTTTGAGGAAACATATACCTGGACTTTTGTGACCTGACCCTCAAATACTTTCAAATATTTTTTCCTCTTATTTATTTTTTTTTACTTATGTTATTTTAAATATTTTTTAAAATCACTACTGACTGAAGGGAAAGGGTTCCAGTGATTACACCTAACTCATTCTGTGTTTCTTTTAGAGGCTAAGGGTCCACTGTCTGTTGCCATGAGAATGAGATTCATTTTCATTCACTTTTTCTAGCAATAGAAAAAAAGCTAAGAGGCATTTAGGTATATTTTTACCAAGTCCAATTATTCAATTTATGGATTAGAGAATCAGGTCAATCAAAAACGACTGAAAAAAAATTAAAAAGCAGATTTTAATGGGAACAGCTTTAATAAATTGATGTCAATTCTAAAATTACTGTAGTCAAAATGGAACCATCCTAAAAAGGTAGGCTTTAGATAATGATTTCCAAATTTATATACCAGGAGGGCATGTAGATATCAATTTGCTGCCTTGAGCTAAGACCAGAAAGCATTCCCAAGGTTAGTTTTTAGATCAAGTGGGGAGGAATTCTGAAATTTCATTCCAAAGTACATTGGAGTTTATCTGTGGGCCTAAAAAAAATTCTTGAGGATGAGATATATATATAGGAATATGCAAATAAACAATTTTGAACTGAGCAAGAAGAATGTGAAATAAAGGATAGAGTACTTCTCAATTCTGCACCCCACTCCCGCCCCCATCTGCATTTCTCCTTTACGATAAGTAATCCTCTTCCACTATGTGTTGGGCAAGGAAGGGGTAGGAGGGGGAAGTTGGTGACTAAAAGTTCTTTAGAACATCACTTAAGACTCTCTCCTGTGGGAACAGTTAGGAAGTTTCCTTCTGTAAGAGATTTTTTTTTTAATTAAACATATTTTCTAAATTTATTAATTAACTTTGAGTTAATATATTGAATTCATTAGTTAATATATCTTTGACAACATTTAAAGAAATTAAAATGGAGATAGATAAAAATATAGTACCTACTCACCACACAGTCTTCAGGTGTGTTTTTAACCTCTACATTCTTTATAAGAGGTTTTAATATTCACCCCCACAATAGAAGCATTTTACTCTCCACCCATCCATCTTCTAAAAATCATTGGTCTTAACACAATCTTCATCATTAAATAATTGAGTCATAGACTGCTTTACCCTTCCTCCAAAACTCACGGTATAATTATGACAGAGATGAAATTAAGACCCTTTTATCCTTACGATACCACTTCCTATACAGCTACTTGCTTCATTCTTGCTTTCCAAGCTTTACTGTTTCTCAAACTTCCTTGTGTGCTCATAATACAGGAAAATATAATTAACTGGGAAGACTGAAGTTTGGCTGTAATTGTCACTTCTAGGCAGTCCAATGCCACAAAGCCATACATAGTATGCAAGATCTTAGTATCCAAAACTATATTTTAAACTTATGTTAAGTCCCATCATTTTCACTGACTTTTCCAAATTCTCCAAGTTTATGACAATCTCTTCATTTCCCTGAACTACTGCAGGGTTTGATTGTAAATAATCTCATGGTAGTCTCTATTTTATTGTATATAAGACTTTCCAACATAGAGTCCTCAGAGAGAAATATGGGACTGCCTTCTACTTAATTCATTTTTTTCTACAACACCTCACATTGTTCTGGGTTAAATATGTATGTGTGGAATGCCTTGCCAGTATTCTTACATATGTCAATTAATGGTGATTTCTCAATTTAATACTCATAATTTCTCCTGCATGTTTTTGTTAAACTTTGCATAACAGCACAAATAAATATATACAGTTTCAGACCAGTCTATACTCTTCTGAGTAGTCACATACCTAATGGAGCTAATTAGTAACATATTTTTAAAAATCAGGATTTAACAAAATCACTTTTGTAGCACAATGATTAAATTTACATGAGTGGATAGTTGCTAAATTACGTATGCAAATAAATTGGTTCAGGATCTTTTGGGAAGGAAAATGCATTAGGGGGTCTACATGGAGAAAGGAAGTGAGACGTTTATATAGGAATTACTTCAAAAGCAAAAGTAAATTAATATTTTTTTTAAGAAAAGGAAAAGCAAAAGGATAAGATAAAAGGGAAATGACTGATGTGTGCACAAATACGCATGTATTATTTTCCTGTGTGTTCGTGTACAAACACATGAGAAAAATGCAAAGAAATCTGTTTCTTTTTACAGTTGACTCTTCTGTGGGTAGTGGGATTTTCTGGATACATCTGAGCTAAATATTATGGCAAATAGCAGAACACAGTAGTTATTGCACATGATTGTCTATGGACTGGGTGGGCAGGAATTTTTCATTTTATAAATCACTTCAGCTGCTCTAATTCCACTGTGAGACTAAAAAAAGCTCAAGAAAGAAAAACGTGCTTTGCATTTTTTTCTTCTTATTCCACCCTTCCCAGTTTTGGTAGATCTTAGTGTTCATGATTAGTTTTTTTTTTTTTTTTAAGATATTTCAAAATATCTTTATTGCTCTGCTTTTGAAATAAATTATTGTTTTCCTATTTTATTTCTTCCTTGCCAAGGAACTTTAGTACCGAAGCTGTGGAGTATACTGTTTACTTCCTTCATTTCTGCTTATTTATAGCACAGTCTTTATCAATGAAATAATGCTATATTATTTTCTTGCTGATTGCTTAATGTTCATAGTTCAAAATTCCAGCCAAAGTCCTGAAGTGGTTTTCCCCTTATTTAAGATTTCCTGTTAAAGACATTCTATTACAGCTTTGCAAATAAGTACCTCCCTGTCCTCAAGTCACTATAAAGGTAATTTAGTAATTTAAATAAAGACCCTCTGCCAATCTGTTCCTTTCCTCTAGGAGACTGGGGAAGTAGTTTCCTTCATATTTCAGGTTTCTCCCCATTTTCCTTAAATGATCCTTTAGCCTTTAGCCAAGTTGTTACTTTAGGTAAATCATATGTAATATGTCTTCAGGGCAAACGTGAAATGCACTTGCTGGGACAAAATAAAACAAGTAAAGAAACATTTGCTTGACAGCTAGTGTCAGTGATTTTGCTTACTGCTGTGGTAAGAAATTTAAATTACTTCTTGAGACTATGTAGTTATCATGATTAATCAAAATCTAGAGCTATGGGCCTGTCTAGAGTCAGCAGCTCCATCCAACCCCAACTCCATCTTCTCCGCCTGAACCTCACATAGTTCAATTTTTCTTTTCCTTCACTTCCTTCTATATGCTAATCTTGGCTTCTCACCTAGCATTTTAATAAATCCTTCACATTTGTTACTGATCTCATATTTAGAATTGGTTATCAGAAACTCGTATCAAATGTCAAATAAAGAGAAGGTACCCTTTTATACTTAAAGCTTCTAATTTGCCATGGAAGTAACTAAAATGAACAGATTTACTGGCAGGTTCTGTTAACATACACACAGCAACCCATGTTAAGTGAGCTTTTATTGGGTTTAGTCAATAGGTTTCTGGATTTTGATAAAGATTTTGAGTATTGTTTGCTCTTCATTTCTTCTGAAACCGTACAAACCACACTAGAAAATTAACCACTGTGATTTGATATCAAGAAAGTTAAAAATAAATAAATAAATAACAAATTTATTATTACTATATTGGCTGAATTTAGTGTGTTTCTTCCTACATAGCATGATTTTTAAAACAGGTGTGAAAATTAAAGCAATACAAGAAATTGTCCCTAGTCCAGAACTAAGAGATACAAAAATATTGATATAAGTAGAGAGTTAAATTTCTGAAATATTTTCTTTTCCTCAATTTAAATAGTTTATTTAAGCATGGATTTACATAATTAAAGATAAAAATTATTGGTTTAATTGTTAAAACTCAAGAGAAAACTAAAAAAGTCAGATAAATGTAGTGCTGTGTTCATTTGTACTGCAATTATTTCTCAGAAATTCCATTTGATAAATTACACCGAAATAGAAATGAACAAATGGCCCAGAAGTAGGTTAGGCCCAGTCAGAACATTTTCCTAGGATCTTTGAACATAATAGAAAGCATCTATCAGCCTCTCTGGTGGCAAGGCTGTGACATGGGTAAGTAAATCTTCCAGTTGCTTAGCAAAAGCTCAGTGTCAGAAAGATTTGGAGACTTTCTGTGGATTGTTTCTTGTGCCAGCTAACTATCCTCCACTCCCACCACTATTTCTTGTGGTGTGGTTACATGGACCAATATATCTCTGCTTTCTCTAATCTAGTTTGATTTGGATTTCTGTCACTTCCAAGAAAAGGGTTCTAAAAAAACAACCACAATATGTATTTTTGTTGACTTCATAAAAGGAAAAATATATCTATACACACTTTAGGTTATTATTTTTATTATATACTTTTGCCTTTTTTTAATTGAATTAGGTCCTGGGTATGCCTTGTATGTGGTCATGTTAATAGAAAACAACTAAAAGAAACTATGAGTTTCAAATGGAATATAAAGATTCTCATGGAGAGCATCTTTTTCTATTCATCTTTTCTTGCCTAAGCGCTTTTTTCTCTTGTACTGAGATGTTTCCAACCCTCCTGACACCAAGGCAAGCACAAGCACTCTAGTTACTAAAGCCTGAAGACAGCTCTTTCACAAAAAGAGCCCAAAAGGGTAAAATAAACCAGAGTTGAAACTTTAAAAGAAGAAAAAGGAGAAGAAAGGTAGAAATGAAGTGATGAGAGGAGGCAGGTAGTAGACATATATCCTGTAAACTACTTTTTTTTTTTTTTCTGAATTGCTACAAGGTATAATCAGTCATATGCTGCTCATTTTGAGTTTCCTTAGCTACTTTTCCCAGCTCTGGCCAATTTGTATGTGTATATATTTGCGTAAGTGCATCAGGGTACATTCAGTGGAGTTAGGGAGAGAGATGAAATATGATAGGAAATTGAGCTACCAACTGTACCAATTTAAAATCCAGAGAAAATGCTCTGCAGTTATTTTGAGTCAACAGTGCTCTATGAAATTTTTTAATGCCTGTTAACTGACATTCTCTTTAATGAAGACATTGGAGAAGGGAGGCAGAGATTTACTCCATTTTCTTACGTAATTTGAAGCTTAGTGATTTTGATCTTCTCTAGTCTTTGGCTAAGCTTAATGTAATAACAATGAAAAAAAAAACCTGCATCTTGAAATATTTAGTTTTAATATTACAATTAGACTGCAAGTTCTTGAGAGTAATGGGAGTGTTATAGGGTCATTATAGTTGCTACAGTTATCATAGTTGTTATAGTTTTCATTGTGAATAATAGCCATATCTAACATTTAATGAGCACTTATTATGTGCCAAACATCATGCAAAAAGCTGTAGATAAGTTATTTCATTTAAACTCTATGAAATAAGGCATGTCTTATTCCCCTTGTTTTACACATGAGAAAACTGGGACAGGGAGATTGATGGTTATAGTCATATACCTATACTTACAATGGTAGTAGCAGTTGTAGTAACTAAGCTTTATTTAATACTCCCCATGTGGCAATAGTAGGTCAAGTATCATTTAATGATTACAAAAATACCATGAGTTAGATATCACCATTTAATCTATTTCTGCATGCTAAACATAATAAACTACATTATTTATTTGATATTTTGTAAAAATAACACTACATTAAATTCATTCATCGATTATATAACCCATTCAAAATTTAGAAATATTCAAATATAAAATTAAATATGTGCCTTTAATGCAAGGAATAAGGTATGACCATTACTATCTTAGAGAAACTAAGCCTTAGTGATGATAAAATCATGCCCAAATTCATACGGACTGCACTAGGTACAAAGCTGGGATATAAACCCAGGTCTGCCTGGTATGGAATCTGCATACATCTGGATTGGTCTGGAGTCATCTAAGAGAGTGTCTCCTATTTACACTGGCTCTTTCTATTGCAAATCATCAGCCAAAAAGACTCAAGAAAAAATGTCAGTGTCTCTGTTTCCTCAATTCCACATATTCATGAATTTGTAAATCAAATGCATATCCAGAATGAAAATAAACAGTGGATTTCAGGCTGCTTCTGTGGTCAGTCAGTGCAAAATCTTTAAAGAAATTTTCTCAGTAGCAAGATTATCTGAATAATTGAGCCAGCATTCTAGTTTCCCTCACCTTGAAAAGCCAACAATTAACTAGATGCCTTGGCTCTTTGCATAATTGGGCAATGATATTTCTAAGACATGTTATCCATATTGTGACAGTTATTTCTTTTCAAACATGTAATGCCACAAACAAAGACAGCTTGAGAAGTTAAATTGTAGTGTTTATGAGTAGTTTTAGTCATGCCTTACCACTTTGTTATATGACCCAATTCCCTGGCTAACATTTTCTCAGGCAGTTATTTCCTGTGCATTTCCTGAGGTTTCCACAACTAGCCATTTTTAAAAAGAATGGTAGTTAAAATAATAGAGCTTTTAAGGAATCTGAAGTTCAGTGATTAAGATTGTGGCCAATGGGTGCATTTCCTGCTATCTGTGAGAATATAGAAGGTAGAATTCCTTCCTAATTACTAAAAAAACAAACATCCTTATATATTTTTTTTCCTCTAGGAGATTGATAAAAGAGAGACTGCAGAACATAGTACCCCAGGAACAAGTAGATGCCTTTGTGCTTTAAGAGAAACAAAACAGGAAACCAACAAAGAAAACCAATCTTGATTTCCTCATACAAACTGATAGACAGAAGAAACGTGTTTAGATAGAAGTGCTGCAATCAAAGGTTTACTATATCATAACAAAAAGGCCTGCTTATGATCAAACTTCTGATCGTTCTCTTATAAAAGATATTTGGAACCAGAATTATTTATTTTCCTGGGATCTTGAATGGAAAAGTGTAGCTCTTTAGAAGAAAGCTGGTTTGTAATGAAGAACAGTTTTGAGCACACAAGAGATAAAATAACTCTACATTTCAAACTAACAGAGCTTAAATTTTGTGCCTGAAAGAGCAATGAGATTTTATCAGAGTGAACACAAAAACATTTACAAGGTCTTTATGTCTTTGGGAATGTTTAAGACAGCAACCTCTCCTTTCTAAGCAACTCTGATCTTTCTTACCTATTAAAAAAAAATGCCATCTTTCTTAATAAAAACTTTATTCAATTTATTCAAGATTATTATCATTATGCTGCCCTGATCTGTGTTCCTCTTTATAATCTTGTTGATTGCTTCTGCCACCCGGAGCCAGGTCCAAGGTACTTTGATGGTCTGCCTTAATGATGGACAGGAACTGCGTACTGCTTAGACATCCAAAAGGGTTTCTAAAGTTTAGGTGATAATGAAAGAGTAATGATCATAAAGAATGCCAGCAACATTATCAGTCCTGTGAAATATGAAAGCTTGTCCTTTAAGTGCTTTAGGTGGAATCCTAGAGATACAAATATCATACCTGGTATAGTGGAAACTGTTTTCTGGACATCCATCAGCTCTGCTCCTTTCTTTTGGTGACTGTATATTCCAATTATCCCCTGAAGAATCACCGTATTTCCTCTCTCGGCACAATGTGGTTTGAGTAAGACTTAAACCAACTGAGAATCTGGGATGGAATACGTGATTTGGGCCCATACTAGTTTTTATTTATGTATATCTTTGCTGTGATTGGCACAGTGCCTGGTACATATTAGGAATTCAGTATTGTTCTGTTGATTTTAGATAGAGAGAAAGATGTATATTCTGTTCTAATAACATTCTAGTAAAGAAAACAAAATGTAAAGGAAAGATGACATTAGCTTACTAAGAATAGGTACAAGAAATTAAATCATGTTAATTTTATTTGTGCTATAATGAGTCCTGCTTATCTTACACTGAGGTGGTTAAGCAACTCCATATTTGTGTCTCTTATCTGTGAGTCTAACCTCTTCTCTGCTTACCTTGCTGCAATTAGGCCATTTCCTGGCCTTGAAACATCTCTCACTTTTCCTAAGTGGCAATCTGTTCCTATCTTTTATTAGCACCTGGTGCCATGCTCCACGCTGCCTTCTCATAGGTAAGTTCTGGGGCATACATTCAGAAAATGCTACTTCAAATTATCAATTATAAAATAAAAATTTGATCAATCACAAGAAATATTTCAATGCTGTTAGTCTTATAAAATCAACAAAGTCTTTGTGAATCTTAAACTGACTTCTGGAAAATAAGTTCACGGAATGTGGGAATCTTTTCTATGTATAGTGTCTACCTAGAAAAAATAATATACAGATCAAGTTAATGGCTTATTGAATGTTTCCTAGTACCATGCTCATTGATTTTAGGACTTAAAATAAATGTGGCTGCCATTTCTTCCTTAATATTTTAATCCTTTAACACTAGGACAAATAAACCAAAAACAAGTGAACAAATAATAAAGTATATTGGTGATCTTTAAATATTTATTTATGGGACTTATCACAGAAACTTAACAAATTAATTGAAAAAGGAAAAATATTTTTTAATTCTTATTATAAGCAATTTTATAGTAGATAAAAATTTTATCTACTATAAATAACTTTATCCTTTATCTGTTATAAATAACTAATTATTGATATAGGCATTTAGTTTATTGATTTGTGACAGTTAAGAAATAATACCAAAATGTGAATGTCATATTTTAAAAGGAAATTACACAAAGAAAATTAGGTAAATTTTTATCTAATTTCTAATTTTATCTTATTTCATTGGAAGTAGTACATACTCCAAGGTGACAGCCACAAATGAGGTAACTGATTCTGCCATTGTCTGAATTTCTTGTTACTGAAAGTGGGTCAAAAATGTAAGAACTTGAAATTACATTATTAATATACACTAATTGTTCACATGCATTCAATAAATTACCAACACAAATTACTTTATTGTGTTTTTTGGGTTTCCATTTTTACTCCAGTGAGTTAGATTCTGATATACTGTCATAGAGGACTGATCCCAAGTTCTCTTTGTTTAGTTTTCAGTATTATATTCCTTCTTCATTCCTATTTTATGTTGAAAATTTCCCAACAGCTTCTTAATAGGAAATTACACAAGTAACTTCAATTTTGATGATGGGTTTAGCACAAAGGTTCATCTACTCATTTTGGAACACCCCTTCTTTGCAAGAATATTCTGTTCAGGTTCTAGAAAAATCTGCTATGCTGATTAGAGAATATATTACACCCTCCTCCCACTAGATTAATACAGGTTTATAGAAAGAAGTTCCAAATATAACATTAAAAACCCCTCAATATTTTTTTTAGTCCATAGACTAATTTATAGCACTTGAGGGAGTTTCTTTTCTCTGAGTCTCCTATGCTGTGGCTTCTTCAATCATTCTCATGTTACATATTTGCTTTCTTTGTCTTCTCATTCCTGTTTTCTGAATTGTTTCAGCTCAGATCCTAGCACACAAAAATCTGAGTCTTAGAGCTAAGGCGTTCTCCTTCATCTCTGTTTTTCTGAGCATCAAAAGTTGTAACTCTGAAGTTCAGTGGAAATCATAAGCTTCTAATAAAGAAGCTCCTTTCTCCCATACTTGACTATCAAGATCACGGACCCCAGAATTCCCCTCTGATTATTTCAGTTCACATGTGTAACTAGAAATACAAAATAGTCCTTCACAGCCCAAGGATGCTAGAGTGAAGACTGGCACTTTTTCTAAGAAGCTTGCCTGAAACCCTGTAAGGATTAAATTCAAAACTTTGGCTAAATATTTGTGTGGTTATGGCAGTAACAATTAGCAGATAAATGAGTCATTAATTGGCTTATGTCTTATTTGCAGCAGGCCTAGGGGCACAATTTGAGAGTCTGTTCAAGTGAAATAAATTTTTAAAAAATTATGCTGCTCTGCCTTGTAAAAAAAGTAATAAATGCCTTCAGGTAACAAACCCATTAGGAATGTTTGATATAATTCAAAAATATTGTATAATAGAACTGGTGACTGAAAAAATGGAATCAGAAAGAGGAGGATATCTATAGATAGAGACAGTTAATGAAGTAAATGCCCTAATATCTATTAATGCTAATTACCTAACATATCATCATATTTAATCTTTCCAGAGGTGCTCTGTGACAACATATCTCTGAGATTTATTATTGTCTTCATTTTGAAAACATGAAAAATGACATAGAGAAGTTGGGTGGATTTTCTCGATTCCCAGAATTAGAAAGATACTGGACAAGAATAGAAAAATCTAGGTCTTATATGTGGTTGTGGTTTAGATTAGTAAGAGATTTACAAATTATATTTTCTATGTTTATTTGTCTTATATACTTATAAATCTTCCATGAGTCATATAGCGAATTTTCAAAGCTTGATACTTTGCAAAAACAGAAAAGTTTACTCTTACGAAAAACTCAAAAGTAAAATGGATTATAATTAATTTTATTTTTTAAATTATTTACTCCCTCTACTGGTGACTTTTTAGAGTGATATAAGCTCAATAAAACAAAGTTGATAATGATTTCCTAACATACATCAAACTCAAAATAGAATTAATATTTAACTTATTAAAAAGTATATTTTATGATTAGTATACTGTTACCTCAACTCTTTGTTCCCATTATCATGGAAATTCTTTAAAGTAAATTCTTGTTAATTTTTTGAAGAAAGTATATTTATATTTGTCATAAAGCATATTTCTTATAGACTATAGTAAGCTAAATACAGCTTGTTTAATTTCACAAGGAACATTTGGCTTCTTTTTATGTATGTATATGTGTATGAAAATTTTTGAAAGCTTGGATTTGAGTCAGGTAGATATTTCTAATTTGTATGATCAGTTTTAGATTCAAAAGATACTGAAATAATGGTTCAAGTAAATGACATAAGGTCATAAGATGTTTAGAGATAGTAAGGAGAACTTGAAAATATATACCAAGGAAGACAAGTTAAACAGATAGTTATTTAAAAAGAGACTTAAATAGTATATGGCAATAAAACTAGAACTGAAACTTTAGGACTTATTCAAATGAATAGCTCAATATCCCTCCAGATATGAGGAATACAGAAGAGACATCATAATGTCAGAATATATCTTCTCAACTGAATTGACTTCCCAGTGGTGGTGGTACAGTGCCCAAAAATGTTTTATGGTTTTACTCTGTGTGTGTGTGTGTGTGTGTGTGTGTGTGTGTGTGTGTGTTGGGTGGAGGAAGAGGAAGGGTAAGTGTAGATAAATGTTGCATTCTTATTTGGTTTTCTTCTTTAATGGTTGTAGATGCTGACAGTTGTGAGATATATATATATATATATATATATATATATATATATATATATATACATACACACATACACATACACACATACACACACACACACATATATACACACATACACATACACACACACACATATATATGTGTATATATATGTATACACACACACACATATATATCTCATATATGACTTATAGAAACTTCTACTGGAATGAATTAGGATGTAAATATTGATCACCTTGTAGGAAACTTTGTGCCCCAGAAACTTTACAAAAAGTTTTTTTTTCCTGTGGCTTCATATGCTCACAATATAGGAATAATGTATTTCTTTGTTTTGGGCTGAATGTTCCTCAGTTGTATTATGAAGGCATTCTGTAAATCTAACCCTTCTTCAAGCTAACACATGCACATAGGTACAAGTTTTATAATTTTCTCTTTATTGTGTCACATTTCAATCTGTAACTTGGGTACACTATTATGAAAGGGTAATGTATTCTTTATCTTTATAACTTTGTTAGCATTCTTAATACAAATTATAGAGACATGTTTATCATATGTAGACTTTGCTTTTAGCTGTGACAGGCTAACCTGTAACAGACTGATCCTCCTGCTGAGAACAACTAGAATTCTGGACCAAATAGTAACAAAACTAATCAGAGAGTTACCAAAGCAATATGGGTTTGAGAAAACAGTAACAGAGAGGAGAGCTAAAGTAATAAATTATTTTCTTCTTTCCCATTTTGCTAACAATAATAATATAAAGTCATAGGAAGAATTCTAGTTTAGCACCCAGTAGTGAACAACTGAATGATGAGAATCTGTGTGGCGAATGTGACTTTCACCTGGATTTTTCAATTTTTTTCTTAGAAATTTCAATTGTATAGTTATTTTCAACTGTGATATCTTTTGGCAATTTTAGACTTTAGACACAAGCAGAGATTAGGATTCTTCAAAGTGAATCATAATAAGTATTACAACCAAATAACAAAGTAGGAGATACAAATAGTTACTATGCATAATACGAGAATTAGCTTTAAATGATTCTTAAAAGCTTAGATTTGAGTCAGGTAAACATGGATTTGAATTCTAGCTGGCCATCCACTTTCTAGCCATTTCAATTTTGGTAAGTTAATTAATTATATAGGTTTTATGATGTTTAAATGATCTGATGAATATAAAGTGCTCAGACCAGTAATTGGCACACAGTAACATTAAATTACCATTATCAATTATTATTATAGAACAATATCAACTTCATTTGTAAATTAAAGAAAGTTGAATAAAAATAACCATAACCTATAGTATTTCACTAGACAAATTAGTAAACATTTGTTTGTAAGTGATGATGCTGGCAATGATGTGATAAGATAGGTAGCCGTGCATACGAGACACATGGTTTTTTTAAAAATGCAACATAACAAAAACATTTTGTTCTTTAGTCTAATAATTATAATCTATTATAAAAGTCTAAAACCAAAGGCAGCAAAGAATTTATAAAAAAGAATGTTCGCAATATGATTTATGTTACAGGAAAATTGGAGACAGACTATCTAATAAAACAATGTTAAATAAAATATTATTACAGTGAAATGAGACAGTATAAAGAAGTACACTTGTGAAGATGCTTTTAATATGATAGTAAGGAGGTTATTAGGTTGTATTCTCAGCCTGTGTGACCTGGGCGGGTTTGAGCATATATCTCAAATGTGACAGCGCAAAATATCCCCTTATCTTAGTAATAGTTTTGAGGATGTGCACTTGATTTAAGGAGGTGCATTTAGAGTGTTCTTTAGCACATTTGCTAGAAATGTTGGATCAAAATTTTTTTTTCATAAGAGCTTTGGAAAAGAAATTTTCTCTTTGGATACTGTGGTGAGAGGTGTAAAGTGTGGAGCTGATGCTGATAAATTTTGTGCTACGCATGAGGGGAATTAGCCCACCAAAGAAAGCAAATCTGAGAGAAGTAAGTGCAGGTGAATGGGATCAGCACCCACATCAACCTCTGGTTTCTGTTTGAATCTACTTCTTCCTCTGGACTTTAAGTTCTATAGCCAATAATTTCCTGGATATGTTTCAGTCAGTTTAAGTTGGGTTTACTGATCCTTGAAACATAATGAATTCTAAATGATATACGTTGGCTAAAACTAAATAGGAAAAAGGGCAAATCAAAATTGCAACAGGCAATGTGTTCCCAATTATGGAAAATGCATATTCACAGACAACACTGGAAAATATGTGAAAATATCTCTAGTTGATGATCAAGCATTGTTTGTTTTTTATCTGTGCATTTTTTAAGCTTTCACAATGGGCACATATTACTTTAATTATCTAACAAGATATTTATTTTTTTCAAGTCATATCTTGGGAGGCAATTGGGCAACTCATTTTGAATAAACTCTGTTTTGTTACTTCTGTGGCAGTATAATGTATACATAGATTAGTAAATAATTCATCTATGGTCACAAATAAGATATTTAAAATGATTATTCTGAGAGCTAATCTCTTTTTTTAAAGTTATATGTTATATAAATGAACGGTTGCATCAGACAGCATATTTTATTGATTAAAACATGAATAGTAAACCTATTTACATGATATGAATTACAGAAATGCCCATTTTAAACTGTGCACCCAGACATAGTTGGACCCCTTAGCCCACACATTCCAGCCAGTCCAGTTTTGCAAGTCTTCACTAATTAGCCCCGTTTCTGATTCTGAGTCAAAGTTAATATTTGGAGTGGCTTTTCAATATGTGTATTTATTCAAATGTGGTATTGAAACTCATTAACTGTTCAACATTCTGATATCTTTTAAGCCTTTTTTCACATAGAGAAACTAAAGCTAAAATTCTAAAAAAAAAAAAAAAAAAAAAAAAAAAAAAATCAAAAAGCCCACTCCCTTGTACAGAGTTAAATTTCCAAACAATAGCGATGATTTTTTTGTTGTTAAATTCTTATTTGTCTGCATATGATAGGAATAGTTTTCACGTCTAGAAATTTTCCCTTTAATCTTATGAGATTTTATTTAAAGAATTTTGTGTTTAAAAATAGCCCTAAAGAAAGATGCTCAGTTGATTAGAAAAGCATATCACCGAAGGATAGGAAAGAAAAACTAAAAGTAGCCTGCATAAGTAGGATAGACCCTGAGACTGCAATGAGTGTGTGAAGAGTGATTTAAGTCCCCTTTCTCAGTGTGAGATAACAAGATGGAAAATGTGAATGGACTGGCAATATACTGCTCAGGCACACATTGAAGGGGGTCCTAGGCCTTCTAAAGTTTAGGTCAAGCTCCCAAACACGGAAACCACAGAGAGTTAATGATAATTGAGATCATATGTTTCTTATCAAAGCTTCCTCAAGAAAAGCAGCTTAAGGGAAAATTCATAAATATGTGTCTTGACCACAGTCTACCAATCCCCTTCCGCATTGGAGCCTTCAGCTAATTTGTTGACTTAATTATCCAAGGCACAGGAAGGTTAAACAGAGTGATAATCTGATTTTCTCTGATTGCTGATCACTGCAGAAAGTGGCCCATAGGATGCAAAATAAAGCTAGAACCTTAGGCTATGTAAAATGGAGAGGTGAGGCAATTATCCAGATAATTCAGGCAAAGTTGACTGTTTACAGTAATCAAATTATCTGGATAAGTACTCAGCCTACAGTCTGTCTACCAAAACAGTGATTTTAATCATATCATTTGGTCTGATTTAATGGGTTATTCCTTATATCTAAATTTAGTAATAGTCAAATTCATAAGGTAAAACCTATTATAAGAGCCTATAAAACATCATCCCAAATGATAAGGATAACAAATAATATTTTATCTGAATAAAGAATGACTGCTTGTCTTTAAATAATTAGAAAGCATGAGACCTCCGGAAGAAAATACTGTGGGAAAATAGAAATTTACTGTGAATGAATCTAATATGAAGGTCTGTATAAAAAAAATGAGGTAAGGAAAGTCGAGAGTACTATGGTAAATGGGAGGTTATCCCACACAATGTCCATTGGAAATTTATATTCTAATGAGCTCTGATGTCAAGATGTACCTCCAAAAAAATCTTTAAATAGAAGAGAATCAGTTAACTTTTTTTTTCTTGCTTATTTTAGAAAACATAGAAAATTATAAAGAAAACGAAGATTCACAATCCAGAGTGCACCACGCTCAATGTTACTGTGTATGCTTTTCTGTTGTTTGCAGTAATATATGGTGCTGCTTTAGGCTCTGCATCAAGCCAGGCATGATTTTTTAATTATGCAGGTTAACAAAAAAATTAGATTATACTATACACACTGTTTTGAAGCATGCCTTTCTCAGTAGATAATATTTTGAGTGTCTTCCTATCTCAGTTAATATGTTAATGTAGCATCATTTTTAATTCTTTTACATAAATACAACATACATCTAACCTCCGTTTTTGAACACTAAGTTGTTTCCAATTTTCTTATAAACAACTCAGTGTTGGATATCCTTGCATCGTCACATACTTGATTATTTCCCCTAGATTAAATTCCTAGAAATGGAATTGCTGAGTCAAAGGAAATGCACATTTGTATGGCCTATGATGTATATTGGTCAACTGAATACTATACATTTTTATGACTTTTCAAAGGCACAAGCTGGTGTGAGTGCTGAATTCCCTACATCATATTATTCCTAACAACAGCTTGACTTAAAATTCTTTTAAGTTTTGCAACTTGATATGTTAAAAAGTCAAAAGTTTATTAAAAAGTCAAAATTTTCTTTTGCGATTTTTCTTTGCATTTTTTGGAAAACAAATATTGTTTTACAAGTTATTTTTTATTTCATTCTTTTCATTAGTTACCTATTCATATATTTGCATCTTTTTTCTTTCTGGGTGTTTTTCAATTTCTTTTTTATTTTTAAGAGCTCATTATCATAATATCAAACCTCTAAAACTATTTTAGAAATAATTTTCCAAGTTTTCCATTTGCCTTATATTTTAATTATATTTTTCAATAGGGAAGCTTCCCAAATTCATGTAATCAAATTATGAACTTTTTATTTATTGTGTACCCCTTTGATCTTTGCTTAGAAAGTCTCATTTTCAGAATCAGTTATATATATAATTTATTCCAGTTCATTTATTATTACTTTAAAATTTAAATCTGTTATCCATTTGGGAGAAATATTATAATCAAGAAAATAAAATTATAGTTAGGGTATTTTGATTATATCAGTGTGATTTTTCTTATTTTGGTTCTTCAAAGTTGATAATTTAATACATACAAGAAATGCACTCTAAGGTACACAGTCTACCTGAAGTGACATTGAAACTGCTTTGAGGATCTCAGAAAGTTCATAGCTCAAAGAATGAAATTCAGAACACCCAGAATAAAAATAAGGCCATAAAAAAGTTTAGAGAGCAAACACCAAGTTATGTGCAAAGGAATGAGAATCAAACTAGCATGCTTTGATTAATATGTGGTATGTTAGAAGACAATGGATTAAAAGGTCCTAAATTCTGAGATAAAATAGATTTTTTACCCAGAAAAACTAGCGATAAAGTGTGAGCACAGAATAAAGACATTTTTACATAGAAAGAGAGACTCAATAACTTTATTTGGACATTTTCTTAGGGTAGTATAAGAAATGTGAAATGGGAGAACAAAAAGTGGAATTTATTTGATTCAACAGGCAAAAGTTTCAACCCAGTAAAGCAGTGATGGTAATATCCAGTATAACAGCTGAGAAGCAGGATGAGGGCAATCAGTTCACTGGAGCAGAGGTAGGGAGGGTTTTAGAAGCAAGATCTCTAAAGAAAAAAGGTACATGAAAGGACTAATAGAATAAATGATAGAACAGTGAATTGAAAAGAAAAAACAGTTCTCAATAAAGGCAAATATTACAATACATTAAATTCAGGAGATTAGTAACTTAAAAACAAGAAATTATTGTTTTGACCAAAAAATAAATTCAAATGAAGCAGAATTTGAAGTAATTGATGAGGTATAAGAAAGAAAATTTTATTTGACACTAATGCTAGGAACAATCTCCTTTGATTTGCTCAATGGTTGTGGCAATGGACTGATAAATATGAAAATGTTATTCTAGCACATTACTTGATTCAACTTATTTACATAGTCATAATGATATAAATCCTAAAATCGATCGCCAACATTTAGAACCAACTTATAGGAGAGACATACATTGAGAATTTATGTAGTTGTCAGGCAGAATGAAATTATTCACAGTTTTGATAATGAACAAGTAAAAATGTAATTGATAGAAAAATGGGACATAAATGGAGGAAAGAGGGAGAAAAGGATGGGGCACTAATATCTTCATTTTACAAAGTAGGAATCAGAAGATACTCTGAAAAATTAATGGCCCAAGAATAAGGTTGGGGAGGTACAAAAGGATAAAGAGTGTCAACTATATGGTGATGGAAGGAGATTTGACTTTAAGAGGTGAACACAAAGTGCAATAAACAGATGACGTATTATAGAATTTTACACTTGAAACCTATATAATGTTATTAACCAGTGTCACCTCAGTAAGTTTGATAAAATTTTTAAGAGAACCAGAGGTGCAAGTATATAAAGGTAACCAATAATAGAACTAGCAATAAAATAAATATTAAACACTGATATAAGCGAGTAGATGGGGAAATAGGGTACAATAGATAAGTAAAATCTTTATCTTCCTTGTCAGAGAATTAATAGGTATTGTCTAAGTTAGATAAATAGAAAATAGAAATCCAACTATATATACCTATAGAAGTAACAACCATACAAGACTTAAAAACAAAAACAGATTTTGCAGGCTATAGCCAAAGGGAGTAGCTGTTGTTTTTGTTATAAACTTTTCTGTAGTATTTGACTTGTTATTAAGTAGCTGTAGTATTTAAATAAAAACTCAAACCTTAATATAAAGGAACTGTTTTTGAGGGCCTGAGAAAATTGTTTGTATATTCTGAGAAAGTTTTAATCACAAAAATGTGTCATTAAAAACATACAAAAACCTTTCTTATTGGAAGATACAAACTGTCCCTGCAGATAAACTAAAAGGCTAATGAGACTTAATTGAGGAGTTTGACAGTTTGGCAGAGCTATCTCATCTATAGCAGATAATTCTGCCTACTTTTAACTGAGAAAATGGTTGCCAGAGTTAAGACTATTTCTCAACCCTTCTTGTAGCTAGTGATGGTCATATAAATAAGTTCTGGTTAACTATATGTGAGTGGGAATGATGTGTGCAATATTCAGATTGAGCTTTTAGAGGGAAGATATGTACTTTTCACTTCCCCTTTCCTCCCTTTCAGCTACCTGAAACATGCACTTATAATCAAATTATATAGAGGAAAAGAAAGATTGGAATTGTTATCAGAAATGAATAGCAGAGCTAAAAGGAAAAGACAGGTATTCTAAGTATATAATTCTGAATATTCTGTTTCATTCTCTATTCCCACAATAATTGAGCATTCTAAAGCATTAATTTTCCAATGTTAATTGGTTTTTGAATGAATTAGGGTATTTATTAAAAGTATTTCTTTATTACTGGATAGTGGTTTGCAGACAGAGAAATTCAAATTATTTGAAACTATTTATTTATAAGATTTTTAGTAAAATACTGTGTTAAAAGCAAATTATATTTCCAGGATATCCCAGGTTAAAATTTTCTACTGTGATTTTGATTATAATTATGTTAAAACTAACACACACACCCAAGACAATCTTAAAAGAAAAATAAAGTTGGAAGGAAGGTTTATATCTCTCAATTTCAAAACTTACAACAAAGCTACAGTAATCAAAACTGTGTGGTGTTGGCAAAAAGATAGACATATAGATCAGTGAAATAGAATTGATAGAAATAAACCCATATGTATTTATTTAATTTTTAAAAAGAATGCCATGACCATTCAGCAGGGAAAGAATAGCTTTTTCAACAGATGGTACTAGGATAACTGGATATCCTCATGCAACAGAATGAACTTGGTTACCTCTCACCACATCCAAAAATTAACTCATAATGGCATAAATACCTAAATGTAAGAAATAAAGCTAAAAATCTTTTAGAAGAAAACATAGGAGTAAATCTTTGGAATCTAGGATGAGGCAATAGTTTCTTAGATGAGGGACCAAATGCACTAGCAACAAAAGAAAAAATAAACTGGCTAACACTCTCAAGAAAGTGAAAAGACAACGCACAGAATAGGAGAAAATATTTACAAATCATATATCTGATAATAGTTTAGTATCTAGAATATATAAAGAATGCTTACAACTCAACAATAAAAAGACAACCCAATTAAAAATGGACAAAGGGCTTTAATAAACTTTTTTTTTCAAAGAAGATATACAAATGGCCAACAAGCACATGAAAAGATGCTGAATGTCATTGGTCATTAGAGAAATGTAGATCAAAACCATGAGATACTATTTTACATACCAGGATGACTATAATCAAAATGATAGACAATTACAAGTGTTGGTGTGGTTGGAGTGGTTTTGGTTGTTGGTATAGAAAAATTGGAACACTCTTAGATTACTGGTGAGAGTGTAAAATGGTGCAGCTTTGAAAAACAGTCCAACAGTTCCTGAAAAAGTAAAACAGAAAGTCACCATATGACCCATCAATCCTACTCCTCGATATATACCCAAGTGAATCAAAAACATTCACACAAAAATTTATAGATGAATGCTCAGAGCAACATTATTCAAAATAGCCAAAATATAAAATCAGTCCATCAACATCCATCAAGTGATGTGTAGATATACAAAATGCAGCCTGTCTATACACTGGAATATTATTCAGCCATAAAAAGAATGAAGTACTGATATATACTATGACATGGATGAATCTTGAAAACATGCTAAATGAAAGAAACTAATCACAAAGGTCACATATTATATGATTCCGCTTATATGAAATGCCCAGATTAGGCAAATTCATAGACACAAAGTGTAGACAAGAGGTTACCAGGACTGGTTGGAGAAGAGGTGAATGGGGAGCCACTGCTAATGGGTATAGAGTTTCACATTGGGGTGATGAAAATGTGGAATTACATAGTTGTAATGGCTACATATACTAAAAACCACTGGATTGTGTACTTAAAAGTGAATTTTATAAAATGTGAATTACATCTGAAAAAACACACACTAAATATACACACATTAGAAAAGAATTGGCATCTATTGCTTTGATGCTTATTTCACTCTTCCAGCATCTTGAAGAAATAATTACGGGAGATTCAGGCAAGTCATATTTACACTTAATTTTATCCAGTTTAATCTTTTATTTTTTTTCACTGATTTTTTCCCCCTGTTACCATACACCTTACCTTTTCTTTTAAAACTATAGCATTTTTTTTTCTTTCTAAACTTGAACGTAATTTGAGAATAAAAGGGTCACATTAACTTTAACTGCCAGTGGTGTAGACCTGCTGGCACCATAAACAAAAAGGGAAGATTCTGACACTCAAGGAAGATGCTCTTATTTCTCTGGTTCACAAAAAGCCAAACAAGCCCTATTATTAGGGCTGGTAAGACCAGATTCACCTTGTGATTAATCACCCAAGTAAAGGCAAAATTTGGCCTGAATTTCACCTATCGAGTGAGGTCAGAGAGCTTTTCCAGAGTTTTTTTAAGGGGTTCGGGCTTGTAATTCTTTCCTTCTACAATAAACTTTTTTCTAACGCAATAAAATAAAAAAAAAAAAGTGAAGTTCCGGTGATACTTCTCCTTTATTCTTTAAGGACACATCAGTCTTCATATTCCTCCAATGAGATAGTGAAAATAACTCTACATTTTATCCTTTCAATCTGTGCTCCATTGCAATTCTTCCATCTGTCTTCCTCTCTCTTTTTAGAGAGAGAGAGAGAGAGAGAGAGAGAGAGAGAGAGAGAGAGAGAGAGAGAGAGAGAGAGGAAAGTAATGTGGTATTGCAAGGTCATGGTTTAAAAATATCTTGCCTTTTCCCAAGGTCTTTAAAAATATCTGTGATCAACTAAGCAACCAATTACTGTACATCCCAAATGCATGTTTTCACAGCTATTTTAGGGGCAAGATTCAGTCACTACACATCCTGTTCACTCAAAACAACAGACAGCCATAGAGGGCAGCTAATGAGTAGGTAGCCAAATGACAATGTCTCCTTACTTTTGACTTTGCTTCCAAGGCCCAAGTGGCTGCCTGGCCGTCTCCACTCTGGCGTCAAACAGTCCCCTGCAGTATGCAGACAATTTAAATTATTACAAGGCAATGTTACAAGTATGAACCCTGGCACAAAATAAAGTAATTACATTCAATTAGCAGTCCCCAAAGTGATGGCCCAATACTGAGGGCTTTAGATGTTGCCTTTTGTTGACTTATAGAAGCCAGGTAATGAGTGAAACTTCAAAGTGTAAGGGACTAAATTGCTGCTTAATTAGTGGAAACTAGATCAGAAAACATGGCAAAAGAGAGAAAAAAAAAGCACATACAATTTTCTTTTGTTGTGGGAATTCAGATAATATGCTCCATTTTCCAAATAACAATTGAATACTCAAATACAGAAATGTTCTTCTAAGGAAAAACCCGCTGGAATAATGTTGCTTTTAGACATTTTTTTTTTTTTTTTTTTTTTTGCGGGGGCGGGGGCGGGCAAAGGATGGTAAATTCAACGCCATTTTTGCACCCTTGGTGATTTATCTTCTCTTTTTAACATAAAGCTATTTTTTCCTGTTTAAAGTTTAAAATATGAATTTAAGTAGAATTATATTAGAGTAAATAAATACTTCTTAAATCCCATTACCCCTGCCACTAATATTCTTTTGCAGAGTGCACTAATAAGTTTGCTTCTCTGAAGAACAATCCTGAACTCAAATATAGCCAGAAAAATTCTGAAAAATGAAGAAACATAAAAGGGGTATGGTCCTGCTGATTACTAGAATGTTATATTTTTGTTTTTTAATTTATGTGTTTTTTAAAAAATATTTATAATTATATGAAATGAAGTAGTATTGCCTTTTTGTGAAGTAAAGATGGTTAGTCAGTCATTAAATAGGTTGAGGGAAATGATTAAATCTGTATCTCACTTATATTTGTATTACATTAAATACATTTCAGATGGATCAGAGATTTAAACAAGAAAAATAAAACCAGCTACTGGAAGAAATATGGATTTAAAAAAATCTAAGAATGAGCCATTCTAAGACTGACACCATATCCATACTATAGAAGAAAATAGATTAATTTTATCTATTATAGTATTAAAAATTACCTTCTAAAATTTAAAATTATATATAGGAATAATAAAATTTAAAAAGATAAATAACAAACTAAGAAAACATGTTTACTGTGGGTGTTGCAAACAGAGGGCTAATTTCTTCAATACATAAAGTACAATAATAAACTAATTTAAAAATGACCAAAGCTGCAACCGAAAACATTGAAAAAAAATGAGCAAAATCTATAAACAGCAGGAAAAAAAACTCTTAAACATATGAGATGATTCTTCACCTCATTTACATTTAAATAAAGTAAAAGATAGACACAATGTTTTATTTATCATAATTGCAAATATTAAAGTTTCAAGACATTTTGTGGGTGATGCAGACAACACACAATTAGTGGAACTGGTTCGATGTCTATAGAAGGCAATTTTACAATATCGTAAGAATGCAAAATCCATATACCTTTTGACTTTTAGAAAATTTCTGACGTATACATAGGACATGTACAAAAATATTAATTGCAGTATTCTTTTAAATAACAAAAGAAAAATCATGTAGATGTCTAACAATAGGAGAATGATTAAGCAGAGTATGCAACCAGTTAAAAAGAATTATCTGCTCTATAACATAACGTTAAGTAAAAAAAAAGTGTGATGCTTTTAATAGTACAGTAGGCTATCATTTGTGAAAAAGCAACAACAGGCACATGCACATTCTTATCTATCTCTGGAAGAGTTTCTAGTAGAGGTCTTGTGAAAAGGAAGGGTGGGAGAGAAATCTACTATTTACATTTTAATATTATATAAAGTTTTTATATTTTGTATCTACACAAATATTAATTATATGTATAAAGCAACATTTAATATTTAACATGAACAAATATTTCAGCATAAAATGTTCCTTTTCAATATCTTGGGCAAATTTTAATGATTTCACTGTGTTATATACAGAACCTAAAACAAAAACAAAAACAAAGCAAACTCATAGATACAGAGAACAAATTGGTGCTTGCCATAGGTGAGATGTGGGCAAAATGAATACAGGGGGTCAAAAAGTACAAACTTCCAGTTATAAAATAAATAAATCCTGGAGATGTAATATACAGCATGGTGACTATAGTTAATACTGTAGTGCATATTTGAAAGTTGCTAAGCCAAGTAGATCTTAAAAGTTCTCATCAAAAGAAAAGAATTCTCACTATTTGGTGATGGTGTCAACTTGATTAATTGTGGTGATCATTTCACAGAATACACAAATATTTAATCATTTTGTTGTACACCTGAAACTAACATAATGATGTCAATTATACCTCAATAAAACTTAAAACTAGAAAAAAAAAATTGCTCTGTGACTTTATACCCCCAACATTCATAGATTTAAAACTCTAATAGTCTTTGAACTTTATGAGCAATGATGAATTGCTGATTGAAGGAAAACATACACCCTTTATTTAGAAAATAGATATTCATGTAAATTGGTGAATTACTTATTGTGAACATAATCTCTATTTCCTCTTTCTTCCATCTGCTTTCCTCAACTTTTACCCCATGTTAATGGGACAAAAAAAAAGAGAGTTACAGGGAGAGACTTAAAACCATTTCTTTTATTAAATGGACATTGCTAGAAAATCCAGAACACAATATTTTTAAATGAATAATAATAGAAAATAATCTAATATTTAGCATATAACCTCCTTTTACTCATTTATAAATGGTCAACACTAGAGTTTTAAAAAAAATTAGTTTTGTGTTCTGAATGAGGTACTATTAAACTTATGTCCTCTTATGTGCTTATAATGTAATAAATAAAAACAGTTTTAATTTAAGAGTTTAATCTTTTATATCCTATCTTGATTTGTAAAATGACTTTTCTAGTTACTGACACAAATTGTCATTTTAAATAAAATATGTATCTAATTAATCGAGGTCTTCATATCTTATACAACTGCTTATTCAGCATCTGATTTCTCCACCGTGCCAAGGTGGCAGGGAATTCTCCAAATGAAGGAAATATATCCCATTTTATGCTAACACAAAATCTCTTACTGAAAATTTTGGGCAAATTGGATAGTTGGAAAGAAAATTAAAGAAAATTCAAACCTCTTTCTTTTCCCAACTTTACCATTAGAAGGAAGAAATACAGTACTGAATTCAGATCATTGCTTCTTCTAGTATGTCTTGGGGTCTTTATTTATTCCATTACTTCGTCTTCTAAAGTCTTTCCTAGTTTTAAGAAAAAGAATTTTCACATACCCTTTGATCAAGAAGTCTCAGATTTAGGAATCTATCATATAATATAAAAGCACTGTACCAATAATATGTGTATTAAAATAATCCTTTAAATATTTTTAAGAGTTGCAAAACGTGGAAACAACCTATATGCTGAAGAACAGGGGGAAATGGTGACACATTTATATGATGAAATGTTATGGAACTATTAAAATGAGAGTGGTCCATAATGTATTGTTATTAAATATGTTAGAAATTCCATTCTAATAAAAACCAACTTCAACCAAAAACCTATTACATGAAACGTGTGTAAAATCAGGTTTATATGACCATGGAAAGGAGAAAGGTGGAAGAATCCGCAGTAGTCACTGTCACCAATCACTTGCGGTGGGAGCACATCAGTTAGGTTGCTTTCAGCTGCAAGTCCTAGTGAACTCCATTCAAATTGATTTTGAAAGTGAGGAAAGAAATTAGAATGAAAATCTTTTCCAGAAATCTAGCCCTTGGGTGATTTTAGGATTAGGGTCTTTCTGGCTCTATTCTCTGTGTTTCCTCTTTGAAGGCTTCGAGCATTACCTTTGTCCTCTTCCTGCTTTCTTCATTCTGGCAAAATAGCTGTTGCACTTCTTTGTTTCATATCCACAGGCCTAGGAGGACTGTCTAACTTATCATCTAAACTAGCAAATTTTGAAGAGTAAAAGGTGGTGCTATTAATATTCACCCCCAGACAACAGGCATCAATCAGAGCAATCCCAAGGAAACTAGGACCTATAGCCACATGTCACATGTCACAACACCCAAAAGAGAAAAATGTTCACTTTATAATGATGTCATATACTCCTGGCCTTACCATGAAAGCAAAAACTGATTTTTCAAAAGCCCCAGGTAAAGTTCTTCTCAAGATTTATTGGCCTGAATTAGGCAACGTTGTCATTTGTGATACAACTCCTATGGCTACAGGGATGCCAAAGCTGATTGTGTTTTTGAACTTCTCAGTCATTTGGGGGAGGGATGAATTACCTTGGCTCAGCAGTTTTCAAAGTGAAATTAGGGGACCCCAGGGTTTATTATTGCTATTTTTAAATGATTTATAAATGTTTTTTAAATTTCTGCTTTGTTATCATAAGTAAATATCAATAGATATAACTGAGATAAAAACTTTCTGGAATTCTTAATAATTCTAAGAGTGAAAAGGGACCCTGGACCCAAAATTTGGAAACCTACCTTAGACCAAATATAAAGACTTCTGGGGGTTGGGATGAGCTTTGAGAAGGAGCAACATGTCATTAAATAAAATCAGAGAGATTTCAGAGGGAATGAATGCTAGATAGGGAGTCAATACCATCCACCACAGGCAGAAATGAAGAGGTCAAATTGTACCACTTTATCAAAATTTCCTTTCTTATTAAATTCTCTCAAAGGAGCATGTACTGCTTTTGTAATTTTGTAAAAAGGATTTAATTAAAATAATTAAAAATAAGAATGCTGCATGATTTTCAATCATCAGAACAAAGTTCACTTAAACTTTTACCTTCAGCCATGACTAAAACCTTTTCAGTAGCAATGGGTGAAGGAAAAAAAGAGTTAATTTGATTATTACGTTGTCCCAACAATTCTTATCCTAGGTATTTTAATATAATTTTAGTAAAAACTACTATACCCTAATTTCAACATAGTAATGGTAATATTTACTATAGACTTAAAGTGAGTTTCATCTCTGAGTTTAAATTTGGATACCCAGAAAATTTTGCTTAGATTCTTTCACAAAAATAAACAGTAAAGTTTATTTCTAGAATTTTGTAAGAGTGCTAATTGAGTATGGCCTATTTAAAAATTAACGAAGATTTTATTTTTATTACATTAAATCAATGTTTCTAACTGACACTGTCCCTGTTTCTAGTATGATTTTTACAATAAAGTTTGGCACATGTGTCAGAAAATTTGGGAGCAAAGGTGACTAGGAACTATTGAATGTTTTTCCCCATTATTAAGGATGGAAATTGAATTTTGTTAAATGCCTTTTGTCACCAATTAAGACCATATTTTTCCCCATATTAGTAGGTTTTATGCTATTAAGTTATTCTTGCTCTCCATATTTGAATCATATTTCATTTTGTAACAATACACTGTTAAACTATTTGTTAATATTTATGTAATTACATTTATTTTCAAAAGTTGAAATACTCTATGGTTTGATTTTCAGAATCTAACTTTGTCAGGTTTAATTTCAGTGTTATACTTTGTCAAAAAAAAATTTTCAGGAGGTTTTCTTTTTTCTCTGTGTTCTGAAATACATATATAGGGAATACAAAGATGTATTTATTTGTTTGCAAAACTATCATGTAGAACTTTTCACATGCCAGATACTATTCTAAGCATTATACAAATACTAGCTCATTCAATACTCATAACATTATGAGGCAGTCATTGATATTATTCCTATTTTATATAGATGAGAAATGAATGCACAGGGACGTTAAGTAGCTTCTCCAAGATAATACAGCTTGTAAGGGGCAGAATTAGTTATTATTTGACTCCAGACATTCTGATCCCAGAGTCTATGCTCTGACATAATTTGAACCGTGGGCTTTTCCTTCGTAGTTAATTTTTTTGATACATTTTTTTTTTTTTTTTTTTTTTGCTTGTGTTGCTGAGCTGTGTCATTGATATTTTTTCAGTGTCTCCCATGATCTTCATAATTTCCTTCCAGGAATGAAAAATAATTCATTTATCTCATTTGTCAAATTTAATAGCTCTAACTTTTGTAAAGCAATTGACTGAAGGTTATTTACTAAGCAGATGAACAGTGTTATGTAAATTGAAGCATCAGATTCCTTGTGTCAAAAAATTACTACTAACGTTCATATGTCTGTTGATTATCTATATATCCTCTTTGGAGAAATGTCTGTTTAGGTCCTCTTCCCAATTTCTAATTGGACTTTTTTTTTTTTTAGCGTTAAAATTTGTATGAGTTCTTTATAAATTTTAGATTTTAACCTCTTATTTGGATGTGTCATTGGCATATACCTTCTCCCATTCAGAAGGCTGTCTTTTCATTTTGCTGATGGTTTCTTTTTATGTGTGAAAACTTTTTAATGATGTAGTCTCATTTGTTTCTTTTTTTTTTTTTCTTTTTCTTTTCTCTTGCCCAAGGAGATGTATCAGAAAAAAAAAAAATTACTAAGAGCAATGTCAGAGAATTTACTGCCTATGTTTTCTTCTACTTTTATGGTTTCAGATCTTATATTTAAGTCTTTAATCAATTTTGAATTTATTCTTGTGTATAGTCTAAGAAGGTGGCCACCATTCCTTAAAGAAATGCAAATTAAAATCACAATGAGATATCACCTCACACCTGTCAGAATGGCTATCATCAGTAAATTAACCAACGAATGTTAGCAATGATGTAGAGGAAAGGAAACCTTTGTGTACTGTTTGTGCAGCCACTATGGAAAACAGCATGGAGGTTCCTCAAAAATTAAAAATAGATATACCTTTTGACCCAGCAATTGCACTTCTGGGTATTTATCCAAACAAAACCAAAACAATAATTCATAAAAATCTATGCACCCCAATATTCATGGAAGCACCATTTACAATAGCCAAGATATGGAAGCAACTTAAATGCCCATCAATAAGTGATTAGATAAAGAAATTATGGTTCATATATACAATAGAATGTTCCTCAGCCATTAAAAAAAATAAAATCCTACCATTTGCAATGACATGGGTGGACCTAGAGGTTATTATGCTGAGTGAAATAAGTCAGACAGAGAAAGATAAATACCATATGATTTCACTAATATGTGGAATCTAAGGAACAAAAAGAACAAACAAATCAAAAACAGACTCATAAATATAGTGGACAATTTGGTGATGGTAAGAGGGGAAGGGGGTTGGGAGGCTGGGAGAATGGAGTGAAGGGTTAAAGAAGTACAAATTAGTAGTTGATCATTGGTCATAGGAATGGGGGAGCACAGTAGAGGGAATGCAGTTATCATTAATATGATGGCTAAGTGGAGGGCCAGGGGAGGGAGGGAGCAATTGGGGAATTGTTTTATGAAATATGTAAATGCCTAACCAATGTACTATATACTTGAAAATAATTTAAATAAATACATTTTTTAAAACTTAAAAATATAAAAATAGAACTACCTTATGCTTCAGAAATTCCACTTGTGTGTATCTGAAGAAATACAAAATATTAATTTAAAAAGATAATATAACCCTGTGTTCATTGCAGTATTATTTACAATAGCCAATGTCTCGGAAGCAACCTAAATGTTTATCAGTAGATGACTTGATAATGAAGGTGTAGTATGTATATATGATGGAATATTCCTTGGCCATAAAAACAGAATGAAATTTCACCATTGGTGACAACAGGGATGGATGTAGAGGTTATTATGCTAAGTAAAATACGTCAGACAGAGAAAGACAAAGACCATAAGATCTCACTTATATGTGGAATATAAAGAGCAAAATAAATGAACAAACAAAACAGAAACAAACTCATAGATACAGACAATAAACTGATGATTGCCAGATGTGTAGGGCGTAGGGAGCTAGGTGAAAAAAGTTGAAGGGATTAGGTAATCCAAATTGGTAGTTACAAAATAGTCATGAGGATATAAAGTACAGTATAGGGAATATAGTCAATAATATTGTCATAACTATGTATGGTGCTAGGTGGGTACTAGACTTATTGTGAGGGATCACTTTGTAAATTATATAAATGTCTAACTACTATGCTATACATTTGAAAATAATCTAATATAATATTTAATGTCAACTGCAATTGAAAAATATAGATAAACAAAAGAAAATAAAAGTATTTCCTCAAAAAAATTTACTGCTGAGGACCTCCTATGACTCAGACATTGAATTGGGTGAAGGAAGTATGGTAGTGAACAACTGCAAAAAAAGATCATATTTCTGCTCTCATAGCAATTATACTCAAATGGAGAAATAAACTATATAATAGGACAAGTGGTGGTAAGTCCCAAGAGAAAAATAATATAGGATAAAGAGACATCGAGTGATGAGGGAGAGTAGACTATTTTAGATATGGTGTCAGGGAAAATCAGAATAAAGCAATGGAGCCAGACAGGTGGATGGATATCCGGAGCTGTGCACCAGCAAGAGAAAGAACTTCATCAGGAAAATGCTCAGAGAGCTCTAGAAACAGTGAAGAGAATAACCTGGTTGGCACAGCGACAGAAGGGAACATGTTAAAGAATGATGAGATTGAGAGGTTTCTGGGCCAAGTCATATAGAGTCTTGTCAGCCATGGTAAGAACTATTTTATTTCATTAAGTTGGAAAGCCATGGGAAGATTTTGAGCAGAATGTCATGCGGTTACTTGCACATACAAAGAGATCGTTCTGACTGCTGTGTGAGAAAGAATCAATGATGGGGCCAGGATGGGAACAGGGAGATCAGAATTGGTATTTTACAATTTTTGAGGACATAATGGCTATACATGACTTTGTAGATGTGGAAATGGTGAAAAGCATTTCAATTCTGGGTATTTTTAGAAGGAAAATCTGACCAGAGCCTTGTAGATGTGAGAGGAAAAAAGAACTCAAGGATGACTACAAGATTTATGGTTTCAGCAGCTGAAAGACAGCAGGTGCTGATTTCTGGGTGAGAAATACTAGAGGAAGAGAGTATTTGGGGAGAAAGATCAAAAATTTGATTTTGGATTTGTTAATTTTTGAAATGCTGTATTAGTTTCCTATTATTGCTATAACAAATTACCACAAACTTAATAGCTTAAACGACACCAATTTATTATCTTCCATTTTATGGGCTAGTAGTTAAAATGGCTCCACTGGGTTAAAACCAAGGTGTTGGCAGGGCTGCCTTCCTTCTGGAGGCTCTCAGAGAACATCTGTTTTCTTGACTTTCCGAGCTTTCAGAGACTGCCTGTATTCCGTGGCTCATACCCCCTTTCCCCATGGTCAAAGCCAAGAAGGGTCAAGTCCTTCTCACATTGCATCACCCTGACTCTTCTACCTGCCTCTCCCATTTTTAAGGACTCTTCTGATTTCATTGGATATTCTCTCTCCAGTTAATCTAGAATAATCTCCTTTTTTTTTCAAGGTCATCTGATTAGCAATTTAGCTCCATCTGCAATGTTAGCGCCCCTTTTCACATAAGGTAACATATTTATTGGTACCAGGGATTAGGATGTGGCCATTTTGGAGAAGGACATCATTCTGCCTACCACAGATGTCTATTTGACAACCAAATGGAGCTACAATAAAATAATATATACCTTTTTTCTTCTAAAAGAAATACATAAAAAGCAAGGTGAGGTTTAAGTAGCAATGTTTTGCTATGCTATAAAAATACAGAATTACAAAATCAGCTCTCTCTACATAAATTTTTAATTCTAAAATATTTAAAAATAAAACACTGGCTTAATCACCGTATCCTTACACATCTTTATAATTATGATAATTCAAATGGGTACAACTATATTGGTCATCAGAATTTTTGCTAATTGTTCATTCAGTTAAGCTTTTTAAAATGGTGTTTTTGAGAAAGAAATTACTTCTAAGCCCCTAAATGAAGCCCTTCATTCTATGGAGTCATAAAATTGAAAGCAGTGTTATGTTATTTTTTAAGGTGCTGTTTATAATCAAGCATATAAATTAATCATAAAAGGACACTAGAAAATGGTTTTATTCAGTAAATTCCAACTGTTAATATTTGATTATGTATTTTTGTCATTTGTATATATATATGCATATAAATACATGGGTATTTGTACACAGAGACATATAGGTTTATGTACATTAACTATGCATAATTTACTATATGCACAGTTGCTTACCTCATATATTGTAAGCACTGCTTCATATCACTAATATTCTTTATACCATTGTGTTTAATGGTATCATAGTATTCCTTTGAGTCATAATTTATTTAACTAATATTGGATATTTGGATTTCTAATTTTGGATATTTGGATTTCTAATTTTACTCTAAATATAAATGACACAAACAAACTTATATTGAAAACTTTGCATATATCTAGTGATTAATTCTTGGGATAAATCTCTGAAAGAAAAATTGTTGGGACAAAGAATATTCATATTTTTTAAGTCTTCCATTATGAAATGAGAATAAATTTAGTCTTTTAAATCAGTGCCTCAGTCGATTTAACTAAATCTTAGTTTACAAGGATGCACTTGATTTGTCATCATTAACTTCTCATGTAGAAAATGTAAGTACATAAAGGTTTTTGAATTTAAAATTGTGAAAATTATTAGTACATAGAACAAATAATTATGAGAATTTCAGAGAAGGGTTCAGTGAGCCCCTTTGCTCTACTGTCAGCAAATCTGAAGCACTATTTTTTAATTTACATTTAGAGAAATATTGCCACTTTTTCTGTTTCCATTATAAGTAAAAAAAAAAAAGATTAAGATATAGTAAATAGTAATATTAATAAAAATGGTAATCATTAAATAAGTAAATACTTATTTAATGTGTTTTAGGGAGTGCACTAAGTGACTATGTTTTCTAGTTTACAAAATATTCACAGTAAAGCTAGGAGTTAGGTAGTATTATTACTCCCATTTCACAGATGTAAAAACCAAGGCTTAGAAAGGTAACATTTTAGTTCATCCAATTAGTAAGTAGTGGAGATAGGATTCAAAATCAAGTCTACTCGACACCACAGTACTCTAAAGTAATTCTTCCATAATATTCTTCCCTGACTAGTAATAGTAGCTGTGGTAGTGGTGGTGGTGGTGGTAGCAGCAGTAATAGTAGTAATAGTAATCTTCATTCATTCATTCAAAAGATTATTTAGTGCCTATTATGTGCCAAGCTCCCTGCTGGTTATTTGGAGACTGTGGTGAGCATAACAAACAGAGCCACTTTTCTCGAGGAGCTTGCAGTGTTTTAGAGAAGGCAATTATGCAGCTGGTAGTTAAACTAGAATGGACTGGTGTTTTATTGGGAGAATTACAAGGTGCTACCTAACTGTGTGTTCTCTGTACCCCAGTATTTTATACTTATCTTTATTGGTCTTATTACACTGAAGAAATAAATATTTGTTTTGTGCTGATTTTCCCCTTTAGATGATGAACTCCTTGATAGCTGACATCTTATTTATTTTGTGACCCTAGAATCCAACATAGTTCCAAGCACACAGTAGGTGCCTAATAAATGTTTTTAAATTGTTGGTTGATTATAACTAATCTCTAATTAGGGAAGCAATTTTTTAGTCCCTCTTCTGTTTTTCTCAATGATATATTATTTTAAAGTAAAAATGTTAATTATGTGATTTATGTTAATCGACCTAATTTCTTGGAATTAAAAATAATGCAGTTCATTTATTCTCTCTTTCAACAAATACTTTGTTCACATATACAACAAATTACTTCATATACAGGAGGAAGTATAGAAATAAATTAGGCACTGAGCTCACATTCAAGATTTTGAGTCTAGCGAAAAAGTTAAGATAATATTATAAGATATTGAGATGAACATTTAGAAAATTTGCGTGTGTATATGTGTGTGTATGTGTGCATGCATGTGTGTATGTTGCTTTTGTTGCAAGAAGGTCTGCAACTATCCTTGGAAAAAATGACTCAATTGGAAGGAATGGGACAATGACTCATTCTCCAAGAAGGGCTGCTAAGCCTTCCTTGCAGTCCTTTCTAATGACTATCAAACTTTGCAGATGAATCATCGGAGTGCGGAAGGAACACTTTGTGTTGGATGAATCTCTCGGGATATGTGGAACATAAAGTTTTCAGGTTCTGTGTGGGTGGGTATTTGAGCCCACTTGGATCCAGAGGCTCTGATGTGGAAAGGACTCAAGCAAGGGTGGCTGTGTGACTACTGAGATGGACTGGGCATTAGAGCTCAGGCCTTACGCACCTGAGCAAGAGTGAGTCATAACCAAGCTGGTAATAAAGAAATGAAATCCCATTCAAAGCTACCCGCTTTCCAAAGACCAGTTTGGCCTTCGCAGAGACCTGGTATAAACCATAAAATATAAAACTTGTATGTGTGCTAAAATTAAAATATCTTCTGTCTATATTTTCAGGTAAAAAAAAAAAGAAAACCTGAACATTCCTCATCTCGTTGATGCCCTTATTTTGCTGGTGGTCTGAGTCTCTGCTTACTATATATAGTGAGTCAGCACTAGCTCTTTCCCTCTTCAGAAGAGAAGACCAAGGACCTATTGTGGTGGCTCAATTTTCTAGATAATCTAGATTGCAAATAGATGGCATCAAGAATACAATTCTGCATTTCCTGCTAATCTCGACCTGTTCTAGGTTTCTAGATCTAATTCTAATTTAATTTGAGAAATAAACAGTGGGGTCTTATTTCTACTCTAAACGGTATGAAACAATCCATGTTTATGACATCTAAAACATAAAGGAATAAGTACCAAGAAGCATATGAGAGATTTAAATAAATTATTAATGAAAGTTCAGAAACAGGAAATTACATTACAAACCTGGGAGAATTTTTGGAGGAGTTTTTATTTAAAGTTTCAGAGTGGTAGAAGTGCAGAAATAACAGATGTAGAGAACAGCTTTTAACACTACAACGGAGAGAGAGAACCCAAGGAAAGAACTAACCTGAAAGCATTGTCCCCAACCCCAAGATTGGTATCTAGACTTCTCTGAAGAGTGCATGGTTGTGCCCACTGGATGGTGAAGTTTGCCCAGTGCTGCAGGCAGGAGCTGTAAAGAAGAAAACCACACACTGGGGGCACCAGAGAGATTTGCAAAGAAGTGGTCAACTGGGATACTGCCAAGACTCACTGAGAAGATGCTCATACTTTTACTAGCAAAACTCTTTGGAAGGGTACATACTGCTGAGAGACCCTTCAAGCCAATGGCAGGGGCTGCCTGTATGCCTGCTAGCAAAGATACTGCTTGCTGGCAATGAAGCCAAACATGGACAGCTGTTCTATTGGAGTAGAAGTGCAGAACCAGAACAAGGAAGAAAAACCCTCTCGCTATTTCCTCATCTCCAGCACCTTCTACTGATAGGTCATTGTTCCAACTGGCAAAGGAGAAATGTTTTACTAGGCAAAGAAGGGTGGATTTGGAGCTCAGAGGCAGCAAACTGATAATTGGCAGAATGGCTGTGTATGTGTATATATCTCAAAATGATTGAAGTTTTGCCTATGTTCCACTTATCCTCAGGCTATGAAGTATCAGAATAAAAGGTATCTGAGGTGAGCTGAAAATCTGTTTTCCAATTATCTCAATAAGGCACAGGCTATTTATATGTATAGCTCCTTTTATCCACTCAGTAGCAGACTTCTAGGATTTCTCCATAAAGCTGATATAGTTATATGTTACTGGCTTGAGACAGAGGAGTGGGAAGTAGACTTACTTCAGTTTTAATAATTATACTCTGTTTCTTTAGACTGTGTACCTTATAAATGGAATCTACTAATCAGAATCTGCTGTATACTTACCTTGAATCTCCCATGGTTTTGGCTAATGGTGTTTGGGATGTGAGTAATGAAAACTACAGTCTTTGAAGTCAGACAGATCTGAGTTTTAATTTCAGATTTTTTATTGAAGATTTGTGTGATCCTCGGTTATATTATTTAATTTTTCTTAGGCACAGTTTTCTCATTCATGAAATGAGGATTATAAAACCTAGCTAGTCTGGTTGCAGTGAGACTTCCTATAAGAAGTTTAGCCTGGCACATAATACATCCTCAACAAAAGGTAGTTAATATTAATAGAGGGCATTTCAAGTTTCATGATTTTTAAAAGGAATGAAAGGATGACAGACTTTTGGGTATAGTCCCAAGCTGTGTTTCCTTAAAATAGGATTTTTGAAAATGAAAGAGCAGAGACACGAAGACATCAAGGAGAAAACTGAATTCTTGATGAGCGACTATTAAAACTAGGAAGATCATTCTACAAAGGTAATAAAAACAGGGAATTTGAAAGAGGAATAATCAGATCCTGTTTGTATTTCATCAGACTGTGTTATAGGTCAAATCTGTTTTACTGTCTCATTTATGTGACAGATGGTGTGACAACTTATTGAACTGATAAATTGTTTTCAGTTATTTAATCACAGTGCAATCATCTTACTGTATTTCTATCCCCCTAATTTGAAACAGATTCAACCCTTTGTCCAGAAGATTTCCTGTACATACAATGCCAGTCAGCAGGCTGGGCTGTCCCCTTCAGATTGTTTGTTCAAACCAGACTGTTGGAGACAACAGCATGCTTATGTCACAAGCCACATCTGTCAAGTCAGGATTTGTGTTTTTTCTCAGTTTAATAATATCTGATGGAGGCACCAGGTCTCCTTTCCTTAAAAGCAAGGATACCAGTTTAGGAAGAGGTGCCTCGAAGATCAAAACCAGGTTCGTGTCAGTGACATGTGGGTTTGTGAATTGGGAATGGCAGTGTCAAATCTCTCCTAAAGTAAGGAAATAGCCCTTGGCTAATAGAAAGGGAACATGGTGTACTGCTGGCCCCAATTAGAGACACAAGTTTTGCAAAGTCGCCATGTTCAGTGGCAGTTTTTATGAAGTACTGTATGGAATGCTAGAAAAATAAACTTGGAAAGAACTGGCAAAGGAATTTTTTTTTTTTTTTTTTTTTTTTTTTTTTTTTTTTTTTTTTGCTATGGATAGGCTGGATATGTTTAATTTTTAACTGGGATAACAAGCAGGAGCTAAGAACTGAAATTCAAACTTGGTAAGTTGATAATGATAATAATAATAGCTATGCTTATATACAGATTAATAATTATTATTTAGAGGGTTTAATAATAACAATATTACCTAACATTTATTGGTACTTATTATATGCTAGAAAGTCATATATATTAATCCCTTTAATCCTCATTAAAAACCATGCTAAATTTTTTCACTAATTAATTACTCATTAATATGGTGAACAGATATTGACATCTACTCTATTTTGATACTTGGCCTTGTTTTTTTTCTCATAACACTTAAAGATAGCTATAATTATCACCTTGCAGATCCTCACAGAGGTTAAGTAATTTACCAAATCCTTGAAGCTAGTGGATGGTAGCAGTGGTTTTCAAATTCATACCTGGCTCATACTCTTTCCTTTATTCCTGGCTACCTGTCAACCTATGTCCCTAATCCTTTGTTTCAGACATTTATTAATAGCCCCTTGGGAAAGTCCCTAACCTCTCTTAGGTCCATTTGTATCTCCTCATTTGTATCATCATCATATGTGCCACATGGGGTTGTTGTGAAGTTAACCAAGGTATAGTATTACATTTCTTAGAAAAATATGACTGACACTTAAACACATTTTATTTGAATCAAGCCAAAGTGTGTTTCTTTTTATGTTAGTGATCTCAATCCACTGACAGAATGTAATAACTTAATTGTTCTTTGTCATCAGGATTTAAATATACATAGTCCAGTTGCAAATATTTTTAAACCAATGTTTCCCATTTTTCTAGTGCTACTTTTTCTTTTTTAATATTTCAAAACCTGGCAGAAACATGCAGAGAAATATAAAGGATTACACTTAAAAAAACAAACAAACAAAAAACTTAGTAGTTGGTAGTTAAGAACAAATTTTCTCATATTAGCTTTCCTTCCAATGCTAAAATGTTTGATTATTCAGAGAATGCTTGTTCAATTTGGATCTCTGATTTTTTCTCTTCTGTTGTCTGCCATCCAAGTAGATTTTATAAAAGGAAAAGTTGAAATTAAAGACTATACTGAAATAAGCTAAACTTCCTAATAAGTTATACTTCCAATAACAAAATGTATGGGAAATTTAATCTCTGCTAAAGAACTTCTATAGTGTTTATGAAACATTTTTGAATCAAATAGCTAAATATAAGAATAGCACTAAGAATAATGGCTTTGGATCTGTTTGTTAGCTTTTTCTCCCAAAGCACAATTTTTTTTTACCTGTGGTATTAGCAAACATTTTCCTATCTAAGAGCTGAGGAATGGAAGGAACAGATAACCTAACCACACTTAGGAAGTCTTGAGTAATTCCTGTGTTAGAATCATTTCCTTTGTGACTGAGAAAATTCAACATGAAAAATTTGTTGTAATTTTAGATCTTCCTCATGCCTGTGCTTATGAAAAACCAATCTGGCTTAGTGAAACTAGCATGATATAATCTTTCTGATAATTTTTTGCTTGTCACTTGAACATATTTTCCTAGAACTCTGATGAAACCAGCAACATTCTTTTAAAGAAGCAATAATATCGATAGTTTAGACTGTATGAATTTAGACATGTAACAGTAAAAGTAAGTTTAGAAGTGGAATCAATTAATTGTATTGCTTTCTTGCATAACAATGTTTCTTCCATAACAATGTTCACCCTTTTTTTGCTTTCAAAAGGAAAATGAGGTATGTGTATACGCTATTGAAAGATTTTAAAAAGAAAATAAACTGACAGTTCAACATGTGTAATGAACAAAAAAGGGTAAAAAAGAAATAAGGTGAAATCGACATTAAGGTTCATACACCAGTCACATGCCATGAGGTCCTGTGTGGTTGCTAAAAATGGGTCACGAATTTAGGTCTCTGCTTCCTAGTGACCAAGGCAAGAAAGATATATTATCATTTATTTATCCATTCAAGAAATAGAAATTAATTTGCAAGTATTTGCTTGGTGCCCTAAAGGGCATTATAATCTTCTTTAAAAAAGGTACAAAATTGGGTTTCTTATATGAAAGCCCAACAAGTTATTCAAGCAAGCTATGTCTTTTCCTAATATTAAGAACCCAAGAAAGTCCTCTTATGGATTCTTATGAAAGAAGTCTAGTTAATTTTGGCAGTAATTTTTACTGTTGTACGATGGCAAACAGTTACAGTGAATCTATGAAGCAGCTGTAATGATGTGCCCAAGGACAGAGGAAGCCTAGGAGAAGGACAAAGTCAGCCTGAAGGAATCAGAGACATCTTTGTGGCTACTTAGCATTTAGGTTATTCTTGACAATTGATGAATTACCTGGCAGAACTTTCTAATATTCTAAGCAAAGAGAAAAGGTAAATACGAATGCATTTAAGCCGAGAAAGGAATGTTCAGGAATTCTAAATAATTCAGGGTTGCATTTGAATAAAATTTTGAGCAACAGTAAAGAAGAGCGAGTAACTAGGAACTCATTTTATAAAGTTATGCCAAATAAATAAAACTTGATTCACTACAAATTGAGAGTGATTAAGGATTAAATCAGATTTGTAAGTGAGAAAGGTTAGAAGGAAAATTCTGGAAAATTTAGGGAAAGATTACAGGCTGGAATGAAGAAAAGGGAACTAATGTAATAACCACAGTCAGAGATGATTAGATGCAACTTGACCTATCTCAATTATAACAGGACAAGAAAGATAAGACTAAATTAGGAAAATATTTAGGAGCTTGAATATTCATGCATTGACTTGGTTGAGAAATCTCAACTCATACTGTGTAAACATGGAACAGTTTTATCTTTCTAAAACTGCTTCTAATTATAGACTCTCTTTTTCTCCTGGGAAGCAGACTGTTTTCATAATATCTCAGTATAATTTCATAATATTTTAATCACTTGGGTTCTTTAAACAGCCTTTTTTCTTATTCAAAATTCTCCTCCTTCTTCAGCACAGACTAGACTTGTGGGAAGGGGGCTTTGGCTGAGTCTCTTCATTCCCCTCTCCTCTACTGTTTCTCTTGTCATATCCCTTAAGCCTTTGTCGATGGCAGACTGTGGGAGAAGGATGAAATCGGCTTGCTCGAGCAACACAAGTTGCTACTGGCAGACACATTTCCCCTTTCTCTTAGCCACTGCTGCTCAGGGTAAAGCAATCTGTGAGACAGACTTCCAAATATTGTTTCTCTTTTGTGGGTACATTTGCTTTTATCTGGAGGATGTCACAAGACCATCTCTTACAGGCCTCTGACATGGGAGATATGGCTGGCAATTAGCCAGTTTCTCCCTCCCTCATGTTTTCCTTCTTTCCCAGATTTTCAGCAGATTTGTTTACTCCATGGCCTTTTCCTGCTGAGGACCCTGTAACCACTGCATGGCCATGGTCTTTGTTGGGGGCGAGGGGGCAGGAAGGCAATAGTTGAACCAGAAACATGACTTAAGCCTTCGTCCCCCATCTAAAAAAAGGAAATTTAGATTCACACCTCCTTCATGGGAATCCAGACTGCCTACTGGTGCTCCCTGTCTTCTCTTGACCCTTTCTTCACACTTCAAGAACATGGGATGCTCTATCAGTTTGATGGCCCAGAAACTTTCAGGCAACTTCACCAGTCCCTAGCTCAGTGTAATGTGGAAAGGGAAGATTTTGATACGTCTAATCTTAAAGGACAGTAACATAAAAGTTGAACATCCTCTTTTATAGTGAGAAACTAGCAGTGGCTAGGAGGATTCCCTTTCTCCAAGCTCTGCCTGTCCCTAATACCAACACTCAGTTTCATCTTCCAGTTCCTTCTTGTGCCGCTGGTTAAAGAAGACCATCAAAGTACTTTCTCCTGTACTTGAGGGAAAACTAAATGTCTCACCCATAGAAAATAGTTAAAGTCCCTGCTGTAATGCCTTATTCTATTGATTAATTCCAGGCACAGTTTGAAAATATTTCAATTTCTAGTTCATGCTATTTTGTTATATAATATTTGGAAATATTGAATGTTCCAAAATTTTTGCCTTGGGAAACTGAAGAAATGGTGGCATCATCTACCAGGATGAATGGCACAAAAAGATGAAGATGAGGATAGATGACAATAGCTTCCATTTTAGACATGTTTAGCGTAAGGTGCTTTTGAGAGAACCAGGTAGAGATGTTTAGAGACTGGTTGGATCCATGTATCTGTCTCCCCAAAGAGAGAAACTTGGGTTTTTGGTATAGACTTTAGAGCCATTAACTCAGAGTTGAAACTATGGATATCTATTTCAAAAATATAACGTTTTCCTCAGCTAAAACAAAAACTTTCTTTCTCTCCCAGATTTGAAAATTTTCACAGAATTGTAGAATTTCGTAAAGAGATACCTAAGATGTCATGGATTTGGTCCTGCTGATTTTTTAAAGTAGACAGCACCTATCAATACTACTATAGTTAAATTTTAATATGGGCTTTTAATTCTCCGAAGATACTCTAAACAACACAAATGTCATGTATTTTATATATATATATATATAAAATATATATATATATATAGATGCATTTGTGTAGTAGTAAAGATTCTATAGTGTTTGTACTTTGTGATCAAAGGAGCTATTTTACCCTCTGATCCTAGTATCATTCTTTACAGTTTGGGAACTTGGCAATTAAGACTACAGATTATTTTCTTGATATCCATCACTTTGATAAATCTTAAGCAGCAGCACGAGTTCTTTAAAGGAAATAATAAATCTAATAAATATACCTTGGTAACCATTTCAGACTGTTTTTATGCCCTGAAATCTAAAGCTTTCATTAAGCTTTCTCAAGAGTTCTTGTAGAGAGTTAGAGCAGAGCTCTTTAAATGATATTTTCAAATTTAATTAGATTTCTTATTGGCAAAGAGTCACAGATATTTTTCTTTTTTTTTCTTTACTGAATGAAATTAAATTACATCAGCTCCTAGAAACAGAATGCTGCATTCTTATTGGATTTAAATTTTTCTTATTTTTTAAAACTAGCTGGGCAATTAACAAGATTTTTATAAGACGCTTGCCTAAGTTAAACTGAATCAAGATTTCCCCAATTTTGTTATTATCTCAATTTGTAGGAAAAAATTTTTCACCTACTTAAAGTAATTCTTTCACTAAGAAAAAATAATTTTCTGGAACATTTTAAGATAAGAAGCTTTTAGTTTGAATTTATAATTTTTAATATTTGATGCATTAGGTATAGGAACTTTATATAGTGCTGGATTTTTTTAAAAGGTGAATGACTCTACTATTAACTGGTTATATATAAATTATTAAACAATCTACAAGTTTTAGAAAGGACTAAACTGAGCTGATGGTTTCCAGTGTAATTGTTAGCTATATAGCTGTTTGACTGCTAAACCACCATTTTTGTTACAACAAGATTGAGTTTGTGATACTATGTAGATATAGTCTATATTTACAAAAATGGCCCATAACCAAATATCAGTGCTAAAGGAAGAGATCACCATAGTCATCCGGGAATTTAAAAACTGATAAATACTGTAAGACAAGAGATATTTATAAAAAGCACAAATCCCAGAAGACTATGGGAACCATTATGGTGAAAATGATTGTACAGTAAATCAAAATGGGGGAAATTATTTAACGTTGTACATGCTTTTGGCTTTTGAGCAGAGCATTTAAAGAATTCAACCCTTATAATCTATGTGCTAGTTACTTAGTATCTCACTGTAGTGGCAGGTTTCAACAAGAAGTTACATATCTGCTGTGTTATTTTATATATAATGTTCCTAAGATATGTCAGCGACATACTGTCTGAACATTAGCTGAGCATGTATACATAGCCTTTAACATATATCCAGGTCTCTGCTACATTAAAAATTAAAAATGCTACACTAAAACTTTTATTTGAACATTTCTAGTTGCTAGGCTTCCTTCCAGTTTTCATAAATTGACACTGACTCTGCCCTCCAAAAACAATGCAGCTAAATGTCTTCAAAAACCACTAGTTGAAATAGAGAAATCTAGTTTTTCAAAATATCTTCAGCTTCTTTCTCTTGACATTCTCTATCTATTCTCCTACCTAATTTTCTCTTCCAGAAAGTTATCATCTGATTAAGGGCCCTATGTATTTACAGTCTAATTATAATTCTTATTTATTACTACTGACAAGTTACACTGTGGATAAAAAGAGAAAAAATAAATTGTATAAACTTAAAAACATAATTTTTCAAGATAATTATTGTGACACATTTCTGCATGTTTGTGCATGATGTACAGATATATTATTATCATTTGTTAGCCTTTATGAATCAAATGAAGAAAAAATTACAAATGTCAAAAAGCCTTTACGCCAATTAGAAAAATAAACTATATTCACCTTTGAAGGTTCTGATATTTTGCTATTATTGAAAAAAAAAATGCCAGAGTCACACTGTTTTCAGTACAGCAAGTCCTGTGTTTCACATTTGGAATTTGGCTAGTGCAAATTGTTATACTGTAAGTATGAAATGCATTCTGGGTGTCAAAGATTTACCAAGAAAAAAATAAAACATTAATTTTTTGGTGTTGATTACATGTTGAAATGGTAATATTTTAGATATATCAGTTTAAATATATTATCGAATTGCTTATAACTTTATTTTTACTTTTTAATATAGCTATAAAAAATTTCAAAACTATATATACTACTTGTGTTATATTAGCATTGGATTGCCCTCTGTTAGAGAATTTACTTTGTTTGCACAAAAAGCCGGAATTAACTTGTCACTTTAATATAAAAAAGTGATTAAAAATAATAGTGTATTCTGAAGTATGAAGTGTGGGAGGATAGTATTCTGGCAGAATCATGGATAAGTACCTCTTAATGTTTTTACAAATGTAGTGGATATTGTACTGATACAGAAAACAAAGGCTTAATATTCCTATATTCCTGTTACATTGTCCTTCTTCATCTAATTAAGGCAGCATCTGGGACTATCTTTAACCTCAAAGAAGTGATGACCCAAGAGAATCCAGAGAACAAGAGTAAATATTCATTTGAGTTTTAAAAGTCTAGAACTCAGGGCATACACAAAAGATTTGGGAGGATGCCCCAGGCAACCTGAGTGAGTTTTTCTTATCTCTAAAACTAAATAAAGCTTTCCCTAGCTGGGGAAGTATGCAAGGAAGAGAGATAAGAAGGTCAAAGAAAGTTTAGATAGCATCTTATCCCTGAGAAAGGGCCTATGTCCTCCGTTTCATATAAACCACCACCTGGAAGTGCAGAGGGGGAAATAAGGAATTCACACAGGGGGACATTAGTCTCATGCAAACAAGGTAGCAAGATCCCCGAGTTCTGACTTTAATCTAGTATGGCACTGGGGCTGTAGGATAGATCGATCACATGGTTTATTTGAGAACATGACCTTATTTAGCCTCACTATGATTCCAGATGCCCCCAAAATTCATGAAAAAGAGCATCTGCATATTTCCCATGCCCTATAGAGGAGCAGGGAAATAACTGAGGGTTGGACCAGGGAAAGCCTGTGGACGAGGGTGAGAGAGGTCCAAGTAGCAGCTAGTTTGGATGCAGCTGGGATTATCTCCATCTCAGTGGAGGATTGAGGAACAGAGGCCAGATTCTCTTCTTCTGACTCTAAGAGCTGACTGCTATTTTAAACATTCCTGGAATAAACATGTAATTTGGAGAGAAAAGAAAGTGAAACTCTGAAATAGGAATTAGGTTGTTTGGGAAATATAAAAAATGTATTTCCAGCATACCTGAATTTAATCTCATAAACTTCATATCTTCTCTGTGATCAATGAGGTTGCATGGATCAATAACCAGTTTAAAATTCTGGATGATTTAGGAAAGTATTTAGCTTATTTTATAAGCATATATATTACCAGTAAAAAAAAAATATATATATATATATATATTAAATATCACTTTGGTTTGTCTCTAATGGCCAATCCAGTGTCTAAAGGCCAATCCTAGCATGACTTTTAGTTGTCCCTCTTTCTTCTCTCTGTGCTCCTCTCCTCTCCTCTCCTCTCCTCTCCTCTCCTCTCCTCTCCTCTCCTCTCCTCTCCTCTCCTCTCCTCTCCTCTCCTCTCCTTTCCCCCTCCTTTCCCTTCCCTTCCCTTCCCCTCTTCTCTTCTCTCCTCTCTGTTTCTCTCTCTCACTATTTCTGTCTGCTTTCTTTGATCACTTTCAGTGTCCAATGCTGTTTCTTTTTCTTTATATCTGCAACTTTTTATTATGAAGATTTTCAACTAACAGAAAAGTTGAAACAGTACAATGAACAATATATTTATGTCGCGTAGATTTAACAATTGACATCTTACTGTATTCATTTTATATTTTTCTCTACAAACACACATTTTTTAATGAACTGTTTGAAAATAAATTTCAAATAACATACTACTTTTACTCTTAAATTCCTCAAAATGAGAACATTCTGTTACATAAATATAATGCTATTAACACAGCTAAGAAAATTAACAAAAGTCCTTTGCTATCATCTAATATCAATTCATATTCGGATTTGATATTCATATTCGGATGTATGCCACAGATGTATTTTCTAGCTCTTTTGTATTCTAAAGAAAAATTCAATCTAGGTTCATATGCTGTATGGGTTGTTACATTTTTTTTCCCATTTTTCTTAGAGAATATTTTCCTCTATACAGCTACCTTTTTTTAAATAACCTTTATTTTCCCTGAAGAGTTCAGAACAGTTTTCTCATAAAATGTTCTACAGTCCGAATTTGTTTGTTTCCTTATTGTGTAGTTCAATATGTTTCCCTATCTCTTGTATTTCCTATAAATTAAAATTTAGGCCTACAGGCTTGATTAAATTCAGAGTAAACATATTTTGGCAAGAATATGCCATTGGCAACATTGCATATTTCACATTGCTTCATCAATACATATGTCAGGCTTTACCACCATTTAACCCTTTGGTTAAGGTGGTTATGACCAGATCTTTCCTCTTTGCAATAAGTCAGTCATCTATGGGGTTATTTTAGATTTTTTCTAATTCCATTTGTTGACCTGTCTTTGTTCACTGCTCTGATTCTTAAACAATTACCTTAAGGAAGTTATTTTATCTTCGTGAAGTTTCCATTGACTAAGAATGAACATGAAGTGCTTGTAAGGATTCTGTGAAGTGCATGAAACAGTATTGTAACTTGCACAGTGGTTTGTAATCATAAGCTATCTTTGTTCCTATAAAGAAGTACTTTTAGATGGTGCTCTGACTAGCTACTCATTCAGGGGAAGCTGTGGTGTTCTAGTACATGCTCCACAACCAGCTCTCCAAGGAGAGAAGCTCTGATTTTTAAATTGTGCCGATTTCTGCAGTGCTACTGCTCCCACCCTGGCCAATTTCAAGCTACCAACTTGACATCGACCAGACTACAAAATTTCAGAAAATTTAGCAATCAACTCTTTTGAGGTTGAACAAGCCAGTTCTAGCACATCACTGAGAGGATGACTGCAGAGGTAGAGTTGCCAAATTTAGCAAACAAAAATATAGCCAATGCAGGCAGTATTTAGCATAGGCCTATACTGTACAGTTATTTGTTATATATCTGAATTCAGATTTAACTAGGTGTTGTGTATTTTATCTTGCAATCCTACATAGAAGGCGCACACCTGTGAGTGAGAGAGAGAGAGAGCGAGAGAATGCGAGCGTGTGTGTGTGTGTGTTGGGGTATAAGTGAACGGCCTAAAAATGCAGATTTCCATATTTACCCTCCTGCCCTAACAACTTCAACCAGAGATTTCACGTTCATTTGGAATGTTTACATTTTTTCTTTTCTTCATTTTTGTTGGTTTCATCAGAGAAATTCTACACCAAAATTTTCCCAATTTATACTTTGTCTTAATACTAAGTCTTCGGGATAAAAAAGGGACTTTAAAGGGGAGAATAGAAAATTGTAACTAAGTAATAAAATGAACAATTTTTTAAAATTCTAAATTATTTCAAGAAACTTTCTAACTTGACCAAACTCAATATTTAAGTGAAGCAATTCCTTTCCAAATTATACATATGTAAAATAAACTGGAGAACTGAGTGCATCTCTGATTTCCATACTGGGGTAAAACATACTCTGGCCAGATATTTATAGAAATTGTAATGTTAAAGATATTTATTTTTAGAGTGGGAATAATATGAAGAAAACACACTTTGTGGTCACTGTGTTGTAGCTTTAGTGTGCTCATTCCTTGTAAGAAGAAAACACACATTTGAATATATGATTTACTAAGGCATATGCATTAGTTTGCTAAGGCTGCTATGACAGAAAACAGACTGAGTTGCTTTAACAACAGATATGTATTTCCCCATAGTCTGGAAGCTAGAAATCCAAAATCGACATGTAGGTCTAGTTTCTTCTGAGGCTTCTCTTAGGCTTGCAGATGGCTACTTTCTCATTGTTCCTCACAGAGCCTTTTTTTTTTTTCATGTTCCTTTGTGTGCTCTAATCTCTTCTTATAAGTACACCAGTCATATTGAATTGGAGCCCACCTTAATGGCCTCATTTTAACCTAATCACTTCTTTAAAAGTCCTGTCTCCAAATGCAGTCACTTCCTGAGTTATTAGGGGTTAAGACTTCAACAGATGAATTTGGGGAAGAGGAGTAATTCAGCCCACAACAGCATATTTCCCCATCGTTATTCTAAGGACAACATTAGAGTTGTAATATGTATTTCTAATTCTTTCTCACTAGGAAAAGAGTCAATAATTCAGCAATTTTGCTCAACACACAGAACCAGTTGATGAAATCCTTTGACAAAGTCCTCTGGTTGCTTCCTATTGTGCTCAAGTACAAACAAAGGTCTTTATTATGACCTACACAGTCCTACTCAATCTACTCTTCTCCACCTCCTCCTCTCTATGAATCTATGTCTCTTTACTCTATCACTTGCTGTCTCTACTCCAGTGCCCCCGACCACTATGGCAGGCCTTTTATCTAAGGGTTATGCGCTTACCCTCCTTCTGTGTTCAATACTTCTCCCTCTATTTCTTCCCTGCATTCAATTTTTCTTCACTCAAATATTTTCTTCTCATGAGAAGATCCCCAACTAAGTGTCTAATATATAGTCCCCCATGCTGACATTTCTTGCTTTACTTTTTTTCTGTAGCATTTATCAATACACTTACTTTATTTACTGTTTTATTTGTTGTCTGTCTCTCCACAAGCATACTTACTAGATTTTTATCTGCTTTATTGACCACTATACCCCTTCCACTTAAAACAGTACCTTGCAAATTAAAAATGCTCAGTAAGCACTTGAAATGAAATCAATGAAAAATGTTGAGGTTTAGTTTGGATTTACCCCCTTTCATGTTCTTTGTTCTTACTGTGTGGGGAGGAATACAAACAGTGTATTCCAGGCCTTGGAGGCAGAGAAAATTGGGCAAGGACTGACTAAAATACTTGCCAATGCTTGGTCATGGGCAAGAATCTTATCCATTTGAGCCTCAGGCTACTCAGTGAAATTAATTTCTTTCTTAAAGGGGAGCTGAGATTAAATGAGTAAAGTGATTAATATTTTGTAATTCTAAATTCAGATCTGGCCTCAGAGATAGTGTTACAATTGATTAATCAGGTCTGTCCTGAGCAGGACGAAGGTAGGGTGGCCATAAATGCTAAATGATCCCCAGACTAAAATAATCTGTCTTCATAGTCCTTATCATGCCATATCATTTTTCCCCCTTCCATTGCATAGAGATTATCTTTGAAACCAGTTAAAGAAAATTGTCACAACTTATGTAGTTTCTTTTGGTTTCAAAGTTTAAAAGTGAGTTTGAAAAAAAGAAATATCCTTTATTATCTTTAATATCTTTTGGGGGGGGTCATATATTTTCTGTTTTATAATTTCATTGTCCATTTTTGGCTTCTATTTTCAAAAGTTTCCCAGAAATCGTATAGATTGGAAGGGATTTTTAAATTATTTTGTCTAAATCCCAGATACTTACAAGTGAGGGAGATAAACCCAGATCGAGACTTACCCAAAAGTACGCATATCTATAGAAAGACTAGGAACAGATCTGAGATGCCGAAGAAAACTGACATTGTCTGTCACATGAGTCTGGACCATAGGAGTTTTTCAATAAAGAAGTTGAGGTTTGGCTGAGGTGAGGTAAAATGTCCACAAGGTCACTTAGCTGGAAAGTATCTTCTGCCTTTGGGTCCAGTTCTTTCAATTATGCTACTCTGAGTCTTCCTTCTTTTTACTAATGAAGAATTACAATCCAGGACTTTGGTCTCCCACTGAGAAGGTGCCTTGTTACTTAATGGTCTCCTGGTAGCAGTGAGTATGGACTAAATGGTGCTTTGTGAAGATTCCTCATGATTTAAATTGACTTGAGTTTGTGAGACCACATTTGAATTTATAACCTAACAAACTGCCACCGTCTATTTTGAAAGAACACAACTCACACATGATCCACCCTCTCCATTCACAATGCCTACAAAATAATCATTCTTCTAAGGCTTTTATATTTCCTGAGACGAGTTTTCTTCCTCTTACTTTTTCCTGAATGAGGAAGTGCTTATAATCTCACCTCTTAAATTACATTTTAAGGCCTCGCAAACCATAGTAAAGGAAGGGACAGAGTCAGCACTAATTTCATAAACTATCTGTAAGGGAATTAATTGCAACCTGACTTATTTTTCTTTTAGAAAGAAGTTGTAAAGGAATCCCATAAATTTTGAAGGAGGAATAAATTCTTTTTCAAAAGGGGTGAGAACCATAGTAAAATGTTAAAATGGCACAAATTAAAGTTGACTGCATCTCCTGTAAAATCAGACCAAGCCAAAGGGTAATAAATATTACTCTGAAGAAAATCAGTGTCTTTCCAGCAATAAAACTGATGAAAATATTACATTTAAATGTATACTGTGAAAGGCATTCTGAGTCAAAATACACAAAAATTATATATATCAACCAATAATATTTTGGGTTGAATTTAATATGTTTTCTCAAATTTATTTCTCAAAAGGGAAAATATCTTGATTCCTTTTTTTCTGAATAAGTTGGCACATCCTGGAAAAATAGATTCAAATGTCACCTCAAAAGTAGGGTCATCTCACTTAAGACCATATATCTTGATATTTGTAGTGTGAATATATAAATAATCATATAAATATATAAAGTGTCATTTCTTAACTTTCCACACGAGGCTTCTCTGCATCTTATTTTTCTTTCAATTTCTCAACATGTTAGTTATCTCTTCCTTCTACATGATCACTGAGTAGTTAGGATGTAAACTAACTTTGACTTTATTCAAGAAAAATTATCATCTCCATTGCCAAGAATTGTACCATGCTTTTATAGCAGACTCACTTGAATATATTTGCCAGTTGAGAATCTTAAGAGAATTGAATCTGCGGAAGTGATATTTTTTAATTTGTTAAATCGAATGATTATTTTGAGATCAGTTGTTTGTCACTATTTAGGACACTCTCTTCTCTGCATTTTGTAGATAGTTAATATTCAATTAAATCATAGTGAAACTTTAGTATGTTAATCTTCACTATAATATAGATATCAGGGGCATTTTTTAAAGTTATAAAATTGAATGAGATCCTTACCTCTGCTATTAATTAGCATGTTACTTGATTTCTCTCTGTCTGCTTCCCCATGCGTAAGATGAGGACAATATTTATATCCATTCTTATAAGGATTTTGAAAAAAACTATATTAGTTAATATATGTGAAGCATCTAAAGCAGGGGTTCCCAAGTCCCGGGCTGTGGACGAGTACCAGTCCCTGGCCTGTTAGGAACCAGGCCACACAGCAGGAGGTGAACAGTGGGTGAGGGAGCGGAGCTTCATCTGTATTTGCAGCTGCTCCCCAGCACTAACGTCAACCTCTCAGCGCCACTTCAGATCATCAGGCATTAGATTCTCATAGGAGCACTGGTGTCTGGTGCCAAAAAGGTTGAGGGCTGCTGCCTAGATTCTATAGTAATAATGAAAAAACAATAGTTATGAAAATTATTTTTTATTTATCAATAATTTGATTTGGATAAGTCAATAATATCTTTGGACCTCAGCTATCTCATTTTTAAAAACATGGTGGTTGAGCTAACTTGTCATTACTGCCCTTTTAGCTTTTAGCTAATAATTCTATGACACCAAGGCAAAGTACATATGATCCGAAATATCTATTACATAAATTCTATTTAAATATTTTCACAGTGTTCCTCTCCCCACTGTTAAAAATAATACATGATAGAAGTGATCTAAAATAGTGGAAAGTACACCAGAGAATTTAGAGAGAGATGCACTTGGCTCAGACTCAACCCTGACAAGTAGCTAGCTTTGTCATTTTGCCAAGTTACCTATATTTGCCTATGATTCTCTATTGTGGGTGCACTGTAAGAAGTGAGGTGACAGTCTATCATTGTATGGCAAACAAGAAGTGAACAATATAATGATTTTAGCAAGTTTTTCAGACTTTTCAGGGTTCCAAGAATTCCTTTATTCTATACGCTTGAATATACTCCAGTACATTTGGAAACATGGTCAGCACCTAAAATGCCACCAATCAGGTATAAGACACAAGATCTAATGTAGATTATCGACTTTATCACTTTCCTTCCAGAAAACCTTCTAATTTCCTTCAAAGTTAATATAGGAAGAGCAAAAGAGGTGTCCCAAAGAACCTTTCAGCACTTGGTAGACAAAAATATAAGACACAAGTTATGTAACCCCCAGTAAGTTCTTTGGCTAAATTTGTAACATTGGTAACCTCTAATTTGCACGTGCTTTCTTTGGATCTTTAAGTCTGTCCAGTTTTGTCTGGTCTGGAACATCATCTTTGGAGGTCATAATTTTTTTTTTTTTTTGAAATTTTGACAAGTCACACCACTTTTCTCTAATGGGTTGGTGCTATCCTTTCACACCTATTTGTAAAACAAAATACCCCAGTGAAAACTCTAGGTATTTATGATGAGTAAGCTAAAGGTCTTCTTTCTCTGTTTCATTTGATACAAGATTTGAAAACACTAGGTGATGTGGTTAGTCATGAGTGTGCGTTGGCATCCATAAAAATACTTTATAACCTAATACAAGCAAAGTCTCTGACTGCAGTGTGATAGAACCCTCAGCGAAATGTATTTTGGCAATATTATTATTTTTGCATTGTTTGTATGCATAATTTTTTTATGATAGCCTACTTTTTTGGTTGATTTTTTATATTTATGTCTTTGTGTCCTGTGATGGCTAAAATAAACATATATATTTTATTTTCATTGAGATTGCCAAGAATTGCATGCTAAATGGGTACTTATTGCTAATTAGTTCATTAGTAAAGAGTAAAGTTATTTCATAAACTCTCTATTGGACAAGTCAATGAAATTTAAAAAAAAAAACAACTATTTTTCTCTGAATATAGAATAAGACTACTTTAATTTGTGTTTAGATATGCAGAAATAAAACCTGGATATTTTTTTCCATGTTAAGTCTGTGTCTTTGTACTACTCATTTTATTTAGAACAATTGAATATTTAGAGAAGTGATGAAAACCTGTATTTTCTGGTAATCAATTAGTCCATTACAATTTTGTTTAGAATTATATAATTACCTCGATAATTTTAATTTATCTACCTGCATTTATATCATTTTTTAAAAAGCTAAAAGTATCCCTAAAGATAGACATTATAATACTAATTTGTCCAGATCTATGCATTGTTACTTTGAAATCTAAAAATGCTTTAGCTGTATTGTTAATAGTATTCATAATACCCTATCCAAGTGTATTCTTAAGATCTTGTAGTACTTAGTGTGTATCTATCTTAATGGACCAATAAAAATAAATGTAATTTATTCAAAAGTACTCTAGCTTGAGAGTGACAAAATAATATATTTTATCAATATATTTCACATATAACTTTCAAAATTAACTCACATTATCTTATTAAGTCTTATCCATTTTTTTCCCATCCAAATGCTTTTGTGGGACTTTTATTGCCCTGTGAGATTGCAGTACACTGCAAGTCTATTCCAGAGTCCCTGCATAGCTCATCATACTCTACATACTCTTGCTTCTATCTCCCTGAACAAATTAACTTGTCCTGGGTCCTGTTCCTTTAGGGACACATCTTATTATAGTAGTTGTGAGTGACATGTTATACTTATGAGCAACATATGCATTTTTTACAGATTTCTGAGATTAATGTCTTCATTTAGGAAGTGGGCATAAGTTTCAGATGTTTTTCAGGTCTCTTGAAAATAACTTTGAGCAGGTAAGCCATTTATTATTTTTAGGATCATAATCTATTATGTAGCTATTTGCCATTTATTATGCATTGGTCTATTCTGTACAGAACTGACATAAATACAGTGTACAGGGTAGAATAGTTTTCCAGGACTACTTGGCTACTCTGCCCAAATAATGAATGTGTGAATTACAGGAGACACACATCACCTGGACTTTGGACTTAGGCAGTGTTTATACAAGGTTTCTGTGTTTCAGGGAGGAAAAGAATGATGTATACATGGCTGGTACTTTAAAGAATCACCAGCCTGTCTAGCCAGTCATTTAGCGAGTTATGCTGGTGAGTCAGTAGGGAGACTTCCAGGTATGTATTGATCTATCGTTATATAACAGTAAATCAACTCTTGGCCAGGCAGTGCCCAAACACCAAGAAGCTACTGGATGCTATCTCCATGGAATCTGATTTGTACACAAATTAAAAAAGACATGCACAGAAGTTAACTAATTCTAATTTTTTTGAGATTTTGAGAGGATAAGCCTACTTTTTTTAAAAAAAGAAAAACTGAACTTAAAAAGAGAGTGGGACATTAGGAACAAAGAAGTCCTGCAAAATAGCACAGACTTTGTCATTATAGAGTCCATATTCTGTTTTAGAGTCCACCACGGTGATGATCCAAATATACCTGTGAATATCCTTCTACCTCAGAGCAGCTTTTTCCTTTTCCCCTTATTTTTAAGGCCAATATTCTGAAATAGGTAGGTGTTCTCCTAAAGTAGTTATCTTAGCAGGCCGATGTTTGAAATAATTTAACATTGTCCATCCAAACATAGACAATTAAAACCTGTAGAAATGATCTTGGATCCTAGGACTTGAGTCTGGTTTAAATATATTAGGCTCTCCTTCAAAAGAAAAGGGATAGATTTCCCCTTCCTAAAAAGTTTTTAAGTTTATATTAAAAATTTTTAAATTACATTATGAAAAAAAATTCAATACCCTCCATTTTCCATCTTAACTTTATACAGTTCTATACTTTTTACTCATCACATCAACCTTTCATCCTTGTCAAATGGGTCTTTTTGGTTTCTCCTAATAAATTATTTTCTAAATTTGTTCTTCTTCTCCTTTATCTTGGCCCCTACTCTCTTTGATTAAAGCCTAGTCCAAAGGCCATAATGTAAAAGCTTTCTTAACAATCACTGCTCTCAAATGCTTTTCCATTTCAAAATATCTTAGGGTCCAGTTCACATAGTTCAGTACTTGCTGATGAATTACTTTGTACTAATATGATAACAGCATCTAATTGTGAGCTTCATATAATGAAGGCACTATTTCAGTGCTAAACAAACGTTATTTAATGCTCCCAGCAATCATAAAGGAAGACTTTAAAAAAAAAAAAGAAAGGAAGAGGAGAAGGTTAAGGAGGAAGATAAGGAAGAGGAAGAAGAGGAGGGGGAGGAGGAAGGGGAGGAGGAGGAGGAGGAAGGGGAAGAGGAGGAGGAGGAAGGGGAGAGACTGGGATCCTCCCTAGCAGTTAGGGAGATACCTATTCTCTTGACCATGATATAGTCTCCTGTGAAGATTTCCTTCCTCTATAGTGTATTTCCCATAGTATGCAGCAGAAAGTTGTGTGTGTGTGTTAATAATAAATAATAACTGACCTAACGTCAAAGTTAAATAGCAATTATACCTAGATAAGCATATGCTCATAATACTTCACAATGATCTTGAAATCTGAAAGGAAATATGGAAGAGCAACTCCAAAAAGTGACTGAAATTCTTGACATCTTCACACTTACATGGTATCTGAAAGTTCCAGAATAGCCAAATTGGTTGTGTTTGTATATCTAGGTATTTCTACTTTAGCTTATATTGCAGATCCAATTTTTACATTAATTTTTAACTCTTAATGATGTCTCTGGCAAGAATCCAGAAGGGTGCAGGATGGGAGACAAAAACAGAAATGATGAGAAGATAATTATGTGCTCAGCCACACCAGAACAATTGCTCCAAGACCATATATAGTGAGAAGGATGCCATGAATCATGAAGCAAAAGACAGCTTCAGAGTTAAGTGGCTAACCACAGAAAACTGCATGTAAACCAATTAGCCCTTGAGAGAGACACAGAATCCACAAATGCGCAGCATGCATTTTTTAACAACTTACCTGGGAAAGAGATAGTAATTGCAAAAATGAGATCATGAAAGTGTTTACTATGTGGCCATATTAGGAGATGCTGGCAAAGTGCTAACTGTGCCAAGAATAAAAATTAAAAATAAAAATGTGGGTGACTACATACCCCACATGAATATCCAATTTACTGACTAGCTTAAAAATAATGTTTTGCCCAATTTAATTCCAAGGGTAGTTTTAGTACTATGATAATGTAAAAACAAAGCAAAATAAATATTTCTGACTTTCTTTCATCCTTTTCTCTCTTTCTCCCAAATCATGCACACCCCACCAATGCCAGGATAGAAGGTGTATATAGCATAGGTGTGGGCTGTATCTATAAGAAGGTATTCTGTGCATTTATTTTGCAGTTAGATGATGTAAACTTTGTGAAATGCAAGAGATCTAAATCTTTGACTTTCTTTATATATCATATGCAGTATTGAGTTTATTAGGAAACTAGTGAATAGTATGGTACAGATAACGTTAATAGGAAAAGGAACACAGCTTACTATTATTATCAGCATAGAAATTGCTATTGTGAAATCTTCTTCCCTTGACTCCATCTTTACAAACCCAATATCATTTAAAGGATGATTTGATTTATACTTCCTTTTTTTCTTTAAAATATGTTTTAAAATATAGTTGAATTGCATTTTTCTAAAGCATTTTATTTTTGGTTTCATGAAAGTTCACACTTGAATTAAGCAGGTATACTATTCCAAAAGGAAATACTATTCCAAAGGGTTGGAAGCATATTAATACTAGTTAGATAACTACATATTATGAATAAAAGGAAATTATTTTATGCAAAATAAAAAATGGATGTATGAATTAGCCAAAATACATATAATATTATAGTCATCTTTATATGTTGTTTAAAACTCAACAAAATTTGCCTTTTAACATTTATCCATAATGATAATGAGTTTTCTTCAGCTGTTTGCTCTGTACATAGCTGAGTACAAGAAGTAGGAATTAAATAGAAAATGAGAAAAAATTTTTTAATCATACATAAATTTTTTTGAGGAGAAAGATTAAATTATATTTTAAATCACTTATGAAAGCTTTAAAATATGATCGCGTATGCTTTTTTTGTTGTTGTTTTTTAGTTTTTTTTTTTTTTTTTGGTTATTTTGGAACCATACTACAGGAGAGGTTTTAAAGGCAATAATTTCCCAAGGGAATAAATAAAAATCTTTTTTAAAGAAAAAATTTCTACTATAAATACAGGTCACCACCTTATAATAGATTATTTTGATAAAATTTATTTCTAGGTTAATGGTTAGAAAGTTGGTGCACAGAGACAGCAAAGTTGGAAACAGTTGCAAATTTGTCTAATACGTTAGAACTAAAAAATAGAGAAAAAAATATTATTAAAGTAGCGTTTTAGTATTTATTTCTCAATGAATTCCTTAGCTATTCCATGTAGAAGTGGCTAAATATTTTAAAATTTATGTCAAGGACTATTAAATAATAGAACAATCTGAATATAATCACATGGTGATGACATTTGTGTAAGAAAAGGTAAGTCAAAACAAAACCATATATTTATTTACATGTGAAAATATATATGTGACAGAATAACATTTCAAAATATTAATTTCTTGGTTCCTCTTTATTTATCTTTTTCTTACTTGAATTTCTCCAAAGGCATTCTCAGCCCACAGGAAAGCAGAAGGAGAAATTCAAAGAAACTGTTGACCTAAGTCTAAGATAGAAAGATTTGGGTTCATAATCAAAGAGAAAGTTTTTTTGCTTACAAGTCTAGTCAAAATGGGTCCAGTGAAAAAGGAGCAAGAAGACTAGAGTACTCAGTTGGGAAAGAGAAAGGCTCTCCATAGAACCACAGAGAGGAGATGAAGGGCATTGGGCTGAATTTGTGCTCGAACTCACAGTAGATCCCTGCCGTCTAGCTCTTGTAGACATTTGTAAGCCCTTGAGCAGAGTCAGAGAGTTGGACACCACATATGGGGATGACCAGGAAAGAAGTGTCCAAAATCAGGAATTTTCTGAAGATTTGAAGCAATAAAAATATATACGGGAACAAGCCTAAAAGAATACACCAAAAGATAGTCTTTACATCTAGGGAAGTTTGTAGAATTGGGGGAGGGAGTCGAGAAGAAATTTTGTATCATCTCTAGTTTAAAGGTTTCACAACAAGGAAGTATTCATTTAGTATTCTGTGTAATTCAAATCATTTTAAATCACTGATTTGATTTTTAAAAAACACGAAGAGAAATTGGGATATAATATTTAAAAATATTTTCTTGACAGCTGCTGATTATTAAAAAAGAAGTTTAAAAAATGTTATGGACTGAATGTTTGTATTCCTCCAGAATTCATGGGTTGAAGTCCTAACCCCTAATGTGATGGTAAAAGGTGGTGGGCCTTTGGAAAGTGATTAGGCTATGAGGATGGAGCCTTCATGAATGAGATTAGTGCCTCTATAAATGAGACCCCAGAGAGCTGTCTCATCTCTTCCTCCACATGAGGACAGAGCAAGAAGACAGCAGCCTGTTAATCAGGAAGTAGGCCCTCACTAGACATCGAACCTGCCAGCACCTTGATCTTAAACTTCCCAAACTCCAGAAATGGTAGAAATAAATTTCTATTTATAATCTAACAGCCTTTGGTAGTTTGTTATAGCAGCCTGAACAGACTAAGACAGAAAACTAATGAAAATTTTTACTTAGATTCTAAATGGCTCTTCTGAGTTTTGCTGAGATTTTTATAAGTTGTATTAGTCACATCTAATTTCATGTCAAAATATATTAATGTCCTTTCCCTTGATATAGGCATGTCTCTAATCACTTATAATAATAATATATTTATCAGACATGATTTAGATTGATTTAAGAGAGATGGAAAAATAGCCAAAATTGGAAGGAAAAAAGGAAGTTGAAGGTGACTAACAAGGATATGTGTATGTAACATCTGCCATTTATTGGCATTTATTGAGAATTTTCTTTATGCTAGCCACTAATTTTAGCATTTTATGTGAATTATATAATTCTTCAAAACAACTTTATAAGATAGATGTCATTTTTACTCCATTTTACAAATTCGGGCAATTGAGGGGCAAAAGAATTAAGTAACTTGTCCAAGGTCTGAGAGCAGGTGAGGGGTGAAGAGAGGTGAACCTGGAAAGTCTAACTCTAGAGTTGTACTTCTAGCCATTACATCATACTTCCTTCAGTGTATATGATAAACACTGGCATAGAAGAAATTAATTGAGGTCAGATATGGAAAGACAGAAGAAAGTGGAATGTATATAAGAAATGGTGCAGTGGGGAATCAATTTTGCATAAGGGGGTTCCTTAAATTACCACTAGGTGGCAGAGGTGGCTCAAAACAGCTTTATTTTCTTGAACAGACTGTTAAACAGACTTTAGGATGGTTATGGAATGGTGAAACCGTACAACCTCATTCAAATATGTGGGATGTTTATAAATCAAATGTGACTTAAGGGGACCTATCTAACTTTAACTTAGGGCTTAAGTGTGGAATCATCTATTAACATTCTTATAAATTCCTTCTATAAACCTCAAAGTTTGTCATAGCAATTAATAATATCATCATCTTGATAAGGACATAATTCTATGTTAAAGTATCATATACATATATCAGTTGATAAAAAATATCCATCTTTGTTCTCCAAAGTTATTATCAAAAATATTACAATATAACTCGGGATTAAAGTAAAATGGTAATTATTAGAAATAATTGTGGCATCAGGCTATAAACAGGTGATATTTATGGAATTTAGGATTACTAAGCCCTGTCTTTGCCTAACCACTCTGACCCTATGAAGTTCCTGAGAAAGAAATACAAGAAGCAAACAGATGAGAGCTCAGGATAGTTGGCCTGCCTTAAAGGGCCAGTTCCTAGGTCACTTTTCCCTACGGAGGCAGGAAAGGAACAGAAATTGTACAGCAAGGTACAAGAAAGAGGCACACCCAAGTATGGGAACTTTTATTACAGAGTGATCTAGAAACTAGTAAATATGGTCTGATTACTGTATTGGAAGCTGGTCCCATCAAAAAATACTACTCCACAAGTGGGAATTATGCCTCTCTCCCTGACCACACACAAAAATAAAGACAGCAATATGCATTTTATCCTTTCTGTCCTTTGTTACTCAATACAGGAGCCATTAGCCATTAGCAGGTATTGAACATTTGAAAATATGACTAAGGAATGGTGAGACTGAGAAGCTGAGCTTTATATTTTATTTGATTTTAATCGATTTCTATTTAAATTTATAAGCTGGAGCAGTATAATTTTTTTTTTCTGTTAAACATAGCTTTATTGTTTTGGTAGGACTCATTTCACTTTAAACATGGTATTGCATAAGGCTTGGTTGCATTACAGTGAGTTTGTTAAGAGCACATCCATTGTAGTGCTAGAAATAAATCTATCAATCTAATCAATATCAATGGATTGACTTTTGTAATGTGTTTATGTGACTTTTTTATTCAGTTAGCACAAGTTATAGTGAGACCTGTGAAATTGGAAATGAAACAGATCATTATAATAAATACTTAAATTATTTTTAGCATTAAAATAAGCATGGGCATATTTTCCAATTTAAAATAAAAACATACTTTGGATATAGGGCCAGTTGAAAATGATGCTAGTATTTTGATGGGCACAATAAAGAAAAGAAGAAACTAGAAGAATGTATGTCAAATTTAATGATGTGGGGCAATGATATTTTATTGTATATAGCAAAGCAAAAATGTTGCTTGCTTGTGTAAAAAATTTTTTTAAGGTAAACTAGACAATAATAAAAGATATTTTTAGGAAATGCATAGTAAACATGATAAATATCTAACAAATTTTAAATGATCTTTTTATCAGAATTTGAGCTTGTAAACTTGACAGGCTATAAAGTGAATTGGATTCTTGCACACACAAAAAAATCATTTATTTTCAGATAGACGGTAAAAGAAATCATCATTTCAGTTATGGTAATTTTGTTAGATAATTATGAGAAAAAAAGATATTTTATAAAAAATGAAAGAGCTTTAATTAAGCCATCAATTACCAGTAGAACATAAACCCTCTCTAAAAATATTGAACATTAATTGATTGAAAATTTGGAAAATTGAAATCTTTTCTTTAGCTTTAGATGAATCTCGTGACTCAAATAGGAGATTATTAATATGTAAGTACAATTTGTCTCAAAGGACCTTCAAATTTTCAAATAGATGTCTAGAAAATGAAGTTGCGGTATAGATACTTTGAATACTCACTTCTGTCAAGATGGATGCTAGAAAAAAATCGATTCTTACCTCAAAACACTCATTATAGATACACTTGAATTTTAAAACAAGAGGTAATATTTTCCTTATTGCTTCATTCTACTGTATAATACACATTGAAAATATCTAGTCTGTGTTTCCCGGGAGTTTTAAAAGTGGCATGAATGCAGTTGTTAAAATAATTCAAATTTAAAGGCCATGGACATACATATTTCTAAAGGCCATGAACTATTGCTAGTTTATGGAAATGATGAAAAAAATAAAAGACAATGGAGTCAATAATGTAGTCTTTGCTAATGTTCATTAAGTGAGTCATGAAAGAGTTTTACAAAGATTTATTGTATTGTCAACTTCAAATCGAGATTTTTCTAAACAAAAAAAGAAACAAAGATGAAAAATGGCAATGTGATTTATCTTTTCTCACTTATATAATACTGCATAAAAATGAGCTAAATGTTCAACTCCAAGAAAAGAAGTATCCGTGAACTAGCTAGAAAGGTACAAGAATTTATGTTAAAATAAAACCTTTTCATACTATGTATCGGTATAATGATTTTATACATTTTGAACAATATATAGAAGATATTAATTGTAATCACCAATATTATGTAAATTGGCTGTAAAAATAGAAGAAAAATTTGAAGAACACTGTTGATAAATTTTTAGAATTGCTTTTCAAATTATGAAATATATCCTTTGAATATGATGTTCATAATACTGAGTTGATACAAAAGTTAATGAATTTACCTAATTTAAATAGACATAGTTGAAACTGATATACTTTTGTTTCAAAGGCAAATTAATTATTCTTAAGAATGAACCAGTTTTGTCAATGCACATGTGAATATGAATAGAAAATTAATTTTTTTGGTTACTTCAGTTATTAGAAAACATTCAAGTATGTTTGAAAAAACATATATATGTGAATCTTCTTTTTCAACTATAAATTTTATGAAATCTAAGTATGAACCATATATTCCAGGAAAAATTTAGCTCATATACAATATGTGCTATAGCCTGTGAATATAATATACATATTTCAAAAACAGTGTGAAAAAATGTGAACTATATTTATATTTTAAAATACTGATTATTTATTGAAGTGATAATTTTTACGCATTGGGCTAAATAAAGTATAATAGTAAATTAATTTACCTGTTTTTTAAAATTTTTTTTATAGTTGCTATAAAATTTAGAGTTACTTATATGGCTCTCATTATACTCCTATTGAGCAGCACTGATCTAGGCTATGTTCAGAATTACTTGGGGAGTTTGAGTTCTAAAGAATTTTGGAGCCTTATTTCAATCTAATATCCTTATAATGTGATTCCAGAGCACAAGTCTCAGAATGAAAGAATATATGATATATATTTCCCTTTTAGTGGAATGCTTTTCTGGTTTCTCACACTCCTTAAGCATAATTTCCCTGACAAACACCTAGGCATACAGTGTCCACGTTCATTCCATAATACAGATCTCCCTCAACTCTAGGACTGCCCTCCCCCACCCCCACCCTGTTTCCTCATGGCCTGCATAGAGTCTTAATCCCCAAAACCCCCTTTTCCAGAAATCTTATCTTTTTTTTTTTCATTCAAGTCCCTAAAAAAGCTACTACTGCCCTCGTTCCTTCCTCTTCGTCATTGTACACACATCTGCTGATGCTAATTGGCTTCCTTTAGAGTCTCTTAGAGGGAATCAGACATTTTAATCAGCAGAGAGGTTATCATTTCGTCCATCTGGTTCTGAAAACTTTAAGAAGTTACTATCTCCTTAATGAAAGACATGTCTCCTCACCTTTGTATACACTTACAAAGAGGAAAGAAAACCCATGGGTTCATGCTTCCCTTGCCTTCAATTTGCGGCTCAGAAGAAAATCAGAATTATTATGGAACATGAGTCAAAAAGCTAAACCAAATGGACATATTTATCAGGCAAGGACTGATTTAGAAAGTGTTTTTTGAAGTTTAGCATGCGGAGAGGGATAAAGTTTAATGTTAAAAAAAAATGCTGTACAAACCAAAATGTTATATAACAAATTAAATTTGAAATAGTTTTAATTGGTGTGTACATGTGGAAACAATAGAAATCCACCAACAAGAAAATATATGTATTCAATCCTGAATGTACTCAGGCATTTTATGAATTTTTTATATTACAATTCCAGGCAAGATAATATTATAGCTCATTAGTAACAGCAAATTTATTCTAAAATTAGTTTCTCTCCCCTTTTTCTTTTCCATAGGCTCAGCAGAAATAAGAACACATTTTTGCAATGGTTTTCATGTAAATATTTATGTTTATGTTATTTAGAGTAATCCCTCCATTTTCTGATTTTTAAAAAAATCAAAATGTATAAGTCTAAGATTACCAGTATTAAAAAACAGAAAAGAAAAAATCTTTAGCCTTTGTCTAAGCTGATTACTTAATGCTGTAAGTACGTACATATCCGAATATTAACGCTCAGGGTTTTTTTTTTTTTTTTTTTTTCAAATAAGGATAATAGTATCTATTCTGTGGGATTGTTGTGATAATTAAATGATATAATTTGTGTGGCACAGAGACATGCAAATACTGTTATTGCTATCATTTCCATATTATCTAATCACTTTCATCATACTTGCATCTCATTTCATTATCAAATAACAATATTTATTAGAACAGTTTCCTGCATATAGTGGAGTTACATCTTAAATACATTTAATCTAGGCAACTTGAACTCTACATTCCCTGGAAAAAAAGAGAGAGAACCAACAATTTTATTGATCCATTAGTCCCAGTTTATGTGCAACATATAATGTGAGCATCACTGAATATGATTACAGAATTTGAACATATATCTTTTTTATACAATATGATCCTATTTCAAGAGTAAAATCTGTTATTGTGCTAACCAAATGATAACGGCTTTTGACTTTTTCAGAGTGAAATGTACTTTATAGGCAACTGAAGGAATTTTCAAAATTATTTTTAAATTATTTTTTAAGTGCTGTATATTGCCTCAAGTGCTACGTAATTCTGACATCACATGGATGATACTAGATTGGTCAAAATCTGCCTCATGGCAATTTCTCCTCGTTAACTGCGAGTCTTGTAGCTTCAAGTCATTAAATCTCCTCCTCTCTTACCCAGAAGGGAGAGAGAAGACTGGAAGGGACGTGTAGAGATGCATGTAGCAATGTGTAGCTTTGAAGAGATTCAAAATGCATTGGCAGCTACTGATGGTTTTGAATACAAAGTATAACTGAAATGATATCCTTTTAAGATACTACACTGATTTTTTTTTTAAATTCCCCTCAAATTTTGTTGCCTCATAATTCCGAATCCAGAGAATCAATTGCCTGTATTGTTTTATGTGGTACAATAGAGAATAAAGTCAATGCTCAATTTGGAATTTCGGGTTCAAGTTTTATTTTGTTTTGTTTTGTTTTGGTTTAGAGTGAGATAATATCTACCATGTCAGGTTTTTACAGGAAAAAAAATTTTCTAAATGCTAAAGTTTTTTCTTTTCTTTCTTTCTTTTTCTTTCTTTCTTTCTTTCTTTCTTTCTTTCTTTCTTTCTTTCTTTCTTTCTTTCTTTCTTTCTTTTTCTTTCTTTCTTTCTCTCTAAAAAAAAATGATTTAGGTGAAAATGAACCTGCTGCTCAACATCCCTTGGGTGGGGGTTGGTGAAAAGGAGAGGCAATATGAAATTCCGATATGGATTATGGATTAAGTTCAGGGAAATCAAAGAACATCTAAGCTTCTGCTCTGCTTCCCTCTGCTTCTTGCAACATGGTGCTGGAATACCAGCTCAGTGCAGGCAGAGGGTGGGTCCAAATGTGTAGCCTCGGGGCAGCGAGCTCCTGGTCTGCAGCCTATATGTGACATAGAAAAGCCTGGATATTCCAACGTGACTGTGAAGGAAGTCGTAGATGGCTATAAATTAAAAGTAAGCATTACTAAACAAAATTAGGCATAACTGCCACCAGGTCACCATGGTTCAGGGTGAGGAAACCATTGCAAAGTTGATGGCCCCAATTAAATGCAACTAAGTCTCAGAGAATCAGCACTTTCAGGGAAAATGAAATAAAGCAAAGTTTGGAGCCTAACTAGCACAAGGATTGTGCTGAGCTTCATGGGGGCAGTCACTCTGCTTTGCGTACCCTGAGGGCACAGACCTCCAGCACCATAGTCCACAGACACTTCAGCAAATGTATGTAGCAAGGACAGAGACCAGGGCCAAGACCTGTCAGTTATTCCCCAATTAGCAGGACTAGCAGAGGATGATATGTGGATCAAAATTCACTTTTCCTTGTCCTCATGAGATTATATGTCTTTAAGTTTTACCCACCTAAGAGCACAAAAGAGGTAAGGAATCCAAAATAATTGAATATTTACCCTTATGAGACTGGATTAACACAAGAGCCTTTAAAACCACAAGAGAAAAAGTCAACATTTATCATCAAGTTTAAGGGTTTTTTGTTTGTTTGAATATATATATGTATATATATTTTAAATCAGAGAAATAGAGCATCAAGGTCAATCATAGAATATAATAATTACTATTTTTACACATCTAGATTGTAGTGTTTAAATTTTAACTTTGCTGTATCTGAGTGATGTTGAATCCTCGTCTACCTTTTGCAGACACCTAGTGTAGAGTGTAGTCTTCTCACTCTCTGCTGGCAGTAAGGATTTAGAATATGTTAGAAATTCATTATATGAGTCAAATACAATCAAATGTTACTTGGAATGTAGAGTGAGACCTAGGAAATCTTTATATGTGAATCAAAAAATGAAAAAGAGAAGCTCATCTCAGAAAAACTGAGCAGTGGTCGATTAGCATGGTTATTTGTACTACCATCCTACAGGTCGGTATCTAATGAAAGAGTCAAACCTCATGGCAATAACAGCATGGCAATTAGACATTCCCCCAAACAATGTGCTTTCTTGAGAAGATAATTGACAATGCCACACACTGTAATCATTTGTAACCCTGGGGTAGTCTCTCGGAATTTATTTTTAGTTATTTGTTGATAGATTTATCATAATCCACAATATTTTGCTCTTTTCCCCCCCTACAGTCATATCTGGCCAACCCACAAAATGAATGTTAAATAAATCATTTTATATTCTTGCCACTTAAAATCTTTTATTTATTTATTTATTTATTTATTTTTGTAAATCTTCACTTGTTTGCTATTCAGAGTTGCCTTTTATTTTAAGAAGTTAAAGAGGCAAATAGTTTTTAATTGCCTTGCAAATATTTACATCCTATACATCCTGTGATTACAGCAATTACACTTATCAGTTTTCCACCCCCTGCTAAAATAACCACAACATTGTCATGAGGAAATCATGAAGAAAAAAAAAATGCTGCAGCACATTCCTTCAACTTTGAGTATAGTGGAAGAAAAAATCCCTCACTAACTAGAATTGCAAAATTATTTTTTACCCTCAGGAGCAATTGGTCTTTTCCCACCACTGATGGGCCACCACTGTTGTGGGATTTAACTGTTACCTCGGAAATACCAAAAAGATTGTTCTACTGCAATGCTGTAAATACTTGAGTTATGCCTGTAATTGCACTAAAATGCATTGCCTGACGTGCTTGTTTGAGTCCAAGAGCAGTTTGGAAGGTAAGACTGAAAGCTTTAGCAACCTTGATTAGTCTGTTACTTGTTATTAAGTGACTGGATAAGGAGCGACAGTTGATATTTGTGTCTCATTTCCCAAAGAAATGCTTCTGGAACTCTTTCATGGGAGGATGATGTATTATTTCATTCTGATTCATATATATATTTAGGGTGTTATGTTTCTTTTTCATAAAATGTATTTAGCAAGCACAAAATTTCTTGCTCACAATAATCTTCCTAATAATCTGAGTGTAGGATGAATCAATAAAAATTCCATGGAGATTTCCTGGCCTTTTCTCTGGACACTTGTTTTTGGGATAGATTAGATTTAGAATCTGAAAATAGCAATGCCAGTGCCAGGCTGGTGGGGCGTGTTGTGAGCTTCTACAAGAGTACATGATGAGCTCTTCCCTGAGGCTCTGGGCCATTGCTGAAATTCACTGAGGAAGAGGCAGGCTTTCATTCTGTTTGCATGGAACCACAGTGACATCCAGTGCCAGTACAGTTGATATGAAGAGCCTGAAAGAGCAACATCACCTCATTTTGTGGTAAATGAACAAATACGATGGCAAGGGAAATGTGGTTAAGAAGAGTGTCTTTACTAATAGCTGTTAACAACAGGGGCAAATGGTATTTAGATTACAGACAACATTCATGTAGCACATCTTAGCAGAGAGCAGTGTGCAGGCTTATGTTTCATTTCCAGCCTCACTTCTGAGAAATACTTGGCAGGACACTCAGGCCCTCGGCACCCTCTCAATTTATCTCTCAAAACCTTCTCTTCAGGTTTGCCTCTGTGAGATAGTGGCTGGGCCCTTGAACTGTCAGCACTCTTAGTTTATTTCTCAGTACTCACTAAGTTTATCTGTAAAATGTAGATGGTGGTGTCTTTCCACCACTTGACCATAAGTGCCTCAGGCTCAGCATTAGTTTATCTGGAGTTATCTTTTCTCCAGGTGTAAGACAAATTGTTAGAGACACCACCAAAGATACAGAAAAGCCCAAACAGCTTGTAATACATTTGGGAGTACTTAAATTCACTCTTTTCCTCCTACTTATTTACTTAAAATAATTTTTTATTACAGTTGGCATATGATAGTATATTAATTTCAGGTATACAATATAGTGATTAGACATTTATAGTCATCACCCTGATAAATCTACACTGTACATAGTTATTGTAATATTTTGACTATATTTCTTATGCTATACTTTACATCCCTATAACTATTTTGTTACTACCAATTTGTACTTCTTAATCCTTTCCCCTTTTTCACCAACCCTACAACTCCCCTTCCACCCGACAACCATCAAAATGTTCTTTGTATCTTTGAGTTTGATTCTATTTTGTTTGTTTGTTTTGTTCTTTAAATTCTACATGTAAGTGAAATCCTATGGTATTTGTCTTTCTCTGTCTGACTTACTCCACTCAGTACAATACACTCTAGGACAATCCATGTCCTTACAGATGGCAAGATTTCATTCTTTTCTTATGGTTGAGTAATATTCTATTGTTTATATGTACCACCTCTTCTTTATTCATTCATCCATTGATGGACACCCCGGTAGTCTCCATATCTTGACTATTGTAAATAATGCTACAACGAATATATGGATTCTCATGTCCCTTTGATGTAGTGTTTTGGGTTTCTTTGGGTAAACACCCAGAAGTGGGATAACGGGGTCTTTCTTTATCTTTTGTTATAGACTTTTTTTTTTAAAGTCTGTTTTGTCTGGTGTAAGTATTACTACCCCAGCTTTTCTGTTTGTTTTCATTTTCATGAAACATCTTTTTCCATTCCTTTACCTTCAGTCTATGTGTGTCTTTCAATCTGAAGTGAGTCTCTTGTAGGCAGCATATGTGAGGGTTTTGTTTTCTTATCCATTCAGCCATACTATCTTTTGATTGGATCATTTAATCCATTTACATTTAAAGTAATTATTAACAGATATGTAGTTATTACCATTTCATTATTCAATTTTCTGATATATTTTTTTCTTCTTTTTAAAGAAATCCCTCCAACATTTTATTTAATACTGGCTTGGTTGAAATGAACTCCTTTAGCTTTTTCTTGTCTGGGAAGCTCTTTATCTTTCCTTTGATTCTAAATGATAACTTTGATGGGTGGAGTAATCTTGATTGTAGGTCCCTGCCTTTCATCACTTTGAAAAATTTGTGCCAATCTCTTCTGGATGCAAAGTTTCTGTTGAGAAATCAGCTGACAATCTTATGGACGTTCCCTTATAGTAACTAGCTGCTTTTCTCTTGCTGGCTTTAAGATTCTCTCTTTGTTGTTAACCTTTGGCATTTTAATTATGATGTGTCTTGGTGTGGGCCTTTTTGGGTTCATCTTGTTTGGGACTCCCTGCGCTTCCTGGGGTTGTATGTGTATTTCCTTTGCCAGTTTAAGGAAAACCTTCCTTCAAATAGGTTTCCAATTCCTTGCTCTCTCTCTTCTCCTTCTGGTATCTCTATAACGATAATGTTGATACGCTCGATGTTGTCCCAGAGGCCCTTAAACTATCCTCATTGTTTTGGATTCCTTTTTCTTCTTGCTGTTCTAATCAGCTGTTTTCTGCTACCTTATCTTCTAAGTTGCTGATTCGATCCTCTACTTCATTTAATCTACTGTTGATTTCTCCTAAAGTATTTTTGATTTTAGTTATTGTATTCTTCATTTCTGACTGGTTCTTTTTTTATGTTTTCTATCTCCATTTTTTTTTCTGTCTTTGATAAAGTTATCACTGAGTTTATCTTCTCTTCTCCTAAGTTCATGGAACATCCTTTCTCCAGAATAATTTGCTCTTTCCCTATTATAATATATTTTGTCATCATCTTTGAGCGTATGCCAACTTTATTACTCTTGAATTCCTTCGGCAAAATGGCATACAAGGTGAAAACACAGTGCCACCGACTTTTCTTAAAACCCCTATCAGATCATTTATGTCTCTAATTTCCTAGGTTTACTTCATGTTTTACTAGTAGAGCGATATACTTTTTTATCCCTACACTGGAAGTATTCAAACATTCTTTACTGAGTCCTTGGCATACTTTTAACTCCAGTGTACCTTCCTCAAAGACATAACTGATGTGAGGATTCAGTATTTCCTTTTCCTAAGTCCCTTTCTAGCAATGCGTTTGCTATGGTTTTCTCTAGCACACATACTAAACATATATTGAAGAGAAACTTCCTTGAATAATAAAATGGGTAAATGCATAGACTGTGGAGCATTTATCCAGTTTCAAATCTTGGTTCTGCTACTGGCCAGTTGTGTGACTTTGGATATATTACTTAACTTATCTGGACTATCCTTCTGTATCTGTAAAATTGGGGTAAAACTAGTCTCTGTCTTGAAGGATTATTGAGATTATATATATTAATATTTGTGAAGTGCATACGACAGTATCTTGTTCTTAGTGAACATTATAAAGTGTTTATTAAATAAGCAAAATAAGGAAATTTCTTCTTAAAGCCTTTTCTTTCACCTTTCGATGTTTTCAAAAAGCATTTGTTTTTTCTGCCTACTCCTTCCGATTTTATTGGTTTTGTTTCTTTGTAATAGATTTCAAATGACCTTTTTAAGCTGTAATTTCTCCCTCTTATCTTAGATCAGACATTTAACACTCTCTTGCCACAACTGTCCTTTGCTGAGACTGAATGATAAAATAAGTAATAATGGTAATCATTGCTAACCCTACTTGATCACTTCATTAGGAGTCAAAAATGATACCAAGAACTTTACCTAAAGTCTCCTTTAATCCTCATAAAAATCCTATAAAGTAAGTATAGCTATTATCCTCACATTAAATAAGAGACTTGAGAAATTAAGCCACTTTCCCAAGGTCATACAAACAGTGGCAGAGCCAGGCTACAAACTAGATGTATCTGAAGCTTTTTATCACTACCCTCCCTCTTTTCACTCTGTTTAATGCCAGGAAAATAAAAAAGTCGGCTTACCTTTTGATTAGCCACCTTCTAAGGAGATGCTACTGTTGATAATGACAATAATATTAACAAAGAAACAATTAAAATAGTTGCTCTTTCCTGAGAGCCTACTATAGTCAGACACTTGTTCTTATATAGGCCTATTAAATTAATTAAACAGGAAGGCCATTAGGCCAAGGTGGCTCTTAAACCAATAAGGCCTACCTGTGCAAACAAAAATCTAAGCCTGTAAATGCCTCAAGGTTACAGACTAGAAACCTAAGGACAACCAATCACAGGCAACTAGGCTTTAAGCTCTAGCCAATCAAATAATTTCCTTTCTTTGCTTGAACAGTTTCCCCGTGTTGATCTCCTCTCTGCCCAGTGTTCCTAACCACTTCCGGTTTGGCACTGACTGACCAATTTGAATCAATAAATGCTCAAATAAACTCAACATTTTTAGTATGCTTCAGTTTATCTTTTAATAGGTATTAAAATAACTTTTTAGTGTCAGAATGGAGCCGCTCTTGCCCAGGGTGCCACTTCAGCAAATGGGAAACTTAGATATTTAACTTTTCTGTCAAGGTAAATGCTTCACTTAACCAGAAACCCAGTGCAGCACGTCCTCAAATAACCTTGTTTCCATCAATGTCATTTCATTAGTGAGGGAAAAAAAATAAAAATCAGTTCAGGCAAGATTCACTGTCAGTGTGGAGCTTATATGTTCTCCCCACATCTGCGGGGGTTTTTCCGAGGATGCCAATTTCCTCCCACATCCACAAACTGCGGATCTGAGGTGAATCGGCATGTCTGATTGTCCCACCTGAGGGAGTATGTGTGTGAGTGCACTTTTCGGTGGAGGAACCTCCTGTGCAGTGTGAGTTCCCCGCCTTCTACTGTGAGCTGCCAGGGCCATGCTTCAGCCATCTGTGACCCTGACTATAATCGTGTTGGGAAATCATTTTCTTACTTGTATTTATTAATCTTTCTTAAGTATGTGTATAGTTCACATTTATTTCAATGTTTAATATTAAAATTGTGTTGGGTCTTTATTTAGAAGCTTAATGATGTTTTAGTGACCAGAAATAAGCTGTGGGAACTGAACTCTTACTTATATCAATTGGCCTGCAGTGAAATTGGTTTTGTTATATATCATTTCACTTTAAGTCAAAGTTTCCAAGAAACTATCACAATGTTAAATGAGGACCCACCGTATATTCAGTCAGCCAATTCCCAAACCAGCAGCTCTCATCCCAAACAAGGGTCGACTTGTGGACCCAGCCATTCGGGCATTTTCTATTTGTCTTTTCCTTGTTCTTTATTTTATAAAAGCTTCTTGCCTTTCACCCCATTTTGCAGTACTCTGAACTTCTGAGAAGAGAGACTGCCAACTTCACAACGTGTTAAAAAAGTTTATATCATCTAAATATCATCTTCTAACACTTTTTTCACAGCCTTTGGTGACAAAGAATGTCCAAAGCTGACTACTAACAGACTGTGGGACAAGGAGACAGACAGGTAAGCCCTTTACCCTCATAATTCACTCTCTCTCTCTCTCTCATCATTACCAGGGCCTTGGGTGACTCACTCTCGGATTTGAGCTTTGCTCCCCTGTGTGCAGCTCTCTGATCCAAACTTTATTTAAATATGTGTGTGTGTGTGTGTGTGTGTGTGTGTGTCCACATATATGTATATATTTTGTTGTTATTCGCTCGTTAGTTTCCAGCGAGATCCTGAGGAACCAAGAAAGGTTCTGGGTTTATTAAAACTTCTTGCAAGGTCTGGATCCTAGGAAGTTTCCAGAGTTTGTTAAAGTTTCAAGAAAGTTCTGGGGTCCCAGAAAGGCTCCAGGATAATTAAATTGGGAGTCCACAGTGGGGGGTACTCTTTAGAGACTCACCAAGCTTCATCTTTGGGACTTGGGAAAATAAAACAAAAATTTAACTGTTTTGACCATCGGAATTTTAATCTAAATAGTCACAAAGAACTATTAAAAGCCATCAAGGAATCCACTACTATAAAGAAATCTCATGAAAGAAACAATAGATCTGTAGCTAATGGGAATCTCAGAACTTGCCTGAGGTTGGTAGGTAGTGTCAATTGAACCTATTTTATGACCAACTCATCCTAAAACAAAAGATTATAAGACTGACATGCCTCCTATTTCTCCCTTTTATACTCCTTTACCTGGGGCTTCAGAATCTACCAATACTCTATCTCAATTTCGTTACCTCTCTGAAAAAACTATAGGACCATAAGCAAAAGACTGCCAGGTTAATATCTTACAACTGCAACAATGCCAAAGTCAGAAATCTAAAACACCTGGGCCTCCTGCTTTGTACCCTCTTAGGAGGTTCATCAATAAAACAATGGCCTAGATACCAGTGTCCCAGTGGAAATCAACTGGGACCCTGGAGAAAAGATTGTCAAATCCTTTCACACCAACTTGAACATCCCATATCTGCCTTGGAAGGAAGTCCCCCATATGGCCCCCTCCTAGGATTGAGAGGACTCTGAAGGACTCTCCAGTAAACTGATAGCAGTTATTCCTTTAAACAGTCAAGGGAAAACTAAAATTAAAATTAATGGAAAACCTTGCCAAATTCTGGTAGATATTGAGGCTACACTTTCTACCCCATTACTTCAGAGCCTGCAAATGGGATCCTAGGAAAATTGGCAGAAGCTGGCAAAGGATAAGAATTCTTCGGAGTTAGATCTCTTGGATCACTGTGGTGCCTAGTCAAGAGAGAAAGCTAACAGCTATTATTCTTTTCCAAATCTAGACTCTTGTGAATTTGGTTTTGGTATATCTGTTGGTTGGTAATCCTTCCTCTCCCAGGGACAGGTATTTTCTTCTTGTTTGTTTTGTTTTGTGTCCTGAGAGCTTGGTTTAGCTTTCTGCCTGCCTAGGGCATGCAGGTTGTCCATTCTTAGTATGCATACAGCTCAACTGTTAGGTTGGGGGCCAAATATGGCCAGACATAAATGTGGGTTGCATTCTATGTGCAGTTAAGGTCTCACTGACTGTTGCTTTAAGTCTTTCTTTGGTCTCTCTTTGGAAGTGACTGAATCTTGGGAGGATAGTATGTTTTGCACCCTTTTGGGGAACACCTCTTTTGTCTATGGGGTCATTACATACTGTCAGGAATGTTTACTGTTTGTTCCAGCTGAAGCCTTACAAGATATTTAAACTAATTTTTTTAAGTAGCTCTATGGTCAGAAGTTGGCCACATTGGAAGCTGATATTCAGAGCCTGATAGAAACGTTTTTGGACCTTCTCCCCTAAATTAAAATGGAATTATGTACTTGGGGGGGGCATTCTAAAAACAAATAGCTCTAAATCTAGAACATAGAAATCTTTAGGTTTCTATCTTAATTGAAGATCTCCCTGATATCAAGAAACAAATTGAAAAGAATATAATTGGGTGGGTAGATCGGCCCCTGGAGATCATTCAGGTTGCAACCCAATTCTCTGAGTATTTAAAAACAATTGTCCTACAAACTGAGCCAGAATTTGTTATATAGATCTGTCTTTTTTCAAGCTACGACTTATTAATTCTACTGGGCTTTCTCAATGCTATTCCATAGCATTTTGAAAAAAAAAAAAAGTTGCTATTGAACATACGTTAATGTATGTAGGTTTATATGTCTAGATTCAGGGAAATCTAAAGGATAATATCCTCAAGTGAAGTGGTATACTAATAGAATGACAAATCTTGTTAACAAAAGTCACATATTGTGCTTTTTCCACTTATGAGTGTAAAAATCAAGAAGACAAAGTCCAATATCCGGAGGCCTATCTTTGGTCTTATAGTAAGGGGAGGGAGAGGTAAAAGAATATAGTTCTAATTTATTGTTTTCTTAAAGCATTAATATTCATCCTTTACTGCCAGGAATGCTTGTGAAGCTCTGTCACTATAATTTAAAAATGCTTTTGAAGAGGGCTCCACGCTGTCTGCTCTGAAATGGGACCTTGCTATTCTTATTTGCAAATTGTCAGCATGAGGCAGGAACTAACCATCAGTAAGATTTACTTTTACAAAAATGTAAAGTGATTGGAAAATCCTAAACATCTATAAGTCCTACTTTTTATACTCCTTTTAGTGCTTCTTTTCTTGTGCCTTATAAAAAGAGCATAGCATCCAGTGGGGATTTTTAGGCATTGTTTTTTGACTTTTTTTTTTTCTCAGACGATTTATTCAAGTGCTACATTTGTAGAATTAGTTCATAAATGTATGTTATAAGAGAATCAAATAGCATTACAAAAAGTTGTTTTCTCTTCCCACTCTTAAAAGTTTCCATGATATTCAAAATGAGATCCTTCTGATTTTTTTCCCCATTTCTGTACATTAGAAAGCCAGAAGATACAATCAATGTTATACTAAACAAGGACTAAATAAAAAAAATCTATCTTCCTAATTATTTGGTATCTCCATTTCATGTGTGGTCTTCTCAGTATTTACAAATGCAGGATAACTTTCCCAGTCACTTATGCCGTAGTCTCCCCAAAGTGCTCATTTGGAGACACTGTGCCCACAGAATGGGAAGGAAACACTGACAACAAGTTTTAGAAATGAAAAAAAAACTGGACAGCTCAATCTTGGTAATTATAGGGCACCGTTGAAACTTGGATCCACTAAGGCTTATCTTGACTCATTTCAGATGTTTATTAGGCCAGATGTGTGTTGTTTGTGAGAACTACACATTTCAGGAAGTGCAGCCTTTGAATTGGCTCTGTGGGATCTGTTCACATCCATTCTCTATCAGACAACTTTCTGCAAAGTTTATTCAATTGAAATATGTCTCATGTACAGAGAGGGAGAAGCTAGGAAGCACAAAAAGATAAGCATTTGCCATTATTTCCACACTGGAATAACATTCCTAGCAAGTGACCAATATTTAATAAAATTCTAGTCTGCCTTGAGAATTGTTTTCCAGAATAAAGAATGCATAATTATCTGCTGTTTATGAAGCCTTTACGGCTTTTCCATCATCCTCTATCTCCTTTTCTGCCACAACATCATGCAGATTAACTGTCACATTGGCCCCAAATTGCTAATTTCCATGTGAGGTCTTAGTAGGAATTCTGGCTTTTATCTGTTCCTAAATTTCCTCATCTGTAAAATGGGGGTTTGGTAGTAATAGCTCCTACCTCAATATTGTAGTGAGAATTAGATGAATTGGTGCATGGAAAGTGCTTAAAATGATGTCTAGAGGATGGTAAGTAAGATGGTGTCTCTTTCTGAGCAGAGTAAATACATGTGTGCCTGGAGCAAAAGAAAGAAAGGCAGACCAAGAAGCATAGCATTTGCAAGGTTCAGAAATTTAAAGTGTGAGATATTTGAAGAGTTGTAGGATTTAAGGAAATCGGAGCTCTGGGTTCACATCTCCAGCCTGCGGCTGTGGTTGTAGTGGAAATGCAGACAGCTTGTGGAGGAATCTTAGTTTATGAGTCCACTACTATGGTTTTTTTCCCCCATGAAATAACCACGCATAGAGCATTTACTAACATTTATCATAATCAATGCTCTTACTTGACTTCATAATCTTTTTATTTTAAATCATAGCGGATTTTTAAAAATATTTAATCTACTCTAGTTCTTGGTACATTTATTCAGTTGTGTCTCTTTTTATTGTTTTACATCCTTTAAAATTGTATTTATAATCTTTTAAATAAGGTGTGTACAAAGAGTGAAAGAGAGTAGTTGGGGCAGTTCCAAATCAGAGAGTCTGTATGGCTTTTTCTCCTGGTTAGTTCAGAAGGACACCTTTAACCTTTCCAGATTGTGTGTGTGTGTGTGTGTGTGTGTGTGTGTGTGTGTGTGTGTGTGTTTTGTTTGTTTGTTTTTATCAAAAACCATGCCTATGAAAAGGACCAATAGTTGCTGTGTAGAAATAGGTGAACCAACATTTCTTCTAAAAAGAACAACTAGCCTGTTTCTTAATGGAACCTCAGGAACCTATTTGGAACGATCCACAATTTCATGTTTCTCGGGCCTGCTTATGAGGAAATCAGTTAAATAAAACCTATGAGTGCCAGCACCATCAGCCCCGCCCCCCATCCCCCATTTAATTAACAGCAGGAACTGTGACCATGCTGTGTGGAGGCCCCTTCATATGTTTAATCTAAAGCAATATTTCCCTACCGCCAAACAGAAGGTTGTTTACTCTGGTTTGGGGAAATGAGAAAGAAGGACAATGTGGGGAAATTTTCACAAAGCCATTTAAAGAATAATAATATACTCTAAAATTATGGTGTTTTCTTCTTTATTGTTGAAATCTCATTCCTTTAATGAATTGATGGTGATAAAAGATGATAGTAATTAAAAATGTTATGCTGATATATTTATGATACCCTTTGTCTTTTCAGTTTTTTACTATTCGGTAAATTGCAAAATTCTGGGATCTCCTATTCTAGAGAATAACCAAATAGTTCTAAACCAATTATGAGACTTCTTGGAGGAAGGCCTAATAGGGATGCTAAAGCAACTAATTCTTTTTCTAGGTTCTTGCTTCTACAAGAAGTGTAATTAAACTGAGCCATTGACAATAATATTCTTAGAATTCACTGTACACATCCAATACATAAAGCAAAGACACACCTCTTTTTCTTTTAAAAATGGTCTACATGTCCCTGCATTTACATCTTTGTTTCAAGTATTCACTTAGAGTTGCCATCTTCTCATCTTTGTCTGCCGAAACCCATATGCCCTATAATGCCTCTCTCAAATGACTCTTCTCTTTTATGAAAAAGTATCTGATTGCTTCTACCTCTTCCAAAATCTTGGAATGTTTAACATAAACCTTCCTTATATTTACTTTCTTCTTTTGAGGACATGCATATACTCTTGGGAAGTGGTGGGTGGTTCTATTGGTTTTCTGGGGCTGCCAAACAAAGTACCAAAAACTGATTAGGTTAAGACAACAGAAATTTCTTGTGTCACAAATTTTGAGGCTACAAGTCTGTAATTATTAGGAGGGCCATACTCTCTCTGAAGGCACTAGGGAAGAAACTGTTTAACGCCTCTCTGCCAACTTCTGATAGCCTTAGGCATTGCTTGACTTGCAGAATCATCACAATATTCCATCTTTATATGGCATTCTCCTTGTGTGTCTTCCCATAATCTTTCCTCTGCATGTTGCTCTATGTTCAGATTTCCAAGTTTTATAAAGGTAGGAGTCATTGGATTAGTCCCCACCTTAATGACCTCATTTTAAATTGATTACCTCTGTAAAGACCCGATTTCCAAAAAGGTCACATTGTGGAGTGCTGGGATTGGGACTTAAACATATCTTTTTTGGAAAACATAATCCAACACATAATAATAGTAGTCCAGAATGATGAGTTTATGAGGATTCTTGGAAACACTAGGAGGTGAGGTTGGAAAGGTAAACTAGGAAGAGACTATACTTTCTACCAAGCTAAGAGTTTAGACTTAATCTATTTTGAAAGAACTGGAAAATATTTAGGAGAGGATAATATCATATTTAGGTTGTAGGGAATTTATTCTGTCTTATATCCTTGTATTACTAGCACAACATTCAAAGTCCCAGAGAAGTTGAAAGTTCACATGCTACTCCCCTGGCTACATAGGAAAGGTAAAAGAACATAGACCTTTTACAGATGGAGGCAACTATCTTTCAAAAAAGACTACTTTCAACAGTGGAATTCCTCAAAAGAAAGAATAGGTTGCATTTAGAAAGAAAGGCTAGATATTAAAAAATAAAATTATGTTACTTCTTAACACAAAATGATTCAAAGAGTTTCATGCTAATTCCAATTAAATTCAATCAATTTTACAAGACTGTAAGTGACAGCACAACATGATATATGTTTTCAAGGTGTTTACTGCTGCTAACAAAATACAAAATACAAGTCTTAGCAGCTGTGCCATAATAAAAAATATATAATTGGTCTCTGCCCCCAGTTCTTGACAAAGACCTCCTAAAACTCTTGTAATTTACTGAGTAATGAGAGTAATATAAATATCTTACACACATCTCCTAAATCCCTTGTAATTTTCTGGGTCATAGGAGCATCTTTTGTTTCAAAGAAGCTACTCTTGGTGGGTACCTGGATGGGGTCTGGTCACCTCTGAGTGGAGGAGAGGAGCTGGAGATTGAGATAGTAAAGAACCATACCTACATGATGAAATCTTAAAAATCCCTAAGTTAGAGTGCTTCTGGATTGGTGATTTCATCCACATGCTAGGAGGGTGGCACGCCCCCAATCCAGGGGGACAGATGCACCTGTACTCAAGATCCTTTCAGACCACACCCTATGTACCTCTTTGTATTCATTTATATCCTTTATAATAAATTGGTGAACATAAGTAGTGTTTTCCTGAGTTCTGTGAGCTATTATAGCAAATTATTGAACTTGAGGAGAGAATTGTGTGAACTCCCAATTTATAGCCAGTCATTCAGAAACATGGGAGGTCAAGGACTCGTGATTGGCATCTAAGTCTTGTGCCCTCAACCTGTGGAGTCCCTGTTAACTCCAAATAGCTAGTGTCAGAATTCAATAGAATTTTAGGGCACCCAGTTGGCGTCTGGAAGAATTGGTTGGTGTGGGGAGGAAATGGAAGCACATTTGGTGTCAGAAGTATTATGAGTAGAAAAACAGCTCCTTATCCTTTATTACTTTTAGACAATCACCGTCTTATTACATATCATAATTTGGACAGGGCTCAACTGGGTAATTCTTCTGTTCCATATATCAACTAAGATGCTTGGTGTTACTCAGCTGGTGTTTGGACTGGTCTAGAGCATCTAAGATGGCTTCACCACATTCTGGTAATTTGAGGGGGATTACTAAAAGGTTAGAATCAGGTGGGACTATCAATTGGAGTATGTACCAATGGTCTCTCCACTGTGGTAGTCCCACAGTATTCAGATTGCTTACATGGCAGATCAGAGCTCCCAGAGAGTTTCAAGGAGCCTGAGGAAGTTGCAAGTCTTCTTGATAATCTAGCCTCAGAAGCCCAGGTTGTAACACTCTATATTGGCCAAACAAGTTTCTAAGGCCATCCTGGATTGAAGGGGAATTAAACTCCCCTCAAGGGGAAGATAGTAAAGAATGTGTAGCCCTCTTTAGTTGACCACAGCAGAAGTTAATATTCATGTAACTATTAAAATCCTCCAGGAATTTTTGGAGATGCTGATAAAGTTTCTAATATAAGCAAGTAAACATTTAAAGACTAATCAGGTACTTAGTTGCATCATTATTGTATTGTGGACTGATGGTAGGTATATGAAACTAGACCTTTGTACTGAAAAATATTACTCATAGCTCAAGATTTTAGCAATTTTAAATTGAGAGTGCTTACTTAGTTCAGCCATCTGTTGAATGTTTCTAAAACATCATATATTACTATATATTACCACTCAGTATAAACTACTCTAGAAGCACAATGTGAGAATCATCAAAAGAATGATGTTCATTTAGACAAGTGATTAAAATGTTAGATGTACATTGACCAGTTTCAATCACTATATCAATATTTTTTTTTTTTGGAAATATATCAGTTAAAAAAAAGAGAAAGAAAGAACACTTCGGAGGTGTTGCCATAGTGAGTTGGGGAAAAGATGGAGAACATTGAGAATATTAAAAAACCCAGCCCTTGAAAATCTACTATTTTCTCACTTTAACACAGTTCCATAAAAACACAAATAGCACTTTTATTGTTGCTCATCTGTTGTTTTACAAGCTTAATGTTGGCAGCAGTTAGGATCATGATGCAGTCAGCATTTTCAGGCTGGCATGCACGAAAACATTAGATCCGAGAAGAGAGACTCAGCTCCACTGATATCCTGTAGTGTTTTGTTTCGGGAAATGCCATGCTGGTGATTATAAAGGATGAAGTCATATATTTCTACCAACCACATCCTACCATTATGGTAATTCTAATTGTAGTGAGCTGTGGAATCAATGGAAGAGAAAAAAATAACTTTCTTCCAATAAAATAAGAAACAAACAAAATAAAACTTTAAATGCTTGGCTACCTTTGCTAATCACATAACATTACAAAAAAGGTGCATTACGATACTTGAAGAATAAATAGTAGATATACTATATTAGTTTTTAATTTGTGTTTTCTCTGAATTTATACAAAGCAATTATTAATGTTATTATCAACATCATTGTGTTGTATGAAGTTATTGTCGCAAGACTCAAAAATTTGTTAGGACATCGATTAGTCTGTGACAAATCATGTTGCCTTTTACTAATTAGAGTGCCATTAACTACTTCTCTACCAATATATACTCTTCTTCTATGGACAGCCTAGCATTTTATGCATTTTTCTGACCAGTAAAACCACGAAATTAGAATTAATAGTAAAGTTAGGACCCCTATGAGATTCATTTCTGCTAGTGGAGTCAATATTTGCCCAGTGCTTGATTTAATAGGAAGATAGATACTTGCCTTACCATGGTATGATTTTTGCAAGTGGGTCCATTTCACAATATCAAGTTCATAAACAAAGAGAAGGAATCTCCCTTTCTTATCAGGCCCATGATAAAAATAAAGTTTCATTTTCACTCATTCAATAATTTCTTTCCAGTCAGTAATACATGCAAAGTATTGTTATAGCATAGGGGTTAAAATGATGAGTGAAAATGTCTATTAGACAAGAGGTTTAAAATCAAAAGGAAAATATGTTCATATAAATAAAGTAAGTGGCAATTTTATTCTCTGTGAGACTTTTGCTCAATTGAGACTTTTAAAATATTTTTCTTCTTAAATTTTAAGAATAATCACTTGAGCTACTCTTTCAATGGTTTACTATCTGGAAAAATAAATTAAACTTTGGTTCATCATGTTGACATTGCCATAAATTCTCAATTCCAAGTCACTGAATTTAGCTACAAGACTCCAATAACGTAGAGTAGTATTGTTTTTTACTTAAAACAACATTTCATCTTCAACAGGGATCAAGCTACTTGCAATGCAAGTAGACTTCTAATAAGAAGGTAGATTTTATCCATATTGAATTTCGACCCTTGTATTTGTTCTGGATTAAACACATGAACTATTATAAATTAAAGGAACCTATGCAATTAGAATTTTGAAGTGGTCAGATAGTAACATATCTGAAAATGTGCTGTGCAGAGATGCTTGGTAATGCCGTGAAGAAAGTTATTAGTGTCACAATGGGAGGAATCTATTTTTGACTCTGACTCCTATCCACAAAAGAGAGCCAGTGTAACCCTCCCCTTTGCTGCATCATGGGAACAACCTCAGATCATGGCAGAAATTATAGTATCATAAAAGAGCTGGGGTTATTCTATCATAAAAGAGCGAGCAGACAGAAATCTTTCCTTTGATAACAAGTAAAACTTGTTAAAACTGCCAGCACTTTATTCAACATATTGGAGAGAATCAAAACTTTACAGAATCATTTACTAAAATGGAACATAGAGTGAATTTGAAAATTTTTATTTCCCTAGAATAGAACAGCATGGGTCATAGAAGATTGGAAACTGAATGCAGAGAAATGTAGATCTTATTACAATTAGAAACTATTTCCTTAGTCATAATTTCCATGGTTTCTTTAGTGTGGAGAAAATAAAAGTTGTCTTCAAACCCTAGAATAAATAACACACACACACACACACACACACACACACACACACACACACTGGCACATGCACACACACACACAGACGTGTACACATACACATTTTATTTCAATAGAATTCAGGGGATAAATGCACTGCATTTCCTAGAGAATTTACCTTTGGTCCCAGGGCCACATGTTAGGAGTGTTTTGACAAGGCAGTGGAGCATCACAATGGAGTCACACAGATGATGGAGATACTTTGAGTTATGTGATGTGGCTCCTTTCAAGAGAACCAATCAAATTTCAGTAGAGTGAATGCACAAGACTCTTCTCTCCAATAGATGTGTTCTATGGAAATAGAACTGTGGAAATAAAGCAAGAGATGCAGAAACAAAAATGGTAATTTATAATGGAGAAAAACATAAGTTAGAGAAAATATGGAGAAGGCTTTGGATTTAAGAGTAAGAGACCGAATATGCATAAATATCTCATTCCAGAATTCTGGCTCCATCATTTCCAATAAATCCTTAAGCATCTACATACTATCTAGATTAAAAGACCTCTACCAAACTAGATGAAGTCAATCAACTGGAATAAAGATTCTAGTGCCCAGAGTATGGCAACCCAGCAAAGTAACAATCTTTCCCATTTTCTCTTTAAAAAATATCTTTTGAACTTTACATTACCATTTTAAATTGCAAGACATCCGCATGCATGCCTACACTGGCAAATTCTTAATTATGTAAAAAAGATTTAGCATTCCTTCAAAACCTAGTATTTTATCTTGCAATATTTTGGTTATACTTCCTTGCTTAGCTGACCTCTGGTTGTGCAGTCTCTTCTCCTTATTTTTGCTTACTAACCTATCTTACAAAACATTTCTACCCAGCCTACTTTTATTTTTCTGAACAGGGAAACACAGCAAAAATAGCAAGACAGTATATGAGTAAATTAAAGAATTATTTCAATAAACATGTGTTCATAGTCTACTAATGGCACACACTGTGTGTCCAAAAAGTCAGAGATATTCTTTAGGGCACCAGGGAGATTAAACAATACTGGTACATCTTCAATTCCTTTCAATCTTCTGGATCTAGCGTTGCTGATTATATAAAGAAGATAGTATATGTATAGGTGCTGATGTGTTTGGATTATATAGACGCTCCATAATTGTCTATAGAGATGATTCATTAAGAGTTTGAATAAGTGTGAGTTAACATAAACATGTAAGGCAAACTAAAAGATTATAAGTTCTTTCGGTCTGTCAGAACCCATGTACCCTGCCCCAAGGCAAATAAGATGAGTGCTGAGGACTTGACATTGCAAGGGTCTGAATCTCTGAACTTAAGAATCATTCTCGAAAGGAGAAAACATGGTTTTTTTCCTCTTCACTGAAACTAATGTAGTTCGTAGAAACTATATACTATGTATAAACATTTCCAGTTGTATTTTTTTTTAGAGAAAGTTTTATTTTGAAGGTTATTTCATATGTAAAAACTATTGAACCAGACAGTGTTGATATTTACCTTAAAGGAATCAACTGACATTTTATGAAAAATGCAATAATTTTGCAAATTTACCTCAGTCTGAACTGACAAGAGTAACTCCATGGACAATAGACCAATCAGATGACAAGCACACTGAAGCAGACACAGCTGAGCCTCTGACAACATTGTCCCCCACAGCTCCTAGTGCATGGTAACTAGATGAGGCAGTAGCTGTGGTATTATATAAAGAAGGAAATGTGAATTACCTGTGGTTAGTAAGTGATAATAAAATAATTAAGTTCAGTCCATTACAGAGATGTTTTTGAATGGAAGAGGATCCAACAATGACAGAAAATTTGAAGACAAAAGAGAAATTTTAGAAAAATATAACTGCCTTATGATTTTTACCTACTTCCAGACATACTTTCATTTGTCCTGAATTTTGGTCTGGAAAAATTGTTAAGAAATTGAGCCTGCACATACATTCATATTTGGAACTGTGCATCAGAGGGTGCAAAGCACACAGAACACAATATATTCTAAAATTCATAGAATACTACTTGGCGATCTGTAGTTAGGCAGCACAGTGGCCCTGAATAGATGGTTCATGCCAGAGGCTTTGCCACTTACAAATATTGCAATGTTAGGTGCCATTATAATATATATATTTTTTGTGCTTGCTTTCTACAAGATTTGGGGTGTAAGATACATGATAGACCAGTGCTGTTAGATACAGAAGTCAGTATCCAAATGTGGCTACCGATCACTTGAAATATGTGTAGTCCAAATTAAAATGTACTCTAAGTGTGAAATACATGAGATTTTAGAGATTTAGTATGAAACAGAGAATGTAAGATATCTTGTTAATGATTTTTATTACATGTTGAAATTCAATATTTTGATTATATTGAGTTAAAATATAATATTAAGGTTAGTTTCATTTTTTTTACTTATAGCAATTTAAAATTTAATACACTGCTCATATATTTCTATTGGACAAAGCTGTTATAGACAATGTGGTGGAATAATGACAAAAAATATAGATGTGAGAATAGTATTAATAATTTTGGGTGTCTAATTTTATATTTTTAAAGGTTAAGTATTTTGATGACATTAATAAGTATAATAAATGAGAAAAGTGAACTATAATTGAAAGAATGCCAGAAGAATATAAATCTTGCAATACTGATTTATTGCATATGGCTAACAAAGTGTTAAGCTACTGAAAACATTCGATCAGGGAAAACTAAAAAAAATTTAGTAAGGATAACAACTAAATCAAGTGAAATAAAAACTATATAATTAAGTATAAAAACAATTGAAGTGATAAAGAAAGTCAATGTCTCCACGTTCAATTTTGAGACATTTTAGCCTTTTAATAATATTGATTATTAATTCATATAAAAGTATGATACACTTTAAATAAGGCATCTTCTCTCTCAAATGACTTCTATAATTTAAAGCTCTATAGCAGATGTGGTAGAAAAATAATACCCTCCCTCCAAAGAATTCTGTAAATATTTTACTTTAAAATGTTTAAGGCAAAATATTTTACCTTAAATTAATGATCTTGAAATGGTAAGATTATCCTGGATGATTCAGGTGAGCACAAATGTGTTCTTCTAAAAGAGGAAGGCAGGAGGGTCAAAGTCACAGAGGAGAAGTGGCAGCAAATGCAAAAGCTGAAATGATGCACTATGAAGATGAAGGAAGAAATTACAAGTCTAGGAATGTAAACAAAGCTGGAAAACGCAAGACAATGGATTTTTTCTGGAGTCTCCAGAAATACAGCTCTAATGATACCTTGATTTTAGTTCAAAAACCTCATTTGGATTTTTGATTTCCCAAACTTTAAGAAAATAAATTTGTGTTGTTTTAAGCCACTATATTTGTGGTAATTTGTTATTACAACAGTAGGGAACTAATACAGTAAATGACTATTGCTACCTGAGGTATTTTTTTCTATCTATCTATCTATCTATCTATCTATCTATCTATCTATCTATCTATCTATCTATCTTAGGGGAGGCAATTCTTGTTTGACCTCACAGATTGCAAGGACCTTGTCAGTTTACAATCCCTTATTTTTTATTTTTACACCTACAGGACCTGGTCTTCCTTGGTGGTCTCCATCCAAGTACTAACTAGACCCTACCCTCCTTAGCTTCCAAGGTCAGAAGGAGGTACCTGAGATATTTTATATGTGATAAGCCCTATCTCTTCATGTGAATATGTCATGAGATAAACCACATAAAATGCTTTAAAAAGTGTAATACACTACATAAATATACATTATTATTGTTTTAAACATAGAATTATTACTAAAATATTATTATATTATCATTAGTTTAGGGGTTGCTTAGATTTTATTCTACTGAATAAAAAAATACGTAAACATATGTCTTAGTTTGGGTTCCCTGAGACAAGGAATTGTGTTCGAATAGTTTAGTTGGGAATTGATCCTAGAAAATCCGAAAGGAGTAAGAAGTGCCACAGATAAGGAAAAACTACCAGTAAAAGGTCAAGTTCATTATCTAGAAATTCTCTACTATGAGGTAAGTAAAGTTCGATCCCTCTGTGTAAATCTGAAAGCCAGTATAGAATACAGTTCTCCAAGTGGTCACTCCTGTGGAGAGAGGAAGTTGAAGTATTTGTACACCAGCAGCTGTCAGTCATGGGTACAGGTTGCTCCCTGTGTTCTGGCCTGCTCTTGGAAGAGGTGACAAGGACTACCTCTTGACCAAACTTTAAACAGGCTCCTTTGAGTCTCCTTTTGGACTAGGACTTTCTTTTTGGCATGCTGAGCCCAGTTTCAGCAAGAATCCTGCATAATTGTCTCAGACTACCAGGAAAAGCCCTGAGGCAAAGAATTGCTGGTGTTAGCAATTGGAAGGTGGGCAATTATGTATTGAATTGGTAAGGGCAAGGAGATATGGGCAGAGACTTAATAGTTTTGATGATAATCATTATTCTTCTAATGTTAACAAGGTCTTTAACTTTAGTTTCCACATCTGTAAAATGGAAATAATAATGTCTACTTTGTAAAATTGTTGAGAAGATTCAAATAGACAATGCAAATGAATTCAAACATCTTGAAGTATTCTAGAATGCTTTCTGGTATTTAATAGAAACAGTTTGAACTTCGATTTTAATTCTGTAGTTAGAGGATTGGAGAGACAAATCAAAAGCTCACATCAGTCAGAGAACATAATAGTATTATGTTTTACTAATAATTTCAAGAAAACATGTAATTCTGAGGCACAGGAGAAGTGGGGTTAAAGTCTGGGACACCTGTGGGACTCCTCAAATCCTCTATCTCACATAAGACACATGTTCTTTGGCCCAGAATAATAGTAGTACATAGTTGCTCATTTATTGGGAATCATATAGATTATATGATTTTCTCTCGGGAGCCATGCTGCACACCATAAGCAATCCTAAGCCATGGACATGCTGTTAAGAGAATTTCAAATATAAGGATACTTCTTCTATCATCAGCATATTTGTCCAGAAGTCCAGTTACCATGTTTCTAAGGACTGGTCACTTGCCTTCTTTCTTACTTCAGGGATAATACTGTGGTAATCAGGAGAGAAATAGGTCACAGGCTGGTGGCTTTAACTCCTTTCTCTCCAGTTTAAACTGAAAAAGCTTTTTCCTTATCATGTTTCATTTTGGCATGTTTCATTCATAGGCGTGGTTATCTATGATTATAATTTACAGTGTTTATTGAGTGCTTACTATATACTGGACACTGTTCTAAAGCTTTACCTAGGTGGCTTATAAACAATAGAAATTTATTTTTCATTGTTCTGGAGGCTGGGAAGTCCACAATCAAGGTATCAAAGTGCTAATAGCTTCACTTTCTAGTGAGAGCTCTCTCCTTGGCTTACAGATATCTGGATTCATGCTGTTTCTTCATATGGTCTTTCTTCAGTGCATGAACGCAGAGAGAGAATGAGAAAGGGAGGGAGGGAGAGATCGAGAAGATCTTCTTGTAAGCTACTAATGCCATCATGAAGGCCCCATCCTCATGACCTAATCTAACTAATTATCTTCTAAAGTCCGTCTTCAAATACTATTACATTGAGGGTCGGAGTTTTAATATACAAATATTATAGACACACAAACATTCACTCTATGACACCTGTATTGCCTCCTTTAATCCTCACACCAACCTATCAGGTAAACATTATTTCGATCCATCTTATAGGTGGAGCAACTAAAGCACAGAGAGATTGTGTAACATACTTAAGGCCATACAATTAGTAAGTGACAGAACCTGAATTCAAATCCAGGCTGTTTGACCCTATAGCCTGGGCTCTTAACCACTATGTTGTGCCACCTTACTACATTAAAAACGAATCATGAGAGAACAACATAAAGTGTTCAATAATTCAGACTCTGGATTTTGTCTGTCTTCTCAAAAAGCTCCCTCAAGTAAACTCGTAACTTGCTGCATATCCCATTCAACCCAAGGCATTGTGTGGAGAATCTTAGAAGCAAAAATTTAAACTATGTTTTTCTTAGTTACCTAAATGTTACAGAATTAATTGGGAACTATATATACATTAGATGAGAATATAAGGATTCTTTCCATAATAAATTTATTAAAAGCCTTTTAAAATTGATTTTTTTAATGTGTCCCACCTTTATTTGTCTTTCATTTCTCGACATCTTATTACTATTGGTATAGCTCTAAGTTATCTTCTCATTATTTTGTCAGTAACATGGCTAAATAAAGTGTAATCTAAAAAATGAAAATATGGAATATTTTATACATTAAAATATGCTAAAATATTTTTAGTCATCTAAATTATATAACCTGAATTAAATTAATATAGAGAATTCAGATTACAATAAATGGGATATGTAGCAAACTATGAGTTCACTTTTGAGAACTTTCTGAGAAGATAGATTCACATGCAAAGTCTGAATTATTGAACACTTTGTGTTGTTCTCTCATGGTTCTTTATTAATGTAGTAAAGCAGCACAACATAGTACTTAAAAGCCCAGGCTATATGTTCGACTCATCTCTCTAAGTTTCTGTTTTCTTGCCTACAAAATAACAACAATAATGATAAATAGTAACTTTGTTACAATGATCTTAAAGGTTTAAATGACATGAAATAAAAGTAGAACATTTAGCACAATGCATGGGATGCCATAAGTTCAGTAAATGCTAGTTATTAGAGTGTAAGCTCCATGAGGGTAGGAATCATGTTTGCCTCATGCTAGTGTTCAATAAATATTTGTTGGATGTTGAATAAATAAATGCAGGAGGTAAACTTCTCATGGAGTTTATAGGGTATGACTGTGGTTGCACCACAGTCAGTAGAGTGTATATGTTTGTGTTAAAAATAAATACGTGAGTGAAAAAACAGAGTGCCTTACAAACATATAATTAACCAAGCCCAGATTAGGCTTTCATTGCATTCTCTGGATTTTTGGAAGAAAATTGATTGCTGGTAATGTTGTTCCTGTAGTACTGCCAAGATTCAAAAATATCGATTTGCTTTAAATGACATTCTGCGAAGACAGAGTAATGCAAAAAATAAATAAAATAAATAAAGCATTTAACTGTTAAAATTCAAAAGGTCTGAGTTTAAGGGAAAAAAATGCCAAAGACCTCTCCAATTTTAGATTTTTTTTTTCACTTAAGGGGAATAATTTACAATCAACTAAGGAAAAAAAACTGACTATTGTTCTTTTTAACATAAATTACATTCTAAAGAGGTAGTTTTTTTTATAAGGAATATATCAATAGCTCTTTAATTATCAAACCATTTTTATGAAGTCTTAGTTGTTTTTTTTTAATCTTGTTTCGAATAGCTACATAGGGAAGGCTGCTGACCATTTACTAGCTTTTCTTCCTATAAGTCTAAATGTTAAGCTCTGTGTGTTTCAATTTTTAAATACAGTTTTATTCTATTACACATTCATTTTACAGAACTAAAAAATTATAGTCACTAACTAATTTTAAAATAATTATATCTCTAAATCTCAATATGGGTTTCTGTAGCAGAGAAGCTACAGAAGCAAAGGTATAAGCATTCCTGTCTTTAAAGTAGAAGTTATAAAGTCAAGAAATTTAGGAGGAAACCCTTGAAGCTCATTCAAGTGAATTTAGATGCTACTTTTTTGACTATAGGGAGCCGTTGAAGAATATTGAGCAGAAATATAATGAGTTCAAGTTTTTAGGCTTGAAATACAATTCTGCATCATGCAGAATTGGTTAAGATAGTTGTGAGATAATAGAGGCAGAGGTAACACAGTAGGACAATTGAACTAGTCAAGAATGGTGTAGTTCTGACTTAAGGCACCAACAGTATAGATGCTTGTGAGTGAATCAGTTTAAATTATATTTTGATAGTAGAATCAACCATACTGAACAGAAACTGTATATGCAAAAGAAAAGAAGAGGAGGAAACAAAGGAGGGTTCTAGTTTTCTGCAGAGAACAATTAGATTACATAATTAATCTGAATTATGAAGAGAGAAATAACTTCAAGGAGAAAGATGAGTAAATTTTAGACACATGAAGTACCCACTGTTGTCCATTAAGAAGTTGGATACAAAGTCTTAAAATCCAGAAGAGAGATTGAGCTGTAGATATAAAAGCTATGGGAGTAGATTATGTAGAATTAGTTGAAAAGAGTGCTGAGGAACCAATTTTGTGAAACAGTGGAACATGAACAAGAGTTGTCAGCTTACAGGGGAAAGGGACTGCCTGCCTGGTAGTGGGAATGGGCTGTGCAGATATGCAGGTGCATGGAACAGCACCATGAATGTGGGAGCTAGAAGCAGTTTCATAGCAAAGTGTGGTGTATGAGACTAAAGAGGCAGGCTGTGTCCAGATTTTAAAAAAGGGAATCTGGTATGTTAGCTATCCCAAAGAGTTTCAGCTTTATCTTGCAATTAATGGGAAGCCACTGAAAGGTTTTTAACAGGGAGTGATATGATACCATCATGCTGGTGGCAATTATAAAGGATGGAATGTGCGGAGTCTGCCTAGGAAGAGGGAGACTAATTAGGAAGCTCTTACAATCACTTTGTGAAAGATAATGAGTGTTTACTAAGATAGCAGCAGTAGAAAAGGATGTGAGGACAGAGTGGAGATATATTTAGAATCAGTTTGATATGAGGGCAGAAGGAAAGTGAGGGGTCAAGAACGATGCCCAGTGTTCTTATTTGGGTGATATGATGAATAAATCGTAATAACAAACACCTGAGAAAGATAATGGGGGAAAAAGGGGGAAAAAAAAGGCTGAGAAGATAGCACCAAATAATTAGGAAAAGATTTGAAAAGAGAATAGTGTGGGGAACTTCAAGGCTGTAGAAAGTTTCGAGAAGTGGTCAGTGGTGCTAAATGCTTTTAGTGGTCAAGCAACTTAAGAACCAAAAAATTTCCTTCTGATTTAACGACCAGGAGAACTGTTTCTGGGTGAAAGCGGGTTCAGTGTGGTGGTACAGACAGAAACCAGACTGCTGTGGGAGGACAAAAGGAGGAAGTGGTAATAGTCTAGACACCTTCTTCAAGAGGCTTAGAAAATAATAAAAAAGAGAGAGAAGAAAATGTGACTGTAGAATAAAGCCAGTTTTTTAATTTTCTTGACTGGGAAATAGATTATGCTAATCTGTATTTTACTATAGATTAAATTAAATCATTTAATACGGAATACAAATAATTTTATATGATAATAAGTGGGACATAAAATAATATTAAATATCATTTATTATTCAATGAATACTTTTAATAATATAAAATGGATTATAAAAACAATAATATTAAATACTGAATAAAATTATATTACTGTTACCCTTTTTAGAATATTCAGAATACTTAAGAATAAAATCCTGCTTAAGAAGAGGAAGTCCTACCTCACTGCTTATATTTTCCATATGTTATTTATTTTTTAGCCATAGGATAATTATTTCCAGACTTTTGTTTAACCTCTGAAGTCCTCTGGAATGTTTACTTTACTCGGGTTTTTGTCTTATTGTTGTGGTGCTAAGTATTTCTTTAGAGTGGGATTTTGGGTCCTGAGGATTAACATTCATAAAACATTAGAGGTCTCTCATCAAGCAAACAATTCTCCAACAACTTTATGGCTTAATAAAAAAAAAAAATGTTTTCCCTTTGTTTAAAAACAGAGAATATCAGCTATGCTAGAATAACATTCTTCACATTCATATTCTAAACCATCTCTAAGAAGCTTTATTTATTCATGAAATTATTCATTACATAGTTCTTATTTCACATTTATGTGTATTATGTGTTCAGATGCTAAGGGATACATCAAAATAACATATATAAAAATTCCTTACCTTTGCAACTGCCAGGATTTTTTTAATTTCAAATTATATCCCTAACTGCAGGTTTTGCATGGGTATCCTCTATATCTATGCTCGGATGCCCCATACCATGCTACCCCTCCTTGTGGACAACTCCTCACCCCTTTCAGAATCTGGTTTCCCACAGGAGGTCATGACTCCATTTCTCATATGAATATTGTCAAGGAAAAAATCAGTTTACATGACTCAAATAGAGGTTAAAGGTTTATGTACATCCAGGAGCACCTGAGGGACATCAAGGTAACTCCCTTAACTGAAGAAAGATTAAAGTGTTGTAGTGCGAGGAGAGGGATGTGCGTATGTGTGATCTGGCTCAGGTTGAAATTTTCTTTATCTTTAGCTGCTGCAAAACCTTCAGTGGAAAAGATTAGAGATTGTCCTTGTTTTCATGCCTCTTGCTGGGGATCATTGGTTTAGTTCTCTCCTGGCAACTGTCAGAAAAGTTCTTGCAAAAGATTTTCAAGATTTAAAAGAGGGGGAGGTAGCAAAAATAAGTGGGGAAGGGGCGAAGGGAGATAAACAGCAAGTGAGGCAGGGGTCAAAGCAGGGGAAACTGTTTCAATCCTTTTACCACACCGAGAGGATCACAGTGGTCAGCTCTGACTCCTTATGCAGGGCAGCTTCTATGTAGATGTTCTCTGCTTTCTGATTAAATTCCAATCACTGCCCTAACTCAGCTTCCTTCACCTACCCCAGCTCCCACAGGTGCCTAACTTCCTCTGCCCAAGTTCAGGAATTAGGCCAAAATTGTTTCCCCAAAAAAAGGGTGGGGGGAGATTACCAGAGAGTTTGGAGCTCTGGTGACCAGATTTTTGTCTTATTCGACAAGAAAACATTCAAGAACAAGACAATCAGCATAAAAGAAATCTCAAGGTTTATTCAATTGAAAGAATACACTCAAGAGGGGAATACAGGTGAACTGAGAGAGAGAGAGAGAGAGAGAGAGAGAGAGAGAGAGAGAGAGAGAGAGAGAGAGAGAGAGAACATGAGAGCGAGAGTACAGGCCTCAGAAACACGGACATAGCCTTGTCTCCTCCCAGTAGGCAGGGAGCTCAGCTTCCTGCTCTTTCTTACTTATTTGATGTTTCCAGAACTGTCATGGCATCAGGTGAATGATGGGAGCTGCGTGTTTGCAATGTGGATGAGATTATAATGATATTATAATTAGCCAAAGGTCATTACCTTCGCCAAAGATGGCATCTAAGCTGGAAGAGACCAGTTTTGGCTTATCTCCCTTTGCCAGGGCTAAAACAAGGGAAGGTCTGAAGAAAGAAAAAAATTTCTGGAGCCATATTCTGGAGGGGATATCCTTGGGGTATCTATCCTGCCTCAGGAGGAGAAAAGAAAGGAGGTGGGGGATGTGAAGGAGGGGAAGAGGAAGCTTTTTAAAACCTTTTTAAAACTCTCATGTCACTAAAATGTCATTCCCTTTTACAAAACTTCAACAGCGCCTTTGAACGTTCACAGTATAGTTGTTAAGATCAAAGACAACAGTAAGAAAAAATCAGATTCTAGTTCACTCTTTGCCACTTACTACATTCATGCCCTTGAGTAGAATATTTTTATCTTTCCAACCTCATCATCAGTTGAATACATATAATTGTAATGGTCAAAAAATTTTTTTTGATGAAATTGATAGAAATACAGATCTGACTTACCCAGAAAAGGGAATTTAATTGGCTCATAGAACTTGAACATAAAAAAGAAAACCTAGTGTCAGGAAAATAAGATCCAAAGACGAGACCCTTCTCGGGGCTTTGTCTTGTTCCTTCTATATTTTTTTTGTTGATTTCATTCTCTCCAACTTCAGCTAAACTTTTTCTGTGTGAAAAGCCTCTTTACTTCTCAGATACAGCCAGAAGAGAAATCCAGGGATGCAGGTTTTGGTCTAGCTTGGACCACTTACCCACTCCCAAGTCAATCACTGTAGAAAGAAGTATGGACATTTTGTCTAGGCTATAGACCCACTCTTTTGGCCAGCATGAGGTTTCCAGTTACGGAGGTTTGCTGGGCATACTGAAGCAAAGGTAACTTCCCATGCTGCACAATTTCCGTAAGGATTAAATATGATTTTTAAAATGCAGCCTGTGTATTAAAAATGAGACTCAGTAAAGAGTAATTGTAATGTTTCGTTTTGCCATTGCCCTTAAAATTCCTCTTTGCCTAGTTTTTATGTTTTCTTTGTACTTGCATTAAATTTAGGTAAATCGACAATTTTTCTAGTTCATTTCAATTTTAAGAACAAAAAATCTCATTTTAGTAATTACAATGCACATTCTAGTGTAATGTGGGAAGTAACTTAGAACTTAATGCAAAGCTATTCTAGTCACCATTCTCCCCAAGATATACAAATGTTTTTGCTTCTCTATCTCAGATTGATTCTTCTCAATAAAATGTCTTTGTTCATTTAAGCTATTATAACAAAAATACCAGAGTCTAGGTAGCTTAAATCACATTGCTTTCTCAATTTTGAAGGCTGAAAGTCCAAGGTCAAGGTACTGGCAAATTTGGCATCTCGTGATGTCCAGCTTCCTGGTCCACAGATTGCTGTTTTCTTACTGTGTCCTCATGTGGCAAAAGGATGAGGAAATTCTTTGAGGTTTCTTTTTATAAGGGGCACTAATCTCATTCATGGAGATTCTACCCTCATGACCATATCACCCCCAAAGGTTCCACTTCCTCATACCTTCACAGTGGGGTTTTGGATTTCAACATATGAATTTGGGGGTACAGAAACCTTTGTCATCCATGTTTTCTAATCTCTGAATCTGGAAAGAGAACCAAGGTAAAATGGGGCTGAGTGGCTGGCACTATTGTAATATGGCTAGTTATATCACTGAGCAAAGTGTAATAGAATCTTATAGGCTTATAAGGTGTCAAAACTGTGGTTTTTGTACATTCCTCAGACATTTCTTTATATATATATATATATATATATATAACTTCCAACTGAAATTCCATTGATTCAAGGAATGGCTTTCTGGCTAGTCATTTTTGAGTTCCTGCCCATTCTTCTGACTTTCCTAGTCACCCTTCTGAGGAATCATTTAATCCCTTCCAATGGACGTAAATGAGTTCAAGATGGTCAATGTTGCCTCTTTCTCATTTGGCTTCAATTTAGTCCATGAGAAGAGCAAACTGTAGAAATATAATTTTGAGAACAATATAAACATGGCTTTTATACAAGTATAAAGTGAACATATGTGAAAGTTTTATTTAATTAATAGGAGACCAGCACAGTTCAGAATATTTGAAAAACAGTATTTATAGATACTAAAGAAAAATGTTAGGAAAGACTAGCTAGGTTAGATACAAAACTAGTTAGTGTCCTAAAGATCAATAAAATATAACCTTTGGGGTTGTCTTTTCTAGTAAACAGAAATTATATGTATCTCTACTGGACAAAAATCTGCAGGTAAATATATAATTTCATAGACTCTGGCACACATGGTCATTTGTAATTTCTTCTAAGATTTCCTTTTCAGACTCATCTTCAGTGATTTTTTTCTAGTAGTCCTGTCTCCTGGGCTCCAGCCATACTAGAGTAGCTATTGACAAAGGAACACTCTCTCAAAATAAATAATTCTGAGGCGAGCCATGTGTACAATAGTTCAGTGCAACATTGAAAGGATTTCTAGTCCTTTTGCATTGTTTCCAAGTTTTATATAATTTTTCTGAAATGTATGTTTATCTTACTGTCATCAGTGGAAGTGTGGTTTCCCTCACTGCAGCCCTATATTTCTCTTTGTTCCGCTATCTCAGGAAACCTCAACAATGTCTATATCCTAACTTCCAGAGGCACATATCCTAAATGATATCATAGTCTCTTCTCAGATGGTCTAAGGTGAAGACAACCCTACCCCTTTCTCTCCCCAAGGGAGAACGAGGTGTCTGAGGAGACAGCTGCAGCACAGGCATCACAAGGATGCTCCCATAGCCTCCTTAGCCCTCTGTAATAGGCAGGGGGTGGGTAATCATGACTGGGAGCAGAGCAGCTTTCCCCCTTCCATACTGCACCCAGCTTTTGGATATGGGAGTACTCGCTATGTATTGTACATTGATCTCCCCCTTATACGCAGTTTCACTTTCCACGATTTCAGACCACAGTTAACAGTGGTCTGAAAATATTTAATAGATAATTTCAGAAATAAACAATTAATGTTTTAAATAGCAAACCGTTCTAAGTAGTGTGATGAAATTTTGCACCGTCCTGCTCTGACCTGCCTGGTACAGTGAATCATCCTTTTGTCTGGGGTATTCACATTGTTTACCCTCCCTACCAGTTAGTCACTTAGTAGCCATCTTAGTTATCAGATCAACTGTGACATGGTCTTGCAGTGCTTGTATTTAGTTAACTTATTTTACTTAATCACGGCCCCAAAGTGCAAAGTAGCGATGCTGGCAATTTGGATATGCCAAAGAGAAACTGTAGCATGCTTTCTTTAAATGAAAAAGTATGTATGTGTAGGAGAAATTATAGTATATATAGGGTTGATACTAACTGTGGTTTCAGGCATCCCCTCAGGGATCTTGGAAAATATCCCCAGAGGATAAGAGGAATTCCTGTATTGTTCTCACCCTTTGGCAGTAAGAGCTGCATTTGACATCATCTTATATGTAAGGTGCTTGATATAAGGACCAGGGAACCTTGAAGGTGAGCGCCTAAATTCTGTGCCCTGACAGCTTCTATGGTCTCACCCTAGTCCCACCCCTTCTCAGTAGAGTACCTGGATTTAATACATACTAAATAAATGATCACAATCTGAATTTTATTACCGTTACTGTTGTTGTTACTGCCCAGAGAATAAAGTTTGCATTTTTTAACTTGGCAAACATGATCATTTGTAATCTCTTTCGATATGTTTTCTTCAGACTTACTTTCGGTGATTTTTTTTTTTTTTTCTGCCAGCCCTGTCCCCTGTGTGCCAGCCACACCAGAGTAGCTATTGGCATAAATATAATGGTTAAGAGTATGCAGTTTGTGGTCAAACAGAATTGAGTCTGAATTCAGCAACAGAGATTATCGCTTGAGATCTTGGACAAGTTTCTGACCCCTAGAAGTCTCGATGTTCTTATATCTGAAATGAGGATAGTAGAAAACATCCTCATAGGCTGTTATGAGAGTCAAGGAAATAATATGTGTGAAAGGCTTGGCGTATATTCCATGAATGATGGCAATATTTTTCATGACTGAATCTTTGTTTTTTTTATACCTTCTTGCCTTTATATATGCTACTTTTAATTCAAAAAATTTACTCACCTCTCCATCCATGAGAATTTTACTTGTCTTATAGACACATCTCAGATATGGCCTCATTTGACTTTTCTGTATCCTAATAGAACTTTTTACATACCTCTGTTGTGACAGTTGTTTCATAGATCATCAGTTATTCTTAAATTCGAAGACTTCTTAGGAGAGGAAGTTCTTATTTTTGTTATTGTTAGAAAGCAACACAGACATTTGATAAAGTTTATAGAAGAAAGACAACATATTTATATAATATAAATATATATAAAAGGTATATACTTCCAAATCTCTAAACTTTAGACTTTTATAAATACAGCATATATATAGCCACCACCCAACTTCCAATTTACCTTTATAAATGATTTTTTAAAGCATTTTTTAATCATTAGTTTCCAGTATACAGTACATTGGATAGACATTTATGTATAGTTTATGAAATGATCCCCCTGATGACTCTGTCTTCCCTCTGGCTCTACACCTAGCCATTACATTACTGCTGACTGCATTCCCTATGCTGTGCTCCCCATCCTCTGACCATCTATCAGTTACTAATTTGTACTTCTTTAACTCTTCATGACTTTCTTCCAGCTAACATTTCCTGGACATTTAGTAGGCCCCAGATACCATCTGGGTATCAAAGATAAGACATAGTGCTTGCCTTTAAGGAGTTCATCCTTAGTAGAACATTGGACAAGTATAATAGTTTGCTAATGTTGCCATAATAAAGTACTGCAGACGGAATGGCTTACTCAAGAGAAAATAATTTTCTCATGGTTATGGAGGCTAGAAGTCTAAAAGCAAGGTATTGGTAGGGTTGGTTTTATTGTTCTTGTCTTGCTGATGGCTGCCTTCCTCTTGTGTCCTCACATGGTCTATGGTCTTTCCTCCGCGCCTGCACATATCTACCTCTGTGTCTCATGTGTGTCCAGATCTCATCATCTCAAAAGGACAATGGCCAGGTTGGATTAGCAGCCTCGTGTTACCTTGCTTCTTCAAAGGCCCTATCTCCAAATAGTCACATTCAAAGGTACTAGGGGTTTGGACTTCAACATGTGAATCTTGGGGGATACAGTTCAACCCATAATAAGTAAACAACTAATCTCAATATTTGCTAATAATGGCAATATTGATGCTATGAACGAGTACACTACTCTTTCAGAGGAGGAAGCAATAATTATTTTTAGAAGATGGTCATGGGAGTTTTCACAGAGAAGGTGACATTTGAGAATTTTAAACAATAAATCAGATTTTTTTCAGTTTCTGATTCATAAAAATGTGTACTATAACTATAATTGATTTATATAGAATAATATATATGAAAAGTGTGATTCTTATAAATGATCAGAAAGCATAATTCTATTCTATTTTCTGGAATTTCTAAATTTAATTTGTTGTTGTCATGATTCCACTTGTTCTTGAGTAAAAATGAGATGATTTCTTGTCTAGACTGTAAGCTTCTCGAAGGTGAAAAGTATATCTTTAAGTTTTTTTTTATATGTGTATATATATCTTCCAGATACTGCTATGCACAGAAAGTCTTGGCTGATACATAGAGAAGGAACACATGCATGAGTAAAATCGCCATCTTTCTCTTAAATGGAAATCTGGACTTTGAAGTAGAGAACTATTTCAGGCAAAGGTACTATTCTTTGCAGAGACTTTAAGAAATCCTCAGAGTATCCATAAACATATCTGGAAGTATCAATGTATTCTCTCAAATATTTGTCAGAGCTGTATCACTGATTGAAAGTCCTTCTTAACAGGCCAAGTTTTCATATATTTGTGTGTCTCATGTTTGGAGTTAATATTACTCCTTTTACCTATCACAGCAAGTTGTGCCTGTCACCTATCACCCTCAAGGGAGTATTGTTCTTGACAGACATTACCATAACACCATGTATCTTTATTGTAGAGAAGTGAAAAGCTACCTTGATCAAATTAGGCCACGCATGCATGAAGAATTTATAGAATACTAGAGTTCCCCTGAAAAAAACAGTTGAGTACCAATGGACAAACAGTCTAATTGGTCATTTCATAAAATTTCCTATTTAGTTAATATCTTTTTACCTCAATGGAGACAGTTATATTTTCAAAGTTTTCAAATTATCTTCATTTTTCTTGTACAAATTTTTAATAAAGGAGGTCTTGAGAATTTGCACATTGCTCTGACTAGTGGCTCTATAAGTACTTGAAACAATACTCAGGGTATTTTTACATGAAATAATAATTTCAAGTATCAGATCGATTGTATTAGTACTGCTAGCAATCCTACGACATTTCTCTATACACCCAATCTCAATCTTTCAATCTCATCCTCTTCTTTCTCCTCTCCTGCTCTCTCTCTCTGTCTTCCTCACTTTCTCTCAACTCGAGGTTATTTAAACATTTTCATCTCTCCTTAAACCTCCATCACCTCCTTATTATGCTCTTTCACACTTCGTGACTTGACTTTTTCCACTGAAACACCCACCTCTACATCTACCCATGTACCTACTTTTGTATCCATATACTCTGCCTTCCTTCCTACTACTATATATGAACTGTTCATGTTTTGATAAGGTTGAAACTTCTACCCAGGTGTAAGATCTCAGTCCTCTCCTTTTCCTCAAGTGTATCATTCCAGTATCGTCCACTGTTTCTCCGTATTATCAATTTTCTACCTCTACTGCATCATAACCATCAACTTAGACATTTTCAATATGTCCTCCCATCTTAGAAAAGTAAAAACCCTCCCCCTTGATCATTTACTCTTATGTCTCTTACCATTTATGTCTCTCCTTTCTCTAATAGTAAAACTCCTCAAATGAGTTGACTGTGTTCACACTCTCTAGAAGCTCTCCCTCCATCCTCACATGAAAATACTCCAGGCAAGTTTTCAGTCTCTACCACTCCACTGAAACAGCTCTTGTCATCACCAGCACTGAACTTCATGTTGCTTATGAGAAGAGTTAATTTTATTACCCATCCTACTTGATCTATTATTAGCAGACAATGAGCTCTTTCCTAGTGATTCACTTTCTTCTGTTGGCTTCCAGAATACCAGTCTCTGCTGGTTTTCATCTTAGTTCATAGCTGTTGGCCTTTTTCCTGGTCCTTTATTTACTTCTTTGACCATGACAATTTCTCCAGGGCCAGTTCTTGGACTACTTCTCTTCTCTTGATTCATTCATTTCTTTAGTGGTCATTCATTTCACAGATTTAAATACCACTAATACATTGGTGACTCTCAAATTTATATATCTAGCCTACTCCTGTTTCTTAAATTCCTGGTTCTTATTTTCAATCCAGAAGTCCCAGTGATCCTTTTAAATTGAAAATCAGCTAATTTCTTTTCCCTGCTCAAATTTTACTCATGGCTTCCCATGTCACTCAGAGTAAAAGCAAAAGACCTCTTAATGGCCTATAAGACTTCACCTGTGCTGATATTTCCATTGCCTCTCTGCCTGGTTTTTCTTCTCCTCTCCCTGTCAATCAGTGAACTCAAGCCATGCTGGTCTTTTTCGAGTTCTTTAAACTTGGCCAACTCACTCTAGCCTTAGGGCATTCGAACTGACTGTCCCTACAGATAGCTACGGCCCACTCTCCAGCTGTTTAAGGTCTTTAATCAAATCTTGCCTTCCGAGTAAAAACTCCATAATTATCCGCTTCATCATTCTCTCCTCATCACTTCATCAATCATATATCCTATTTTCTTTTATATTTCTGTTCATAGCACTTATCACTATCTGATATGTTGCATATTTTAATTATGTATTTTGTTTATTGTATGTCTTTCTCCACTAGAACACGAAGTCCATGAAGGCAGGAATTTTTGTCTGTTTTGTTGTTTGCTGCTGTATCCTCGGCACATAGGACTTGTTAAATACTGCATGTTCAATATTTTGCCATTTCTCAAAGTGTGGTACCTAGGCCAGGGAAACTTTTAGAAATGTGTTGGAAATGTCAATCCTTAGACCCTACCACAGTCCTACTAAACCTGAAACTCTGGGGACAGGGACCAACAATCTATTTTTACAAGCCCTCCGGGTAATTCTTATTTCTGCTAATTTTTGAGAGTTGCTGTATTAAAAATTTATTGAATTAGAGATGAAGTGAGAAATTTCTATTCCTGTCATGCTTTGACAAGTATAGCAATCAACTTTTGGGTTAAAATATCATGCAAGTAAATGTAAAATCAGTTTGTAGAATTTGTTTTTCTGATATGATTCATAATAAGCCTAATAAGAAAAATTCTAGTTTATCATTTAAAGAATGGAAAACGTATACTTTATCTTAAGCCATGAATCCAAATTATTGAAATGTGATAGATTTAGATAACTAAATATGTACAATTAATTTATGGCTATAATTCAGTTTTAATTGAAACTTCTGTAAAAATTAGTGCCACGGTTCTGTGATTTAAAAATTTGACAGAGCTGTTGTGAATCAACTAACTTCCCTCGTTCTTTCCTTGTTCTGAGACTTTTGACTCTAATTTTCTTAGATTAAACTGCACTGTGTCTCTTTATCCTCTACAGATAATAACATCAAATTAAGCAGCTATTCCACATTTGATGCCTAGGATACACATCTGTCTCTAAGGAGTTAGGGCAGAGAACGTATTTCAGTTTGTGAAATTGCACATATTCTATGATTATAAAGCAAGCCGATAACTTCTTTCTTACTGTCTGTGCATAGAGTTGTTATGATTCTTCCTAGGGTAACAAATATTTCTGGTAGCCCAGGACCACCCCAGTTTACACTCAATATCCTTGTGTAATTATTAATAGCATTATTGCCAAAAGTATCCTAATTCTATGAGAAATTATATGGCTACCCCACTCATATTATATATAATATATATATAATATAAATAAATCACATTTAGTCCATATTTTTACATAGTATATAAAGAATATTGGAAACCAGGGTTCTAAATATTCTCTAATTCTAATATTAAATAGCAGTATCAATGTCCATAGATGTTATGTTTCTCAGTATATTTTTCAGACATTAAAATGAAAGATACAATTACAGATTACTTTGCCTGATTTTTTCCTTTACTAAGTTAGCCAATCCTTTCACTTATTTAACCTTATAAAGATATAACCTCAGACCTCATGCCTCTAAGGAGGAGTAATAGGTATGTGCAGAATTATCATTGGTATGATGAGAATTTCTGCATTAGAATCTATGGACTGTTCCACAGCAGTTTTGGGCTTGCGTCATGTTTTCAGGCAAAACTAAAATGTGTTGAAGCAGGCTGAAAATGAAGTAAATAGTATAGATGCATTTATCTTACTGAGAAATACCATAATTGCTTAAGTGCTTTCTTTTCTTTTAAGAATTCACACTTTACATGAAAATTATACTATATTATTATGAACCAGATTTTGCCAATGTGTGACTTTTTCTATGCAATAATATTTAAAGTTGCTAAAATCTTTAAATTTCAGTTGCTCTTTCATATTAATTTATTGAGAAAAAGTTTATTATTAGATTATATAATATCCCCAGGGCTTCACTCTCATATATTATTTTTATTGAAAAATACATGTTAGTGAGAGAAATGTCCTATTTATATATATATAAATAATCTGTATCAGATGTTTTAACAGTTACTTCAAGTATATGATCAATTATATAGTTCATCCAGACTGTTAGTCTTTGTTACATAGATATTTTTTTATTTGTTTAATTCCTATAATTGCCTCAACTCAAAAAATATGGGCATCCTCTTTCTGGCAGTCTATTCGTTATGGTTGTGCTGGCATCCACTCCGAGTGCCATACGCGGAACAACTGTGTGGAGTTCTACATGCATAACAAAACTGTCTGGCATAAACACATTGACCTTGGCATGACACCCCACGTAGGCGGTTTGTATACATAATCATGGCCACAGCCTGTTTGGCTTGTTCACGGTCATATAACAAGTGTGGGTTGGGTTACCACTTGGAGTCATTCAGTTGCTAGTCTGGGGTTGACCTTAAAATAGCCAATCCAATACTTTTTTTCTTCAATAAATGCTATAAAAGTAGTCTCAATTTTATAGAGCACATTATTTTTTTATGAGAAAAATAGTTGCATCAATTTAATGCCTCTCTTTAATATGTTGCTTTATAAATGAGATGCACATATTTCTAAGAGCAATTTTTTTCTGGGCTGGAAGGTAGGCCAGGTCTGAAATGATGGTACACCTTCATTGAGTATCAATTTTGCATTATCACCTGGTAGAGCATATTTTAAGACAAAAGAAATATATTCCAAAATACCATACAAAGTCCACACACAGTTTTAAAAATATGCCTTTAAAAAATTATCTTGAGAGTCTGGTTCAGGCTAAATAGTGAGATACTTCAGGAGCAGAGTTTCTTCTATTCTGGGTACTAATTATGGGGTTTTATTTTTTGGAAAACAAGTTTGAAACAAGCACATCTCAATGTCAGAGATTTTTTCATCTTTTTTGGCAAGTTAGATACTTTTGAATGCTGCATTTACTCCATCAGAAAAAAAGGCAGCAATAACTAAAAATTGCTCTATGTCTGCATTAGAACAAATCTCGATGATCTCTAATTTATTAAAAATGGACATATTCAGTAATTTACAAAAATGTGTAACTTTATTACCAGCTATAACGTTTGGTTATTAAGTATTAAAAAAGAAAAAAATAACAAGGAAACAAAGTACCTTATCACATTCTTACTTTTTTGAACTTCCACCAAGCTCTGAACTATCTATATGGCACTTATTTTCTAACTCGTGCCATATATTTGTTTAGCTTTTCTTGGGGAAGGACTGTGTCATATACACATGTAAAAGAATTTTGAACACAGTGAATACTCAGTAAGCTTTTGAGAATGAATTCATTATGAAATAGAAGCTTGAGCACTGATTATTATTATCATTATTTTTATTTTTAGGCGAAGCAATACTTAATCGACCTCACAGATTGCAAGAACCTTGTCAGCATACAATCTCTTATTTTTATATTTTTATTTTTTATGCCTACAGCACCTGGTTTTCCTAGGTGATCTCCCATCCAAGACTGACCAGGCCCGACCCTGCTTAGTTTCCGAGATCAGACAGGATCGGGCTTGTTCAGGGTGGCATGGCTGTAGATTAGTCCTGATTATTAAATCTTACACACGTAATTATTTAAAGGCCTCTGATTGCTTTCAATTGTGGAATAGATTCAGTGTTCAGAAAGTAAAGCAGTTTTGAGAGGCTCAGGTGCAATTTTCATAACTGTCCCATGTCTCGTGACTGATCACTCAGATCGCTCTAAGTTTACTTCATTTACGACAGAACTTCTTGATGTTTTTGAGAAGAGCACATACTTCAGTGTCATTTTCTTGAACCTATAACCCTGACAAATATAAATTTTTGAAGCATAAATTACACTGTTTCTCTAATATATATTTAATAAAATGACTTCGGACATTCTTATATTAGTTTTCTGAGTATAACAATTGGAACATAATACTCCTCCTCCCAAACTACTCCTCCTCCCCAAATAAGCCAGAGCATTAGATAAAGTTGGTTGCACTGATATTGAGGATATCTAAAAAGAGCAACTTGTAACCTTGGGAATTTTGAGTGATATAAATACAATGGCTGAGAGTATCTTTAACCACAGAATTTTTGTGTTTCATACTGCGACGATGCTCTCTTGTGGCCCATATTGAGCTGCTTATGTTTTGAGAACTATACAATTCACATCCCAGATCTTCCCCCCACCCCAAATGAATCCATATTTATAACCAACTTGTAATGTCTGGTTCAATTCCCAGACAAACAAGTAAATACACTTTCTAAGTAGTGATAGCAATTCTATACCTGTTTTTTTACAAATTGTCTGACAATGAGCCAGAAGCCTACTTTTATTTATTTATTTATTTATTTTTTTGGGTGCACAACCCTTTTCTGATTTAGCAATCTGGAATCATTTCCTGTCTCTCCATTTTTATAATTTAAGCAAAGTGGCTTTAATGCATTCAGTCTTTCTGTCTGATACACAAGTGATAATCATGTATTTCACAGAGAAAATAATACCTTCTCTATTTCTTTAAATTGTACTGACTTTTCACAAAAACCTGGTTTTTGGTTACATCATCACTCAAAATGTTGCCTGTGCCTGGGGAAATGACTACTCTAATTAGTAGTAAATCAAAGTTCTTTCTCTCTGATGCAACAGGACTGTGAAATAAATTGTGATAGGCGAGTTATATCAGCAAGCACCAGTGATTAGGAGGATTGGCTGACAAGTCTATTAAGACTTCTCCAAAGGAAACCACACCCATTTAAGGAGAGGCTGGAGAACTACATCTTTTGTGATTTTACTGTTTAACTGTTTCCTTATACAAAGTTCACTGTAGTTGACAATCAGGCTGCTACTACACAGGATGCTTTAATCTAAATATTCGAAGGTGTTCGTTAATTTTTTGGTAATCGAATGAAATAGAATTTTTAAAAATTGAATCAACAAGAACATAAGATCATGGTTACAAGTAATGACCAAAACCATTAAAATAAATAGGAAAAGATTATGCTCCAGCAGAGAAAGTGAGAAGTTGAACATTATTCTGTTAAATGCACATATAAATTCAGCAAAAATGTACAATTAGCCCGAGTTACCTGGCTTCTCTATAGTTGCAAAATTCATGACCTGAATAGTTCTTCAACTAATTATGCTTGTGTAGATAGCCCCAAATTATAAAAATACTATTTGCACAACTCAGTCTAAATAAACTTTGGTTAATTATAAATCTAAAATTTAACATTATGAATGAAAGTGATACTATTCCAAGGACAATATCACTGATAAAATTAGTAGTAGTAGTCGTTACTAATTAAAAAAGTGATTTGCAAGAAATCAGAAAGCACATATTGTTTGTCTCTGGGCTAAGTGATCACATTGAGAATGAATCGGTAGACATCTGAGAAGTAAGTCTTTTCTCTGCTTCTTTTCTTTTAGCCTCTTTATCAAACTCCAAGCACCCTCTGCTATGGCCTGCAACCACTCTCAATAGTTTTCAACCCTGGGTACAACATGTAAATTTAACTTGAAGTCATTAAGAATAACTTTGGTTTCAGGGTCCTTAAAACAACTGAACTGGTGTTGAAGGAATGGTGGGGGGCTTAGGTGAGATGGGCAGGGATTAGTAATTTTTCTTCCAGGTTATTGTGATATAATTGACATCGATATACATTATTACACAATGGTGTAAAATATCACCATGATGTAATATGTCATTACGCAGTGATATAACATTGTGTAAATTTAAGGTATACTACATGACGACTTTATATACATATATATTTTGAAATGATTACCATGATAAGGTTAGTTAACACATCCATCACTTCATATATTTACCATTGTGTGTGTGTATATGTGGCAAGAACTCTTAAGATCTACTCAGCAAATTTCAAGCACACATTACAATAATGTTAACTACAGTGCCATGCTGTACCTTAGGTCCTCAGAACTTATTCATCATACAATTGAAAGTTTGTCCTGTGTAACCATCATCACCCCACGTCCCTAGCTCCTGACCCAGAGGAAACAAAATCATTATTTTGAAGAGATACCTTCACTCTCTCATTCATTGCCGCAGTCACAATAGCTAAGATATAGAGACAACTTAAATGGCTATCAATAGATGAATGGATAAAGAAAATATGATATAAATGAATGAATGATATATAATAGAATATTATTCAGCCCTAAAAAAGAAGGAAATCTTGCCATTTGCAACAACATGTATGCACCTCAAAGGCACTATGCTAAGTGAAATAAATCAGATAAAGACAAATACTGTATGATCTCACCTATATGTAGAATCTAAAAAAGGCAATATTTTTAATATGCCCCAGGGACAACTGGCCTCCATGTTGTGCTTGCCTCCTGCCTCTCTCATGTATCATCTAAGACCAAGCTACACTTCTTTCTCTTCCTCAGAATCACCAAAATTATTCCTGCCTTAGAGCATTTGTACTTGCTGTTCTCTCTAGCTGAAATTTCTTTTCCCCAGATCTTTATCTTCAGGTTTCAGCTCATATATTACCACATCCAAAAGAACTTTCCTAAAGTGTCATCCAAGTTCTACTCTGTCACATTATCTTGCTTTATTTTCTTCTTTGCCTTATTTCAAAATTCTTGTAGTTATTTGTATGCTTGCTTAGTAACTCTCAATCATTAGAAAAAGTTTCATATTGCAAGAACCTTGTATTTCTTCACCATCGTCCTAGCCCCTTAAGCAGTGTCTAGCAGCACATTGTAGACACACAATAAAGTCCCTCATTTTAACAAATATTTATTAAGCACATACTGTGTTCCAGGTACTGTCTAGGCACTGAGGATAAAGCAATAAATAAAAGATAAAATGTATAAACAAAGAATAAATACATTGCTATAGTACCCAGTAGCGAGGTTCTAGCTCAACTCAATTCTTACAAGGAATTTTCTTTTTTAAATATCACTGAATTTCTACAACTAAAAGCAAACAATCCGTAGAGATGTGTTCAAATTTATAGTATTGCAACCTAGCCTATTGGAAGGGATTTAAGACCTGACACCAGAGAATCTAGACCCTAATCCTGGCTTTATCAGAAACAGTAACTATAAAATATTAGACAAGTTATGTGCTGTGCAGTTACTAGGACCATAGCTTTGGAGGCAGCTGATTTCAAAGACAGGCACTTACAATTACTCATCCTCTCTGTTACTTAGTTTTCTCAAAAGAGGTGATTCATGGTAAGTCATTGCTTTATTGAATTGGACTGAAGATTAAATAAGACAAAGAATGTGAAATTAAATAAGGCTAAAAAATTTGCCTTCTGTTCCTTTTCAGCTTTGATTTTTTTTTTAAATTTGTAAAACAGTAAAGGTAGGCTAGCATTTCTGTCATTTTTTCCAGAGCTCATATTTTCAAAATATTCTAGGCCTGTCAGCCTTGATGTTAATGCTGGGATCCCTGAGAATAAACGACTTTTGCATTTTTTAACAAATACATATACTCCAGAAAAATATAATGACTTGTTCTAGCTTTCTTGGTTCTTCTATTTTCAGATCCTAGGAATAATTAAGATGAACAATGGTATGATAATACTATGTTATTTGCTACTTATAGTTGTGAGGTTGGTTTATGCCTTGTTTTACCTTAACAATCTGCCTCTTTACTGGATAACGGGTTTTGTTTTGTTTTGTTCTACTCTAATCATATGCAATTTTCAAGTCTATTTTTCAGAAACTTTTTTTTTAATGGATAATTTCAGCTCAATGGGATTTGTTAGCCCACCCCTCATTACATTGCTTCTGACTTTGAGTAATGGAGGAAATAGCTTGGAGTGGGTAGCCAGCCAGTCTGGCTAATCCATTGGGCATAGACTCCCTGGTCACTGGGATCACTAACGCCTAATGCCTCTCTAATTATAGACATGTCTCATTCCTGGCTACTTAACGGCCTCACCACAGGGAGTGACTCCACTTCCTGACTGGAAGCCTACCTTCATTAGCGTAAACTGTACATCATAACCTACTAGTTTTACAATAACCCAAGGGGCCCTTCCTCCCAGAACTGTGGCAATGCGACAGTCATAGTATTTGAACATGGAGACAGATGATAAGAATTTATGACTTCTAATTTTAAATGCAAAAGGTACAACTCTATGTGATATGGTTTTAAATAAGCCATCTATGCCAATAATGGAGACAGATACAGGGATTTTGTTCTACTCATTCCTTTCTTCAGTGTCCCTTCTTTCCTAAATGAAGCAAGGCCTATAGTAAGACTCTCAATGCTAGTAAAGTCTGAGTAAAGATGGAGACTTTGAAAAACAAGCCTGTAAAAAATAATACTGATTCAAGATTTAATCTAGAAGTAAAAGAAGTATAGTCCTTATTCAAGCCTTACCTATTTTCATCATCATCATCATAACATTTGCTACCTTTTATAGAAAACCCTTCATATTCTGGGCTCTGTACTAAGTATTTTAGATATTATTATCCCAGATATTCACCTAAACACTGTGAAGTAGTTTGTCCTCATTGATATAGGAAAAACCTAAGACTCAGAGAAGTTTAATAAATTGCCAAGGTCACACAAACTATGCCAGGCTGAGATTTGAACTTTTTTCTTTATTCTAAACTCTATGCTCTTTTTCTCAATCCATTCTGCCTCCTCTGTTGCCTGATGACGATATAATGTGTAGACATTTAAGAAAGCAATGCTTCTGCCTCTGCATTTTCATAGACATTTGATCTTAAACTTCTATTATAATAATAAATTTCATAACAATAACAATAACCAGTTTTTATTGAATATTTATTATGGGTCATGCACATAGTACTGTCATTCAATTTTTAAAAAACCCTTATATCTTTATTTTCTGGTAAAGATATTGAGGCCAAAAGAGGTTGGATAGATGGCACACTGTCGCACCTACGTGGTGGAGCCACTTTCATTATATTGCCTCTCACAGTAGTACTTCATCACATATATTATATTTAGATGTATATTAAATTTCTTGTTGATCACACAGTGAGATTCTTAAGAGAAGGGATCATAGCCCAGAAGAGTTTTCCCACTTATTAGAACTGGATCTGGTACATAATAAGGATTCAATAGATATTTGTTGAGCGATGATTCGTTTAAGTTACATTTGAGTCAATCATCAGCTTGGTCAGTTAAATAGATCTCTCACAAGAGAGAAAACTGAGAATATCTAGAGGCTAAGTGACAAAATTAGTGCTTCATATATTTTTCTAGTTTCACTAAAACCTTGTTATTTAGCAGTTAAAACTTTTAGTTCTGGTCCATGTTGACCATAATGTTTCACGGAATATTTAATAATACTGTAAATAGAGATAGCAAACCAGAAATAAATTATAACTTTATGACAGACCAATAAAAAAGATGAAAGATTATTGTCTAGTCAAGCAGAACAACTCTAATGTCTAGTACTATGAAAAGAAGGTCAGTATTCTCCTTACATTTTGCCCACTACACTTCCAGGTGGTTTATACACTGCTGTGAACTATAAACGAGCACTGAAAGAATGAAAAATTACAAAGTCGCCTAATAGCATCTATTCTAACTAAAGTTAATTTTGGCTCACTCAGAATAATAACCTATTTTGTAACTCTATAAGCTTGCAGAGAATTTAGGAACCTCTCAGGAAAAACCCTCATTTAATTGATTACGCAAATGAGTATAGAGACATTAAGTTTGTACAGATAATAAGACCTATAATTAGAAATCAGTTTTGGAGACCCATCACTCTGCATCTTGCCCACAGCAAAATACAACTATCTTTTTTGTAATAGAATTTATAATTTCATTATATTTTCATTGTATTTGTTTTAGTATTTGTTCAAACACTCACAAAGTAAACATATACTACCTACATCCAGGCCTTCATGACGATGCAGGCCACTATTATCACTAGACTGAATTACTGCACTACCTCCTAACACGTACCCCACTTCTTGCTAGAGTGAGTCTTTTCAAGTGTAGTTTAGGATATGTTGGTCCTTTGCCTCACAAACCTGTAGTGGCTCCTCTTTGACCTCAGGGTAAATGCCAATGTCCTTTCAAAGGCCTATAGGGCCCAAAACATCTCAGTATGTATGCTCTCCTAATCTGTCATCTTTCCCTCTTCCCCTGGCCCATTTCAGTCCATCTACACTGCCCCTTGCTGTCCCACCTACATGTTTGGAAGCTTTGATCTGAAATAAGGACTTGACTCTTGCTGTTCCCTCTGTGGAATATCCGCCCCCCATAAACTGCTTGCTAATTTATACACCTCATTCAAGTTTTTGCTCAGATTTACCATCTCAAGGAAGCCTATCATGGCCACTTTTATTTTAATATTGTAATCTGTCTCTACCTCTTTTCTAACTCCTGCTACCCTGCACTCACAATTTTAATTATCTGCTATATTTTTAAACATTTTTATATTGTTATTACCATCTTACCATTTAATCAGTTAATTAATTAATTTAATAGTCATATTATCTCCACTGAAATTTAAGCCCCTCAATGCCTTTTCTATATTTCCCACTGCTGTATTATAATTATTTAAAATAGTACTTAACTCACAGCGGTGCTCATTTATATTAGGTATAATACAGATAATGTTGATAAAATATATAAATATATATATTTTTAAATGGCCATAGATATAAAGTAACAAATTTATGAATTAATATGATATAAATGATATAAACAGATAAAGTTATCATATAGAAATAAATATACTGTGTTTAAAAATTAAATACTATTTCTACTCATAGACAGTATTGTTCATGAACTTCCTAAACCTTACAATAGCAAATATTAACAGACATAAACATATTTACATATATTTGTTTTTCCCGAGGGTTAAGAAATTTTTCTGTTATTCTTCAGCTATTTATTTCTGATTTTTGCCATTGTGGTTAGATAACTCTGTATAATCTCAATTGTTTTTTCAAATGTTTTTTTTTTAATTAAATTTATTGGAGTGACATTGGTTAATAAGATTATATAGTTTTCAAGTTGTACAATTTAATAATATATCATATGTATATTGCATTATGTGTTCACCATCCAAAGGTAAATTTCCCTTCGTCACCATGTATTTGACCTCAGGGTACAGTCTGTCGTGGTATGTTATCCGTGTGCATTTGCTGTTCTAAGGTAGAGTGTTCGATGTGTTGGTAAGATTGTATTGATTGATGGTATTGTTGAGTTCTAAATCCTTGCTGATTTCTGTCTAGTTCTATCAGTTGTTTAGAGAAGGATGCTGACTATAATTGTGAATTTGTCTATTCTTCTTTTCAGTTCTGTCAGTTTTTGCTTCGTGTATATTTTAGCTCTGATATTTTGATGAAGATGTATTTAGGATTGTTATGTATTCTCACTGGAAAAAACTTTTTATCATTTTGTAATGTCCCTCTCTATTTCTGCTCATTTTCTTTACTCTGAGGGCTACTTTTAAAAAATTAATGTCTACATGATGATCTTTTTTTGTCTTTCAGCTTGCTTATGTGAGTACATTTAATGTGAGTTACCTATAGATAACATATAATTGGGTTATATTTTTAAATAAACTCCGCCAAACTCTGTCTTTTAATTGGTATATTTAGACCATGTATATGTAATATAATTATTATAGGTTTGGTTTTAAATTTGCCGTTTTCTTTTTTGTTTTCTGTCTTATTTTATTTTTTTATTTATCTGTTTGGTTTTTTATACCTTCTTGTGGATGATCTAACCAAACTCTTTTTAGAATTCCACTTTGATTTGTTTAGCCTTTTAGATATTACATTGTATAAATATATGTATATATATCATATCATAGTTTTTGATATCAAAATTTTACTAATTTAAGTTAAATATTGAAAGTCTTACCTTTCTTCACCCTCTCCTATATATAATTATTTAAAATATTTTTTCTATATGCATTGAGAACCATGTGAAATATTATAATTTTCGCTTTAACCATCAGACATTATTTAGAAAACTCAGGAGAAGAAAATGTTTATTTTGTTTTTTTCTTCCTTCCTGATGTCCTAAGATTCCTTTTTAAAAACATTTTTACTATTTATTTGTTTGTTTAGGTTAATTCTTTTTCTTTTGTTTAGAGAACTTCTGTTAGCCATTTTTTTTAAAAGGATAAATCTAGTGACGAATTTTCTTATCTTTGTTTCATATGAAAATGTCTTGATTTTCTCTTTATTATTAAAAGAGATTTTCACTAGATATAAATTTTAGGGTTAACAGTTTTGTTGGTTTGTTTTTAGTGCTTAAAAATGTACCAATTTCTTCTGGCCTCCATGGTTTCTGATGGAAAATCCAATTAATTTTTCTCTATAGGTAAAGTGACATTTCTCTTTCTCTGCTTTCAGAATTTTTATGTTGTCTTTTGCATTCAGAAGTTTGACTCTGATGGCTTTGGTGTGGTTTTCTTTGATTTACCTTGTTTGGGATTTACTCATTTTTTAATTTGTTTTTTATGTCTTTTGCCAAATTTTAAAAAATCGTCAGCTATTATTATTTTTAAAAAAATATATTTTAGCTCCTCTATCTTAGTTCTCTTCATCTTGGATTCTGGTAACATAAATGTTAGCTCTTTTGCTGTAGTCCTTCAAAAGCAGAATGCAAAGAATTGAGGAAAGAATCAGGGAACTTAAAGATAAAACAATAAAAATTACCCAAGCTAAATGACAAAGACCAAATAGATGGTTCCTAAAGAGAACAGATTTCTTTTGAGGTTGTCCCTTGAGAGATTTTTTTTTAATCTTGCTTATTATATTTTTCCATCTTAAAAAATTTGTTTATTTTTTATCTTGTTTTTGCTGAGACTTTTTATTTCTTTGCAAAATATTTTTTCTTTTTTGTTTGTATTACTCATTGAAATATTTTTCTTATGGCTGCTTTAAAATCCTCCTCAGATAATTCTAATATCTATACCATCTTGATATATCTGTTGATTGTCTTTTCTCATTTATATTAGAATTTACCTGGTTTTTGGTGTGAAGAGTGATTTTTGATTGAAACCTGGAGATCTGGGGTATTATGTTATAAAATCTGAGGTCTTATTTCAGTGTTTTGTTTTATCAGACCTCTTCTGAAACTACTCATTTGAGGGGAGGATAGACACTCTCTCTTACTACCAAGTGGGGCAGAAATCAGTTACTAACTCTGTCTCCATTTACCTCTGCCAGGGGAATCTCCTGTTAATTCTGGGTGGTGATGAGACTTCTAGCTTCCCAGTAAGCCTCTGCTGATACCATCCTGGCCAGAAGAGTCAGGAGTACCTATTCACTACTCCCCATATATCTTCCACTGACAACATGGGGTGAAAGCAGCCTTGCTACTACTAGCATTTTTTAAAGTTCCAACACTCCATGAGACCACCTCTGATGCCATTTTGTCAGGAGAAGGGAGAGACACTGTGTTACTGCAAGAGGGAAGTAGAAGTCTAGGCTCTCCAGGTGGCCTCCACTGACACCTTGGATGCGAGGGCTTGTTACTGCCCCATAGGGGTAAAAATGCTGGTTCTCTGTTGGATCTTCTCTGACATGACACTACCCTAGTAGGGAGGTTGGAGCATCCCATTACAGCCTGAAGAAGGTGAAGTCTACACTCCTACTTGGCCTTGGTTGTTGGGTGGAGCCCCCTGTTTTATGTTTTTTGATTGTTTGTTTGTTTGTTTTGTTTTGTTTTTTCCCTGTGGTGTGTGGCAGAAGCAAAGTGGTTATTTGTCTAAAACTTTTGTCTTTCTAGACTATCTCTTGCCTGGTCCTTTCTCTCAGAATATTGAGCTTTTCTTGGGGCTTTTTAAAATTTCTGTACCCATTTGCATTTCCAGGGTGTCTTCTTCTCTAGCACCCTGTCTAGAATAGAGGAAACAAAAAGAAAACCTAGGAAATTCAGTGCTGTGTTGGTTCTTAACTTCTGAGGTTCCTAGATGGTTGAACGTTTTTTCTCTACCTTCAGGGTCTTATGTTTGTTTTATGAATAATGTCCAGGAATTTTAGCTGTATTTATCATAAGGAATAGAGAAAAGTACTTCTATTCCATCTTTCTTGATGCAAAATTCTCTTAAAATTCTTTTCATAATTTTTTTTAAAAAAGATACTATGACTTTCAGCTGTTATATTAGAGGAATATGATGTTTATAGAACTGATCTTTGAAAATTTCTGTTAAAGTCTTCATATAGTATAACGGCAATGTATTTTAAAAGAGGCACAAAATAACTAGAAAAGAAATTACTACTTACTTTTCCTTTCAGGTATTAACAAATGCTTTTGGGGGATATATCTATACATCATGGAAAGATATTAAGTGAATTTAATTCTCAAGGGGACAAGAAACCCCTAGAATAAATGGCAATGTTTAAATAATGAATGAAGGTCAGCTCATACAGTTAATGAGTATTACTGATGAAAGTACATATGATGATGGTAAATGCCAACCAAAAATTTCTCTTTAGATTAATAAATAACTCTTACAACATGCTGAATTAAAGGTAAATAAGAAAACAAGCTTTGTTTTTTTTTCCAAGACACCCAACGTTTATACTTTATCATACTGTAATAATGAAGGTTTATATCATTATACTGCTATAAATTTTATTATAATAATGAAGATACTAGAATAATATTGTGGAACATCGGTAGATCAGGTTGTTGTTGTTATTGATGACGCTGTTTTAAAAAGCTCCAAAAAAGTTTATTTTCTTGGTTTTTACTTCATATTGGTAATCCAAGATTACTTTTTCTAGTATTTAAATAAAAATAGCTTTTGATATTCAGTGATTGGTACTACCAATGATTGATTTTTATTTTCCATTTCAAGTGGTTTTTCAATGCAATTTATTTTATATGTATTTTTTAAATGATAAAAGAATGTCTAAAACATGGAAGTTAAACTGTCAATACCAATTTTAATTTATTGCAATACTCCAATAATTAACAAGTTTTAAATTTGCATATTTACTTATGAGTGGTATTAAAAAATTAAGTTCTGACATATCAAGCAATAATTGAGGAACCAAGATCAAAGTGTTCAGAGAGTAGAGTTTCTGAGGCAGGCTCTAGAGTCATAATGGCCTAGCTTCAAGTTCGACTGTGTTACTTACTAGTTGTGTGAACTTGGGAAGTCACTTATACCCTCTAACCATAGCTTTCTTACTAGGAAATTGGGATAATAATATGTAATTGATAAACCTAGATATCACTCTCTTCAAATACATCCTGAAGAAGAAATGGAGAGTGAGTTCTGGAGCATTTAGGTACATGGCAATTGCTTCTTGGCCTTTTGGCTAAGATCAGATGTTGAGTGCATGGTACCAGGTGATCTTAGGTCCCAGATGTGTCACATTCCGTCTCCTGTTTGATAGGATAATCTTTCTTCAAATTTTACAAGCAGATTAATTTTCCTTTTCTTTCTCAGCAAGTCAAGTTGTATGGTTTGTTTTGGTCATGTAAAGCAGTTTGATTTATATTGATTATTTATGTTAATGAAAATGTTCCTCTAGTCATTTTAGCCATTTTCAAACCTTGGATTGAAAATTGATTCATTTACAAAGATGCGAGAAATAAACAAACATCTGGGAAGAGTGAAAAAAAAAAAAAACCCTGGTTTCCCTCAAAAGGTGAATCACCCCAAAATATTATAATAGCAGAAAAAAGAAAAGCAATTTTGTGAAGCATTTGTTGAAGGTACACTATGGAATATAAGTAGATTGTGTGTGGGAAAAAATGGTACATAACACACGACCCTACTCTTCAAGAGGTTTATGATGTGGACTAACTTCGTAAATTATTTCATCTTCCTTGCCTTCTTCTTTTTTTCTTTCTATCTGTTGCTCACAGTACTTTTATATTCTAATCTTTGGTTTCAAGTTATTTTGTGTGTGTGTGGCGGGGGGATGGTTAGGTAGTACTTCAGCAGGATTTCTTTACAATAAATCAGAGTTAAAAAAATATGACAAATTTCCACAGTGATTTTTGATCACATGATTTTCCATAGCATATTTGATGAAAATAAGTCCTTAGCATGATTTCTGTTCTTACTCTATGGACTTGCTTTTTTAAAGTTTGTTCTCTCTTCATGGTATGATCCAAATACCAGCATGCCCCAAATAATCTTTTCTAAGTAGTCTGCCCAAAGCCTAAAATCACCAGATGTTTTAGTCCTTTTAATCTATATCTTTTTGTTTGTTTGTTTTTCTTTTTAGGCAAGACAACCCTTGGTTGACCTTAAAGATTGCAAGGACCTTGGCAGCTTACAATCCCTTATTTTTTACTTTTTACACCTACAGCGTAAAAATAATGGTCTTCCTAGGTGGTCTCCCATCTAAGTACTAACTAGGCCCGACCCTGCTTAGCTTCCGAGATCAGACAATATCGGGCTTGTTCAGGGCGGCATGGCTGTAACTTAATTGATATCTTAACAAAAAACTTTAGTTTAGAAGAAAAACCTATGTACTTTTATTGCCATGATGAAGCTTGACAATTGCATATGGTGAAGCGTGACAGAGATGAAGGCAATTTCTTCTACAAAGTCACTACAAAGGAAAAAAATAAAAGAAAGAAAAGAAGGGAAAATATAAGAAATCTGTCTTAAGGACCTGGAGATAAAACACAAGATGATAAATCTATGCTCACCAGAATCAATTTTGAGAATATTAAGGATAATGTGTGGCCTATAATTATTTAGAATGATTTACCTAAACATTTTGGTTCACACTTATATATATCAGGTCTACAAAATAGTTAGGTTTTGAGGCAGTAATTCTAAAAGAATGTACTAAATGTCAGGAGTTTGGAAATCAGGAATCTGGATATTAAGTAAATACCCAGATGATTATAGTGTACAATGAAGTTCTGAAATAACTTGTCAAAGCTGCCAAAACTAGTTCTAGGATCACTGTTACAGAGTTTGACTCCAGACTGTAGACATCTATAATTCAGAAATTTTAAAATATAGTCTTTCAATTTTATTTTTTTATTCTAAGTTTTGTAACACTTGTGTCTGGAAGCAGGTGGAAGAGAAATAATGAATCGGAGGAAAACAGGTTGTTTTAAATTACTGTCTATCCTCAACTGTGGTCAATTGTATCATTCTGTGTCTTTTATTTTTTTTGTAGACACTCAGGATTAAAAGATCATCTACTCATTTCCTAAGCAAAAAGTCATGAATGTGCACAAATAGTTTACTATAAGGACAGTCATCATAAATTATTTATAAATATGAAAAAATTATATCCTAAAAGTTCAGCTCTAGGAGAATGGTTAATTATGACAAAGGCACAGGAATGGGATATAATATTGAGCCAATATAAATTATATTTCAGTACAACATTTAATGCCATGAAAAATATTCGTGATATACTAACAGTTAAGACAAAACAAAACAAACAAAAGTTGATAGCCTAAAGTTATTTTTCATGGCCTGGTACAGGCAGAGATGAATGTTCTTTCTTGGAGCTTGATTAAACTTAGTAATTTTTCCCCAAATATAAGCAATTTATATCTATTTACCTGTTTTCTAAACATGTGAAACTAGAATACCAGCACTTTAGACCTGCGTTACTGAATGTCTGATTCTGACTCATAAAAAGAAGGGGCTGACAGAACTAGCATGAATGAAATAACTATTTGAAATATATGTGAACAGTCCCCTCCACTCAATACCCTACATGCTATTTTTTTTTAAGATCAGGTCCATCATAAGAATATGAATATGCAATTGAACTATATTTTGCTCATTGTATTTTTTACTGACATATTCTTGGTTTTTATTAAATGAAACTATAATAAATATTCACATGAATTTTAGTTTTAAATTTTATATTAAAATACTCTTGCTAATAAGCCTTCCTCAGATAGTCTGTATAAACCCCTGTCTCTATATACTGTATTTCCTCAATTACCTCCTCTGCTAAGAAATTGCCCCCACTACCACAGTCAAAATTATTCTTATCTTCTTTTGTGCATGTTTATTACTTTTTGTTATAATAATTATCATGTTATTTCTGTTGTCTTCAATTGTGCAAATTTCACCCCAAAAGTTAGTGCTTAAAACAATAGTTTATTAGCTTTTTTTTTTAATGTTTCTCTGGGTTGACTGAGATCAATTGGACAATTTCTGCTTGGAGTCTGTCATGTGGTTGCAGTCAGATGGCAGCTGGGGCTGAAGTCCTCTGAAGACTTGATTAAGCTTGATAGCTAATAAAGATTTTTTCACTCACATTTCTTGCGCCTAAGCTAAGACAAGAACAGATTGGGGCTGGCTGGGCATTTCTGTTTCTCCAGGCATTTGCTCCATGTGGCTTGCTTTGGCTTCATCTCAGTAGGATAGTCTTAAGATAACTAGACTTTTTACATGGACACTGGTTTCCTCCAGAACTAGTGTTCCAAGGCTGAGACTAGACACAGGCTGAAGCTGTAAGGTTTCTAATGACCTAGCCTTGGGAGTCCCAGAGCTTATATTACTTTTGCCATATTCTATAGGCCAAGGAAGTCACGAAGGCCAGTCCAGATCTGGAAAGAAGGGAGTTAGACTCAATCTCAGTATGAGGAACCACATGCATGGACAGGGACAGAAGGCATTGATGGCTGCTGTCTTTGGAAACTACCTAGCACGTGTAGAATAAAAATATAATTTCAGTACTAAAAAGGATTGAAAGATCATCTGATTCAACTTTCTCATTGTATTAAAGAGAAAAAGAATAACTAGAAAGATAAAACAATTTGCCCCAAGTCAAATATATACATTTGCCTCTCTTCTTTATGAACTAAATCTCAACAATGTGGTAGTGTTGTTCATAGCATGTGCCATAGTTTGTTCATAGCCCAGCAAAAGACCATGCATAAATTACACATATATACACTTTCTAAAATTAATAAGATCTGTTATAGAAAATAAATTTAGTTGCTCTCTATCTTATTTTAAGGAGAAAAAAAAAGGCCAGGTTTCTATTCTGCTCTGGAACAGGTACACTTTAGACCTGATTTAGATGTTTTTCTGTGTTGTGAAATTAACACAGGTATAGTTTTAAAAAATAGGTTCCTACAGCTACATTTCTCAGGATATACCTTGTTTTGTGTATTTGACTTTGGAACAAAGAAAATGATCTTCAAGTAGAAAGCAAAATTAAATAAAAATAAAAAGCATCCCCCAAAATGGAAAGTAAAATGAAATAAATAAATCTAAGTTTGTATTGCATTGACAACTTAATCACATAAATTGGAATTATTTCAGATTACTTTAAAGTATAGTAATTTGACTCTACATTGTTACTGGGATATATCCTAAGAATACTAACTTCAAAACAAAACCTAAAACTGTTTTCAGTAATTCTATCGTTAGTAATAATTCTGCATTGTTATTCTACTATTACTTTGCATATGTAACAGGATAAAACTATAAATAATTATGTTAACATCACTTGGAGTCAATATTTTCATAATAAAAAGGGATGTAATTATAAAATTAGACAAGTTAACCAAAAATTCTGTTATAATAAATTTAAATTTAACATTTTTAGTATAAATTTGAGATATGCATTTTTATAAATGTGCATTTTTTTTGTCCAGTAAAACTTCCTAGAAAAAATAGCCGATAATAATTCAGTAGCAGTGAGCACCATTAATGAACATATTCTGATCCTTAAATACCATTTCTTACTAAATCAAGTTAAAGCTCTTTGGAAAAATTATTTATTTCAGGACCGGAACAGGAAATGTATATGATAAGCCTGAAATATTTTGTAATAACAGAAAGCAAGGAAAGCTATCAAAGCATATTGAAATCATGGATGTGTTAAAAAGGAATGAATTAGGAACAAGTATGAAGTGTATCCCAATAGTGGAAGTGGAGACAAATTGAGAATCAAGAATAACAACTGAATAATTAACAATATGATTAACTGAATAATCAATAAGAATAACATCTGGTAAATTAAATCCATCAATGTAATTTTTAAAATCCCATGAGTTTATAATCATACTTCAAAAAAACTCTTTTGAATACTTTTGGAACATGTGTGAGGACTAATTTATTATTCTGAAAATTGATTAAAAAAGGGAAGAGGATAAACACAACTTATATTTTCTCTATGAATTTTAGACAAAATGCGATAAAATAGTAGGTAAGGAAATTTTTTCTCTTCATAAAATTATCTCAGTTAATAAAAAAGGGGTGATAAAATTAGTATGTAATTTTGCAAACTCTTAAAAAATTATTAGGCAAATACAATAATGATCAGTGGCTAATGACATAAAAAGTGATAAAATGAGACATTATGTTCCTACAGTAAAAGTATGCAAAACACTTAGGAAGTAGTTTTGCCAAAAAATTAAACTTAAGCAAGTCAATCCTCCAGATTTAATCACAGTTAATAAGAAATGCAGAAGACACAGGAGCATGCTAAATGACATTACAGAGTTACAATCTATAAATTCCAGACTAAGAAACACTATAGGAGTGCTTCTCAAACTTTAACATATATACAAATTGCCCAAAGATCTTATTAAAATGCAAATTCTGACTTAGTAATTTGAGATGGGCTTGAGACTTTATAATACACTTTCAGGAATTGTCAATGATGCTATGCTGGTCCATAGGCCACACATTGGCTAGCAAGGCTCAAAAAGGTAAACTTAATTTCTTTATTTAAAAACAGGTAAGAAAAAAAGGGATAAATAACCTATAAATTAAAAGTCACTCCAGAGACATAACAATCAAATGCAATGTGTATACCTTTGTCTAGATCCAATGTACAAACTTGTGAAAAATGATAATATGATATTCGATAATATTAAGGAATTATTGTTCATTTCTAAGGTATTATAGTGGTACTGTTTGATTATATTTTATTAAAAGTTTTTATTCTTTTGCAATACACTGATAATTTATGGCAGGATTGATATGATGATTGAAACTGGGTTCAAATTCACCTATTGTGTACATTTTTTTGAGGGGAGAGAGGTGGGTAGTAGAGAAGGGATAGCAGTTATGAGTTCATTTTATTTTCTCTACTTTATTATGTTTAAAATTTTTCATAAAAAAATGTAACTGGTTCTTCAAAATTATTGGACATATTTTGGAAAGATTCCAAATGTTTTTTAAGTATCTCCTTAAATTCGCCAATTTTTGTCTGTGTATATGAGTAAACCATTTTCTTGGCAGATATGTAGCTTTCATTACATTTTCAGGGATGATTGAATAAAGAATATTATTAATGATACTTAAATTCAAGAAACGATCTTTGAAAACTAATAACTTGAAGAAAATCATAAGATAATTTCATTAAGATATATTTCTTGCTTCTCAGTAAACATCTTGAAACAGATTTCCTAGTAAATAGTGTAATATCTTAATAAAAGAGCACCCTCTGCTGTCTTGACAAGAAATGTTATCACAAACAAGCGGACATTATTGCATCCTTGAGTTTTTCAGATACTAGTCATGGCAACCACAACATTAATAATAATAATAATAATAAAATAATAATAATAATAATAATAAAGTATAAAAAAGGAATGACATCATAGGCAACTTTTATTTTAAAACCAGTATCATGAGGATTGTGAAAATATAAATATTCTTTGTGCTTATATCTCATTTTTTCCATCTGAGGCCTTTATGTGAGATCTACAGTTTTTATAGCTTGTGTGATTCTTTATTACAATTAAAAACACTCTCCAAGACTCACAAAGAGATTTACTTTTTTAACTTGAGAAAAAGATTTTTTTGACTGGCATAGTTAAAAACATAAAAAGTCTGCGTGATACAGTTTCTAAATTTTATTCCCAGTTCTTTTTGCTAATTCACGTATGATCTTAGGCAACTTAAATCAATATTTATTAATGTCTGTTAGTCTTTTGAGCCTTTAAAATATACATAGTGGTGGAATATATGTAGTGGTGGAAACCATCCTTCAAAACAATCTTTCTTGAGAGTCTAAAATATAAACTAGATTAGGGTTGCTCTAGTTCATAGGTTGACAGATCACAGGACCACAGAACAAATACAGCTTACTACCTGTTCTGGTAAATAAACGCTTATTGGTACATAGCCAATTTACTTATAAATGAAAACAACAATAAATGAAACAACTTATAAATGAAACAAAAATAATGAAACAATGTTTAGTTTTGTTTTTAAGACACTGAACAATAGGCACTGGAGAATGATACATGAAAGACTAGAAACAGACTGAATAAGCCTTAAGATACTCCTAGCTTATTAACTTGAGAGACTTTCCAATTTAAAATGAAGGGAACCCTACTGCATGCTCTGAATTACAGAGACAGAGCTGGGAGAACATGGAGATTTAGGCATCTAGAGGTTATAGGAAACAATACCGAAGCAGGGAGTACTGCAAGAGAAAGAATTCTGAAGAACTTCAAGGATTTCATAAAACCTGTACCAGTGTGAGCTTGTGAAGAAAGGCAAGATGTTAACCTTACTTATGAAATACCTTCATAACAACATCTGGGTTAGTGTTTGATAAATAAGTGAGCACTATAGTCTGACCAAGTTGACATGTAAAACTAGTCATCATACTCCCTGACTCCAGGACAAAGATATGCACTACACAAATAGGAAGCTGCTAGCCATGTGTGCCAATTGAGCACTTGAAATATGCATAGTCCAAACTGAGATGTGTTGTACATGTGAAATGTACACAAGATTTTAAAGATTTTGTAAGAAAAAAGCTGAAAAATATCAACTGAATAATGTCTTTATATGATTACATGTTGAGGTGATAAATGAAGTTAAACCCAAAGTAGTCAAAATATTAAGTTAATTTCATGTTTCTTTTTACTCTTTTAATGTGCATGCTAGAAAATTTTAAATTGCACATGTTACTAAAACTGTCTTTCTGTTGGACAATGGTACTCTAAAATCCATTGTCCCTGGGCATTGCTGGTAGACTCATTGCCCCACTAACTGACCTCTTGAGGGTGGACAGTTCTACAACTTTGCAGTCAATGATGAGAGCAGACACCCTCACTAAGGGCAGGACCTTCATGCCTCTGGTTCACCCTTCCCTTCAGGATGACCTGGAGCTGCGTCGTGACCTCCTCCCTTCCCCACTCTTAGGAAATGGCACACTCACTTTGAGCTGAAAGCTCAAGAGACTCGTCTCTCATTGGTGTTCAGAACTTTTAGGATGTGAACCTAGTGTCGTGGCCAATATTAACGTGAAAAATCAGGCCTGAGAACCTTTGTTCCAACATCACATTGGATTTCTCCAATATCACACAACACTGAGGACAAGAATTATGGACCCTTGTCAGAAAAGCTTTGTCTCCTCTGAAATATTTTAAAGTTCCAGGAAGAATGTTTTCATTGATTCCTACAATAATTAGAGATTGAACAGGAGAATGCATAAAAGGGAATTCCACCAAGGGGAAATAGAATATGTCAAGATGATGAGACCAGGAAGAGGTTGTCTATTCGGAGGGCCTTATGGATGTTGTGTTAGTAAGAACCTATCCCACCACACAGCCAGTCTACTGAAGAATCAAGGAAAATGAGCTGTGTTGTGGATGGTGCTCAAAACCATTGCATGTGATTCTCACAGGACAAGATGAAGCAATCAGCTAAGTAATTTGACATATCTGATCACATATGAGAGTTACTTGTCCTGCTCCACCCACTGCTCACTCTGGGGCAGGAGAGTGGAACTGGACAGGGTTTTTGTTCTATGATGCACTGGGGGAATTATACCTACTCTCATGGTGGGAGAGCTTGATCATTCTAACCCTTCCACAGATGCCAGTATTAAATCTGGGCAAGTTATTCATAAGAAAGCACTTCAGAGAAGGCACTGGAAAGTCACTCAACAAGGCAAATTCTGGAGGAGATACCTGTGTGAAAGGAATAGCAAGGGACAAGGCTTCCGAGGGGGCAGATATTTGGCCAAGGACACATTCCAATACTCAATAAACATAGAACTTCAAAATGATACAGGATAAAAGAGAAATATGAAAAGTCATCTTTGTTTAGGAGATTGATTTATGTTCTAAATTATACCCATAAATAGAACCTCAAACTCAGATGACTTTTCTGGTAAATTTTATCAACTTGAAGGAAAAAAAAATAGCAACATTATACTAATTTCTTTCAGAAAATACAGAAAAAAGGAACTGTTCTTAATAAATTTAGGGCACCAACATAACTCTGATATCAAACCTGGCAAAGATATTATGTGAAAATAATATTACAGACCAATATATTTCATGACGGTAATCACACAAATTCATAATGAAATATAAGCATATTATCTAGCAACATATGACAAATACAGAGTCTGATGACCAAGTGGCATTTATTAGCAGGACTGCAAGTTAACATTTAAACATAACACTTTGAAATCCACAATATTTACTAAGTTAAATTTACCTAAATTGATTTTAGTAAGTTTTGTTTACTAAATTGAGGAGATATAGCTAAGAGTTCAATAAGTTCCGAAAAATTAATTCACAAACTTTATTTTAAAAAACTCAGGAAATTTGGATAGGCATTTTCCTCCATGTAATAAAGTACATCTATGAATAACTTTGAACTGTCATTATCTTAAATGATAAAAAAATAAAAAAATGTTCCCCTGTGATTGAGAACAAAGACAAGCTATTCTCATTCAACTCAACATTAAATAGTGTATCCAGTGAATGCAATATGTAAAGGAAAGAGAAAGCAGGCAAGGATGTTGAAAAAAAAAAAAAGTAAAACTTCCCTATTCACCAAAGACATGAATTGATTTCAAGAAATCTTAAGAAATCTATTTTTAAAAAACTTCCAGATCTAATAAATTTGTTTAGCAAGGTCTTAGCATATAAAGGCCATGCACAGCAGTCAATTTATACTTCCATATTTGGGCAACAATAAATTAAAACATTGAAGAATCAATATTGTTTAATGTCAGTTCTCAACACAATAGTCTCCATATTTTACTCAATCTCAATCATGATCCTAGAGAAATTAATAAATTTACTCTACAATTGATATGGAGTGCATTGAGGAGGGAGGGATTTTACTACAAGATTTCAAGAATTGCTATAAAAATACCATATCAAGATAGTGTTAAATTGTCACAGATACACATAAATAAATCAGTGGACTAGAATAGAGAATTCAGAAATGCAATATGTATAAAGAAATATACAAATGTTTGTTTATTGTTAATGTCCATATAGATGTAAATGACCTTTAATGGAAACAGAAAGACTTTTGTATAAATAATGCCAAAACCACTGGACACCTATGAAGATGGATAATCAATATTGTACTCTGTCACACATCCTCAACAAAAATTAAGTCAAGATTGATATAAGGTCAAAACATGAAAGCTAAGTCAAAGCTTTTACAAGAAAACTGGAGAATACCTTCATGATACTGGAGTAGGTTTTGGTAGGATAATAAAATCCTAAAAAAAAAAAAAAAAAAAAAAAAAAGACTGGATAGACTATTCTTCATCATAACTGAACACTGCTCATCAAAAGGCACCAGTAAGTAAATGAGGAGATGAGCCCCACATTGTTAGAAAATATTCATAAATCCATCTGAGAAAGAACTTGTCTTTAAGATAATATAAAAATTCTCATGACTCTCCAAAAAATGCAGAGAAATTTTTTGTTAATGGGCTAAGGACTCTAAAAGAAAATGAATTAAGGAAGAAGTACAAAACTTGATAAGCACAAGAAAAAGTGATCAGCCTCCAGAGTCATTAGGGAAATACTAAAGAAAATCACAATGAGATACTACTCATATCTCTAGGAGAAAGGCTAAAATTAAAATACCTAAAAACAACAGGAATCAGCACAGACATGAGGAAACCAGAATTGCCATGCTCTGCTGGGGAGAAAGTAACCAGGTTTCGCCACTTTGGGAAAGAGGAAGATAATCATAACATCTTGTTTGACCCATGGGGATCAATGGCTGAAGGTGGCAGAGAGGGAGCGCCTGTTTCCCAGGCTAGTGGGGTCAGCCTGTCTTGACCTGACCTGAGAATTACAGGAGGGCAACTTCAGGGGGTTAGGTAACAATGCCATTCTTCTCTCTGAGCTTCAGTTTCCACATCAGTACATGGTGCTCTCTGCTTTTATAAACAAAGCATGTGGGGTTGCCTCACATGTCCCCTAAAACTTCCTAGAGGTATATGGCTTTTTCGTCATAGTTTTAAGCTCCCCTCGTGGGAACCACCAACAGAATCTACAGAGTGCACTGTACATCCACTGGTTTGACCATTACAGGTTTCGTGCCTGGGTCACTCATTCTGTCATTCATCCATCTGTCTATCCATCCATCCATCTATCCATCCCGTAGAAGGAGAAGGTACATTACAGAAGGAAGGTCCATGCTTCCATTATTCCCCATAACCATTTTCCTATAGAGGTCTTGAGATCCAAAATCTGTAATCTTACTATTTTATCATTACATTTGTCAGTTATTTTTCACACCAAAAATAATACAAGTAAGGCTTAAAGTATTGCCTCTGAAACCTCTGTAGAGAAAACTCATCTGAAAGTGCTGCCCCAGTCTTAGCTGCCTTGCTCTAGGCCCCATTCTCAGCTTCAGTCTACCTAGATAGCCTTAATGGACATGTTTGATTTCCTTTCCTGAGAAAGGTCATGTGAGTGACAAAACCCAGAGTGACTATCCTGTTAACCTGGGATGACAGGGGTGATTGGTGACAAGTGGCAGTGAGAATAGCGAATTAGTTCATGCCAGAGCTGCTGACAGTGCCTCTTCTTCCTTCTTCCTGCATGGGTTCTGAAAGAAGTCTCTGAAGATTAACTTTCCTCCATGTTTTTTGAGTTTTAACTCTAATTTTCAGTTTTGTACTTTGGCACTCATTGTTTAAAACTATGCTAAGGAAAAGAAAAATATCCCTGCAATTGGCTCTTAGATTTTTGTATCAATCATTCTCATTTTTAGAGCTCTGAACATTCAGTGCCAACCTTTCATATTTTCATTGTTCTTTGTTTTTATTTGTTTGTTTTTTTATTTACTTATTTTTAGGTGATGCAACCCTTGGTTGACTTCACAGATTGCAAGGACCTTGTCAGCTTACATTCCCTTATTTTGTATGCCTACAGCACCTTGTTTTCCTAGATGGTCTCCCATCCAAGTACTAACCAGGCCCGACCCTGCTTAGCTTCCGAGATCAGATGGGATCGTGCTTGTTCAGGGTAGCATGGCCGTAAAATTATATTTATTTTTCAATTTCTAACTTTTTAATAAATATTTCAACCACTCAATTTATTTCCACACTTTCTGTTAAGAATTCTTTTAAATTCTTCAGTGTTAAATGATGTGATTTTTTTTCTTATTGAATAATGTTATCTCCATCATATAGATTACTATAATTATTTTTATTGTATTTTCTAAATGTGGGCAGTAGTTTTTAAGTGGCTCTTTGGAGCCAAAGATTATTTAGGAGATGTCTGAATTTTCCAAGCAGTTGATTTTACTTAAAATTTCATTCTTTATTTTTTTAAATGAGATTTCAGAAAATGATCTCTACTGCAGTGTTTTATTTTTAAAAACAATTTGAAAATCTCTTTATAGTCCAAGATGGTGAATTCCGATGAATGTCCCATGGTCGGCCTCTTGATGTTAAAAAATTGTTCAACCTTCTGACTTACATTCCTTTACTAGGCTACATCCACAGCAATAAATGTGTCTCATTGGACTGTCTGCTGGTTAGCAGAACATGAAGTGTGACTCTCCATGGAAGAAAAAGGATGGCTTTTGCCTTCCTTCATTCAAAAGTTTGTTCATTGATTCTTTACCAAAACACACATGGAGTACTGAGCACCTAATCATGGCCAGGCCCTGCCTTGGGCACTGAGACCCCTCAAGTGAGAGAAAAGAGTAGTTATAAGATGGGGGTGTGACCCACATGTGGACAGTGGAAAAAGGGGATTTTGGGACTGAGAGAACGGTGTGCATGATGGATTGGGTGGACTTTATGGGGCCACAAAAATGGAAGTTTAAGTAAGAAAAGAAAGAGCCAAGCACAGCATGGAGGGCATGTGAATTCTTTATTGCTTTGGACCTACTCACCCGCCCCTCAGCAGAAATGGTCTGCCCCAGTTGCCTGGGGCAGGTTTGGTTCTGGGTAGAACTCAGAACATTCATTCCCGTGGTGTAGTGTGATCCAGCTGGCATGGTAACCCTAGGTGCCCCTGTGTCAGACTGGGCCACAATGGAAGAACTTCATCCTACTGAGAATATGTACTTTTGTCAAACCCAGGAGACCCTGGAGTGCTTCATGACAGAAGCCCCTGATGATATGGGAGCAAGTCTCACTATTCCTGGATATCAGTGGGAGATAGCGGATTGTGCTATAATAGTTCAAGTCTTTATAGTTCTTTTTCTTTTAGCTAGAATTATGCAGTCATTCAAAGAAAGGATTTCTGTACAGGGAGACAAGGAAGCTTCCAGTAGCAGTTCAGCACTAGCCATAGTGAAATGTAACACTCTTAACAAATTTCATCCTGGGTTGAAAGAAGGTGAAAACTCAGAAGCAGCCGATGATCTGAATGTGCCCAAACCAGCAGTAAGGAACATCATATGCATTATAGTAAGACATGGGACAAAGAAAAACTCTCAATGTTCAGACCAAGAACAGCCTCTGTCTGAGACAGCAAGAAAGATCCAGGCTATGCACCAAAACCAGAAAGCCATTGGCATACAAGTGCAGGAAGCTAAAACATCCTTAAAACTTCTACCAGCAACTGAAAAGACTCAGATTCTCCATAATGAACTCTATGGCCTGTGTGAGGGCTCAGGTATTATCTCTGCTCGATGATTGGCTTAAGATCAGAGAAATGGCAGCTTCTGTAGAAGGGAAGGACATGGGTGAGAACTTGGAATCAGGAGAAATAGGTAGTAGAGATCATGTTGATGGCCCAGCAAAAGGATCGAGGAAAAAACTGAGGTATGCTGCACTATCAAGTGTGCTTTTAAACATTCAAGATATAAAAAAAAAAAAGAAATTCTACAATAATATTGCCAAAAAAAGGAAGAAATCCCCCTTGGCAGGTCAACACAAATGTGCCCAGAACATAGAAGCTTCCATCAAAAGGGCAGATAAATATCTTAAGGAGAAAGAAAATGAATTGACTATATCGCATCACCAAAAAGAAATGGAGCAACAACTGGTGATATTACCTGTCAAGAAAGATTTTGACTTACAGAAGAAGGTGGGAAGTTTTGAAGCCAATGGCCCGATGAGTCTTGAAACTGAAGAGCAAGAGATCTACCAAAAGCAATTCCAAGATCTTGAATTACATCTGGAAAGAACCATTTCTTCTTATCAGTGGCAGATTCTGACCCTGAAAGGAAAAGCTCTGGATGGCTGGTTGAGAGCTCAGGAGGCTAAATGAAACCTCATCATTGTCAGACAGGAGGTCGTAGATCGGAGACAAAGAATAAGGAAAAGAGCAATTCAACTGCAACTTCTAGAACTGAATTCTCATATATTTACTGATGCCAGTGGAGCATTTGGTCAGGAGAACTGCCTCTCTAATCTTTGTGCCCAGGATGGTGCTTCCTCTGAGAAGAGAGGGTCTCTGCCCACCAGTTGAGACCCACCCCTTGACTACCCTCTTCTCACTCCTCCCTCACTTCTTTCTCCATCATCTTCGTTTTGTTCTTTTCCTCTTTTTCCAATAAGATATTTACTGTGAGTCTCGATGGGGAGTTCCTAGCAAGAAGAGCTCCTCTTCCTCTATCTCCTCCAGGAAGGCTAGGTGCACCCACATGAGCCGTCTTCTTTCTAAAGCATAGCTTTCTCTTTTTTTATCTTTGTTTGTGGATATTCCCATTAAAAAAAAAATGGATATATGATTTTTCTTGGCTTCAGTCAGCCTCCATACAACATTAATAGTCAAAATCCTGAAATACCATGATGGTCTTCAGTCACCAGGTTTCTTATTTTATCCTCAAAATATCTTTGAATTCTCTATACATTTATTTTAAGGGTAGAAATTTCTTTTTATGCAAATGATTTTACTTTCTCTCATCTTGCATCTTGATAGTAATATAAATATCAGGATAGATTTAGAAAAACAGATTATGTAAATTATCTCATTAAATTACACGCTCTAGAAAGCATAATAATAAGTTTTTATTTGATGAGTCAGCTGACTAAGCAACACAATATTACCTATGAGCAGTTTATCCCACAAAGACATTTGAAACGTAAAGTTCTTTTCTCTGTTCATGTTTCTATCTAGCAGTATTACAAGAGAAAAGCCAAAATTACTTTGATCTCAATAAATTATACTTGAATTAAAGATTGGCTAATGTGTGGTTTGTGTGAGAGCTGGCCTATGAAGTGGAGAATACAGTAGGCCTGGGCCCATCCAGATCTATTGTCCTTTGGCTCTGTGTGAGTCTCTAGAAGGGGCTGGACTAATGTAAGACACTCAGCGAGAGGTGGATGAGTTAGTCTAAAATTCCTTACCTTTGCCTCACATCTCTAGGAAACCTGGGCCACTGTGGCTCTCAAAATATTCATCCAGATGAAGGGCCTATCCCAAAATGCAAGGGAGGCTGGGAAATGTTGCTTCTTGTGTTCTCAAGAAAAGGAATTTGTGCTGGAAAAAAACTACCATAGAGTTTGTAAAGGTATCTCTCAGGGAATTTTGCTTTTGGGGGACATTGATTAGAGAAATGGAGCATAGCTAGCGGGATCCTTGGGTTGAGAGTAAATTTTTTCAAATAAAATATTTTATGCTATGTTTACACCTGCTGAGAATGAAAGAGCAGAGAAAGAAAAAAAATAAAACTGAAAACTGATAAAGCAAATTGGTTCAAGCAAAGATATCCTTGAGGTCACTGAGAGGTGGTAGGATCTAGTACAAAAGTAACTGGCTTGGTCTTAAAAGGGAGGACATACAGCTCACCTGTCATAAGAGGACGAAGTCAGAGTTAGTGGTCATTTATGTAATTGGATTGGGAGGTTCGATTGGGAGAAATCTAGGAATTTATTGTCTGATTATTTCAATTTTGCAGTGAAATAAGAAGCAAGATCTTTAGATAAGACTGAAGATAGGGGACAAAATGTGGAAGACAAGAGAATACAGTTTAAAGTTATTATCTGAGAGTGTGAATGCAGTAGGATTATTGGGTGACACTTAAGACTTGTTGTTAGAGGTCATGAAATTACAGTGAGAGTGTCATCATGCTTGTATATTTTTCTATAGCCACAGTCAGCTCCCCAGGGACAGATAAGGAGTCGATGAAGGGTAGAATTGAAACACAATTGAGATTTTTCCCCAGAATGTTTTGAAGGAGAAGATAAATCAATAAGAAGTCGGAATTGTGAAAGAGTGTTTATAATGATTAACCTTGCTATCTAAGCTGTGTAGGAGGGAAATTAGGCTGTGAGAGCAGTAAGGGGAAGTGAAAAGATGATATAAAATTGAGGATTATATAATCCCAGGAAGTCCGAAATATTAGAACTTGGTTCCAGGAAGAAGTGAGCTGAAAAGATTGCAGGTGGTGGTTAGAGTGTGGGATGCTTAACACTCACACTACTGAGAGGTGCCTTGCTGGTATTGACAGTATGCGTGTGACCTGGAGAATGTGTGCTAATGTTGGGAGAACAAAAGCCATAAAATACAGTGTTAAGGAATTAAGAATCCCATTTTTTAAAGAATTGTCTGGATATTAAAATGACCCAGAATTATAACAGATGATTTAATGAGGTTTGAAATCCTCGAAGATGTTCTATAAGCTTTTCTGCCGTGAAGAATTATCATTGACAAGAAAACACAGGAATGCCAGCTGTAGTATGGTCTCCTGACCTTCTATTTTCTAGATTCCTTTCCTGAGGTCTACTGTTCCAGAGGACTAACCGGGCTTTCCTCCTAAGGAGGAAGCCTTCTAGGCAGTGAGCAGGCCACGCATCCTGCCCGGGGCCTGTGATCAAATCCCAGGTGGAGAGAACTCTGGGAAACCCCTGCCGGCAACCCACTCCCCTCCACGGCAATGGTCTCCATGCTGTCTTGGGACATATCGGGGATGCAGAGAAGTATTCCTGGCCTTCCGCAAAGGTGAGATTTGAATTTATTTTTTGAAACATATAGTAAAGGCTATAAAACTAAGTAAAATTAACCCTGGCACAAACGTGTGGCATGAACTAAATTTGGAGATCCACACAATTGCTTAGTCTGCTAGGTGAAGATGTCTTTGTGTCAAACTGGAAACAAAATTATTCCAAAAGACTTCTGTGTTAATTTGAACTTCTCAGAAATGTGTTATCACTTAGAAAGTCCATTGCTGCTCTGGTCATTTTAGAAATTTAGCCTGATAGGTTCTACTCCCAGCCTTTGTTTACATTGGTTCAGTTCTGTGAACCTCTTACGGTGAATTCACTGAAATGCTAGGCAATGCCAAAATAGACCTCAGTGCTTGCCTTTGCCTGTCCTTGTCATGATCCTAATAATCAGGTGAAACAATAACTTCTAGAGGCATGTTCATATCGTGTCATTTTAAGTTTCAATTCCTCTTTCTTATGGAACAGTCTGAGAACACTAGTTTTTGAAATGACACTGTGTTGAGTAAAGGATTAGCAAAACCCTTTCTCTTATTCTATGAATTTTAGCCTTGGATTAACATTCTATTTCCCTGGAAACCTGGGAAATATTACTGAGCAATACTGTACGTGATAAAAATGACCTGTGACTTTGAACTGCCTCTGACCCGGGAGGGCAGAATGAAATAAAAATAGCAGTTTTAGAGGCACAGCTTTGGCTGTCCCAAAGTGTGATGATTCTCGCAAACTCACATATCCCTTGTGGAGACCCAGACACTTTCCTGAGGAGCTGTTTTTTCTAAGATATACTGGTTCCTAAATGGCAAGATTTTTTTTTTAAGGCTGACTAATATTCCTGTGTGTATGTGCGCGAGTGTGAATGTGTGTGTGTGTGTGTGTGTGTGCTTGTCTTAAATTTTCTTTATCCATTTATCAGTCAACAGATAAAATTAGGTTGTTCACATATCTTGGCTATTGTGCATAATGCTGCAATGAACATGGGAATACAGATATCTTTCATGTGATTTTATTCCTATTGGATATTCACCCCCAAATGCAATTGCTGTATGGTAGTTATAGTTAAAATTCCTTCAGGAATCTCTATACTATTTTCCATTGTATAGGCTACACTGATTTACATTCCCACAAATAGCATACAAGAGTTCCCTCTTCTTCACATCCTCTCCAACATTTGTTATCTTTTTACTTTTTGATAATAGCCATTCTCATAAGTGTGGAGTGATATCCCATTGATTTACATTTCCCTGATGATAAGTGATGTTGAGTATCTTTTCATACCACTGAACTACACACTTAAAAATGTTTAAGATAGTAACTTTTGTTATGTGTATCTTATCAAAATTTTAAAAAATATGTAATATACAAAAAAGAGGCTGCTATCAAGAAAACGAATCTTAAGACACAAGAAATAAATCACAATGACTTCCTTAAAGAAAAAAAAAAGAAAAGGTATATTAGTTTCTGTAAGTGGCGTGCAGCTTCTGTGCCAGGGTCATCCTTCTAAGTCAGTACTGCACGTGTGTAGATCTAGCTCTGTCACAACCCTTACTGGCATTTGGGGGCAGAGAATAGCTCTTGGACTGCTGTGTGAACTGCCATCAGGGCTCCTTCCACTGCAGAAAAGTGCTTGTTGCTGCCCCGATGTCAGGCTGTCTTTATGAGTGGGGTCAGGGCCTTATGAGTGGGGTCAGGGCCTTATGAGGGGGCCGGGGCCAGGGCCTATGGTATTTGTTTAAGTCGAAAAGTAGAGTTGAACTAAGGAGATCCCCAGAATGCATCTTGCAGCCAGCTATCTTTTAAAAATATTTACCCATGTCACTCAGTATTCTGATATTGTGCAATCAAAGCCAGATATTAAAAAAAAAAAAAAAAAAAAACACGTAAATTGAATTCAGGAAACTGACACCAGACTGTAGTCATCATTAATAACTTTGAATTTCAACATTTTTTAGTTTATCAGAATATGTTGTCATTGTATAAAGCTATACAATTTGAACTTTTCAAAATGCAATATATATATATATATATATATATTTCTGATGAAATTGCTCTTTAACCTCTTGTATATATGTGGTTTTCCATGTAGCATCTTGATCGAAACAAAATTATTTTTAGTTTTACTAAGCATTGTTCAAGTAATTAAATAAGGAGGCCGTTAGGCTGAGGTGGCTGTCACACCTTGGCAGCTTATGTTAACGAAACCGGAACCAAGGCCAGTCACTGCCCTGGAATCCCAGAAAACGAAACCTAAGAACAGTGGCAAACAGCCAACTAGGCTTTCCCAAAGAAGGCAACAACTTACCAATAGCTAATCAAGTAACTTATTTGCTTTGCTTCTACGTCTTTATGAAATCCTTTCCCTTCACTTCTGTCAGCAGAGTACTCCTAACTACTTTTCAGTATGGTGCTCCCAATTCAAATCAATGTTTGCTCAGATAAACTCCGTAAATTTAAATGTGCCTCAGCTTATCTTTCAACAGTTCTAACATCCACTACTCTATTTCAGTCACATAAAAGATGCTCCAGTCTCTGCTTACATAATGACAATGTCAGGGTGCTCACCCCACAGAAGGCAGGATACTCTAATGCCCACATCATCAGTCTCCGAATGTCAGCTCTGGGGTGTACTGAAATTGTGTCCCAGCTCTTTTGTTACTGGAATATTTGGTGATTGCAGTCTAAAATATTTCTTCTAATGTACTGGTTCAGAAAGCCCAGAAACAGACCCATACATATGTAGTCACCTAATTGATAGAAAGGCACTACTCTAATTCACTGGGCAGGGAGGAAGAACTGTCATTCCAGTAATAATGCTGTATCAAGTGGATAACTAAGAGGAATAGATAGGAGGTTTAACAATAAAGCTACTATGGGGAAAAAAACATAAAAATATCTATGATTTTGGACTATGCAAAGATTTCTTAAACAGGCCCAGAAAAGTACTAGATATGAAGGAAAATATTGATAGATTGGACTTTGTTAAAATTAAGAACTTCTGTTCATCAAAAGTCGATACTGAGAACAAGTCACAAATTTGAAAAATATTTGTGATACATAGAAACAAAAGGGACTTATATTTAGAATACAAAAATAACTCTTACAAATTAATAAGAAAGATACTGGATACTTAAATAAAATATGAAAAACCTGAAGAGATTCTTCACAAAAGAAGATATGCAAATACCCAATAAGCATATGAAAAAGTGTTCAACATTATTATGTGTCTGGGAAACAGAAAGTAAAAGCCATGGTGAGATATCGTTTTAAACACATGAGAATGTCCCCAAATTAAAAAAGACTAAAAAACATCAACTCTTTACAAGTAGGTAGAGAGTTGCTGGTGGGAGTGTAAATTTATATAATCACTTTGGAAAGGTAAACACATACTTACTCCATGACCCACCGATTCTACTCCTGGATAAATAATTGAGAGAGATTAGTGCACATGTCTACCAAAAGACAACTACAGAAATTTTTATGAGTTTTTCTTCTTAATGATCAAAAATTGGAAGCAGTCCAATGGTCAATTAACAATAGAATAGATAAACTGAGGTATATTTATATAGTGGAAACATACATGGCAATGAAAATGAATACTCTTGCTGTAGTAACACCGTGAATAAATCTCATAGACTCAATTTTGAATGAAAAAGGCAAGATATAAAAAAGCATGTGTGTATAAATGATTCCATCTATATGGAGTTCATAAATAGACAAATTTAATATTGTAAGAGAAGTCAGAAGAGTATTTATCTTGGGAATAAACCTCAACTAGAAGAGGTTATGACGGGGTTTCTGGGATGTTAGAAATATCCTGTACCTTAATCAAGAAGTTGGTTACATCGGTGCATATATATGTGAAAATTCAGTAATCATTTCACTTGAAATTTATGTTCTTTTCGTAGTTTAGTGTCTCATTAAAAAAATAAAATAATGTTCAGAGAGAAAGCAACAAAATAGATCCTCTTAATAGCTAAGACTGGCCAAAAGCTATGGAATTAGGTTGAGGGAAGGATATCATTAGTAGAACCTTCAACCCAAAGAAAAGGGAAGGCTCAACAAAACACAAGTACTCAGAGTAAATGGAAAAACAAATCCATTTTACTTGTATACCTTAACAAGTTAACGTTACTCAAACAAAAGTGCATGGTATAATTAAAAATATATAAATGATACTAATATTACATTGATTATATGAATGATGTAAATAATTAATGTAAGATGCACAATATAGGTTCTGATTCATAGTAAACATTAAAAATACATGATCAGTACTACTACTATCACCGCTATTACTACTACTGTTATGATTTTATTGTTGTTGATAGTGATTATTATTAATAATTGGGTTTGAACCAGAAACTCTATGGTACCATTTCTCACCTCTATATATTTCATCATTCAATCCATTTTTTTTTATTTTTCTGATTCCCCACTAAGGGAAAAATCAATACTGGGTATGGTAAAATTGATGTAGATTTATCTTTCAAAGTAGACTGTGGTCCTAGATGAGGTAAAGGGACAGTAGGGTCTGAGGGATGGGCCCCCTCAGACAGGGAACTCGCAAACTGCCAAAAGAGAGGATGAACAGGCCACGTCATTCCACTTGCCATCTGTCAGGATCGTCACACAGTGTTCTCCAGAGCCAGCATTGTTGGGCTCATGATCATTCCAATTTACATAGGTTATACTCCTTCCTGTCAGATCCACAAACTGACCTTCATTTTCCATGTCTGTGAAGCCCAGGAAGGCCACTTCTCTGGCTACATTCCGGATGGCCCGGTTCTCTTCATCATTCATGGGGGTGGCCACAGAGGCCCCGAACTTGGTGCACAGATCCTTCGCTCTATCAAAGGTCATACTTTCACCACTGGTTAAGAAGAGCTTCTTCCCAACTTGTTTTCCCAGAGAGAAGATCAGCCCTAAGTGAGAAAATATGGGTGACACTGGCTTGTCTTTAAGCCCAGCCCAAGGTATTTTTCTGGATGAAGGCTTCTACACTAGAATTGCCACATGAAATATGGAATGTCCAGTTAAATTTGAATTCAGGTAAATAATCAATTTTTTATTATAACTATTACCTGCGCAATTCGGGGGACATACTTACACTAAAAATATTGTTCTTTACCTGAAATTCAAATTTAACTGAGTGCCCTCTTTTTTGTTGAACAACAATAAAGTTGTTTTAATTTGTTAAATCTAGCAAACCTAACCTGAAAGGACAGACTGGAACAAATGTCTTTAACCTTTTGAGTCACAGTTCTAGAAGACAAATAAATTTTACCCCAAAAATAACTTGAGTAAAGAGCACAGGATCAGGGTCTCTACAGTCAGATTGACTTCAGTTTATAAACTACCTCTGCCACTTAATAGCTCTGTGTGTTTGAGCAAATTATGTAATTTTTCTTTGCCTCCATTTCTACCAAAAGATTGTAAGGCGTTCCTGAGATCAGAATATGAGAAATGCCTATTCAGGTAGTAGGAAATGGTATGTATTTAATAAATATTCCTTGCCTTTCACTTTCCCAAACTTCAAGCTGCCTGAAAAGTAAGAGAGAAGGCTTACACTTTTTGATTTGGCCCAATTCTGATCGCAGAGCTTCTCTTTCTGAAGCAGCCTGGCTGGTATCACAATCTAGAAAATTAAAATAAAGTGAAAGAACTTTGTTGAGAAGGAGTTTCAGAAGTACAAGTGAATAGGGTACCCTTATAAAATTTTTAAAAAATTAACATTGATATTTGCTGTTTGAAGAAATTTTTTAAAAAATGTATCAAGAAGAAAAAAAGTATTTCTATTTCCATTCAGCCCAAAACATCACTCTTTACCTGTTGAATGTATCTATAGACACATTGCGCATTTATACTCACCCACATGCATGTCCACACACATGTACTCCCCAACGACCTAGCATGGTACCATCCCATATGCCACGTTATTCACTAATTGTTTTTCTCCAAAATAAACAGCTCTATCATGGATTAAAAAAAAAGAAAGAAAGAAAAATAAAAAGAAAAATCTCTTAGGGAATAATTATGTGCTGGTGAACATTGACTAAAAAAGGTACAGGCTTTTGTCTTTAGGAAGGTTTTATTTTTGTTGCTCTTTTTTTATTTTTGTTTTTCCCAGAGTTTACTCTATTAATCAGTAAACCAAGATTTTTGTGAGTTGACCATTATTTAAGTGGTGGGGGAAATGAGAGAGGAAGAAGCAAGTCATCTGTAATAGATGGCAAAAATGGCCTCAATATGGTGTAGCTTCTCTCCTTAAGAAATGGAGTCTCTTTCTCTGCTCTTTTAATCTTGGTGGCCTTGTGACTGGTCATGACAAATTGAGTGTGACGGAGGCAAAAATGTACATATGCTAAGCCTTCAGAAGGCCTTAAAGCTTTTACTCTTTCTACTCTTGGGGAACCCGTAATCGCCTCTATGGGAACAAGCCCCAGCTAGCCTAGTGAAGGATAAGAGACCTGTGGCTCAATTACCTACATCACTCCAGCTGACAACTGAACAGCAAGACATGTGAGACCATTGGTCATGAATTGACCACAGACACAGGAGTGAGTCCATCTGAGAGCAACAGAGAAATCACTTGCCGGATCCATAGGAGTGTGACTGTGTTTTTTGCTGGTGATAATGTAAAAGGTAACTGACACACCTTGTATAGCTCCTGTTGTGAAAATAGGCATAACAAACCCAACACAGAGCTGACTTGTTTTCTCCTTTTTGTGTCAGCTAAAGGAGAGCCAGGGCCCAGCTCATTCCAGGGGTACTTGGTGACAGAGTGGCACTGTAAAGGAGTCTATAAGCCTGTATTCGGGCACAGATAGGAATACCATGAGACCCCAAGTAACCTAGAGAGTGCTGAGGGTGCTGAGTCAGGGAGCAGAGTTGGGTATCTTCCCATGAAGCAACAGGGGAAGGGGTGCTCCCACCTGTTACTGGAAGTCCCAGGATCCAGTGCACCCTCAGCCTAGACCTTGCTGAAATAATCTACTTACTCAGACATATTCCAGGGTCTCCTTTTGAGCCCACTGCTCCTGGTAACCCAGGAGTCCCTGAGATCCCTTGAGGCCCCAACTTTCCAGGAGGGCCCTGCAAGCCTCTGAGTCCTTGCCCTGGTGGAAGATAAAATAAACATAAATCAGTGTCTGTGTTTTTGCTCTGTTTCTCCAAGTGTTTGAGACCTAATCCTTTCCCAGGAGGAGGAAGACATTAACCTAGGGCCAACTTTTCTAAGCCACTACTTCCAATGACCCAGAGAAGGAAATCTGTGTCCCATGAGATGGCATGCCTTGAGGGCCAATTCCCTGAGCAAGCAGGACAACCATGTGTCACTAACTCCTGTGTAGAAGTCTGGAATGCCGAAGAGTCAGAGATGTATATATTTTCAATTATAATATGTAATTGAGAAATACACCCTATACAAATAGGACATTATTCTCCTCACATCCCCAGGCAATTTTGTCTGGAAGGTAAAGAGTTACTGAAGTAGAACAGCTTAAGCTGTACCTGGTTCTCCCTTTTCTCCCTTGGCACCATCACGTCCATCTTTGCCTGGAAAGCCATTGATGCCTGGAGAACCACAGGCGATCACAGGGCAGGTCTTCTGGAGGTTCTCACAGGTTTCTGTTTCCACGCAAGATGCTGTCACCACACTCAGGAGAAGAAAAGGAAGCGATGGAAACAGGGACATAGTCCTCACCTTGGTGTATAAAAAGTCAGGGAAGATTATCTCATCTTGTTCAGTTAATCAACGTGTATTTACCAAACATTCCCTCTTTATGTGATTAGTACTTTAACAAAGGTAGTTACAACAACATGCGATGGGGGACCTAGGAAGCAGGTCACGAGTGCCCAACTAGAGGTTGTGAGTATGCTTCCCATGGCTTTTGTGAGGGGAAATAGGCCTACATATTGCCAGCACACTCATGCCTGTTAGCTGGGTGTGGGGAGCGGGGGTGAATGGAGACCTAGGAATGTGTAAAAATTCCCTCTCTCCCCAGCTTTCCCCTTTGGGCCCATCTATTACCTACATCCCATTCTCATATCTGTGCAGACCACTGTTCTCCAGGACCAGTTAACCATAATTGGCTGAATGACAGGCACTCAACTGCAGACTGGTGATCCAGAGAGAAAGGATCACTGCTAGTCATTAACTCAGCATGGAATTAACTTGAGTGTGCTTCTTGTTGAGGTTTTATTTCTCATTGCAAGAGAGAGACTAACTAAGGGTAGAATTTTCTCTGGAAATTTCTTACTACCTCAGCCCTGGCAGGGTTCCAGATCCCTTTCCAGTTCCTGACAGGGATCCCCTGTGTTCTGTTAGTCAGAAACACTGGCCATCAGACCACCTGCTTTGACTACTCTTCCCATTTCTCAATCTTAGCATTTCATCTGTCCTTCAAAGCTGTCCTTTTTTAGGAAACCTCAGTAGCCCAACTTCATGAGTCTGATTCTTCAAGGCTCTCTTTGAAAATGAAGGCAGTTCATTTTCAAATGGTCAGGTAAATCTAGGTAAGTTACAAGTGCCCTAGCATAAGCAGAGAAAGACACCTCCAACACACTCACATGACTTCTGCCTGCCACCTCCCCACCTCCACCCACCAGAAAGCTTTCTCTAGACCTCCAAGGTCAAGTCAAGTCCTTAGAAATATCTAGGACCCCAGATCCATTCACCAGAAAGGACTTACTGGGGTTTCTGCAGAGCGGAGATGAGGAGACAAGGAAGCTGGCCCTCCAGCCATGGGCTCTGGCAGATGCCTCAGGGTGAGGAAGGAGGCCGGACTTGGCAACTGCAGGGCCCGATCAGCCTGGCCCTCAACCCCAGATTAATAAACAACTCCTCTTAGTACTGCACTAAACTTTTCTTAGCATATCCCCAGAGGCTCCTGGCACAGTGTTTGGCAGCTGTTTGCTTTAATACCACACAAATCCTCCTTCAATTTGCCATTCATTTTGACAGTTCTCATTGCTGAGCAACCATAAATAGGTTCACTTATACATCATGTTGAGATCATTATTTTCAACAGAGAAACATAAAGATACCCAGGAATACACCCACACTCTCGTGCACACCAACTGTACACACAGACACGTGCACGTACACACACAATCATCCACAGGAGCACAGCAGACCCCTTGCTGCCTTTAACGCACCAAGAGCACTCTTGCCTCAGGCTCTACACTTGACATTCTCCCAGGCTGGACATCCTCTCCACTGTATCGCTGTCTGGCTCTTCTATTCAAATATCCCTGTCTCAGAGAAACCTGTCTCAATTATTTTATCTAAAGCAGTCTCACCTAGTCACTCTCTAAGCTATTGGCTGCTGTTTTTTTTAATATATATGATTTATATTTTATGATATTATATTCTAGTCATTTTATTTTTATATTTTTTACTATGATAAAATATAGACAACATTTTGTTTAACAATATTTACCATTTTGACCATTTTTAGGTGTACAATTCAGCAGCATTAAGTACCTTCTCATTGTTGTGCAACCATGACCAATATCCATCTCCAGAACTTTTCATCATCTGTAACTAAAACTCTACTCATTAAACAATAATTTCCAATCCCTATCCTCTGGTTACTACTGTTGTACTTTTTGTCTCTATGAATTTGACTACTCTAGGTGCCTATATTAGTGAAATTATATAATATTTGTCTTTTTGAGACTGGCTTATTTAATTTAGAATAATGTCTTCAAGATTCATCCACGTTGCAACATATATCAGAAATTCCTTTTTTTAAAGGCTGAATAATATTTCATTATATGTAAATACCACATTTTGGAAGGGTTTTTTTTTTTTTTTCGTTTAATTTTTTTGGTTTATTTTTGGTTCATACAAGGTCTGCTTTTTGTCCATTGGCTCTCCAGGGAAGTTGTCTTCCAAACAGTAACTCGGGGATCCAGGCTGCATCTTATAGTCTCTGAAATAGGTAATTTCCAGATTACTGAAGCTAAAAAGGAGAAAGCTGAGGGTAATGCAGCAACTCTTAAATATTTTGGCATGGAATTGACATCACTTCTTTTTAATGCCATTGTTCAGAACTAGTCACACATCCAAACTTAACTTCAAAGGAAGCTTGAAGATATAGAGGAACAGATGGAGATTTGGTGAGTACTAATTATTCCTAAAACAATTTAATAACAGCTTTTTTTAAAACCCTGGCTCCAACCGAGAGCCCGACGTATGTTAAATGGGGGCTGCGGGGCAGGGAGAGGTGGGGAGCGAAACTTCTCTGACTCTGGTGAATCTAGCTTCCAGAAGCCAGGCCAGGCCAGACCCTGCATTCAAGGTAGGACATGGAAAGACTCAGCTCAGAATCTAGAAGTTTGGGTTCTACACTATATTTCTATCAACCTTGGGCAAAACCACTCTTCCATGGGCTTGCCTAATTTGTCAAATAAAGGTTTTGAGCCTGTTCTAGTAACTATGTGCAACAAGTCATCCCGATACCTAAAACAATTATCATTTGTTATCTCTTATGGTTTCCATGGGTCGGGAATGCAGAAATAGCTTGGCTGGATGGTTCTACATCAGGGTCTCATATCCATAGTCATCCGAAGGCATGATAAAAAAAAAAAAAAGCTGAGAATAACCCAATTGTCCTCCAGCAAGTAAATAGATAAATAAAATATGGAAAACTCAGAAGAAAAAAAAGTGCGAATGCTGGTAAAAAATGGTAAAATCTGAATAAGATTTGTATCTTATTGATTTGTTCCAATGTCATTTTCCTGATTTTGATACTTGTACTATAATATGTTAGATCTATCATTAGTGAATGATCAATGAGGTGTATGTGAGACTTTTCTTTGCTATTTATTCAACTTATATGTGAGACAAAAATTATTTCAAAAGAAAAGTTTTCTAAAGGGAGTCTCAAAGAAATTGTGGTGATTCCAAACATTATCCCTGCTTCCTTCAGGGCTTTATCCAAGTTTCTCAAGATGAATAGTCTGTTCAATAGCTTGAAAGTGAGACAAAGTAGGCCACTTTGCCAATGCTAATACTATTGTGACTGGGCTTTAAAGTGTGAGATCCAAGAGGTGAGAAATATGGCATGAACAGGTTGGCAATAGAATTATAATTTTTTGTAAGACTTTGGACCTCCTCCAAAGATTCATTAGAGGAATTTCAATAGAGGATGGATGATCAGATTTGAATTTTCAAAGCTTGTTCTGACTACAGCGTGGGGAAAGATTGGAGGTGAGCAGATAAAGGAAAAATCGGACTTGCAAGGAGGTTCTTCCTGTCATCTAAGCAGCAGATGATGGTGGTCAGACTTAGGATAATGGCAGATGGATCAAAAGGTGGACACCTTTGAGAACATCTGCAGGATACATTTGGTGGAACTTGGGAATTTATGTGAAATGGTGAAAAAGAAGAAGGAATTTTTATAGACACACGGATTTCTGACTTGAATATCTGGGTGCCATTCAAATGAGATAGGAAATACAAGCAAAATAATAATCGCAGGGGTGCTAATGGGCGTCTTGTGGGTAAATGGCTTGAACCATGTGATGATGGTCAAGAGAGACAATCTAGAAGGAGTGGAACAATAATTTTATGAAGCACAGTGGAGTTATTCTGAAGGTTTCTAATAGAGCTGCAATGCAATGTCATATTAGCTTAGGATGGTCTGGGAGCCCATCGTGGAAGCTTCATACAGATGTTGCAGAGACCTATAGTAAGGGTATTTACTATAGAGGCCTCCAAATACCAAAAGGAATGTGTATGAGATTTCCTTCTAGGTCTCTTCCAATTGGACTGTCCTTGGCATGTGAAAGACCTGGTTTTTTTACTTCCTGCTGGCCCATCTCTGCGCATGAAAAATGTCCAGGGCTGTAGAGAACCACATGCATAAAGCTAACAATGGAGACCAAGAAATCCAGGGCCTAAAAAGGGTCACAGGCAACTTGTTCATCTCTCTTCCCTACTGTTTAGCAGCCAAATCTTCTTATGGTTCCTTCTCCAAATGGCAGGAGGTGAAATGAGGTAGCCGAATCCAAGTCATGCTGGAAGTGTTGCTTTGATTACAGAGCTTGCTTGTATTGCACATTTAGTCCAGAGGTCAGGAAGCTACCCTACAGACACTGACCTTTCCTGGAACTGGGCTGAGAAGGGATGGGCATCTGGGTGGGAAGTTCATCCAACTGTTGAGCCACTGCTCTGGGCATTGCTCAGCTATGAGTCCCTTCTGCTCTCCACGGTCTCCAGCAGGCCTTTCACATATGAGACACTCCTCTTCACATTCATCAGCCCCCGATTACTGGCTCTGCAGTTTGCCTCAGAGATACAGCCACTGCATGCATTTTTTCTGGACCTGAGGTCCCTCCCAGAATTACCTCCTCTCTGGCACCTCTACCAGACATCCAGCTCATGCCAAGAGGCTGCAGAGAAACTACCTCTCTGATGTGTAGGAGGACTACCTGGCCCCCTACACTCATCCTCTAGCCAGGGATGGAATCCCAGCTCTATCACTTCCTAGCTGTGCGACCTTGTTCCATCTCCTTCAGTTCCTCAATTTCTTCATCTGTGAACAAGGATTCCACTGTCTTGTCCATGCCATGGAATGCCATTTTCTGGTCCACACTCAGTGCATGGCATGCAGCCCATCATGCCAGGGCCTTCATTGCCTCCAGGATGACTTCACAATAGTCATTTTGGGAAGCAGGGGTCTTGGGTGGTCCTTTTTGGGAAGTATGGCTTGAGATTTAGAGCCAGAAGCTTGGTTTGGTCTCATGACTGTGAGTTTAGACAAACCACCTATTCTGACTGAACTTTAGTTTTTATACCTATAAAATAAGATTTTGAACCCCTTTCTCTTTCCCACAGGAACATGCTGTAAGTGAAGACAGTGAATGGAAAGTGTCAGTGCTCTCCAGGCAAAGACCACCAGGAACATGTCTAACCTCAAATAGAATTGATTTTTTTTCTTACTTTTAGTTTTTAAATAAACAGGGATATTTTATATAATGGAAGTCTTATGACTTTCCAGCAACAGGTTGTCAGGGTGGATTTTTATGGGATTTGGCCTTGTATTAGGTTATTTGGGGGGAAGGTTTAAGGAATGGATGTCTACGCTGGATAGGACACTGTCAAAAAGCCAAGGAATTCTATAGCTGAGTTATTTTAATAAATTTTATAGAAGAGGAGGGACATATGGAACAACACAAAAACGTGTTTTATAATGAAGCAGCAGATGTTCATATTAGCCAGGAGAGGAGCATGTTTTTATTTTTTGTGGTTCTTGGAGTGACTTTTTTTGATCTGTGTCTAGATATGATTTTGGAATGATCTTTGAGTCTCATAACAGAATGATCTTGTTTTATGTTGGCGTTCTGTGAAATTGTTTATGGTCAACAAAGGATACCACGGGCTAGCTGTGAGAGACAGCTGACAGCTGTCAACTGTTTTCTCTTTGTCAGCAGCATCCTTTGTGACCAATGTCTTCCCTTTCTAAACATTCTGTCATGTTTTCAATCATAGTATGGCTTTCTCACTCATTTTTGGTAATGAACCCTTTGAGAATCTGAAAATATCATAACCCTTATTTTCAACAAGGACAAATACACATGCCTACAGCATTTTACATGGTACATACACTTATAGGCCACTGCTGCCATGAGCTGGGAGGTAAGAGCATGTCACATCTGCCAAGTGATGGAGTCCACACTCCCCTCCGGCACGGCCTTGAACACAAGGTAGCTGCAGTAAAGAAAGATTGGGCCTCACAATAGCAAGGACATGCTCCTGTGCCACACAAATTGGAACACGTGTGGACTTCAGCCCTCTCAGATGTTGGCTGCTTCATCCTCCCCCGGCCCCCACTCCCAGGGTTGTTGTATTGCCACTCCAAGGGTGTCCTCCCTCTGGGGCCGCTTCTCTCTAACAACCGGTTTCCCGATGGGCGACAGCTCATAGTGATAGTCATCTTCATTCCTGGGTCTCTGGGACCAGAGATGCTTCTTGTCAGGGTTTATTCTCTGGCCCTGCTTTGTCTCACTGGGAAGGACACAGAGCAAGGCCTGGCAGAGGACTCTAGAGAACCACACACCACCAAGGAAGAGTGCACGGCTGAGATAAGGGCAGGGCCGAGTGGGCACATCCATCACCACAGAGACAGAGGGCCAGAAACAAAAACCAACTAACAGAATCTTTGGAAAGGAGTGACCAGTAATTTAAAATAAGTATAATCAATATAAAGAATTGTGAAAACATTGGCCATATGATGTAGGCAAGAAGTGGTATCGAAATGATGAAGTAGACGTATTAAAACAAATGGCATAATCATTGAAATAATGAACTGTGATATTGTGATTTATAATGAGTTATATTATTTGTTCTTCATCCCGTTCCTGGTTTGGAGCTCCTAAAGCATTAGAAATTTCCTAAGTAAGGCAAGTGAACAATGTCTTTTGTTATATGAATGAAGGAGACTTTTGGAAACAGAGGTGACCTAAGAAAGGGCTGGTTGCCATGGGAACCAACAACTGTAATTAGAGAGTTGGAATTTTCACTCCCACCCCACTATCTTGGGGAGGGGAGAGGGGCCAGAGGTTGAGTTCAATCACCAATGACCAACGATTTAATTAGTCACGCCTGTCATGAAGCCTCCATAAAAAAATAAAAATAAAAATAAATACAAGTTTCAGGTTTTGAAGAGCCTGCGGGTTAGTGAATACATGGATATTTTGGGGACAATGCATCCTGGAAGAGGACATAGAAGCTCCTCGCCCATTCCCACATACCTTACCCAATGATCTCTTCTATCTGGCTTTTCCTGAATTATATTCATTTTATAATACACTGGTAAAATCAGGTAAACATTTCTCTGAGTTCTGTAAGCCATTCTAGTAAATTAATCGAACCCAAGAAGGGGGTCATTGGAATCTCCAATTTACAGCTGGTCAGTCAGAAGTATAGGTCCTGGATTTGTGATTGGTGTCTGAAGTGGAGGAGGGGGACAGTTTTGTAGGATTGAGACCTGAACCTGTGGGATCTGATGCTATCTCCATATAGTGTCAGAATTGAGGTGAATTGTAGGACACCCAGCTGATGTCGGAGAATTGCTTGGTGGTATGGGAAAAACAAAAAACAAATAACCAAAAAACATACATCAAATGAACAAAATAGTTAGAGTGACCGCCAGGGTGCATATTGCTGAAGAACACATCTAAGAACCAGAAGAGTGGAGTGACAGATGACCTTCCAGGCTTGGGCACCTCGGAGTTAGAAGACGGAACTTTGGAGTGTTAACAACAGAGGAGCAGGCGCTCCAGCACATGAAACTGAGTCGGATAAATTGTGCTCCTGCTTCCTATGCCCAAAACCAAGTAGACGGCACAGATGGCAACTCAGGCAGCCTGATACTGGGAAGACATCACCGAGAGGTGCCGACCTTTTGAGGCTTACTCAAAAGCCACGGCCCAGTTAATACTTTGGCTCTAACCAATTACATTACCAAATCCCCTCTCCCTGTGACACTTAAACCCTCAGAGGTTTAGGGGAGGTTCAGAACTGTATGGAGTCAGGTGGCGGCACTCTTGTTCTCAACGTTGTCTCACTTTTGATTTTTGCAACCAACTGCATGTAACAGCCAAGCTTGGTTTTGACTGGGGACAAAGATGACCCCCTGGGAGGAAAAAATCACTAATGTCTCAAAACATCTTCCAATGTCATGAGGCAGCAGTTCTCCGGATACCTTCCAACACCAGAGAGACAGTAAGCTCAGCTATTGCAATAATGGATCAAATGCATCATTATTTTACATAATTTATCCCACTCTGTATGCTTCGACTTGGGTACATGTGTGTGTGTTGGGATGGGGGATTTCCGTATGTGTGCCTATGCCTTTCCTTAAATCTCACATTATTCTGAGGCAGGCCTTTTGGGAGAGCAGCTGCTTCCAGAGGATTGTGGGAGACACGCCTGGGGAAAAGGACAGCAATGGGAATCAAGGCAGAGGTGAAGAAAGGAAAGCTTAGGGCTGGGTTTTCCTATTGAGAGGGCCTCAGGACAATATAGTCAGACCAGGCTAAGGTGGCACACTCGCTGACTCGGCCAGAACTGCATCTTCAGACTGCGGCTGGGGCTGACCTCTCAGGGATGTTCTCACACCTGCAAGGCTGACCCACCCACAAAGCTGCATCCACAAACGGCAGGAACAACATTCTCTTGCAGTGACTCTCTAGTGCCCTCTAATGTGAAAGCTTATTGTGCTCACTTTGAGGAAATGCTTACAGGAATTCTTTGGTTTAACACAGTGCATATACCGAAGAGCAAATTTGTAGCCAAGAGTGCTTTGATAACTATCATGGTAGGTGTGTCTGCTCACAGGGTGAATCCACAATGCCCCGTGTGTGCCCTCTGTGGAATATGTAGCGTCAGGGATTCCTCCAACCAAGCCTCATGGGAGAGGCTGAGAGCCAGGGAGGGAAGGAGGCTGGGCCTGGCTGGTTTGGGGCTCTGAGGCTGGTCTTCCTTCTGCCCAGGCACAACAGATCATCACCCAAAACCCAAGTTTATTTCAGCTTTAAAACCTCCACTGTTATGGACGGAGTTTTGTCATTCTCCACCACCCCCACCCACATTCATATGTTGAAGCCTTAACCCCCAATGTGACTATATTTAGAGATAGGGCCATTAAGGAAGGAATGATGAATAAATGAGGTAATAAGGGTGGGGTCCTAATCTGATACAACTGGTGTCCTTCCAAGAAGAGAAAGAGAACTCTTTCTTTAAGCACACACACAGAGGAAACGCCATGGAGTACACAGTGAGAAGGCAGAGGGCTGTCTACAGCCAGACAGAGAGTTCTCATACCTGATAGCACCTTGATTTTGGACTTGCAGCATCCAGAACTGTGAGAAAACAAATGTCTGTTGTTTAAGCCACCCATTCTGGGCTATCGTCTTAAGGCCCCTCTTCTACATTCTCTCAGGTGCCCGGCTACCAGCCCCACAAAGCATTAAAAAGGGTAAGGATGGGGAACACACATACATCTGATTCCATTCCATCCTGACCTGGGCTTTGTGACTTAGGCAAAGACTCACGCTATGAGTCTCAATCCTCCAGCTGCTAAATGGACTTAAGGAAAACCCTCAAAAACCAGAAATATGTTGGGGTGTTGCCTGAAACGTTGTGTGTACATGGAACCCCTAGACCTTGAGAGAGAAAAAAATTCTCCTGACAGAGAAAGAACACCAAGAATAAGAGCTGCCTGTGACAGGTGGGGGAATAGACACTTGGGAGACCCAGAGTAACCAGGCTTGATTGACCTAGGAACACCTGACCCCCAGTAAGCTCCCCTGTTTAAAGAGAGGTGAAATGGTGGGGAGAGGGAGTCTGTCCTTTCAGGCTGCTCTGCATGGGCTCCAAAGAACCATGGTGAACTTTAGGGGTACCCTGTGCCTTGAGGATTATCTCCTAAGCAAGGTCTCAAAGAGAATTTACAGGTCAGCTCTGCCATCTAGTGTCCACACTTAGAATTACAGCGAGCCAAGGGCTGCACTGAGACCACCACACACTCTCATCCCTGTTCACTGGTCTATAAATTACTTTCCCGGAGCTGCTCTGTTATCAGGTCTTGGAATAGAACTGGAGAGATGAAGGAGAACGTAGTTGCCCTGGCGAGCTCACAGCCTAAGGTAAAACAAATTTATATTAAGACAATTTCCGCTACAAAGAAAGCAAAGGACTGAAAGAGGTGAAAATGAAGGGGACATCGCAAGATTTTGCAGTCAGGAAAGGCCTCTCTGGGGAGGAGAGAGAGAGTCCTTAAGTATAGAAGTACGAAGAAGCACAATTTAGGCCAAAGGAAAAGCATTACAAATGCCAGATGCAGAAATAATTTTGACATTTGACGGTCAAGATTTGCTTCCTCCTGAGCTGGGTGACTATCAAAAGTGACCTCACCTGTCCCAGGACGGTATTGCTCCTTTCTGAGACAGGGAACCCTTCGAAGTAATCTCACTTGTTCAAGCAAGCCCCACTTTCTTCATTTGTAACATGAGTGTCTGAATAGCACCTACCTAGAAGGAATTCCTGTTCTGTTGGGATGTAGTGATTGGCTTACCACCATCTGCAATGTTGTGTTGAAGGACAGGGCTCATCCCCAGGCAAGACCTGGGTTGGATGAGGTGCTCAGAGCCCCATGCTTGTCTGTGGAGGGAGTCAATGAAGGGGCATTTGAATGAAGAAAGGAAGAAGCCATCCATTATCTTCCCTGAAGAATCACACCTGATGTTCTGCAGACCTGGAAGATGACCCATTAGGATAGTTTTAAAATTCTGTGGCTGTAGATTAGCAAAAAACAAGACAAAACAAAACAAAAACCGCAATTGAAAAGGTTGGACAAATGTTTAACATCAAGCATCTGTAACACATTTATCCTATTTGATCATTTTGTACTACAAAGAGATCCTCAAATATTTTTGAAAGATAAAACACTTTTGAATTGAGATTATTTTCCATAATCTCACTTTAGGAAAATTAGAAACAAGTAACAAAATTTAAAGTTAAAAATAATAGCTGATTGGAAAATTCAGAGCTTTCTTACATAATCTTTGAGTCCAAAGAGCCACTAAAAACAAAACTGAACAAAGGTTTAAAAATACTAATAATGAAAACACTAATTATATTGATCTACAGAACAGAGCTAAAGAAAGAAAATTTGTACCATTTAACACTTTAAAAAAAACTTTAAAAATGCGAGGATGAACTGAAAATCTAATAATGTGTCTTAAAATGTTAGAAATTATAAAGGAAATACAAGTAAATTTGGTAAGAAGTCAAATGGATAGAATATGCAAAGGCATTTTGAAAGCTAAATAGAATTAAACTTATATGTTATTGGTTTTAAAATATTCATAGTGATTGTTTTAATTTCCATTGCGGCTGCATACAAATAGAAGATTAGATATGAATTAAGGTAGACGTCTATTTGGAATCATGAGCTAATGTCTGAGATACAAAGACAATTCAAGATCTCAAACTTCAGCCCATTTCACTCAATAATTTATAAACAAGCTCTCCTTTTTATCCCTGACCAAAACGTTCTAGAAATTACATAGTCCCTTAGCTTTCATTCAAAGAACTGGAATAAGGTTGCAGGTATTTCAACTGGTATCTGCTTGAACTACCCTGGTGCCAAAAAATTCAATGGCTTTTATGTATAATACATGAAATCAAAAATTATACACTATTTATATACATATTCACTGATGACTTTTATTGTATAATGATTTGAGAAAATTCACAATATATTTTTAATTGTTATAATTTATTCTATGACAAAAATTGGCCCTCCATGGGCCTGAATAATTCCTTTTTACTTACCATATGAGTACTCCAGTCAGAAAAACTGAAGTCCCTCAAATCGTACCCATCTGCCTTCTCAAAGTCTGCACCTCGTGGGGACTTAGCTCATCCCTCTACATTTGCAAAGGAAGTTCTCTGCTGTTTTCGGTGTTTGGTGCCATGTTTTTTGGCTTGTATGGGCAGTATCTCTCTCCTTGTGAGGGCATTCCTCTGTTACTTGTGTACTTCAAGTGCTCAGTTACTGACTGGATGACACCTGGTGTGCCAAGCTAGGTTAAAAGCCAGGAAAAGAGACTTTAGTCACTACTTTTCATTTCTGTGATCCTTCCAGGGACTGAATTTGCAGACCTGTGCAGTCGGGAGTGATTTGGAAAGTTAATTTACCTACCTCTATGTTCCACTCTTCCTTAGCTCCCTGTAAATTGTCTGTTCCCTTCAAAATTTCAGACCCCTGCCTCCTTCCTCATTTGTCCATTATGGCATATAAACCTCAACTGCCCGATGAGTTTGGAGTCCCACATGATATTTCATGTACCTCTGTAATAAACTTTGTAAATTTTCTCCTATTAATTTGTCTCTGTTAATTTGATTGTTAGCCCAGATAGAGGAACTTAGAAAGTGGGAGGAAAAAGTTTATTTCATTTTATTTTACTTTTTTTTTTATCCCAAACAATTCACAATTCTATTTACATTGTTTCAGAAAAATACCTTATTAAAATTATAGTGGAATTTTGCCCTTTTCCTCTTTGTGATTGGAATTTCTCATGAGTTGAAGCAATTTATGTTTGACAACACATCATGGGGCACGATGCTGTCAGTAGAGAGCGATGGTGTGGGAAAGACATCCCATCCAAAGATAGGGAATCCCAGGCTTTAGCTGAGACAGAATTTGGGATCCTGATGTTACGGAGGAATAATTGTCTATATACCAGCCTACTGACATAAGGGATGAGGGAAAAGAACAAGACACTAAAAACAGTTTTATGAGGCACTCACTCAACAGCTGAAGGGACTGGTATGCAAGGGGTGTGTAGGACTGGCAAACACTTCAGAGGGTGCAGACAGGATGATTAACACCCTTCTTATGACAACTATAAAAGGAGGAATGTATGCTCTGAAATGTATTAGCTATTAAATGTTATCTAGGGAAATGTCTAGACATAAAGTATTTTATAAAGTAAAGCCAAAACACCGTGATGGATTCTGTGTTTCTGTCACACTGCAAATACTTCACTTTAAGTTGTAATTTTCTCTATTGAAATAAATTTATAATGTAAATAACTTCCCAAACAGAGGACTTGGGGGTGGGGGGGAAACTATAGTGGAACATCATCCAGTAACAGATGAGGATGATTATTTCAACAAATCCAATTTCTAAAGAGATCTCTATGCACACAATACAGTACTACTGGATGAACACAATACAGTTTCACGTAAGAGAAAAAAATCCAGACTTTCCTTTTATCTTTTTTTCTGCCTTTTGCGGTGAAAGTATAAATAGGGGATACCTTTGCCTTGTCACCTTCAGTTAAGTATTGGCTTTCTTCTAGAAAAACAGATTAAGGATCAAAATGAATACAGAAAATTCTCTTTGTGAACACTTTCATAAGAAAACAAAGTTGGTCAAATTTTCCACTCTCCTGAAATAACTAAATGTTTCCTGTGAATTCCATTCCACTTTTGATTAAAAGGATATTAAAGAGAATAATGTATTTCCTGAAGTCTCATTAAGCCATTTAGCAATAACTAATTTGTACTGACATGAGGGACTCATATTAAAAAATCAATTTTTATGTAAGAATAATTTTGTAACTTGCAGAAAAAGTATAACTTTCAAATATTTGAAATTATAGTACAAAATAAACCTACAGGGCCGAACATGCTATTCTCCATACATAACTACAGCAGTTAACTTTTATCCATATGATAAAATCAATATTCTTTTTAGTGACAATAAATTTTCTTTTCCAATTAATCTGTTTCCCCTGATTACACATCCATAAAACGGAATGATTTCCTGAATGCCTGATTGAATCATACCTTGTTTGGCATATTGTTATGCAATAAAAGTTAGAAATAACAATATTTTTGTTGTGAAGCATATGAAAAATAGTAGTATAAAATCCTTTGTGACTCTTAAATATTATTTGTATGTGTTTCTGTATACATGTGTAGTCCCAAATGCATTATAGTAACTTCTTTTCAAATATTAGGAGCAGGGTAGAGAATGTATCATCACTCTTGTTCAAAAAAAAAAAAAAAAAAACATAAAAGAACTCTTATAGCTCATAACATTTTTAAAAAAGTTCTATAGAATATTTACTAGATGCAGTTTTTAGTTTTCAATAACTACAGCTTTATGATATGGATGATATAGATGAACTGACTTGAATAACCGATGTAAATTAGTAGCGAAAGTAAGTAAGAGAATATGCTTATTTTAGTACTTAGTACCTTACATTCAAAGCTACTTAGATTGCTAAATTACAAGGAATAGAAAAGTTCATGAAAATACCAGCCTAATTTGTGTTCTTTGTATGTAAGTGAATACTTAGAAAGTGGTAGGAGGTGAAAGAATTTAGAACTTTGCTTTATTTTAGAATGGTACTCTATGCTAATTAAATCATGATCATTTTTTTCTCTGAATCATCCTATACAGATGATCAATGCTACTCATTTGGATGTTCTTTATGTCCTTTATTTTATGTTCCAAAGTAGACTCAGAAATTTCTTTATGAAATCATAACAAAAATAATAAAATGCAATAAGCATTGCTAAGAGAGTCACTTAAAAAGGAGTCTGGAGGCCATTGAGGAAGTGGGGCCTATAACATCTCATGTCTCACTTCTTGGAACAGTGGTTAAGTTGCTGACTTGTTGCTAAATTCGGCTCACAGCTGAACAGCAAATATCTTGGATCAATGATTGCTACATGGACATATCTGGACTTTACTTTCTCCTCATCTTGATGACCAGAAAATCTGCAGTCTCACCTTGAAGGGAGCCAACCCATTTCGACGACCAGCATCCTCCATTGGCCTTACCAATCCCAATTCACACAGAGAACACCCCTCAATTACATGAGGGACCTAAATGAGAATGGCTTCTCTTGGTTTTGCCTTTATAAAACCTGTCTTTCTTTGTTCTTTTTGAAGCACAATTCAGATTGTTGCCTGAAATGTGTCTTCGAAATTTCAATCCCTTCTCTGGTCAAATAAATGCTTTTTTGTTTTTATTTTTTATTACAACTACACTTTTTTGGTGAATCCAAAACATTTTTAGACTTTGGTTTTCAACTCTGACATATAAAAAGCTTGGAAGTCATTACCCCCACCTTTACAATAAGGAAAAAAGCTTGAATACACTGAAAATCAACTTCCTAAATGCAACAGAGAATTAAAATCAAAGGGCAAACTGCCATTTGAATTCTAGAGTGACAGATGAATACGGAGAGACATAGCTGAAACTACCAAACCTGGAATAGAAATCATGAAACTAGAAACTGGTAGGAAGACTTACATGGTAATTTTGATGACTTGCTGGAGGCTGAGTTATAGATTGAAATAAAATCATTAGAATAAAATAATTTATTTCTAATGAATAAAATCATTAGGAGAGCCTCTGCATAGTTGCGGGTTTTACATCCAGGAATTCTACCAAGTTCTCATGGTAAGTAGCAAAGAAAAATCACTTTGTGTCTTTGTCAGGGGTTGGAAAAAGTAACCATTTTGAAATATGCCCCATTTTGTTTTCTGTAACCAAGGCCTACTCTCCAGGGAAAAAGATTTAACAGAGCTGTACCTGGGAGGGTCTGAGAGCCCTGATGTTGGCCTGCAGTCTCTTTCCTCCTGTGCAGTATCCTTTGTTTATATTAAAAGCTTTAAGTAAGTGTTAAATATACTCTGTGAAGTCTGGTAAGTACGTTGAATGATCTGATCTTTTGAAAGGGTAAAAAACAGATATTTTCCTGGCCGGCCAATTGCAGGTCCATAGCTTCTTGAGATATGCAACCTGGTGAAATCTTTGCACTGGCAAACCATCATAAACATTTGGGGAGACAGTAATGCAAATTTTGGGTCCTTGTTAGAATCACAATCAGAAACTCCAGGGCAGAGCTTGGGAACTTGCATCTGTGGAACTCTGACCAGGTGGTTCAGCATTAGCCAGGTTTGGGAACCTCTGACCTAAACCCTGGGGCCTTGTTGGCTGTCCTAAAGCTCCATCAAGGACCCTGCGCAGCAGGGATACATCTTGTCTGCTAGGTAGAAGTAGTCCAGTCCATGCGAGTTAGAGTACGTAAATACACTGAAAGCAAAAAAAAAAAAAAGTTAGGTTAATCACTTGATACAGATTAATCACTTTTAAAGGTTTACATTAAATTTCTTGTAAGCTATATTTATAAACGTTGCAACAACCTTGCGATTTATTATTATAAGTTTTATCTAAATGAGTAGAAAGGGACTGTTGAAGTTATTATACAATGGTAATATCTAGAAACCAGGAAAAAGATTGTGGGTGAGAGACAGTGGTCTATACACATTTTTATAGCCACCATGACCAACCTATACTTGCTGATATCAGCAATAGCCCAGGGATTGTTCGGAGCCTTTTATTCCCCACCACGGAAATTACCCAAGCTTTCAGAAATTAGCTGTCTTGAGCATTTATGCCACCACTCGGATGGGGTCAGACATTGCTAAAATGACTTTCTTTTTCAGAGATAGATTTCATTTTGCTTCAAGTTTAACTTCCTGTTGTGTTGAGAAGAGCAAACAGTCAGGGGAGAAGCTGAGTATTTCAGTATGAATGATGGGGCAGTGTGATTGACAGCCTGGATTCTACACTGGACCTCACACTACCTGGTTCAAGTCCTAGCATTGACACTTACTGCTATAGAACCCTGGACAAGTTCTTTATCCTCTTTGTGCTTTTATTATCACACCTGCAAAGTATGAATTATGATATCTCATGTTGTTATGAGAATTAAATAAGTTAAAAGTGTAAAGTGTTTTGAGAGAAATAATTATCATTTAGTAATTACTTAACAGTTGCTATTTTATCAAAATGTTCACTATGATACTAATACTGATGCAGGCTCTTCTGCACCCAACCACAACCTCTCTCAATTCTTCCCCTTCCTCAACCCACCTGGCCCAGAGGAACAAACGAAATGACCTAGAACCAAAGTGTTTTATGCCATGGAAGATATATTGAAAACCAATTCCAAAGAAACCATGAAGACAGAGGCCCAAAAAGTAACAAAACTGGCAAAGGAAAAATATTCAGTCCTTAAGGACACACTGATTAAAACATTTGCAAATATTTATAGCTTACTACGTAATTTGATGTAAAAAGTTTAAAATACAATGAATATCAAGTGGTTTTGCTTTGGTTTCAGTTTATTATTTACACTGTACATTTTACACATGTGTGTCGGACTATTTCTTCCAGTCTCTCTTTCAGAAAATAAAAGTGCAAGAATGATCTCCTGCGATTGAGTTAGGTGTGGGTGTCTATGATTCCAAGACAGAAAATTGTGTTGGTCATTATTTACAGGCGGAAAAGCAGAGATTATCTTTGATTAAGGACTAAAATATTACTCTCTAAGGAAAATATTTTGCATCAGGACTGAGGGACTTGTCTATGTTGTTTAGGCAATAAATTCGGGTTGTAAAAACATGAGTTATACATGTTTGCATTTCAGATTTTGGGTATACATTTGAAGTCATAGGAAGAGCCAAAGTGAAATAACATTGGCTGTTCTAATTATGTAAACCAGGCAAGGGCCTGGGAGAAAACAGATGGCTCACTTAGAAGGTTTAAGTTAAGAGTATTTTATTGAAGAAAGGCTGTAAACAGAGGTGAAGCCAGGCATTGAGGGATGCACAAGGCTGTCGTGAGGCACTCAACCTTCAGGACCAGGGAGATGGGGCAAGGTGGAAGTAGGGCCACCTAGTGTGAGCTACCTCCCCCTGCCAAACTTCAAGTGAGTAGGAAGGGAGTGAGTGCAGGTGTGTGTGTTGGGATTGGGGGTGGGGAGTGAAATGGTAATGATCCCACTTTGACATTTCCTTCTACTTTATGATTCATGCCAATGCGCCCTATAAGGTGAACCCAACAAGAGGCCGAGGGCTAGAAAGCAGCCCACACAGGACACAGAGCCAGACAGGGGGAAAGAAACAAACCTTTCATGGTGATGAGACTAGGTTCAAAGGAATCTACACAATGCTATGGTGTGGACATCCCTACCTCGTGTATTTACCCTATTTTAGATCTTTAGTGAAATTAATTAGAATTTAACCTTGGATTAGAGATTTGCTGGGAAGAAATCGTCCAGTGAGTAGCAACTATTGTATAAATGAATTAAATCCACAGAAAATGGTAGGTTAAACACTTATTATATTCTTAACAGTCAAAAAAAAAAAAAACTGCACCTAAATTCAACTACTGTATTACTTTGTTTATAATTTAGGGTCCGTAGTCTCAACTAATTTCAGTAGGATATCAGTGGCAAAGAGAAAAACCCTTCGAAAGTCAGTATTCCCTTGGAGGATCTGAGGTTGCCTCAACAAGAAAGTTCCATAACTCTTACTGATTAAATGGTTTCATTTGGGTCTGTATAGGCATAGGATAACATCGCAGGATTTTCCTGTTAAAGATAAGAAACTGTATTATATAAAAGGAAAAAGGCATGGATTTTGAAACCAGGAATTATAGGTTTGATACACAAATGTGTGATCGTTGGCAAATTGTTTACAGTCTTATGAATTGATATGTTGATATTTGACAAATATTAGAAAATAACCTTACCTCTAGGATTATGGTTATGATTAATTGAGATAAGGCATATGAAATGTCTACTACAGTGCCTAGATTATAATGTACCTTTGAAAATACAAGTTATCATTTTTTTCTGCAGATATTTTCTGGTCACCTTCACTAGGCTTTCAGTCAGGTAAATACATGTTAAACTGGAACATGAAGTCACATAAACAATGCTTAGCTCTGAGTAGATGCTTAACAAATAGTATGCTATATGGAATATAAATGGGATCTTTGCTCTAACAGAGCCTATAGTTAATGGAAACAAATATGTACATACATGAAAATATGCTCTACAAATGAGTAAGAAGAGAGTTAAAGCTATAAGATGTTAGCATATATACAATGTTAGCATATGTACAATAAAGAGCCAATATGATGATAAAGGCCTCAAAAAAGAGGTGGGCTAAGGCTGAGATGCATCTGAACACATATACAAGGTGGGGAAGATTATTCTATATTTGGGGAATTTCTTAAGCAAAGGAGCAGAGAAGAGTAAGCAAGAAGATGTTCTGATGAGTTGAAAAAAGAGACTGATTAGAGAGGAATAGCTGTCTGCTAGGAATAAGTTGCTTTGGCGATGGCCTCAAATGCTTAGTTAAGCAGTTTAGATTTTATTCTAAACTGCAGGAAAATATTGAAGGTCTTGGAACATTTAAGTGACAGATGGAATAAGTGTTTTTAAAAAAGTGAGTGTTGGGCAGCATTTGTTGGGCTGAATTCCTAACGTGTATGTGTTAGGATGGTCTTGATAAGATCTTGGCATTAGCTAAAAATATTTTGAACATTTTCTTGTTAAGATGCGTTTGAATCAGGAATAGAATGTATTGTTTATTGTCATTATACACAGTATAAAGAGTCTAATGTTTGAGACATTGATTAACTTGGGATTCTTCGAAACTATCTCTAGCAGCTAGCGCTAGGAAGCTCACGGTGTAAAAAATGAATAGAGTTTGAAGGAGAGGAAGGAGCTAGGACTTCAGATGCCCTTACTCCCCATGACCACTAGGATTTCCTGGATATTGGAAAACAATGAGGTTTAGAAAAGAGTCTTGGAATCAAACAGATTGATTTCATATCATTTTCTGACTGTGCTATATTGATGTAACTACTTCTCTGAATATCAGTTTCCTCGTTGGTAAATGGAAGTCATTAAGCCTATATCTTCATGTTATTGTATCTAATGAGATATTTAAATATGCAAAATGCTTGGCATATAATAGAGGCTCAATTATTTAGTTTCCTTTGTTTGCAAATGATGGTGGCAAGGGGAAGGATTGGTGTAGATTATGATGTGTAATGATGATTTGAGCAAATTCTCATGATGATAGTTGGTCATTACCTATAATTATTTTTAAAAAATCTCGAACAAAGAAGAGTGCAATTGTTTGAGTCAAGAGAAAGCCCTGGCCTCTTTAAACTTCTTTCTTTGAATTCATTATCAGTAAACTATCTCTATTTACCCAAACTCTACACATCTCCTACTCTTGGCATTGGTTCAGACCACAATATATTCTTTTTTTTTTTTAATAGAAGATGTATGGTATGTAGTTGCTTTTTCTCATCACTTCCTTGATTTTTAGAGTAAGTTCAGGCTTATCATTTTTCAGCTGAGCAACCCAAGGTGAGAGATTAAATGTCTTTGTCGTTATCACATGGAGAGATAGGGATACTCAGCCCACTGAGCTGTAGGCCCAAGGTATTTTGTAGGAATAGAACATTTTTATATGAATTTTATATTATAAAAAATGAATTTTATCACCAAAATATGGAAGCCTTCACTGTTAGCCTCTTGTTGAAAGTTGAATAATATTATTGTAACTGACCAGATTCTACCATCCTCCAAATCAGAGCAAAACTTCTCCAGTTTATAAACTTCATATGGAAGTCACATACTGATGCTGACAGTATGGGTGGGGCTCTAATGACATTTGGTTTCTGGTAGCCTATTTTATGGAGCCAAATTTAATCAGAATGTGGGTCACACAAATGAATCGTGACATTAATGACTTACTTTATTAGAAACCAAGTTGGTTTTTAAATGGGTCATAATGGACATATTTGTACAGTTATTTCCAGAAATGTTACTGTTTTCTATTACTCTCAAGCAACCCTGAATTAACTTTGGCCATGGAAAGTAAAAAAAAAAATAGTCAATTGAGAAGAGCTGTTTCTCTCCAAATGCTGAGAGTATTTGCAGACTTTGATCACTAGGTGGCGGAAGTACTCTTGTTAAGATTTGCTGAGCTGTCTCAGAGATCACCTTCATTCTGACAGCAATGATAAGCTCTCTTAATTAAACAGTCACCCATATACGCGAAGCCCACACAGGATATTCTGATTAAAAGAGACATATGTTTTGCAATTCACATGGAATTTGTTTTTATAAAATCGATGGCTTGGCTAGGAATGCTTTTTATGAGTCCTGCCTATTGATCTCAGTAATAGAGTATAGTCATCTAGGGCTTTTGCTGCTCATTCATCAAAGGCAAGTATTCAGAGAAAAATAAAACCTAGATTTAAACCCTGACAGAACATGTTTTCTATTGAAAACCTCTGCTTGTAAGTCTTGGTGTCCCAAAAAGTATTGACAGGAAAAAAAAAAAAAAAAAAAAAAGCAATCGACTGCATTATTCTCTCTCAGGTCCAGGAGAAAAAACTTTAAATTACAGAATGGACCTTAGTAATGATCTAATAACCAGAATCTAGTTCCAAATGGTACTCAACTCTAACTGTGTTTCAGTATCTGTATTCTTTTAGACAAATGCCAGTTTCTGGACACTACCCCAGCCAGGGATCAGAATCCAGGAAACGTGCATATTTGATAAGCTGTACAGTGATTTTGAAATGCAGACTTTTACCTTTGAGTTACATTTGTAACTCTGGAATCAAAATCAGCCCTATGTGTGTTAACTACATACCATGCCAGACTTCAGCAGTGCTCAAAGGACCTCATCCTCAAATCCATTTTCTCTCTAGGCATAACAGTAAATGGGAAGGTCTCCCCAATGTCGTGTGTGTGTGTGTGTGTGTGTATGTGTGTGTGTGTGTGTGTGTGTGTCAAAGACTCACGGAAGAAAGACTCCATTTGGAAACAGTCATATGAGACGTAAGTCATTAACAGACTCTAGCTTTATAAAGTCAAATAGTTTAATAGGTTTTCAAAAGCAGTCAGTAAAGTGCTGACCTAAAGCACCGTTGGTTTTATCAGGGTTGAGAAAAGTTTTAGACCTTGAATCCTCTGAGAAATACTGGCCTGAATAAGGTATGGTTCTGAGGTCACTAGTCATCCAAAGGCAGCATTCAAAGTCAGCGGTAGTTATCAGGATTTGAAGGGTCCCCAAACCTATCTTGGTCTTTTCTGAACTTTGCCTTGGACTAGCTAAGCTCTCTGCTTAGTATGCAGGAGTCAATTATAAGGATATATTTCTCCTAAGGGCAGTAATAGAGAAGCTGAATGAAATGCTCTCAATAGTGTGTTTAATCCCTGGGCAGTCATAGAGGAAAAAGTCGTGTCTTCTTATCCTGAACGCTCACTTTTCTTTGCTGAGGCTGTGTCCCTAAAGCACTGCAATGGAAGGTTAAAAAGTGAAAAGTATTATGAATCAGCAAAATGTGTGTGAACACAATCCATTTGATTTTACATTTCTCTTTGAGTTGTTATATTTTAGTGTTATGTAGGTACGGTTTAAATTGCCAGTTTATTTAAGTAAATCATGTGTAACAACTAGTCTAGTGATTAAAAAAAATCAGTCGAACATATAATTTGATAACATGATGTACCAAAAACTCCTTTGATTCACTTAGCTTTTACTTCTTGAGTACCTGTGATAGTAAGGTAGCCCTAGCTGGCCTCAGTTGTTGAAAAATATCCAGAGAAACAACATTTTCCATTTGGGGAAAACATTTTATTTATTAACTCTGGATTAGCCAACCACTCCTTGGCTTTCTATTAAATTTTACCAGCATGTCTCTCTCTCTCGTTTTAGTAACACATCCATTTTAATTTCAAAGAAAGCAAACACTGAATTTAAGAAATATAAGAAACATCTATGCCAGTAACACTTTGTATTCCCTGTTTAATCAATGTCATAAATACGTTCCTCAAAAATTGGTCTTATACAGCCTTCCAATATTTATGGTGAGCTTGATCCAGTTCAAGTGTGATGTTTAGAATTCAGCAACAAAAGGAAGCTTAAGATCAACAGGAAAACCTCACCAAAAAATATATTTATGAATTTCCAAGTTTTGTAGATGACCACTATGCAAGGTATGGGACTAGAGTGACCAAATCTTCTTGTTCACTGATGCTCTGATTCTGAACTTCTGCTGAACCATAAAGAGATACACATTTTCCAAACTACATTTTCCTATTGCAGGTATTATGGAGATAGCAATTATTTCTCAGGAGAAACTGTCATAAATATTTCATTGGAAGTTAGTCAAACATTTATAGCTTTAGCTCAGAGATGGAGTTGCTGGCAACATGTAAATATATTTGCCATAAGTGTTGAATAATGCTCTCCCTGACAATCACGGGAAACATTGTTCTGCATTTTTTGCTTCTTATTCTCATTGAATGAGAACATTATAAAAAGGCTCATTAAATAGAATGGAAGTGGCAATGAGTTGCTTTTGAAAACTGGCTTGTAAGTTTGGTAATATAGTTACTGAAAGTTTATAATCAGTAGACCCTTACCTATTTATTATTTAGCTAACGTTTTGTTTGTACTAAACACAAAGATTTGCTTTATTCAGAAAGAAAAATTTTGATCTCATTTTTTATTAACTAATCAATCATAAATAAATAAGGCAATATGAGCATTTCTTACAGGCTAATCATCAATTATATAAGAAAGCTTTTTACTTAAGGCCTTCACAATAAAAATTCATTTCTGAATGAAACATATTTACATAGAACGGCTGCATGAAATACCACAAAATGAATTTATATAACTCTATGATTTTGCCTTTTAAGTGTGAATGCCTTTGTCAATAAATCGATTTGTCAAATTTGTAATTAAAATGTCAGTGGAATTCATGAACTCTATGCAAATGTGCAGCTAAATCATGCATTATCAGGTAATCAAATCGCTACTTTGCCTGATTCATGCCATACTAGTTGGGTCATCAGGCACTTTGGAACAATAGAAAATTACAAACATCATCTAACTTAGAAGTAGAGAAGTGATTTTACATAGTAAAGAGCCCTCTCACTCCTTGTAACCATCCGTAAGTTATAGCATAGTATTGCATTTACAAGCTAATTTGCGTTTAGTTTTTGTAGTAAAACAAGATAAAAAGCTTCATGTCCTTTTAGTTACCTTGTGAATTTCTGGTAGCAGTTGCACATTAATGTCTCAAAATTGACCTTCAGGTAGAATTTGTTTACCCTGCATGTTTCTGGTTTACTAAGATTTTTTTTAATTATTGGTAATTATCGACATTTAAGTTTTGATATTTTTAATAAAATTCATATTTCTGACTTCTGTAAAACATTGAAAGATCTCGCAACACAGGCTCTGTATTTCTATGGACAACAGTTGTTTGGAATTAAATAGCAGCTGCCACATTTAGACAGAGAAACAGTTCCCTAGTCTCCCTTTGCTATTTTTTTTCTCTAATGAGATTGTGTTAGTTGTCCTGTATAATCGTGCTTGCAGTTGCTTTTGTTAATGTAGAACTAAAAGGAAAAGAAAACATTGTGTATAAAAATTACTTACCCAAAGTGGGCAAATAAAAGCCAGAGTGAGAGGGTTATGTTTTCAGAAACAGTCATGGGTTTCTCTTGTGAAATCTATTTTTATAGATTTCTTCCACTTACTCAACCATGAGCAAAAATATCCGCATTCAAAAAGCAGCTTCTGGCCACTATGCTCTACGTCTCAAGGCTTCTTCCTCGTCGCATGTGTAGCTTTTGTGCCACTGATCCCTCAGGGATGTCAGGGACAGAGTTGCTTTTCTTAACTATAGGAAGTACTAATGACAGCTATCAAACCTCTCCCAGAATGCTTAGTTTTTCTTTTATTTAATTCTCTATCTTGACAAAGACAATCTGATTTTTCATCATGTAGTAGAACGATTAGCACCATGAGTTTGTTTCATAAGTTACAAAGCTAACGGAAAAAAAAAAATAGCAATTTTTTTAACCTCTGCAATGTTTCATGATTCTTTACCTTTCTTTCCTATTGTTCCAAGGAACCATATTATGATCCTATAGATCCTGGAAGCAATTAGGTTTTGTCTTCTAATTCAAATGTTGCTAAGGACTTGAGCTGAGGGAAAGGTGATGGGTACCACTGTAATCAGAGAGAAATGCTGTTTCTGTAATTTGTGAAAACTATACTGGCACAAAATCTATTTGAAAAAAAAATTGGGTTAAGGTACTCCAGGTTTCCAAAGGGAATATATATTGCCAGAGTAAAATGATGGACAAAAGAGCATTTTTCATTATGTTGTAGTCTTGGCCCCAAAACACAAACTAGAACTTTATTACATGCAGAGAATTGAGAGCTGGCTTTGAGGTCTCTCACCAATGCGGTATATATAATCTCATCTTCTTCCTTCCTCTCGAACCCGCCCCTGTGCCTCATAGCTTCTTGCTTTAATGGCAAGGGTTAGAGGCAACTAGAAACAGCAGTTGCAGTAATTCTCAGCAAATGGAATGAAGTCAGTCTAGAAAGGGGGAAGACAGCCAAGTAAAACAGAGATGGCCAGGCTTTTATCTCATCTCTTCTATACTTCTCAGGTTTCATGAAACCAGAATACCAGAAGACAGACGGATATCTATCTCTTTTGAAAGATGAATGAGGTGTTTCCTGCCCACCACTGGGTGGGAGGAGCCGTTGAGATTATCACAGAAAACTTGACTCCATTTCCTGGACCATTGGTTCAATTCTTGTCTGTGTATCTGTTAGAGGTAAGATGGGCTGGTCATTTCCCAAAAGCTTTAATGAAAACCTTTTTAAAGACTAACCCCACAGCCATACTACACACTAAGAAGCCACTCAATTTCTAATTTTACATTCCTGAAAAATTTTCAGCTATATTTTATGTGAGGCAAAATAATGTTCTTGTAAGGACATCGACCTTAGATTCTCCAGTTAATATGTTGAACTTTGGGAAAGTTATATGATTTATCTGTACCATAGTTTTCTTATCTGTACAATTTGAGTGTCTGCAATAGGATTCTAGTGAGCAATAAGTGAGAGACTGGGTGATACTGCTCAGCTCAGAGCATAGTACACTCTAAATACTGGGTCAATTGTAGACGTTTCTCCTCTTCTTGTCCTACTTTCTCAAACCCAGATCATCAAATAGTATCCTAATACATGCAATAAAAAATAACAAAGACAACACATTAATAACAACAGCAGAGGTTAGCTAATAGTTACTGAATACATATCTTTGGCTAGGCGCTATTCACATATCATTTCATTTAATTCTTATAGTTACATTATGAGGTAGGTACAATCAACTTTACAGGTGGGGAAACAGGGCAGAGGTGTTAAATAACTTTCTAAAATTCACATGGCTCAAAAACTAAAATGGAAGAATAACTCTCTTCTGATTTTGTAGCCCACAGTCTTAAAAACTGTTTTATTAAGATATGACATAAAATACCCTAAATTGAACAACTTATGAAATATTAAAGATAAATTCCCTTTTTATGTCGAGTTTGTGTTCCAAAACTACAATTAAAGCTATAATGAATAAATCACCTATCCCTTTGTTGATGGAAAAGTTGAAGACTTAGAATATGTACAAAGGACACTCCTAGTCCCATTTCTTTCTAGTGGGCTCAGTGCCAGGCATGAGGGGCTTGTTGGGAGTATGGCTTCCTCTTTCAGCAGCCTCAGCTGAGTCTGTCTTCCCCCGGAGATGATGTTGCTCCTCAGCATTATTAAATAAAGTATCTGTGAAATTGGAAAAAACACAACTCAAACTCTCTTATACATTTTATTTTTCCAAAATCTTAGAGGATACACACGCATAAGAATTTTAGCACCAGATATTTTTGCTCCAGTAACTCTTGACCTAAGAAACAGTTTCCTTACATAGTAGTATATCCCAAACTAAATAGTCCCAGAACATGGTACATAATTTCATCTTAGATCTGCATTGTTGCTATAGACAATTCCAGAATTTTATTTGGGAGAAAAATCATGTATAGAGGAATCAGTGTGTTTGTATACAATTTCATCTTTAACAATATAATAATTTTCCTGAGTCTAGTACCTGTGGATGGAAAGAAATTGGAAGAAATCTTCTAAAAGAAGTTAATAAGAGCAAAATATTTTTTTAATATTTAAAATCTGCTATAGTCGAATTGCTAATCTTCAGAACTTCCCTGATTTGCCTTTTTTTTCTTTTTTTTTTGTTAATTTTGCATATGTAAAACTTCTATTCTTTCCACTTCCTCTCTACTCCCTGCATTTCTGGCATTCCAGTTCTATATTAATTAATTAATTAATAAAGAGAATTTCCATCTAGGAATGAAGCTTTAATTCTACATTTCCAGCAAATTTCTCTATAAATAGAGTTCATAGGCTTTCTTGGTGCTGACTCCTGCTGTGAAATTTCCTAGACTTTCAATTCTTTCTCCTAAAGTAGAATCCACCAGCACTACATGTATAACCAATCCAGCTTTTAAAAAAGATTACCTCCACTCAAACACTGTTCTTGATTCCTTCTTGGATTTCTTGATTCCTTCTTGGATTTCTTGTGATCTGAAATAACAGTCTACTATAACAATACCATCGACTGGGTGGTTTAAGCAACAAAAATTTATTTACTATCATTCTAAAGGCTGGAAAGTCCAAGATAACGGTGCCCACTGATTCATTTCCCAGTGAGGTCTCTCTTTTTGGTTTGTCTTCTTGCTGTAGTCTCACATGGTAGGGAGAGAGGGGGAGATCATCCTGTCTCTTATAAGATCACTAACCTCATTTATGAGGGCTCCAAAGGCCCCACTTCCAAATACCATTACATTAATGATTAGGGTTTTCAAATATGAATTTTGAGGGGATACAAACATTCAGTCTGTAGCAGTGCCCATTTGCACTTGAACTTTGATCTCTGTTAAAGCTCCTCTCCTAGAACTGTGGGTCAGTGATCCGGCTAATCCATCGCAGGATTCTCCATTATTTGAGATAAAAGAAAAGTCAAGGGATGGGGAATAGTGATGAGCAATGAGCATTCTTTGATTTCAGAACTAGACAGCACAGTTACTGAAACCACAAACCAATCAGGCACCTGAACTGTCATATGATAAACTGTCTCCCCAACACCTCACTTCCTGAGCATTTTCTTTCTCATCAACTTCCTAGAGAAAAATACACTCTCTCTAAAAGCAAGGGGAAGTAGCCTTTATCATGAGGCAAAGTCCTCAGATTATCATGCAGTTTTGGGAAGAAAAGCAGTGTAGTGATTAATAGCATAGATTCATTCAAAATGTGGCTCTGCCATTTAATATCCATGTGAACTGGGTCAACCCTCCATTTCTTTGTCAGAAGATCAGGGATGATGCTAAAGAGGCCCAAAGTGAGAATAAAATGAACTAAATGTATGTCCTCTCTCTTCTCCTCTTCCTCTTTCTTCATGATCTTTATATTCATTATTATATTTCTACTATTCATTTTGTTATCTTCTTCATCATCATCATCAATTCTAGATGATGTAAATTTGTGTGAATCAAGAAAGTTTAAAGGCATCTATTGTGGGGGAAAAGACAGAAGGCCCAGAAAGTATAGGAAATGTTTTTAATGATGGTAATAATAAATAGCCACCATTTTGGGAGTGCATACTAGGCAATAAATACTAGGGCATATCTTATATGTGTGAACAGTATTTAATTCTCACAACTCTTTGGGATAGGTATCATTGCCTTTAATTTTCAGAGCAGGAAACAAGCTCAGAGGAGTTAAGGAAGGATGGACGTCTATGAAATGTTGAGTGATAAATGAAGCCTAATATTACTGTTTCAATATTTATTCTTTCTCTACATTTACACTTTGACTGTATAAAAATAATAGAATAAAATAGTGAAGAGGGGAGAAAGAGCATAGGCGATCGGAAAAGGGGAGAATAAAAGAAAGAGAAAGCAAGCAGTGTTAATACTTATATATATCACATAACATAACTGAGCATGAGCAGAGACACACAATCTAACTTCCCAAAAAAGATTCTGAGTAGAATTGTCAAGCTTCAGGGTTTACGAACCTTGTGGTAGGCGTGGCGGGCAGTCTAAGTTAGTGGGGGATGTAAGTGAGTGGAGGACTATGAGGTGGGGACTTCTCCAGATTATACTCAGCAGGCACTATTAAGGAAAAATATTGTTTGGAAAACTGGTGTTTGGTGCTGGCTCTTGTACTTTTATGGGAATTAATTCAAGAGTCAAGAGAAGAAAGAAGCAATAGGGCAGGTAAGGAATGAAGGCAAACTTTACAGCTATTTCAGGTAGTACAGAGAGCTGTGCCTTGCTGTGAATGTGACCATTTCCTTTGTTCTCCTGAACAAATGTGTGTGTTCGTATAGAAACAGACTGTTTATGACACACATAGATTTCCAGAATATTCCAAATTCCTGATTACCTAATTCTCTCTACTTAGTTTCTGTCTCTGTTCTTGCATGTGTAAAAATTGTCACCAATGAAATGTGACCTTGTTAGACCCCGGACTGACCCTTGCAGATAACCATTAAGTGAGGACACCATAATTAATGACACTATATAGTGATCCTCGTGTCTCTCATAGAGTATTGGTCTTGCTTCTTCTCTCATTTCTAATTATTGTTTTTCTCATGTGTCTCTCCTTAAATTGATTGTGAGCTGCCAGAGTGTAGGAATCTCTAATTCATTCATTTATTATATTGTGTATGTGTTTACTAATTAATCAAAAAAAATCTGGAAAATCAGTGGCAGAATTTATATTGCTAAACCATCCATTCCCTTTCATCCTTATTTATTTAAGATAATTACATTTCAGGCCACCTTTGTTTACTGCACAACAGAGTAACTTGCTTCTTCTTTGAAAAATATTTACTAACATATTGTACTTCAAATATAGAGTTAAGAAGACAAACCTGTTCGATTTCCCCTTATAGCATTCAGGGTTATGTGATCCCCGTGTGTAAAATCTATACTGCTGTTTTACAAGCTGTTATCAGCCAAGAGTTAGAATCTAAAGTAGTGGGATTTAAAATATCTTAGAATTATAACAGAATTGCAGTGACTATAATGTTCATATACCATAAAAGTAAGGCTGTATCTTCTCCAGGTAGGTTTCCTGATACTGTTCTGTTATTAAAATGAGATGTATTTTTTACTTCCTCTCACCCAATCCTACAAATTTCTTTCAATCAAAAGCAAGTCTCATGTTAATGGATATCATGCAGTAAGGTATTTGTTTGCCTTCCTATCATTGATTGTGACTCTGGCATTTTCTAACATAGAAGCAGTGGTATGTATTTAACCTATATCTCTGGACATTTCAACTTAGTATTCTATCATTTCTACTGTCTTATCCTCTTGAATGAACTAATTTTGCACTTAGATTTCCTTTAAAAAGTATTCTATTTGATCGTAGGGGAAAATGTGTGTTTCCGTGAATACTATGAATTTTTATAGCATAACCTCCCTGGTTATCTGATTCTGATTATATGAAAGCTCTGTGCCTTTCATTTCACTTAAGCTATTTTACAACTCTTTAAATTTGAGGTAGCAATGTAAATAATTTCTGTCTATAAAAAAGCAAATAATTTGGTCCAAAGAAGGGACAAATATAGCCCCTCTTTGGAAAAACCGGCTTTGAATCCATCTGTAAATTCATGTCAATATTTCTGATTTATGAATGTGCCTGTCTTTAGATTTTCCTTTGAACTGTTTGTAAAACACTCCTGGTTCTCTCATTTAATAATAAAATCATCACCATGTGTTCATTTTATAACTGTATGTGAGTCCTTATATTACCTTTAAAAAAACTCCTCCTTTAACAATCCCTCTGTCTCACCAACGAAGCTAGAGGAGCAATCGTCTTCCTTTCACTCTATTCCATTTTATTCACCAACATTTAGAATCAAGTAATAATGCTCCTTTGCTTTTGTCCTAGGGCTTTCATGCCACAATATATTTCGAGTGAATAGGACTAGTGGTTTTCTAGCTAGTCATCTAAAAATCATTTGTAACACATTTAATAAATAATAATAGCAAAGAATATGGCCAAATAGAAATGTGGCTGTCGGTAGACTTTATAGCTTAGAGGATAGAGAAAATATTTTAGGTATTAAACAAATGCATAGTGATGAAGATGTCATTAGTTAGGAACTTAATCTCCTTATTTAGCTTTATAATTTTATGAACCTCAAGGTAAAATCAACTGTTTTGCTTACTTTAAGACTCCTTGCTATAAGGTATTAAATGCAAAAGGTTATTTATTAATAGGATTCTCCTTTTGGGGGGAGTGCTATCTATTTATTTCAGAGGGTGAATGCAAGTATAAATCCTTCTTGTAAATACCATACCTTTAATGCAGGCTAATGCTACATTTACAGTGGGGGAAAGAGCAACATCTTTTAAATAGTCAAATATGGTTATTCCATGGGAAAATATAGGTAATTTTTTTTATTATTAAATTTATTGTGGTGACATTTGTTAATAAACATATAGGTCTTGAGTATACAATTCAATAACACATCATCTATATGTTGCATTGTGTGTTTATTACCCAAAGTCAAATCTTCTTCTGTCGCCATATATTTGACCCCTTTAACTCTTTTCTACCTCCACCCCCTTCCCCTCTGGTAACCTCTAAACTGTTGTCTGTGTTTATAGGTTTTTATTTGTTCGTCTTGTTCATTTGTGCTTTGTTTTATATCCTACATAGAAGTGAAATCATATGGTTCTCACCTTTTTCTGTCTGGCTTATTTTGCTTAGTACGATACTATTGAGATCCATCCATTTGTTGTTGCAAATGGTAGTATTTCATCTTTTCTTGTGGCTGAATAATATTTTGTTGTATTATATGTACCACAGCTTCTTTATCCAATCATCAATCAAAGGGCACTTCAGTTTTTTCCATGTCATGGCCACTGTGAATAATGCTGCATGAACATAAGAGCGCATATATCTTTATGAATAAATTTTTTCAAATTTTTGAGGTGAATGAGTTTTAAAACATCTTTGTTTATCCTATTTTCAAAGAGAGAAGTGAGAGCATTGAGGAATTTAAAATCACTCTTTGGGATCTCCTATTAAAACTGCTTCTCTCTCCTGTATTTCTCTACTGTGTGTAGTTTGACAATTTTTCCTATAGGAAATAGAGTAAGAGAGCTCATTTATATTCAGAATGTTAATATTCAGGACCATGCTTAAAAACAATTTTTGTTGTTGTTCTGGTAGAACTCCTTGGGAAGAACTTTCTAAATGTATTTTAAAGAAAAGCATGCTTTGTCTCACCAAATAGTTTCATCTCTATGACAATTATTTGGCTCTACATCAGTTGAAGGTAGGGAAACTACTTGAATGACAGGGGATGTTAAAAATTGATAATATTATAAAAAAAAATATTCAGAGCAGATCCACCATGAGGAAGAGCTAGATCCATGTCATTGTGATAGTCATGATCATTACCATCATTGCTCTATAGTACTGAGTACCTAGTGTAAATTAGGTTTATGTTAATTAGTTTATTTTACATAATTTTCCCAACAGGAGTATGAGGTAGGTACTCATATTATTTTTATTCTATAGACCAGGAAATTAGGGAGGCAGACTGTGTTGTCAAAGGTCATGCTCTAGTATGTTACTCAACAAATCTAAGTCTAAATTTGGCTATCTTAACCTCTACAGAACTGTTTTAGCTATTCAATGTCAATCTACTCAATAATATTTTCTTGAGTTATATACATGTATGCTTAAGTTAAGGTACTTTAAAATATACACAATAGTCACGTCGGCATTATGCTCAGAGCTTCCCAAAAATCTTTTAAAAGTTAAAATAAAATTCAAATTTAAAAACTGCCCATCCATGAATATTTATAAATAGACATCTCTACCAAATAGATTGTCTATTCTGGTCAGTGTTGGTATCTAGATTTAACATAAACTATCCCCTTTTACAGAAATCTCTGTTAATAATAGTTAATTCTTTCTGGTCATGCTACTTGTATTGCATTGTGCCTATTATGATAATTTAAAACCCCTCTTCATTCATTGACAAAACCCTATGAACATTAAATATGTACACTCAACTACGAAGACAGATATCGGTTCTGTTGAAGCAATGCAAGAAACTTTTGAGGTGAGAATACATTGAACATCTTTAGTTCTTTTTATTGGTTCTTTCAAGCTGCTATGAATTGTCCTTTGTGTTCTCTGAAAAGAACTGGTTTTATTAAAATCATTGTGATGGCACTGTTAGTGCCACGTCAGCGATGATAGCCGATAGCCAGGTAGCCTGCTGCTCTTTTAAATAGAATGCTACTCCTAGGTTTTTGGTCATCATTTTCTTCTAAAAATTTTATCTCTCGCTGAGTAAGAAGAATAATTTCTTATTATTTACTTTGTTGGAAAGAAAAAAATATTAATCGATTGCCAAGTATATCATTTAAATATGGCCTTATTTGATTGCTTATCTCTGTGCCTTTATGGGGAACATGGACATGACTGTTTGATATACTAGGTCTTCTCTCTTCCTTTGTGATTTTTGTACATTGCAGCCCAAGATCATTAAAAGATTTTTCTTTTCGGCAGGAGATATTTTTCCTTTGGATCTATAATCCCCTAAAAATTCAGGAGCAAAATGATCATTTTTTTTCTTTCATTGTGAAAAAAGTAATTGTTCTTCTTTCTGCTTAACTTTTTTTTTCGTAACCCAGATAGAATTCATCTTGTGACATGAAGAAATAAATACCCTTGTTTTTCTCTTCAGTATTATATAGAAGATACTTTATTATTTTGGAAAACAAGGAAGATACAAGAAAAAGGATATGAATATCAATGGAATGGAAAACAATTCTGTCATGATTTTCAATGGGTAAAATTAACTCTACCGATCCTACTCTCTTTCTCTCTTTCTGTAGCCTCAATTCTCAAGTGTCTGCTTATTTCTTCACTTTTCCTCCATTTTCCTTTTCCGAGGATGAGATTTTCCTATTTAAACTCATCTCAGTATTTTAAAATTCCTATATTCAAGAATCTACAAGGCCTTTCAGCTCGAGTGTTTCACCTATTGAGTACAGTTAGTCTTAATAGAAATTCTTGAAAATGATAATATTGGCTGCTGACTAGAAAATTAATTCTCTATTACTGGGTGAACTGTTTTCTATTGGTCTAGTTAGTCATGGTCAGGAATAGAAGGTCATAAGGTACTTTGAATAGCCCTTCTGGGGACCAGCCATATTTATATTATACAATCATTAATAACTGTGAATATTTAGAGAGGTATAGTACTTGTCTTTGAGTTACCTTTTTGACAGTCTGTAAATACTCTTCTCATTTCAAATAGCCATTTTGATTAAGGAATGACATTTCAAATATCTTCACAATCTTATTTGACCTCCTTTAAGGCATCCTGGCTTATTCATATTTAGGACCTTTTAGTTTCATTAAAAACAGTTGCCCAGAACATTTCTTACCTTTCTCTTAACTCTAGTTCTAAACCATGTTCTCCTTCTGCCTGGCACTTGGCCTTAAAATTTTTCTCCTATAGATACCATTTAGTATAGTAGTTGCTCTTAGTCTCCCTTGCTGTCCCAGAGGCTCTGTTCCTCTGGCCTTTCCTTCCTTTTCCTGCCTTGGGTAAAGCATCTTGTTTTCACTTAGATTCTAAGACCCAAACTTAGTACTGAATCACTTTGTGACTATCTTGGCTCCCTTCAAGTTTCTAAACCTTGTTAATAGTCATGCGACTAATGTTCAAATGATTTCTGTGATTCCCCAGTTGTTTTCCCAAAGAGAATTCTTAGTGGTAGAGGCAGTACTGTCCTATAACCTCGTTGGCTATTTCTAACAAGTAGAAAAAATAGTTTCTGTATTTGTTTTCTGATGTATGTGAACATCAAATTAGCATTTATTTAGATAGGAAACGAATGGGACTATTATGGTGAAAAATCTACAAAAGGAAAACCTGGTTGGAAGGACATTTTAACTAGAAGAATATCTTTTGGGGCCATCGTTATCAAATAATTCTTGTAAAGTTTACAAGTTCTGATTTTTGACATATGATCTTGGCAGCTTTGGAGGCTGAAATGAAATTAGAAAAATCAATCATTTTGGTTTTCTTGCTGGCCTCCTAATAGATTCACCATTGGTCTTCACATCTAAGGAGAAATTGATAAAATGAGTCTCTTAACAGCACTATGAAATCACTGAATGCTCTTGCAATCTAGCCCTAGATCAGAATCCAACACAAGATACTGTATCACATTGCCCTCCCAGTTCACTGAGATATTAGGAATTTTGAGGTTTGGTCACCCAGGAGCTGGTTTATTTGGACTATTAAGACATGAGAAAGGCATTTTAGCACAAAGAGGTAAACAGGCAATAGTCTGTCTTTCCCCTTGAATATTACTTATCTTCCTTACTATAGATGGTTATAGTATGCTAGACCTTCTAGAATTATGATTGTAGAGTTTACGAAATCTTTAAAAGCTGATTTCTTTGAGTTGGGTTTGACTTGAGACTGAGGGACAGAGAAATGCATTTCTGAGAGTAATGAAAATCCCTAAACTTCTGTTGGCTGGTAATCGATCTTAACTGTGTAGATCACAGACTCCAGTGTGAGAAGTCAGCACATGGCTTTAGACACCGCATATCCTACATGTTCAGACAGCCACTGTTTCAATAAGAAAGTTCTTAAATGCACATGGTTAAATGTGATTTACGTTATTCTTTTTACCCGCATAACAATTTTCCTCTGAATAAACTCAGAAGTCAGAAAAAAAAAAAAAACAAAAAAAACAAACATCATTTCCCTGTCTGCATATCCTGTTTTTATTTGAAAAATATTGTCATTGTGTCTAATGTGCCTTTGTGAATACATGCTAGAGAGTAACAAAGACAGTTCGTAAGCCCTTTCAAAGCTTTCATTCCAGCATTCTTGGGATATGATGATTAAAATCTTATGAAGCTTTGAGTAGGACTTACTTTTAATTCCTGAAATCTGATGGAATATTTTATTTTTATTTATTTCCTTCTTCCTCCATTTTATGCACTGGCACCCTAGTGCTATAGACAAGTAAATTAAATGGCTTAGAAGCTGTGATTCAAGATGTTAGAATGGAAATGACTGTGGAGGCGTTTGCATGTAGAACGTACCCTGTTTTAATGTAAGAAGTCTGCAGAAAGCTTATTGACCGTGAAGCATTTGCTTTATTTATTTTTTTAGTTTCTGCCTACATGTCTTCTGAATCAGTGAAGAATTAATTTTAAAAAGGGAAAGATTAAAAATAAAGGCAAATATGACACAAGAGAGATAACATATTTCAAAGAAAATATGTGAAAGTTCAACTTTAGGCAGCTGGAAATGCTAAGGCCTCGTGGATTGTGCAACACTTCATCTATGTGCTCTCTGGTCTTGCCCAATTCAAGGACGCTATATTAAAAGAACTTTTAAATATTACTCCTTTATTATAAACACTTTCTGGAATTGGTTGGAGTATTAAAAAGTAAACCATTTTTGCATGGGACGGATTTTTTGACTTTTTCCATAATTTGAATAAAAATCTATATTTATTCTCAATTGTAGTATCTCTAATACTGGAAAAAGAAGTAGGAAAGAACCAAAGTCCTTTGATCATTGGAATCTGTTCTAAATCAGACTTTCATTGCCTATTTCAACCCCACGGTGCACCAAAACTTGAAGCCAGCATAGTATCCACCTTTCTTCCCTCATTCTTCTACAGTAATCCTCCCTTATCCTCAGTTTCACTTCACTCAGTTTCAGTTATCATCCAAAAATATTAAATGGAATATTCCATAAATAAACAATTCATAAATTTTCAATTGCATGCTGTTTTGAGTAGCATGATGAAATTCGTCCCTTCCCGCTCCGTCCCACTTGGCCTGTATTTACACTGTATATGCAACCCATACCCCTTACTTACTTAGTGTCTTCCTGGGTTATCAGATCGACTGTATTTCAGTGCTTGCATTCAGATAGACTTTATTTTACTTAATGATGGCCTCAAAACCATTCACATAACTTTTATTACAGTATATTGTTATAATTGTTTCATTTTATTATTTATTGTTATTAACCTCGTACTATACCTAATTTAAAAATTAAATTTTTTCATAGGTTTGTATGTAGGAAAAAAAACATAATATATATAGGGTTCATTATTATCCATAGTTTCAAGCATCCACTGGAGTTTTGGAGTGTGTCCCCCTGGAATAAAGGGAGACTACTCACACTCTTTCTCTTCTTCCTTCCTTTCTTTGTTCCTCTCCTTTTGCCTCTTTTCCTCTCTCCATCCTCCCACCCTTTTCCTTTTTCCCCCACCTATCACTTCCCCCCTTTTTAATCATAAACATTTATTAAGCTCTTACGTGGCAAACATGGAACATAGTATAGAGACACAAAAACGAATAAGATGTAATCACTAACTTTGAATTATACACAATCCAGAAAAATGGTTTCAAACTTTTTTTGGCTAGGCCCACAGTAAGAAGTACACTTTAACTTGCAACGCTGTATGCATAGACAGATGTATATTAGTTTGCTAGGGCTGCTCTAACAAACTACCACAAACTGAGTAGCTGAAAACAACAGAAGTCTCTCTTCTCTCACTTCCTGGAGGCTGGAAATCTAAAATCAAAGTGATTGCAGGAGACCATGCTCGCTCTAAAAACTGTAGGCGAGAATCCTTCCTTGCTTTTTTCTAGCTTCTGGTGGTTTGCTGGAAATCCTGGCATTCCTTGGCTCGTAGCTGCAGTGTTTTAATCTCTGCCTAAATCATCACATGGCATTCTCCCCCATGTGTCTTTTCTCTCTGTACTTGTCCTTTTCTGATAAAAGGTAACAGTCATATCGGAGTAGGGCTCGCCCTGCTCCAGGATGACCTGATTTTTACTTAACTAATTAGAGCTGCAATGGCATTATTTCCAAATAAGGGTTTGAAAACTAAAGTTAGAGAACTCACCAGGCAAGAGGAAGATATGGTAGAGATCTCCACTGGCAGAGAGAAAAGGGTTAGTGATCATAATGAGACCTTGGTGAGGGCCTTTCTTAGTCCAGCAAGATCAGGGTAAAGTAGAAGGGACTTGACCCAGGGGGTCAGGCTTCTACCTTACTTAATAGGACTGTTTAGTAGTACAACTTCTGTACATAAGAATAACTGTTAATGGATTAGCCCTCACTGTGGTCAGACCAGCATGGGAGGAATGTTACAATTTCTTTTGGTGCAGGCAAAGAGGGCTCCTCCTGGTTAGTTCATTACCTTTTTCATAAGTTTTATAAACTCAACCTTCATTCTTCTAGATATCCATGGGTTGTTAAAATATAGCACACCATGGTCTATAGCAGTTACGTACAACATTCTCTGCGTACCGTTAGTCACAGATATCAGTGGATATGTTTTCTGATTTATATATAAAACAAATAGGGGAAGACAGAAAGATCTCAGGCTCTTCTTTTAAACGACAAACTTTTGTTTCATTCCATCCCCAAATAATACATACAGATTATTGAAAATTTATACTGAAGAGCAAAAGGAAGATGGATAATTGCCACCACAACCCTAATGTCCTGAGAGAACCAAAATGTAATTTGTATATTCCTTGGCTTCAGGAATCATGCATTACTTACTTCTGAATCTTCCACAGAGCTCAATTCTTAGTCTTGCATAGATTAGGACATTTGTTTCAACCTTGACTGAACATCTGTGATATCTCTGGAACTAAAAATAAGTATATAATGTGTGTGTCTGGGCTCCACCTCAGACCTACTACCTTAGATTTTTCGAATGGTGACCTAGATACAAGAAAATTCCACAGGAGATTCTGCCACGTCTGCAAAATAATGAGTTCAATGCTCATAAACAATGAGGTAAGGGAGATATTGCAGGGGTATTGGTGAGACCATGTAGGAATTTTCAGGAAAAAGGAAGGATTTTGAATTGATTCTGAGCTGACATGTAAAGCCATAGGAAGGTTTTGGAAAAATTAATGACATTATATGACATATTTTAAGAGGAACACACTGACTGTTGGGAGAGAATAAAAGATATTGCAAATATCTAGGTGAAGGTCGAGGTAGATGAAATGTGAGGTTAGAGGTAGTGGAGATGGTGAAAAAACTGTCAATTTTTGATGGTCAAGCTAATGGGATTTGCTGATGGACTGAATGAGGTATGACAGAAAAAGAAGAGGGAAGATGACTCCAGGGTTGTTGGCCTGAGTAACTGACAGAATGGAATATTCATTTAATAAGATGGGAAAGAAAGTAGAAGAAGTAGGTTGAAGATGATTGAAATTAGGGGTTTGATTTTAGACACATTAAATTAAAGATAACCAAGTGGAAATATATAGCTAGATAGGTATATGAATTTGAGTTCAGGAGAGAGGTTGGAACGGAAGTTACAAATTTGGAGGTTCTCAGCTTAACAATGGTTTATCTGTTAGAATTAGATTTGGTTGCAAATCCCAGAATAGCAAAATTATGTTAGTTTAAATTAAATAGGAGTTTGCATTGCCATTATGCAAAAAGTCTGCAGGTGAGCAGTTCAAGAACATGACTCCATAATCATCAGGGAACTAGACTTTTTCTATCTTGTTGCTTTACTATCCTTAAATGATCTCATGGCACAGTGTGGCTGCCTGAACTTCAGCCTTTATATTCCTATTCATACCAGAAGGAGGAAAGAATAAAAAGGGATGTACTCTCTCCCTTTAAGAACTCTATCTAAAGGCTGCATGTGACATTTCAATGATAGACTGACTACTAGGTAGAACTTGGTCATTTGGATACACCTGAATGTCAGGGAGCTTAGAAATATAGTATTTATTCAGAATGTCTTATACTAGATTGAAAAATGATGTTTCTTTTACTTGGAGAACAGCTAAAATACCATGTTATAGATATTTAAATCAAGGCACTGAATGAGGTCACTTAAATAGTAACTGTAGACATAGAAAGACCAACTTATATTTGCCTCTGTACACACATATTTCTATTTCTCCAGTCCTCTATCAAAAGTCAAAGCTGAGTTCTGCTCTATCTCAGCTAACTATTGCTGTGGAACATATAATTCCAAAGCTAAGCAACCTTTAATAACAACTAATTTGTTAGTATGTATTAATAAATGGGTTGACCAGGGTTTGGCTAATTGTTTTTTTCTCTTGACTGCCCTTGGATCTCCCGAAGCTGCAGTTAGGTGGTAGGTGTGTCTGGAACGGATGGCTTCCCTCATATTCATAGTGCCTTGGTGTGGATGACTAGAAGCTGAGGCTCAGCTGGGTTGCTGGATGTCAAGCTCCTGTCTCCCTCCATGCAGTTTCAGGACCTCTCTCTCTATACATGCAGTGACTCCAGCAGAAGAGCTAGACTTATTACATGCCACTCAAGGCTCAGAACATGGAAGCAGAAGCTACTGTACCTTCTTAAAGCTTAGGTCTAGAACTAGCAGATTGTCACTTCTGCTGCATACTTTGGTTAAAGTGAGTCACATGACTAGATCCTCTGTGGGAGGAGCCTACACAAAAGTGTGACTATCAGGAGGCATGGCTCTTTAGTGGCTATCTTTGCAGATTAGCTACTATGTGCTCTAATGATCTAAAAATGGTTGACAAATATAGTATGCCTAAATTACCAAAGACGATTCTAGAAAGAAGATTGAATACATTATCTTGCAAAACCATTGTTTCCTCAACGATATTATCGTATGGCTTGTAGAAATGCTATAATGGAGATCCTTAGAAAGTCCATTGAAGGTGACCAGACTGCCCAGGACTTTGCCGTGGAAATTGCGTTAAATGGACATTTGTGTGCATTCCACATGCCAGGGGCTGTGCTAAAGACTTTAATAAATGTCATCATGTTAAGTCCTTACTAGAACACCATGAGGGAAGTATTATCTGCATTTCACACCTGAGGTTGAGCAAAGTGTCCAAGATTACCCATCTAGTAGTAAATGTTAAACGTGCAGGATTGAGTTTATCATTTCTCACACTTGACCTGTTCCCCATGCTGACTAGCTTTGCGTTTCCTGCCTGTGTGGTTTTAGAAACAATGTTCCATGCTATCTGCTAGGAATGCCTACTTTCCTTCTATTGCCTGGGTATCTATTTTCTAATTGCAGTTCAGGAAATCATCTTGGAAAACTGTCCTGATAGCCTCTTCCTTGCCTTCCGATCTCTCCTTAGATGCCTTACACATGCTTCTAATTGTAACTGTAACTTTAATAAGTATAACTCTGTAATGTTTGTCTGTCTCTCTAAAGGGCTGTGAGCTCCATTTTTTAGTCCCAGAAAATAGCCCATTGCCTGGCATTTAGTGATTTTATTGATTAAGAAGTAAATGAATGAAGGCATAATCCCTGCCTTTAGACATAAATCATAAACTTCTAGGGCCAGGGAGATAACATAATTATAGATAATTAGACTGAGTATAAGCACTAGGGAAGGGCCCAGTGTGGGAAGAGTATTATGGTAATTGCAGAAATCTTAGTTTCATGTAAAGATATTCAAGTCAAACTGGTTTAATGTGACATTTAAGGCCATTATTTCCGTATTAATTTTCTGTCTGGATGACCTATCCTTTGAAGTAAGTGGAACATTAAAGTCCCTAATTATTGTTGTATTACTGTTAATTTCTGCCTTTATGTTCATCAACATCTGCTTTATATACTTGGGTACTCGTATTTTGGGTGCATAGATGTTTGCAATTGTTATATCCTCTTCTTGGACTGACCCCTTTAAAATTATGTAATGTTTTCTTTGTCTTTTACATCATTTGTCTCGAAGTCTATTTTGTCTGATATGAGTATTGCTACCCCAGCCGTCTTTTCATTTCTCTTTGCATGGGATATCTTTTTCCATCCCTTCACTTTCAGACCCATGTGTGTCTTTTGATCTGAAATGAGTCTCTTGTAAGAGGCAAAGAGATGGGTTAATTTTTTTAAAAAATGCCTTCTGCCACCTTATGTCTTTTGATTGGAGCATTTAATATATTTAAATTCAAAATTTATGAATACAATAAGTCAGCTTAAAAAAAAAAAAACTCTACAGGCTAGAATAGATTTGTGGGAAGTAATTTCCACCTCTGCCTTAGAGAGTTTATAATCTCATTAAGAGGGACTCAACCTAAAAGAAACAAGATAGGGCTGGATTAAATCAGATGAGTGTTATCCATAGAGCTCCCACATCCCTGTATTAAGGGGACAGAGCAGATTAATTGCTTGGCTGGGCCGCAAGCCATATCTTTTAGTAGCTTCTGTGATCACACACATTCTCTCTTCTTTATTTAGCATGCCTTTATTCAGCATCTGCCAAAGTGCCAGTGTGAGAGTTTACACAGCTTTCAAAGGTGTTGTTGATGCTACTGAATAATTACTAGGATATAGATCACAATTTTATTACCTAGTGCAATGAGCAGTAGGAAGCCTCATAGCAGAAGAGACTACTCAATTAAGGACTCTTAATTAGAGGAAGGGGGGTGAACTTTAAAGATCATTTTAACCCTGAGAAGTTAAATTTATTGCTTGAGGTCACATAGGAGGCCTGTGTTAGAGCCAAAACTAAAAAGTAAGTCCCTAGATGTCTTTTCTGTGTTCTTTCTATGACATGACATTGAGAAGCTAATGTTCTGACCACTGATCCTTTAGTTGAGTCCTTTATACAGTGTATTCATGGAGCCCTCATGAAGGTCACAGGTCTGGCATTGGGTGAGGAGGGCTCTGCTCTCCTCAAGCCCCTGCTATCTGCACTGGTCAACATTTTATATATTTCAAATATTGGACTTCTGCTAATTTTTAAAAATGAAATTCTTTAGGGTAAAATAACGTCAGTGTGGCCATCACCCAGCTTGGTCACATCTTAACATTTTGCTATACTGTACTTCTCTTCAGTTCTTCCCTTCTTCCTTCCCTCCCTCCCTCCATTTGCCCTCTCTTCATCCCTCATTCTTTCTTCCTACCTTCTTTTGACTCCTTCCTTTCCTCATTCTCTCATATTTCTTTTCCTTCCTTTTCCTTAATCCCATTCTTCTTCCCGCCCTCCTTCCTATTCCCTCCCTCCTTCTCACCCTCTTTCCATTGTTCCCATTTCTTTTTCTTCCTTCCTTTTTAAAAATAAATAGCACATTGCAGATAGGAATGGAGGCCTCTGGGTACCTCTCCCTGATTCTATTCCCCTCATTTCCTCCCCAGAGTTAACCTCTGTACCCAAGTTGGTATTTCCCATTTCTAGGCCTATTCTCTAACCTTGTTGTATATATTACATCCAAGAGCAATACATAACACTTTCTGTAAATTCGATGAACAATTTTTATACATAGTGTCTATTGTTTGCCCCCCATCCCCAGATGGAGATTAAAGTACAGGACATTCATAAGAGCAAATTGGGGGAAGCACATCTGTGGAAGGTGTGAGAAAAGAAGCAGGATGAGCGGGGAGAGAGGCTAAGGTGCAACGTAGTACCAGTGAATTCTTTGACAGACCCCATTCTTTGTCAACCAGAACCCTCTCCTTGGCGTAACGGACCTGACTCTTTGAGAGTTAACCTTCCTCTGGAGGTGGCTATTCATTTTTTTTTTTAAGTTTATTGAGGTAACATTGGTTAATACAATTATATATTTTTCAGATGTACATTATAATTTGACATGTATATATTCTGTTGTGTGTTCACCCAAACTTCAATTTCCTTCAACTATCATATATTTGATCTTCTTTACCTACTTCACCCTACCCTTACCCCCCTATTTTTGGCCCCCTTTAACCATCTACCTCCCCATTCCTCCCCCACTCCTTACCATCTGGTAACCACTAGTTTATAGTCCAGTCCATGAGTCTCTGTTTGTTTGTCCTGTTCATTTGTTGCTTTTAGGTTTATATCTCACATATAAGTGATATCATGTAATTTTCAATTTTTTCTCTTTGGCTTATTTTGCTTAGCATGATTATCTCAAGGTCTATTTATGTTGTCACAAATGGCAGTATTTCATTTCTTCTCATGGCTGAGTAGTATTTCATTGTATATATGTACCACAGTTTCTTTAGCCAATCATCTATTGTAGGATACTTTGGTTGCTTCTACGTCCTGGCCTCTGTGAATAATGCTGTTATGTGGAGTGTGGCTGTTCTTAAAATTACTTCCCCAGCCCTCTCTTCGGCTTTCTCTGCTTTCTCACTGCAAAGAATGAGATTTTTCTAGATGGTCTAGGGCAGGTCCCAGACTTTCACCTGTAGCTTTTAATTACCAATTAATCACACTCAGGTCTCTTTATCTTTTTGCAGAGCTTCAATTGAATTTAGTTTGAATCAAACAATTCCATTGTTCTTATGGTTACTATTTCCTCCATATTTCTCAAATGCTGGGGATATCATATATTACCTGCTAATTCATCTTCTTCTGTTGATGTGCCATTTTCATTCATTGCCTGTGAATAGTTTAAGAATTGAACAGCTACCTTGTGCCAGAGCTATCTGTGCTCTTACTACCAGTGGTGGAACCCTCATTTAATTATCTTGATTTAACTTCAACAACATGTAACAGTTTATTCTTTTTAACTACAAGCAGATGTATTAATGAGTCTATGACCACAGATCCATTTTTAATGTAGGGATAATTTATTTTTTTACTTTATATCTACACTTCTCATTCTATGAGTGGATTCAGCCTAAGTACTCTTCAAGTTTTGGGCCATTGAGATAGTAGGAGACCAACTCAGAAGTGAGAGTAGTAGGTTTAGACTGTTCTTATCTATTTATTTCAAACTTATGGGAATTCAATAGATGGTATTTTCAAAACACTATCAGAAATTTTTATCATGCCTCGTTGAAATTTTTATCGTTCACCTTTTAGGAGCTTAGTTTGCTTAGCTGACACAATTCAATGAAGGTCAAGCTAGAAGGCGGGTCGAGGAGGTAGCCAGCCACTACTGTTTCTTTCCCTCTAGTCAAAGTACTTCTTAACATCTGACTCAAAGTTACATATTAATGTCAATTAATTAAAAGCGATGGCACTAGAATTCAGCATGTCAGTTGAGACTTTAGCAGTTCTTATTTTGTTTATTTGTCCATGGCTGGCCACTCCCACATTAGTAGCTCTATAAATGTCATATGCTTTCTTAGCCAAATGGATTTTGAAATTCTTTTTTGAAGAATTGGATTTTGTGTGTGTGTGTGTGTGTGTGTGTGTGTGTGTGTGAAAGAAATTAAATTTAAGCTATACTAGCACTCTACACATTAAAATCCATATTCAGACATTATGGTCTGAAGGGCCTACTCTGCTTACGCTGATCTATGTAAGTAGGATTATGTGATTTATCAGCTGTTCCAGATGTTTTATCAATGAGAGCAGACTCCATCCATGTTTATACACTGGTGACTCTAGAACATCTAATCTTAGAGATTACTTTGGTAATAGGAGTTTTCTATTTCTAAAAATGCATCCAAATCTCTACTTGTGCACTGAAGAGATTCTATGAACGGATGAAGGCATGAGTCAAAAACTTCCTAACCTGCGAGAAAAATGTTAGTTGAAATTCTTGAGAGAAAGAAAAATGACCACTTACAGGCCATTTTTTCTTTTGTATAAAGCTTAAAAATTAATTCATAATGGAAACGAAATGGCCTGGGTTTAGCCGAGGGTTTAGAAAAGTCACCCTCCTTCATAAACATAGGTTTTATGTCCCTAATTACAACAGAGTGATGACTTACTTGGCAGAGATCTCTTTTTCATTAATGAGCTTTCATTGTCGTTTGTCTGGTTTTGGAGCAGGATGTGGATTTCAGAACAGCTGAGCATTCGTTGCAGAGTGGCTAATGAAGCAAAAGAGGTCGATGCTCAGTAAGTCAGAGGACCTCATTCGGGACAGGCTTAGACCTGGCCAATAAACTGGTAAACCACTGGGAACTTTGAGCACCGGTAATGACATCTTGCAAGGTGGGGCCTTGCCAAGTTGGGACACTGTACGCCATTGCTCATTTAAACTTAGTACCTTTCATCTCCATTTCAAAAGAACCAACTCTGGCCAGTGTGAAGACAATTTATCACATTCCTGGTGCTCAGAAAGGACAGCAACATGATCACATTCTCATTCCTCAGGAGGAGAAAGCAGAGTTTATGCTCAGGTGTCCGTGAGTAATGTGTTTACCTGCAGCTCTTCAGATTTTTGGAAAGCCCGTTTTTTTTTTTTTTATCACCACTTATCATATCCACTATAATTACATTTTGTTTCCACTATGCTATTAGGTTCTTTGACAACAAATAGAAAAATATGAAAATGCCACATGTAAGCTGTGAAAAGTAATTAAAGTGTAAGAAATTTAAGTTTAAGTTGAGGAGGTTAGTTCTCAAGCAGTAAATAAAAGCCATTTTAATAAGGTGGGTTTTAACAATGTCTTGATAAACAAAGGCTAGTTTCGGAGCTGAACCAGCCTTCTCCAATGCTCTAATCTTATTACTTTGAGGAGCAATTGGCCCAGAATTGTATGGAAGTTTTACAAGGCTCATAAAGTAACCTCTCCCCTGAGCCGCTGGCATCCAGGCATCCAAGTGCATGCAGCTGAGTAATATTTTCACAGCAGAATCCTGCACACGTTGAATGATGTTGCCATTTGCTGGAGTTCTCAGCAGTGCAGCTCTTCCACTCAGTTGCACCCAATTTCACTGATCAGTAGCTCTGGCTCAGCTTCACCCACACAAATTTAATAATTTACTTGGCAGGTACAGAGCAGGCAGATCTTAAAAAGAAAAAAAAAAATGTGTAGGTTCTTGGAAGAGCCAAGAAAAAAACTCACTGATATTTTTTTATTCGCTTTTGAATTCTGGCATTCAATTTGGATATGGGAATGACTCAGTGGTTCCAATATATTCAGGTACCAGAGATTTTTTTTTTTCACTTCTTCGATTTTTATTCTTCCTTTTTCTGCAAAATAACTTCACTCTGCGGAATCCATTTAAGAGTCGTGGATATTAACAGGTTGTTAGTGTGGCCAGTTACAGAGTTGGGCTAGTGAAGTGTAGGAACAGGGTATTGACTTTGTATAGGCTCTGGCCATTGCTGTAGGCACATCCAACAGAGAGACCTGGCTTATGTATGTGTATGTGAGTGTGTGTGTGTACACACAGAACTAGACTGTCTGGATCCAAATCTCAGTTCTGCTACTTACTAGCTGAGTCATCTTGGGCATGTTATGAAGCCTCCTTATATTTCATCTTTAATTGGTAGAAAATGATAATTCCTCTCATCATTTGTGAGGATTGAATGAGTAAAGACATGTAAAATAGTTTTTAAAAGTATCAGGCATGTAAAAAGCTTTTGATGAATGTTAACTGTTGTTATAATTGTCGCTCTCACTTTTATGTAAAGATATGGCTATCATTTATAAGTTTTTCTCATACAGCAAAAAAATTGCTCCTTCTAATATGTTTTCTTGAATAGGTAATATGTTCACATGCTAAAACTTCCACAAAACTAAAATATATATCCCATCTCTGGTCCTGTGTCCCAGTCTCCTTTCTCAGGTAACCATTATTTCATTTCTTAGGTATCTTTCAAAGATATCAATATATTGAAATTAATTTACTTAAATCCCCTACCTAGAATTTTAAAATATATTTTTAATAAAAGTCAAAGATTATTACTTATAAGGGAAAACTGAATGTGTCTTACTCAGATTATGACCAATGAACATACTAGTAACCATAATTTGAATAATAATAGCTGTCTTTGCCATGTAGCAAGAAATCTGCTAAATTCTAAGCCGAAAGTACTTCATTTAGTACCTATTAGAACCCTCTGAGATGGGTATTATTATCATCATACTTGATACACGAAAAAACTGTGGTCAAGAGAGGATACATATCTGAAGATCACTCAGTTAATAGATACTAAAGCTGGGTTTTGAAACCTGTGCACTTAAAACTCAAGAAAATTTCAGTAGAAGAAAATCTACCTATCTTAGATTTCTTTTTGGGAAATGCTTCTTGTAGCTTCCCTTTGATTTCTCTTCCCTTTTAAATGCCTTGACCTGGAAGAAAGTACCCCCAATCTGGTCTCCTCACATAGCCTTTGTTTCATCCTGAACCTGATCTATTATTCAGCCTTTTGAAAATCCAACTTTATTAAGCCTGTGGTAATTGGTAGTTAGTTCACTGACTGATCTCTACTTGGATGTGAGAATATTTTGAGTTACCTAAAGGCAGGGGCTGTATCTCCTTCATTTCCTATTCCCAGGGCTGGGAACATTTACTGTCATGTACTTGGCCCTGAGGAAGTATTGACTGAATGAAAAAATCAGTGCGGGTAGCGTTTAGCCATGAAGGGGACTTTCAATATCATTTCCTTAGACATAGGTCCAGAAGAGCCATTGTAAATTCCCTGCTGCTAGAGAATAGTAAAATGAAAATGGGTAATTCTGGCCTATGAAACCCTTTAGCAAATCTCAGGGACCTAGATGTAGTGACCTCTGAGGCATACTGGTGGTATAGTGCATGTACAAATGAGAGCATCTTCTTTGAACTTAAAAAGCCATCTCACACGTCATGGGATAGTCCTCAGAAGTGTACTTCTGAGCAGATGGCACTAAAAATTGTCGTTCTTTGATTTGTAGTATTTCAGAGTCGTTTTGTCTTTCAGCACTGGAAGACTGATCTCACTGGGCAAACTGAGTCAGAGTAGCTTCCTACATCTGTTAGCATAATTTCTTAGTTGTTTCAGGGGCAGAAGCTTGGGTATTCTGGAACTGGAGAAAAGATAAACAGATGGTTACAGTTGGAAGGAGTTTCAGAAGTAACTTACAGACTAAAATAATAGAATAGGGGAAGTGTTTAGCCTTTATCCCCTATCTCCTATATCTGATTGCTATCCAAATTGAGAGAAGCACGTCTGCTCAGGTACAGAGAGGGCCGGCCCTTGGTACTTTTGCAGTCCCTTCCTTTTTCTGTGAGGACTTCCCATTAGCCGGCTGCCTATAAAATTCCATCTGCTAATTTGTGATTGACCAGTAGTTTACAGGCAAATGCAGATTATAAATAAGAGGCTTAACTCTCCCAGTTGAAAATAAGGGAAGGGACCTCCCTCCTCTCTTTTTTCCTAGAGCTTTAACTTTAGAAACCTTGTAATTGTAAATCCTTTTTCCATCTCTTTGAAATGTATGTAAATCTTTTTAAAGCTCAATTAGCCTCTTGCCAGGAATGTCTCTCTCAAGGACCTGGGAACTGTCTTTTTTAAATGTAATCAATTAAGATAGACAACACACCTTCTCCCAGTGTCTGTTGAAGGGTGGGGTGGAGCCTGACTATGATGGGTGCCTCATTTTGGGTTATAAAACTACTTCCTTTCATAAAGGTATGAGAAGTTTATTTTCCCTTTGGGGAAAACTAATTAGTAAACACAGATGGTCATAACAATTACCAGGTGAATTTAAAATGAACTATGTGTGGCAAATGGTGCTGTTAAGTCCTTCTACTTGAGGACTAGTTATTGGTTATCTTGGGGTAAGATTTCATTCTTTGTGATCTCTTCACGGCCTATCTGTAATGTGCATACATTCTGGTTTAATGCTTATTCAATAATAAAATTGTTTTCCTTTTACCTTTGTGGAGAGGTTTTCCGGGTTGGGAAGAAGTTCTGTTTTAAATTTTATTTCCCCAACATAGTACACTCTCTATTCAGAGGCATTCCCATTGTAACTGGGGCTAAACCTTAAATATTATGACATGGATTACTTGCAATAGAATTTCAAGCACCAGTGAACTGAGATGGGAAGTTTACCAGGAAGATTGGAAAGAGATATGACAAGAATACCTGAAGTTCAACTCAATAGCCATTCTTTTGCTTTTTTTTTGGAGAAAACAACTGCTCTCCAGCATTTGACTCATGTCTGGGACACATCCACACTCTCCAAATGTTAAGAGAGCAACTTATCCTTGTTCATGGAAATTTCTCTGGCCTGAAAATCTGACACTGCTGCCCCTCCTAAATTTAAATATTTTTATTAAGTAAAAAAAAGGACCACACATTAAGGATAACATATATTTCTTCAGCAGCTTAAATATCTCTCTTTCTGGGCCCCTTCTCAGCTTTCCAAGATAATCTTTCTTGAATTTTGGTGGCACTCAAAGAGCATACTGTTGACATCATTCACTAGGTTTATGTGTCCTTGAGGACAGAGCCCATGTCTTGTTTATCTTTATTCTCAGAACTTCTGGGCACATCAACAAATTCATAGCAGTTGTTCTGAGCAGTTGTTGACTATTAAAAAAAAAAAAAAAGCTAATGATTCTTGATTTTTTAAATATAATTAACCTTGAAAAAGCCTGACTCATGGGGGATAAGTATTGAACAACTTTATTATCTTTCATTCTCCATTTTAAACCCTTTCTGTTGGGATATTTCTTCATTTACCCCATGGCTTTCCTGACTACGATTTCATAAGACAAGTACTGAGTTATAATCAGCATCTTCAGTCTTGTCACCATTAGGGCAGATCAGAGTTTGGTGTCGCCCAATGGCAAGGGGGAGGAAGAGGGTTAATGATGGCACAGAAAAGTGTAATTAGCATTTTTCCTTGGTTCTTCCCCCAAATGACCTCAGTGAAGAATCACGGGTCATCTAGATTTAATAGTTTCATTAAAAATATATTTTAGAAAGATAAGGAATGTCCCAAGGAGGCACATGGTCCCAGCACAGTAACCAAAACAAAGGGGCCAAAAGAGCCACAAAGGAGCCAAAAGGCCACCAGCCACCACCAAAAAGAGAAAGAACCCAGAAGGGCAAAAAAGGCCCTAAGTGGGAAATGTCTGCATTATATCTGGGCCATGATGGGTAGTTCCAAAGGCATTCCTAGGTGATTGTCAAGTGAGGTCATTTTGATTGACACCTGGCTGCTGCTATACACTTTGCCTAGTGCACATGTGCATAGCCAGAATTCTACTACCAATGGGGTGTTCTTTGGGTGGTCTCTAGGCTGGGCTCCTATTCTTTTGTTCCCCTGTCACTCATATCTGACTAGCTACCTAACATTCCCATGTTAGAGTATAAACTTTGAGCTTGCTTCACATTAAGGCTTCTCCTGTCCAGCCCAGGTCTGACAAAAAAAGGAACATATTCACTTCATGGAATTGGAGTGTGAGGTTCGGTTCTCTTCTTTTCTCTTACTTCACATGAGATTTTATCCACTTGGGATTTTATGTGTATGGAGCTATGGGGAGCCTTTGGACTGGGTTTCTTCTGGCCTTGCCTAACTTAGTAAAAGGCAACTCAGTTGTTTTAGTTGTTTAGGTAAAATCTTTGAAGTTATCCTTGATGCCTGTCTTTGTTCCACGCCCTGCATCCAATTCTTCAGCAAATCCTTCAAAATACTACCACACTGAGCCATTTCTTGCCAGCTCTACCCTAGGCGTCATCGGTACCATTTTCTGTTTAAACTCTTTCACTAGTTTCCTACCTGTTCTCCAGCCTTCTACCTCTAAGGTTACTTTGTATATAGTACCTGGAGGAATTATTTTAATTTGACACACTATATCATTAAATTCTTCTATATTAACCTCTCAATGAGTTCCCATTCCTTAGTCATGGATGTTGAGACGAGCTGATTTCAGAAGAGTGTCCTGTGACCCTGCATGCATTGCAGATAACAGGTATCAGCAGAAAAGGGATTAGGAGGCAGTCGTTTCACGAGTTAGCCTGTAGATGGCACTGTGGGACCGCACAAATTTCTACCTAGGTTGTGATTTCCTTGGGGCGCGGATAGTGCAGTTATTTCACCCTCAACACCTTCCTCCAGGCAGCTCGGACGAAAACAGACAGAATTTTCTAGTCTTTGTTGTTTTTTCCTCTTTTTGCTCCCTCATTTTAAAGGGAAAAAACGTAGTTTAAAAGAAATAAATGGAAAGTTTTAGAAGGTACTGGATTCTCTCTCGGTTCGAAATGCTTGGTGTTGAGAATTTAGAATAACCAGGATTCACGCCCAGGAGGGTGGGGGTTGCGGTTAGGGTGGGGTGCGGTGGGGTGGCGCTGTGGGGACGCACGTGAGCTCCCGGGAGCCCGGGGTCTATGTAGGGGTTATGTGTGCAGCCGAGGGGTGTCTGACTAAGAGGGCCTGGCAGGTGGGAATAAGAGTTCAAAAAGTTTCAACCAAGTTTGTCACTTTTACAAATGCCATCTTTCCTCTACGGCCCCTCTTCTGCGAATGCAGAAACTGGGAGTTGTGAGAATGTGCTCGGAGGAGCGCAAGTGCGCGCAGTCTGAACCCGGAGCTGATGGGGAACTGAGCTTGCGCACATTGGTGGGCAGAGTTCATTCAGGCTTGGGGTCCAGGAGCTGAAAGCTCAGGCCAGGGGTCTCTGGGCCTCCCCACCTGAGCAGACGCTGTCGGGAGCGGAGTCGGAGGAGGAGCTGGCCGCGCTCAGGCCCCTCGGCCGTGGGCGGTGGGACGCAGCGCCCCCTGCGGCCGGCGAGGGCCCTGCGCCGAGGGAGGCCCTGGCCGGAGGCTCAAAGCGCGCGTCCCGCCCCGCCTCGCACGCCCGCGCGCGCGGGACAAAAACGCGCGGTCACCGCCAGTTCTGCACGTGTCATAGCGGGCTGGTCGGAGGCTTCCATGGACCCTCAGGTGGGGCAGGTGGGGTCGCAGTGACTAATGCACGTTTAGGACGGGAGACCCCAGAGCTGTTAGTTGTATCCCGGGGAATCAGGATGGAAACAGACTTAGTTGTGGTTTTCTCCCCCGCTTTCAGTCAATGTTTCATGCGGAGGCTAGAGGGTTCTGGATTTTCAGGACCCAGAGAAAAATGAAATTGAGCGCCGCTTGTTAAAAATTCAAGAATTTAAAGACTGCGACAGCAGAGCATTAAACTAGTCTGGTCTTGCTAAGTGTGGAGCCCTGTGTAACTACTCTGGTCTCAGCCCCAGGGCCCAAGACGCCAGCCCTGCCTCTGGCCATCTCCCTTTTTCTAAATCCAATGGGGCGGCGGGCGGTGTGCTTTAAGCCTTTGTCTAACTTAAGTTTTAGGGAACACTGATTTTTGTTCTATCTCGGACCTACACTGGAGGGACTCCCAATATGTGAAAAAGAGCTGCTAATTTTGTAGAAACCATGCTCCGTACTCCTTTTTTTAATTCATGTTAATTAAATGTCTGCCTTGATATCTTTCAAAGGAACTTCCTCAGAATCGAGTGTTTCTGAAGCCCATGAACAGGTGCTTTCTGTTGTCTGAAACATGTTGGTAAGGAGGAGAATCCTTGATTTGGAAAGGCTCCGAGAGAGGCTGCAGTAGAACTCGGACCACTATCCTATTTTGGGGGACAGTGTGCAGGTATTTAGCACTTTTTAATGTAAAGAAAAGATGTTAAGTTTCAAAAATAGTTTTTGTGCTTGTCTTGTCCAAAATAATACACACACACACACACACACACACACACATATACTCATTCTCCCTTTGGAATGAAATTCACTCAACTTTCTGCCATAAATCAATTGATTTATTATTCTTTGATTCCAAATGAACAAGCATAAGTTTTATTGATGAGTTTTTAGTAATCACACTATCCTCACAGACAGGATTTCATTTAGCCCTGACAGCATCCCTGTGAGTAGACATTCATATTGCCATTTTTCAGAGGAAGAATAGAGGATCAGAGATGTAAAGTGAATGACCCAAGGTCACACAGCTAGGACTAAGTGGAGATATGAGGTTGGATTCTCAGGTGCATGAAGACCCTTTCTTTCCACATATGTACCTTCTCCACTATTCCATGGTGCTTTTCAACAGATAATCTTGGTATGTGGACGTAAAAGTTCAGTGGTCAATAATCTCTAGTTAGAATATCTGCTTTTCGTAGCCAGAGATGGTTTCCTGATAGATTAAGATAAAATTCAGCCAGCATTACCTTCCTCTTGAGAGCATTCAATTAGTGGTCAATGAGTGGGATAGTTTGGACCTCATTCTCAGAACATTTTTCAGTGAAGGAACTCACCTTGAACAAAACCTGAAATGTGCTCAACTAAATCTTCCACCATCAACCAACATCCATTAAATATATACCGATCTTTTCTGTGTAAATATACATAGAATTTTCTCAGCAATTTATCATCATCCTTGTATGGCATCATATCACTTAACTGGTCAGTCTGGCATCATATCTTGGTATTTCAAAGATCTAGTTCTAGTTAGGAAGATGATCTGTAAAAGAGCTAACATGTAAGAGACCTGCAGTTCATTTATCATTATTTTGTATGTTCACAAATATTTACTAACTTCATATTATATCTCTAAGGTATTTGAGGCACAACAGTAAACAACACAGACATCACTGCTCTCATGTAGTTTACTTTCTAGTGAAGATTACAGAAGGTAAACAGTTAATGAATGAATAAATCAGACATTTACAATAAGGGCAGTGAAGAAAAAGAAGGGGTAGTAAGGACATAGCGGGACATGGCATTCAGTGTCATTTTAGCTGAGGTGTTTCTACTGAGGAAAGATTTAGATAGAGCCTCAAATGAATTGAGAGAATAATAAGTAAATATTAGTTACAATCTCTTTCTTTTAGCTTGTCAAGAGTAGCTGACATATAACCTTATCACTCTTGACAGTGACCTTTCTTTTCAGCCATTTATTAAGTCCAGTACAATGATTTACCTGTCATTGAATCTCTCTAATCTTTGTTTTATACATTAGTAAATGACATAATAGTACCTCCTGAGGCTCAGAGTGGTTGGAATGGTCAAATGAAAAACTGCATGAGAGATGATTTTGAAATAAGGGATGATTGTCTTTTATAAATCTACCTTTGCCATTGACCCTAACTTGTCTTTTATTTGTTTTTTCTATTGGTAGCCCATCTGGGGCTGAGTATGCTTGCTGTACTTCTACTTTATCAGTTTACAGTCTATATTCTAGTTAATAAGTTTCATCCCATATACTTCCTAGAGCACCGTTGTGAGCTAATGTTCTCCCTCTGTGTAGCCTATCATCGTAAATAACACTTAAACACACTTTGCCTGTTTACCACTCCTCATCTTCCACATGTCATTTTTACTGGTATGAGGGAATAATGTTTTGATGTGTTTATTAATGTCTGTCATTGCCAAGAGAGTGAAATCTGCTAGCAGTGTGCCAGATATTTATCGAATCTTATTTAGGTCATAGTGACCTGTACGGAGGTGATGGAAATCTTTATCTCTGTCTTCTTGTTACTAGTCTAGTTGCTTCAGTATATCCAAAATCAGTCTTCTGCTCTAATGCAGATTTTCCTGGCATCTCACCAACTCCTTGGTAGACCTTTTGCTTCTTCCTGGCAAGCTGACTGACAAATGCCGGATGCTGCCTCTTGGTTTCCTTTAATTTGTCTGTCAAAGTGTGGCCCAGATCCTTCCTCAGTGGCCGTCTGATTCCATGCTTTGTGTGCTCTTCAAAGACAAGGGTCTCAGACATGAAATTTTTATAGAGAAGTAAGTCTGCGTAGAAATTTTACATCTCACTGACTAGAGTAAAATATATTTATTAGATAGTTAGAAATTTGGGAGTTGATTCAGATTACAACTAAACCATTGAAAGTCTGTGTGTCAGATAAATATTTGCCAACTTTAAATCGGAAGATCTTAGGATTATGAGAATTTTAAGAGCAAGGTCCCTTTATTTTAGCCCTGAAGTTTAGTTTGCCAGGACATGTTTAAGATAGCCAGGGGAAATCTGTCCTAAGAAAATTTAAGGAGAAGCTATTTTGTTATATCTGTGCATTCCTTATCCAAACTTACAGGATTGAAATTTAAAATACTAAACAGAGAACACGGTTGGAGCTAATAGCATGGACAAGAGGAGGCAGGTGAGTATGTGGGGTGGGCCTCCTGGAGTTTGAGTAATGCAGCTGGTCGGTGAGACTGTCAAGTTCAACTGGAAATGGAACCCTCAGGGACCAGCCCACACAGGGCTAGATCATTTGACTAGCAGGTTTGTCCCTTGACATCAATATTCTTTTTCCGAGTTATCGATCTTTGTTTTCATACTCTATTTGATAATAAAAACTTCCCAAAGTCTGTCATTGTACTGCTGCTTCATTTTTCTGTGCTTCACTCAGGATAATTTATTCAGAAAGATCTTTCAAATCACAAATTCTGTCCTTTGAATTGTCTAGTTTACCATCTGACCATTTCATTAATTTCTTAATTTAATAACTGTTTTTCTTTTCTAGATGTTCTTTTTTTTCTCTGGACATGTTTAGCATCTTAAGTATTATTGCTATTCCCTGGGGTGGGAAATCGCTCCTATGGTGCAATGGCCAGTCAACTGTCATTTTGGCAAGTTTCCTCTAGTGCTTTGTGTCTTGCTGTGTGAGCTCATCTTTAGTGGGCATTGTCTTCTTTCATAGTCTGTTTGGACAGGATTTTCAGTGCTGACCAGACAGTTTTTACACTAGCTTTCCTGCTGGATTTTTATACCAAATGAATACTAAGTATGTGCACCTTACACTTACAAATAGGGCAGGTTTTGGGTTCCACATACTTAATAATTACTCCTTAGCCACAACTCAGAAGGAGCATCTACTTCCAATTTAAGCCTTAGAGAAAGTAGACAGAGGTATTTTGTTTGCTTAAGCTTCTGTTCTGAATGGGACAGTCTTCTGTCTTTGGTTTCTAGGTTTTGTCATTCCACCAAATATGGCCTCAAAACCAGTGGAAGGTTCAGTGCTGAAATCACATAATATCAGGTTCAGATACCATCAAAGACTTCTGCAGAGTCACTCATACCCACTGCTGTGGTCTTTAGTTCCATTTTCCGCCAAAGAGTTCCCTTTTTTGCTTTTGAATTTAACATGGATTTTGAAGGTTTATTTTTAAAATTGCAAACAATATTTCTTAATGTTTGGAAATTGGAATTGTGTTTCTACTCAACCTGCCTTCTTCACTGGAAGTTTCTGAATTCTTTATGAGATTGTAATGGAAAACTTGATTCCAGATGATTTGCCAATCATAAAATCTGAGCCCAGAAAAAGGAATGGGGACTCACTGATTGACTATTGCCTATTAATGTCCTCTTTACAAAGAAGGATGTGTTGTTTGAAAGAAGTAGTGGTACAGACATCTGCTCAAAATGAAAACAAAGTACTTATTGCATAGAATAGAATATTATAATTTCAGTTCCTAGAGAAAAATATTCATGGTTGTATGTACTTGTTCTAATACAAATTCTTTTGTGCCTCTACAAGATAGGACTGAAGACCCAATACTCATAAATGGTTCAGTAGGTTTAGTTATGATTATCCATCAAAATGTTCTGGATGCTCACTCTTTTTATCTTTGTCAACTATGAATTCTAGAGATTTCGAGTTGAATAGGGATCCAATTTTATATCACTTTAAAGGTGATATTTGAATTGGTTGCTTATGATATCTGGGGAATCTCTGAAAACCTTAAAAAGCAGTCACTGAAACAAAAATAGTGAGCAAATGGTAGCAGTTTAATAGACTGACATGAGTTGACATTTTAATAAAACAAAATTTAAGTTGAGGACCTCAAATCAAGAGTCACAACAGCAGGTATGAATAATGAAGGTATGATTTACAATTGAGATGCTTCTCACATGGGCAGCCTTTTGTGATGTCCTTCAGAGTGAGTGTCAAAGGGATATTTAATTTAATGATAAGGAAAAGGCAATAATTCTTTGAATACAGTTGGATAGGTTGGCTAGTTGAGAAAAAGGTTAATTTTTCTATGAATACTCAAGAAGAAAATGCCATCGAAGAACGTGTTTTGAAATCAGTTTAAATGTTTTACTTTTTAAAATAAGGCCAAAGCTGTCAAGTAATAGTTGGTTGGTTTCCTCCTTAGTTTTTAGGCTTTCTGGCTACAGCATTGTCAATTTCAAAGCTCAGTCTGGCAGTAGAAATAGAAGTAGCTATGAAAACAATGAAGCATGACCAGTTCCTAACTTCTACTGTTGAAGGGATCTTTTTTAACTTCTTGCTTTTTCTTAGCTCACAAACCGCCGTGCTTAGGATGTAAAAGCATTTGAGGTTAAAAACCATTTTGTCACACACCTAAGGATGATTTTCTCAACAGTTTCCCTAAGTATTACAAAGTTAGGTGAAGGAAGGAATGTTTTTAAAATGAGAATTCTTCACATGTGGAATTTCCTCAGGGAAGTGGGTAGGTGGAGATGAAAAGGAATAAATCACATTTATTCCTTGACTAACACCAAGAAGTAGGAGGGTGGTTGAAGTAATCTCTTACAACCATCTCTTCATCTTCTGTGATTTGATTAATTAAAACCGTAAGAAATTAGTTTTTAAAAAGTAATATAAAATATTATATTTCCTAAGTATTGTTAATGAATGATTCTTCCCTTTCCTTCCTATTGCTTTATTCTTACTTTCTGATAAAGTTACTCTCTGAGCTGTTTAGGGGGTATAAAGTCTAGAAACCCCTTATGGAAAATAATTAAGTGACTGTAAATGTTAAAATAATAAACGAATTAACACAGGCATGAAGAAAATGTTTCTTCGAAAAAATAAGTGAGATCAAAACTTGGTAAATGAACTTGAAAATAAAAACATTAAAATGTATGTCAGCACATTTGCATTAATTAATGTTCAGGTTACCAACTGTGCATAAAGCAGTTTGTATTTATTTTTTTAAAGAATCTTTTCTGCATTTTAGTAATTTATGTGCCAGTCCTTGTTTTTCTCTTTGTGGCCCAAATGCAGTTATGAGAAATGTGTGAAATATCAAAGAAGATATGCTTAATTCATATTGATTAATAGTAATTAATTATAGATATTTACTGGACATTTGCTAGGTTCTATGCTTTTGGAAGTAAGAATGAAATAGGAGATTTAGTCCTTGTTCAAAGGTGCCTACAACTTAGTTGTGTTTATAAAATTGTGTCAATGAACAAAATCATTGAAAATTAGTTGGCTGGCCCTGACTGTGAGTCTACATGGAATTTAAAGAACAGAAAAATCTCCTTGAGTTGGAGTCATCTTGAGCAGCTCAGTATATCTTTATGAATAGTTTCCATTTCACCCCCAGAGAGAAGGGAGACTTTTTCTTTCTAGGGCTGAGTCTCCTTATCTCTTGCCTAAGGCAATGGAGTAAATTATTCAGAATCCTGAAGAGTTTTCAGAAAGGACAAGGTGAGCAAGATGGAGAGGCGGTAGTAGGAAATTTCTGTATACCTGTAGGTCCTCTAAATCAAGTCTGAATTAGAAGAAACAGGAAGAAAAATTACATATTTCATCATCTTAGAGTAAATATAAAATTGTAATTTATTAACTATGCACTGTGACCAAAAAGAGGTCCTACAGGTTGTACTTCAGTGTCAGGACTCACTGGTTTCCCACAGATGGTGTATTTGACCTTGGTTGCTGCTATGATACTTAAAACGAGTGTTTCCAAAATTTCTTCTTTTCCTTTAAAATTTGCTCAATAAACTATTTTTTTAGACAGTTGGACAATACATTTTGGCCTCAATTCAAAGCAAATGTTCACAAATTTGGGATCTGAATTTCTAATGATGATACTATATATATATATATAGTATCATCATATATATATATATGGTTTTTTTACAGGTAACATAGTTATTTGTCATTTAACAAAGGTTTTTTGTACTCCTACCATGTGCAGGTACTGTTTTAGGTACTAGGAATACAATGAAGAATAGAAATGCAGCGGTGAATAAGACAGACACAGTCTCCACTTGCATGGAACATAATTTGTAGTTAAGAACTGAAGAGTGGGCAGAGGGAAACTAAATGAGAAGCAAAAAAAAAAAAAAGATATTTTTAGGTGGTGATAAGTGCTATGAAGATAAAGAAATGGGGTGAAGGGTCAAGGTGGTGATAAAGGACACACATAGAGATCCTTTAGATAGAATTCTGTCGACCTCTCTGTGGGGATGACTTTCAAGCTGAGGCCTGAACAATAAAAAAGAATGGAGTCCTCAGGAGAGCTGGGGTAACATTCCAGGCAGAGCTGCAGAGTTAATGTCTGAAGCAAAGCCAAACTCAGTTCATTTGAGGAATGTGAAAAGGCAGTGTGGCTGTAGCACAGTGACTGGATAGAGAGTGGGATGACACAAAATTAAAACGGCAACATAGACTAGATCATGTAGGGTGTTATAAATTATAGTAAAAAAACTTCAGTGTTCAATGTACAAAGTCAAAGCATTGGATAGTGCCAGTAGGATTGGTGAATGAGTTGTGTGGCAAGAGTGGCAGCCAGAAGGCCAATTAGAGGACTCTGCAGTGGTCCAGAGGAAGGTCCTGGCCATTCTCATCTTCAGTTTTAGAGTCTGGGGTGTGGGGATGCTCAGTGAGTTGCCCAAGCTGATACAGAGAGGAGCCAAGTGAGCCCTTCTGAATTGAGTGTTCTCTTTCTTATCTCCCTATGTGAGAACCTATTATGTCTGGGAGTCTTTGGGCTCAGTGCTGCTGGGGAAGAGCAGAAGATTTGGTAGTGGAAGGTTTCATTCTGGTTCTGTCACCCACAAGCTGAGAGAATCTGGGAGAAGCTAGTCAATACTCAGTTGCCGTCTACTTGTGATACCTATGTCATAGGGTTCTTATTAGACATGAAATGTGATTCTTATGAGAAATGCTAAGAGGTAGTCATAAAAGAAATGCCTATCTTAGGTGATGCAAATGAAAGAGCTAAAATTTTAATAAAGACCTCATAAAAATAGAAAAGTTGAAAAATTGTATAAATTCAGGTTAAATTAATCAGGAATATACCAATTCTGCTGTCACTGGCTTGAAGTCATTGAAAGGGTCATTTGTCTAGAACCCAGCCTCCTTCCCTGCTGTCTCTGGGAAACTTTCAGTTTTGCAGAAAGAGGATATTCACCTAGAAGTATATACAGACCAAAAAGGACCTTAGAAGGAGTAATATGGCTTATTAGATGAGATGCTTATGAGGGGAAGGTAATGTCATAATTTTTTTTTTGACATTTGTTAGCATATCATTTATTCCACAGAGGGTTGGCAACATGTTTTATGGTCCACAGAGTTGTTTGCACCTAAAGTGAATGTCCGAGTGCGTGAGGACTCATGTGTTTGAGGTCACAAAAGCTGGACAATTCCATTGCGGGTTGGCACATATGGAAAGAGAAAATCACACTAGCTATTTGGCATCACATAAGCCAGAACCCTCTGGGTTCAGACCGAATGTTTTGCCTTGCATCCAGAGTATATTTGTGCCCTCTTGGCACAGTTTAATGCTGATGAGTTTGATTGGGAGAAGAAAGTATGTTGTGTCACCATTGGCTCTGAGCCATTTTGATGCTTAAGGAAACATTGATCCTGGAACTTGCTAATGCTGGCTGAGAGTGGACCAGGGAAGCATTTAATGAATTTCTTTAATAATTTACGTACATTGTCTTGGAAAACCATTAACTGTTTGAAGTCCAAAACATTTTAAAAATAGTTGAATTTTGATTCGGAGCCAGAGAGCCTGTGCCTGGGAATAATTGCTAATTGCTTTGCTTACATGGAAGCAAATCTGTTAGTTACCTCTCAGCTGTTCAACCTTATCTAAATCATTTTTTCTCTTTGAACTGCAGTCTCTTAACCTAAGAAGTGTAGAGAATTAACATACCTTCTCTGGGTTGCCGTGGAGAATAAATATAGTAGTATATCAGTAAGAACTGAACTTCTAACACATAAGTAGGCATTGAATTTATGTGAATTTCTGACCAGGCCAGAAACAGTGTTAACAGTGAGGTCTTTGGCAGTGCAGACCTGGGTCCTTGGTTTGAATATGTAAATACCATTAATTTGTCCTTTAGTTATCTTTTATAGGAGCTTTTTAATGTACAAATATTAAGTGACTGGGCTGGGATATAAATTAGGAGGAAAGAAGGAATACTGCCTCAGTGGGTAGTCATCTGAATAAATTCTTAGAGGTTGGAGAAAGCAAGGAGCAGTGAAAAGAGCTTGCACTTTCATGACAGGTAGTCCTTGTTTTGAATCCTGACTGGGATGCTAATTAGCTGTGTGTCCATAGCTGGGTAGGGGAAGTTGTCAATTTTGGAGCTTACTATTGTTTAAGCCAGTTTTTCTGGCTCTGAAACAGTGCTTGAATCCTATGGAAAGTGAAGAAAAATGACCTTTGCTTCTTTTATGTTTTATTTTATTCCCAGGATTCTAGAGTCACGGCTGTAAGAGGGGGAGGGGTGTGGTAGCCAGAACACATACTCCTGGCTCTAAAACTTACCAGTCCTGGGTCATGTTCTCTCATGACTGCTGGATGCTGATTATTCTAATTTCGACTAAGGTGAGCATGATTGATAGTGATTAAATATGAATCCTCTCAAGGAATAGTTGTACGAGTCAAAGGATTTTAAAACAAAATGAGTTAATATTAGGGGAATTTTTAGCCTTATGACAAGCAAATAGGTAGGAGGCCTTAGTTTGCAATTTTCAAATCACATCAGGAAAAGGGATTATTTTTCATCTAAGTATAGCTTTTTTTTTTTTAGCATTAAACCATTCAATAATTATGAAATTATTTTAGTCTGATTTTACAGCAAATTTCACTTGCTGTCAGTCACAGCAAAGTTTCCACACATTAAAAGAATAATATTGTTTCTATAGACATTTCTCTAACATTCGTCATGTTTCTAGTATGGAGATAGTGGATGCAGGATGCAGGGATACAGCTCTCCCCTCCCCCTACCCCATTCCTGGCACTAAGTTAAACCCTAGAAGGAAATTGCAGCTAACTGAATGTATAAATGAAACATAATGACAGAAAGGAGAAGTACAGTTTCATATGACAAAGGACCTGCTGGCCTCTGGCTGGTTAGGATGGACTTCTCAGAGGCTGTTCGAGTTGGGGCTGAGAGGAGTGTGGAGTTTGTTATGTGGAGAACAGTGGGAGCAGAAGGAGCAAGTGTCCTAGGATTTTGCTTTGAACGCTGTGCTGTTTACCAACTGAACTTAAATCAGCTTATAATTGTGGTAGAATTAATTGCATTCTTTCCTTTTCATGGACCTGCCGGCATGCCTGAAATGATAGTAAAGGTTGTTAAAATGTTTAGACACTTCATTGTCCTATTCTTATTGGATAAAGCACAAGACAGCATTGACCTTTGTGCAATAAATACTTTTATCTCATTGTTTCCACAACAGTGCTATTTTCCTTCTTATTGGCTTCTCTTTCTCATTAACCTTTGTTTGACTTCTAAAGTTTGAAGTCTACTGGGTCTTGATCCTAGGCAACCTCATTTCTCTGTTTATACTCTTTTCCTGAGTCATCTTTTAAGTTTCCTACATTATCATGGCTTTAACTACCATCCGTAAGCTTATAACTCCCAAATTTATCTTCCCTTCCTGATCTCTCTTTGGACTCCAGATTTTTGTGTTAAAATGCCTACTGACATCTCTATTTTGATCATGGCATACCTAACTTGTAATAGCTAAAGTAGAATTTATGATTCCATCCTAAGCATTCCTGCACTTATCTCTGTCCCTTATGTCCTTCTCGCTGCAATATAATCCATTAAGTTTTGCTAATTAACCCTCTCAGATGTTAACTTGCATTCTTACCTACTGCCCTAGTATAGTTCATCCCTTCTTTCCTGTTCAGCTTAAAAGACCTCCAAGCTGGTCTTCTTTTGCTCCCTTATAGCCTATTTATTACAGATCAAAGTTATCTTTTTTTTTAAAGACTTTACTTTTAAAGAAAAGTTTTAGGTTCACACCAATGTTGAGATTTCCCATATATCCCCTGCCCCCCATTATCAACATAACATCCCTCATGAGAGTAGTGAATTTGTTCCAGTTGATGAACCTACATTAACACATTATCGTCGAAAGTCCATAGTTTACTTTAGGATTCATTCTTGGGATGGTATATTCTATGGGTTTGGACAAGTATAATGACATATAGCCACCATAAGTGTATTGAACAGAACATTTTCATTGCTCAAAAAATTCCCTGTGCTCCACTTATTCATCCTTCCTTCCTGCTAACTCCTGGCAACCACGCGTCTTTTAGTTGTCTCCCCAGTTTTGCCTTGTATAGAATATCACATAGTTGGAATTAAACGGTATATAGCTTTTTCAGATTGGCTTCTTTCACTTAGTAATATGCATTTAAATTTATGCCATGTCTTTTAATACTCCGAAGTCATCTGTTAAAATTATACATCTGGCCGTGTTCTTCCCCTCATTTAAATAACTCCATTATTTTTTTCAATGCACCTAGCAACTTCTTTACTCTGGACTATGTCTCTGCTTATGTCCTTGGACTCATTTCTTACCCACCTCAACCCTGGTCACTGTGCTCCATGGTCTTCATGATTGCACATGTCAAAATGGGACCTACACTTGGCGTCATCCTTTCTGCTTGGGATGTTCATGTCTGTTGATTGAGAGAAAAGTATGACTTCTCATTTCAGATCTCACATTAAATATTATTTCGGAGAGAACTTCTCTGATCACCCCATCTACAGGATCCTTCAGCATTTTCTTTCACAGCACTATCACAATCTGGAATTATTGTAAATGTTATTTTTTAATTACCCACCTAATCCTTCCTCCAGTAGGATATGAAAGTAAGCTTCAGGATGTTTTGGTTGACAGAAAGACAGCTACAGATCCAAGTAAAGATATAGGTTCACAGTTTTTTACTTGGAACTCTTGGGATCAGAAATATTTCAGAATTTGATACTTTTCAGAAATTATTCCAATTTTAGAGAGGGGTCATGATGCCTACACAATACTATACTATACAGCTTTGCCATCTAGATATAGAACAATATCCCATAATCAAACTTATTAGTATTTCTTCAGGGAAATTTAAGAATATTCACACTAAGCAGGATAAAGACCTTATGTCAGTTAGGTCACATTTTGCTGTCAAGTGCAATTAGAAAGAAATGTTTTGTTTTTCAGAACTTTTCAAATTTTGAACTTGCGGTTGGTGGATTATGGATATATATATAGTTTCATTAATGGTGGGTGCAAGAAACTCCTTCCATGCTCATGGGATCTTTTTATGCCTCTAATCACTCTTGACTGTTCTGGAGACTGTCTAGATGCCTACCTCCGCCAGGTGCAAATGATCAATATTAAGCCATGTAACTGTGTTACTGAAGGATTCCTACCAGGCTGAGTGAATTAAGTCTCTTTCCCGACACAGCGTTTCTGAGCGCTCCCACACTCCGCGCGCTTGCCTCAGCTCTTTGAAGTGGCAATCCTAAAAACAAAGTGGTGGAATTGGAGAAGAGAAAGGGCAGTGAATTGTGGGGTATTTTTAGACTTGGTTGCATTCTTTCTTCTATAGCTTTTCCTCTTGCCGAGTTTCATCTTAAGAATCTATTTGAGTATGATTCAAAACAGATTACCATGAGAAAAATAATTGCAGAATAGTACAGTATAAAAGACTGCGAGTAATTTTATTTTGTTAACTGTGTTTATTCATATGATTATTTAATAGGCCATTTAGAACTTAAACAGATAGCTAGATATTTTCCTCTATGCTTTTAAAAATGCTTTTTAAAATGCTTTTAAAAAGGCATTTAAATAATACTTAACATTTTAGCAAAATTTCAGAAGGTAAACATTTATTCTGTTAAAATTTTAAAGCAATTGTAATAGTGAAGAGATGGGATAATCTTTGTTTCTCCACCATATGTGTAGAATTGCTTCAAAGAATAATCTTTTGTACTATTCACAGGGTAAATATTTCTGCATTAAACCACTTGGTTGTTTACATATCACAGTGTAGATCCTGAAATGATTGAGTGGGGATAAACTTATTTAACTGGTTATTCTTTAACTTCTCTGCATTTAAAAAATGGAACTATTTAATTTCTGTAGCACTGCTCTCTAATAAATGACTTTCTTTCTTTCTTTATTTTTAAATGAAAATTATTTATTTCTGGGTGTTGAATCTAGCTTCATTCCTACATTTTCTTCTAGGAGTTTTATGATATCAGTCTTATGTTTTAATATTTGGTCCATTTCAAGTTAATGTTTGTGAATGTGTTCAAGATGAGGTCCAATTTCATTTTTCTGTACATGTTTATTCAGTTTTCCCAACATTGTTTATTGAAGACACTACCATTTCTCTATTGAGTGTTCTTGGCTTTCTTGTTAAATGTTATTGGCTGCAAGAGGTTTAATTCTGGGCTCTGTTCTGTTCTACTCTATATGTCTATTTATGCTAATATTATACTATTTTAATTCCTGTAGCTTTCTAGTATATTTTGAAATCTGAAAATGTGATGCTTCAGGCTTTATTCTTCTTTCTCAGGATTGCTTTGGCTATTCATGATTTTTTTGTGATTCTATACAGTTTTTGGACTGTTTTTTACATTTCTGTGAAGAATGCCTTTGGACTCAGTAGAGCTTCCACTGAATCTAGAGATGGCTTTGGATATTATGGGCACTTTAACAATATTAGTTCTTCTGATCTGTAAACATGGAGTATCTTTCCATTGGTTGTGTCTTCTTTAATTTCTTTAAACAAAGTCTTGTGGTTTTCATTGTATAGATCTTTTATTTCCTTGGTTAAATTTATTGCTGAGCACTTTATTGTTTTTGATGCTATTGCGAATGGAATAGTTTAGTTTTTTTTTTCAGATATTTTATTATTAGTGTACATAGATGCAACTGATTTCTCTATGTTTATTTTATGTCCTATAACTTTTCTGAAATCATTGATTAGTTTCAATAGTTTTTTGGTTGAGTCTTTGGAATTTTACCTATATAAAATTATATTATCTGCAAATAATGACAATTTTATCTGGCAGTGATTTTTTTTTTTTTTTTTTTTGGATATGACATCCAAAGCATAAACAACAAAAACAAAAATTAACAAGTGGGACCACATTCCACTTAAAAGCTTCTGTACAGCAAAAGAAACAATCTGCAATGAAAAGGCAACCAGCAGAATGGAAGAAAATTTTTGTGAACCACATATCCAATAAAGGGTTAATGTCCAAATTATATTAAAGATTTTTATAACTCAATAATAATAACAATACCAGAATAGTAATTCAATTAAAATTGCACAGAGGATCTAAATAGACATTTTCCCAAAGAAGACATCCAAATGGCCAACAGGTACATTAACATCTCTAATCATCAGGGAAATGCAAATAAAACCACAATGAGATATCGCCTCAGATCTATTAGAAGGGCTGTCATCAAAAAGACTAGAGGTAAGTGTTGGTGAGGATGTAGTGAAAAAGGAACTCTTATACACTGTTGGTGGGGGTATGAATTGATTCAGCCACCATGAGAAACAGTATGGAGGTTCCTCAAAAAATTAAAAATAGAACTGTTATATTATTTAGTAATTCCTTTCTGGAGATGTGCCCAAAGGAAATGAAAACAAGATCTCAAAGAAATATATGCACCCTAAAATTTATTTTAGCATTATTTACAGTAGCTAAAATAAGAAAATTGATTTTTCGCACTTTTTTTTTTCAATCATAAAGAAAGTGCAATCTATTAGATAGCTGCGTTCATGCAGAGGCACCCTTACTGATTTTGAATTCTGTATTTTTGCTGGTTGACCTGCCTGCCATATTTCTCAAAGGACAACTTTTTTTCCTATGAGGGAACTTTGGCACACAAAGTCTTAATGATAAACTTTCTTCTTTGTGGTCTTCTATTCTTAACTCATCTCCCAATACCTACAAAAAAAAAAAAAAATGAGCCTCTGAGAGAAGCAAATTTTCCACACAGAGATTTTCTTTTCATGAAAGCTTTCCAAGAGTGATAAGTCACAAAAATTTGCAGTTCTATTAATATCAAGTATCATTTTTTTAAATCAGCAACTCCTTGTTCTGTGTTCCTTTCTAAATGAGTAATATACCAATTTAAAATTGTGTTTGACTGAAGAAGAGTTATGCTTTATTATTTACTTTATTAGTTAAATTTAATGACATAAATTTTTACAAGATAATCTAACTTTTCCAGATGTACTTATGTATGTTTGGTGAACAGAAGTAGTAACTTGTTATTTAGGGGCTGAAGTTGATGAGGCAACTTATTTTATAGTATATTACTCTGACTGTCTATAAAAAAATCACATTATAACATTAATGTAGCATTTTTTTTCATTACCTGTTGGCATAAATGCAAAATTGTTTTTAACTATCTCCTCAATAAGTGGGGGGAGGGCCCTGGTGCCGATGCTACCATATTTATTAAATTAGTTCTTAATTTTATTGTAATTATTCTATAATTATTTTGTAAATATTCACTTGCAGAGATTCTCCATTTATATAACTAAAATGCAAGTAAGTTTTTCTAGACCAAGAATATGTGTCTAATGGTCTATTGAGAACCAAAATCAACCTCTTGAAGCACAATACTTCATTTAAGATCTTTCCTTTCAGGGTGTATATTTCAAACTTGATACCTTGCAGAACAAATATATACTGGGGACACATTGGTAGAGCATAACCATTTACTGCTGGAGTTAAAATTGAGGTCTTTAGGATTCCAAAGGGGAGATAGTATCCTACTCATGGTACCTCTCCACTTATTCTACCACTGATTTCTCTATATTCCATCATAATAAGCCATTATCATATTAAGTATTAGGAAAAGTGGTTTCCATTACTCCAGATTACTTGGAACACTTATTTCATCTGTCTGTGTTTTTGGCCAACTACTTAGAACACTTATTTCATCTCTCTGTGCTTTTGGCTTATGTTATAAAACATATTCTTATATGGTATTCATCTGTTCCTCTAGGAGCCCTTAAATTTGATATAGGTAAAAAAATGAATAAAGGTAGTTTCCCTTCTTTCATTGTTTTATACTGCTAATTAAAGAAATGAACAAAGTGATGCACTAGAAATTATGGAAAATATTAAATTTTTTTACTAGAATATTGATTCATTTTGAACATGAATATATTGTAAAGTGATTGGATAAAATATTTTTTTCCCCTCTTTGAGGGCAAAGTCATTTATTGGCAATTAAAATTGAAGATACTTGGGTAGATAGGGAAATAATGCCCTGTGCCCCTTTGTAATAGTGGTTGTCAAAAACAGTGGTTCTTAATTTGAGGAGAAATTATTAAAATGTAGACTACCAAGGCAGAGATGTGAGACATGGAGGGTGGGATCCAGGTAGCTATATTTGAAAAAAAAAAATAAGCACTGATTATTCTGACGTCGATGGTTCTCGGAAGTCTGGAAAAATGCCATGCCTACACTTTTATTAATGATGAATTTTTTGTGTACTTACTAATGTTTTTTTTTTTCCTTCTTATTTTCTAGGTTTAACAACTTTTTGTGTTTTTATTAAATCTGATAACCCTCCAGGTCATCCAGCTTAGATCCTAGTAGTTCTATATTTACCTAAATCATAAGCAAAAAAGAAAATTTACTTTGTTATAAGAAAATAAGTTAAATCTGCTTAAAGCCAAGATAGAAAGTTTTATTAAGAAAAAATTTTTTAAAAGTTTTAATCCATTTTTGGGGGCAGGCAAGGGGGGCAACCTGTTAATTATGTATTAAGTTAGAATCTCATATCCACAGTGCACATGCAACATCAAAGTTCTGAGCTAAAATAATTTCTTATTAATATTGAAATAAGATTTCTATCAAATCCTGTCACAGACTGTGGTAGAAACCAAAGGGGTTTAATAAGCATCTCATCATTGAAGGCCAGGCCCCTAACAGAGTCCTTAATTAACATGTGGAACATCTTAGGGCTGAAAAATCTCTTGCCAAGTGATTTTTTTTTTTTTTTTTTTTGCCAGTTTACTCATGTGGGTGATTGCACCAAAAAAAGTTGTGGGTGAAACTGAATTCACATTTGTTTCTTATTATACGTATGTGTTTTCCGTGTTCATGGTTTCTCTGCTGACGGAATTGTGTCCTGGGAGGATGAATAAAAGAGGAATAAATATTTTCAGGAAGGTGAAGGAAATTTCAGGTTTCATTGGGATTTGGGAGAACAATATAATTTATATGTATTTCATTAGATTTTGGCTCATGAACTGCAACACACATATTGGAGATTGTAAGTAATGTTTTGACATTTTAGGACAATTTTGTGTCTTGTTAAAATTCATTGTGACAATACAGAATAACTGTCTTATTTGGGCTCCTTCTGGGTCGAGGTTGACTTTTTGCTTTCAGTGTTATTTGCAGGGTTCTGAAATATGTCCAACTTTAGCACTTCATAAGCCCCATCCCTGAGGCTTACTGTACTCCAATCTTGTCTTTATTAAAGCCCTTTCTATTAAAATCACAGTTTAATGAAGAATTGTCATGCTAGGACTGGGTTAAAAGCAAGAAATGGTATATTATTACTTTACTACAGAGTACAGAATTTATCACACTGTCTACTAAGTACTCATTCATTAATTACAGATACTTAGAGATAGAAAGTCTTAGGTAGATTTGCTCAGATCTACATGTTTAATATTAGGCAAGTCATGTAACTTCCCTGGCTCTTTTAAATTAAAAATTTCATAAAATGAATTAAGTATTCGGTTGGTTCTTATCAAATATTCAAGGGAAATATTTGGTGTTTCTGTTTTTTTTTTTTTTTTTTTTTTACGTTTTTGTGTCTTCTTGATATATTTGACATTTTAGGTTGAACCTGGGAGCAATCATTTGGTGCCAAATTCAAAAGATCAAATTTTAATGAGGAACTTACTCTGTGTAGATCACAATAAATATCATTACAAGTCAAGTCAACATTCTGTCTCATTGAGAAAATGGAGGGCTGTTCTAAGGTAAGCCTCAGAGCTTGCTCTTATAGAATCAAAGAGGAGATGAGCTGAGATGACCTCTGAGGAGGTTATCTAGTGCTGGGGCTGGAGAATGGATAGGAGTGGTGAGGGCACAGAGCAGAGCAACTTCCTCCTCCTCAGACAGGGCGTTTTTGGTTAATACTGGAGCCCGCTCATGTGAGCAGGAAGTAAACAGGCTAGTGTAGCCCATTGCTTCTCTGCAGTTAGCAGGAGCCTATTTATATTTAAAGGATGAAAAGTTTTGCATCACACATAGGTAAGGACTTTTATATCAATCCGAACTTTGCCAGTCCCAAGTCAACACCAAGCTCAATAGTAACTCCTATAGTAACACCTTCAAGAAATCACATCGATGAACAAACATTTCTTTAGAACTTTTAGTTTATTTTTTAAATTGGACTTTTTTTTTTTTTTTTTTTTTTAGATTTTTTATTGCTGGGTTTCCAGTACTTGGGTGGTAGTAAATGCTGCAGACACAAACTTGGGAGACAGAGACCCTGCATAAGTTGGAGGAGTCAGCCTTAACCTACAGCCTTTTATATAGAATAATGAGACATACAGGGGTGTTCTGAGAAGGAGAATGGCAAACTTGACAGGTGAGGGAAGAAGATGCTGTTTTTCTGTGAGGATTGATTGAAGTGAGGGGGATTGCAGGGAAGGAGATTTATTGTGGTTTTTTGATTAATTTTTTTATTTCACTGTCACTCCAGTCATTTGGCAATTAATATGCAATTGCACCTATTTTAATAAAGAAATTATTATTTGTGGGCATACTCCTGTCCATCTCTGTATCATGGCTATTAATGGTCATTAATTTCACTCATTGCAAACCATCTATCCTAAGGGAATAAAATGCTTCTTAAAGATACATGATAAAGCATTTTTGATTTTCCTTACTTGCTTCAGGGCCATCTTAAATAGACCATTAACTTGAAATAAATCTTTTTTTTTTTTTTGAAACTGACATTCTTTTTAATGGGAATGTGGTACATTCATACTTTTGTACTTTGCTGAGCGAGTGTAGAGGAAGCCAAGGACTGTGTTTCTGCCATTGAATTCTTCACATTGGCACTTCCTTTCTTAAAGTCAGATGTCACCCTGAATCAAGGCCAGATCCTAGTCTTTCCACTCAGAAGACGTGTAGCTGAGAGATTTCAGGAAATTCCTGATTGTTTATTATTTCTGGTGCCTAAAGCAGTTAATTATCAAAAGGGAGGGGGAGAAGTGGATTTTATTGAAGCATGGTAACTGAAAGGCATTTGGGAATGTTTTGAGTAGAAGCTCCAAACCAAGTTCGTGACAGGCTTTGAAATAGGATGTAATAGAAAAATGCACTCTTGACATCAAGATAAGAAGAAAGATAATGTTATAAATTGAGGTACATCATTATTTTCATAGGTAAGACACTGGAGACCATTCTGGCCTGAAATGATGCCTGTTGTATAAGCAAGTCTCAATTCACTTCGAACAGCCGAGTGGACAAACTGGCAGCTGAGCTTTCCATCTCATAAGTTTTTTTTCTTCAAAATAACAGAGGTTGGCCTGCCTCCTGGGTTATTGGACTAGATGGCTTTTAAATTTCCATCCAAAGGAAACAATCTAAACTTGCAACAAAATTGGTACAAATAGTAAATCCCAGGTTCAGAGGCTCTCTCTAACCTTCCTTCTCAAAACAGTGCATAGGCATTCAAGGAATTGGAGTTTTTAATTATGTTCTCCCTTCAATATATTGTGAACTAACTATAAACAAAAGATAAGGAAATTAATAATGCAACAAGATTATAATGCAAAGTATATACCAGTTTGAAAGACTACATTTTAAAATAACATAATCTATCCATTTCATACTTAGTGAATATGAACTACATAGCAGAGTATTGTGTAGACACAGAGGGCGTTTACAGTCAGAAAGGCTGACACCTACCCATGGATCTTTTGTGAGTCCCAGTAGCACACACTGCCTGACAGCAGGGTGGTGGTTAATCTCTTGGGCTTGAGTCAGAAAGTCTGTCTTTGAGTTTTAGCTCTTTCACTTGCTAGCAAGTCACTTAAGCCTCTGTAAAACGGAGATGTAATAAAGCCTAGATCACAGGGCTACAATGAGAGCTGTGAAGCAATGCCTGTAAAGTGCTCAGCTCTGTTCCTGGTACATAGCTAGTACTTTATAAATGGTAGTGATTATTATTATACTAAGTATTACATTTCCTTTTTTATGGATAGATAACACACTGCCTACAGCAGCGTCTAAGCAAGAAGCCATATTTACATAGCAAAATGTTATGAATTCTAATTAATGGGAAATGTGATCTTATTTGGAAGCAGGGGTTTTACTGGTGTGATTGGTTGAGATGAGGTTGTACTAGAGTAAAGTGATTATTATTGATGTCTTATGAAAAGGGGAGATTTGGATATAGACACACACAGTAATTTGTAATACAGCAGTAGAAAATAAAGGTGGTTGTATCTTTGTCACTTTATCCCACAAGAAATTTGAGATCATTTAAATAATAACATTAGCTATTGGTTACTGGGCATTTATTTTGTCCTGGGATTGCCGTTCTAAAGAATTCCCACCATTTATATAAACCCTATAATAGAACGATGAGGTAGATGTTAGCAGTTTCCTACATTTTATCTATGTAAGTACTGAGATTGAGCACCTTCGAGTAGCTTGTGTAACACTCCACAGTTGGCCTGGTGTATATTTAGGTACTAATTTAAGATAGTTTGACTCCAAGACCTTGTGCTTCAGAAGTGTTGTTTCCCTTATGTCCAAACTGGTAATTGAAGACTTTGCAATGTTCTGAGGGTCTATGGGGTGTGGGAAAGCAGAACTCAGCTTTCTTAATGGCCATTCCCTTCCCACTTGATCTGGTGGCTAGATGTTGGGGAGCATGCTTTTGGGGCTCCCCAAATCGTTGGTACAAGGAAGGCCCTGATTCTGCCCTGATCTCAGCTCAGCTCTGGAAAAGCATATGGTTAAGATTTCTGAAGTCTCTTTTTTGCTTCCAGGTAAAAAGCAATTCCAGAGAAGAGGAGAAAATTTAACTCGTCATGAATGAAACTCTTTTGAAATAGTTCTGATAACAAGTAGTCTTAGGTGACCATTTTACAAAAGGGGTCACTTTGAGGACTCTGTCAAACCTATTGTTTCTCCTTAGAAAAATTTAATATCTTCTATAAAAATGTAGGTTATTTCTCTTTTATTAGCCAGTCTACATTTTAGTTACTCAATAAAATCATATTCTCATTTGTTCATTCATTGATTTAATCATTAAATATCTTTTTGAGTGCTGACTACATGCCAAGAATTTTCTGAGGATTTAGGTTAAAAGAGTCATAAAGAAAAGGTCATCATTCTCAAAGGAGCTTCTCTTTTAGTAAGCGTCAACATTCTTCTCCACCAACACATGGGAGTATATCCCATCTTCTTTTCCTACATCTTTTTTTTGTTATGATGGTCATTGTCATTTTTTCTTTTTGCTCATCTATTTTAAAAGTTTTAATAAACATTTTATTATTTTAAATTAATTGCTGATTTATTTGACGAGCTATATGCTACCTTTCTTCTCTGATAGACATTAATGCTACCAGCATAAGAATATATTTTTTATTGTCCTCTTTTAATGAGGCCATAGTACTGAAATTTCAGTATTATGGTCAGTACCACAAAGTAAATAAAGTGAAGTCATAGAGATGTGAGACAAAATCTAGAGTGCAGATGGCAGTTTGGACCTATAGGAGCGTCATCTCTGATGGAGTTCCCAACAGTGTGACATTGGAAATATCAGAAGCTTATCAAGCCTTGATTTCTCAACAGTTTCTTTTGGAGATTCATGACATATCTTAGCGAAAGAAACACATAGTCTTTCTAATGTTATGTCCACAGCTACCACTATTGCAATGCTCAGGCAGCCCAGATTTACTCTGGGTTGGCTAGAAGATTAGAATAGTTAAGAGAGGCAAGGCATACGTTACAGTTTGTGGTATTTGGGTTGTAGTACATAGGAACATTGTCTATTACAGTATTTGGAGGGCTCCTTAACTGAATGGTGTTAATGGAAGAAAGGTTTGTTCATTCAAAGGCTAGTGTATTTCTTGCCTTTTGTATATTTGTTTTTCTCTTGTTGTTTGTTTAATACTATACATTATATTGGTTAAAAAGTGATAAACAAATGGTGACTGAATCAGTATTCAGAATGAAATTCGTGACTTTGCATAGGAAATCATTGCTGTCTATATCTGTGCCAGAAGATAGAATTCAAAAGATTTAGTCTCTAATCTGTAGAAGCCGATAATGTAATAGGGAGGGAAGGAGAAAGATGGAAGGCAAGGATGCAGGAAAGGGGGAGAGGAGTAAGACAATTGCAATGTATAATAATTACCAAGATTCATATTGACTTTTGGCACTAAGGGACCTCAGAGAAAGGGCACCCAACCTAGAATGATTGCATATGTGAGTGTGTATATGAGATGATCATTCTGAAAGAGGTGATCTGAGCTGAATCCTGGAAGGTAAGTAGAAATTAGCTGTGAGAAGAAGTAGGAGAGAGAACATTCCAGGGGGAACAAAGAGCCAGCGAAAAGGGGAACGTTAGAGAAAAGTACTGAGTGATGAGGCTGGGAGGTAAAAAGGGGGGGGGGGCAAGTGGTCGCAAAACACCTTGCATGGCAAATAAGTAGTATGAATTTTACCCGGAAAGTAATAGAGAGACAATGAGGGTTTTTATGTAGTTGGATTGTAGAAAGCTTGTTCTTGGAGTCATTGGTAAGCTGGGCTGAATGGCTGATGGGGAGAACAGGCTGAAGAACAGAGGCCAGTTAGGAGGCTGCTACCATGAGCAAAATGAGCCCTGACTAGTTCCTGAACTCAGGCAGGCAGTAGTGTCAGCAGGGGGAAGCCAAAAAGGATGTTAAGTGTGAATGAAACAGAAATGAAAGGATGTGTGTGGCCTGTTGGTTAAACAACCTGTGGTTTTTTTCATTAAAAAACTGAAGCAAGTGTGTTTTCTTAACTATCAAAGCTGTATACCTTCTCTACTTTCGAATTACTACTATTCTAATTCATGTTTTTGAAGTAGGTGATCATCAGTGTTATAACAGGGCATCTTTACCTTTGAAGAATATTGAAAGCTAGCTGTTAAGCAGATAGTTTTCTGGACTTCAGTGCTTAACGTGACTCGAATCTTCACTTACCATTAAATATTCCAATTAAAAAAAATTCACTAGCCAGATATTTTATAGTGTGAATAGATTAAAATCCTTTATTAAATTAATTTGCATTTCATGTATTTTCTGATTAAATAACAAATGCAGTTTTTCTCTTTATCTACTCTGGGCAACACAATTGTCCCAAAGTACTAAGTATTTAATTATTTCTGTTTTTGGTGAAAAGTGGAGAAACTCTTAGAAATGAGATTGGCTTTATGATACAGAAAGCACTAGACTTTCATAGGCTGTTTGCCCGTCTGAGGAGTTTCTGGGTGCTCTTCTTTTTACCAAGTACAGACCTTGTTAGGTCTTTATTGAACTAACACTGGTAAATCATCTCAGCTATAGCACCAGGGAAGGCCATTCTGTATGTTACTCAAGAATTCCCACAAACTAGTTTATTAATGTGAAATAAATACATACTAGGTTTCAGCCTAGTATTGATTCTACATATGGGAAAGTTGGAGTTTACTCTTGGGAAATAGAAATATTTGCTTTATTTAGCATGGAGAGGATAACAAGAAAAAGCATTGACTTCTTCCCCTTGAAATCTTCCAGCAGGTTTATTTCTTATTCAAAAGTGTGCACAGAAAATAAAAATATCTCTGGATATAATAGAGGAACATAGAATATAAGAAATAGAGTGTTTCATTTTTTCCTCATACTACTTTGAAGCAGAGAGAGGCAATAATAATGTTTGACATTGCATTTGGACAGGTTGAATCAAGTGTTTATGGTGAGATCTAATACAAGAGTCACAGCAGTTTTCCAGGCTGATGCTTAAGGGAGAAGTTGAAATAACAGAACAACATGATTCCCTTACCAGCCTGAAGCTTGGTCATTCTCCCACCTCGTTCCTATTTCTGTCCTATTTTCTAATTCTGGCATTAAATAAAAAGAGGCAAATGGTATAGGCTTTTTGAAAGTGCAGGATGTTGGGTGAAGAAACAATTGTTCCGGTATCAAAATTGTTTTAAGAAAACTGCCTGAATAATGTCAAACAGATTTATATAATGCAGTTTTTTAGAGCCTTTAAATATTAATGTAACAACCATGAAAATAAAAACTGAAATTTATTGAATGCCACTGTGCATCAGGCACTATTGTAAGGGCTTTGCCTGCATTAACTTGTTTAAGACTCACAACAACTCTGTGAGGTGAATTATTAATCAGGGTCAGAGGGAAGTTCTGTAACTTGCCAAGTTTACACAGCTAGTAGGTCATTCATTCTTTGAGATCAGGATCCAGAGTATAGTATTTTACAAACCTATTTGACCACATCCTTTGCCCATCTCTTTTTTTTTTTGTGACATCTTTTGACATTGATATTCCATGGGATCCAGTTTTGGAAATGTTGTAGCAGTAGAAACAATATGGAAGAATGTTGGGAAGAATGCTGCAGAATGGTTTATATTTTCTCAGACACAGGAAATATGTATTACACTAGCACAAGACCAGGAGATCTTTACATTTGCTCAGGGGTCAGCAGTATTACTATAAGCCCATCATTTAGTATTTAGAAATCTATAAAACCTAGGATATTCTCCAGAGTGAATTCTTTACATTATTGTAAAGTAAGTCTTTGCAGGAATGGTACTTAAAAATATTGTAATTAAAGAGACAAGAAACGCTAGCACGTGCTGTGTCAAGCATAAACCCTGAGTCCAGAAAGCTTTTATTTTACTTAGCTTATGGCTTAGCCACATTAGCTAAGCCTCAAATCTGGCTTTTACCAGATAACAAAGATTTTTAACAGCTTGGTTCAGTTCTCTGTTCATGCAAAAACTTTATTCTTATGTTATCTAAACATGTAGTGCATAGATTAGGAAAAAATAAATGCCTAGAAAACATAAAATGCTCAACTTTTTTTATAATAAAAAAAAGAGTGATGAAAAAAAAATTTTTTAAGTCAGATTGACAATATTTAACGGTTGATAATGCCAGCATTGGAAAGGTCTTTACATGCATTTCTTGTGGGTAAGTAAGTTATTCAGCATTTTTAGAGGACGATTTGGAAATATCAGACTGAAAAATAAAAGGCCATGTTCTTGGGCCTGGGATACCTACTGTATATATTAGCAGGAAATTCTTTCTACTGTACATTCTTTAAAATGATGGATTATAGGTAATTTCCAGTTACTATCTGTCCTTGTAATAGGATTATACATCCTCACTCATTGATGTGTGTTCTGTAGCACCTCTCCCAGAAGAAGAATCACCTTCTCACCCCACTGACATCACTCCTGGCTTGAATGACTTGCTTTGGCCAGAAGAATGTGAGCAGAAGTGTTATATGCCACCCCTGAGCAGAAGTTTGAAAGCCTAGAATTGGCTTCACTATTTCTGTTTTCCCTCTGGAAAGAGATGGCAGTTGAAGTTACCTCTTCAGCTTTAGTCATGGAATAAAAATGACATGGAGTCAATCTGAAGTCAAATATCAGCTGACAGATATGTGAGCAAGAAACATTGTCATAGTAAGCCACTGAGCTACATATTTTTTTTAACCACAGCATAACCTATTATGAGCTAATAAAAGATCAATATCTATTTTGTTTTTGAAAAATAAAACTCAGTATAAACTCTAGCTCTGGTTGGTCTTTCTTTTTTCCAAAATGTACAAAGATTTGAAGGTTTTAATACATTTTAACGTATGCATTTTCTTATGTTGTTTGCCAATTTTATTACATATGTCAGTCCTCTCCCAAGATATACAGACTCATGCCATATCATATACACTTTAATTGTTAATTTAATTCACATATAAAATTAACCATTTTAAACTGTGCAATCCAGTAGCATTTAGTACATTCAATATGTTGCGCAACCATCACTTCTATCTAGTTCCAAAGCATTTTCATCAACCCCTGTGGAGACTCTGTACCCATTGAGCAATCGCTCCCCATTCCCACCCCTTCCCCCGGCTCCTGTCAACCACTAACCTGCTTTCTGTCTACTTATGTTGGATATTTCATGTAAGTGCATTTGCTATATTGTGTGGCTTCTTTTACTTACAATAATATTTTCGAGGTTCATCCATGTTGTAGCATGGATGTATTAGTACTTCGTTCTTTTTCATAACTGAATAATATTCCTTTTATGGATGTATCACATTTTGTTTAGTCACCTTTGATGGCCATTTGGGTGGTTTTTCCCTTTTATCTGTGAATAGTGGTCGTTTTGGCTATTTTCTATGAATATTGTGAACAAGTATTTGTTTAAATACTTGTTTTCAGTTCTTTTGGGTATATTGAGGAATGGAGTTGCTGGGTCATGTGGTAACTCTGTCTTAAACTTTCTGAGAAACCACCTCACTGTCTTCTAAAACAGCTTCACCATTTTACATTTTTATCAATGTATGAGGGCTTCAAATTCTCTGTATCCTGGCCAACATTTATTATTTATCCTTCTGCTTTTTAAAAAATTCTATGTTTTCTAGTCTGTGTAAAGTGACATTTCATTGTGATTTTTAATTTGCATTTTCCTAATGACTAATAATTTCAAATGTCTTTTCATGTGCTTCTTGCCCATTTGTATATGTTCTTTGGGAAAGTATCTACTAAAGATTTTTGCCTTTTTAAATTGTATTGTTTGTATTATTGAGTTGTAACACTTCCTTACATGTTCTATAAGTAAAATATTATCATAGATATGGTTTGCAAACATTTACTCCCATTCTGTAAGTTGTTTCCCATTTCCCTGATAGTATCCTTTGATGCACAAAAGGTTTTAATCTTGACGATTTCCAGTTTATTTATTTTTTCCCTCATTTTGCTCATACTTTTGGTGTCACATCTAAGAATCTGTTGCCAAATTGGGTATCATAAAAATTTACTCCTATGTTTTCTTCTTGGTGTATTATATTCTGATCTCTGAAATTTAGGTCTTTAATCTATTTCGAATTAGTGCTTGCTTAGAGCGTGAGGTAAGGGTCCAACTTCATTCATTTGGATGTGAATATCCAGTTTTTTTGGCACCATTTGCTAAAACACTACTCTTTTCCAATTGAATGGTCATGCATTCTTGTCAAAATTTAATTGTCCATAAATATATAGGTTTAAATCTAAACTAAATTCTCCACTGTTGGTCAGTATGTACAGCCTTATGCCTGTATCACAGTGTAGCAAGTTTTGAAATTAGAAAGTGAAGCTCCCTCTTTGTTCATTTTTAAGATTGTTTTGGCTATTTGGGGTCCCTTGCAAGTCCATATGAACTTTAGGGTTAGTTTTTCTGTTTCTGTAAAAATGGCCAGTAGAATTTTTATAGGATGGCATTGAATCTATAGATTGCTTTGAGAAATATTGCCGTGTTAATGCCTTCTAATTCATGAACACAGGATATCTTTTCATTTACTTGAGTCTTCTTTAATTTCTTTCAGCCATGTTTTATAGTTTTCAGTGTACAAACTTATACCTCCTTTGTTAAATATATTCCCAAGTATTTTATACTTTTGATACTGCCTTAAATGGAATTGTGGTCTTAATACCAATTTTATATTGTTCATTGCTGGTGGATAGAAATGCAACTAATTTTTGCATGTTTATCTTATACCTTGCAACATTGCTAAATTTATATATTAGCGCTAATAGCTTGTGGGTTTTTAAAGTTATTCTTTAGTATTTTCTATATGTAATATGTCATCTATTAATATAAATAATTTCCTTTTCTATTTGGTTGACTTTTATATATAATTATTCTAGAGTTTCTGGCACAATATTGAGTAAAAATGAGAAAGCAAGCATCTTTGTCTTTTTTTTGGATCTTAAGAGTAAAATATTCAATCTTTATTGAGTATTATGTAAGTCATGTTTTTTTCATAAATGCTCTTAATTAGATTGAGGCAATTTTCTTCTATTCCTAGCTTGTTGAGTATTTTTATCATGAAAAAGAGTGTTGGATTTTGGCAAATGCTTTCTCTTTGCCCATTAAAAAAAATCATGTGGTAGTTTTTCCTTCATTCTGTTTATATGGTGTATTACATTGCTTTTCATATGTTGAACTACTCTTTCATTACTGGGACATGGTGTATAATTTTTTTGACTATGCTCTTGGATTTAGTTTGCTTTTATTTTGTTGTATGTATTCACAAGGGATGTTATACTGTAGATTTCTTTTTTTGCGGTATCTTTATCAGTTTTGGTATCAAGGTAATTCTGGCCTCATAGAATGGGTTAGGAAGTACTGCCTCCTTTTCTGCTTCTTTGGAAGAGTTTAAGAAGGATTGGTGTTAACTCTTTTTTAAATGTTTGATCGAATTCATCATGAAACTATTTGGTCTTCGCCATTTCTTTCGGGGGTTTTCGTTACTGATTCAGTCACTTGCTAATGGTGTCCTCAGATTTTCTTCTTCTCAAGAAGAAATAACTTGTTCTTGAGTCATTTGGGTAGTTTGTGTGTTTCTAGGAATTGGTCCAAATTTTCTAAGTTATTTAATTTGTGAGTGTACAGTTGTTTATAGTAGTGTCATACAATTCTTCTTATGCTATAAGGTCAGTAGTAACATTCCCTGTGTTCATTTCTGATCCTAGTATTTTGAGTCTTGTATTTTTCTTAATTAGTCTAGCTAAATATTTGATGATTTTGTTGATCTTTGAAAATACCCAAGTTTAAGTTTTGTTGTTTTTCTGAATTGTTTTTCTATCTTCTATTTCATTTATTTTTGCTCTGATCTTTATTATATCCTTCCTTCTGCCAGCTTTTAGCTTTTTGTATTTTCTAGTTTCTAAAGTGTGATGATATTGATTTGAGATCCTCCTGAATTTTGATGTAGTTGTTTATAGATTTCCCTCTGGGCATTGCTTTTGCTGCATCCTGTAAGTTTTGATTTGCCATGTGTTTGTTTTTATTAATTTCAGAGTATTTAATAATTTCCCTAGTGATTTCTTCTTTTATCCATTAGTTATTTTAATAGTGTGTTAGTTAATTTCCACATATTTGTGAATTCTCCAGTTTTTCTTCTTTCATTGATTTATAGCTTCATCCCACTGTGTTTAGAAAAGATACTTTGTATGATTTCAATCTTTTAAAATTGATCGGGACTTGCTTTGTGGCCTAATATGTAGCCTATCCTGGAGAATATTCCATGTACACTTGTGAAGAATGTGTATTTTTCTGATTTTAGTGGAAGGTTCAATGGATGTTTGGTAGATCTAGTTTTTTTATAGTGTTGCTCATGTACTCTATTTTCTTCTTGATCTTCTGTTTCTTCTATTCATTATTGAAAGTAGAATATTGAAGTGTCCAGCTACTGTAAAACTCTCTATTTCTTCTTTCTTTTGTCAATTTTGTTTCATATATTTTAGATGCTTCTCTGTTTATAATTATTATATATTATTGATGTATTGGCCCTTTTATCAGTAAATAAAGTCCTTTTTTGTATCTTATAACAATTTTTGATTAAAGTCTCTTTTGTCAACAGACTATATAGCTACCCCTGTTATCCTTCAGTTCTCCCTTGGTTATTATTTACATTGAATATATTTTTCTGTTTTTTTTTTTTTTTGTCACTGTTAAACTATTTTTGATTTTGGATCTAAGTGAATCTCATTAAGGTAGCATATAGTTGGATTATATTTTTTTATCCATTCTTGCAACTTCTGCCTTTTAATTAGAGCCTTTAAGATATTTAAAATAATTACTGATAAAGAGTGACTTATTTGTAAATAGTAAAATGTCATATATTTTTGTTCCTCAATTCCTCCATTACTGCCTTACTTTATGTTTAATTGATTTTTTTCAGTGTACTATTTTTAATCTTCTCATTTCCTTATCTGTGTTCATTTTTGTTATTTTCTTTAGTGGTTACCCTCAGAATTACACTTAACATCTTATGTTTACAACAGTCTAGTTTGGATTAATAGTAACTTAGCTTCAGTGATATACAAACTCTAATTTTTTGCAGTTTTACCCCTCTCCATTTATGTTTTTATTGTCATTATTATAGCTTTATACATTCATGCCATTGACATATTTATAATTATTTTTCATGGATTTCTTTTTAAAATAATATAGGAAACAAAAGAGGAGTTAAACCAAATGTGTAGTAATACTGGTTTTTGTTTTTACCTATGTGCTATTTTTACTGATATTTGTATTTCTTTATATGGCTTTAAGTTGCACTTTAGTGACTTTCATTTCAGCCTGAAGACCTCCCTTTAGCATTTCTTGTGGGGCAGGTGTACTAATAATAAACTCATTTGACTTTTATTTGGGAATGTCTTAAATTCATCTTCATTTTGAAAAATAGTGTTTCTGGATATAGAATTCCAATTTTTTGACAATTTTTTTACTCTTTCAGTATTTTGTTGTTTTACTGTCTTCTGGGCTGCATGGTTTCCAATAAGAAACTTTTCATAATCTTATTAAGAATCTCTTGTAAATCATGAGTGACTTCTTTCTTTCTGCTTCCAAGATTTTCTCTTTGTTGCTGTTTTTAAATGTTTTGATTAAAATGTGTCTTGGTGTGTATCTACTTGAATATATCCTTCTTGGAATTTGTCGAGATACTTAGATGTGTAGGTTCATATATTTTATGCAGTTTGGAATTGACTGATTTTGAAGTTTACCGAATCTTTTTCTTCAGCCCGCTCAATATACTGTTGAATGGGTGTAGTGAATTTCTCATTTCACATACTTCAACATAAAAAAAAAATCCTATTTGGTTAATTTTAATAATTTTTATATATTTCTTAATATCCTCTAATTGTCTAAACATCATTCTTTGGTGTCTTTTGTTCTTTGTCCATGATTTCTTCTACTTTTTTTTTTTTTTTTTTTAGCATATTTAAGACAGTTAAAGTATCTTTGTAGTCATTTCTAGACATTTTCTAAGGTCTATGCTTCTTTGGGGACAGTTTATATTAACATATTTTTTTCCTGTGAATGGGTCATATTTTTTTTTTGCATGATTGATACTTTTTGTAATAAAGTGGACCTTTTAAATATTATAATGTGATAACTCTGAGCTTTAGAATTCTCCCTCTTCAGGATTTGTTGCTGTAGTTTGCTATGGGTTAGAGTTGCCTGTTTGGTTTGTGACTTTTCTAAAATATCTTTGTAAATATTGTATTCTTTGTCAAGTGTAATCTTTGAAGTTCCTGTTCCTTTAGCTGGTGATCAGCTATTGGTTTGATAGAAATTCTTTTAGATGCTTGGAATCACATGAAAAAGTAAATATTCTCCCAGTCTTGCAAGTTGGCTCTGTGTTGGCTTATTCCTATGTTTAACTATGCTGATTACAGCTTTGCCTTAGCTTTCACTTTCTGCTACCCTGAGACAAAAGATCAGCCTGAGATGAAAGCTTTTTTCTAATGCATTGTGCCTTGGGTATGTATGTGGCTTTCTAGATTCCCTATTATAAACAGAAACTTTTCTGAGCACTTGTTACCCAAAGTATCTTTCTGACCAGCAGTTTTTATCAGGCTTTTGATGTCTATTTTGTTTGCTTCAACTGTCATCTTTCCCCTCAGTTGGCAATGATTTGATAACTTTCAGCATTATCAAGGAATGCCGTCAGTATTGCCAGAACCTTGAGAGAGTTCTGGGTTAAACAAAACAAAGTCCCTTGCATAAGTCCATCAGGAAGCCTCCAAAACAGACAAAAATAATTCCTTTAGAATAAGGTTTACTCTCCTTCCTCTGAATTTAGGAACCCATACTGAGAATGTGGGCTTTTTTGCCTTAAGACCTTCACAGATTCATGGAGGGTGTAGGGGCTTGAGCAAGTCAAAATGCCAAAAAATTCTCCTATTGTCTAAATCACTTTTCTCTCAATTTATTATTAGCTTGGTTTCTATAAACCTTTAACTAATTTTCAAAGTTCCAACAAAGTTAATTTTGAGAGTTTTGGCTTTTTTTTTTTTTTTTTCTGGAGGGAGAGGCCCATGGAATGTCCCCTACCATTTTTCTGATGTCCCGTATATACTTTAAAGTAATTTGCTTTAGTGCTGAAAACGTTGTAGTTTTTGATTAAAGAGTCTTAAGCCAATGCATTTACAACTATTTATTGAAGTACCTATCATCTGAGAACCACTGATGCCTTATTAATTGATAAAAATGATAATGAAAGATTTTTATTTCTGCTTCGTAAGTAAGGAGTACTCATTGCTTTTGAAGGAAGTGGCGGATCTCCAGAAGAATTTACTTGCTGACTGATAAATTTGATGACTGACTTGCTTAACATTGACTTAGGTTTCTAAACCAGAGGGACTCAAAGAAAACCTGTTTAAAGCAAATATAAACAAGCAACAACAAAAATCAAAATTTGACTCAATCTTGCATCTTATGGAAAATCATTAAAAATAGACCAATGATAAGATTGCATTTACTTATTTTTAAATGAAATTAAATTAACCAAAGTCTATAGATTTCCCTTAGAGATTATCCTTATAAGCAATGTTTGTATAAGGTCAAGCAAGAGGAATGAAATATTGATCAATTAAAGTTTCCTCTAGAAACAACTTACATTTTATCTAGAGGCACTGCTTATTTGATTGGACTGAGGTTTATTTATAGCTTTCATGATTCCTTAATAAGGACTATATTCTGAAATACATTTAAAGCCATGTTATCTTTCAGTTTATATGGTGTACCTATGCTTTTCAATGAGGCAAAGTAAAATCAATGACTTTTCCATCCTGAAATTAAGGCATTCTCCTGTAACTGTAAAATGGCTTTTGGATAGTTTAAATAGGAGACTGTTCTGGTGTATTATGTAATTAGGCATGACCTCAATGAGAGAAGAAGGGTAATACTGCAAACTTTGTACTTTAATACTGAAAGGGCAGTTTCAAGGCATTGGTTATCTGGGATAGGTATTTCACACATGGGTAGCCTGTTGGTTATAGCTATACTTATCTGCCTAAACATTTATAATATACTCAAGTGTATGACATCTCTGTTTTTTCTTATTCTGTAGTCTTATAACATTTATTAGAATATATTTTATTGAATCATTGCACATTTAACCTTGTAATATCTTTGGATGTGCTTATCCTTCTGGAGCAAACAGCCAGTGTAATGAACTGATAGGAGGCATTAACCAAAATTAAAGAACTATTACTGTTATATGGCACATGGGCCATTTTAATGCCTGGTAAGGAAGAAAATTGCTGTTTTTCAAAGGGAATATAAATATTGTGGAGTTATCTTTCTAGTTCTACACTGAACCACGGCTATTAACGTAAAAACTCCATGACCTCTTTGGGCTTTATTATCTTCAGCAAATCAGTACAGTTTCATCAATGAATTTCTTTGAACTGCTTGGAAGAAAAAGTTTAGCTAAAGTCAATGAATCATGCAGTTTTTAAGTTGTAATGAACTTTAAGATCACTTAGCCAATCATACCCCTTGTTCCCTCCCCTCCCCATTTTTTGAAGAAAATAAATCCCAGAGATATTAGGTATCTTACTTGACATTCATTATGTTGGGAGAGCTGTCATAAAAACATTATTAAAAGTGTATTTTAGGCTTAAGAAGTTAGAAAAACAATCAAGCACATTTAAGGAAAGCATTATCAGAATAGGAGTCAGCGATCTTAGAGGTAATCATATTGACTTTGGAAATGGGACTTTTTATTTGAAAAGAAAAAGCCACTGGTAATAGAAGGAGAAAGCTACACCATGTTGAGAAGATAAACAAGGACAATTACAAATATGATAGATATACAAAGGTGAAAATTCCCAAAATATACTGATGCATGCAATTACATCTTCTTGGAGTGAACTCTTATGTGTTCTTTGGCTTAGCACTTTGCTCTCAATTGGTTCAAGGCTCGTATAGATGATTTATATGAATATGTTGATGGCATGCAGAAGAGTCAAAGGTGGATTGAAAAGATGGCTAGTGTGCTTTATGTTAGAATCAATATTCAAAATGCTATAAACCTCGAGCCCATGAAAAGAAAAATGGATAGTTCTGCATGTGGTGTAAAATATCAATTAAAAGAAAGAAAGAAACAAACACTCTAGATCATTTGACTAAGAAAAGACAAAATGTGTCAGCAGTGCAAGTGGTATACACTTTTTTTGTCCACAAATTCAGTATAGGGAATGAAGTTAATGTTGGGAATTTTCCATTAGCTTGTGTCTCTGAGTCACTGTGCTAGCTCATAATATATATATAATGTGAAATAAGTCTTTGTTGAGTTAAGCAATTGGGATTTGGGGATTTATTTACTATTGCAGCATAACTTATTCAGATAATTGTTTCCCCTTTCTTTTTTTTAAAAAAACTTTATTGAGGCAAAATTTTACATATTTAATGTGTATAATTTGATATTTGGGCAAAAGACAGCATTTTTATTATTTTGATTGTAATGGAAATTTGAAGGCACTAAAAAAGTAGAGATTGGCTAAAATATTTTATTGTTTACATTCATATCAAATATTGTGCCCAGCAAAAAATAGTTATCACCTACTCTTATCATACCCACTGCATGAAGGTGACATTCTTCAAGTGGCTAACTTGTTCTGAACCCCAGAACTGGCATAGCCCAAGGAACTGATAGATGAATTAGTGTGAGACCACTACACAGCTGGGCCTTTTCCAGCATTGGTCAATCAATCATTCCAGGAGAGGTGGGAGTGAAAATCACTGAAGCAATTGTTTCTCCCTGGGGCAGAAACTGAGCCCTTGTGGCCAGTTTAAGCACAACTCAAACTCATTATTTGGGACACTGAAATCTAAAAATAAAGCACATATGAGCTGTAAAGAAAAGGCTGGAAGCATGAGATTTTCAGATTCTGACTTCTTATTTGTATGTGAGTAGTCTATGATCTGGGAAGGAACACATATATATTTTCAAGACTTGTTTAAAACCCATAGGTAAAAATCTTATTCTGGTTGCCATGAGAACAACAACAACAAAAAACCCTGTTACTTGATATTAGATGATCTTGTGCCTTATGAGAGGATTTTCCCAAGGATTCTCCATAAAATAAGGAAGAACTTTCTAATAATTTGGGCTAATGAAAAATTAAGCAAACCAGATTTCTTCTCATGGCTAGAAATAGTTATGTAGTGATTATATGAAAGAGATCTGACATGAGGTTGGGAATTCGATTCAGTGACCTCTAAATTACAGTCAAAAGCTGAGAATCTGTTTGGTTTTGCCTAAATGTCTCTGTTAATTTATTTTCTCAGGTACTTTTTTTATCATAAGGAATTGACTGTAAATTATTTATCTGATGCATGTTATTGAATATTTATGAGCAGTTCCGGAAAGCTTTATAAAACACTACTTTTTAATATAGCCTTTGTAAAAGTCTAAATTTCAAGGTGAGAATAAATTTGTTTATAACTGGTCTATGCAAAGTTAGAGTGGAGTTGAAGGATTCAAGAAAGTGTCAGGTAGCACATAATGAGCAGCTTATATTAAATGATGAGAGTCAATACCAGTTAAAGATCAACATCTTTTTAAGTGTTTCTGTCTAGGATACTAATCCATGGCTCTTAATACTCATTAGAGTAGTTCTGCATTAATGACCTTCAGCATCAAGCAGTAATTTTTGCAGGTTGCCAGATACTAACCTTGAGGAGTTAACACAGTCTTCTTCCTCTGACCATTTTGTGGCTTATTTTGTTTGTGTCTTAAGTTAAATGTCAATTTATATCCTTAAGAAAATGAATCTTGCTCTACTGACTAGCATTCCCAAGGGAATGAACTTAGCATTACTGAATATTGGTTATCATCATTGTTATGACATTCAGGGAAACTAATTTTTGTTTCAGGATTAAGTATGATCTTGCATCATTGCCTTATGAAATAATTTGTTATTTGTGTCTTTTCCTGGTATGGCAAATACCTTTTGTGACACAACACTGAATTTTTTATCTGGGCATGTAAGTGATATGTTCAAGTAAAAAAAAAAATCTTTTAACAGAGTTGGTTTATGTGACTTTAAATTTTTTGTCATTTACATTGGGAAATGAGTTCAAGGGAATCAGGATATTATTTGCTGGTTGAAATAGCTAAAGTTTTGAGAAGCTGTTAGGATATATTCTGATGGTATATTAGTTACCACAGATGAAAAATAGAAAGAATGTCTTCATCAAAAAGGAATGACAATAGTAATACAATAGTCAGGAGCATAGATTGTTCTATAAACACAGTTAACTGGCATTTTCTTGATGTGTGCCTTGAGTAAATTTTTAATCTTTCTCAGCCTAAGTTTTCTCATTAGTAAAATAGGGATAGCCATACATTCCTCTTACAGGTAACTGTAATTCCCTTATACTTTGTATGATTAAGTAAGGAAATATATAAATGCAAAACATGTAACAGATTGTCTAGTTTATATAAGTGTTTGATAGAAGGTTACTCTTACTGTTGTTGTTATTCTTTTTATCATTACTATTAACTCTAATTGTGATGGAATGTTCCTAGCGTAGGAAAGGAAGTAAGGCTAGAATGGGGGGAAAGCTCTGTTGGTGGAAATGATAGCTTACACACCAGCAGCCCTGGATTTTAGTCCTTGTTTTTCTGGTAACTGTGGTTTTCAGTAATCACTTACCTCTTTGGGTTAAAGTGAATATTCCTGCATGTATTTCGTTATGTTTGTCTAGACCAAGAAATACCTAATTTTTTCCAGCTATGAATTTTTTTCATTTTATGTGAGGCAACATTGTAATTGCCAAAACATCTTAGTGCACATATTTTATTAATCTTAAATGTTAAATACTACAAATCATGACAACCAAGTGAGTCAGAGCTTCAACTAACTCAGCCAATTCTGTAGCCTCTCATATAGAGCTAACTGTGTTGAGGGCCTGGTTGAGTAGAGGCAGAGTGGAATAAGGCCCAGACAATGCCCTCATGGTCAGAATTGGAATGTGTAAAGTGATTCTCCAACCATTTTCCTGTAATCTTATCCTTTTACTTAAAAATACACTGTTGGTTATAACACTCAGCTCATGTGTGAAAGATAAAAGCCACACAACTTTGGAATGTCAATATTCTATCATTCACACCTATTTGTTATTTATGCAGTTTGGATGAAAATAAAGGACACTTAAGTGAAATAAATCAATATGCCAGAAATGTAATATCAATTCATTATACCAAATCAGAAAAGAAAATGAGAGGTTGGTTTGAGTTACTTGAAAAAAAAAATGATGAGGCTTTTAGAACTAAAATTAGAGTTTATCGTGTAGATACCATAGTAGAGGTTTACAGAAAAGAATGTTTTACCTTTAGGATGAAAAAATTCATGTAATGGACAAGAGTAATTGTCCTAAATAGAACTGTACACTAAAGAATTGTAGGGCCTAAGCAATTGAGCTGTCTGATATATTTTTCACTCAAGATAAAACTGCCAGTAATAACCACTACAGAGTTTTTATTTTTAGAAATGGTCATATAATTTGCTTTTCAGTAGGAATTATGGATAAATTTGCCCTTAGGCATAAGCTGTTTTTCAGAGAATCTGTTCTCCTGAATCTGTCAGGACAAGTGTCTTAAAGGAAAAAAAGGACTTAGTGAGTCAACAGAAGTGAAACTTGTAGTAACTCCCACTCTTGTAGTTTGTGGAGAGGGTGACCATGATCCACATTCAGCAAGGGAAGTGGCAATGAGCAGAAGGGAGGAGCAGTCCTACTAATACCAAATAGGATAGATAGCTAAGATCACAGAGAGTGAATCACCCAACTTTGTCAAGTAGAGATTTGCTTTTGGTTTTCATTTAAATATCGTTGACTAGCGGGTCTGAGAATGCACTTTACTGACCAGACATATGTGCTAATTATGATTTTCTTCCTGTTACTCTTTCAAGTCAAGGAGAGAGAGAGGGAGCGAGGAGGCCTAAATGAGTCTGAAGAAGGATGATGGGTTGGAATTTCAGAGTAAAGGTTACTGATGATCTTTTGATGAGAAAACTCTGTTATAGTATAGAGAGTGTCATATGAAGCATTCAAAGGAGAAGTTAAGCAACGAAATATGTATGAAGCTTTGAGTAAGTAAATTTCAAATGTCTGTAGCAATGGCATATGTACAAAAAATATCTTAAAAGAAGAAATAAAGCATCTTCAGAAGATTACGGGAAATCCTGTTCATTTATAAACATACACACACACATACATTTAAAGAATATATATAAATACATAGAATTAATAGGATATATAAATACATAATTTTATAGAGTACATAAACATTTACAGAATAACTATAAGTACACAAAATGCTTATTAAGTAAAATTTACAGAATAGATAAATTTATATAATACATATATAAATAAGTAAATAATATAAAATTTGAAGTTTATGCGATTCTATTTTAAAAAGCAGCATGTGGTAAATCCTCCGCAATTTTCTCTTTTCAATTGTATGCCTTAATATTGTATTTTTCTTGTGTGAGGTAACCTGGTAGTTGGTATTTTCTCATTTGGACCTGGATTACTTGTTGCTAGTCAACAGCGAGAGGACTGACTTGGATCAAAGGACACAGTCCTCTTTTTCTCCAGCAGGCAAATCATCCCACATCACTTCAAACTAATCTTAACAACCCAGTCAGATAATGGTTTTGGAGGGCAAAGGAAGATAGAAATAATTAGATTGTTACTTTATGCCACTTTTTTTGACTTCACTTAGAAATAAAAGCATGTATTTTCTCGCAGATGTGAAGAGTGCCTCTTCCTTTACAATTTGAAGATAAAATTTATTCCAAATTAGATGACTTTATTATAATTTTGTGGTGTTGAATTATTTCCTGCTCATAATAATAAACGCATGGTTTGAAATTCTATCATCAGAAGAAAACACTCAGTGCTAAGTGTAAACAAATCCTTACTAATGAATTCCAGTATTATCTTTACGTTGCATTTCCTTTGTACATATTGAGTCTGTTTATGTTTAATCTCCCTGATAACACCACAATATGTTGGTCAAATGCATAATCAATTTACAAGAACTGTTTCAAGACCTAAATCAACATAGTTAATTCCTGTACCGCTGGGAGAGAGTTCTGATTATCCCAGGGTCATTTTATTCATCCATATTCATTATGGCAACACTCCAAGAAGTTTGACCTGCAACTTAGAGATTTATACTGTACAACCATTTTTAACTCAGCAAGCTGCCTTGCTTTCAGTAAGCAGCTTTTAAGACTTAATGACCAAGTTGTTGCACAAATTGAAACAGCTAATTTTTTCACTATGTGTTAGGTTTCGTTAAGTACGTTCATAATTTTTTTTTTTTATGTAATCCTCACAAAAATGTTCTGTGCGGGTAGTAATACTACTACTAATTAGCATTTAATCGGCACTCACTTTGCCCAGCTAGACATTTTACATAATATTGTAGTTTTCCTGATGTGAAAAACTGAGGTTCTAAAATGTTAAGTAGCTCACCCAAAGTTTTGATTACACTTTAAGGTTCAGTTTCATACTATTTGGTGTTTTGACTCTCAGATATCCCTCAAAGCCAGTGAGTGCACTGTGTAGGCAAAGAGTATTGGGGAAAATACATGCTATATTGTTGTGAGATTCTTGAATGAAAAGACAGGGCACCAAAGCTATAAGTAGGAAGAAGCATTTATTGATGCCAGCACAGGCTCAGCAGATTCTTATCCTAAGGCTGAGAGCCAATTGTACTATAACAGGCAATTTTATATAGCCTCTTACTTCCACATTCCTACACAGCTACAGATATAAGGAAGGAGAACATTGGTAGGCAAGCTGTAAGAAAACCAATGTAAGCCAGAGAGTCCTGGGAAGTGGGGGAATAGTCAGGAACAAACACTTGTTCGAGCAGGAAATGGCCAGGCAGGTTCAGGCTGCCACAATATAACCAAAAATGTGATGCTCCATGTTTTCAGCTTCTGGCCAGAAAGCTGGAATAATGAGTGAGTGAGGGTACAAACTGATTTTTACCATCTGTCATGTGCTATCTCCCCTTTCGTCAGAGCTCTTTTTTTCCTTCTTGCTTCACACACTAGTGAGTCTGCATCTTTTACTGAGCACTTTGAGCAAAACAATCTTCTGCCAAGAATCACCTTGAACTTACTTGAAATCTCTTTTGCTGGCCCCAGATCTAAGAGTGAATAGATGAAATTTAGACTGGACATTGCATTTTGTTGCTGCTTTAAGACAGCTTCTTTAAAAAAAGAAGAAAAGAATTAAGGCTGGAGGTGGGTCCTTGAGTTATTTTTCTAAATTCAGTAATAAAAAATTTCCTCTATTTGAATGCTCTGTCTTTAAATCTAAAATGTGCTGTTCCTGTTCTCCTGCTTCTTCCAGGTGAAATTACACCAAAATTTCATGCTTCCGTTCCCATTCCTGACTCTCTTTTGGAGGAGAATCCAAAAGAGAGGAAGTGTGACTTAATCACATAATAGCTTTTGTGAAAGACGGCATTAATTCTGAGCAAATTCCTTATTGGAAGAACTTTGGAAGTAATCTATTAAATGTATTTTTCTTAGATCAAAGATTCCCTCAAATTTTGCAATTGAATTGCTCTTCATTTTACTTAATACTGTTAAGACAGATATGCATAATGTTGAAGTATTTTTGAAGGCTGAGACCTGTTGTTTTGTCAAGCAACATTTGAGAAACACCCGGTGGTTTTAGAAAAATGTGTGCATACACTACATAATTTGAGATATAGTTAATCTTGTCGGGTTAATACAGATTTCATTATGTGTTTCAACTAGAAAAATTCATATTATTTTAGAGGTAAGATTTTTGTCTGCAGGTACTCATGAGGACTTAAAAATATTTTGTGAGATGAGGTCACAGATACACAAAAAAAATCCATTTTAGCTTAAATTGGATTTAGATTAAAATAAGTAGCCAATTAGTAAGACAGCTAGCTACTTGCGAAACTCTCCAGACATGAAATAAGTGTTATTTCTAAAGTAAATAATCACTCCAGGAAACAGGTAAGCCTGTGATCCTGTGAAAACCCCAGGAGACAATATAGAATCGGTGACAGAACAATGAATTAGGGATCAGCACTTGTTCTGCCAGGAACTAACTTTATGTATGACCTTGGACAAGTCACTTTACCAGTGTCAGGCTCACCTTCCTCATCTTTAGATAAATATGGTGGAGACAGTTTCTAAAATCCCATTGAGTTGCATAATCTGTGATTTGATGTATATGTAGAAGTAAGCATTTACTATCATAAGGATGTTTATTTTCTACTTTTTTAAGAAACAAAATGAAAGGATTACAGCCTTTAACAAAATGAAAGATAATGTTAAGTAGTTGAATTTGAATAGTACTAGTCTAAGAATCAAAACTTGTGCACGTGTTAACTCTTGTCACATCAGCATTTGGAATATATGTGTATGTCTACCAGTTTATACTGATGGGAAAGGGTGATAGCTACCCAAATTACATTGGCTTTACTGACATGTAATAGTGATATTAGAATATAAAGCCTTCCTAATTCTAGAGAAGTGACTTACATTTTTCTAATCTTACTGTAGCTCTAAAAGGTATATGTAATGGGCTGAATTGTGTCCCTCTCCAAATTCAGAACTTGAAGCCATCATCCTCAATACCTCGGAATATGACTGTATTTGGAGATAGGGCTTTTAAAGAGGCAAGTAAGGAAAAATTAGGTCATATAGGTGGGCTCTAATGTAATATGACTGTTGTCCTTATAAGAAGAGGAGATTAGAACATAGACGACATGGACCAAGAGATGACCATGTGAGGACAAAGTGAGAAGGTGGCCCTCTGCAAGCCAAGGAGAGAGGTCTCAGAAGAAACTAAATCTGCTCACACCTTGATCTTGGGCTTCTAGTCTCCAGCATTGTGAGAAAACAGATTTCGTTGTTTAAGCCACCATTTAGTCTGAAATATTTTAATATGGTAGCCCTAGCAAACTAATTCAGTAAGTATTATTATTTTCATTTTTTGGTTGAGGAAACATGACTCAGAGAGGTTAGGTAATAGATCAAAGATCATGTTGTTGATAACTGGCAGAAAGAACTGGGATTCAAACTTAAGTTTTTCTTCCGGTGCACTTTCCATTTCACCACAGTTTTTGTTTTTTAAGATTTTTTTTATTAGTTTCAAGTATACAGTACATTGATTAAACATTTATATAGTCTATGAAATGATCCCCCTGATTATTCTATCTTCTCTCTGGTTATACACGTAGTCATCACATTACTGCTGACTACATTCCTTCTGCCATGCTCCCCACTCCTGTGACCATCTATCAACTACTGATTTCTACTTTAACCCTTCACCACTTTCTCCCTACCTCCTCACTCCCCTCCGCTCTGGCCCATAGTTTTCTTATTAAGCATAAAACATGACCTTCTCCTTCCATGGACCATATAGATATCACATGTGGTAGGCTATGTAGGAGTAATTGCATACTTATAATTTACAAAGATATTCCAAGCATGGCGCTTTTATGAAGGAACATAACCTATTGTCCAGGGCTCTGCATTCCTCATCAGACTCCTTAGAAAGTTACTTAAACTTTCTATACCCTCCCCCCATCCCCCGTATAATGAGTGAAAATAAAAATATCTTATAAGTTTGTTGAAAGGATTAAATAAGATACTACATACACAGCATTTAGCATAAGCCTTGGTGTATTTTCAGGACCCAACACATATTAGCTATTCATAATGCTGTTATTATTATTATCTCATTTGATCCCACAACTACTCTAAATGAAAAATGGCTTGGGAGACTTCTGAAATTTTTGTGACCAACCCTTTCATGTTAAAGAGAAAGTATTTAAGGCCCTGAAATAATAGCAGATCATTTTGGAGTGGAAAGTTCTGCTTTATTTATATTTTACTTTTATTTTTTAAACTAAATTAGATAATTCTAACTTAATTTATATTGCATTTGTTCATAATAGCATATGACTTAATTTTTTTATAGTTATTGAAATAATGGAGTGATGAATATTCAGTACAGACATGTCTTTTGAGCTAAACTGTGATTGTTTCTTCTTTACACCTTTAAGATACTGTTCTTGGTATAAAAATAACATGTTGTGATCTTTTATGAGTCAGAGTATTTTTATTATGCTTGAAACTATAATTTTAACCCTTTAAACATTTGAGTCTTAAAATTTCTTGGAGTTTAAAAAGGTTTAAGTCATTTTGCAATTATCCTTTCCTGTCCCCCAAAAACAAATTTCCAATTGTAACAAAATGCATTTTGACAAAAATAATATGTAAAATATTGCTATATAGGAAACTTTTTAAAAAATATGTTGTTTAATGTCCTCAATATTTGATAAATGTTTTAGTAACATGGGTTGATTAAGCAAAAAGGAAATTTCTCTTCAGCATTTTTATAAACAGGAATTTCAATAAATTGAATAAATAGCAACAGTTTGATCATTTGACATTTTTATTGAATTGATTAAGCATTTAACCATGTCATTCTCAGCTTAAAAAAAAATCTTTAATAACTCATCTAAGTGTGATTGGTTAGTCATCATTTCCTGAAGTAGTTCTTTATTTACTCAGTCCTAGGGTATAATTCAGGAAGCAGTGAGGAATTAGGTCAGAGAAGAAAGTTTAGTCCAGACAATGGAGAAGATGAAAATGAGGGTAAGAATTTTATTCCGTAAGCAGTAAGGAATATTTGAAGACTTCTTAGTGGGAACGTGACTTCCCATGAACTCTGACATTAACTTAGCAGAGACATCTACAATCTCTTAGAGCAGAAACTGAAGTTAGGATATCATTGTTACTGAGGTAAGAGGCGATGAGCATCTGAACAATGATGTCAGCAATAGGAATAAGGAGAAGAGAAGAAAGATGAGAAACATCACTAAGGTTGATTAAATATGTATCAAAAATATGGGAGAGGAAGAGTAAAAGTTTACTTTGTTAGGTTAAAAAACAATGAGTAACCTAGAAAAGTAAGAATATTTAGAAGCACTTAAATCATGAGTTTGTTTTTTTTTTAATTTTAACTATTAAATGAGTTTGCATCAACAGGTTCAGATGAACTGTTTTCCAGGATAATAGAACTAGTCATGAACTTTCAAGGAAATACCAGGACAATTACCCCTTATCTTAGAATAATACTTTAGCTTTACAACTGGAGTGCTGGTCTTGGTCTGTCAACACTTGGTGTTTTTCTGCCCTATGAATGGAGACTAGGTGAAGAAAGTTAGCTCTAAGCCCCACAAGTGCTCTTGCCTGGAGTAGAGCTTTTGTAACACAGAGCTGGGTGTGTGTCATAAATGTTGGTGGCCTGCCTCTTCCAGGAAGGAGCCTTCGCCCTAGTCTAGGCACTGGAGACAGAGATGAGTTCTGTGTTCTTGGGCATACCTGTAGGAGTAGAATTTCTATTATATCGAGCTGGAGACAGCAAGGAAGAAGTAGATTGTGGATTAAATATCATTGACTCTTGCTATTCTTACTGAGGTTTAGTATATTTTCTTGAATAAATGTATCTTCATTTGCTGTATGTCCTTAGGACGCTTTACAGAGATTTTGGTTGCATGTGAATTTTAATACTTTTCACCATTTATGATTGTTTCACTGGGGAGAGAGTCTAGAGCTTCTCATACTGCTATTCCAGAAGTTGTGTCTTTAGTTGTCATATGTAAATTGAGATATTGGCAAGTGCAATGTGCTTAGAAGAAGGGATTGTGAATGAGTCTGAAACCAAGGCATACGAGTAATATTTAGGAAAACTGAAAGATAAAAGAGATGCCAGGAAGCTATGTTTTCACTTTAATCTGTGTGAGCTCCACTGAACAGAACAAAAATTAATACACAAAATTACCGAGAGGCAGATTTCGCTAAATCTCTGAAACACATTTAGTTGAGTGAAAAATGAATGGCAACTAAATGTGTGGGACTGAGCTCCCTTTTACTGGAGATATGTGAACAAAGCTGAGAGAGCATATTTTAAGGGAATACTAGACTAGATGTCTGCAATGATAGACTGTCAGGCAAGATGAACATAGAAATGTTTATATTACATAGAAGCCAGTTTGGAGACTACAGTATTAATCAAGATGAGATATGATGCTGATCTGCTGGGGATAGTAGCAGACAGAATGGAGAGAAGTGGACTAGTACCTTCCATGATGGCAAATGCCACAGGAAAATATACAAGGATGTATCTTATTTTGGAAGCAGTTCTTTCCATCCTGCTATAATTAGGGATTAATTAGAGCCTGTTGTAGACAGAGTTCACCTGGCTTTAAGTTAGGACTTTCATTCCTTTTCATTTATAGCCTAATGTGCCACAGCTGTGATTTAAGGGAATGTTTAGGTACCCATATATCTTTCATCTTCTCATCTTGGTTATGTGTAGGATTGTTTCACTGGAGCTCAACTTCATGTAGTATCACGACATTTAAAAATGTGAGCCTTGGAATCTGACATATTGAGCAACAAAGAGAAAAATAATAAAGTGTTTGCTCACAAACAATTTCTTAAATTATTGGACTATTTAGCTCCAGGTAAAATGGCAGAAATGTAATGGGGTCATAAGAAGAAGATCAGATGCACAGGAGTTCTTCAGTAAGGAATACACGTATTTTTAGATGGTCTGGCAAATAAAAGAATCTGTTGGTACCTGAAATAGCTAAGAGACCAGTTAAATTTGAGTCAAGAACTTGGAATAAGAATATTGAATCAAATCAAGAAAGGAGAGTTTAGCATTGGGGTAATCACAATAAGCAGATTGGCCAGAGGTGCAACCTGGCTAGTAGGAGAAAGGATCCAGGCAGGATTCTTAAACAGGATAGACATGATGAAAGCAGATTAAGAAAGAACTGACGTTGTTGTAGACAAGGGTGCCATTAGTTATTGGATTGTTTCAGAAGGAAAAGGAAGTAAACCATACCACAGTTGCAGGTGACTTGGCAGTAAATCACATAGTTCCCAGTGGTTCGAAATATACAATGGAAGGAGTTTTTGCTCAAATTTAACTTTTAAAGAGAGTTTGCAAAGTGCAACCAAGAAATATCTCTGTGTGGCAGGATATTCCAGCCTTTTAAATTTAAGCTATTAAGGATTAATATATGTTGAGTAAGAAAAAATATGACTTTGTTTCTAGAACTCTCTGAATTTAATTCAGGAGGTAGAGGTACCTCTTCGGTGTTAACAGGAACTTTTTTTGTGTGTGTGGGCTGCATTGGAGTTGAGCTCTTCAAATACCTGGGGATATTTGCTGGAAGATAATATATGCTTGTAAACAAACACATCATTAGATGAAGTTGGAATACTGGAATTTGAATTTTATCATAGTTGAAAATGCTTTCTAATAGTAACTATTTCAACCCAGGTAAGATACTTTATAGTTCATATCTGTAATTAGAAGTTTATTTTCTTTTTCTTTTCTTATTTTATTATATATTTAAAAGAGAATTAACTTTGTTTTACATGTAATATATAACATTATATAAAAACACTGAGAATAGGAATATTATTAACATTCTAATCTTAAACTTGTATATTTACTATGTATATCAATCTAGATGTCTATTAATCTGCTGGTGACACTAAACTGAAAGAAAAGCAGACCTCAATGAAGAGCCGAAACTGCCCCTGGTGAACAGTAGCGTGTCTTTAATGTCATATAACAATGGAAACAGCAAATCTTTAGAGCTTTCGCTACTTACCAAGTCTTTTATAGTTAAGATGTCTTTTTAAAAGGTAAAACTTTAAACCTGTGATTATCCAGAAAATAGAGATTGTTCTATTTAAAAGACTAGTGTATATCATTGTGTTCACAACATATTGGTTTTTAATTAAGCACGAAGCATTTTTAATGGGACTTTTGTATTTTGTAATTTTTATTTTAAAATTGAACTACCTAAAAATGACCCCTGGATCTAATATTAAATTTTAAATTATTCAGAACAAGAATTTTCTCCTAATAATAATAGTTTTTTTTTAGTAATTTGCCCATATCTGTTCTCATTGCAAGTCCTTTAACTTCATTAATAATATACTTTTTTTTCTTAGCATAATAATAGGCAGAAAATAATTAGATGTGTCATATTATTTTCCCTAATAAACTTTGGGTGAAACTTTGTTATGCTTATTTGAAATGTTTTGAGAACAGCATATTTGGTTAGTGAAATTTCAGTATTATATGTGAGTATCTTTTAAAGAAAGATTGTATTTTATTAACACATTAAGTGCTTTGTGAATTATTTTTCATGCTATCTAGATTTTCAATATGCATCTTATGTTCATTCTTAATTTATATAAAATTTTTAAAAATTTTATATAACTATTTTAATGTACATGAAATGTAAGTTTGTCATTGTAAAACATGGAACATAAATCTTTAAAATCATTTAAACATTTAGTAAAATGTAGTCAATTTGAATATCTATATTTAAGAGTTAATTTTTTCCCCCAAAGGCCAGCAGCATGTGAAATAATTTGCTCTTATCTTGTCAATCAGAGATATTCTTTATTTAACTGTAGACACTATGGAGAAGATTATTCATGACCCAGGGACCACACTGCAAGCCTATTTACTTCCTCAGTTTTTTTACACTCAAATTTATACAGAGTTTTGAATGCCTCATTAATCTTTAAGAATCTATCCAGCAGTGTTTTAAAATCATGATCCGTCATGCACAATAAACCTAAATATTTTAAGTATCCTACAATTACATTTTGTAGAGAATAATGTTATGGTAAAGAAGAGATGTAAATAGGGAGTAAAAGATTTTTTTCCAGTTATTTTCTTTGATTGAATAGGGTTTTAATGTTTACAATTGCTGTAAAAGCAGTATTATGTTCTTGAAATAGGGATTTAAGAGAAAGAGCATGTGAGGAAGGTAAGAGTAAGCAATGGGCCTGAGGAATTACAGACAGCTGGTAGATTAGAATTTCTCAAAAGTTTCATTATATTTGATAGTTATGGTTTTCCCTACTGTCCTCAATTCCCTTTATCTCACTATTTTACCTTTGATATCACTTTTTTTCCTGGAAGCTCTTTGACCTTTAAGATATTTTAAGAGGCATGCAAATCCATAGCATCTTGTTTTTATCCCTGCCATACAATGTACATCCTGCTTAGAATACTATATTGTGATTGACTATTTATCAAAGATGACTTCTTTTAGGGCAAGAACTATATCCTGCTCAGCATTCATCTATAGCACTAGGCACTGTAAGTGATGCATTCTTGGGATGTACTGTTTGGTTGAATGGATGAACAATTAAAATTTACCCTGGGTAAAGGGAATGAGTTGTATGCATTGGAATAAGTTAGACATAAACTATGTGATTAAAAAGGTAATTAATTCAAGGTCAGAATTGTTAGGATAGAATTCCTTCCTTTTTTCTGTGCTTGCATGTTAGAGTCAATGAAAGGGTACTTAGCTAGGAAATAGGATTTCTGAGTTTTGATCCCAATTTTGTAAGTAATTACCTTTGTGATTTTGGAAAAGTTTCCTAACTACTTTAAACATTAATTTCTGCATCTATGAAGAGAAGAAACCTAACTCCATAATTTATAAGGACTTTTGAGTAACAAAACTATATGTTGATGTGAAAAGTTCCTTGACATTGGTCATAGGGCTGAGAAATTAGCTGGAGAAGTAGGGCTCCTATTGGATAGAGGATGAAAATTGCTTTGTTTTGCATTGTTTCAGTAACCTCAGAATAAGAAAAAAAATTGACAGCTCTTCTGACGTTATATGTAAAATGAATGAAGAATGTCCATATGTCCTTGTGATTTTCAGAGATCTGGAAATGGAAATTAAAGTGTGTTTGTTCCTGAAGCATAAACTTAATGATATCAGAAAAAGGAAGTTAAAATGTGTGTTGCAGAGATGCAGTAGTGCAGAATTACAATTTTGCTGTGGATGATTCTCATGTCATTAAAAGGAAGTGTATTAGTTAGAGTAAGGCAAGACGGATCCAACAGTATAATCACTGTAAGTGAATGGCTTAGGTCATTGGAGCATCTCTGCCCTTTCGAATATTTGAGAACCCCACTTTCTTTTAAGTCATTGCTTTATCCTAGGTCATTGGGTCATCTGCGTGATCAAAACTAGGTTACTGCCATATCTGGTTTTTAGATAGTGGGGAAGAAAGATGAGTAGATAGGAGTATATACATGTGTGATAGAAGTAGCATATACTATTTCTTCTCACTTTATTTTATTTTTGGTGAGAATTTAGTCAAATGGTTATTGTTTGACTCAAGCAATACTCCCTTGTGTGTCCAGGAAGAAAGGGAGGATACATTTTAATGGACAAATGATGTCTCTATCACTGGGCGAATGTATTATATAAACTTTTTTAAATCAAAAGAGATATGATCAACTGCATTCAATATGCACTTTATTAACTGATGAAGCATTATGTTCCATCACATCACAAATATATATTTCTTTGGTATATATCATGATATAGTATAAACATATGTTTTTACCCATTAAAATTATTTGGTAAAAATATTTACTAGAATGGAGATGAGTTTACAATATGTGGTTAATTTTAAAAAGCAGATTATAAAACTTAAAATGTTTAATTTTTGTAAATCTTGTGTCCATATATGTGGAAAATATTGGAATAATATACATAGTACTTATTGCTTATGTTTTTGCTTAGCTAATTATGTTTTCTAATTTCCCCAATGAACATGTATTTATTATATAAATCCATAAAAATAATAAAATTTATATATAAAAATTAAATATGAAGATTCTGAAATAGATCCCAGGAAAATTTAAATTCAGGTTCATTCTACTTCAGCTACAGCCTGGCTAGAATTAGTAAGTTTTCTGGCCAAAAGCTTCAGAGTGACTTATGATATTGCCAGAATATTTAGGGGAGAGAATGTGGGAAGGAAGGAGTTAAAGCAGCTGGCTTGTGATGTCTTTGTCCCAGGATTATTATGGAGTGTTGCAGGAGGAAAGAAAACAAAGCAAACAAATGGTATTTTCTTTTTGTAAACATGATAAAGGGACCTCTGGGCAAATATACCATTACTTTCTAGGAGGTGAATTTTTATCTATAAAATGCTTTGAGTTGAAAGTCTCAGTTTTGCATTTTCTTATGAAACCTAAAAAGTACAGATTTATGAAGCATAGCTTCCTTGTGAATGTCACATAAGCTATATAACTCTTCGGAATATAAAATGTAGTTATTTCATAATTTAACACACACCCCGCCCCCCGCCATTTTGAGAGACAATCCATCACTCATTTAGAGATCTTACTATTATTCTGGCCAGGAAGTATATATTAATGAAGGAAGGAGGGCCTAGAGAGCCATGTAGGATGTAGTAGATCTCTCCCTGCTTTTCTTGAGCCTCCTGCTTATATTTTTTAAAATATTAATAAAGTTTGATTCTGGGTATATTAGTTTGCTAGGGCTTCTATAACACAATATCACAGAGTGGATTATGCAACAAAAATTCATTTTCTTATCATTCTTTAGTACAGAGGAAGTAGCTAGCTTTTGGTCAGAGGCAACGTTACACAATAAAATAAGATAAATAGATGGATTGGTAATGGATGGATGGATAGACATATGATAGATAGATAGATGGATGGATAATAGATAATCTTCAAATACTTGATTAATATCCAGCATGAAGAGATACTCCCAATCCTGGAAGTGTGCAGGAAATGATCCTGGATAGGGAACAGCACAGTCACACCTTCGTTCTTATACACAGTCGAGGGTGAGCTTTCAGTGAGCGCGTTAGTTGGCTAGGACTGACAACAGAATACTACATAATGGGTGGCTTAAACATCAGAAATTTATTTTTTCACAGTTCTGTAAGGTAGAAGTTCAAGATCAAAGTGTTGGTAGCTTTGATTTCTCCTGAGACCTCTCTACTTGGAGTGTGGATGGATACTTCAGTGTGTCCTTGCGTGGACTTTTTCTCCTTGTTGTCCCGTCTCTTCCTTTTCTAATTAGGATATCAGTCACAATGGGTTAGGGTCCATCAATATTACTCATTTAACCTTAATTTCCTCTTTACGAGTCCTACCTCCAAATAAAGTCACATTCTAAAGTACTAGGGGTTAGGACTTCAACATATGAGTTTTCAGGGGACACAATTGAGTCCATAACACTGGTTAAGATCTCTAATCTACATATATCTGATTTGAAAATTTAATTATTTATGTTAAAAAAGAAAGTTATGAGTTATGATATTCTCTCAGTGATATAAGAGCTGTGCTATTATTAGAACTGTTGAATGTTGTAACAAATTCACCTTAAGTCATATCACAAAGCCCATAAAACCATAAAAATGTAAAGTGAATGTCTAAAATGTCTAAAATGAAATGAGTTCAACTTTGAAATATAACTCTTTATATCTTATTTAAATGATGTAGTGGGTTAAACACTTTCATCCTTCACTTATTTTTATGTCTTGATGTTCAATATTTGCTTGTTTCTCCAGCCATGTTAATACAAGGTAACAAGAATTTTACCATTAGACAACTTGATTCCTATTTTAAGATGATATCATAGATTGTTAATTAAGTAGGCATTCTTTCATTTCCAAAATAAAAGGAGTTAAAAATAAGGGCTTGATGTTAGTATTTATACTGCTTTTTTAAATATATCAATTTATAAGCTATATCCATATGTGATGTATTCTACAGTTAGGATTTCAGTCAAATAAACCAAAGTAATTAAATATTTAATCTAATTGTTTGCTGCTTCTTTCTTTTCCTTCCAAAGGAAGCAGTTTCTCTAATCTGTGGTCTAATCATAAGGTTTTTTATTCATTTCGTTTTACACACATACTTTGCAGAGCAGTGCTGCTGTTGGCTTTGCCATAAGTCACCCTCTGGTGACAATGATCACCACCTGGAATTTTGAGCACCTATTTACTCAGTATGCAAGTAACCTCTCTCCATTGTAGCCGAGACGGAGTGGATAAATGTTTTCCTTTCTCTTTCTCCTTTATCCCTCAGTCCTTATAAGGCTGAAATCACAGTGTGCACAGGTTTATAGTAAGGATGCAACAAAATTTGGCTAATGTCATGGCACAGGGTCAAAGTTAGCTACTTGCCATTAGGTTTTGGCTTTCGGTAACTGAATAACTGAGTATCTACTTTAATATCATGCAAATATTCTCATGAACAGAGCAAACACAGAAATGTTATCAATGATTTTAGAAGTATATCTTGGTTTACTCATAAATACTAGTTTTGTGTTGTAGCGCAGTTTGCGTCACAGAATTATTCAGTGTAGCAAAGTGAGAATGGGCTTCTTTTATCCTTCGGCTATGGAAAATCTATACAATATGCCAAAAATATTGGAAATTCTTTATCATGTGCTTTTAAAATAGTTTAGATAATCCAAAGAGCTGTGATTATGTGCTTAAATGATTTCTTGAGAAAAAAAGCTTTAATATTATACTTTGCCAATACGAATACTGAAGTGCACTTAAAAAAGTGGCATACTAATGCTAAAGCAGGCTTACTAATAACCAATGATTGCTATAGAGAAGAGTTTACTGGAAAGCATTGAACCATACAATCAAACTGCTTTTTCTTGTACTCAGGTATTTCTTTCATGATGATTGTGTCCTCTCTGTGGGAAAAATTTACTAAAATTGTAGATATGAAATTAAATCTGTGATACAGTTGGGAATTCAGAGGCAATTTCGTTCCCATGAAAGGCTGTTATATAGCTACATTGTAACATTTATAGATCATTGATTTAAGGGCATTTTCTTTAAGTGATTGTGTTATACATTATGAATGCAAACAAAAATCAGAAATAAAAATTAGATGAAGGGCAATAAGTCCATTTTTGCAAATACTCAGAAAGATTCTTCCTCAGGTTGTATACAAAGTTTCAGTGTGTGGGATTGCTTCAGTGAAATTTCAGTGTCAACATCAACCAATCTTCAAATCTAAAGAAGAGGAGCCTTTAGTTGGGTATTATTAGCTATTAAAGAAAACTTAAGAATTTTTGGCAATATCGCTTTTGACTATAACCTGCTGAGGTTTAGCCAAATCAAAATACATCTTGTTCCTTCACTGATCTCAATTAAAAGTGAGCCTCTATTCTATATTACAGATATTCAATGTAGTATCTGCAGGAAGAATTAGCAAGTGATAGTGTTGAGAATTACTTTTCCTGTAAAGCTAAAATGTAACCCCCCCAAAAAAAATCTTGACACTATCCTTTTAAAAATTATAATTACAATTCTATAATTTTGAGATGCGTTTTTAAGTTTTCATCTATATCTCAAATATTTATCCAATGGTAGTGATATTTAGCCAGTATATCCAAAGTCTTGGCTTGGAATAAATTGCAGTTCTAACACCCAGCTATTTATTGTGTATCCAAAAGGTTTATTTGTTCAATTTTTAATATACATGTTTCTTCGCCAAAGGCTCAGGGTCATTTATGAAGGAAATTGCAGTATATGAAGTTAAAGGTTAAAGTTCCAGCAAACTTGGTCTTTCTTTGGGCCTCAGGAGGAGAGTCCCCAATGAGCATCTCTCCTCACTTATAACCTGAGTTTGTTGACTTTAGGTTGACTTGGGTTTTCTAAGGAGCCTGTTTATCAGGCCCCTCAGTCTAAAACTCAGATCTTTTCCCACAGTGAGAGCTTGCTTTCTGTTTTTTTTTTTTTTTTTTTTTACCCATCGTTCCCCTGTGCCAGCCTCCACTCTGGTTTGGGTGGTACCATTTTAAGATACACCAAACACTAATGTTTATTAGGTCTTAGTTTCATAAGTACCTTGAGAGGTTTGGTAAGCGTGGATGTGCTGTAGGACCTGGGCCACTCCTGTTGGCCAGAGAAATACTTTCCTTTTAAGTTTCTTTTTCAATATTCCTTCCAGCCTCCTGGTCCTTTACTATCACATAATAAATACTGACCTATTTAATAAGTATTTATTTTTCAAGGACAAACATTAGTATTTTAAGAGTCTATATGCTTTTAGTTCATATTTAGAAATATTTTCTGCATTAACAATGTCTCTGCCCTGCCCTTGGAATATATAGTTCCTCAGTGTTGCTTTTAATTTCTTTTCAACTACTTCCATGGCCCACAGGAATCATAAAAAATGTACATTAGCTTTTAATATCCACTTTTATTGAGACCTAGGGACCGACTCTCTTTCCTATTCTACCCTTTGGAGTCAGAGCCTACCTCTGATTTATGGGAAATGGAAGCTGATGATTGCCAATAGGTCCTACAACTGACCCATGAATAAATAAAGACCTGAATAGGTACTTTATTGTGCCACAAAGCAAATAGACATAGGGACAAAGTTGGAATTAAAATAATAATAATTCACACTTTCAGTTTCCAGTGCAGATAATTTTATCCTACCCCATCTTCCAGAAGGTAAAGCAGCTGTTCTGGAAAAGTTCTCAGAATGAGGTGAGGCTAAAAAATTCCTTCCCCAAAGTAGAAAAAATAGGATTCGGGGGACCAAGACCACCCAGCAAACATTAAAGTAAGCATCCAGAATTACCCAATAACAAAGCTGAAACTGGACCTGCTGGGGAGGACGTGGGCTGTAGAAAGGCAGGTATCTATGGGTCCAGTAGAGAGAACGAGCAGCAGGTCCAAGCAGGAAGTTGTTACATGGAAACTCAGAAAGCTGAGTTTTCTGGGTCTTCTTGGATATTTTATCATCTGGTGTTACAAAAGTGTTGTGGCATGCAAAGATAGACAAGTATTTTGTTGTGTAATGCTTATTATTTAAACATGTTTAAATTATCAGAGTCAACATTCAAGTGATATTTTACCACAACTTACAATGTATGAAGACTATAGTAGTACTGTCTTATTTTCTCCTGATGTTTTATTTATTTCTTTATTTCGGTCATGCTTAACATTATGCTATTTTTATCACATATTTTACTTACATATATGTTATGAATCCTGCAGTCCATATTATTATTATTTTTTTTCAGTCAATTAACTTTTCAATATATTTAAATAAAATAAAATTCATGTATTTATCTGTGTAATTAAACAATTGCCATGTTTCTCTTCATTCCTTTGAGTATCTCCATAGTTCCATCTGGAATCATTTTCTTCCTTTCTGATGGATTTCTTTAACATTTCTTGTGCTCGTACTTCGGTGATTTTTTTTTTTTCATGTGTTATACATATGAAAATATCTTTACTCACATTCTTTTTAAATGTATTTTCACTGAATAGATATATCTAGATCGATAGCTGTATTTCTTCAATATTTTAAGGATCTCGTGCTGTCTTTCACTAGATTTTTTTTTTATATACAAGAAATCTGCTATTATCTCTATCTTTATTTTACCATAAGTAACATGACTTTAATTTTCTGGCCGTTTTTAGGATTTTCTTTTTATGACTGAATTTGAGGAATTTGACTGTGACTTGCTGTCATTTTCAATAATTCTTTTGCATTGATATTGTTCCATTTATTGAATGTGTTGATTTATATAACTTTCCTCAAATTCGGAACATATTCAGATATTATTTCATGTATTTTTTCTCACTTTTGTCTCCTTCACGGATTTCAGTTGCTACATTCAGTGCTTGAAGTTATCCTATGGCTCACTGATGTTCTTTCTTTTTTAAAAATCTGTGTTTTATATTGCACAATTTCTATTGCTACACCTTCAAATTCACTACTCTTTTAAAATGTAATATGTCATCACCCATTCAGTGTATTTTTCATTTCAGACATTGTTTTCAATTATATACATTTGATTTGGGTCTTTTTTCTATCTTCCACATCTCTCTTATTAAATTATAAACGTATGCAATACAGTTATGACAATAACTGTTTATAAAATCCTCATCTGCAAATTCTAAATAATATCTTTGTCAGTCCTTATTCAGTTGCAGTTGATTGGCTTTTTCCCTGATAATTATGGGTTATGTTTTCTTGTTTCTTGTCCATATATGGTAATTTTTTATTGGACACTGGCCATAATGAATTTTACCCCTTTAGATGCCAGGTATTTTTGTTTTTCTATAAATATCCGAGAACTTTGTTATAGAACGAAGATAAGTTACTTGGAAAATAGTTTGCTTTTTTGAGGTTTGCTTTTAAAGTTTGTCACAGAAGATCAGGCCAGTGTTTATTATAGTGCTAACTATTCTCCACTACTAAGGCAAGAGCCTTCTTCTTATTCTTAACCACTTCTCCCTGAATTATGAAATATACTAATCTGGGTAATGGAATAAGCGCTAGACCTGGCTATCCTTTGCTACAATGTACCATCCCTTCTCGTTCTTTGGGTAGCTTTTTAAAAAAATCTCTGCTAGTTTTCTCACACATATGCTCTATTCAGTATTCAGTTGAATTCTCAGGGGAAAAACTGCATATCTTCAACATTCTCCTTGTTTCCAACTCTTTCCTCTCTGGTACGTTGTTTTTAGAACTCTTTCTTGCTTACCCTGCAGGCTCAGCAATATCGCCTCAACCTGAGTCTACTTGCTTCTGCCTAAGTTCCCTTCCTCCTTCCTGCTATGGTTTTGAAACCCTCTCAAGACAGTTTACTAGAGTAAGTGTAAGAATTATCTCATTTGTTTCTTGTCTTTCAGGCACTAATATATAAATATACATATGTGTATAAATATATATATGTATATATGTATGCATATATTTGCCATATATATGTATATGTATATATTTGCCATATACATAAATATAGATATAAACCTATATATTTGCCTTATACTGAGGATTTGGAAAACAATATTTTATATATTTTGTCTGGTTATTTGGTGGTTTTTGGTAGGAGGGTAAAGATAGTCTCTGTTACTCCATCTTGGCTAGAAGCAAATGTCTCTGTACTTATTACATGGATTATAGCTGCAGTCTTATAATAGTACAAGCAGCCAGAACCTTCAAGAATATATTCTTTAATTAAGAAGTACATATATTTGAAACTGCTTGCGTAAAAATGAATGTTGCAAAATATCTTACTATTGAGATTGATATGATCTGAAAATTATTTCAATTAAAATAAGAATGTATCTAGAAAGGTTAAGAAATTAAGGCAAACAAGGAGTTGTCTTATGAAGAAAGTTTTTATTTAGGGTGACTTAATTCAATTGGATTTTTCCCCTGGTGTCTAATTTAGATTCTTTTGTGGAATGAGTAGCCTTTTGAAAAAGAAAGAAGAGATGTAACTTTGAAGCTTGTGACATTGTGAGATAAGTCAAGTTTAGCAGACCTTCAGTAAGAAATCTAACAGACATTAGTATGAGGAAATTGGAATCTTGGGAAGTAACATAGGGTATTGGAGTATTTAAGAATAACACTATGAAAAGCATCAACATCAAATCTCTTAAAATTTAAAATTCTGCTGAGTGTCACTTTCTTCTATTATAATTTCTGAGTAGAGGAACAAAGGGCTACATACTAGATCTGAGTTCAGGCCTAGTCGTGTAGAGCAACTGCATAGTCTGTATGTTTTTCAGTGTGTTGCTTCTCCAGCTTTTATGCCTATGAAAAATTTAGGACTATTTTGTGGACAAGAAGAAAAAAGTCTGCATCCAAATTTGAAAACTTCTTGTAGAAAATGGTCCTAATTACGACCTATTTTTACCTAATTTTTATAGCAACTCAATGGTGTACTAACTCAAAACAAGATCCAGCTAATTGATATGTACTTAATTTCTGTCTTATTTCCCCTTAAAATTTATTTCATTTTGAAGGATATTTGCTGGGTTCTGTTCTGGAAGAGCTACATTTAATATTCATCTTTGCAGGTGTCACATTTGATCTCCACTACTCAAATTGACGACCATTAGATCCAGTTTCAAAGAATAATGCAGAATGAACATACAGGTAGAATCTACACACATTTTGTGATTATTTCTGATATATTTTTTTTTCATTGTTTGTGAAGCTGATGGCCATTTATGAAAGATTCGAGAAGTCAGAGGAAATCACAACTATGTGACTAGGAGAATTATCGGGGTGTTTTATTAATCAAGATCAAATCAATACCTTAATAATGGAGGAACCAACAGACACCACCTGAATATGATCGTATTTTAAGCCTGAGCATCTTTGGGCCTTTTGGCCTTTTTAAAGTCTTAAACATTTTTAAATAGAAATAAATTCTGGCTTAAAAACTTTTTAAAAAGCTACTAGGCTGTGCCTCGAAAATGGGAATCCTTTGCTTTGGAGATTAGTATACTAGTGAATGTCAGAGGACTAGAAATTGAGAAAAATAAATTATATTTCAGATATTTATGTAAGTTATGTTATATTTCTGTGACATCCTCTGAAAAATAGAAATAATAATTCCCTATTGTTATATATCTGTTAAGCATAGTAGAATGTTGCATGTGATGGAAAATTTTTCTCATCTACAATATGTTATTTTCCATAAATCTGTTATTTGCCCAATGATCTAGTTTCTAGATTGAATATATCTAGACTAGTTTACTCTTGACACAGTGGCTGGTTGGTTTGAGATAAATTATACTTTTCCATTTACCCAAGGCACCTATATAACCTCTCTTAAAGTCTGACAATTATACTACATGTTTATAAAATGCTTGCATCTGCTAAGAATATGATCAGAAAATAAAGCAACATGTAATGGGGAAAACTTTAAGAAAACATTTTTAGAGCTCATTCACCTCCATCAAGACTGGTGAATTCATGCTGGTTCATTGAAGCTGCAAATACATTTCAGCTCTCCACTGACCTTAACCTCTCCTGAATCACATAAATATTTTCTTCCCATCTCTGAGATCTGTTTCTTCTTCAGTGGATTTTCGATAACACCAAAGTACTTGAGGTATATTTTTGGTTCCTTTCAATGATGAAAATGTTAAGTGTTAATTTGACAACCCAGATTTTGCCTGTGACTTTTGTAGAACTATCAAAGTATGTCAGGGAGGAAGGAAAACATGCTGATAAGGTTTAGGTACATCTCTATTGCTAAAAGAAGCTTAATGTTAATATAACAGTAGGCAATCAGTATTTTTGTATTCTACTTAAAAAGAGAAAACATATATAGGTCTTAGATCTTACCGATTCCTCTACACATAACAGTGAGAATATATCTTAAGTAGTCTAAATAAAATTATCTTGATCCTTTATGAGATTTAAAAGAAATGTTTGAAATATGTGATTTATGGTTCATAAAAACAAGGTCATATGACATCCCTTAACTGTATTACCCATAGGCTGTAGGATTTTTAAGTTCTAGATAAAAAGTCAGTCCCAGAATAAAAATATATACTAGTTATCATGTACTGAATATTTATTATATGTCAGGTACTATGTGGCTTTACATTTATTCCTCATAATGAACTCAAAGTTAGTTTTAAGTATCATTCTCATCATATAGATGATAAAATTTGATGACAAAGATAATAAATTACATGCCCAATGTTACACAAACCATTAACTGACAAAAATTATTTGAAATTGGGAGTCTTCCAACATAAAAACTTATCCCCTTGTCTTATACAGGCTTAAAATTAAAAAAAGGATTTTTGACATTTGACTTGTGTGAACATAAACATATTAGTTGAGGAATTCTGTCTTCTAAATGGTAAAATAGTTAATATTCCTTTGTATTATTGAAGAGATAGAAATAAAGAGGTATAAATAGGAAATTTCCCAATTACTTTTCAGCCCATTCTGATCAAGTACACTGCTCAGTCTCCATGTTTATTTTATATTTCATTAATTTATGTTCTTAATTTTATTTTAATTATTTTGGATTTATCATCTTTGGAGATGAATGTTTAAGTATTAGATTTCAGCCTGTACTCTTTTTTAATATATAGTCATGCCCTGCGTAATGATGAATATGTTCTGAGAAATTTGTCCTTAGGTGATTTTGTTATTATGTGAGCATTGTAGAATGATCTTACACAAATCTAGATGATATAGCCTACTACACACCTAGGCTTTATGGTATAGCCTATTGCTCCTAGGCTATAAGCCTGCATAGCATGTTACTTCATAAAAACACAAGATTAAATGAAGCACAAGAGAAAATGATGCAGTTAAAGAGATGTAAACATGAGAAAAAAGGTTAATAGACAATGGTTGCTCAAGAGATGCTGCTGGCATAACACACATAGTTTTTTAGACAAAACTTTTATTTTTTTAATAAGGAAAAAGAGAACACTCTAAAATAATGATAAAAAGTATAGTATAGAAAGTACATGAACCAGAAGCATAGTTGTTTATTATTAAGTATTATGTACTGTACATAATTGTATGTGCTATACTTTTATGCGACTGGGAGTGCAGCATCATCACAAATATGTGAGTAATGCATTGCACTGTGATGTTGCTATGGCCACAGCATCACTAAGTGATAGGAATTTTTTAGGTCCGTTATAATCTTATGAGACCACTACCATATGTATGGTCTGCCATTGACTGAAATGTCATTATGCAAGGTATGACTATACTTGTAATGATACTCTGTTTCTACAGGGCTTTAACTACTTCTTACACAATTTTATATGTAATATTTTGTTAAAATATTTATATATTTTAATTTCTCCTTTTACCTATGAGTTTTCAATTAGTCATTTAATTTCCAAACATATATGGATAACTAACATACATGCACCGTGATCAGAGAACTTAAAGCATTTTTTATCAGTTCTGTAAAACTTTTTGAGACTTGCCTAGAATAGGTTAATTTCGAGAATTGTGCCATGTTTACTTGTTGGTTAGCTCTATTAATTACCAATGAAGGAGTAGTAATATATCATACATTAATTATACATTTGTCTTTTAAAAATTATTAATTTTAATTATATGTTTGAGGCTATGTTATTATGTGCATATAGATTTGGGATTGCTAAACCTTCCTTGTTGCTTGGTTCCTATAACTTTATTTTTTGTGGTGCTCATTGCTTTAAAGACTACTTTGTGTTCTGTTAGTATGGGTACGCTAATTACATCTTCTATGGTTTGGACGGAAGCTTTATCATACATGGCTACTTTAATCCAATAAGGTATTGAACCTATTCAATGTATGTTAGACTTCATCACAAAAAAAGAAAAAACAAAAGGGATTGATTTTATGATTGCCCTTAACATCCTATTATGAAGCATATATTAGTTTTCTGAGACTACTGAAACAAATTAGCACAGATTGGTTTAAAACAGCACAAACTAATTATCTTGTAGCCCTAGAGATCAACTATCTGAAATGAGTGTTATTTGACTAAAATTAAGGTTTTGGCAGAGATATGTTTCTTCTGGAGGCACTAAGAGAAAAGCTATTTCCTTGGCTTTTCCAGTCTAGAGGCTGCCTTTATTCCTTGGCTTATGATCCATATTCCAAGGTTTTCACCTTTAAAGCCTGCACACGTTACGTCAAACTTTGCTTCCTTCAACACACCCTCTTCTCTCTCTAGTACTCTCTCTTCTGCCTTACTGCTCCACTTGTAAGGACCTTTACATTGGGCCATAATGTCCCCATTTGAAGGTAGTTGATCAGCAACCTTAATTTCATTTGCATTATTAATTACTCTTTTCCATGTAACCTAACATATTTAATGGCTCTAGGGATAAAAATTTGGACATCTTTAGGGGATCATTAATCTGCCATTTTGGGTCTCCTACTAAAAGTTTATGATGATTATCTGGATCCATCATCCTTGTTTTCATAATTATTTAGGAAAAGGTTAATAGACAATGGTTGCTCGTACCCTGTACATTCCAAGGAAAGACCTGTTTTCAAGAGTGGCCGTTGTTTTGGCCCTTGGGAAATAATCTTTGAGCTGTTGAATATTCTGCATGATACAAATGTTTTTATGTGCCCGAGTCCTTAGGCTATACCAGATAAGATTTTCCTAACAATGTGATTTATGAGAAGCCTGTGTTTGCTCTGGGGGTCTGGGATCTGAGTAACTGAGATCAGTCATGTAGACACTATGTGGCTTTGTGGCTAACTCTAAATAAAACCCTGTTCTTAAGACTCAGGTGAACTTTCCTGGTTGGTGACATTTTGATTATGTTATCACACATTGTTGCTTAGAAAATTAACAAAGTCCCAAAGTGACTCCACTAGAGAGGACACTTGAAGGCTTGCTTCTGGTGTCTCCTGGACTTCTCCTCATTTTCCATTTTCTCTTTGCTGATTCTAACTTATATCTTTGCTGTAATAAACCATAACTGTGAGTATAATAGCTTTCAAGTCCTGCAATTCATTCTAGTGAGTCACTGAGCCTGAGTGTGGTCTTGGGGACATCTGTGTACACCCATACTGTGAGACTACAGAAAGTTGTGTTTGGTTCTCTTCCTTTTAGCATCAATTTTCCACTTGAAAATGGGACCAAGACTTTTTGCTCTCATTCTACTTATAAATCAGCAAACTCCTTAAGGTTAAATTAATACTATCAGGCTCACTTCATTACTTTTTTCCTGAAAATTGGTTCCTTAATTCTAGTTTCATTTGTACCTTGAACTTAATTATTTTTTTCCATTCCAAATTTTGTGAGACTGTTAAAATTTTGCTTAACTTATATGCCTTTTAGTTTTTTGCTTTTTACTCAGCTTCTTAATTTTTTTTTTTTTTTTGGTTTACACTGATTATAAGTTGATAAATATAGATGAAAGCAATACAGAATATTGAATTTATGACAAGGCATTTATCTTCTTAGATAGTATCCTATTGCTCTCTGATGACCTTTGTTTATTTGTGGCGAAGACTCTATCTAATACAAGCTTGTTCTTTAGCTAGGAGCACACATCTCTCTATTCCCATTTATTTCTAGCTATAATTTCACTAATTTATTCCTGAGCTCATCCACTTCTTGTACTGTCTTTGAAAATGTTGCCAATATCAGCGAAATAAAAGCTAACTATCTTGTTTTCTGCTCTTTTTTCTGAGGACAAGTTCATTAGTTTCATGATCTGCCTCCCTATTTACTTTTAGGGACAACTTCCCTACTGCATTCTCCAATTAAAGGTTATTTTAAATTTTATTTTAACCTTTTATATAATTCTTTATACAATGTTACATATTTTAGGTTTTATTCATAATAGCAATCCGCTCTTGATACTAATTTCTGGCTTAACACAATGAACATTTATTTCTCACACATGTGGTTTTGTTTGGAGTGTAGTTCTGTTAAACATAGTTATTCAGGAAACTGGGTGATGACAATGTTGGAGAGGAAGAAAATTTTCTCTCCTTTTTAAAGTTTTCTTTTTTGGAAGGTCTAATAAATCAACCTGAGACAGATCAATAAGAGAAAATAATGAAATTTAATTACATACATATGTAAGGGAACTCCACATACATGAGAGAATCAGAGACCCCACATACATGAGCAATTCAGAAACAGAAAGGTGAAGTGAGGTATATATGACATCCTGATGTAAAAAATGAGGTAAGAGGTCTAGGATTTCAGAGGGGAGGGAAGTCATTCACAAGATTAAAAGAACAGATATTCATCAGTTAAATGTTTGTCCTTCCATATAGATAGGTTGTAAAATGTTATGTCTGATAATAACTCTTATAGTGGGCAAGGCCCCTAATTTAAATTCCTTAAGGGAGAAGTTAACATCTCTCTTGAGCCCCCAGGGTCTCAATTGTCTTCATCTCAAAATAATCTACAGGCCAAAGTAGCACATTTTGGAGAGACCTTTTCTGAACCCCTTCTACAGCTACTTAATGTTGTAGTTTTACTATGTGAAGTATGAACTCTCTCTCTTTTTCCTTTTTAACATTGGCCAGCACTTTTGGTCACAGCACATTGATTATAACTAGTCACATAGTGATGCGTGACTGTAAAGGGCTGGAGTGTGTAATCTTCTATGTTCCTGGAATGAAAAAAACCTGGATATTGGTCAGCACTAGTAAAGTCTATCCAATGAACTAATATTTATTGAGTTTTCTTACTTGTGCCAAGCTCAGTGCTAGGAGACTTTTATGTACATTATTTCTTTTCATTCTTATAACAGCTGTGTAGCATAGTTATTAATTATGTCATTGACGCTTTCCTGTAGGTCACATAGATAGTTAGTAATGGCAGCCAGAGTATGTATGAACGCAGATTCTGACTCACTTCATATATGTTTATTTCCCTCTTATGCATAAAACATTTATGCAGTATTTATTGAACGAATAAATATGTGTTATGGTTTGCGGTACAGTCTCATATAGTTCAGAATTTATTTTATTGGTGAAAAAAGTACCTAAGAAATATGTCGTTTGTCATCTTTTATTTCTAAATAACTAGCTCAGAAGAGCTGCACTCTATAATGCACCTCTCTCTCTCTCTCTTTCTCTTTCCATCCAACTATCTGTTCATCTGTCATCATCATCATTTATCTTCTCAGGCCTATGACTTTAGAAAGAGGAATTTGCTTCCTATAAAGTATGTATATTAGTTTGAGTTTGTAGATTGGAAAAATAAGTGCTATGAAGTACTACTCTTTCTGCGTGATAAAAATAAAGGAAACATTTTGTGTGCTTTATTGGTGTACTTTATATGGGACTTCCATATCATTCGTATGGTATTGTAATAATAAACTGTGATTGGTACAATACATGTTTTAATAGTAAAGTTATACATTTATTTTGGTTAAAATAGGTCTTGTTAGAGGATTTGTCTGATTTAGATGAATATTTTGCATGAGGCAAGATTACGGTTTATAAAATATTTCAAGAAATCTGTTCCTCATTTCCACTGAATTTGAACATAAATCTCGCATGTGGGAGAAATGTGATCTGACACATGAAACCAAGGTGATACTAGCGGTTGTGTCCCCTAAACGTTTATAATTTATGTCAGATCAGTTCTGCTTTATAGCAAAGCCTAAAATATGATATTATGCATTAAGATGGAATCCATTTTTTTTTATATATATATATATTTGGGAAGAGTGCAGAGTGACTATTATGTTCCAGACAGTGTGCAGGGTGCAGTCTTCCAAAGACTATTTAGAGGAAATTGGTAAGTTTACATGACCTAATTTAAAAATGAGTACCTTGACTCACAATTTTTATTCCATATGAGCAAACTCCACATGTCAGCACCTCCTAATCTTCAAAAATTAACAAAAAAATGCTTCTAAAAGATGAGAAAATTAAGTTTTAAAAAAGGTAAAGCAAAATTAATCTTACATCAAAATTAATCTCATGTCAAAAAAGTCTTTGGTAATTAAAGTGGGATAACACTGCTACAGTGACTCTTCTAGGTCAGTAATATATATAAACGGGTTCATAATTTTGGAATTAGCCTGTTGTGAAGAGAGTATTGATTATCAGGTGTTTTTTATAACCATTTATTTCAGAAGAAAAATATTGTAACTCTGGAATGTTTTCCTTCTGAGATGAATGTGTTTTTCTGCTAATTTTGAACCCCTTCTGGTTTCTTTTAGTCATTCACACAGGTCACAGAAGAGAATGGTTGTCAATAAAAGAGCAATTAGTCTTTTAAACTGAAAATGCATAATAGCTTCTTTGCTGCCACTAGCTATTGATTGCAGCCTGAAGGATTTGCCCTTTGTTTTCAAAAGTGTTAAGGCCATTGCTGTGTGTTGTTAACAAGGCTAAATTTCACTTTTTTTTTTTTTTTTTTGCATAACTCGCTACCATTTACTCCTGAAAGCCAATTATTTTTCTTCTTTATGTTGCCCTTTGTAGTTGTTTAGGAATTATACAATGTAGAGAAACTTGAATTTTCTTTATGGATTGTTATTGCAGTTGATATTTTTTTTTCCAAAATTAGTTTTAAATTATTAAGTGGGACTTAATAAGGGTCATTTTGGTGTTAGTATATATTTTTAGAAAAGACATGAGATCTTGTGATCTGCAAATGAATCAGGCATAATAAGTTAGGCGATACTGTGGTAATAAACAACCCAAGATCTTAAGGGCTTAAAATAACAAAGGTTTATTTCTTTCCCACATAGTATATCCATCACGGGCTACCTGGGAGCTCTGCTTTATCTCCTCCTCACTCCAGGACCCAGGATGATGTCATAATCATATGAAACATTTTAAGTTGTATCAGAGCAAAAGGAAGTATCTACTGGTTTTTAAAGCTTTTTTTTTTTTTTTTTTTTTTTTTTGGTAGTGATACAGGACTCTGTCATTGTCCAAAGAGAATTGCATGCCCATGCCAGAATTCAAGTAAACAAAACAAAGTTCAGTCTTGCCATGCGCCCAGAAGAATCAAAGTATTTGTGGATAATACTAACAACCACTTCAGAAATTATGTACACGTTTTGGTATACATATATTAAGAAAATGTCTTTTTTTTGAGGAATTTGTGATTTGAGGAATTCTTTTTTAGTTTATTCACATCCACCGATTTTATGGAAGAATTATTTAGAATTTATCTAAAGACGACTATAATACGCAGACTATAATAAGCCCCCTCCTTTTTTTTTTTTTTTTTTTTTGACAAAGCAGCATCTGTTAAAAATGTCCTGACAGCTAGATCTGTCCAATCTGTATGCCATTATCTTGTTATAATTACCCCATTTGGTTAATCAGGTTTTGGCAACAACACTAGTTCTTTGAAGTAATTTTTTAACTTGGAACTTTAGTGATCACAACATATTAATTGAGAATTATAAAGAATCATTGAACAAAGTCTATAATGAGAACCAGTTAATTCCATATAGGCCTCAAACTATAGGAAATATATAGACTAGAGCTTAAAACTTCAAAGTTTAAAAATCCTAGATTTCAAATTCAGAAATCTATCTTAATTGCAAACATTCAGGACTTTCTTTTTATTTCTTTTCTGGGTATTGCGGCATTGTCTATTTTTTCTGTAGTGGATGCTGTTTTCCTATTGAAAAAAACGTTTTTAATCTAGTTTAGTGGTTCTCAAATAGGGTTGAATGTTAGGATTTCCCAAAGTATTTACTACACCTTTTGTCCTGAGCTAATAGCTCAGGAAATTCCAAATGAATAGGTTTTAGATAGAGCCTGGAATGTGTGTTATCCAGGAGATGCTGATGCAATGATATCTTCAACTAAAGATGTTAGATATTCTTGGAGATATATACTTCCTAATCGTTGAATAGCTTCTGCTGTAAATAAAGAAATTAAAGCTCCGAGAGGTAGTAAACATAGAAATAGGAACTTTAGAGTGGAATAGAGGTCACCTCATGTTTGTTATTACTAATAGTGTGATCTTGGACAAATTAGAATATTATTTTCACAGGCACTTAAAATAAGTAAATGATATATAATATGCACATAACATTTCTCAACACATAGTAAGCTTTTAAACAATTTTGGCTTATATTATAATTGTTCTTATGGGTTATTCTTATTGCTTTCTCAGTTATTATCTGATTTTAAATGAACTCTTTGCAAATTTTGCAAATAAGTTTAATAAATAGTAGAAAAAAATGGCCAAAAACATATATGTGTATTTATATATATATCCCAGATAAGATGAAGAATCTCTGACTCCTGGGTTGATGCTAATTAAAATCAACTTCTTTGAAAGTAATTTTCTAGGTCATTTTGACATCATATTTCTAAGACTTTTATGAATCCTAGAGAAGAATCTTCTAATACTGCTCCTTTAAAAATGACTTCCACTTAATGTTCATAATGATATATTTTTGATGTAAGTATAATTTATGTATTTTCTCATGGAGATTTCTTCTAAGTGGATGAGATAGTTGTAGGAGTTTTAATGATGTTTTATCAAATGTAAACATTTATATGATTTTAAAAATATTTTGATGGGAAGAAGAAAATATGTTTTTCTGTCTTTATAAATGACGTAGGGATTCTTTAGATAAGTTTATTTAGATATATATTTTTTAAACCTCAAGACATGGAGGCTTCGGACATTTAAGTGGCTTGCCTAAACAAGGTAAGGTGGGGGGAATGTAAGGAGATGGGAGTATAATGTCCACAGCACTGAGATCAGGCATCTCCCTTGCTACTAACAGATTAACTACATTTCTAAAATTTGTTTAATTAACAGAATCTTGATATATACAAATATATACAAATAGATGAAATCTTAGAGATTATGTTTTCAACGAGTCTAGAAATGCTTATTGTATAGTACAATAAAAAATATATACACTCAAAATAAAAAATGCTGTTATAGTATAAAAGAGAACAATGTCATAATATTCAATAATTTAATTTTTATAAGTACAAGAGCTTGAAGAAAGAATATTAATTGGAAAATGACTGTAATTTTCTAAGATTTTGAAAAAGACTTTAGTTTCTTGAAAGATGCTGGCTCCCCTGCAGTCTGTCACTTCAAAATATACAGTTCTCTTTTACCTATGTGCAGAAGTAGCAGTAGCTATGACACTAAGCAACCATAGTAAGAGCCATAAACTCAACAGAAAAGTTACTAGAGATGAGCAGAAAGAGAAAACTGGGGTACAGTGGTAAGAGGCAGGCAAGCAGAGAGAGATGGGAGATTGATTTCATGAAGAAATTAATAAGAGTTAGGAAATAGAAAACAAGCATTCAGAAAGATGTGTGTATATGTGAGAAGGATTGCCAGATAGATCCAGGAAAGATCAAAAGGGAGAAAGGAAGAATGTCAGGTCAGATTAGTTTCTGCTCAAACTGACTACCAGGCAACAACATTCTGGGCATTGCAGAAGGTGCAGTAGGAAAAGGATATGGAAGGTCACCAGTTCTTTGTGTACCTGGCTTTTCCTGAATCAAGAGTCCATAACTCAATGATTTGTGTGGAGGTTAAATGGCTCTGGTCTATCTCTTAGAATATGAATGATTTATTTCTTATATTGTGCTTGAAATGACTACATACTGCTCTCATTTTGGAACAGACCTAAAATACTTGTAGAAATAAAGAAATGGTTCTACTGCTGAAATCAGTGCGAAAATCATAAATCTGTGACTTTCCCAAGGCCACAGAACTTTTAGTTGTAGAACTGGTAATGCAACCGAGGTGTCCTGTCATGATGTCCAGCGCATTCACTTTATCCTACTCTGTAATAATGCTTGTTTTCAAAATCATTTTCTTTCACAAGTGAGAAACAGCACAGAATACCTAAAAGAGTAGTGAATTTGGGAAATGCTTTGAAATATGAGAAATTTATTTTGTGAGAGAGACAATTGATTTGATTGTCTATGGAGTGAGTACATAATATTCTTACATACTAATCTTGATATATTAAGGAGGTATGGAAATTATTTAAAATGTTTAATGCAATGCCTAATAATACTAAATCCTAAAAAGTAATAGCTGATGTTAAATTTTTGCATTTCTTCTCAAAATCAAATTATTTGATTTCTTATAATAGCAGCACAAAGAACGAAAACCTTCATCCTTCATGGATTTGCAGTTTGCAGTTTGAGCAGGTGGTAAACAGATGTTTTTCAGGCATTCCCTGGGGCAGACCAGTCCCGCCACATACTCCTTTATTTCTCGCTTTATTCCAGACTTATAGATTCTACCTCTCAGAGGTATTTCAGGAGATAAATGCATCAAATCACAAAGAAGAGTTTTTCTCACAGGCAAGTTTAGAATTGAATTTGGAGAATAGTTGCAGCTATACAGAATTCCCTTAGGCTCTCTAACATAGAAAAGGCAATAATAGGAAAATAACTGATTTTCAGAAATTTCAGTAATTATTTCTAGAAACTCCTTTATCCTGTAGACCAGGCGTTGGTAATGCTTTCTCTTAGAGAGACAGGATAGGCAAAGACAGTGACTGGCAGAAATTTCTAGCTGCCTCCATTAAGTCCCTTCTTTTCTTCACTAATAGAAAGAAGAGAAAATTGGATAGCCTTCCTTATAATTAGTGATGGCCAAATGACACATCTCCAGCCAGTAGAAAAATCACTGTGAAAGCCTTCCCAGAAATCTTTTTAAAAGAGGATTATTTTTCTGGCATAGACACCCTCTCCCTCTTTTTTTTTTTTTTTTTTTTTTTTTTTTTAATACCATTGCCTCATCCTCCTTCTTCCTGGAACAGATTTGTAATGGTTGGAGCTCTAGCAGACATCTTGGACCATGAGTGAGATTTGAAGAGAGAAGTCATGTCCTCAAGTAGCAGAAAAAGATTATTAGCCTTGGTCTCTGATGTTTTAAAGTTGTCGAACCTACACTTAATTTCGATCTTGTTTAACATTCTGTAAATTTCCTTTTTCCGTTAATCTCTGTCATATGTAACTCTTAGAGAGAGAAGGGGAGGAGACCAAGAAAGGATTAGAAAAATAGCTTAAGAAAGATACAAGAGCCTGGAGAATAACAGAGGTAGGTGGAGAGAGCAGTTGAGGTCTGGACAAACAGTGAGAGAAGTAAAGAGGAAGAAACTTGGGGAAAGAGAGATGAAGGAGTTGGAAAAAGAAGAAAGTGGGGATGAAGTGAGAAAATAAAAGTAAGACTTACTTTATGACCATGGACATTTCAGTTATATGAGTTGGTATAACTATCTGCTTAGGCTTGTTTGATTTAGGTGTCTATCATTTACAAACCAAAATATATTGTTTACATTACTGTCTTGTGCAATTCTTCAATTCCTTCATGTGTTTTTAATCTCATCTTTAATAAGACAGGTAAGATCTTTAAGGAATGTTACCACACATTTCATTTTAATTTTTGCTTCCTCCCTGTAATTATACCAAGATAAAACCTGGTATAGGGATGAGTCCATAATTGAAATCCATCCAATATTTTACAGAGGTAAATTTCAGTAATTTTATTTTATACATAACACATTATATAGCAAATATTTTATTTTAATAAAAGTATTATATATAGAAGATAGATATAGTGAATAAAAAATTTCGGTGGAGCATAAAGCAGTCTTGTAGTATACATATTTTTATCATTCTAGGAAATCATGCTTATAAGTTATTTTTATAGGAAAGTAAAGTATAATTTTTTAAATTTTATTTTATTATTAGTTTCAAGTATATTATACATTGGTTAGACTTTTATATAGTTTATCTTTCTTTATCTTTCTCTGTCTGACTTATTTTGTTGAGCATAATAACCTCTAGGTCCATTCATATTATCGCAAATAGTAGGATTTCATTTTTTATATGGCTGAGTAATATTCCACTGTATATATGAACCATAAATTCTTTATCCAGTTGTCTGTTGATGGGCATTTAGGTTGCTTCCATATCTTAGCTATTGTAAATAGTGCTGCCATGAACATAGAGATGCATGGACCTTTACGAATTATTGTTTTGGTTTTCTTTGGATAAATACCCAGAAGTGCAATTCAAAGTAAAGTATGTTCAAAAGTTTAAAAAAAAAATTAAGGAATTGTGGCAATTAGAGGTCTTAGTACACTGCAATCATGTGACCCACATCTTAAGTTTCTGCTGAACTGAAGGGAGTTCAGTAGGTTAAGCCTTACACCCTCATGAGTGTGGTCGCCAAATTTTTATATAAGAAATGCTTTGGCCCCTACTACACTGAGCCAATTATTTGTGGCTTGGACCCAAAGAGCTTTAAGCCCTTCATTTGCTCTCTAGACCTCATTGGCTGCCCCATGGTGACTGTCAACTTTGTGGTCAGGAGCACTCATGCTGAACAAAAGTACATGATGTGCAAGGCCCTCTGGGAGATCAGCATGGATCCAGAACATCTGTTTGAAGCCATCTCACAAGTCATGCTGAATGCCATGGGCCAGGATGTAGTGTCAGACATGGAAATCGTCCATATCAGTGAGGAGGACAAAGTCACCACCAAGATACTGAAGGCCTGAATGGACTAACCCTCTGTTCCCAGAGCCCACTTAAAAAAATAATGTTTTTTCTTTACAAAAACATAAAGTAAAAAAGTAACTTTTAATATCTTAAAAATAAGAGATTTTAAAATATCTTTTGGAACATAGATGTGCTCAACAGCATAAATATAATTATTGGTAAAATATAATTTCAGTGATTTTATTAATATTAAAATAGATATAAGGTACAAAGAGCCTATATTCCTGAAGAAAATTGAGATTTCTAGTAATATTTTACAGATCAAACTTTACAAAATGTTGCAAAAAAGAATAATGCAAATTTTATTGTGCGAACAGCTACTTTTTTCAAATAGTACTTCACAGGAGGAGATCTGTTATTTGTGACATCTTTGCAGAGGTTCACCTTGGGTTCTTAGGAACAAACTGCTAACAACTGAGTCTGTCATGCCTTTTCTTCACCATCTGGAGCTGGGCAAAGCTGCCTCACTTTGCTGGGCCAGTGACGACTCATCAAAGAATCAGAGGGAATGAGGAGAGTTGTTCCAATATGGGCAACCTGCCAGTAGCAGTTAGTGGGATTATCCTTTATCTCTGCAGCTTTTTAATTGACAAACATAAAAAAGCTCACTGAATGCAAAGACTATACCATTTCCTAAGAACAAGGATGAATGTTCATTATAGGCATAAGCAATAATCACAGGCAGAACAAAAGATATTTCTGAAACATTACAAAATGTTTAAGCACATATTTTAATGAGCGCCTCAGAGATCTTTGTAGAATTTGTTTTCGAGGATCAATGTAAGGAAGTCTGGAAATATCAATGTTTGATGAGGAAACAGTAGTTATTCATCCATGTTATTTTCTTTTCTAGCCAGACATTTGAGGGGTAGGCTCTGCGTTAGTAATTAGTGACTGAGGTTTCAATATCAGATTTGTTACTCTGTAGAAGTGCTGCTTTTGGTTAGTTACTTAACTTTCTCATATAAAGTACAATTTTTTATTTTACTTAACTAGCCAAGCCGGAAGTTTCTTATAAAAAGAATGATGAGAACTGTTATGCGTATCTGTCAGGCTGTTATTAATATATGAGAAGACTTTATATATAAGTCTGTATAAGGTAAGCAATAGAATAAGAAGTTAAAGTTATGTATATACATTCCATTGTCCTCTAAGTCAATAATATGCTTTTGTTTGCTTCACCAGGAATTTGTATCTAACAGTTCCTTCTCATTGGCTATTAGGAGAATTTTCAAGAGTCTATTTCAGGGTTTCACCAAGTCAAATATTTATTAAGAACTTATATACGACAAGCACTTTTTTGTGTTAGAAACTCTTAAGAATAATAGTTATGAATACATTGTAGCATATATGCTTTCCAGTTTTGGAAGGTATGACTGCTAGTTACTTTTCTGCTTTCATTTTGCATAATAAAAAAGAGTCCCTAAAATAAACAGAGAAACAAACAAAATCCAATTCTGTTGGGAGAGAAAAAAAATACATGATCAAGATAGTAAGAGCTTCTTAAAATTTCACATATATGCCATGTGGTCCCATGTTCTCCTTCTCTTAGGGTATTTATTCTCAGAAATGAATGAAAAGCCAGCCAAGGTCTCAGGTCTAATATCAGTATTCTACTCTGACTCAAATATTTGTGCATTGGGCCCAGGTAGGCATATATAATAAGCCCATGCATTTCTTGTTATGAAGCAGTCATATTGCAATGTTTTTGTTTTATACTTCAGAAACCACGAAAAAATAGAGAATGACTATCTAATGTTTCCACATGATTCAAAATATCTGGATATAAATAGCCAACCATAAATCCTATATCTGCATACCTAGATATGTGACAAGCGTATATAACACACATATGACACAGAAGTCAAATGTCTGAGACTACTTTCTGGTTTACTATCATACCAATACTATATAAAAATACCCTCATAAACTCTTTATATGTGGTGAAAAGTGTTATAGTTTGATTTGACACAGGGTACTCTAGATACAAATTATGATTCAATAAATGGTGCTGGGAAAACTGGATATTCACATGCAAAAAAATGAAATTAGATCCCTATTCTGTATGACTCATAAAAATTAACTCGAAATGGGTTAAATACTTAAATGTAAGTTCAGTTAAACCCCTGAAAGAAAACAGTGAATAAGTTCCTTGATGTTGATCTTGGCAAGGATTTCTTGGATGTGACACCAAAAGTATAAGCAATAAAAGCAAAAATAAACAAGTGAGACTACATCAGACTAAAAAGCTTCTGTACAGCAAAAAAAACAATGAAAAGAATGAAAAGATAATCAATGGAATGGGAGAAAATATTTCCAAACCATATATCAGATAAAGGGTTAATATCCAAAATAAATGAGGAACTGATATAACTCCATAGCAAAACAAAACAAAACAAAAATAAAATAGATAACCCATTGAAAAAATGGGCAGAGAACATGATTGGACATTTTTTTCAAACACATACAAATGGCCAACAGGTCCCTGAAAAGATGTTCAACATCACTAATCATCAAGGAATGCAAATCAAAACCAGATATGTGGGAGACACCATTTACTGAAAAGACTACCTTTTCCCCATGGAGTATTCTTGGTTTTCTTGTTAAGTATTTGTTGACTTGTTATTGTTTTCTTAATTTCAGTTTTGTATTGTTTCTGATATATAGAAATAAATTGGTTTTGTATGTTGTTCTTATACCTTGCAAACTTGTAAAATTATTTATTTATTATAGTGTTATTTTGTAGACTTCTGAGTATTTTCTACGTTTGGAATTATGTCCTTTGCAAATAAAGAAATGTATACTTCTTCCTTTTAGATCTGATGGCTTTAATTTCTATTTCTTGCTTCATGGCACTGACTGAAAACTCAGTAAAATGTTGAATAGCAGTAGTGAAGTTGGATATACTTATCTTGTTCTCCATTTTAGGGCAAAAATGTAGTCTTTTATTCTATGTGATTTTTAAAAAAAATTATTATTACTTTTTCTTTAGTTTCAAGTATACAGTACATTGGTTAGATATTTATATAGTTCATAAAACAATCCCAATTGCACCTCCCTCCGAACCCTCCACCTAGTCAATATATTAATGCTAACTGCATGCATTCCCTATGACATGCTCCCCATCCCCATGATCATTTATCAGCTACTAATTTATACTTCTTTAGCCATTCACCCCATTCTCTCAGCCCCTCAAAACCCCTCCCCTCTGTCCAACACCAAATTTTCCACTATATTTGAGAGTCTGTTTTTTATTAGTTTGTTCTTTTTATTAGATTTTGCATATAAGTGAAATCATAATAGCGTTTATCTTTCTCTATCTGACTTAAATACCTTCTAGGGCCATCAAAGCAATATCTTTTTCCATCCTCTTCCTTTTCATATGTAGGGGTCTTGTTTTCTAATCCTTTCAGCCACTGTGACTTTTGGTTGGAGCACTTAATTCTTTTCCATTGAAGGTATTTATTGATAGGAATGTAGTTGTTACTATTCTTTATTCCTGTTTTTGATACATGTTTTTTTCTTCTTAAAGAAGTCCCTCCAACATTTCCTATAATACTGGCTTGGTGGCGAAAAATTTCTTTAGCTTATTTTTGTCTGGGAAGCTCTTTATCTGTCCTTCAACTCTAAATGATAGCTTTGCTGTATAAATTATTCTTAGTTGTATATCCTGAGTCTTCATCCTGTTGAATATTTTTTGCCAAGGCCTTCTGTCCTGCATAGTTTCTTTTGAGAAATAACTGCCAGTCATATAGGTGTTCCCTTATGTGTAATAATTTGTTTTTCTCTTGCTGCTTTTAATATTCTTTCTTTGTATTTAACCTTTGGCCTTTTAATTATGATGTGTCTTGGTGTGCGCCTCTTTGGATCCCTGATTTTTTGGAATTCTCTGAGCTTCCTGAGGTTTTATGTCCATTTCCTTCACCAGGTTAGGGAAGTTCTCCATCATTATTTCACCAAACAGCTGTTCAACATCTTGATTTTCTTCAGTTACACCGATCAGACAAATATTTAAAGCCTTAATAGTGTCCCATATCCTCCTTAAATTATTTTTATAGTCTTGGCATCTTTTTTCTTGCCATTCTAAGTGGGTGTTCTGATTGGCTTTCCTGTCCTCTATACAGAGCATTTGATCCTCTTCTTTATTCACTTTATATATTCTTTTGTTTATTCCATTTAATATACTTCTCATCTTAGATAATGGGTTCTTCATTTCAGACTGGTTTCCTTTTATAGTTTCCATTTTTATGTATTTTATCTCTTTGTTGAAGTTGTCACTGAATTTATCTATACTTCCCAAAAGATCATTGAGCATCTTTATAACCAGTGTTTTAAACTCTGCATCTATTAGGTTACTTGACTCCGTTATATCTGGATCTCTGTCCTGTTCTCTCATATGGTTTCTGCTTCCTTGTCTTCTCATTTTGACTGCCTTTCCGGGCCTATTTCTACGTACTAAACAAAGCTCCTAAGTCTTCCGGTCTTATTAGTGTGGATTTGTGAAGTAGGTGTCCAGTGGCACAGTCCTGAGAGGGGTTCAGGGGTAGGCCAAACTTAGCCCAAGCCTCTACCCCTCTGGGGCTACCTGTCAAGATTTAGTAGGCAATCCACAGATGCTGTGCTTATAGTTACCTCAAAAGACCACACCAGAAACCAAGGCCAGCTGGCTCCAGTGTGAATCTAGGTGCTACTCAGCAAGGAGCACCTGACTCACTGAGAATATACCTGGGTGTGGCTTGGGTGGGGTCCTCGTTGGGGAAAGCGGGGTTTCAGGGAATCATCTGGGTGAAACAACCTCCTTCATCCAGTTCGATGGCATCATTGCTATGGCGGCGCTGTGTCCCTGCACTGGGAGTGGGGAGGGCTTAACAGGGAACAATGGATACCACCAGCACTTCTGTACAAGAGCGAGTCTTGCCTAGGTCCTCACTCTGACAATGCCTCCCTGGTGTCCCCTGCATGCAGCTTAATCGGTACTGGTGCATAGAGTGAGCAGGTCTGTCACCACAAAAATCTGCTTGCGGATGTGGCCCCTTTTAAGAGGCTTCTGCTGCTGCGGCAGCCTCTGTCTCACTCAGCTGCTCGGACTAGGCTGCCCTGCGTCGTCGCCCGACCTACCTTCTGTGTTGCAGGGTGCTTTCTTGGATTTATCCCTAGTTCTGTGGCTTGCTCATCTAGATAGCAGGTGGTTTTTTCTTGCTGCTGCTCCTTGTTGCCATTGCAACTTTGATTTGGTTGCCAGAAGGATGAACAGAGCCTCTTATAATTTACGCCATTTTTTCCTCTCTCTATTCTGTGTGGTTTTACTTGTAGGTTTTGTTTTTTCTTTTGTAGATTCCCTTTAAAAAGTTGAAGAAGTTTCTTCTGTTTCTAGTTTATTGGGAGTGTTTACCATGAATAGATACTGGATTTTGTCAAATGCTGTCTATGCATTTATTGAGATGAACTTGTGATTTTTGCCACTTATTCTATTAATATAGTACATTAAATCAATTGATTTTTTGTGTTAGATCTACTTTACATTTCTGGGATAAATAACACTGGTCATGATGTGTAATTTTTTAAAATATTGATGGATTTTTAAAAAAATGTTCTGATTATATGCGTATTTATGAAAAGTATTTTTCTGTAAATTTTATTTCTTTAAATTTTTTCTCTAGCTTTAATATTAAGATAATATTGGCCCCATAGAATGAGTTGAGAAGTGTTTCCTCTTTTTTTCCCCTCAAATTTTATTATTGGGCATTAGACCTCTTGGACTGATATTCTATATTTCTTATCTTTTTAATACTTTAGCATTTTTTTTTTATTGTTGAAGAATATATATAAAATGCAAAACTTACCATTTTAAGTGTATAGTTTAGTGGCATTAAATACATTCACATTATTGTGCGAACATCACCACCATCTATCTCTAGAACTTCATTTTCCCAAATTGAAGCTCTTTATTCATTAAACAGTGAGCCCTCATTATCCCTTCTCTACAGCCTCTGGCAACTGCCATTCTACTTTATGTCTCTGAATTTGACTACTCCAGGAGCCTCATATAAGTGGAATCAGAGTTTTTGTCCTTTTGTGACTGACTTATTTCACTTATTATGTCTTTAAGGTTCACACATGTTATGACTGCCTTCTGTTTACATTTTTTCATAATTCACCTGTGTTGTAGAATGTATCGGAATTTCCTTCCTTTTAAGGCTGAATATTATTTTATTGTATGTATTCACCATATTTTGGTTATCCATTTATCTGTTGATGGACACGGGTTGCTTCAACCTTTTGGGTATTGTGAATTATGCTACTGTGAACATGGGTATACAAATATCTTTTCAAGTTTCTGCTTTCATTTCACTTGGGTGTATACCCAAATTGCTGGGTCATATGGTAAATCTATGTTAAGATTTTGAGGAACTGTTATATTTTCCATTGCAGCTGTATCATGTTACATTGCCATGAGCAATGCACAAGGGTTCCAGTTGCTCCATATCCTATCCAAGACAACACCTATTTCTCTCTCTCTCTCTCTCTCTCTCTCTCTCTCTCTCTTCATCTGTTTATTTGGTATTAACCTAGCCATTTTAATGGGTATGAAGTGGTAGTATCTCATTGTGGTTTTGGTTTGCATTTCTCTGTTGAGGTTGAGTATCTTCATGTGCTTTTGCTCATGGCATATCTTCTTTGAAGAAATGTTTGTTCAACTTCTTTGTCCATTTTTAATGGAGTTTTGGTGGTTTCACTTTTTGAGATATCTTCAATAATTATAATTTATATTTATTATTGAAATTTTTATTTATCCTATGTATTTAAAATTTCAAGTGATTTTCCTGTCTTCAGTTATCTCCCCCATTAGTATATTTTCTATATCTACAGAAGAATAAGTTACAAGTTATTAATATTATATCTGCTCTTCATGTTGCCTACATTAACTATGATTACCTTTAAAAAATTTGTTTTGGTTTCTATTTCCTATGTTATCATGATCAATCATTTCATTATATATGTTATATATTATATATCTATTTAAATCTATTTATATATAATTTATCTATCTATCTATATATAGTGTTCTATTTAAGTTTCTAAATACATAATTTGAATTTATACACATCTTTGGTCAACCAGTGAGCTTTATTTTGGGTAATCTTGCTCATCTGTGTCATTGAGGGACATCTCTCCTATACTAGAATTTATCTGTCTTTTATTGTTGTTAGGGTAATTTTTCTAAAGAGTAATATTTTAATTTCTTTCTGGGTAAGGGGCTGTAAGCTGAGTTATAAAACTGGCTATATGAATTCTTGGAGATGAAGCAACTCACCTTTTCGAATTCAGATTTTCACTTGGTTCCCCTATTTTGATTCCATGTACTTGCTTTCAAACTATACCTGTCTTTCCTGAGTCTAAGTTTTCTTTTCAGAAAATGGAACTTTCTTCTTTTGCCTAGATATGTGGGAGACAAGGTCCATGGAACACTGGGTAGTGAGGATGTTTGGAGTTTTTTTTTTTTGTTTTTTTTTTAATATGGAATTCAAACCTCCAGCTCAGTTTTGCACATGTTAGTGGTTCCTACCATTGGCTGAATATTGGCACCTTGAAAGTTTAAAGGAAAATAAAATTGGACATGAAAGAGAGAGAAAAAAGAAGAGGAAGGAAAGAAGGAAAGAGAGAGTGATAGAGGGAGGGAGGGACAGAGGGAAGGAGGGACAGAGAAAAGAAAACTAAGATTTTCTTTTACTAGCCCAGAGATTTTTACTTAATTGGTCATTAGAGGGGGTGTTACTGATTGTTGGCTTTTTATAAAACTACCAATGTGGCTGAAGCTAGGGTAGGGAACTATTGCCCTTCTTGCCATCCCCCAAGTCTTCCATATTCTCTTTTTCATGTCATCTCCTATCGCTGTCCAATTTTGTCACAGGCTTGGGTGGGGTCCTCGTTGGGGAAAGCGGGGTTTCAGGGAATCATCTGGGTGTGCTCTACCCACATTGATGTGTTTGTTGTATCATTACCACTCCATGTATAAGCTCTTCTTTTTGTCTTTACCATTGTTTTCCTTTTACTTCAATAATCTACTGAAATATCAGGATTTTTGCCAGTGTTTTCTTAACCATCTGATTTTAAATAACACTCTGTTCACTGCCCCCCACCCCTTTCCTCTCTGTTCTGTTTTTTTTTTCCATGGCATAGCTCATTATTTGAAAGTGTTTTATATTTATTTATTTTCCCTTGCTTCTTCTACTAGAAGAAATATTCTATGAAGCAAGAATATATATTGGTTCTATTCTTAGTTTTTTCTTTCTCAAAGAGAGCTAGATATACTTTTATGTTTAATTAAAGGTTATTAATTACAGAAATAGGTTCATGAGTGAATAAATAATAACACATCTAGATAAATGACAAAATTATAGAGAAAACAATAATAATATAAAATTTTAAATTTGTTTTCTCAGCTTTTGATAGACTAAACAGATCAAATATTAGGGATAGAGGGATTCAGAATTTTATTAGTACTAAATTATTCGTGTTTTCTAACAGTAGCAGTAATACTAAACAGCCAATGTAAAAACAACTTGGAAAAAATTAATGTAGAAATAAAAACCTACAAATGTTTGGAAATTAAACGCAAAAAAAACAAACAAACAAACTCCCTTCCTAAATAATTCTTAGCTAATGTGTACTAAATAAGGATAAAATATTTGATTTTATACTTTTCAAGTAAAATATAAGCAAACAAAAACTCTAGATTATGTCAACAATAACAAATGATATCACAATTACCCAATCTTATGCAAAGAATTTACTCTGAAAATTCAGCCTAAAAAATTCACTTATACACATACACTGAAATCTCTTGATTACATAGAGATACACTAGCTTTCAAACAACCAAGAAGTCTCAAATAGGCTATATTTAAGAAGTCATATATTGGAAAAAAAATTAAATATAGATTTTTATATGTGTTCCTGTAAAATATTTATAACTCCTCAGTTGTGTATTTAAATGTGTTTTCTAATTATAGCTCATATTTACTATCTCAATAAAAAAAAAAAAAATTCTCCAAGGCTAGTGGTAAAACCAAGTTAAGGTTTTGGCAAAAGGCTTTTATCCTCTTTCTATGTAATGAATTTCTCTTGTTGCTGAGAAAAGTACCCACCCACCTGTGGTTATGAAGAGCCGCAACTCTCCTTTTCAAACAGGTCAACACTGTAAGTGATAATCCCATGACTGGAGACGATGTATAAAGCAATAAGTTCCTCCTGTCTCATAAACAGTGAGCCTTGAGAGCTGAGTGCTTAAAACAGCAGGCGAGTTCACCATTGGATGACATCTTCTAACATTCTGGGAATATTGTGGAACTGAACAGAACAAGATTATCATGCCAAAGATAAGATGATTTCAAAAATTTTATTTTCATTTTGTTTTCAGAATTTGAGGAAATATATTTTAAAGAAATAGAATTAGTAAGCAAGGAAGCACATTATTGCATATGAGGATTGTGTGAGTTATTTACTGAGTATGTGAAAGGTAAGACTTTGGATCCACTGAGGGGAGAGCAGGAAGATGGACAGGTCACTGAAAGCAATGCCATTGGTTTAAGAGCATTCTCTACTGCCTGGATAATATTAAATGTGAGGGAAGAATAGGTTAATAAGGAATACATGAAGTAGTGCATCACGCTACTCATGAAAAATATATTCTAATATATGTCAATTATATCTAAATTTTAACAAGATGGAAAAAGAAAAATAAAAACCTTGGATAGAAAAACAAATGGAAAAGTACTGATTTTTGTTTATTATGTAATTTTGTGGCTATTAATAATGAAGAGGCTGAAAAAAGTAATGATAAAGATCCAAAAAGTAATCAGTTTCATTTTTTTTAGATAAAATATCCGATTTTTACCATACATCATTAATCCTACACAAATGTCTTTTTAAAATCCTCTCTTAATGTTAAAACATCAGTAGATCTACAAAGGCTTTCTTCTTTTTGCTCTTCTAAACATTATCTGGTTTTCAAATGTTACTCTAGAAAATGAAAATATTTGGGCAATAGCTGTATTTAGAACAATTTAAAAAGGTTTGTTGAAACACAGTGACCAACAACTGTTAAATATCAAGATAAAAGTACTACCCATGATTATCTGAAGAACTATTAGGAGAAAAGGAAGGAGCTGGGATCTTGTAAACTCACCTAATGTAGGAGTATAAGCTGGTTTCCTTGTTGGGCCCAGAACAGTTTCATAAGGACATTTTGCTAGTTTGGTCACAGTACTGCAGGGCAGACTCAAAAGCAGAAAGCCAGTTACAGATAGCTCCTTTGAGCTCTTCCTTCACAGGGGTCAATCTGCCCTCCTCAAGTGTTGGCTAGTTGGGGTCTGGCTGAGGTACCATACCAATAAAAACCCAACAGTTCATGAAAATAAGATCTGAAATAAGTACAGATACCAACTAATACAACTTAGGTCTCTAACCTGAAATACATATACCTTTTCTCTTCATTTTTCTATGGTTTAAACTCTGAGAAAAGAAAGGACATCATTAGAAATGGTAATCCACAAGCTAGGCCTTAATTTATTTTCCCACCTAATTGTAAGTCATATTTAATATATTTTATGCAACAAACATCCTAACCCTGACAAAACCGCTGAATTCACAGTAACCACAAAGTATGAATTTATTTATAGCAATTTCACAACTGTTAGTAGGAAAAAAAAAGTATTGATTACATTTTATTATTAATAATGTTTATTAGAGGTAAATAAAAAATACAGAAGGTAAATACAAAATATACTACCACCATCACATAAAGACTTTCCCTATTTTGAAGTATCTTTTCAATATTTTTGATGGGTAAATTTCTTGAGTCTTTAGTTTTTAAATCATTAAAATAAATATTCATGAAAATAATTCAAACAAGCCTTAACACATAAGATTAAGACTGGAAAACTTTTCTCCAAATTTCTCACTTCTGAAGAAAAAGTTAAAAGTTTCAGTTTTACTCTTTTCACATTTTTCTGTGCACATACCTAACCTTGATACACACGCACACACACACGCACACACACACACACACATAAATAATATTACATGTAAGTATATATATATATATATTTGTAAATACATAAGATTTTAGGTATGCATAGTACCTGTTTATAAAAATTTTAATTTTAATTTTTATATACATCTTTGCAGTATATAACATTGATAATTATCATTTTTACTGTTCACACTATAATTGTATTGAGAGAAAATGCCAGATTTTAAATAGGTTATTTATTGTCATATATTTAATTTATTTGAATTTTTTACTTCTGTAAATTTTATTGTTATGGACACTTTTGGGCCTAACTTTACTCTTTTATATTTATGTTTTTAAGGAAACAGATTTCCAGGAGTAGAATTAATGAAATAAAGCACTTACTTAGTAGTGTAAAATTGTTTTTCAAGTGGTTTACACTCTTTTTATATTATCACAGCAATGTTCATTGTTATTGAAGAATAATCATTGAAAGAGTATAAAAAGAAAACATTATAAAAATATTTTTTTTTTGTACCATGAAAACATGTTATAATCTTATTCACAGTTTGGAGGAGAGGAATGAAATAGTAGGCAAGGGAACTCTTTATAAATTGATTGTAATAAATAAGGCAAGAAATAATGTGAATACCTGAAAACATTTTTCAGCATGAACATTAGTTATTTATTTTTAATGAAAGATGATTAGGCATCTACTCTGTTTTAAGAAGTGTTCTGAACACTGTGCTTGGTACACAAAGAATTAAGGGCACATAAATAAAAAAAACAGGCACATAAATGAAAAAAATAGAATGCATTTAAGGAATTGAGAACATGATGAGGAAATCTTGGTGGTAAAGATAACTGTCCATTTTCAGGTTTGGTGACTAAGTGGATGACAGAATTATTTATTTACCCCTTTCCTTGATTTATATCTGCAACACTCCCCACTTTTATTTCATCATCTCTAGCACCATCTCAACTGGATAACTACTACTCATTTTTAGGACTGAGATAGATGTTTTTTTGTCTAGGAAATCCTCTGTAACCTAGATGAATAAGATGCTGCTCCTTAGTGCTTTTTTTATTTATTGAAAATAGACGAGTGGTACACTTTATAAATATATTTAATTTTCAGCACTGAATTCTTCTGTTTGTAATTGCAACTCCTATTGTTCATATATTTCGGAAACTGAAGAGTTAACAAATCAAAAAGATGAGTTGCAAACATAAGAAGACTCGAGCTTCTTTATATTCATAGTTACATTGATCGATGTTAACCTTTTCTTGAGAAATATTTTTCCTTCAACCATCTCTTCACTGACAAGGTCCAGTGTAGAATCAACACCTTTCCAGTCTGGCATGTACTAATTCTTTGTCTCCCCTTCAATCTCGAATAACAAGTTCTTCTTATTCTGTCCCCTCAACAGTTCATAGAGAATATAATTACGTGACCGAATTTCTTTCATGTCATGTAAAGAGATGAATGGTATACAAATGTCATTATGTATTGATTTATGCACCATTTGCCATGGAGTTGACTCAAATACAATTACTGCCGTTTCACTTCATTTAAGAGATTCACAAGTCTTTAGTATCTTGTAGAACTGATGGCCCTTTAGGGAATAGACTCTAATGTATATTTTTGAAATTTGATAGTGTAAAATTTATAAAGCAAATTATAATTAACTCAGTTTCTTTCAAAATGATCTTTCTTGAAAAAAATCATTTTTTTTCTCATAGTTAGAAAAGAATCTGTATATCGTGTTGTTGATTCAACATAAAATTCAATAGATGTAATATATTAGCACATTGTGAGAACTGCTCGTTAGTGCTTTTCCTACAATTATTATTTCTCTCTGGTAAAACTTTTTTACTTGATCATGGCAATATTTTGAAATTATTAGAAAAAGTGAAGGATTTTACTACAAATGCCATAAAAATTTTATTTTGACAAAAATATATACATAGAGAATATATTCACTTCTTTGTCAGTAACTTTTGATATTAAGACAATATCTTATTTTCAATGATCAAATTTTAAAAGTCAATATATTCATATTCCATTAGAAAATATAAAAATAAAAATATACAAATTCTTTTATTATTATTTATTGGGGTGGCACTGGTTAATAAGATTACATAGTTTTCACGTGTACAATTCAATAATAAATCACCTGTATATTACAGTGTGTGTTCACCACCAAAGTCAAATCTCTGTCACTGTATGTTTGACCCCCTTTACCCTTATCTAACTTCCCCATCCCCCCTTTCCCTCTGGTAGAACTGTTTGTCTTGTTCATCTGTTGCTTTCAGTTTTATATCCTACATATGAATAAAATCTTATCATTCTCAACTTCTGTATTGCATTTTTTGCTTAAAATGATAATCTCAAGATCCATTCATGTTGTCACAAATGGCAGAATTTCATCTTTTCTAATGGCTGAGTAATATTCTATTGTGTGACATCTTCTTTGTTCAGTCATCTATCTAAGGAATCTTTGGTTGTTTTCATGTCTTGGCCACCAACAATTCTTTGTTCCAGGCACACCTTTTCTTCCTTCTGAGTTTTTTTCTTTACCAATGTGATCCTTCTTCATAAGTATTCCACAAAAAATGTAATTAAAAATACTGTTTTCTTCTTTGTTATTAGGCAAGGGCTTTATACAAGAACTTTATAACCTAGGCAAATTGGACATATTTACAATACTATTTGTTTTGTAAAATATCCTTAAAATACATTCAGCATCTGTTCTCAACAGTATATCCCTTATGAATTCTTACACAAACTGTTTAGCTAATATTAACCTCTCACTTTCCCTAAGTTATAGCATACTTTAAGTGTTTCTCAGGAAATTTAATATTCAATTATATCCTGAATTGCTTTATTGCTAGTCATCGTTTTTGGTTTTAAGATCCATCAAATTTGGGGCTGCCAGCTTTTTCCTGGGTGTTGTGGCTAGCGTAAATCAACAAACTTTCTATGTAGAGTCAAATATTAAATGTTTTGGGGATCATATAGATCCATTACAGCTATTCAACTCTTACATTGTATGTAAAAGCAAAGGTAATATATAAGTGAATAAGCATAGCTATGTTCCACTAAACCTTATTTACAAAAACAGGCAATGAGCTTAATTTGGACAGCAAGTCATAGTTCACAGTCTCTTGCTTTATAGGAAAGGCTAGTAACAACAGTACTCACAGTGGCTAGACAGGTGGCATAAGTACAGCAAGCCAGATGCATTTTTCCACGTGATGACTCTGCGTGTGCGTGTATTAAAGAGGTTGACGTCTATCAGAAGAATATGTGCTCTTTTGTTTTTCCTAAAAATATCTCATATATTTTCTGATTTCTGAAAGAGTTGGATGCAAGAAATTTTAAATTATTTCCCACTTAATTCTATTATGAAAATAGGGATAACATCCCAATCAACATTATGTTTTAGTATAGAGAGAATAGTGGGTGGTAGTGGAGATTGTGGCGATGTGGATAAAGCTATGTGAGAAAGAAGCCCAGTGTTGCTAGATATTCCAGTTATTCAAATTATGAAAAAAATCAGCCATACAAATGTGTCTGAAAAAGTTTCTTTGATCAGAACATGTTATTTAATGTTACTAGGGCAGGCTTTGCAGTGTTCTTATTTGGTCACTACTCTTGCCTGCTTATTCTTGAATTTATATATAACAGGTACTTGAAAAGATCTTCTTGATAAACACAGTGCTATTTATCAAAAAAAAAAAAAAGAGGGAAACTATCTTCATACCTAATTAACTATGGTTAATAGGGGATTTTGACTTAGCCATAGTGTGGTGTTGAGTACTTAAGTAAGGTTTGCTCACAGTCCAGTAATTAAGTATATTATTGAGTGCTAATATCTTCACTTTTTTGAAGAGGGACTGGGCAGAGGCTTACTTGACTTATTCATTAGATGAGGAATAGGATGATGAGAGTTCTGTCGGACCTAATAAAAAGGAGAGAAGTCTTCATCTTTGATAACAGGAGGTCACGAAGATGGAGAAATATCGGTAAAAACCTTCAGACTAAGCAGATACAAAAAGAAAATGTAAGAGGAAGCAATAAAATGTCTATATTGCATATGTAGGTAGGTAGACTGAGGAATAAAGGTAGATATTAAAGTTGGGTAAAAAAATATATAAGAAGTTCAGAATAAAGAGGCAAAACCCAAATAAGCTTGGAATTTTCCAGCAGTAATACATAGATCTATTATCTAAGGAAGAAAGACATAGGCATAAAAATAATATTTAAAGATATAAAACATTTATTATGAGTCTGATAAAGTTTATGGCAAGAATTTATAAATCATTGGTTCATCAGTTTCCTGCGAATTGATCTTTAAAATGTTAATAGAGAGAAATAAGTCATGCCTGAAGGCAAGATACATATATGAGAGCATAATGAGGAGCTGACTGTAAAGCATTCCCCACTGGACAAAACTCTGGAAGTTAGAAAGTATTTTTATATAGTTTCTGTAAGCAAGAAAGCACGGCCACTGTAACTGAGCACTGACCAGGTACTAGTGAAGCTGGGGGCTGAGCTTGAGTGACCATGACAGTTATAGCTTGAGTAGCTCTGAAAGTCATGGTAGACAAGATGCAGAACTATTTTACCCTTTGGATTTGAACTAATTAAGCAAGATACATTCTATTCTCATTTTTTTTCCCCTCCAGAGTAAGGAGTAACCATAACTCAACTTTATCTAAGGCAGATTTGGCACAGCTTTTATAAGGGTTCCTTATCTCATATTCTTGGTAGTAACATTATTGGAAAAGATGTCATCTATATTGGGGTGCGTTTACAGTTCCATGCTGAAGTTGGATAAAGCTGTTCATAGTTTAGAAGTATTTGGACAGCCTAAAAATTTGTGTAGGGTGAATTTATAACACAGTAATGTCCTCTGAGGGTCCCCTTATACACTGTATTCTTACAGTCTCAGTAGTCTATTTCCCCCTCCCTCCATTTCTCTCTTTCTTTTCTTTCTTCCTCGGCACCTATACCTGTGATCCAAATATAGCAAGATCATTTCTTTGATAATCCACATACATTCACAAGCACAGTCAGTGATGGATGATAAATATGTAGGAGCAGTTATATGCGTGTGTGTGTGTGTGTGTGTGTGTGTGTGTGTGTGTGTATAAATGCCCACTAAAGACAACTGATAAAAAAAATTCAAAATGATTTGTTAAAGCTATATTTTGAAAGCACTCACACTGTTCAAATAGGAACCTCTAAAATACTGGAATAAGCCATTTGCTATTTCACATAGGCGCTAACCCACAGATGATTTGAGGTCAAGTTAAACTGTAAAATGTAAATGTTAAATTGTAAAGGAAGCATACATTTCAGTTTAGACTGAATATCTAAACTCCAGTCTGAAGGCAGAGGTATGTGATAAAGTGGTTTATAGAGAAAAGGGTTTTGCCTACAAGATTAGCAAAGAAACAAGGGAAATTATATTGTATATGATCTTGAAATTGTAAGAATTTATTAGGTACGAAAGGGCTGTGGATGGTCAGGGATTCTTTTTCCCAGTTTTGAATTATCTTAAAGTATAATTTTAGAATTGGTTTGCATTTTCTTAAGAGTATAACAAACAGAGTGTTTCATTTTTTTTTTAATTTTCCTACCTGTATGACATGATCAGAATACAAATTACTATCAATAGAAAGAAAGGCAATTTCTTGTATATTATAGGGGTAAAGAGAAAATGGTGTATCATCAATCACTCATCTCCCTGTTCTTTTACCTCTTGTCCAGGTAGGGCATTTTTTCAGGAAGAGAATTTTTTTCATAGGATGTCTTTGAATTAGAAGGATGAATCTTGAAGACCTAATTGTTAAACTTGTTCTTTTAGGGAAAATTGTCTAGATTGAACTCTGTCTCAAAGCATCCTCTCAAAATCAAGATATTCCCTAAAGAAGCCTCAAGGAGTAACACTCACTCCACTCTTCTCTCATTCAGCAAAGAAAATCATTTTCTTGATTTGTTCTAACATTCTTACTTTAAAAACAGACTTGTTATTCAAAGGGTAGTTTCTCTTAATATCTAGAATTGCTCGATTGCTTAATTTGACATTAAAAAAGTAATCTTACAAAGAAGGTTACCAGATTTAGCAAAAATGTACAGGATGCCCAGTTAAATTTGAATTATTCCTAATTGCCTATGCATATGGTTATTGAGATAAAATAAAAATATTGCATGAGCCACATTTATACTAAAATAATGTTATATGAAATAATTTATGTCTCTAAATTATATACCTTTTTAAATTACATTTTGTAGATGATTTGTCTCTTCTTAACGATTTCTTGTTTTATAAAACTTACCAATAAAATTCCATGTAGTTACATTATATATTCCATTTACATCTTAACATAGCTTCTATAGTGGTTACAAAGAGAAAATGCAATTATCATCAGTATTTTGAACCACTATACTAAAATATACTGGTCTAAAGTTAACCACTCTGAGAACTGCTCTCTAAATTTGATTTGTTGAAGCATATAATACCATCTTTCGTGACATAATAATTATCCACTTAAAATTGGAATTTCTTTTCCTATTAATAAGCAATGTTCTTTTTAAATATAGCCTTGACACTTAAAGGTATACAAAGTTTATTAGTTCTTTCTTTAATGTACTCAAAAAATTCCATTAAGCAACACAATACTTTAATAAACACTTTCACACTTCTCTCAAGTTGAATAATTATACTATTAAAGAGATTTTTGAAACTATGAACAAGAAATAAGTTGGCCCCACTTGAGTAGATTATTTAAAAAGTCAAGATTTTTTTTGTCTTCAGAAGTGAAGTATAATTTTGTTACCGCAAGTAACCTTAGGCATTTCTCAACTGCATTTGTTAAAGAGAATAAATGGGTCTTTGAATGTAAGAGAACTAAAATACTTACTGGTTAAAAAAGTTATAAATATACTTCAGTTGCTCAGTTCAAAAAGTATAATTACTGAAGGAAGAAAACAATTTCATGAAAATGATTTCAGTGCAAATAGGACATCAGATACTCTGAACATTATGCAGAATATAAGTAGGGTACTCAATACCTTCCAATCAATCATGCTTTGCTTCAGCTTTGTATAAACATGTCTGCACCTTCACATGAAACAGTCACCAAAAGGTGTATTATCTTCACTAGAAACAATACAGATTTTCTTATTAACTCCTAACAATATGAGACACTGCAAATACTTCTGAAGTTTCATCTGGATAATATTTTATTCCCAATACCTTATAAAAGGGAGACATTTTTACAAGAAAAATATCATAGTAGCAAAAGAAAGAATCACTTCTGTATTATTATTATTTATATGCTTAACTATACCATAAAAAAGGCATTTAGATCTTTGATAATAACTGTATATCAAAATCAATTATATATATATATAATTTTTACTCAATTTCTTCCTGGAAATTGAAAATTTGCTTGCAATTTTGGAATCTGAAAATGCTTCTGATAATAGTACTTTTAAACAATCACAAGCTAAAAGGCTGATAATATATAGTCCTGAAGGTTATTGCAACTTCTTTTTAAATTATTTTATCTTCTTATGAATTTATCCATTAATTTTCTTTGTTACTTTCTTTGCTACTAATTTAATAAATCATATATCTGACATGCTTAGCTCTTAATATATTCTGGCTTACATCTATCTTTCCATTGTTTTTGATATTGAATAAGTAGTTGCATACTGTACAAATTACTCCAGAAGGACTTTTTTTCTTATTAATGTTTGCTGTTCAGAAAATCCATTTCTAGAATGTAAGTTTGCAGGGGCTCACCTTCATGCAGTCACTCAGGAACTTGTGCTGCTTCTGGCTGGTGGCTCCACAATCGCCTAAAGCCTGGACTCCTCCATTGTCTAAAGAGGAAAACAAAGACATTATAAGTGATCATGCAGTTTTTGAAAGACCAAGCCTGGGTGCAGCATTTATCACTTCTGGCAATGTTCCTGTACAGCAAAGGCCGTGAAGTGTAGTCAAACTGTGAACCCGTGATGGTAGAGAAATGGAGTTTGGAAAGCATGGCCAAAATAGAGACAGCAACATGCTGATGTACATGAGAGAAATACAAGGATCTGAATAATCTTGTTACTGGTAATTTATTTGAGCCTCATAATATAGCAGTTAATTTTCTGTGTGTACTGTAATCACATTTGACAGATGAACTGAGGACGTAAGTGAATTGCTTAAGGTTATTCATTTTGACAAGGACATGACCAAAATATTGTCTAGGCACTGTGAACCTAAATCCACGGTTCTTGATTTTTATATCCACATATGTACCTTGACTGGAATCTTGTTTCATTAGAATGTGCTTAAAACGTTGAAGTTAACTAACTTGTCAGTCCATGAAAATTCTTACATTTTTAATATTTTCAAAGTTAAACTTTTATTGTACAGTGTTTTGAGGATGCAACGAGATAATTCATTGATTTAGTGTTTTGCAGATTATTCTTAACTGCTTTTCAAGAGATTAATAATGCTTTTGATTTCTGAATAAAGTTTGTTTAGCAAAATACATTTTTCTCTACCTCATTGGTTATGTAAATGTTTCCAATGTCTTAAAATTTTTTTAAAATTATGTGCTTGCTTACATTATACCTTTCTTAAGGGATCTTCTGAAAGGATTAACTCTGCCCTCACCTTTATGAATTAACAAGTTTTAGGCAAATGCTTTGTATATTTAAAATTTTTCTAAGTTATTAATAACTAAGAGTTAGATTATAGATAACACTCATATTTGATTTCAAGAAGCAGTAATTTTATAAATGGCAATACTGGATATTTTTATGTGGAGTATCTTGGTGATACTATTAATTAATAAACTTGGAAACTGCTGAGCAAAAGCCAGTAAAAGTTATTTTATCCTTTAGGGTTTTTTTTTTTTTTTTTTTTTTTTTTTGTTAACATTGGATAATCCTAGGATATTTGCTTTTAGCTAATGTATATTTACTGGATTTTTATGAAAGGCACTCAGGAAAAGGCCAATAACTCAGACTGGTAGTGAGACCAATTACACATTGTAATTAATGTTTATTTTCAAAGCTAGTTAAACATTCCTATTGAAACTTTGCAACAAATTTTGTTTTTATTGTTATTTTTGTGTTTATCTGAGTAGACTAAGATAATTGACTTTTCATGAATGTTACCATTCTGATTCTCTGAACTAGAATTAGGAGATAAGCTTTGGAAATTTGTTTCTTAAAATTTCTTTAAACATTTTTCTAAGTGATTTCTGTGGTTTTATGCTTTCCTGTAGAGATATTCACAGAAATTAGGAACATTAAGATACTCTACATTTTCTGCTCCTTTAAAATCTAAATGTGTAGGTCACCAAATGTAAAACAGCTGTTCACTGTTTTGAGCAATTTTTTTTTAATGTTAAATTTACTGTATAAAAAGAATTGGAGTATTTCAAGAGGAAGATCGTATTTACCACCTTAAATTCTGCAAAGAAGTAATGTAAGATGATGACCAGAGAATCTTTTGTAGAGAGTGGCCATTAGCAGCTGACAGTCTCCAAATTATTACATATTCCAGCATGATGAAAAGATACTTGAGTTGCCAGATAAAAATACAGGACACTTAGTTACATTCATCAGATGAATAGTGAAAAAGTTTTAGTATAAATATGTGTTGCCAATTATTTTTTGTTTATCTGAAATTCAAATGTGACTGGAAACCCTGTATTTTTGTTTGTTTTGTATGACAACTATAAGATATATTGACCTCTTATTCTCAGTGTTAGCTTTCAAATTTGGGAGTCAGGGAGTGACTAATAGTTTAGGTCATTTCCCCTTTTTGGTCTTCAAAGTCCGTTGCCTGTATAAGGAGTTGCATTTTTTTAGAACAATAACTGGCCCAAGAGTGGCAGGTAGGAGGGAGGAATGGATGAGGAGCTAAACAGATTTAGAGTTAGGTACACAGAAGACAGCAAAATAGTCATAATTATGTTTTGAGCTTTGTTTTCTAGCTTGATTCTAAGGCCCAGTCCCATTTGTTGTCTTCAGTTTTCTAAGGTACTTTAGTATCCTTAAATTAATTACTTAATTTGATTCAAGACAGATTTGCAACCAAAAAATCTTTACATTATTTTAATGATAATTTTAGGTACTAAAACTTACTGCCACAATATCTTCCCATTGACAGTATTCATTATTTTATTTTAAAATAATAGGACCTTAAAACTTCCAGTGCCACAATATCTTCCCATTGACAGTATTCATTATTTTATTTTAAAATAATAGGACCTTAAAACTTCCAGTGCTCCCTATAGACCCCTTCTCTGTTCAATCAAAGATTTGGGATTTATCAGTACATCTTGTGAGAGGAAAAGAACCTTGATCCTATGCAAACCTGGCAAAAAGCAGTGCTGTAGCAGGAAAGACAAGTCCTGTTCATCTGTGACTCTTTAGTATAATGTATGGCCTCTTTAGCCAGTTGAAGAACATGCTTCACTTTTCTGACTAAAATTGGTACCATTCAAAGGAAATACATCTATACAGAATGAATATATTCTATATGGAATATTTAGAAACCAATATCTTATATAATACACTGCTTGGCATGCTTTACAGAAGTAAATCAAGAGGAAGGTAGTCTTTGACTTTGTGATATGCGGAATTGCTATATGGAGTAATTTTTTAAATGTTTGCCTTTAATATGGCTCATGAAATTTAAAATCTTGCTCCTTGCCAGAGGGTAGATCATTTTCTCCAGAATATCAGAAAGAGTAAATACATTTTTCTGAGCTCTGACATGAAGCTGTAATTCATAGAATTAAAGATGAGAGAGTTGGTCTTTGTAGTCACCTTACATTTACTGCTCAGTTATATAAAGTAAAATGCTTCAAAATTGTATATATAATATGCTATTATGAATAATGTATGGTTCATATATTGCTTACATGAGTGAAATAAACTTTTGCCATCCTGTGCTAGTCATCACTGCTGATAATCACAGGTAAGGAGAAACAATTAGAAGCATAGACATACTGTTAGAATTTTGTAGTGTCTGCTATTAAGAAGTCAGTGTAAAACCAATGAATGATTTCAACTAATAAAGTTGAATCTAGTAGTTGGATTTACTTAAAACTAAATGCATTGAATTGTTAGAGTTTGTTTGAATATGGTATTGTAATAGAAATGGAGACATTTGGAATGCTCACTTCGATAATTCACCGTATAGTATATAAACTTCTACAGTGTAAATCTGAGAGCTCATAAAGACCAACTTCTTTAGTTATGTTCCCCAGAAGCCAAAATTTCAAATTTGTAAACTTTCAGATTTAAAATTGAAATTCTAAACTCTAGAGTAGGTTAGATTATGTTTAGCACATTTATATGTCTTTATAAATTAAAGATAATATATCTAGGACAGCTTAATGACCGTGACCTGGCTAACTTTAAATAATCAAGAGCAAATTGACTGATTATATCTTTTTGAAAAATATTATTTTTATTTTTCAATTATGGTTGGATATAATATTACATTAGTTTCAGGTGTAAAGCATAGTAGTTAGACATTTATATAGCTTATTAAGTGATAATCTTGGTAAATCGTCTGACACCATACAAAGTTATTACAATATTATCAACTATATTCCTTATGCTATACTTTATATCCCCATGACTATTTTGTAGCTATTAATTTGTACTTCTTAATTCCTTCCCTTTCATCACCTACCCTTTCAACCCTACTCCCATGTGGAAACCATCAAAATATTCTCTGTATCTATGAGTTGGTTTCTGTTTTGTTTGTTTCTTTTGTTCTTTAGATTCCACATGTAGGTGAAATCATATGGCACTTGTCTTTTTACTTCTGACTTACTTCATTCAGCACAATACCCTCTGGGACCATCCACGTTGTTGCAGATGGCAGAATTCCAGTCTTTTTTTATGGCTGAATAGTATTCCACTATATATTCCTCTTCTTTATCTAATCATCTACTGATTGTCACCCACGTTGCCTCCACATCTTGGCTATTGTAAATAATGCTGCAATGAACATATAGATTCACATGTCCCTTCGAAATAGTGTTTTGGGTTTCTTTGGACAAATACCCAGAAGTGAGAATATTATGTCCTTCTTTGTCTCTTGAGATAGTCTTTGTTTTAGAGTCTATTTCATCTGTCTGATATAAGTATTACTACCCAGCCTTTCCCCCCCCCATTTTCATTAAATATCTTTTATCATGCCTTTACTTTTAGTCTGTGTGTGTCTTTTGATGTGAAATGAGTCTCTCGTAAGGGTCATGTTTTCTTATATATTCAGGCATCCTGTGTTTTGATTGGAGCATTTAGTCCATTTACTTTTAAAGTAATTATTGATAGATATGTAGTTATTGCCATTTTATTATTCATATTTTTTATCTTTTTTCCCCCCTCCTACTTCTTAAAGAAGTCCCTTTAACATTTCTTGTAATAATGATTTGGTGATGATGAATTCTTTTAGCTTTTACTTGTCTAGGAAGTTTTTTATTTGTCCATGAATTCTAAATGATAGCTTTGCTGGATAAAGTAATCTAGGTTATAGGTCCTTGCTTTTTTATAACTTCGAATATTTTGTGCCAGTCCCTTCTGGCCTGCAAAGTTTCTGTTGAGAAATCAGCTGCCAGTCTTATGGCAGCTCCCTTGGAGGTGACTAACTGCCTTTCTCTTGCAGCTTTTAATATTCTTTGTATTTAACATTTGGCATTTTAACTACCATGTTTCTTGATGTGGGCCTCTTTGGATTGATCCTATTTGTGACTCTTTGAGCTTCCTGGGGTTGTATGTCTATTTTCTTTGCCAAATTATGGAAGTTTTCCATCACTATGTTTTCAAATAGGTTTTCAATTCCTTGCTCTCTCTCTTCTCTTTATGATACCCCATATGATGAGAATGTTAGTACACTTGATATTGTCCCTTCAACTATTTTTATTTTTTAAGATTCTTTTTCTTGTTGTTCTGATTGAGTGTTTTCTGTTACCTTATTTTCCAAACTGCTGATATCAATTCTCTGCTTTATCTAATCTCCTATTGATTCCCTCTAACCCTATCTTTTAAAAGCTTTTCTACACTTGATACATTCCTACTAACAGAAATCTTCAACACTTTTCATATCATACATCATAACTGCATACACACACAGTTAGGAGTGGAATCTCTGGGTCATATGGTAAGTGAAGGAACCAAACTCTTCCCCAAAATGGTTGTGCTTTATGTTTCTACCTGCAGTGTATGAGAGCTTCCTTCCCTCCACATCCTCACCAACATTGGATATGGTTAGTCATTTTAGTCATTTTAATACATATATAATGTTATCTCATTGTAGTTTTTATTGGTACTTTCCTAATGACTAATGATGCACATCATTTTGTATACTTATTTGCTATCCATATAACTTCTTTGGTGAAGTATCTGTTCAAATATTTTATCTATTTTCGACTGGGCTGTTTATTTTCTGATTATTACTTTCTAAGAGTTCAATATATAATCTTGATACAAATTTTTTATCAGCTATAACATTTGTAGATATTTTCTTCTAGGGGCTTGTATTTTTACTATCTTTTAAAATGGACAAGTTCTAAAAGTCTGATATATCAATTTGTTTTTAGTTTTATATATTGTGGACTTTGTGTCATCTCTAAGAAATGTTTGCAGAACCCAAGGAAAAATATTTTCTCATGTATTTTCCCCTAAAATTTTTGTAGTTGAAATACTGAATATACAAATGGACACTAGCCAGACCATATATAAAAGCAGAACTCTTACTCACACAACTACAGCATCCAGTACAGAAAGGCAAACCATGACCCATGTAAAAATAAGCCAGAAGTGGTAAGGACTTGGTCCATAACTTCCAACTTCTCTCATTTTTGCACCTATATCTAACTCATCATCAACTGGAGAAAGCCAAATATGTTCCCCAAAACAATCGCATAGGATGCCCCATTTCTAGTTAGCTTGCCTCTTACTTCTCTATGCCAACAACTTCAAGTGAAAGCATACTTGAGCCTTCCTTTTTTTCCATTATAAAGCTTTTTCACTCCCCTGCCTGTCTTTGAGTCTGTGCTAAAGGCAACTGATGGTGGCTGACACCTTTGTTATAGTGAGCTCTGAGTTAATAACTTCATTTGGTCGTCTTTGTTAATTTCCACAGTTTTCCTGGAGGTTCCACCAAGATACCATCTGCACTGCATTTGCCTTCCACCAGGCATGATACCTACAGAAGCCCCTTCTGCCTTGCTGTTAGTGGTTTATTGAGTCTGCACCCAAAGTGGTAAGTCAGCACTGTCTCTGAAATCCTCTTTCTTTGCATTGAATTCCTTTATCAATAACCTGCGGTCAATTTTCCATTTGACCTCTGGGTTTTGTTATTGGTTCCTGTTTGTTTGGCATCCTTTGTGGAATCAGGCATTCCTTTTTATCTCTTTGCTCCCTTTTGTGTTAATTTCATGTTGTGCTATTTAAAAGATTTTGTCATGAGCAGAATCACAATGTAGAACATTGGCATAGGCCCTATAAGCCTGTTTAAGCTGGTTTCACAGAATGGTGAGTTTGCTTTTCTACCTGAATTGATGTCCATTTGAACAGATTTTGCTGTAAGTCATCAATAACACCAGACGTGGTTCTATTTTCATCTTGAGTTTTTTTGTCTTGAGGCCTTGGCTTTGATCTAGAGAGAGTGTCCTCTCTAGTTCTCTGCCTGCTGGGGGATGCAGATGGTCAGGTCTATGGTCAGAGATGGCCAACTATAATACAGGAGTCCTGAGACACAAGGTCCACAAGCATCATATTCCTGGTGATAGTTGCCAGCTCTTATGGTTCTTCTAAGTCTGAATCTTCTCCTCTTCCAGGAAAAACTCCTTATGTGTACAACACTAATTCTTGAGCTTCTCTTTCTAAATGGCATAACTTCACTAAGAATAATTTGAATCTTCAGTGGCCACTCTGGGGAACATTTGACTTGAACAAAATTGTTCCTTTGAGGAGTGCCTTAGAAAAGTAAAGGAATAAGATTTCTTAAGACCAGTTGGGCAGCAGTTTTGATTTGTATGCAGAGGACTCTGAATGAAATTCTGAATCACAAATTCCTTCACTAAAAGATTCTATGCTCAAAGCTAATTAGTAATTATCAAAGTAGACTCTTTCTCTAGAAAATCCACCCTCTCTGTGCCCTTCAGTTGCCTCTCTGTACCCAGCTTTTTCTTTTCCTCTATCCTTCTGATATCTTTTCTGTACCTCAGTTGACTTCTCTCTCCTCTTTCCCTTGTCCAGATCCATTACCTTTAATCAACAACTCTCTTAAAACCCCAAAATGCCAGTTATCTCTAAAGATCCATCTCTTCCAAAATCCAAATACAAAGGCAAATGTAGAATTTAAACCTTGGATTTGAGCTGAATTAAAAGCTATACTTAAAGATTTCTCTAAACCCCTAAAATATCAGAAAATGTTTATAGAAAAATCTAGAATTATTTTCAATGCACGTAACCTGGAGTTATCTAATCTATATCAACTTGTTGGTCAGAAACTCAAATGCTAAATCTAGATAGCAAAAGCTGATTGGACTGTCTCAGAAGGGGACCTGCAGGATTCACTCTTTCCATAATATACCTGAGAGTTCCCCCCCCCCCCAAAAAAAAGGGTCCAAAATGTAAAGTATCCTAAAAGCCAGACTTGAAACATTTTTTTTAAAAATCCATCAGGCTATAATTTTGTTATGCAAATAGAAAAAAAATGAGATTATAGGAGATGTTTGAGGATAGAGTATAAAATACCTTCCAAAAACATTCAGGAGTTAACTTTCTGAGCTGAAGCTGGACCATTTAGCATTATTTTCTAGTCTCCCTCATGTAAATTGTAGATATTTGACCTCACAGTTTTGGCTATCTAGAATGAAGGCAAAGTTCAGGGCTATGTTGTGAATCATGAATTAAGGATGATGGAATCATGGGATAGAATGACTCTGGGTTACTAATCTGGACTTGGAGGAGAACTGGCCATCATTCAGGAATACCTGTTTAGATTTCAGGGTGTGAGGAATAAATTTTTATTTCGTTACATCACTGACCCTTCAGAGTCTGTTGTGACAATTAGAGTTACCTTTAGGAATAGACTCCCTCATACCTAATTTCATATTATACTATTTTATGTGTAAAGAAAATTTAGGTCTGGGATAAATGAATTGCTCACAAACATTCAGCTTCTATGTGGAAAATCTGGGATTCACAGCTGGTCTTTCTCAATTTATATTTTTGGTGCTTTTTCTTATACCAGGTCGTCAAAGATGCTACTTTCATTTAGTGTTTAAAATCTCAGGCCCTAGACTGAGAGGGGCAGCATTTGAATAAAGACACTAAACCATACCAGTGGTATGAACTTTAATTATTTAACTCCTCCAAGGCTCTTTTTATTTGAAAGTGATAATAGCTCCTAGCCTGTGTTGTGAGGATTAAGAGAGATAATTCAAATTAAAAGCTTACTATTGAGATTTAATGTAATGCTAATAAGTGATGACATAATAGCAGTCCTTTTGGTGCTTAATGTTGAGCTTTCTAAACATTTATGAATTTGAAACTTTCCGTTATGAGTCTTTTCTCCTTTCTTCTGGTTTTAGTACTAGCTTTTTATATGTCATTAATTTTCAAACTTGACACAAAATTACCAATGTAATTTTCTTCTCTATTAAACACACAAATCTCAAAGTAAAAGTTATATGCAGAAATTTATGGAATAAAAATGGAAAGTTCTCTTTATCCTAGTCTTTTCATCCATGGGAATTTATGTTATTACATTGTAATAATAGGAGTACAATATATATATTATATATATAAAGAGAGTGTATGTATGTTAATTTTTATTTTAAGCGAAATATATGAAAAAGTAAATGTGTAATTTTATTATTTGATAAGAAGCTTTTTAAATAATAAGCAAATTATCTTGTAGAAAAAGTAAGAAGAATTTCAAAATTTATGCTGAAATGGCTTAAAAAGAGAAAAGGGTGCAGACTGTTAAAATTTTGAGCTGTTTTCCTCATCAAGTTTATGGAGCCATATCTTCTGTTAATAATTCTGTGTTGAAATGAACACATCAAAAGAAAAAAAAATGTGAAAAAAAAAGAAGGGTGGATGGTCTGAGGATGAGTTTCCAAAATGTAAAGCAGTATATTCAGATTGTGGTCTTTGTAACCACCATGGTACACCATGACCATGGTCAACAACAGCAGAAGGTGAAGGTGCAGCCCATCAGCTTCATCTTCAGATACTTGCAAAATAAATCCTGAATTCAGATTTGGCTCTATGAGTGAGTGAATATGCAGATAGAGAAAATGCTTTTCATTTCTTTATGTGGAATTAAGTTACTGTATCGTGTCCTTTCATTTCATCCTGATGGAATTCCTTTAATGTTTCTTGTAGGGCAGGTCTCCGAGGGACCAATGTCTCTATTTTTGTCTATTTGGAAACATCTGCATAAATCTCAATTTCTCCTTCATTTTTGGAAGATAATCTTAACAGTTATAGAATTCTTGATTTGGATATATTTGAGTTTATCTTACTTGAAGTTCTCTGATTTTTGCATGTGTAGATTAATGTTTTTTTTTTTTAAATCAAATTTGAAAAAGATTCAGTCTTTATTTCCTTACTTAATCTTTCTGCTGTATCTCTTGTACCTCTCCTTTTGGGACCTCCGTGATATGTATGTCATTATGTTTGACAATGTCATCGAATGATATTATTTAATCTATCTCAAAGGTCATTGATGCTTCTGCCAGGTCAAATATGTTGTTGAACCCTGTAGTGAGTTTCTTTTTTTTCTTTTTTAAATTTTAGATTCTATTCTTTTAAGAATTTCTCTTTGGTTCTCTTTTATAATTTTTGTGTCATTATTGACATTTTGTATTTGGTAAAATTTTCCATATTTCCTTTAATTATTTAGACACGATTTCTTTATTATTTAAAAATATTTATACTTTAAATATAGAGTTCATATTTAAAGTCTTTATCTAATAGATTTTATATCTAGGCTGTCAGAGAGACAGCTTTTAGTAACTGCTTTTTTTCCTATGAGTGTGAATCATATGTTTTTGTTTTTCTGTACCACATAATATTTTGTTAAAATATATTGTGTGCCAACTCTGAAAATAAGAAACCTACTTTAGATGTGTCGTTGCTTTCTTTTCATTGTTGTTTATTTAATTTTCCAGACTAATCTATAAATTCTGTATTCTTTGTTGTATGTAGTCACTGAAATCTCTGATCAGTTTACATAGTCACCAGTTAATGCTTGGACAGATATTTTCTTAATTTATTTGAAGCAGTAAGTCACCCAGATTTGCCACTGGGCTCTTTGTGTATATGTTGAGGCAAACTTTCAACACTTTGGCCGGCTGTGCCTTCACTTTCTGCTTTTGCAGATTTATCAAGCCAGGTAGAAATAAGAGATTGTGGCCTTTTATGTCTTTCTTTAGCATGCACATATTTATCCTCATTTTATGATATTTTTTGATCCCTAAGAAAATATCAGAGTTCTTCAAAGCCTCTTATTGATCTCACATTACCCAGGTTTTTCTTTTAAGTTTCTTGGTCAGCCAATTTTTAGCTCCACTGCAATAACTACCTTAGGAAGTCCTGGTGTTAAAAAATTGAAGCCGATTGTTTATGATAAATGCTCTGGGATAGACTATTTAAAGAAAGCGAGCTCTGATTGGGTTAAAGTAAAGATAAAGTTTGATAATGAAGCCTTTCAGGGAACTTCCAAGCATGTGAAATAGAATTCTCTGGGGATGGACCTTTTTGGTGGATTCTAATCCTGTTCTTCCCACTCCAGGGTTTATTCGAATGCTCAGTTTCTCAGTTTTGATAATTGTAAGTCTGTTCACTTTTAAAGCTACCACAGATCTGTGGAGAGGAAAAAGGAATAGTCTAGTTAAAATGCCATAGAGTTGACTGTTTTTAATGAATTCAGTTATTTTGCTTGAATAAATGCTGCTTTAATTTTTGTAAGCTTTTTTCCAAGTTATGAAAAAGTTGTTTTAGAGAATTCTTTCTACTATATAATTATTTTTATGTAGGAACGGATTTTCAGAAGTCCTTATTCTACCATTTTGAAGTGTTTCTCCCCCAAATATATTTTAAATGTTTGGGATAATCTAGGTTTTAAGAAGGTTATTTACTGGGACACTTGCTAATTACCAGCTAGAAAGAATTTAATTTGATTACCCTGTGGTGTCAACTGACATCTTGAGATGTCATGGGTGAGCTGCCCTAGATGAGCTTCTGGTTAATTGTCAGATCTATGGTACTTGAATTGCCAAATCTCAATTTGTAGCAGAAGATGAAAATGCTACTTTATTTATTTGTAAGATATATTCAAAATGCAAATTTATTAGTGCCAGAGTCTTTACTCCTTTTCTTCCAATATGAATAATGAATGAATAAATGCATTTTAAATAAGCAAATACATATTACTCTTTATATTTTTTGCATTGACATAGCTTAATTGTAGAGAATTAAATTAAAATGATAGATTTTATTAAAGCACACTAACTTTAATAATTAAATTTATGTTTAATCTCTATGTTTACTTTATTATTATATTTTCACTTGACAAATGGTAAAAATTCAAATCACTGTGTGAAATAATTATGTTAGAACCACAAAACTATAGTTATTAAAGCTGTAAAACTCTTAGGAATATGTGGCGAGAAAGGATAGTCATTAGTATGGGAACTATTTATTTATGAAATTTCTCAAAATATCCTTAGAATGTAAGGCTTTAGTATAGCTCATCAGTTCAGAGAAAATCTTATTTAAAATAATGACCTAGAATGTGCTTGTTTTTCATTCTCTATTAGAACATTTGTTTATTATTCAACTCAAAAAAATGTTTCTTTCTGGGGAATGGTAGAAATGCTATTGCTTATCTTTTATTCATAAATGTATCAGTACAACAATTTCCAGGGTATTTGGAAAATTTGATATTATACCAATAATAATCTATAGCATTTCAGTTACCAAATGAACATATTCTTTCTGCATACTGATTGAGAAGTGATCTGTAATAAAACTTTTTAAAAATTTGAGTTTCACAATAATGGCACCTGAGCACTAGCTTATATAATCACATTAGAGTCAATTTTTCTCTTACTGTAAATGAGGTCACTTCTTCAGCAACAATATTTTGATTTTAATAGCCTCTTACTAACTATGCAACCTTGGACAACTTGCAGATTTATAGAATCTCAGAGATAAAAGGAATTTTAAAGATTATATTACTCAGTTATTCGCAGAGTTCATAGATCTTTCCTTTTTTCTCGGTACTCTCACAGAGTAGTCATTCTGCTTTTGCTTTTAAATATTTTAGTAATAGAGAACTCAGTTGACCTAGTGAACTCAAATTGGTTTTAGACAACCCTGAATTTTAAGAATTCTTTTTTCAATATGTTCTTTTGAATCAACTCCCTTCCTTTGAAAATAGAATTATTTTAAGGATAAAATACATGGTGCATGTATAAAATATAGTATATATACAAAGCAAAGCTGCGACATACCTTTAAAATACTCTTGCTGCATCCCATATAGTAAACCATATTATTATTCGGGAATATTTGCTTCTGTTCTCTGGGAGAAAATTATACTTCATTGATCATTGATATTAGTCTTGGCCAAGTGATTTGCTTTGGCCTATGCATAAGAATCTAGGTGACATGTGTCACTTTGGAGAAACTGAAAGCTAGCACCTGGTCCCCCATGTTCCTTTTCCCTTACTATCTCAGGACTAGCAATGCTACAGATAGAATGTGCTTTGACTGACTGAATCCAGTAATGAAGACCATATGGAGCAGAACTTTAGCTGGCTCAAAAATGTACCTGTAACATAATTCACTGAGAAATTTTTTGATTGTTACCAAACATAACCTCATGTATCTGCTTCAATGCAAACTTTCTCCTTTCTGTAAAGGCTTGCTTTTCAGATTTATATTCTCGCAGGCTTCTTGTCACTGTGAGGCCCATTTTCTCTGCCGATTCCAAATGAACTTGAATATGAAGCAGGTGAGAAAGTGAAAATTTCTGAGCAGTACATTTAACATTTCAGTTACGTTGCTGATTCAAGTAGGTGTTTATTGGATAAATTGAGAAACTTTTCTCTAAATGATGGAAATTTATTGAACTTGTAGTTCTTTTTTTTCTAACTGAAGAGAAACAAATAAAGCAAATCTTCCAGTTTGTGTGGTAAATATATCATAATGTATGGTGTCAGGCCTAGGGAGCAGAGTTTAGCACAATGGGGTTAAATAATTTCTTTATAATAAATCAGAAACACTTTAAAATGGAAATTCTTCTCAAATGATAAGAATGTTTAAAATTCATTACAGATCTCAAATTTGAATATAAGAGTATTGAAAACTGCAGGTCCTTTGGGGAAAAAAATGAGGCACAATAGATGATGATGACAATAAAGATACTATTATAATACATTTATTAAGCATTTGCTATGACTTTTACATGCATTTTTTTATTTCAATCTCAAATAGGCTGTGAAGTATACATCATTATTAACCTTATATATAAAATTTAGGCTTATAGAGGCTATGAAATTTACTCAATATAACACTATGATTAAGTGATAGAATCAGACAATGGGCCCAATGCTGTTTCAGTGCAAACTATAGAGCTCAGAAATGAAATGTTGTGTTGTTTTCTTTCTAAAATGTAGAATTATATTAATATAAAGAGTAGCACTCTGTGCAGGTAAGAACTCAGGGTGCCTGGTTGTCTTGCCAGAGCTTCTTTTAAAAAGTGAAGGATCTCTGACTATTCTAAGATTGTGTGTGTGTGTGTGTGTGTGTGTGTGTGTGTGCGCGCGCGCGCGCGCTTACATATAAACAACCCTAGAATGTTTTTCTCTTACAGACTTTGTTAGGAACAAACTGTCTTAGAGGTCCATCCCTGTTTTTCTACTTAACCCCTGAAACTGTGCTTATTTGATTTTTTCCCATTTCATTATGCCCTTTAGTTATGTTAATATAATGTTATTTGAATAAAAATACAAGGGTATAGTATAATTTTTGTCTTCTTTTTTTTTTTTTTGCCATTTCTCTATTGCTAACACTTAAAACGATGTGTGTTATATAATAGTATCTTTAAATATTTGTTGAATAAATATATGAATTACTAACCTCTGAGGAACAATTAGCTCAGTTTCTGTACATAATTCTATGACGAGCCTCCTGCCTAATCACATATTTCAATAGTAGTGTCAACAAAATGTCAATTGGGCCATTAGTTGGCTTGTGTACCTAGTTGAATGGCCCCACTGTAAACAAAAACATTGGCTATTCAGATGTTAGTTTTCTAAAGGGAGTATTTCATGTATTTAAGGCCCCAGTAGAATGAATGCAAACATTTTTTAATAGTAAAGAGAAAGGGGGGAATTTAATACTCCAGAATGATGTCAACAAAATTTCTCAAGTAAGAAATTGTATGAAGATGAGTTAACAAATGAATTAGCTGGAAGTATGTATAAAGATGCAGCATGGGAACCCACCTTCTTCAGAAACTCCAGAGACTAGGCTTGGTGTAAATTGATTCAAAGAGTGGAAATGAGAAGTAAGACTCAAAAGAACAGGATTAACTGGACCTCTGCAGGATAGCTATGCACTTCAGCCACCTTACCTACTTTTCCTTTCTTTATGCATTCTGGCCTTTACATTAACATTAATACAAAATCAACATAATGAAAACAAACACAAGCAAGTAAAAAATAACCAGGGGGTTTCTCTGTAAAGAAATTTAAATAACTACCCTGGATGAGCTAGAGATATAAGGTAGGAATTGCTGTTTTAGAGTACAGAGCTCCTCAGAGGATACCTGAGGTTGTAGGGAAGAGATTGATTCCTCAGCTGGCTTCCAGATTCTGCACCTAAGGCAAACCTCCCAGTCCACAAGCCCCTCTCAGGTAAATTTGGAAGTTCCCCTGAGCTTTTCCAATTAAGGAAGAGGTGAACAGAGAAACAAAGCTATTAACATCTAAGTGAGTGAAACACAAACGAATACCTAGAATAATATTTTTTTTTGTTTAGTTTTTGAGCATAGGAACAACTTAAGATCTTCAGGCAGATGAAAAGGATGGAAGTTAATGCACCAAGTAACTTACCTTAGAGAACATATAATGCAAGACAGAGAAGAGAAAAAAAATCCCTACCCTCAGAGTTATTTAAGATGATATTGTATTAACAAAAAGCGAGTTATGGTAGAAAAATAACACATAATGCCTCTTCAGGATTACAAATACAATTGCTAATGTTTAAACGTTTATTACATGAGTGAAAAATTAAGTTTAGGAAAAGTTCCTGACCATTAACCCAAAACACAAAGAATTGACAGTTTTAGAAAGATAGAAATTCAAAAGATCTATTGCGGAACAGAGATCTTGAAAGAGAGAACAGTAAAAATGAAAGGGAAGACTTACTCAAGTAAATAACAGGACATTATGAATAAGGACATGTCATTTTAGATCTAAAAAGGATTTTTACAAAATATAGTTCTAGACACAGTATGATAACATTTTTAAATTCCAAGAGGAAAAAAAAAATAATTCTGAAAAATTTTGAAAACAAAATCATCCGTAAAGAAAAGATAATCCCACAACACGGCATGTCAGAATTTAGTGATAAAAATTTTTTCAAACTACTTTGAAAAATTATTTTAAGGTTACAATTATTTGTTCATAAAAATTTCAATCAAATATAAAGATAAAAGGATTCAGAAAATGTAACTCATAAGCATATTGTCTGAGGAATTACCGGAGGTTGGATTCTAGACATGCAAGGTAGAAAACAATGAAGGGAAGACAGAGATTGTAGGAAATAGTGTCACTGATTCAACAATAGCTTAAGTATCAGGTTATAAGGGGATTATAGTATATAGCTGGCAAGGCAACAGAGTCATTTCATGGTTGATCAAAAGGTTGGAAAAGAGAGATTTGGGACAATATATGTATTAAAAATGTGATAAGTTCGAAAATTTGATACAGCGCTTTATGCTTTAGTCAGTAAGAAAAAAAAATGATTAAAGGTGATTAGAGACATACAAGGAAAGGAGGAAATGTGCAGTTCAGTTATGATCCAAGTAAGAAGTAAAATAAAATATGGCACGGTCAATTGATAAGTTGTGGAAAATAAGATCCACTTTACTTTGCATGCAGGAACAGTTTCCTTCAAATAGCCTAGCTTCCTGAATTTAGACCCTTAGGAAAGATCATGCAGTGCTAACAAACTCTGAGGCTGATGGGATCATTATTGGTATTGATATGTAATGTGACCTCTGTTTATTGGTTTTAAATTTTAAGATGACTATTTACTCAAAATATGTAACATGTTTTTGTTTATGAAGAAATGTATATGTTAACCTTAGCTATGTAAAAATAAAGGCAAAATTGATAGAAACTGTGAATCAAATAGCTAGTAGATTTCAAAGGAAGGAGTAAAATAGTAATTTACAAAATGAACAGCTAGAAATGATTGCCTAAACTAGATAGCAAAATAAAATTTAAGCATATTATTTAATTTTATTAAGTGAACCAATAGAGAAATAAAAATTAGTTCAAAAATAAGAGAAGAGAAGGAGGTATAAGATCATATGATAGAAACAAATATTTAAAAGTTTTCATCTTTGAGGTGCTACACTGGTGCTTCTGTTTAAAACCTTTATCTCTTTACTTGATTGAATTGCCAGTTAGATCTAGTATTCTCTTTCAAAAGTGTCATTATTTATGTTCATTCTTCGTGGTAAGAACAGTCTCAAGCATATATAGTTTGGATTTCTCAATTGAAAATGGACAGTGAGCACGATATTTTTATTATAAATAGGCTCACAGAAATATTCTATCTTTTATAGGAGAAGTTTAACCTATTAATAAAACCTGTCCTAAACAAAAGGTGTTTGGCAGCTACTAATTGATTGAATTATTTTGTTTTTGATTCGTTCAACTCTTTGAGTGTCTTCGGACACAGCCAGTAATAACATGGAAAAAAAGAAAAAAAACATCGTTTCTATGTCAGTGGTCAATAACAGAAATACAATGAGACTTAAAATGGTCATAATTCTCAGGTCAGCACAATAGAATGTTTCAAAACATAAGCCTCTTTTCCATCTTTAGAGCATGTCAGTAATCTACTGCCCTAAAAGCTGCCTCAAGGTTTGAAGCTGTATTTTTAGTAAGACAATTATTCACCTATAAAGAGATTTTATTTCATGTATTTGAAAGGCTGCCAAGAGTTGACATTTTATATTTGTCTAGCATTTGGTAAGATATTATTTCTTTGTTAGAATTTATGGGAGGAAAAAAAAAGCTATAAAAATTCAATCTCACATGAAATTGTTTGAAACTGCCTTTTAGTTGGCTGAATAAATAGATTATTGATTTTACTCTTTCATAAAATGAAAGCTTAATGAACAAAATCATATAGTGTTCATTTCTGGGAAAAGATATCTATATATCTATATAGATAGATTTATAGATATCCTTCCCTTGTAAAAAAAGTTAGTATTTATATACCATATTTATAAGCTATTATGATGTTATGATAGGAGATGAATTATGCTGTATCTTTAGTTTCACAGTCCTGTCAATTTATGATTGTTGTTTTACATTTTAAGCAGATGCTATTTAATACAGAAGACCACTTAAAGTATAGACTAATAGAGAAAGATTTGGTATGACCTGGCTGAAAAAGTGAAGAAATGGGCTTCTTTTCCTCCCTTCATTATTGAGGATAGAAATAGAAACACCTATGGGCAAATTTGAAGTTTATTATTACAATTCTTTGGGCTATACCAATAATTTTTCAAAAAAAATCTATTGGTTTAAGGTAGGAAAGTTTTATTCAACTTACTATTACTATTTTGAAGATGATAGGAACAAAAGGTAGTCTAGAAGATTCCAGATTAAATTCATTGAAATTACTTTGTGTTTTTTTTTTCCTAAAGCATATCATTGAATGAAACATTGTTAAAACATTCTTTTAAGACTATCATCAATAGTTATTATTTATGGGCTCTCAACAAGGTTGTGTCTGCTTTACATGTGAAATAGAATGTAAAGCAAACAATTAAAATGAAGAACTTCAGTAAATAAAAAAAAAATTCACCTCTAAATGTCCAGAAATTTAAGTAAGTCCTATTTTTATTTTCCTTTCTTTCTACAGTTCTTGACTCTAGTTCAAGAAGTTTTCTAATTATAGATACCTTTGGATATTTACATATGACTCTCAAAATCATTTATGATGCTGCTTAGTCTTTATTGAAATACAGATTCTTATTGAACAAAAAAGTTACTTTTTTAATAGTTTTTTTCCCCAAGTTTAAGAAATGGTATTACAAAACAAAGATGGAAAGTAATGGGGCAGAATATTATTGCTATAGAGTGGAGGATTGAGTAGCACAGAAAGTTAGCACTGATTTGTAGAAAACTAATTATTTTCACTTGCAAAAATTAATTTCACATGCCATATTTCCTTTGCCTTTTATACTAAAAATAAATATAATAAGCCAGATTCACCATTGTCTGGATTTAAATAATGTAAGGGGAAATAGAATTTAATACAAAATAGTGTCTCAACTTAGAAAAACCTCTCTAGAAATGTAGAAAAGAAAGAACAATTTTATTATTGAATGAGCATTAAACCAGAATATAATGTGCATCACAGACAATCTGCTAAATGATTACAAAGACAGAAAAACATCTTACCCTTAAACATACTAGACAGATATAAACTGTTAAACACTTGTTTTTAAGATTAACAATAATTAGTCCTCAAGTAAGAGCACTATTTGTCACACATAGTTCATCCTAAATTTACCTGGTAATTGAGGTGACCATCCGTGTTTGATAATGACCTGCCCAAAGGAGAAATAAACATATCTTTATGACAGAAGGTAGTTTGAGCAAGGCACTGACTGAAGTTAGGTTTCTACCTCCTGCAGTAAGTGGGAATAGTTTCTTAGTGACTGTCTTTCACTATCTTCCTGGATGGCTACATTTCAAGGAAATAGGTCCCAGGTCATTTATAAAGATATTCTTGAGTCAGAGAGCTGACAAGAGGCACATTAGCTTTAAAAATCAAATAATTTTACCGAAGTAGATCTTAATTGGTATTCGACTGAAGTTGTCTATATAGCAATATCAGAATTGTGGAAGACCTATTTCAAAATCATGGTAGACCGTGACATATTTCCAGATTTAGCAAATCAAAAAAGACAATCAGTTAAATATGAATTTCCAATAAGTTAAAATTTAATTACCAATCATGTTTTGTCTGGCGAATTCACTCTGAGATGTAGTGGTTGAAGCAATAAGACATTCAATTTATGAAATTAGCTAAAGTACTAAAAATTTGATGAAGACCGGTAAGAGAGATGTAGTAATTCCTTTTATTTATCAACAAGAAAATAGGCTAGAACAAATTTAAGGTTATCAATAGATTCTGTTGTTTCCTGGGAAAAGAATTAACCTGGAAGCTAGAAAATCAATGTTAGGAGCTAATGATGATCAGCATTTACTTACTGCTAGTGTTACACCAAGCATAGCTAAAAGTTCTACATATCATCTCATTTAATTCACACAGCATTTTCAGAAGTATAGAGCAATATTAACCCTTTTTACAGATGACAAAAATGATTTTAAGATAGTTAAGTAATTCTGATGAGCAGAGTGATAGTATAAATCCCAGCTTTTTCAAACTAAAGATGTGCTTTCCTAAAATGTGTACTACTCAGGCTATCGAATGGCAGACTACCAAATGGCAGCTTCTAGGATCAATTTCTTTTTTATCTAATTTGTGGTCTGCCTTGGATGAGCTATTTAACCTCTCTGATTTTCCATGTTTGCTTTTATAAAATTAGAGCATTAAATTAGATTAGTTCTAAGATCAATTCATTTCTACAAGTCTATGATTTTGTCAAGAATTCAGATAGTTTTGCCAGTGAAGTGCAGGAAATAGAAATATGTTTAATTTAGCCTCTAGATTTAGGTCTCTAGATTTAAGACCAAACAGGGCACACAATTTTTTTTTTAAATACCTCTGTATTTCTTCTAGTACATACTGAAAGATCCTGCTTCTATAGACCCTCAGTGGGTACTTGAGTAGAGGTTGGGATCATTGAGTTGTATATTTCTTCTGGCAGTAAGTGATTCGAAAGGCCATTAGGAAGAAAAGACAAATTCTTAAGTTCCCTCTGTTTGTTTATTTGTTTGTAACATGAAAATTAATGTAAGATGTGGGAGAGTAATATATTTAAATGGTAGTAGTGAACCATGCAAGTGAATAACAGGAAATATTGACTTGGCTGCTGGGAATCAGAATATGTATGTGAGACTCTTCTGACTCCTTTAAAGATAACCAATTTTTTAAAAAAAATCTGGAACAACTATCCTCCTTCATCTCCTAGAGCTTTGCTCTATTTACTATTCCATAGCTTCTTCAGAGCTGAGAAGACACATACTTCCATGCAGAGATAGACTTCTAACTCCCTCCGCCCAAGACTTTGCAGCCCCTGACTTTTTGTCTGTCTATCTTGTTCAGCCTTCATTTTAGTTAAATAAGGAATAAGTGGAGATGAGCATCAAAATCCAAGTGGTTCACTTTGGAAAAATGCTATATTTGATTGTGTAGAAAAGTAGTTTCTGAATAGCTGCCTTTTTGGGTATAACATTGTGAATCATTAAGGCAAATAGGAGCAGACTCAAAACTAGACATCCTTTGACATTGTAAACATAAGGTTCAGTGGATGCTACCCCAAAATATGACACTTTGGGATATTTTAAACTGATGGAGTTTGAGGAAATGGTAGAAACAAGGTCACTTTAACCTCCCTACCTCCTTGCCTTTCTTCATTGGGAGAGGACATAAAACTCACATGTGAGAGGTACCCTCTATATCCAGAGGAAGGAGCATCCTTATATCTAAAGACAAAGGAACATGGAAAAGAATCCTAAACAACAGGCTTTGCTAAGTTGCCCCAGTTTACTACAATTAGTTTACACTCCTTAACCTATCATATTCATCTACACTACACTCTTCATCTAGCATAAGATACTCAGGTCTGTTTCTTTGGGTCTTTATTTCCTTATGAAATCTCCCATAGCACATAAAACATATAATAAATACATTTGTGTGATTTTCTCCTGTTAATTTGTCTTCGTCAGTTTATTTTTCATACTAGCCAAGGACACAAAGAAGATCTAGGGAAGATTCCTCCTTATAATGACATGGCCATTAAAAAGGCATATTGTCAATTGTAGTTGGCATGAAGATGATTATTTTGCATCTATCCTCTGGAAATTGTAAATTTTAAATTATGTATTTCAGGTTAATAAACTTGGTGTTGTCAAAAGGTAGACTAGATTTAATAAATTATAAATGTCTAAGGACTGGGGAGATTGAGGTTTTAGGAGAAGGTGACAGACAGGAAGTATAAACTACAATACAGTGATTCAGGGAGCTAAATGTTACGGTGGTTTAATATTACAGAAATAATATCATTTTTAAAAATCATAGTATTATTCAAAATATTTTCCAAAATATATAAACCATAAATAACTGAAGTACCATAGGCAAGGCCATGCTAATGAAATGAAAAAAAAAAAATTTGTGGGATCAGAAGAAGGGTCTATGCTTCTGCCTGTGTTCTTTAATTCTATAAATTTATCTTGTGAAATCTAAAGAAAAGACAAATATGAATAAAATTAATATAAGAAAGATTGGCAAGTAGAGCTAAAAATAAAGACTTAAGCATAAGATACGGACAGCTAAAGGGATTTTTGCATGTGATTGGTACTGTTCTACTAGAAAAGAGTTAAAGGCATTTAAAGGAAGTAAAGTGTGGGGAAGTAAGAAAAATTAGATTTATGGGGGGCACTGTGCAAAAGAGAGATACAAGAAGGAATTCTCAGAGAATGGATTAGCAATGAGAGAAATTGCCAAATGTCAATCTCATGGAATTGGTGGTAAAACACTGGAAAAATCTAAATTGATTAAAATGAACTAGGGAGATTTTACAATAGACTATTGGCTCATATAACTTCCAGAACATTATAGAGGCTATTTATACAAAGTTGAGGAAAGCCAAGAAAGGAATGTATTTTTAGAGAACTAAAAAGACGTATATACCAGTAGTTGAGAACCATCGGTTAATGGGTATTCATTCTAGCTCAAAATAAAATGAAGAATTTTTAAAATAAATATAGATTTCAGGGCAGTATTCATTATCTCTTATTGAATAATGAAATACTTTACAATTTAATGGTTTAAAATAACACGGTTTATTATCTCATGGTATTCGTGGATCAGGGATCTTAGCAACTTCTGGTTTGTCCTCTGGCTTAGAATCTCTCAGGCTCGGATCAAGGTTTCAGCTGGAGCTGCAATCATCTAGAGGTTTGAAAGGGGCTGGGTGCCCTTCCAAGCTCAATTACGTCATCTATTGGCAGGCTCAGAAGATTGACTTCCAGGCCCAGTCATGTGTCTTTTGGCACCAGATATCATTTCTTTGCCACGTGGGCCTCTACATAGAACAGCTCACAAGTTGGCAAATGAGGTTCTCCAGAACAAACAACAAAAAGAGCAAGAGAGAATTAGTAAGACAAAAGTCACCATTGTTTTGAGACTTAATTTTAGAAATGGCATACCATTACTTGTGACATTCTATTTGTTAGGTTAGGTATGAGTCACTATTCTAGTTTACAAAAGAAAGAACTTACACAAGGGAGGCGGAACTCATTTGGGGCCATGTTAGAGGCTGCCTAGCACAAAGACTTTGCTTTGTTGAGCTTTATTAGATGAGAAACAGCAAGTGGTAAAAGATAACCACCTGGATTCCACTATCCAAGCACAGTGAGGTTTCATTCCCAGAATTAATTAAAGATTCCTTTTGCATTTTTAGCTTTATATTCTTAGCCTCTTTAAGTATTTTTTTTAAAAAAAGAAATTTGGTTTATAAACAAGAGTACCTGGAGTCTAAAGACTGTTCATTAAAGGATTACATTCAGAGTTAATTTTTTTTTTTTTTTTTTTGGTGGCTTTAAACAGAAGTTTTATTTTGCTCATGATTTTGTGGGTCAGGAATTTAGTAAGAGTTTGGCTGGGCATTCAGCTCTTCTCCACAAAGCATCAGCTGAGATGATTCTACTGAGGCTGGAGGATCCACTTCCAAGATGGCTGCCAGGTTGGAGATCACCCAGAGCTATTGGCCGGAGGTCTCAGTTTCTCTCCAGTCAGACTCTCCACAGAGCCACTTGGGCTCCCTCATAGTCCAACAACTGAGTTCCAAGAGTTCATGTTCCCACATAGCCTTAACTCCCAGAGCTTCACTTGTACTGCATTCTACTTGTGAAACTTGTCACAAAAGCCTACATAGATTCAAAGGGAGGACAATTATACCCCACCTTTCACTGGGTGAGATGGTATTCAGAGATAATTTTAGATTTAGCTATAGACAATTAGTCAGTCAGCAACTTTAAAGAATATAACATATGCCCAGGACATTCTTAAGCAATGTGAATACAAAGAAAAAAGAATCATATAGTCTAAATTGAAAGAGAAATGAATAATTATAATTTTTCAGTTCACTCTCCATCATCTCTTTTGGGTGTGCCTCCACACTATAGTCTTTATTTCAACATATTCAAAGATAGGAAATTGTCATAATCAATTAAGACTGAAATAACAAAAATACCATAGACTGGTTTAAACATCAAGATCCTGGCAAATTTGTCTGGTGAAGGTTCTCTTCCTGGTTTGTCGGTGGTCATCTTCTCACTGTGTCCTTACTTAGCAGAGAGGGAGGGAGAAAGGAAAGGAGGGGGAGAGAGAGAGAAGAGAGAGAATGTCTTTCCTGTCTCTTTTTGTAAGAGCACTAATTCCCTTCATGAGGAAATTCTACTCTGAATCATAAAACCAAATTTCTACTTTATTACCATCCTAGTATTCTCAACTTTGCTTTTTCCCTGATTTCTTTCTTGAACTTCTGGCTTTCACCTATTTACTTATTTTTGACCAATGCTTCTCTGATTCTATGATGCCAGTCCTTGGAACCCCTCTCCCAGTTCTAAGCCCTGATTCCATCCATAACCCAGTATGGTAAATTCTTCTTATGTTGTGTTGAATTTGGTTCAGATTTGTTCATATTCTCTGTGATTGTTTATTGGTTAGTAGTGAATACCTGAAACAATGAATTTGTCAGTGAGCTGGGGCAAGATGACCTGGAAACTAATAGACACTCCAGAATAATGGTTAACAACTCAGGTGATTGGTTTATAATTAGCTTTCTTCAAGCAGGAATGATTTTCACAGAGGTACAGGTGGAGCAAATTAGGCAGTCCAGGGTCATGATATGATCTTAAGGGCTATCATCAAGTCAAAAGATAGAATTATGTAAGAATTAGAAGAACACAAATGCTGTAAGATGTACAAGGTCATTGGTTAAAACCTCCACATAGACTGAGGAGGAGGAGCAGAATCAAGTAGGGAGAGGAAATAACAGAATAACCTTGACCCAGAGGCTATTTTCACCCCTTTGAAAAAACATCAGGATTTTATGTGAACCTATAGTGGAAATATCTAGGCTTACCCTAATTTAGGGCATGTGCTGACTGGATATATCTAACAAAGTTGGAAAGTTTATTGGCTATTGCATTTGTGGCAGGTAGATTTTGAAAATTGCTCTGTTCCAAGTATCATGAACATCTTGTGTTGCCGTTATTATTGCAATCCTTTCCATCTCTCCATATCATCTATTTCCTGGTTCCTGTCAACATTCAGCAAAATAACTATCGACTGATCACTTGTGATATGTCATATATTGTTCTGTATGCTGGAGAATACAGTAATGAGCAATAGGGTTATAGTCTGTGTCCTCATTGAGCTAGAGATGAGTGGAGGAAGACATACTAAAGGAACAAGTACAATGAAGTATAAGAAAAACTATGATGGAGGAGCAGCACATGGCAGAATACCTGAAAAAGAATTCCCTGCCTTTTCTGAAACCTGGGGTTAGATGTTGCAGAAATACTTCCTTTTAGAGAATCCCTGGTTTGTTTGCTTCTCTCCTCTGACCTTATTGATAGTCCCTATCCTAGGTTCCATTATCTCTCTTTTTCCATTTTGGCTCTCAGATTGCATTATTTGATTGAGTAACAACACTCTGCTGCCCTCTTTGCTACTTAGCAATCATCTTATTTATTTCATGTTAACTCCCTACTGCATTATGTGCTTGACTGCTGTAAACCTGTCCCATCTAATCAAGCTCAAATCTTTTCACCCTCAGCATGTGACTTTGCCTCCTATTTTACCGAGCAAATTGAGGTTATCTGGACAGAACTCCCTCACCCCTCCACTTCTTGCTGCTTGCCAAATAAACCATCTTTGCTGCATCTAAATATTTCTTTGTTATTTCCCATCTGCTTTTTTTCCTCCTGTCTTAGAGAAAAAAAAAAAAAAGAAACTCTTTAGTTCTAATCATGCCACCTGTGCTTTTGATCGATTCCCACTTACTGCCTCTGAAACTCCTGTATCCCTCTTGTTCTTTCACTGCATCAATTGTTCTCTCTCATTGGGTTCTTTCCATCTATATAAAAACGTGGAAAGACAATCCAAATTAAACATATTTTACCTGATCCTGAGATTGCTTTTAAAATAATACTCCACAAATTTCCTTATTCAACACAAAAATTGTCAAATCTATGTGAATTTTTTTCTATTTGTTCATCAATTATATATATTTACTTTTTATCCTCTTCATATTATGTATGTTAAACAGTTTTTGTTATGGCTTTACTATGGCTACCTTTTCTGCTCTGATTGGTGGAAAAATATCTTCAGACAATAAGGATGTCTTTTCAAAAGACAGTAAGCACAGTACATAACCTTTGGTATAAACTACCTCTAGATTCAAGTTCTGGCTCCACCAAGTAGTGGCATATGAAGTGGGTAATACTTAGCCATTCCAAACCTCAGGTATCTTTATTGAGTTGCTGTAAGGATTGCATTTTAAATTCTTATAAATCTTGGAAGAGTTCTTAGAACAAAGTGAACACTAAATAAATATTAGCTATTATTATCATTTATTTATCTTATTAATTCATCCCCTAGCTGCAAAAGTCATACCATCAGAAATCAAACCACTAGCACTGTGGTGTGTACATGGTTGATTTTCAAGAAACGATGATGTAGTTACTAAGAAATAAAATTTGGAATGTAATCAAGCTTTCACAAGCATCATTTTTTTGGAAGTAGAGAAGTACAATTGTACATTTTGGATGAATCTTCATTGCTTCCTTAGTTTTAGATATTTCTAAAGATATTTGGAATTTCTACTTATGCATCTTATTATAACTTTGCAATAAAGATTTTTATTTCATTAAAATACCCACTCTTCTCAGATTTATCATTATATTGTTGTTGTTGTCGTTGTTGTTATTATTTATTCCATCTCAGAAACCACCATGTAGGCTTGTCATTCTGTTAGTTTTCTATTGATACTCCTACTGAAAGTTCTAGGGGAGATTCGTTTCCTTTCTTTTTCTAGCTTCTAGGGGCAGTCTGAATTTCTCTGCTCATTGTTCTTTTCTCCATCTTTGAAGCCAGTAGCATATTATCTTCAAGTCTCTTTCTAAATCTGGCCTTCCTTCCTTCCTCTTTTACTTATAAGGACCCTTGACATTACCTTGGGTCCACCCAGAAAATTCAGCTGAATCTCTCCAGCTCAAAATCATTAACTTCATCACACAAGCAGAGGTATACCAATTGGGGAAGTAAAAAAGACTTTCTCTAGATTATCTTCTTATGGACTTTCCCTTGTGGTTCCCACCGTGCACTGGTGAAGATTACATTACTGTTATCAAGAAATGCTTCTAGAAGTGAAGATGGTGGTAAGTAATCAGGTTGCATATAACACTACTTAAAGCTATGGGTTTTGAAATATAACAGACATGAGTTAGTGTCCTTATTCCAATCCATAGCCAGTAAGATGATGAGATCTTGAGAAAGTTCTTGTCTTTTTGTTCTCCTGTTAACATACTTCATAGGATAATTAACTATACTGAATAAAATAATGCCTAGTACATATAGTACATTCAATAAATAATAACTACTATGGTTACTAACATCATTATTAATGCTATACTGATAAAATACCTAGAAATATAGCCTCTGTTTTTTTTTTTTTTTTTTTTTTTTTTTTTTTTTTTTTTTTTTGCCCAATCTCCGCTTGTTTAGGTGAACATGACTTTTGTTGCTTCATCAATGTGTAATTTTACATGGTGACCTATCTCAGGTAAACATTGAGACCAAATGAAATTTCCATAAGTTGTCAGTTGGAAGTTTATAATGAGTACATTCACAATCTATTTTCACAGTATCCATTCCAAATACACTACCAGATTGCCATCTTTACAATCCATCAAATGCACTGCAATGCAGTTACAGCAAACTCCTATATAACTTATGATAGTACATAAGCATTCATCCTGGGTACTAGTGAAGTAGAGCCATGAAGGTCATTTCTATTTCCACAGTTAAAGCCTAATAACACATCTGAAAGTAGGTAACATGTTACCTACAAGGTATTTTTGTTGATAAAGCAAGTTAATAAATATAAAATGTCCTTTGCTGTTAATCACATGACAAAATTTCATTTTAAAACTACAAAACATGTCATGATAGTTCTGTTTTTTTAATACCTTCTAAATTTATGTTCACATCTATTATATTAGTAAACTATATTATAAAAGCATGTTAAATATTTAACAACAGATTTTTAAATTTATCTAATTATTTTGTATACTTCCTTGTCTTAGATTATCCAGAAAAGAATTATTAATATAGTCAGTGATGTACGAATTAGAAGCAACCTAAAAATAATTGATATAGGCATGTTCTAGATATACAACTCCTACCACATTATAATTTTCTTTATGTTAACACTAATCATCTTAGTGAATAATAAAATGCAGGCAATAATGACAGGAAGAATCAAAGATTTCTATCATTTTTTGGGGGTGGTGTTAGTATGCTATTTTGAGATAAAACAGGTGCATGTAATGCTTTCAGAATAGCAATCATTTAAAGTAGAATTGAGCAAAACGTGGAATATAGGTGGAACTTATAAAAAAGAGAGTGCCTTAATTAAATCTACCACTTATTTAGTACAAATGTACATATAATTTGAATATATCTTTCAACTTTAATTAGGTAATTAATTCAGTTAATCATTGAGCAGTTTGCTGAGTTCTAGCTATAACATATGAAGATAAACAAACCATGGACACTGACCTCAAAGAGCTTTTATTCTGACATAATTGATGACAAACTTAATTCACAAGAGTTAAACAATAATAATGGCTAACAAAGTAATAATTATATACATATTTATTTAAGAATCCAAGGAAAATTAGTATGATAAAATATGCAGGATATTGTTTCTTTGGCAATAAGTTTATGTAGGAAAATATTTAAATAAAATGTGGAAACATGTAGAAAGTATTATGGTATTCATAAATTAACCTGTAAAAAGCCAACGCTTATAGCCTTTAATTTATTAAAATTTTTTTATATCAAATTCAACATTGAGGAGTTTTTCTTCTAAATTAGAGATATGATCTATTTAGAAAACATATCTCTGCTGTTTTATTAAGTAGTGTGAAACAATAGTTCACTTGAATTATTTTCAGAGAGGATGCACTCTGTGGCAAACATTATCTTATGTTAGGCACTGGGGACATAAAATCAAGGAAGATAAACATAGAGATTGCTTAATGTAGCTGAGACGATAGGACATAAATCAATTTAATAGGTATTTGCAAAACAGTGTATTGTGACAGGAGCATCAAATTTCTTACTTAAATGCCTGGTCTAGTCTAATAAGGGTCAAGCCTTCTCACCAAAAGTGACACAGTAGGAGTTAACCAGGTGAACAAGGAGAATAAGAGAAAAGGTCATGGACAAGAGCCTATAGGCTAGAGTGAGCAAGAGAGTTGCGATGAACTGGGTTTTGGAAAGAATCAATATTCTTTATAAAAAGTTTGTGGATATAATGAAAAGAAGATATATAGTAGTAAAATGCAGCAAAATTTGATGAACTTGTTGCTGTATTTTCTAGTCAAACAGTGTCGGTTCAGGAGAAAATTAGAGGATTGCCCATATTATATTGTTGAGTACATACATATAGGGTTACAGGTCTCTGTACTTGCCCCATTTTGTTCAGTTCAATAGCTCAGCAAGAATTTCTTTAACAATTAATACAAGCCATGCATAGTATATGAGTTGCTGGGATGCAAAAGACACAGTTCTTATGCTCAAGAAACTCACTATCGTTGGGATACACATTGTAGGACTTTCAGAAATATGGGCTGAGTGCTCTGTAGTAGAAGTCAGAATGCAGACTGAATTCTGACCACAGTAGGCAGTTGGAGCAACAATGAAGATCACTTTTTTAGCCCTGGAGAACAGAGATTACTGCCCAGAAAAGCTGGTGCATGAAATATCTCATGAATCTGCTTCATTTAGGGATTTTTAAAAATTAACTGCTTAGATGAAGAGCTAAAAGTTTATTAACTAGTAAGCCCCATGCGGTCACAGGAAGCATTTTATCTAGCTGTTTAGCTGTTCTTAACGCCTAGAAGAAAATAAACAAACAATTTTAAAATTATATGTGTGAATGAAACCAAACTAAGATAAATTTTGTGAAATACAAATTAAAATTTAAAAATATATTTACAGATTAGAAAAAATGATTATTCTTAACAAAAGAAAATGGAATGATTATATATAAAGGCTTACATCGACTTCATATAATCAAATACCCAAATACAAGATTGGAAAAATCATGCCGAAATGGCAACACTTATTCAATATGAGTCCCCATTGTAATGTGGTTGTCAAAGAAAGTGAAGATATTTAGATTGCAGCAGAATGTTGAGAATAAAGAATTTTTAAATTACACTTATCTCACTGAATTTGGTAGGTTATTTTGGATATTTGTGACTAGTTCTTAGTGCAACAAATTTAGGGGGAACATTAACAAAGCTAAATATGTTTGCAAGAAGGTAATCAAGGTAATCAGTGCGAAAGTAAATCTAATAATTACTTAACATGGAAGATGAGTGGCCTACTCCAGTTCTTAGTTTATGTGATTCTACAGAATTAGAGAACTGATTGTCATTGCAGATGTGGACTCTCCCCCCAAAATATAATTTCTTTGGGTCATGTTTTCCAGCCTTGAGGAGTTTTGAGAATTTATTATGTTTCTGTAATCTTTAGCTTCAGAAGATGAAGGCAAAAATAACTGAAGAAAAATGTGAATATAGTGAATATTTCTTTTTATAAATACACTTTTTTGGCTTCTTATTGGAGTCAAGTTTTTATTATGTAATCTTATTCCAGCATTATGTATAACTTATAAACCTTATAAATTTAAAATAGATTTCACATTACTAAGCAAAGCCTATAGTTATAAAGAAACTCAGTTTCCATATTTTTAAAACTTGAAGTTCACAAGGAAACTGAAAAATGATTTTAAAATTCAAGGATGCCTTGGTTTTTAATACATTCTGAATGGGAGAAAAAGAGCTCTGAATCTCTTTGATCACAATTATTGTTGAAAAGAGTGGAAGCCATAAAACCCAGTAATGTTTGGGTTCTTAGTGTATTTGATTACAACTTCCCCTTGATGTTCCCTAATGACAAGATAACCAATCACCTCCGGCTGTATATTAACCCATTGCCATTGGATTAATAACAATCCGGTAGTTACGAATATTTGAATATAAATATGTGTCATTAGAGTTGAGGTTTTTATTCTGAAAATAAAATTTTTTTAGCTTTATAGGTGCCCATAATGTGTTTTAGGTTATGTTAAAATAATCAAAAAAGGAAGGAATATTAATTTTCTTGAGTTTATTTTTTGGCTTGTAAATAAGACGAAGTTAACAACTGAAATATGATAAGAATAATGAAATAAAAATTATTTAAAAGTTAAGAACAAAAGGTGAGAGCTAAACATGCTTCAAGATACAATGTGTTGCTATAAAACATGGCAAAGTATCCTAAAAGGAGCCCTTGCATATAAAAGCAAACCAACTTATTGAAGGTGTGGTGTGCTTCACCTTAAAATATGCTTTTTTTGGTGGGGGGGGGTCAGTACTATGAAATGTGTACTGAAGGATGAATTTAGAATGAAATAGAAAAATGAGTCCAACTGAAACACTGAAAATAGTTCAATCGAAATATTTACCTACCTTGTGCCTTCATCTGTGCCACTGGGCATGACTAGTGAAAAACACACATGAAGTACTGTCTTGTCTGTCTAACTTCAACTATCACTAAACTTGTGTTATTTTTGTGCTGAACAAAAATCCTATTATATTTCACTGGTTTATTCACTCTGCATATCTTTCTTCTTCTGTTAGATTACTTTATGATGGTTCCTTTTCTCAAATCTTCAACACCTTTTCTCCATTCTTACCTACAGGTTATGATTTATTACTTTGGACAAAGTATCTGTGATCTCATTTAAAGTCAATCCCTTCACTTGTACAGACACTACCTTCCATCCCTTTTTACCTATCCAAGAAATTGTGTCCGGTCACTCTCTCTTCTCCCTTCTGTATGAATGTGCTTTTATTTTTTTCCATCTTAAAACAAACAAACGAAAACAAAAACAAAAAACAAAAAAACTCTTGATCTCACTTTTCTTTCCAACCACTGCCCCATTTCTCAGCTTCCCTCAACAGCAGAATTTCTCAGAACAGTTGGCTTTATTCACTGTTTTCAATTTATTTTGTCCTCCCAACCTCTCTTAACCTTGCCATAATTATGCTTTGAACACAATGAAAACTTTGAGGAAACTGCCTGCTAAATCTACACATCATTGCTCACCATCTTCTTGATTTATTAGTGGGACTTGACACTGATGATTACTCTTCCTTCTTAAAACGCTTTCATCACCACACTTCTGATTTTACTCTACTTTCTGTTTTCTCTCTCTACATGCTAGTGACTCCTTCTCAGTGTTATATTCCTTGGTTGTTCCTCTCCTCTTCATTTTTCTATATTGTGAGGACCCAGATCTTAGTCCTCAGGTCTTTTCCCTTTTTACATTTGGTCTCTTGGGAACTGTTAGGCAATATCATGATTCAAATATCAACTATACACTATGACTTTTAAAGCGTATCTCCAGCCCAGATTTTATATATACAAATGTTAACAAAAAAATATTTAGGCTGTAATAAAGAATAAAAAAACCATTTATTTAAACAAAGGAGAAATTGCAGTCTTGGGCACAGATTCAGGTAGCAATTTAAATTGTGCTCCTAAGAGAATGAAGAAAGGCACAGTTTGTAAAGGCTCAGGCTTTGTGTACTGCCCTCAATCTGGTCTTCTTTATGTAAATGAAGGATTCTGGCTAAATTAATAGGAACTAGGTGAGCCCAGTAGGCAAAGGAAAGGTGAGAGTGGTAAAACGATTCAGCTCCTTTTAAAGTTAGAAACCCAGATAGTCTGGTGGTCATGGAAGGTTGGGGATAGAGTTTAGGCACAACTAAAAAGTTCAAAAATTCATAGAGAAGTCTGCTTGGTAGAGAGAGTATGTAAGACAAACTTCTTCATGGCCTCTTGGCTCTATTTTAGTTTCCTTGACATAAACGACTTCACCTCGGCAATCTCCATTCACATAACAGCCTTCCAGAAATCCTCACTTAGATGTCTAAACATCATCTCAAATTTAGTATGTCCTAACTAAAATTTTGTTGTTCTGTCTTCATTTGTGTCTTACCCTCTGTGCCAGAGCTTTTAATTAATAACAGTTCTGCAGTTCCAATTGCTCAGAAAGAGTTTAGAGTCATCCTAGAGTCATTTTGTACTCAGGTATGTTAACAAATAAGACAAGGGTCTCAGGATGGAGTCACTTGTACTAGGTTCAGCTTCCCAGGACTGTAACTTTTAACTGGCCAATATGAAATTATCCGGCCAGTATTAGTGAGATAATCCACCCAATAAGCCCTCTTTCTCCCCTTTAGGGTGATCTTGCCTGAAACAATGCATTGTTTGCTAATTACTTTTTCCACCCCCTTTTCACCTGTAAAAACTTTTATACAGCTCCATAGAGCAGCTTTTTATTTGCTGGATGAGATGCTGCCCAATTCACGAATCATTGAATAAAGCCAATTTTATCTTTAAATCGACTCAATTGAATTTTCATTTTTTGATACATATGTCATATTCAATCTGCCAGTAAATTTTCTTTGCTCTTTATTCATAGTAAATTAAGAATCTGACCACATTCACTACCTTCACTTCTACAGTTGTTAAGCACTATAATCTCTCCCTTGTGTTACTGCAAAGGCCTTCTTAAATGTATCTTTGTTTCCACTTTAGCCTCTCCATAGGCTCTATATCCAGTACATTAGCCAGAGGGAAATTCAAAGAATGAAACTCAGATTGTGTCACTTTTCTGCTTAAATCTCACTAGGTCAATTTAAAAGTCAATCAAACTAATTATTTATTCCGTGGGCAAAATATTTCTTAAAATGCCCTTTTAAAGTTAACATATCAATGCATTATTGGAATATTACAATCTTGCCATGATGCATATATGCATGCAAAGTCAGTGGAGATGAGAAAGAGGTAAAATACCCTTGGCTAGCTTATAAGAATACTTAGAGAAAAAGCAAAGAGTTTTAAATTAACACTATTATACTTTTTTTCCTCCCATGATTTACTGGATATTCTATTTCTTGAGAAGTACAGACATTATTTTAAGATCTTATCTTGATTTGAAGCTTATTGGTCTTTCACAGTACGTGCTCAAAGAAAATCTATTTAGTAATGGTGCTGATTTTTTCAATAAAAACCCAAATGTGCAAATAGTTGCAGACAATAAGAATTACGATTGTGTTAGATTAATTTCAGAAACTGTTCATTGTGTTTTTGTTTTAAGAGTTACAGGAACATAGCTATGCAAACTGAGTTTGATTTGGAAATGCATTTTTAGTCTTATTAAAATGAGATAAACAGTAATATTTTGCCCTTTGTAGATTTTACATAATTGTCTTTAGTATTTTTTTTTTAATTTAGGATATCCTCATTTTTCAAAAGCTGTAGTCTAAAAATTAAGGTGATCTTCTAATTACTGTCAACATAAATGAATTTTCATCAGAGACTCTAATTTTCTAACCAAAGCTATTGAAAGCATATTTGAAAAGCTTATTTCATCCTTTATAGCCTAGTACTATTTATTTTCTCTATTTTGAAGAAAATAATGAAATTGCTAGATTTCCAATTTTACATTATAGCTGAAATTGCTAGAAAATTACTTTTGGAACTTTTCATTTTACGGCGATTATTTCAATAGATTCATTTATCCATTAGTTTTATACATTGCATTATCAAGAAAGTTCATATACTAAAGACCAATTTAAAAATGAGTGCCATAAAGTGCTCAGAATATAAAATACTTTTAATAAAAATATTAAAATATGTGCTAGAAAAACACCAAAAGATGTTTGTTGTGAATTAAAGAATATTAGGTTGGTAAGGATGTAGAGTAATTGGAACTGTCATACTCTCCTGCTGGGAGTCCAAATTGGCAGTTACTTTGGAAAAGTGTTTGGCTGTGTGTATATCCTATGACCCAGAACTTCCACTAACAGAAATGTATACATATGTTCAAAGAAGGACATTACAAGAATATTTATGGCAGCATTATTCATGGCATTCAAAAATTGAAAATCACACATATGACAAATGTCTATCAACAGAAGAATGGACAAAAGATAGTTAATTCATATTATATATATATACACACACACACGCATATATATACAAATTGAATAATTTTAATAAATTAAACCTGCATACAACAATATGAATAATTAGATTAATATAATTTTGAGTGAAATAATCAAGAATAATCTAGACACAAAAGAACATATGCTGTATGACTTTATTTTTATAAAGTTAAAAAACAGACAAAATTAAGAAATGGTATTTAAGTCAAAATTCTGCTTACCCTTTGAGAATTTAGCCAGAAATGGGATGGGAGTGAGGAGTTTTGAAGCAGTCGTAGTTTTCTCTTTCTGGCTTCAAGTTACACAGGTGTATTCAGTGTGTGAAATTTTATCAAACTCAGTGTTTGTCATTTTTGCTTTTTTTTTAATGTAGATTGAACTTTAATAGAGTATTTTGTAAATCAATGATAATGAGTTTCATTTCTGAAGAGAGGATAATTGGATGACTGGCTACTAAGTATCTCACTGCATACCACTATTTTGGTATAATTTATCCATACTCCAGCATTTGGTCTTCGTTAGGGCACTCCATGTTGAATAGAGTAAGGGATGCCAGCTCAATTAAACTCACAAGATCCTGATGAATAAGCAAGAAGGGCAATACACTGCTTGACAATGAAGAATATTCGAATATTCTTTTCCAATAACAGCAATATTCAGACTTCCTAGCTAGGGTATAACTTTCATCATCATTAAATTATAAATAGAAAGTGCCTTAGTAATTATGGAGTGAGAGTAAGGTGAAGTATTATGAGGGATTTTTCATTTAGACCATGGTGACACCCATTATGTATTCCCTTTTATAAACAATTTTTATTTTCAATGTCTGCATAATCATCCCTCACATTTAGTGTCTCTCAATTTAGTAGTAATTTTACTTGGTGAGAACAAGCTTTTATACTAATGTTTAAATGTTTTTTTTTTTTTTTCCCAATGGTAGACTATTAAATAAAAGTAAAAATTGTCACATTTGCTGATTATATAGTTTAATATTTGTCTTCATTTGTGTTCATTTACAATATACATAAGTTTATCAATGTTATATATAATCATTATCTTTGTGTAGAATATATGAGAGACAAGATAAAAATGCTGCATTGTAGAAGGCAGTGTAAAAGAGAAGGTAGTGTGAAAGAGAATAAACTCTAATGAAGGGCAAGTTAAGCATCATTGTAGTACTTATTATTTATATTTTTGTGTGTATAACTGCATCAAAGTGTCATCTCAGTCTGACCAACAATTTGGCATTTAATTTCTGTGGGAGTTAAAAGCTAAGCCACCACATGGTAAATGGTTAAGAGTGTGTACCTGAAGTCTTACTGCCACTGTTGAACATAACAACTAATGTATTAGAGAATATTCAAGGCATTTTCCACCTTTGCCTGAAGAAACCATTCTGTTGCTTATTCTACCTAATAATTTAGTCCTGTGACTTACCTCAAAGACTCACAATGCATGAAATTATCTTTTGATTGATGGTCATGTTTTGAATACTAGCCATTATACCTACAGATTATACAGATCACCTGAGGAATGACTATCCTCATCCTAGGGCTAAGCTCCAGACCTCATTGGAAAGAGTGTGGCTCTGGTTCCCGGGATGAGGAAGAAGTTGCTGAAGTGCTGTGCTGACAGAACTTCCTAGAAGTCTACCCTCAGTAATGCTGGTGGAAGTAGTTCAGGAATGTACCATACTTCTTGAAGTCACTTGCAAGTAACTGAATGGCTAAGGGGAGGACTCACAAGGGAGAAGTGTTTTACTAGTGGCATTTCCTATAAAACCACCTGAGGAGTGGTAGAAGCTGCTGGCTACTGCGCATGCTGATTCAAGTGCAGAAACCAAGTCCTGAAGAAACTTCGCTGCAGGAAAAAGACTCTGGAATAACATGTGCTTCAGGAGTTTGGCATTAGTGGGATCATCTGCTTCAGGAGCCTGATAAAGGAACACCTTAAGGAAGAGGAGAAAAACCCTTCTTCCTGTATTGTCTGCCTCTTCAGTGACCTCTTATGACCAACCTTAACATCCTGCTAAGCCTCAATTTCTCAGAGTGTTAGAATCAATTTTTTCTATGGTTTCATCTTATTCTTATTTTGATACTTCTTTAATCATAAAGGGAAAATTGAGATTTTGGCACATGTGCAACCCTGAGTATTTTGATTGGCACTTATTGCTCCAATATTCATATTTAATATGAAATGATCAGGATATACAGTTAAAGCATTGCCAATAATCGTACCTGGAGCCATAAAAATAAAAACATATCTTGAGATAGTTTCTGGTAATATTGAAATGAAGTAGTCATGAGAATCACCACTACCACTACCACTACTCATTTGTTCTGACATAATAATTTTAAAATAAAAACAAAACATATATGTGTATATAATCTAAGTATTATATATGTATATAAATGTGTGTGCTTTAATTTTTTTAAGACACCGGAAATTGACCAAAAACAGAAAGTGGAGACAAGTCATGCTTAAAAGATTCAACTGAAAGACGTTTGTCTTTCTTGACAGATCTTGACCTTCTCCAGTCACCACAGCTATGTCAATAGAAAATCAAATCTTTTGAAGCAGGAGGTGGCACAGTGCAGAGTTCTTGGTCATCAGGGAAGACTGAGATTTAGAGAAAAATCCTGAAAGTGAGGGAGCCACAGATAGAATGACATTCAAAATATGAGTATAATTTCTGCTTAAATCTTCTGATTGAGCCTCAGCTTTGCATGTTGGTGGGAATCCAGAGGCATGATCTAAAAACAAACACAAACCAGAGAGGACTCTACTCTTGAAAGACAAAACTTGCAAGTGCACTACCCATTATGACAGTAACTTTCTCAACCCTACTGGCTTGAGGTGGTATAGGACAGAGCCCAGGACTGACATAGCAGCTTGAACTTTAAGCGGAGATCCCAGAAAAAGGGATTTACAGAGAGAGCAAGCTCCCAAATTTGTGTATAAATTTTTCCCAAAGCCTTGGCTGACTCACATAGGCTCTAACATGCATAGGAAATGTAAAGGACCTAGAATAGAAAAAAGCAATTTCAAAAAATAACAGTTATAGAATTTATACTACTGATTTTATGACATTATAATATAATGCTAGAGAAATAAAGACAGTAGTGCAATAGTGACATAAATATAGACATAAAAAACAGTGGAACAGACCTGAAAGTGTAGGAATATGTGGTCAATTAATTTTTATAAAGGCTTTAAGGTAATCAATCTAGAAACAATAATCTTTTCAACAAATGGTGCTAATATCACTTTATTTTTATATAAAAAAATAAACCTTTACCTTTACCTCACATAATACAAAAGTACGAACTCAAATTGATCATGTATCTACATATAAAAGCCAATACAATAGTACAAAGGCAATTTTGCTACCCTGGGTTAAGCAAAGATTTCTAAGATAGGACACGAAAAGCACAAACAACAAAAGAAATGATAAATTCCATAAAAGTTGAAATGGTAAGCCACAGATGGGGAAAAAATATTTATAATACATGTTTGACAAAAAAAGCATTTGAAGTATATAAATTTCTATTAAAACAATAATAATATGACAAAACTTCTCATTAAAAAGATGGGCGAACTATTCAAACAGCCATTTCATAGAAGAAAATACATGAATGGCAAAACACATAAAAAATCATTTCTCATAAGGGAAGATTAAAATAAAATCACAATGAAATACCATATACATTCATTTGCGTGTCTATAATTAAAAAGTTTGACCATATCAAGTATTAGCCAGGCTGTAATGCCACTGGAATGTTCATGCATGGCTGAATAGAATGTAAAATGCTCCACTTTGGGAAACAGTTTGGTGTTGTGCAAAGTTAAATGCACACGTACTATATAACTTAGCAGTTAGTTACACTTCTAGCATTTTTTTCAGGAGTCATAAAACTTGTGTCCATGAAAAGACTTCTACAGGAATATTTTTAGCAACTTTATTCTTATTAGCCACAAACTTGACAAAACTCAAATGTCCAATAACAGATGAATGAATAAAGACAATATAGTATATCTATACAACATAATACTACTGAGAAGCAAAAAGGGGCATATAACTGATACCTTCAACAACATGATTGAATCTCTAAAGTGTTATGTGAATGAAAAATCCAGACACTAAAAGCACATACTACATGATATGTTTGTGTAACATTCTGAAAAAGACAAACAAAGTGACAGGAAAAAAAGCTCAGTAGGTACCTGTGGGAGAAGGAGGTTGTAATTTACTGCAAAGGGGCATTAGGGGACTTTTGGATTTACAAAAATGTTTTATAACTTAATTTTGGTTGTGGTTATGTGGATGTACATATTTGTTAAAACTTATTAAACTGAACACTTAAATAGGTGAATTTTATTATATATAACTTATACTTTAATAAATTTTACGGAAAAATAGATGATTAAAGAAAAAAGATATTCTAAAGGAAGATAATTTTAATTATTTTTATCATAATTACTATCATTATTATTAGCATTAGTCTTTTAATAGCTTGAGCTTCTTGGCAAAAAATAGCTGGTGAGGTTGTGTTTATTTAATTACTTAGTCGCTTTAATGTGTTAGTAAAATTTGGTGTATACGTAAAAAACATTGAATACATTACATTCTAAAGGCAACTTTCATTAAAATTTCTTTTTCAGAAAAATGTAGAGCTGGATCCCAATTTAGTTCAATATATTTATTTATAAACATAGACATTAACATAGATATAGAAATATAGATATATGAACTATGAGTTGCCTTACTCACAGTAGATAGTTAAAAAAAAAAAATGAGTTGAATTGAAAGTTAGCATACACAACACGGTGCTCCAAAGGTTATCCAAATAGTTCTTCGGTTTAACACTCAATTAATTCTCACTCCACTCCTGGCAAAAATTATAAACTCTATCTAAGGGAAAATAGAAGAGAAAGATGAATGAACTTCTCAGCTGCCCAAGACTTTGCTAGTCTTTGTCAGTTGCTGGATTCTAAGGAGATCTCTTGGCTGAGTGCTGGTTGCAAAAGTATTAAGGGTAATAATATGCAAAATAATCTGAAGAAGCAGCTAAAGATTGCCTGTATTTGAGTTGTTAGCTCTCTTTTTCAGAAAAATAGCTCCAATTTATTATACTTCTAGAAACCTGTTTCATTTAGAAAGTATCATTTTGATCAGAAAAAGAGGTCTTTTAAAAATAACTGATAATAGAATATCTGGTGATGTTCGAAGAAGTCCGACTTAGAATAATCAGTGTCTTCAAAGGAAAAAATCGTGGAGCACTTTCAATTATTTTTGAATGTTTGCAGAATTTAGAGAACAAAAGGAATACTGAAAATTAAAGGTTGAAATTTGGGAGGATGGTAGAACAGAGCTGCTTGCTGTTTGCCTGTTAGTTTGCCTTCTCACACTCAAAAGTCAGTGAAGAAGCAAGACCATAGGAATCCATCGATTGCCACTAACATTAGAGAACCAAGTTTGGAGATGTGATAATTATCTCTGTTTCTTGCAAACAATCATTTGTGTCATTGGTCCTCCACTGTAGTTCAGGCAGTATCATCCATGCCTATATTGTCCCTTTTTGGAACACGTGTATGAAGAAAAATCTGGATTTGATAAATTCACTTAGGGATGATCTTTTCTGGAGCAGACTTTATGACTTCCTGGTATTTCTAGAATATATGACTTTTCTTTAGTGTTCTTTGCATTAATATTGACTGAATTAGTTTTTAGTCCTCCTATAATAAATCACCACAAGCTTAATGGTGATTAAAACAACACAAATTTATTTTATAGCTCTGGTGCTCAAAAGTATGAAATGGGTCTCCCTAGGCTAAAATAAGAGTATCAGCAGGGCTGACTACTTTCTGAAGGACCTAGGGGAGAATCCATTACTTTGCTTTTTCCAATTTCTAGAGGCCACCTGTATTTCTCAAGCTGTAATATGCTCCTCTGTTTTTAAAGCCAGCAACATAGCATGCTCAAACCTCTCTCTGGATCTTACTTTTTTGCCTCCCTCTTCCATACTTAACAGATGCTGTGATTACATTGGGCCTACCGGATAATCCAGGATAACCTCATTATATTAAGGTCAGCTAATTAGTAACCTTAATTTTATCTGCAACCTTAATTCCATCTTGCATGTGCAAAACGTATCTGCAGGTTCCAGGGACTAGGACCTGGTTATCCCTCGGAGGCCATTATTCTGCCTATCACAGTGACTGTACTAAAGGAGCCTAGAATGTCATGTATGAATTTACATATTTTCCCTGTCCAAAACTAGCTAGCTAGGAGTTAAAGATGAGTCAAAACCTTTCACATATACTCTTTAATATATTAGATTATGATTGTCATTAAAAATAATGTGCTAATTGGAAAATATTGAAGAAAAGAGCCAACTGGACAACATATAATCATGTACTAGTAAGGAAATATCTTGGTAGCATAAATTTACATATCAGAATAGCACTGAAATAGAATTGTTATCTGAGCTTTTAAGAACTACTATACATTTTTTCTCTGTATGAAAAGGTTCTTATTAGTGCAATAATGCATCTCGAAACATAAATCCTGAGCAAACAGTAGGCACATGGACATAAACACTGTAAGTAAATGAAAAAAAGAGCAAAATTTATGCCGATTATTGAAAAAAACAATCCATAAATTAAGTTATTAATAAACTTTAACTTTTGAGTGAATTGATTGAAATCCTATCATTGAGGCAGTATAAGAGAGAGAAATTTCAAAAAAAAGATGGTACAAGGAATAACCTCAGGCTGTCTTATGAAGATGGAATAGGTCAATCATACTTAATACAATTTTCTTTCAAATATTAAACCTGTGAAGAATCTTCATTAATATTTATCTCTAAAAAAGTACCTGTGGGATTTACTTTCTGTAATAAAGACTTGGGAAGCAACTACTTATTGATTTGACTTATGAGGAGAGAAAATTATTAAAAAGATAGTACTTAAAGATCTAATGTGTTTTTTTGTTTTTAAATCACTTTTAACTGCATTATTTTATGAAATATGGAAAGGTAGGTGTCATTATCACCAGGACAAAAAAACTAAAGCTTGGAAAACTGAAGTGGCCTGCCTGATTTATAATTCCATATTTTTGTCTTTTGACAAAAATCATTCATTTCTCCTCTGGAAGAATTCTAATAAGATTTACAATGTTGATGTTTCAGATGGGTAGATTAAGATATTAGATTTGTATTGATTTTGGTTTTGACGCTATTGAGTAGTGATAATGTTTTTAAATGAAAGTCACCTTAAAAATGTTCAGATTTGAAACTTTTTCTTTCTGTAGGGAAAAATAGCATACAAACAAAATGCAAGAAATATGTGTCCTTTATTTTTAAATTTTTGAAAAAAAATATGTATCGGTATACATCTCTATTCAAAGATTTATTTTTAAACTCTGATATGAAATTGTATTATTTTTCTGTTGCTATTATTACCTGACATCTCTATAGATCAAAGCCTGGGCATAGCATAGCTGGGTTTAACCTGTATTTGGAGTTCCACAATGCTGAAATCAAGGTATTAGCAGAGTTGTATTCTTAATGGAGGTTCTAGAGATGTATTCCTTTCCTAGCCCATTCAGTTTGCTGGCCAAATTCAGTCCTCTGAGGCTATAAATGGAGGTCCCTATTTTCTTGCGAGCTGTCAGCCGCCGGCTCCTTTTTTTTTTTCTATAAACTTCACTCTGGTCTCACAGGTGCTCTTGCATCACACAGCCAATATACAGACTCCTTCACATGCTCGGCATCTGTCTGACTTCTGCCATGTCTCTCTGATTCCACTTGGAAAAAGTGCTTCATTTTTAAGGACTGCTGATGAGATTAGGCCATCCCAGGTAATCCAGGATAATCTATTTTCAGGTTTATAATTTTAATTATACCTTCTAAATTCTTTTGTCTGTGTAGTGTATGGGCAACCTTGAGTCTTTGAAGAGCCATCATTCTGCATACCACATTGATATATGGCAAAAATCCAATCATAACAAAAAGTTTATAAAGTATTGAAGGTTCTATTTCAAAATACCCTTTTCCTTCTCCAGCCACTCCCTGGAGACGACCTCTATTAGTAAGTCCTGTGTAGTTTTCTAGAAATATTTTGTGTATACAATAACAGATAACATACACATAGTATACCCACTTTTGCGCAGGTAGATATAGATAGCTACTAATTTTTAAATAGTTAGTTTTAATAGTTTACATAATCTTGTTGTTGCTGTTATTAAGCAACAGAAATTTATTATTTCACAGCTCTGGGAAGTCTGAGATCAAGGTGTAGGCAGGGTGGGCTCTTTCTGAGCTGTGAGGGAGAATCTGATCCAGGCCTCTTTTGGTACACACTCTTTAGTACCTTGCTTTGCTTAACAATGTGTAAGATATTTTTAATGAATAACATTTTTACCTGACTTCCAAGACAATAGTCTTTTTTAGTTCTTTTACTTTTAAAAAATATGATAATGTCTAAGGTGAACTGTTAACAAGTCTTACCATTTGTCATTATATGTAAGTGTGAATTGGGATACTTCACAATCAGAATAAAAATGGAAATTAATCTGAAACTAAAATTGATGCAGATATATAATGAATATCTGTATGTCTTTCAGATTCTTAAAAGTCATCTTTATAAGTAAAATTACAAACAGGTACATAAAAGCAGGTTTTAAATTCCTCCCTGCAAATCAATACCTTTATGTTTGTGTGCATGTGCTTTCAAAATGAGCTCTGTTGCCTAAAAAATATTAAAACCCCCAAAGAATCACTGTTGGGTTCCCATATTAATAAACTAGAATATAAGATATGAAAAAGCCTTTATTCTTATAACTTAGATGTGCAATTTAATAAGCATTCATTTTTAACAAGTCATTATTGAACGTCTATTGTATTTCAGACATTATAGTGTGTACCTCAATTAACAAAACAGACAAGCATTCCTTCCCCTGTGGGGTTTATCTTATAGCAGTTTACATTCCTAATAATTTTTTTGCCACATCACGTCTTTCTTAGTAGAAGGAAAATAAGATTCATTTGAGGTTTTTGTGAGACTTGGTATTACTTGCAATTGGTTATGCCTATCAAGTTCTTAAACTTTGGTTAGATGTAGAAATTTTTGTTTGCTGTCTAATAAAGTGGAATGTAGATGATGGCCAAAAGAAACAGTGAAGATTTATGTAAAATCATAAAAATAGATGTGCTAAATTTCAAAATACCAAGTTTTGTTTTCCCATCGATTCTGTTATTAAAAAAAAAAACAAAAAAAAAAAAAAACATTGTATTACCTAATGATTGGATTGATGGTAAGTAGAAGTGGGTAAGTGCCCTAATGAGCGTACACTGCACAGGAGATAGAGTCAGAGTCTCAGGGGGTAGGCAAAGGAATTGCACCTGAACCAGTCTGAGATGAGGATTCAGGTGGTAGTAATTTTGATTCTCTCTTGCTGCCTTGTTTCTTGTTTCATTACCACTAACAGAACATTTCTTGCCTTAGGCCTGCTACATCAAAGAATAATCTGGATCTCTGTTACCAATTTTTACTTTTTCTTCAGGCCTTAAACACACATGGTTGTAGAACTGAGAAGTTCTTTCTCTGGAATTGACATTTATTAAATAAATTCAGAGCTGGATTATGACCTCACATTTTCTCACTGAAACTTAGATGAGGCACTTATTATCTTAGTTATCGGTTTTGTCATTTATGAAACAAGGACAAACTAATAGTATTTTTTAAATCAAATGGCCCATGCATTGAATATTTGGAAATCATTTTGAGAAGAACATTGAGGTAAAAATATCAGATTTATATTCCAGTTTTTTTCAATGAGTAAATCAGATGCTGTATGTTAGAATGAGGTGGGAAGATTTTTATGTTCTGTTGGTGAATTAGGACATACTGATATGTATTTTAGTCTAGTGCCTTGGAGCAAAGACTGGAACTACATGGATTTGAATAACATCACTGTTATTGTCTTGCTGTGTGAATTTTTCATATCTGTTTCTTCATTTCTATTATGGGGATAATATCTGTCTCATTGGCTTGTCATGAACATAGTACAGGCTCATACATCATATTATTTACATTTTCTCTTTGAACAAGTTTCTTAACATCTTTGCCCAATTTAGAAACAACTCATACAAACACATGAGAATCGATTGTTAAAATTTCAAGGATTTTGTAAGTCATTTAAGCGGAGTCATTATTAAAAATTAAATTGCACAAATTTGCCATTTATAAGTTATATTAAAGACAGAATTTATAGTATGCCACCCTGAACGTGTCCACGCTCGTCTGATCTCAGAAGCTAAGAAGGGTCAGGCCTGGTTAGTACCTGGAGGAGAGACCACCTCGGAAGACTAGGTGCTGTAGGTGTTTAAAAAAAAATTATAAATACTCTAAAACCATCACTTATTATTTTATCATTTGTACTATTGCTATGCTCTTCAGATACACATAAATATTTATATCTATTAATTTGACTGGTATAAATTATATAATGGTGTTCCACTGTACATCTCTTCAAACTCCACGTTCAGTGATGTCATGTCGGTAATTTGAAATTGATGATGATTGTGATGGGAGTGTTTACACCATGGAAATTGGCAAATATTACAAATTAAGTTTCATTCACCCCTTAACAGCTTGTTAAACATTTACCCGTGCACTGATATGTTTTTGTTTCAATGTCCTTAAATGTGAAATGGAGGCAATAGTACCTACTTCTGGCTCAGTTGTAATGATGCGATGATTTATTTTAGGTGAAGTGCTTAAAAAGGTAGGACACAGAGTAACCTCTAAGATTCAGCAATTATTATTGTTATTATTGTTCCAGTGGTGTTTCAGTACCCAGTGGTGTATTATAACCCCGAGAGAATTGACACCTGAAATTGTTTCTTAATCCAGCTCGAGGAGAACAGCCTGTTCTCTCTCGGGTTTGTATTGGCCAGAAGGGGAGGCCTTGATTGAATTGCCACATTCACACTTATTATGTGTAGTTTTCATAAAGAATACAGTCACATTCGGTATCACCTTTATAAAACTGTTGTCTTCACTGAAGTATAGTCACATCAATTATTTCAAGTTCTTACTTATTGTGAATATTGTTCATATCCTATTACAGAGAAGAGACAGTAGAATCTAGTCATCTCCAGCATATCAAATCATCTGAAAACTCAGGTTAAAAAAATAAGGAAACAAATATTTGACAAAATGTGTTCTACTTTCTTAATGTTTATTTAATAAAATACTAGGAAATATATATTACCGTGTTGAAATATATATGCTAATAAGCATAGAATTTATAGACATTTTGTAAAAACTCTACCCCATAGAAAAGCAGCATGACCTACCTTAAATATCAAGACTTAGATAACTAATTAATTAGAAGAGTTTTACTACAATTCTGGCTCCCACAGAGCACTGTCAGCCTTGAAGCATGCTGAATTCCCAATGAAGTTAATGGGTACTCTGTGTGTGCCAAGGATATATGAAAGTGACTGTATCCACAAACATACCACAGGCTCATTGTAAGAGAATTTAGAATCAACAATCAAAATTAAGTTTTACTATCAGTCGGAGAAGTGCAAGCCATGTTTTCTGGATACCCATGTGAAGCCAAATGCAAATTATGACATTACTTCAGTTTAGTCAAACATTTGATTATGAAAATATTACATGCAACAGTTTAATGCATTATATAACTAGATCTTTTGTAGTCTGTATAAAAACCAAAGAGAAGTTATATGTTTCCAAATTGTAATTAAAACCTTCAAAGACATAACGAGATTTGTAGTGTTTTAGAAACAGCATAATTATTGTTTTTGAAATAGATCCTTGTCTCTCGTGACTGTTTTAATAATTCCCTTAACATTCTGTCAGGTGCTGAATAGGTTCGAGGCAAAAACACTTAGTAAATCTTTGTGATGAATGTTTGAAGGTAGTGTCTGATCTATGGAATTATTATTATTTTTTTTGATTAAGAATACTTGCTAGCTACTGGTCCAAGTAATCAAAAATAATTTAATGATTTGTTTTTGCCTCATTAAGCCTCATGTAGAGAAGGAATTGAAGAGCATAAATATATCGACTAAACGCTAGAGATGAAACCGATTGTTTTCTGAGATGTCTTCATTATTGATAGCAGGCCTTACTCTGACCACTGCCTAGTACTTTTCTGCGATGTGTATGGCGCTGTGTCTGATGTTCCCTTTTTATTTAAATGCAGATTTCTGTTTAGTATTAAGAATTGTGTCAAATAAAATTGATGCATCATCATTAGATACTGAGTAGTAGGATCTGGTGCCATATTTCAATTTAAAATGTTTTTATATTAATAGACTTTTTTTTCAGAAAAAAATAGATTAACAGAAAAATTGATTAGAAAATATAGAGAATTGTGATATACTTCTGTTCTTCTCCACTCCCCTCAAATTTCCCCAGTATTTCCTTAGTATCTTCTGTCACTGTAACATTTTTTGTAATCAATGAACCAATACTGATGCAATATTAACTGAAGTCCATAATTTACATTAGGGTTCATACTTTGTATTGTTTTTTCTAAGAGATTATGTACAACATATAGTGATATAGATCCACCTTAACTGCATCATACAGAACAGTTTACTGCCCTAACACTCCACTATGTTCTACTTATTCATCCTTCCCTCCCTCCCTCCCCCCAAACCTCTGACTGGCAACTCCTGATCTTTTTACTGTATCTATAGTTTTGTCTTTCCTAGAATGTCATATAGTTAGAATCAGATAGTGTATAGAGTTTTTAAATTGGCTTCTGTCACTAGCAATATGCTTTAATGTTCCTTCATGTCTCTTTGTAGCTTGATAGCTCATTTCTTTTTAGTGCTGAATAATATTCCATTGTTTAGATATGCCACAGTTTATCTGTCACATATTGAAGGACACTCTTGGTTGTTTCTGAGATTTGTTAATTATGAATAAAGCTGATATAAACATTCATGTACAGGTTTTGTGTGACCAGTTGAAAGTGAAGTTTTCAATTCACTTGTGAAAATACCAAGGACCATGATTACGAGATTTTATGGTAACAGAATGTCTAGTTTTGTAAGAAACTACTGAACTGTCTTCCAAAGTGACTGCCCCTTTTGCATTCTTGTTTGAGAGTTCTTGTTTTTTCACACCCTCCTCAGCATTTGGTGGTGTCAGTGTTTTGGATTCTAGCCATTCTAATAGATGTATAGCAGTATCTCATTTTAATGCAAATTATCTGATGACTTATAATGTTTAACATATTTTCATATGCTTATTTGCTTCTGTATATTTTCTTTGGTAAGACATCTGTTCAGGATTTTTGTTCATTTTTAAAATGAGATTGCTTGTTTTCTGTTGAGCTCTTAGAGTTCTTTCTATATTTTGGAAAATAGTCCTTTCTCGATTTACTGAGTGAAAAGATGTTCTCCCAGTCTATAGCTTATCTTTTCATTCTCTTGCTTTTCACATAGCGGAAGTTTTTACTTTGAATGAAGTCCAATTTATCAAATTTTTTTTTCATGGATTGTGCTTTTGATATTATATTTAAGATCATTGCCAAACACAACATCACCTAGATTTTCTCCTATATTTTCTCCTAGAAATTTCTTAGTTTTGTATTCTATATTGAAGTTTGTAATCCATTTTGAGTTAATTTTTGTGAAAGTTATAATATCTATATCTAGATTTGTTTTATTGCATGCACATATCTAGTTGTTTCAGCACAATTTGTTGAAACGTTTACCCTTTCTCCATTAAATTGCCTCTGCTCCTTTGTCAAAGGTCACTTGATGATATTTGTGTGGTACTATTTCTGAATCCCTATTCTGTTCCATTGATCTATTCATCTCTTCCTTTGCCAATACTATACTGTCTTTGTTACTGTAGCTTTACTAGTAAGTTGCAAAGTTGGATAGTGTCAGTACTCTGACTTTGTTCTACTTAAATTATGGGTTGGCTGTTCTAGGCCCAATACTTTATTTTTAACAAATGTTTTCTAAGTACTTTGTAAGAGTATTGGATACAGTGGTGAAAAATGGAGAGTTACTGCTCTTATATGGCCTCCAGACTGGTCTGACTTACGTATTCTGCAAAGACTCCTGGCACCTTTAACATGCCCATTCTGCATTACCTTTTCTTACATATAATATTGACTTCCCTTTATCAAGTCCCTGTCCTGCTTTGTTTTTATTTATAGTTATTACTCGATTATATTGATTGCTATATAAGCATTGCTATATGCCAAAGACTGTGTCTTTTAAAGTCATTTTCTCATTTAATTCTTATAATAGACACTATTGTAATCATTTTACAGATATAAAAAATCAATCTCAGAAAGTTTAAGTAACTTGTCCCAGTTCGTACAGCTCCATGTGCTAGAATGAGACTGGAGCCTGGATCAGTCTGAATCTAGAAGTCAACTCTGAACCTCCTATTTCAGTTTACGCTTTACATGCTCTTTCTTTACTGTAGCGTTTTTAACTGTAGAGGGGTATGTGTTTGAGGAAAGTTATGTGTGTCAGGAGATGATTATTTCCCTGTTTTTAAATGAAAGAATTTTTTATATTTGTAAAAACACCTATCCTTTTACTCAAGGGGTTCTATTAACTCTAGTGGCAGGAGGCACATGGAATTTGAATTTAAAGTGAATATTGATCTTTCATTTTTGATTAAGAGCCACTGGTATGTCCTCTGAGATCACTTATACATTTGGTGGAAGAACACTTACTATCTTTGTAAAGTGTAGATTTTTATAGTATTATTAAATTAAATTTAGTAGACATCTATTTAACAAACGCTGCATCATAGACTTTGTTGTGTTTATCCTCACAAGCCTCATGTTTTCAATTGTGAATCTGTAGTCATCGATGACCTTCACCATCAAGATTCTGGTCAGATTTTCTTCTTTATTTCAGTGTATGGCTCTCTTCTCACATTTGTTGGGGGAAGGGGGCACAGTGTCATCCTAGTCTTTACCCAGCTACTTCCAAAGAGACCAGAGGTCTTCAAGAGGTCTTGTGACCTTTTTCTCATCACAATTACAAAAACAGTCTCTATTTCCCATTTCATTTATTTTCACCACAGGGGTTTCAGAGGAGATCAATAACTGCTGCAGCACAGAGATTTAGGGCCAATTGTGTACAGAAAATAAGCCCTTGGAAAAACATGACCAGAACTTTATTTTTGGGCTGAGGTTGTTTCAGAAGGCACTTGATAATTCCTGAACAACTTCTGAGATCAGTCATGCATTTGGTGGTAAAAGACATTTTTTGTTTGTTTGTTTGTCTGTAAACTATCTGTTTTCCTGGCATGATAAAATTCAGTAGACATTTTTTAATACTTAATTTATAAGGTACTTCGATAAGTAACATAGATGACACAAAAGTGAGAATTTCGATGAAAAAAATAAAAACTTGTATAGAAGAAGAGAAACACAGACAATTATAACATTAAAAAAAAAATAAGAACTATCGCAGGGGCAGGCATTAAAAGTGCCTAAGATGTACCCGGAGGCTGTATAATTGCCTAAGAAACAGTTTGTTTCAGTGACATTGGCATTCTGGAATTTAAAGGCTGTCGAATATTGAGGATATGGAATAGAGAAATGGAATTGAGAGACTGTGAATTCCTGTAGTGCTATAGAAGATGCAGTTCTGCCCAGGCCTTTATAGAGGTGTGGGTTAGGAACATTGACTCCTATCAGCTCAGTGTTGTGGGTACAGGAGAATCCTTTATCCTGCCAGTTCAATTTTCTCTGTATTACAGTGAAGTACTTGTTAAAGGACCTGGGCATGGATTAAGAATAGAGGATGTGCTTGCTGCCTTGAGGGAAGGTCGTTAGATATGTTTGGGGCATTTGGTTAAGTTGCTCTTAAAAGAAGCAACATATGAAAGACGAATTTCTGGGGCTTTTTCAGAGTTTAGGAATATAAAAGGTCAAAATATTTCTCCCTGGCAGAATGTAAGCCCCATGTGGGCAGAGCATTTGTTCACTGGAACATACTGAGAACCTAGTACCTCCTCCCACATATATGTTGTTCAATTCATAAATTTTGGACTTAACATATAAACAAATGTCAAGCAAGAGGGACTCGGCCAAACATAGACATTTTGTTCTGTGGAAGCAATAAATAAGTAGTGGTCTATATCATCTTATTCATTCCCATTTTTAATGACCGGTTTGTTATCCTTTTATTTTCCATTCACAAGTTCCTTCTTTATTGTATCTTTGGGATGATCATATTTCAGGCTCAGTATCTGCACAACATAATAGGTACATGTGAGATAAAATGAATTCTCAGTCTTATATATATAGCACTCTACAATCCGATATCCATATTCCTTTTTTGTTTTCTTCTATTTCTAAGAGAACCTACCTATAAGAGAGAATTAAGAAAATTAACATCAGCTATCCATGTACACCCCTGACTTACCTCACCTTCCATTGCAGTAATGCCAGGTCGTGCGATTACTTCTTCTCCAAGTTATCTGCTCCAAGGAGCACAGCTAAAATATGGATGAAGGTAGCATGACTTGCATCAGACTTAATATGAATGATAAATAAAGCTTTATTGTACCGCCATTGAAATTTTCAGCTCTTCTATTACAACGTCATTTACTCTGACCTAAACAACATATGTTATCAAGCTACGCTTCAGTCTGGGGGCACCTGCTTTTCCACATCTCTGCTTATCAGACCCTTTTCTGTTCTGTAAGGGCCAGATGCATGCTCGCTAGTTTGAGAAGCCATTCCTAATCATATCCTATCAAAGAAAAAGGTTGATCTGTCTTCCATCTGAGGTATTAACATTTATTTGACATTTACTATCTATGACCTAGATTTGGGCCTGGATAACTTTTACCTCTTTAAATGTTTATATATATGCATATTTTCCACCAGCTACATTATAATATCTTGCATTTTATGCTATTGTATGACTCCCATGGTGCATAAGACATGATAGTTGTTATTTAAAGGTTGTGATTTATCCCTGCAAATTGGAAAAAAAAATTATTGAAAATATCTGCTATTTCAAGGCCAGATGAAAGTCAGAAGCTTTATTGTATACAAAAATTTTTAATATGAATCGCTTCCATCCAAAACTATTTTTATTATAATTTTAATGTTCCCCCATTCAAGTGAATTGAAAATGATATAAGGAGTTATGCTAAATAGTTAAAAATAACATTAGTCATTGCTTTCCTATGTATGATTGATTAACTTAAATGATAATATAGTGGGTAGTCTAGTGGGTAGTTGGTAGGGAAAATTGAATATCTGCAGTCATACTCAAAAGAAATAACACATCTCAACCATAAATATTTAAGTAAGTTATAGTCAATCCTACATTCACCATTTTGAGTGTAAAAACCTTTGCCAGGCATTCTGTCTAGGAATGCAGTAGCAGTGAAATAATTTCCAAAGTTTTCTCTGCCCATCTTTATCTCAGATGTCATTCTGCAGTCAACCCACATACATTTCCAAGGGCATTGTAGGGGACAGGATTATCTAGAATCCTGGAGCAAGCTCATCTCATAAGCTACTAGATAAAAAGCTTTAAAATTACTAACATTAAAGTGAGCTATTCTCCCTTGATTCAAATTTGAGGATACTAGGCCTTTTGAACTTATCAGTTCCTATTTATGAGATCGGTGAATTTTTCTCTCAATGTGACCTGGCTCTTTTATGCAAATTAAACTGTTTTTATTCTCGCCCCCCCCCCCCCAATTTACTTTTCTGAATAGATCAGAAGCCTTAAAGCCGACCCACAAGGGAGCCTCCTTATCTGGTTGGGCACAGATACAGACAGTTGAAAGGGAAGAGGGGTGTTTCTCTTTTGATCCATAGGTCCACCCCTCTATTTAAGCTGCTGAAGATTAGTCCATATTTTATTTCCAATGATCACCCCTTGTGTTTTTGTGTAATGAGCCTGACAGAACACTGATACAATTCTGTGATAGCCCTGCCAAGGTCTATTTGCTACTGACCATTAAGGAACTTCTCCTTGAATATATTTTAAAACAGGAATCCTTTTCCAAATAAGTGGTAGGAACTATGTTAACTGGAGTTTATTCCATTATAGACCCTTGCTCTGAAAAGTCAGATGGAAGTCAAACTTTATTCTGAATGCACTAGGAAACTATGTAAAAACTATGTAAAGATCATTTTATAAATGGGCTTTCAGGAAGTATATACTGCCTAAAATGTATGTCTTAGAAGCCCTTGTCAATTGCAATATGTGTGTGTGTGTGTGTGTGTGTGTTTCCTTAATATTTATTTGATAGCATAAAGCACACCCTCACTTCTTCCCCTTCTTCACCACAACCTCATATTCATCAAAAAGATATGTATTTTTAAATTTCATTCCATTTCCATAAGTCACTATTACACCTTTTTGAAAAAAAGCCAGAATCGTTTAATAATAATATTAATTTTTAGGAGATGTTTATTCTTGTAAAATCAGTAATAAAGAGAGCTCAGTCATGTTTGGCAGGAATTGTTCTCTGGACTAAAGAGAACAATAGTGATGATCGTTTGTCCAACTTTCAATGCCTTTAAGGCTAGAAATTGGGTAGGGAGGGAGTTGTCTTGCAGTTTGCATCAACGATCATGTTTTTGTAGTTAAGAAAATCTCCCTAATTTTCATTTTTGAGTTAATTATCAAGTTGATATGGAAACATTTAATAATAACAGTTCTATAAATTACTTCTAAGGGAAAGAGTCAGAAACATTATAAGAAAAATGATTAACATATTCACTGTAGAAATTTCCTACAGAATTATAGTATCTACAAGTTACTTTTTAAGTAAATGTAAACCACTGAAAAGTAAACATTCTTCTGAGTTTATCCCTTTGACCATAAGATAGATCACTATTGAAAGTCAGTATTGTGTAGTAAAGCATGAGTACTTTGAAGCCAGATTGTCTGATTTTGAATGTTAGCTCAACCACTTGCTAGATGTATAATCTAGAGTTAGATTAACTAAATAGCAGTTGTTCATTTTAAATTATTAGAGCTGTTCACATATTTTGGTTCCTTCATTAGTAATTTAACCAAATTTCCTAGCAGATGGCAATAATAAAAAGAGAGGCCTCATGGTATACTGGGGCTTGGCAGGAAAGACATGAATACTAAATCAAGGGCATTGTGAGAAGAAAAATAAAAGATAAATGAGGATAGCAAGTTCACAATTTGTTTACATTTATTCCATATATATATATATATATGTGTGTGTGTGTGTATATATATATATATATATATATATATATATTTGATTGCCTATATGTGCACCCAAGAATAAATGAAAAATTTTCTCTATTTCATTTAAGTCTCACGATTCTATGATATAATTTACTTTTATATAAGGAAAACAGATTCAGAAAATTGTGGGACTTTTTCAAGAGAGAGTTGGTGTGTAATTGAGTGCTTCTTTATGATATGTTTAATTTTCTGATATCCTAGTTTAATACCTTTATTAAAAAACACTTAGAAGATGCTCACTGAATTTTTGTTGGGTTGGATTAAAAGGAGGTGATTGCTTACACTTTATTTGGTTTGGAGGGGCCTGTTGCTAGCCATGCAGATGTCAGAATTGAATCCCTTCAACTCAGCTTATTTTCTTTTTTGAACTCTGTTCTTGTCAGCCTTAGTAGCTGTATAATGATATGGGAGCTATAAAATCAGAAATACGTGACAATGATCAGTGATTTCCTGGATACTTAGAGAGATGAGTCAAAAGCTTGAGCAGGGGAGGAATCATTAGGGAGGAATTATTTAAAATATAATGTAATATAATGTGAGAGTAATGGAGACATTTTCTGATGTTAAGCATGGCAAGACCTCAGATGGAGATGATGTATTTAAGTAAAGGAAGAATAAAATGAAGAGTTGTATTTTGCTGTTTAACAACTCTTAAGTTAATAGAATACCCAAAGCACAGACTATACAAGAAAGTGGCCTCTTAAGGAGTTATATTGAAGGGCATCTTTATTGAGAATTAGAAGAAAGAGAATTCTAAAAGTAAATTCTGAAAAGTTCAAAGTTAGTATATAACCTTGACATGGATTTAAAAAAAATGACATAGCATATTTTCTGATGATACTATGCTCTTATTTAGTTTTTGGCTAAAAACTGTAATTTAAAAAATTTTGTAAATTCTTTCTGATTATCCATGTAAACAAACATAAGGACTGATAGTCAGTATTACTACAATCATAGCATTAAATATGGCATGTTTGTATCACCTCGGTCGTGACTAAAGACAGTGCCATTTGAAAGAAATTTTTTTTTTTGCCTGCTTATAATGAATAGACTTTGCCTGTGACCGAAAATAAAGTAAAACAAAGATTAATTTCAGGAAGGAAATTGCTTAAGATCTCTGTGCCTTATTTTCCTCATCTATAAAATGAGGGTGATAAAAGTACCCATCACCTACAATAGTTGTGAGGACTAGATGAGTAAATATATGTAAAGCAAACATATTCTTGGCACATAATAATTGCAATATGAATTATTGCTACCATTATTTATTACTTGAGAGCAGTTGTGGTGGTGGAAGCTAACTGAGAGGTTACTAAAAAAAAGATAGGCTAAATGAAGGATTAAGAATAAGGGTTAGGGGCATCATTCTGCCTGCCTTCAAATTATACTACAAAGAGACAATAATCAAAATGGCATGGCATTGGCAGGAAAACAGACATACAGACCAGTGGAACAGAACCGAGAGTCCAGAAGTAAACCCATGTCTATATGCGCAAATAATTTTCAACAAAAAACCCCAAAAACATATAGTGGAGAAAGGAAAGCCTCTTTAATAAATAGTGCTGAGAACTGGAAAGCCACCTGCAAAAGAATGAAACTAGACTGTTGTCTATTACCTCTCATGGGTATGTGGTAGTGGAGGCCAAGCTCACTTCCCTTCCCATAATAGGTAAGGGACTTTTCAGTGTCACAGCTAACGTGGCACAGACCACAGGCCTTCGTCGATCACTCCCCTTAAGGCCCGCCAACCAATCAAAATACACTAATGTATATAACATAAAAAGCCCTGTTGCGATCAAGGTTCAGCCTTTGGATGTGAATCCGCTCAGCTTGTGCCAGCACCAATAAATGCTATTTCCTGCTTATTGCCTCGGTGTCCTGTCTCTCTGTTCAAGTATCCTGTAATAGGTATTTACCCCAAAGACTTGAAAATTCATATCCAAAAAGATATTTGCACACTGATGTTCACAGTAGCCAGAACATGGAAGCAATCAAAATGTCCTGGGGTAGATGATTCGATAAAGAAGCTGTGGTACATATATACAATGGAATATTACTTAGCCAAAAGAAGAGATGAAATACTGCCATTTGCAACAACATGGATGGACCTCGAGATAATCATGCTAAGCGAAAGAAGCCAGACAGAAAAAGTTGAAAATTACATGATATGTTTGATTAAACCTAAAAGCAACAAATCAACAGGATGAATAAACATAGACTCATGGACAATAGACTAGTGGTTACCAGATGGAAGGGGGGATAGGGAAGGTAATTGGGATAAAAGGGGTCAAATATGTGGTGACAGAAAGAAATCTAACTATGAGAAGTGAATACACAATGTAAATATGTGTATGCCTTACTGTTAAAATGTACAGCTGAAACTTACCAGATTTCATTAAACAATGTCATACAAAATAAATTAATTAAAAAAAAGAGTAAAGACTAACTCAGTTCATTGGTGATGAACACACACACATGCACACTCCCACACATGAGCACACAACTTCCTAAGGGAAATCACATAACTTTTAAGAACAATTAAGATACATAAAAAATTAAGAAATATGAAATAATTTTAATGATTATATCATTTTTCTAAATAGAGAATTATTTGAAATTACTCTCAAGCCTTCCGTAGAACAATGAAATGGTATATATTCACAACTAATGAATGTGATTGGAGGTTTAATTTTCTATTAACTTAGACAAAGTGTCTAATTTTTGAGACAAGGTGTTTATTTCTATTTTCCTATTTTGTTACTATAAATGCATCTTAAAAATTGAAGCCTTTCCCAAAATATTATTTTTCAGATATCTCAAAATCATTCAAAAGGTAAATTTTATTATCTTTCATTAAAGATATGAGGAATAAATCATTACAAAAAATAATTGGAGGGTTGTAAAGGAAGGAGAACAGGGGACTGAAGTGGACGGGGTTTGATTTTGGAAGGAAAGATTGAATCTGCACATCCTGTAATAGCAGCAGTTTCTTCAGCATTTTAGGAGATTGAATATTAGAGGATAAAAATAACTTCTAAAACTACACCTGAAAGTAATCTAATATTGTATGATGACTGTAATTGAAAAAAGGTAATAAAATAAAATAAATATATAAAATACAAAACAAAAAAATTAACAGCTACTGGATAAATTCTCAATATATCCATTAAAGCAACAGTGGAAAGAATTATGTGTAAATCAAATGAAAATTAGATGTGAATAAAAAGACTGAACGAAATGAAAATCCTTCAACTAAGCAATGACCTTTACCATTTCCATATAGTCAAAGAGAGGAGAGATTAAATGAACAGCTTAATTGAGATGTAATTTCAGTATACATAATCTTTGTTACAGGAGACTGGCTAAAATTGTAACATTTCCCATTTCCCAAGGATACAGCATATCCTAACCAGGAATGTGAAGCTATAGAGTTACAGGGGATAATCAGGTTCTTCCAAACCCACCTAGGGTTTACAATTCAGCAAATCATATTTCTTTTGAAGTATTTGGTAACTCTCTAACTGTCTTTCTTAGGCTCATCTTCCAAACTTTCTGGAATATTTAATGTTTAAAAGGATACTAATTAATTATGAAATAATCTTTCGTAATTTTTGGATTTTCAGTAATCTTTAGCCCTAATTTTAATGGAAATTAGTGAACTATTTGCTTTTTAAAACAATGGAAATTCTGCTCTTTTGCTTAGGTCAACATACTATTTTGTCTCCTAATGTCAAATTTGCCTTTTTTTTTCGGTTTTACCTAATTTCTTTCAAACACCGAATTTCTTTATTCAGGCTGTTATATGCACAGAATATGCAGCTTCCGCTTGCTGCTGTTTGTAGGGTGCACAGACCCTGCTCAGTCTAAATAGTTTACCACATGCCTTTAAATGTCACCAGGTGACTCTCCTCCTCTGCACCAGAATAACTGAGTTTGACAATATCAACAATGACATCACCTAAAAAAATGTCATCATCAGTGAGAACTTCCAAAAACTACTGGAAATAAAACAAAAATGGTTAGTGATTTATGAATGTAGCCCAGATAAGCAAAAGAAAGACAGAAATAAATGAAAAAAGCTCAAGCATTTACCCTTCTAAATAACATCTTACTGTAAAATTGGCATCATTATCTGAGAAATAACCAAAAAAATGGAGACATTTTTACCTGGATGTGCTAAGAGTTTATTATTTGCTATAATATAGTGTTTAAATGTGTGTGTGTGTGTGTGTGTGTGTGTGTGTGTATTTTTTTTAGGTAAGGCAACCCTTGATTGACCTCACAGATTGCAAGGGCCTTGTCAGTTTACAATCCCTTATTTTTTATTTTTTACACCCTACAACACCTGGTCTTCCTAGGTGGTCTCCCATCTAAGTCCTAACCAGGCCCGACCCTGCTTAGCTTCTGAGATCAGACAAGATCGGGCTCGTTCAGAATATATAGCTTTTAATGTAGTCATTTTATAATCACTTGCTCTATGTTTTTTATTGCTTCTGTAACAAATTACCACAAACTTAGTATCTTAAAACAACAGAAATTAACATTTGCTCTGCAGAAGATATTATTAGAGAAAGAGAAAACAAGCCATAGCCTGGGGGAAAATATTTACAACAAATATCTGATAAAAGTCAGTTATCTGAAATATACAAAGAACTTTTAAAACTCAACAGTAAAACTAACAACCAAATTAATAAATGGGCAAAAGATATGAAGAGGTAACCTCATCAAAGAATATATGCACACAGCAAATAAGTATGTGAAAAGATGCTCAACATAATCTGTCATTAGGGAATTGCAAATTAAAACAATGAGATACCACTATACATCTATTAGAATGATCAGACTCCAAAACACTGACAAGCAAATGCTTGTCAGGATGTGGAGTAACAAGAACATTTATTCATTGCTAGTAGAATATAAAATGATACAGCCACTTTGGGAGATAATTAGGCAGTTTCTTACCAAATTAAATGTAATCTTCTCGTATGATCTAGCAATCCCTCTTCTTGGTATTTACCCCTTTGGGCTGAAAACTTATGTCTACATAAAAATGTACACATAGATGTTTATAGCAACTTTATAATTTCCCAAACTTGGTAGCAACCAAGATTGTCCTTCAGTAGGTGAGTGGATAAACTATGTAACATCCAGATAATGGAATATTATTCAGTGATAAAAAAAATGAGGACTCAAGCCATGAAACAACTTAATTAGCTTATTATAGTTAATAGACAAGAAGATAAATTAAGACAAAGACAATTAGCTGAATTTAAAGATATTTCTTGAGAAACTGAAAAATCTCCATAGTGTGGAAGGAAAACTAAAATCGCTTCTTCAACTTGAGGCTTAAGAGAGTTACCCTTTTCCTAAATATTTTTGCCCTTGTGACCGAGTTATCTTTTGACATTTACAGTAATCTACATTTCTATGTTGGACAACAGGAACCAAAAGCAGTGAAGCAGATAGCTTTATGGTCAGGATGTCAGATGTGGGCCCCATTCCCATCTTATATTGTTCCAAAAAGAGTCACATTAGTTAAGGGAGAGAAAAATGATAAATGATAGAAGGAAAATAAAGCTGTTAAATGTCACATTGACCTTTTGACATTTGACAAGAAACAGCAGGAAAGGGACCCTTCTGTGTTGCCTGCCTCAGTATAGTGATGTAGTTTGATTTTTTTTTTTTACCATCGCATTTCTAAACTAATCCCTGCCATTTTATACATAATTGACTCACACCTACCATCTGCATTTGTAGGCAACATTTATTTCATTAAATGTCACACTGGTGTATTTCGGGCTCAGTTGGTAACTATAATAAATTATCTCCCATATATGTATTTCAGTTGGTATAATGATGAAATATAAGGGTTTGCTTCCTACCCACTTCAATCCTGTGAATACAGAAAGGTCTGCTAAAGATCAGAGAGTGAAAATGTCAAAAGTTTATATAAAACTATATAAAAGCTTAGAGCCAAGTATATATTTAATTGTATGAATCAATGGTAGTGCTTGTCACATCCTTCATGGACATGGTAAAATAGGAACCATGTGCATATGAGCATGTGGCCTTTATTCTCATCCCAGAGTCAAGATACAAAAGAAAAAAATCTATGCCAAATTTATGATAGGTTAAACCATAACTTCGTTCTTTCATTTTCTTTCCTCTTCTTTCCTCTTTTCCATTCTCCTCCCCATCTACCTTATACCCTTTTATTCTTCTACTTCAATAAACTCATCATTAGCTCAAGTGAGTGTTGAGCACAAAAATCACAATTTGAGGAAATCTACCATGAGCCACGAAGCACTCATTTTGTGGACATTTTTAATCTTTTGTTTTTTAGTCTTGATATGTGCATAAGAAGTAGGTCTGATTTATGAATCACTTTTAATCCTAAGAGTAGAACTTTTCTTATTCAAAAGTACACTGCAAAGACTTACATTTTGGATGTAGGGGATCATGAGAGACTATCATTCTCACCCTAATAACCCACACAAGTTACATAATCATAGTTTATTCTTAAATCAACGGAGAGCCGAAGACAAGAATAAATTTATAAGAACTAAACTTGGTAAGCAACAAGTCTTTCAGGAGATAAGAAATCCACTGTTATGCTCAGTCCTGACAGAAACAAAGGGATAAGTCATCTAGACAGTCCAGACCAAGGAGAATCTTGCATATGGGATAGTGTGACAGAAAACAATCCAGAGGAGGACTGGCCATAAAACACTTTACTTTCCTACAGGTTTCAGTGATTGCTGGGTGGAGAGGGGTAGGGTCCCCCATACAGGGGCAGGGAATGAGATCCCAGGGAAATTCCTGTAGCTACTCTGGGCTATGAATTAAGGAAGAGAGAAGGAGGAACTACCTGAGTGGAGCATCTCAAAGTAAATACCTACCTTCATGGAGTGGGATATGCTTTACAGTCTCAACAGCCCTCTCAGGGCCAAACATGGGACCACAGGGCAGAGAGAACATTCACCCCACAGAACAGAAAGTTGGTACAAGGAGTGTAGATCAAAGAGAACTTCCAAGTGGCCTAAAAAAAAAAAAAAAAAAAAAAAGGCCATCAATCAGCCTGTAAAGCAGAGACTGATTGCTCACACCTCATAAAGCACATTGCTAGAACCTCACCAATGCTTAGATCCTCAGCCCTGAAAAAGGGAGAGTGTAGATTCTACAATCAAAATGGAGTGAATGGAATAGAACTAAAGCTGCAACAAAGTCCAGAGATAGCCCAGTTACAGAGAATACTGGCTCAATTTCTATTCTCTTAATCCGATAAGAGAAGGAGTGTGTCCCTAACATGGAGCCAGGAGGCCATTCTGGAAGTGAGTCTTAGCACCTCTTTGTCAGGCAGAATATAAACTTTTGAACTGGACAAAACCATAAATATTTTGAGAACACTGCAAAAACTATGGCAATTTGTTGCAGTGACGGACTTTTACTTAGCCATAAACTTAGTCATCAATCATCTTTTGCCAAGGTTAGCTTTCTGCCACCAGCACCAATTAAAATTCTTTGTGAATGACTTATCAAACCTCCCCTTCTGGCTTTTAAAAACCTCTGACTTTTGTTTCTTAGTGGGATACTATTTGGATTGCTACCTGAATCTTTACATGCCGAATTGAAATTTTGATCCCCCCCAAAATTTTATTATCTCTTTTTAAATTTTATTTTCTGAATTATTGCCTCTTGATAGTTTATGTTAACAGGAAGAAGAGGAAAGGGAAGAAGGAAAGCAGGAAAGAAAGAAAGGAAGGCGGGAAGGAGAAAGGAAGCAGGGAGAGAGGAGAGAGAGAGAGAGAATGAGAGAGAGAGAGAGAGAGAGAGAGAGAGAAAGGAGAGAGAGAGAGAGAGAGAAAGGAGAGAGGAGGGAGGAAAGAAGGAGGGGTGAAGAGTGAGTGATATGGATTTGTTGATTGGATGATAATTCACATCGAGTTAGCACAACGATATTGCATATTTCCATAATTTTAAATGAGGTGTAACTTTGTTTGACTTTGAATTTTATACCTCATTCTAAAAATATTTTTTGAATCTTAGATCTGTTTTACATATTTTGTAGTAGCTGGTGGCACAAAACTTTAATGCTTTTTCTTTTGTGATTTAGTGGGTTTGAAATGTACCACCGAAAGGCATCTTATAGAATGCAATTATGGTCCTGCCCCAGGGTCTGAAATTCAACCATTAAAGTGTACATCCTTTGGGTTGTATTTTAGAAGGCTTTGGTCCATTGCAAATCTCTTTGGGAACATTTTTGTATTAAATCATTTAAAAGCATTCATTTCAGAGTGAGGTGGACATTTTTTAATTGAGTGAAGGTAAAGTTGAAAGCGAAATTCTACAAAATGTGTTCCATAAAATGATAATTTTCAGGTTAAGAATAGTTATGTATAGAAAAGTTTTCATGGCCAATTAGTTTTGGAAAACTCTAATTTAAACAAAGTATTTCCTTTACTTTCGAATGGGTCAGAGCTTTTTATATGCTGTGTATTAATGATCTCCCAGTGTAGGAAAAAAAAAAACAGTTTGAACAGTTCCCAAGTGTTATCCCTCCACCACCTTTGGAAATGCTGGCCATTGGTACAGAACATCACAGAGCAGAGCAATGAGAAGCAGAGGTGCCTGGGGTTTAGAACTAGATTTGTATGATAAATTGTACATTTGCTTCACAGCAGAAATGGACTTTTATAAGGCCAAAGATTTTCTGAGTATTTAAAGAAGGTAAAAATTATAGAAAGATTTAATTTCTGTCCATTGAATGGGAACTGCTTTGAGAATGAAGTACACATTTAATCAGAGAAGTTTGCAATCTAGTATTCTTGAGACTGTCACTCCTTGAAAAAGAGCATTTCTAGAATCAATCATGAAACATGAGATCACATAATTGTACTTCGTTTAATTATGGGTGTCACCAGCATCTGTCTTCATCACGAAAAAATTTTGTAGTGATTTCTTTTGGAAAAAGAAATTTATTGAAAGGGGTATACTTTTCTATATAAAATACAGAATAACATTTTTTCTTTGCATTCTTTTTTATTATTTACAGAGGAATCCTACTAGATAATAGATACATTGTATATAAAATATAAATATTGAGTTATATAAAGTATATATAAATGCTATTAGCTAATTGTGTTGAATCTCAAAACAAAAGAAATAGAACTGAAAATTACCTTGCTATGTACAGGAAATGATTATTGGTTATTAAATGCAATTTAACTTTTTTGCAACTAATTTTCTATTTTTGAAATTTTCATTTGCTTCTTCATAATTCAAATAAAAATAAGAGCCTTAAGTGAAAGGCAAGAGAGTAAATTTCACACATCAAATATATTACAGTCTGCTTTAACACAGGTACATAGATTTTGTTGTCTTCCATATGCCATGATAACTGTTTTCTGCAGGGCTTGGAAGGCCAAGGGCAATGCACTTATATTACTAAAAAATATCCATAAGAAAAAAATTAAAAAGGATTTTTTTTATCCTTTTCTTCTTTTCTGTTTCTTTCTCTTTCTTTCTCTTTCTTTTTTCTTTCTTTCTTTTTTTTTTTTTTTTTTCCTTCCTGGGTTAAGAAATTCATTGGTGACAGAGTACATTTGAAGTATAATGGGTAATGACTAGAAGAAATCTTGTTTAATGTTCTGGAGATTATGTGTAGGGGCACTCAGTAGGTTCCTATGTTACTACTTCAGGGACCCAGAGGATTTGAAAAAAAAGGAGGAAGAAAAATTATGCCTTCGAGATGAGTATATACATATATAGATTCTCTCCCTGCTTTTTCTTCATCCATTTCTTAAACATCAGCACACCTGCTTACCTTACTTGCAGGACACAAATGCAGTTCAGTTTTCCATAAATTTCTATTTTTTGGCTATTTTCAATAACAAGGTCTTATTTAGAGACTTGTAACTGTATTTCTCTGTAAAAATATGAATTATGTAGGAAATTTTAGAAATTTTCTATTAAATGAGGTGAAAAAAATCTACAATATTGGTAAGAGTTGTGTGCATAGGAAAGAAACTAAATTATAAGACAAAAAGCATTCTGAAACCACCTCTCCAGGTATGATAATACCTTCATTTATTGTTGTTCCTTGTACTTCATCAATGATATTCAGTTTTTTTTTTCTTTTCTCTTTGTCAGCACCTTTAAAGCACACTCTTTATAAAAAGGAGTTAAAGTAGCATTAAACATACACAAGTCACAATAAGGCAAATTGTCTTGTACTGTCTGTGGAGAGAACATTGTTATTAGTTTTGACAGAAGAACATTGTTATTCATTTTGACAGATTAACTGACCCCACAGAAATACAAACTCTGGGTTTAAAATCCAGGTGAGTTGTCCACACATTAATCATTGGGTTTAGATGAAGACTGGTCTCATCAGTAGTCAGCACTCTACCTTAAGATAAAAGCAGGAAAGAAACTTCCCTGGATGGAGAAGAAATAGAAGGAATCTTTTCTAAGACCAAAGGCTGACAGCATTGACTCACACTCAACTCTTTTTGACTTTTTGACTTCAATAAACTTCAGCTCTCATCAGAAAGAATTTTGCTTCAGGATAGAATTTTAAACTTCACTAATACTATTATAAATGGATCAAGGCTTATAATAATGAGTTTAATATCTTCAAATCAGAAGGAATAATTGGATTCTAGCAAGTCAAATGTTGGTTTAGTGAATTTTATTTTTTAATGTAAATTTTAAAATAGATATATGTTATATATAGCTTTATAGATGCAAAACCCCAAATGTATACAATATTATTTCAGTGTTGCATAAAAGGTTTTGAATTATCAATTGAAGGAGTTTGACATGCTTGTCAAAATAAGTAATGTGCATTATGATTAAATTAGTTATGAGAATAGTATCAGGTTCTTAAATTTGACACATTCACCATATGTGCTTCTTGATGTTTCCTCTTTGTCAGTCACCAAGTAAATAATAGTAATAAGTGAATAATAAAACAGCAATAATATTTCTACTATTACTTAATATAGCTAACATTTGTTAGTTTTCACTATGGGCCAGTGTAACTTTTATATACATTATTACATTTATTCTTACTGCAACCCAATGAGGTAGATAATATTATTATCCTCATTTCACCAATCAGGAAACAGAAGTGTGGAAGTTAATTTTCCAGATCACATACCCAGAAAAAGTATATATATGTAGAAATAGTATTTGTGATTACCGAGTAATGAATATATATATATTCTCAGTGATTTCTTACGTTTCTGGACCTCTTTTGAGTAAAGTACTGATAGCCTCTTGTTTTGAACTCTCTTTTCAAGGATACATGTAAAGTGAAATATAGTCATAAAAGAGAGAGATGTTTTCCTCTGTAATGCTAATGTTATCATTGGGGGTGATTTGAACTTCGGAGTCCCCCAATGGGAGGGGGGTGATAACGGTGTGGAAGTGTAATTATCATTTTTCTTTGGTTCTTCATTGATGCAGTGAAGAATCACAAGTCAGTGAGATTTAGAGATGATTTATTAAAAGCATATTTTAGAAAGGCAAAGCATGCTCCAAGGAGGAACATGCTTTTAGTGAAGAAAGCTGTAACAACATAGAAGCTGGAATGTCTGAATTATATTTGAGGCATGATGAGTGGTTCCAAAGGCATTCGTAGGTGGTTGGCTAGTGAGGTCATTCTGATTGACCCTTGGCTACTGTCTAACACTTTGCCTAGTGAGTATGTTCTTATGCAGAAATCAGTCTGTTATAATTAGATTCATGAAATTCCAGGCATGAACATAGTATTATAATGAAGCTTAAATTGTAGGCAAATTAGGATAGTACCTTCTGTGCAGGCTCTGTAGCCACATCAGGCCAGATAAGACTATGACCCTCCTGTCATTTGTCTCTGGGGATGCAGGAGGAATTTTCTAATTACCAATAGGGTGTTCGTTGGGTGGTCTCTGGGCTGTATTCCTATTCCTTTGTTCCACCGTTGCTCATATCTGTCTAGCTACCTAACACTAATACTATAGTTAACACACCACTGGAAAGAACAACTATGTTTTGTCTCTGAACCAAGAGTCTATTATTTTTTATCAGTATCCATGAAAGGACGGGAGGCTAACTTGTGAGTGGAGTAAAATGCTAACTATTTAAAATTCTTAACAGTTTTTGTGATGATTTTCATGACAGAAACATGATTTTTGAAAGGAGAAGAATGAAAGCCTTACTACCAATTGAAAGGATTTGAGCAAAATTCTTGAAAATTAATAGTGAACATTTTAACCAAATGTATGGCCAATTGGAGAATAAAATGCAGTTTTACCTTATGGCATATAAACAAAGAGAAAGAAATTGAACAGTGGTTGCAGGCTGAATAATGGAAAGTAGACTCAAAAATAGCTAGCTGCCTGAGCCTTCCACTGAAGACAGATTTATTTTAGAGTTGAAGTAAACTCAGCTGAGAATCAAAATAAAGTTCAGATAAGGGGCCCATTGGACAGGAATTGTATAATAAGCAGTTTATCTTTATTAAGGAAGCTAGAGATAGGCATTGAAGCAGAGAGATAATTCAGGTGGTCCAAATCCTTGGAAAATGTTGAGAGGTATTTATTTTTGTTGAAATTACAGCTAAGCCTTTTGGAAGTAACTGAAGCATTTGTTTCAGATAATGCTCTGATAGTCCATACATAGAATATTCTTTATACTCGGGGAGTTCTGGTCCCAAAGGAACTCAGTGCTTGAAGGACTGGAATTCAGAGAACCCATAAACAAGTATTTTTCATGTACCTAATCAGTGATACGGAAATAGTATTTGTGATTACTAACTGAGTCATGCATAGAAATAATCAAAAGTCATTTGCAAATAAAAATATGAACAAAAAATTCTTATCATTCTGGAATAATGGTGGAAGATAGTGGAATAGGAGTGCACATCAGATAGCCAAGTTTGCATGATTTTTATATTCTCCTTTGAGGTTACTTTTGTTTTACTTCTCCATAATTTTGAGATCATTTTCAAAAGATTGATTAATCTCTGCAGCTTTTCAACTTTGCCTTTGATTCATTAAAATGCTGTCCTTTATACCCTGATAGACATCTGTGAACTTACTTTCATTTTCAGGTGTTTGCATATCAGTTGTCTAATCCTAATTATTTGATTCTTCTTAGTCTGATTGTTCATTTTAATACCTCTCATTTTATTAAATGAGTTTTTGATTATTTTATTTTTATTTCTGCTTTTGTTATCTTTTTTTGTGTATTTCTTTGAAACATTTCTGAGAATAAGGTAATGACATGACTTGATAGCACAACAATTAATTAGATGTTTTCTTCATTCTGTTTGAGAAATAGCAATTTCTAAAACCTGTTGTTTATAAAACTAACTTCTGTCTTTTCCAGCTTTTACATATGTAAATGAACTTGCAAATTATGCATTAGGAAATAATCTGTAATAACTTAAGTACTATTTTTGTTGATATTTTTATCATTTTCAAAATGAAAAGATGAATCACACAAGTGCTGACTTGTATATAAAGTCAACACATGTTAAGGAGATGAAGAAAAGTATAGTTAACTGCTAAACAATTGAAGTAATGGTTCAAGGTTGTTCTCTTCTGCTTCATTCTATTTGTTAAAACATGTCACTAGGCAAGCCATAATCAAGGGGAAGGAAAATACTCTACCTTTTAATGGGCGAAGAAGTATGTTCTTATTTAGTATTTGTTGAGTTGAACAGTGTCTTTGGAACCATGTTACTCTTATCCCTTTGAAAAAACAGCACTTTCTCATGCTATCTTATAGCCTCACAGACATTATTACTCTCCAACATTTTCCTGAGTAAAGTGTCATTTGTTTTATTTATCTTCTATTTCCTTTTTACATCAAGGATAAAACTTTTATTGTATATCTTATTGTATGTAATTTGCTTTCTTATTGGAAGTGATCCCATCACTGATGCACTTCTGTGTTCCAGTGGTCATATGTAAATGGTCCTACAAGGCCTTTAAACCAAGTGTTTTGGAATGGAGAGATGGAATAGATATACGTTGTATTTTATTATTATTATTATTATTATTATTATTTATTGTTATTATTATTAGGTGGCAGACAATTTTCAGAAAACTAATAAGCTGGACAATTCTCTTTAAAGAAACTAGCTCCACTCTGTAAAGAATTTATTTTGTTTAAGGTCAGTGAGAACTGCTTTTAGTAAAATTTCAGTATAAGTGTAATCTAAAAAATATTTTTAAGAACCAACAAAGTATAGAATAATTGACATGAACATATGCTTGTCCTTTCCAATTATAAAACAAAAGGTGCTCTGGAGAGAATAGCTTTCTTTTTCTTTGGGAAAATCGTTCATCTAATATTTAGTTGGGATCCTAGAGCCATTCATTTAATTCTAGAACACTATTCAGGAAAGAATCACCATTGGAATATGCTTTTATTTCTGTACTTTGAGTTGTGATATGGTCTAAGAAGTAAAAGACCTTTGGGAAGGCGGAACTGAGTTTGAACTCTGAATTTTACACTTACCAGCTGTATGACCTTGGGCAAATTACTAAATCTCTTAAGATTTCATTTTCTCCATCTATAAGATGTAAATAATTAATGACGATTGTCCAAGAAAATGTTTAATAATTTTAAATAACATAATGGTGGAAAATAGCCTACAGAGGACATATTTATTACTATGACTATTACCATACCTCACACACTACAGCAAACGATATTTCCAGTTTTAGGAGAAGCATACTGAATTGGACCTGGGATAGGAGCAGCATTTCCTTTTTCCTTTGTATATTTAAGGGAGGAAATGCACTCATTCCTTAGACTACTTAAAATTTACTTACAGGGACAACCATGGGGACATAGAACAAACACTATATTCTATACCTTTTACCTACATATTTCTGAGAATGTTTTTAAATATACAGAATACGTGTTTCACTATCTAGGACTAAAAAAAATCTTTTATTTTGAATACAATGATTTCTAGCTTTGTTTTAATTTATTTTCATTTTACTATCTTTAAGAAAGAGTCTAGTTAGAATATTTTGATAGTCCTGTTTCCAAAAATGTATTTTTAATTATACTAAAATACAGACATTTCATGTGCATTATATCATCATCGTATGAGACCTTATTAATCTTCCTTCTGTGTTTATAATTTTATTCAAGGACTCCTGAAATGGGACTTTTACTTTTTAACACAATTGAATTTCTACTTTCAGTATTTTAATTTTATTCCATTGTTTGAAACTTATTTAAAACTTATTTGAAACATTTTTATTGGTCAAGATATTATGCTAAATGTCTTAATAAACAGTCTCAATAAACATACTTAATAAACACTCGTATGATGGATGCCCTCAAGGAATTTCTAATCTAATAACGGTAATAATAACAAAATCTAAAATAACATACATTAATTTGTACTGTATTTTTAGAGAATGATTTCATGAGATAGGTAAAGTTCAGTATGTAGATTCTTTTTAATACATAAAGAACCCAAGGGCTAGAGAGATGAACTAATTGCCCAAGTTTTAATAGCTTATAAAGATGTATAGAAGACTAGAATACAGGTCTTTTGAATCCTAGGTTAATGCTTTGTTATGTAATATTTCCAGTTCACACAATTGTCATTGGAATAGACTTCATTCTTCATTTACCTTTAGGATCTGTAAAGGTTAAATAAACTAATCGTAATCACATGTTTATTTAACGACAGATGTACAATTTGGATTTGTTTGGCTTCATGTCTTGTGTTTGACAAGATGTTAACTCCTTTTGAACAGACTATATAATATTCTCCCAAGTGTATATACCACTCCACTAGTTATTTCTCTAGAGAATTCCAGCACCTTTCAGTTTTTTTCTTAGTAGAACACAACTGTTTATTATAACAGTGAATGAAATATCTCTCCCTGCCCTCCCTCCCTCTCCCTCTTCCTTTCTTTCCCTCTCTCTCTCCTCTCTCTCTCTCTCTCCTTCTCTCCCTCTTTCTCCCCCCCTACCTCCCTCTCGCCACTCCTCTACCTATCTCCTTGTGTATATGTATCTATTTCTATTGAAAGATTTCAGTTCAAAATTAGCTTTTGTTTTTTTTCCTTTTTCCTGTGAACACTATTATTAGCCATACTTCTACCATAATTTTGCCTTGTGTTTTTCTTCTCAAATACTTTCTAATTTCACCATTTTTCTTTATTAGACACTCATGAGATTCCTGTTAACTCTTCAGTTAGCATATCTTCAATCTCAATTAAAGGAAATATTCTTGGGAATTGTGGTAGTAATGAAAAGTTCTTCAAAATGATTCTCTCCCACATCTGTAGCTGAGTTCTTAGAGCTCACCACTGACTCCATGGTTTACTTCATTGAGGGCTTGTTGACCAAACTCTATTCTCAAAAAGGTAGGCTCCCAAACTTTTGTTTTGAGACTATTTTGTTTTGAATGGAGAAGGAGTTTGGCACAAATGTATCGGGGACAGGAAAAAACATAGGAAATAAGAAAATTATAACTTTATATTCATATTAAAATATCTATTTCAATGTAAAATAAGAATAACACAGGCTACTGAAAATAGCTTACTTTTGTGGAATAATCTATGGCTCTTTTAATGGCAAATAACTAAGACCCACCAAACTAGTTCAAATAAAGTGGGTTTACTATAATGATACCCACAGAATTTCATGAAAATCAGGAGAGAGATGTAACAAAAATGCATCTCTCAAATACCGAAGCTGGATGCTGATCTCAATTTGAGGAAATTGAAAATACTGCAGTAGCAAAGATTAAGATTTAATGTTAATGCTGTCACGTTAATATGTCTAGTCAAAAACCTAGTGATTCCTTTTCTTATCCTAATTTTAATTGAGAATTCTTTATCTTATGATTGTATGATTAAGAGAAGGAATTTGTTAGATTTATCTATCTACATCAGGCCATAGCTGCTGACTAACTATGGATGGAATGCTCAAAATGCAGAACCACACATGTTTTAAAAAGCTGTGGTTCTGGGAGTCACATAATTTAAAATGGCTTCCTATGCCACACCTCAGTTTCAATAAAGTCTTGAGAGGTCATTTCTTCTAAAAGGGACCTTTTATGGGAACAGGGACAGTGTCTAGCATAGCTGCATCAATCATTTACAAACACTTTATATTTTCATGTTAGAGAAATGTCACTAGAATAGGAAGAGATCATCCATATCTCTGTAATTTCATGAAAAGACTGAAACTCAGAGTAGTAAGGATTTATACTTGGTTTACATTTCTTTAATGGTAGGTCCAGAATTCAAAAAATTATTTATATTCTACTACTTCTATAAACACCACTTCATTTGAAGCAGGATGCATCTTTTGGTAGATAAATTGAGACACAACTATGTAAATTATTAGATCAGACCACACACTTTGTGATTTAGCTAAAATACTGTAGGTCAAGACTCTATCACTTTAAATCTTAATTTTATTTAATTCCTCTTAACATTTTTTTTTTTTTACATTTTGAAAAAATTCTGCCTTCTTTAATTCTCCTATTTACTATGTGACTGTTTTAAGACTATTGACATGGTCCAAATATGAGCAATTTTAGGATAAATACAAATAAACCTAAGCTATGAGCATTCCAAATTAATAATCAGCCCTTAAAAAATTGATAGTGGGCTGTGGTTAACTTTCTTCTCAGATACACAAACTCATTTTCTCTTTGGACTTTACTTTGACAATAATTCACAGGAAAAAGGATGCAATGAAAAGAGAGCTACAGGAAGTGAGTTATTTATAGTTCAACTTGCTACAGGCACATCTATAATACATAATTAGTTGGAAAAGCTAGGAACTGTAAAGAGAAACAAGATCATTTTGCCTGGAAAAATATGTGGTTCATTTGGGCTTTGACATATTGGCTTTAATGGATTTATAGTAATAATTTTAGTTGTAGTGATATCTGAGGGATAGGCTTGAGTGAGGAGGTGATTATCATTCTATATCTGAGGATGTGTGTGTGTGTGTGTGCTCACTCATGCATGTGTGTATGCACACATATGCATTCACACTTCCAGTTGGGAAAGGAGAAAAGTTATTCCATTGCTTTCTCTCTTTAGTATCTTCTTAAAATAGAGGTTCTGTGTTAAAGACTGATTTTTAAAATGCGAAGCAGTCAAACTCAGTGGAGATTTGAACACCTTATTTCAGTTCTCCTAAGGAACTATACACAGGGTGATCGCATGAGCCTACCTCCTCCATAGTTTTCAATACTACATTTCAATAATTTGGGCAGTGACAACAGAAATTTAAAAGTCAGCAATGTCAGAACTGAGAAGAAAGCAGCAGAATTTCACAGTTATACCAAGAATAGCGATAAAGGGAAAGAAGAGGAAAGAGAGAGACAGAGAAAGAGAGGCGAGAGAGCGAGAGAGGAAATTGTAACAATATGAAAATAATTAAATAGGTAAATCCTTTGCCACTATGTACTTGAGAATTTAGTAGGCACAATTCAGTCTGGATCCTCTGAGGAAAGAAGGGCTGTTACATTGGCAATATTTTTATTTTTAACCTTGAGTTCCAATAGTGATATAGAATTAACGATGAGGATTATGCCTTTGCAATATCAAATTTTTCAATTATTTATTAGGGAGAGGATTATTTAGATATCATAACATAATTTAGATGACATTTCATTGGTTCAGACCAATGTGAGTTAACAGTGTGAGGATTTTATATACCTCGCCTCATTTAATACAAACAACTGTCTAAGGGAGTATATTATCTTGATATTATTGTGAAGATAACTGGGATGTACAGATGCGACATACAGGCTATAGATTTTTTATTTCAATCCAGTCTGGAGCATTTATTTCATTCATTCACTTACACACTTCATCACTCATTCAACAGATATTTAGTGAAGGCACTTCATATTCCTGGCTCAGGAGATCACACTGAACAATAAAGCCAAGTACCAGATCTCTACACTGCTCCTAAGGAAATTATGTTTAGGTTGAAAAGGACATAATGAACAGATAAAATAAGTCAATAAACAAGGGAATTTGAGATTCTAATTCCTTCTGTAAATGGAAAAATCACAGAGTAACTAGGATGAAGTTAATACTTCAGGTAGGAAGACACTTGGGGAAGGCTTCCCTGAAGGATACAGCATTTGAACTGGGACTACCAACGTCAGAAAAAGCCAACTACACAAAGTTCGTACAGGAATAGAAAATGTGAAGACTCTAAAAAGGAATGAGTTTGGCATGTTTGATGAACCAAATCGGGTTAGCGTGGCTGGAGTACATGAGCTAAAGGGAGGATGGAATGAGATGGGGCTGTAGAAGCAGGTTGGGACCAGGTTGCTTAAAGCCTTGTCTCCTATGGTAAGGAGGAATTGAGATTTTAGTCTAAGAGTACTGGGAAACTAATGAAGTGCTTCACTCTTGGGAAAGTGATAGTATGTTTTGAATGACTGCTCTAGAATTCTGAACAAATTCATCTTCAGACCTAATTCAAATTATTATTCAAAACGAGGGACCTGGAGGATGGAAGAAGAAATTAAAATTCTGGAATAAGAGTAGTTTTTAAACTGAGAAACCATGATGATAACTGTGGTTTTAAACTGTGGTTATTGTTTGGGGTAGGATTTTGGCTTTAGGGTTTCAAATAAAATAAATATTCTTCCTCTGGGGTAATATCCTGTCTATCTAGATATTCCCACTGAACAGAAACCTCCTCTCCCCTGAGCAGAGATTAGCCTACTCAGCTGGAACTTTTCAAGATAAATGTTTCATACTCACTGGTTAAAATAAATGACTCCTGAGAAAGGGAAAGCAATATTCATTTTTGGTAAAAACCTAGCTGTTCCTTTTTTTTCAGTTAAGTCTATCCCCAGATAGAATATAAAATACTACCAAAGAAATGCTTACTTGGCTCATCAAGGAATAGAGTTTAATGTGCTTGAATAAATGACCCAGGTTAAAAGAACCTTTGATATAATCAAAGGATAATGATTGATTACCTTTTAGGAACTCATTTGGAGACAGTTGAAATGGCAGTGCTTCCTACTAAAAACAGGAATATTAAAGATATTTATTTATGAATGATTAGGAAATGCCATTTGATAAGCTGTTTTTAGTCTACTTATTTTTGGTGCAATAACCAGCATTCTCATTTGCTCAAATTCATAGGTCTAACACAAACTGAGTTTTCACATGAGGAAATTAATATTATTTTATTTTAAACATGATTTCTTTTTTAATGTAAATATTAAACATGCATAATGTTAATATTTCTTTAATGAAACATATGGTTGAAAAATCACCAGTAAGTTAGCCTGCGTATGAAGTATTCTTTCTTTTTGGTCTTTTGAGCCTGTTGTATTTCTCTTAAGTTGCATTTTCTTAGCATGAATCTAATGAGGACTTTAAAACTGAAGTCCTGGATTATTATTAGTATGAGCAGAAGGGCAACAAGGAAATGAAAAGGAGTGAAAGCTAATTGGACTAAAATAACCCATTAAAAGTGAGCCTGCTAGTGTTTTCTAAATCCTGAGTGTTATGGCTGAGACCTTGAAACACTTTATCATATCAAGAAAATGTATTTTCCTTCTAAAATGAAACTCGAAAATGTTAAGTCTTTAAAAGTTTTAGCTTCTTGGAATCTTATGTAAATATGCATCTTCCTAAGTCCAGAAGATTGACATTTATTGGCATCCTTATAAATCTTTAAAACATTTCAAGAGGCAATTGAAATGTCCCTTAAGGAAAACATAACATGGATATTTAAACTTTTTTTACAGGGCATATAAACCAATACAATAATATTCTTATAATAAAAATGATTCTCTCTTTACACATGTGCTTTTGTGCTATCAGAGGCCACTCATGAGACTATGAAACTGCTGGAAGCATAGGATTCACGTATCACTGCCATGTTTTTTTTCTGAATTATACACTTTATAATGATTACATAGAAAGGCAGAATGGTTTAGTTGGCAAAGTGGGTATATGGCCACTGCTTTATTTTTCCTTAAAATAATCTGGCCATTTGGGGAAGCTCCTTCACTCACATATTTTAGATTCCATGCGAGTGACACTTTGGCTGCCCCCTAAAATTGCTCATCCTGAGTAAATCCCCATATACGATACTTTGACCTTGGCAAGGAGTTGCCTTCTAAATTTCCCCATATGTACTATTGCTTCCTAGCTTGCTCTAATGCATTTAAAATAGCATTTTATACTCATTCCCACTAAGAACATAATGACTGAAAATGATACCACATCTTACCAGTTAAGGAAGTCTAGAAATTTAAAATGGTATTATCTAGAACTTCAAAGAATACAGCTCTGGTGATTGGAATTTCAGGCACAATGTGAGACTCAGGAAAGAAAGCCTTCTTCAACTACCTAATAATTGTACTGCAGAGATGGCATTTATTCTATTTGCTTTTAACCTCGGCATTTTTAAAATCCATGTTCTAGCTGTGCTGATATATATTTAAACCATATGTCTATAGTCCTATTGAGAAAGTTGAGGGATGGTGAGAGACTAGATTATGATAGACTTTAAATTATTTCTTAAAGGTATTATAATCTCTTCTGCCTTAAATAGTTCTAATAGAAAAGGCTTATTTTTTCTCTGTCTTCAGGTAAAATGCTATATCTGACAAAGTGTGTGCATGTGTGTTTGTGTATGTGTGTGCCAAGTGCACAGACTAAAATATGGAGTGAAAATAAACTAAAATGGACTAGCTGATTTTATAAAAAAATATTTTATAGCTATTGTTCTTATGTGTTCTTATAGTTTATACTATGTTGAAATCTTTTAAAAGGTATAATTGATATATTTTTAATTGATATAATTGATATAGTAATGCTTGGATGAAAAGTTCAGCCTGCCTTATAAGATAATTAAACCAGGGATCTCACCCTTATCCACAGGCTCGTCAGGAGGTTAGACATTTGTAGGTGAAGGTGATGTCAGAATTGTGCACCCCCACGATGACAGCCACTTTGAACGATGAAGAAAGCAATTAAGAAAGCATATGTAGAACTCAACAGAACAGATATTGTGTTTAATCCATAACTGCCCATAGAATAAATTTTAATTATACGTGTCAGCACTTCATTTATGAGAGGGGAATCAGAAGCAGGCTATTGTAGGAAACAGTTGTAGACCTTTCAAAAGAAGATAAACTTATAGTACTACTATATAATGTTCTGTATAACTAGGGAATGCTGCTTTCTATAGAGTTATGGGCATTTTGCTACAAAAGCTTTTGATATGTATAATAACAATGATTTTTATTTATTTGGTATTTAGGTGTTTCTTATGTATTCTCTCATGTAAAATTTAATAGAAGCCTCATTTTACAAATGAGGAAACTAAGAAACTAACTCCTCCAAGGTCACTTGGCTAATTAAAAAAAAAATTGTGGTATGCCAACTGACTCTAGAGTCCCATGTGTAACTACTAGTATGTGAATTTCTTGGAGAATCAATGGAAGAATAAATGGGATGGTTCGTGTTCAATATTTCCTGATCATCCACTCAAAGTTGAAAAAGAAAAGAAAAAAAAAACTCAGATGAAAAAAAGTTTACCACAGTTATTCTAAAGTAGAAATCTAAGGAAGAACTGGTTACAATCTAGTGCATTTCTGGTCTAATTAAATCACAGAATTATGTAAGAAAATCCGGGCTTTCCTTAAATATACACTTAAGAGCAGATGCTTAATTATAATCAGCATAAATATCATCAAGATGAGAACTTAACTGTTAGGTTATTGTGCATAATTTAGTGGTTTGAATTTTTAGTTGCTGTAATGACTTTGTAAAAGAATCTTCTAAAGAGAAGATCACTTTTTTATTGTCTTTTTTGTTTTTTGTTTTGCCATGCAATTTGGGGCTAAAGGAAACTCATTAATATACAGCACTATTGCATGTTAGCAGCTCTCTATAGTTGGTGAGGAAATGATGAAAACTTTGAGAATATTGACCTGTTAAATTTGAATGCAAATTTTACTAATCTGAATTTCTGTTTGTCTTCTGTTTGCCTTTTTGAATTTGTGCATTTGTGAATGTGCATGTGTGCACGCCTGTGACCTCACTTGTACATAGCTGTGTATTTTCCTTTACTTTTGGTCAGCTCTCTTCTACATAGTTTGAAGCTTGTCTCTGGATGGAAATTAGAGAGGGATGAAACTTTAAGAGCAGCATCATTGTGTGGTGAACTTGGGTTTAGATGATATATTTAGATAAGGAGGTCAGGCACCCATCAGTAGAGTCTTGACCAAGGGGTGACATGATTGTGTCAGTCTAGAGGCAGCATGAGGGACATCATTTGCTTTTTCTCTGAGTTTCAGCTTCTTCATCTATCAGCTGAGTAGTGAGGAGACTGATGTGAATGAGGGGATTTCTAAAGTCCCATTTTTACTACACAGTTCTATTTTTTTTTAGATGGTTCTGCTTTCTAAAAGTATTTTCCTTTTTAAAAAGTAAGAGTTGAGATTGTTTGCATCTATACAGCTTACCTATGAGACTAACAACTAAGGGTGTCTTCATCAATGTGACTTTATTCTTTGTTTTAGGAAAGTCTTTCCCAGAGAAGATTAAATGATAAACCAGTAAATGATTTGTTTGCTGTAAGAACTTGCTAAAAACAAGTTTATACAGATAATAGACTGCTGAAACAGTACTGTTCTTAGGACAATAGTTCATCTGGGCAAACGGCCTCCTTCTCAGGACAATAGATTGCTCTAATAGGCAAACTGCTTGGTTATCAAGAATCTATTAGCTTATTAAGACTCATTTCAAAATCTTTACCTCACATTGTCAACCAATTTGAAACTATTATAACATGATTTTTTTTGCCAAATTCTATTAGATACCCACTGAAAGGCTCACTTAAACTATTTGAGGCTAGTCCCCAAACTCATAAATAGCTGTCCCTGACCCCTATCCCTTTTAAAATCTAAGACTCTGTTCAAGTAGTGCTGCCATTTATTGCAATCGATAATAAACCCAACTTTATTTGACTACCAAATTATTCTGGTGGCCTTATGGGGAGTTGAAGGTCAGAATTATTATTTTCTATTTTACAGATAAAGTATCTGAGGTTTCGCTCAAGAGAGAACAGATGATCAGCATAGTGCTTGAAAAACCTCTGGTCTCTGATTCTTATTCCACTGTTCTTTGGATATTTGGTAGTGTTGTAAGCAAAATTCCTTTATGGTTTTTAGTAGTTTCAATAGGAAAATCATGACCGAGATGCAGTATTTGAGATAATTGCTTTTATATTGAAGTGAAAAAAATAATATGCTTTGCTGAGGTGCTAAAACTTATGCTAGTTCTTTTAGCCAACATCAGGTCACTCAGTTGATATTATGACCATTAACTACAATATCACCATTCTAAGCCCTTTACTAATGTGATCCCATCTAATTCTCATAAATGACTATGAAATGTATCCTGTAATTGTCCTGACTTTACTGATGACAAAACTGATAGATTCAGTACCACTGTAATGCACAGAAGACCCAGAACTATACTGCTTAGTCTAGGTTAGACCATATACAACTTTTCATTGAAAAGTTCCAGATACTGAAATTCTGTTTTTCCCTTTTCTTAATATTTATAAGAAGGTCTCTTTCATTCCAGAAGAGTTTTATTTTTAGTCATCGATGTCAAAGATAAAACTTAATTTAAAAATAATATCTACAGAGATGCCAGAAATTTCACCGTTACTTTTTCCTTTGTGTTGGGGCTTTTTGAATATCTTCCACAGGAATGTGTTTATCAGATAAATTTGCTTTATGTAATGTACCAAATGGGAATTATTTATAGGGAGGTAACCAAAAGAAATTCCTGAGAGCTTCCCTCCTCCTTTGGCAAATAAATCCCTTCGGAATTTTTTCCAAGTGTCTGGCTCTTTACTCATTCTTCCAAGCAATTAGCATATGAGCTTTCAAATCAGGCAGCTAGAACCAAAGAATACATTAAAGCAGGGTCCCCCCCAACCCCTGGGCCACAGACTAGTACCGGTCCTGGCTTGTTAGGAACCAGGTCACACAGCAGGAGATGAGCAGCGGATGAGAAACCTAAGCTTCATCTATATTTGCAGCCGCTCCTCAGCACTAGCATCACTGCCTCAGCTCCACCTCAGATCATCAGGCATTAGATTCTCATAGGAACTCTGGTCCCTGGTGCCATAAAGGTTGGGGACCACTGCATTAAAGGACTGATTTTAGATTTCTTTTTAAGGTTTATAATAAAGCGATAATGTTCTGCCCCCAATCTGAGTCTCTTTGGCTTCAGGCAAGCTATTCAGGTGGTTTTCTGGGCCAGTTTAAGGACATATTCAAAAACTGTTCTGCAGGAAGGTCTTTGGTAGACCCTACTCTCCTCCTGTCTTGTTAATTCTGCAGGATCACTGGTAAATGTTTAGCCAGGTATGGTATTTACTGAGGCAACCTGTGGAAGAAAAAGAGGAGGAAAAATTCCTGAAGATGGTAGTGATTCTGGACAAGTCGTTTGTCTTTTACCTGCTCATATTTTGAGATTCGAGAAACTGTTTTGTCACGTATCTTGTCACATAGTTGATCTTTGTCATTTAGATTTTTGTTGTTGCCTATGTTTGTTTGTTTTGCTTTCTTTTGCTACTCTAGTTGGTCTATTTTGTGTGTGTGTGTATGTGTGTGGGGGGGTGGGATTGGAGAGATTTAAAAAAAATGACACCACCCTATTGCTGTCTTCCTCTATTGTCTGTCTTTAGTGAAGTCCGCAAAGGGTATGGTATAAAGATGGATCGTCTAATTTGTAAATCAGGCTTTAGCTTTCCATTGGAAAATGGAAAAAATCAGTCTTTGGCTTGTCATTGCCCTGCATGCCACAGAACCTGAATGAAGAGATACAGCCCTGTCTCTTGCGAGCCTCCACCTCCCTGACTTTGCTCCAGTCACACTAGTCCTTTTTTGTTAAATATGCTACTTTCTGTCTTGCTTCAGGATCTGTACTAATGTTTCTTTTTCCCCTAGATTTTCAAATTGTTTCCTAAAGCTTTACATGGTGAAATTCTCTTGAGCATTCTCTTGGATGCTTGCATCCCCATGCAAGATGGCTCTTCACCATGTGCCAGAGATCTGTCGGTAACAAAACATTACTGCATCAAAACATGAGTTTTATTTTTCTCCATATTTTAGAAACCACTGAAAACTGCCAAAGTTTAGAAAGGAGCTGCTAGTTTCAAAACATGGCAGCTTTAAACCAGAAGTTAAAATAAAGAAGTTAAAACTAAGTGAATACCACAACAAAATCTTTAAAAATTGCATGGAGTACAGAAAAAACACCGATAGCAGTACGAGTTAAAAAATGAGATATTGCTACGCTAACATTAATGGTAGAAGGCAAAGCTGTAGTTTGAGTCTCTCTAGAATGAAAGGCCTCTACTCTACCTTCTCACACCTTGCTCTACCCCAAGTTTTTTATACAGTCCTTAGAATGTATACATAAAGCTTGGTAAATATATAAGTAGATATATAAGTAATAGAAATATATAAGTAAAAGTTTATACATTTATATGTATGTCCCTGAGAGTCATGGGGATGACGAAAATTATAGTTCTTCCTCCATAATAATTTTAAAAATACCATAAGCCAGGTTTTGTAAAAATTAAAAACTATGAATTATTAATACTTATCCCTTACTTTTCAAATGTTTATCTGTATTTTCTTTCAGACATAATCCTTATTTACAGTGACTCTTCCTGTTTTGAATAATATATATTTCAATCTCTTTTAAAATTTGCATTTTAACTTATTTACTCTTACTGTTCTTATTTACAGAATGTAAATGTGTTCACATTATTATTCTAGCAGCTTATTTGAGAGTAGGAGAGCCTCCTTGCCTACTTGTTTCAGAGTAATTTCTAGAAAGGTAGGTGGATGAGTGAGGTTGAATCTTGAGCTCCTCTCATGTATACCAGAGAATTCGTGAAAGCGATATGTAAAGAATGGAAGTCCTTTAGCTTCAGGCTGAAGGATACTGTTCTCATTTTTCTCCACATGCAGATATTTTAATAAATATCATGTTATCTTTTGAAAAATATAGAGTCTGTGACCTTCTTTCCATAATATTGGCTGGCTTCTCATTCTTCGGGTTTTAGCCCTTCCTTTAGGGCCTCTTCTTTCTCAGGGAGATCTTCCCTTACTCCATCCAACCCCAAATATGTTTCTCAACCACAAGTATTTTCTCTTCCAGTACCCAATTTATTTAATTTTACCCCTTGTCATAGTCTATAGTTATTTATGTATTGCTAATTATTAATTATTTCTTCATTTATTTATAGTTTGTCTACTGTACCATATAATCCATGAAAGCAAGGGCCTGCTCTATCTTACTGTAATATCTCTAGCATTGTTATACAGGAAACTTAATAAATTATTTGGAGAGCAACGAGTATTAGCTTTGATATTTTTAGCCAAAATCTGAGATCTAGCTTCGGATTCAAATTTAGCCTTGGGCTTAGGAAGCTTGATAAACTGATTTTTTTTTTTTTTTCATTCCATGGAGATTAGCATGCTACCTAATTAGCGTTATTTCTTAAGTATGCCATCCTTATGCTGGTGACTACCTTCAGAATATATATTCTCTTTTCGTTAGTATCTTTGAATGATCTATATCATTGCCTGTGTACTTAGGGGATATTCTTTTATGCTTTCCTGGATATCATTTAATATCTTCAGTTAATAGAAAACAGTTGTTTCCACACAGTAGTGTCTGGCTTATAGTTGGGGCATAAATACAAAATTGTTCAATTCATCCAAGAATTTCCACAAGCTGACTGTATTCCCATTTAGATATGGTAGGTTTGGGTTGAGGCCTAGGAACACGCATCTTTAATGTATACCAGGCAGGTGACTTCTCATGAAGTACTGCAAGAGTGATGACTGCTTGGTAATGCTTATCTGAAGTACTCATGTTACTGATTGAAGAGGACTCCTTTTGTCATCACTAAGGTTAAGGTAACAGTTTTTCCATTGGCTCAAAACAATGACTGAGACATTTTTTTGTGTGTGTATGTAGCCTGAAGTCTAGAAAGGCCAGGTTTTCAAACAAGGAAAAATTTGTGCTCCACCTGGCAAACAGAGTTTTGTTTTCATGGATCCAAACTGAACAGAGAATGTGGATAGAAAAATGGTCACTATAACAGGATAGAAACAGCCTCCAGATTTTGTAAACTATGTGGGAGTCCACCATTTCATAATACAGACAGAAATAAGTTTTGCAATCTGATTTGGTAGGAGGGACAGATTGTGTAAGACCAGTAATAAGCAATTGGTTTCTCCTGGCACTAAAACTTGCAGATAGCTATTATATAGTGAGGACTGCCTACCTTCTCCATGGGTTTAGCAGCCATGAACATGTAGCCAGCTCCCTTTATTCCCCCCAATAAGGCAGGGCTATCAAGGTAAAAAAAGATTTCCCTGGGAGTTAAGTTAATTTTCAGGTTCTTTTTATTTTTTAATAAAAATGATATATTTAAGGTGTACGACATAACATTTTTGTATGTACATACATAGCGAAATGATTACTATGGTCAAGTTTATTAATATACACATCCCCTCACATAGTTACCATTTGTGTGTTGTATACGGTACAGATACCTGAAATCTACTCTCAGCAAATTTCCAGTATATGGTACAGTATTGTTAATTATAGTCACCATGCTGCACTTTAGCTCTCTAGACTTACTCATCCTACATAACTACAACATTTTACCCTTTGACCAACATCTCCCCACATCCTCCTGGTGACCATGCAGACCTTATCTTCTCTTAGCCAGGTGCTGCAATAAACATTGCCGCCACCTTTTATGTTCAATATTGGCTCATAGGCTGTATATCTCCTTGCCCTTGAAGCACATATTAGGCAGCTCTTGATTGTCAAACCAGTAAAAGCCCAAACAGTTAAGACACCTAGCAAAAGCACACAAAAGCTGTGAAAGCCATGGCTACCTGTCCCAAATGTCATTGGCTGTGGATTGTTCCTCTTTGGCCAGTGCATAGGGGCTCTGTGACTGAGTTTGCAGTTGAGTGTGTATATTTCTCTGAAATGAGGTTCATACCTTTGATCAAATTTTCTGATGGGTCTCTCATCCAGACAAGTGGTGCCATGATCATGACAGTAGACCCAAGTTGAATACCTTCTTGTAATGTGGCTTCATGAGGTGAATGGTTTGCCCAGCATCTCCAGCTCAGCCTCAGAGAAACCACAGTTGATCATGTGAATTTGAGTATATGTATTCCTTGCCCCTGCTTGCCACTTAGCAAGAATCCAGTGGCAAGGAATGCATATACCCAAATTCACTTACTCTTGTTTTTTTTTTTTTTTTTTAACTTTTCCTTGTGGAACACTTTACATACACAAAAATAGGCAAAACAGTATAATTATGCCCCGTGTACCTAACTTCAGTAATTATCAGCTCATCACTAAACTATATTATCTGTGCCCCCTCCTCCTTCCTCTTTTCATATTATTATTTTTTTCAGTTTCTTTATACAAAAGCACACATAATGAATAGTCCTATGTGTGCGGCAGAGTGAGTTTTCTCATTGTGAGCTCATCTGGTAAAGATTCTGGTACCCAATTTTGATGTGAAGGAAGAGGAGGAGTCCCACACCACGAGGCAGTTCTCAGACACCTACTGGGTGTCCTACAATTTGACTAATTCAGACACTACCTACCAGGAGATAGCCTCCGGTCCCACGGATGTTATAAGGGCTTAGTCCCACAAGACTGTTCCCACTTCAGACACCAGTCACAAATTCAGATTGTTACCTGTGCTTCTGACGGACTGGCTGTAAATCAGAGGTTCTGATGCCTCCCTCCTTGGGTTTGATGAATTTGCTAGAGTAGCTTGCAGAACTCAAGAAACAAGCTTACTAAATTACCAGTTCATTATACAGGATATTCAAGGCTATAAATCAATAGCCTGATGAAGAGATACACAGGACGAGGTCCCAGACAAAAGAGCTTATGTCTCTATGGAGCTTGGGGCCTTGCACTGTGGCATATAGAAGCATTCTGGTTCCCTGACATGGGAGCTCCTCGAACCCTTCTCTTTTGAGTTTCTCGAGGCTTCATTATGTTGGTATAATTGATTAACTCACAGGCCACTGGTGATGGATTTGACCTCCATCGCAGCCCCTCTCCCCTCCTAGAAGTCAGGGAGTGGGACTGAAAAGTCCAACCCTCTACTCATAACTGGTTCCCCTGACAACCAGCCCACATCCTTAGGTACTAGAAACTCAGTTATGGTGGAAAGGGGCTTATTATGATTAACAAGAAACTCATTTCAGCTTTATGATTTCATTTTAACTAAAAATACTCTCATTGCTCTTATTTCTAGGACATTCCAAGGGTTTTGGGTACCATAAGCCAGAAACAACAGATGAAGACCAAATATATATGAGAAATCTATTTTGGTCACCTGAATGGCTTAACATCCTAAAGTTACAACACTCTCATGGGGATCTGTACCAGCTTAACTTCAAGAACATATAAAAATTCTGCTCCTTCATAGTTCTGACCTCACCTTGATGTTGATTGTTAGCATTGTTAGCATATTTAGTAGATTTAGTATTGGTATTTTTAGTATAGTTAGCATTGTTTACTAGCGTTATTTATTAGCAGCTCAGTTAGTGAGCATAGTTATCATTGTTAATTATTAGTGCACATAGTATTGCTTGCTAGCATAATTTTCATTGTTAGCATCGTCAGTGTAGTGAGTGGGTCACCATGTCATATGACCTTGCAGCCATCCCCACTGGTGAGGAGCACCATATTGGCCACTACGAGTTCCTGAACACCATTGGTGAAGGAAGCTTTGCCAAGGCGAGTTTGGCCCGGCACATCTGATTGGGACAGAGGTGGCTGTCAGACATTAATCGGCAGGGCTCCTATAGACTTTTTCGAGAAGTCCACTCTATGAAAACCTTGAATCACCCCAATATCATGACATCGAAGTGATTGACACCAAAAACACACTGTTCCTCATAATGGAGCATGTGGATGGAGGGGACTAGTTGGATTATCTTGAGGACTGTGGACATATGATAGAGCACAAGGCTCAAGGTGTCTTCTAACAGCTGATATCAGCCGTGCAGGGTTGCCACCAGAGGGGCGTCATCCATAGGGACCTGAAGCCAAGGAACGTCCTTTTAGATTCCAAGCTGACATAAAGCTTGCAGACTTTGGGCTCAGTAATGAGTGTGTTGGCCATAAGCTGAGTACTTTCTGTGGCAGCCTCCCTTATGTCGCCCCAGAGGTCTTCCTGGAACAAGGCTACGATGGCCTCGGAGTCGATGTGTGGAACCTGGGAGACATCCTGTATAAAATGGTGACTGGGAAATTGCCATTCATAGAAGAAGACTTCAGGGAGCTATGGTAAAAGATTCTGAGAGGACAATACCATATCCCCTATTTCATCTCCTTTGAGTTGGAGAATATCTTAAGATATCCTGTGACTAAGGAACTCTCAAAGAACTGATGAAGGATCAGTGGATCAACATGGAGCAGAAAGAGGAACTCAGGCCATACAGGGAGCTGTTCTGTGACAGCATGAACTGCCAGGTGACCCAGGTAATGACAGACCTAGGATTTAAAGAGGAACAAAACAAGGAGGCAGTCAGAAGCAAGAAGTACATTGCAGCAATGGCCACATACGTCATTTTGAGCCACAAAGCACCTAAGGGGAAGGGGCACACCAGCATAGTAAGGCCCTTCCCTTCCATAGAGCCCTTCCTTGGCAGCCACAGTCTTTCTTTGACCCATAGCATTCAACCATCAGGCCAGAAGGCCAAAGAGCCAGTCAGTTCCCCAGCCAGCCTGGACTCGAGAACTGCCACTCCCCCAGCCGGACAGGATTCAAAGACTGCCACTCTCACACCTGGACCAGAGTCAAGGACCTCCACCCCCAGCCTGGCCCCCATGGTGTGGCTCTTGGGGCTCCCCCTCCACCTACTGCACCAGCAGCAACAGCAGTAGCAGAGCCTCAGGGGTAACCAAGGAAAACTTCCCCTATGCTGGGCAGCCTGGCAATGAGACCTCAGCCTCTTCCTCTGGCCATCACTGGGGCCATCAAGGCATGGCTAGAAGGTTCTGGAATTATGTATTGAAGTACCTCTCCTATAGGCTATCCACTAAAAAGTGGCATGGCAAAGTGAAGCCATCGTAACAAATTGTGGACAGCCAAAACAGGGCTGAAGCCAAAGACTGGAGGCTCATGTCGCTCTCCCTGCATTTTAATCGCTGAACTGGAAAATGCTGAGCTCCGGGAAGTCTGGCTGTGTGATGCAGGAAATCGGCCAGAGACTGGATGCAAACAGTGCAGGTGGGAGCAGTACAAGGAGCACACGCTGTGTGAAGGACTTGGTCCAGTAGACAATGGAGGTGTGCAAACTCCTCCAGTGTTCTTTGCAAAGGATTCAAATCAGGATGGTACCGGGCATCTCTGTGGCCTTCAGAAGCATCGTACAGGTGAGCTTGGAGGAAGTCTGGAGCCCTCTGCAGGATAAGAGAAGAGGCCACCCTCACTGCAGATCTACCCCTTGGTTCTCACTTGGGTAAAACTTAAGAGACTAGACTGTTTTTCTTGGGGTCATTCTCTCTGCCCCTATTCCTCTCTTCTTCAATGTTAGTGGGGATGGGGGCAGTTCTTATGCAAGTACTTGGTAATAAACTGGATGCTCCACACAGATAAATGGGATACTTTGTTTTGCATTCTCCTCCACAGAGTTGGGAGTGTGCATCCTCTAATTTGACAAGCGTGTAGTGACATAGTACTGGGACTTATCAGAACAACTAATAGAAATATTACTGAAGAGAATTATCCTGGCAAATCCCAATAGCAATGAATATGGTTCCAAGGAGAAAAGGCCTGTGAACCATACTGCAATGCAGAAAGGCAGTGTGTTACCTTTCTACATTCTTTGCCTCATGTTTTCAGAAGGATTGAGAGGGAACTTTTGGTCCTGTGGCCTGTGTTAATTAGGTCCAAGAGGTCCATAATAGGATAGCAAAGGTCTTTGTGGAGCATCAGAAGTGGTGGTGTTGTGGGCCCCAAAGTGGCTTAGGGGTTCACTTACCTGTGCAGCTGAGTTTCCTTACGTTAAGGTAGAAACCAGGCCTTGCCTTGGACCATCAGGAAGGGGCCCTGATGCATGGGTTTGACTGAGAAATGGAGAAGAGGTCTGGGGGCAGGAGGAAGCTGGAGTGTTAGGTGCATACAAGACCAAGGTGGGGGGCAAGCCTGGGGATGGGGGGTTGGACCAGTACCCCTTGTTTCCAGGACTCACCCCCACTGGTCCATTTTGCTCTGCATCTCTGTGCTTAAACATCCCCCATCTCAGGGCCTGGACACTAGTCAGCTTTGATGATGATGTTCTGCTCAGGAGACTTTCTCCTGGCCTTGCTGGCTGGGCCAGCGACTGATCTCCTTCATTAGTCCCAGCTCAGTTCCACAGGAAGGGCTTTGGGTTTGTTCTAAAGAGCAGGGGATTTGTTCTAAAGAACAGAGAGGGACATGATCAACTGCTGTTAGACAAGAGGCCTCTGGCTGCTTATATACAGTGGGTTCGGGTTGGGAGAGAGCCTCAGAGTCAGTAATGAAGGCCCACCTGTGACTCTTTTCCATGATTTTAAGCTGGTTCTGGAATTATGAATTACTTAATGCAATTTATTTGATGGACAATTTCTCATAAAGCAGTAACTCAGGGGGTAGTTGTGTGGTAGGAGGGAACATTAAAACGGATGTGGCAGAGACATCCAGATGACTCCCAATAGCCTTGTCCACTTCTGTCTCAGAGCAACCCATTACTTGACTTAGATGGCACATGACCATCTAAGCCTGCGGAGTTCCCAGCTTCCTCTGCAGCTATGCTCAATATGTTACCAGGCTCTCCTTCTAGGATGGGAAGGGAAGCAATTTGAGCAAATTCTAGGATGTTTTAAGGAGAGAGAAGCAAGCCCTTTTTTCTGTTTCTCCCTCTGTCCTGTTGCTGGGAACACAAGCTCTGAGGATGCAGCTGCATCCTGGCCTGTGTGGACGAGGGCAACTCCCCTGGGATGACAAGGCATCACGGAGAGGAGCTTTCTGGAGCAGCCATGCCAGCTCTGGACAATGCCTCCAGAGAGCAGGAGAGAGATGCACACTTCTGTCTGTCACATTCACGTTGAGCCCTTTCTTACTGTCTAACCAAGACAATAGTCTTGGAGGGAACTTTTACATGTAGTTCCCTTGGGTCAGGCTGCTCCAAGAACCACAGCTGTCTGGAAGTGTCAGCCTCCCTACCCCCTTCCATGGGGTGACAGCCAAGCCAAGCTCCAGCCCACTCTTCTCTCCTGATGCTTCTCTGGAAATCTAATGTAGAAATCGATGCTCCCAACTAAACAAGTCTGGAGTGAACCCTTCCAAGGATGTTGTCTGTTCTTTCTGCCTGTACTTGTGCACTCCCCACCCACTCCCAAAGATGTAGCCACTTTTGAAATATGTTATGCTGGCTCCCTGCTAATATCTGCAGATACTAAATAACTCAGGGAACCAGTTGTCTCACGCCTGATGTAACAGGATTATTGCTAGAAATGTGAGTTTGGAACTGACAAGTTCCCTGCTAAGCTGACAAGTTGAAAACCTTGATTTCAAAAACTAGCCAAATTCCACTCACAGCTTGAAGACAGAAAATAGGACTTGGTCAAGCTTTGGCTTGAGCTCTCAGTTTGGGGATACAGATATTTAGGACTCCCTAGGTGTCTCGTCTTGTTTCTATACTTCCCTAGGCATTTTATTGTTGTGGAACCTGTACTTTAATAGGGAAAAGGAACCTTAATATATATTGAAATATTAAAGTTGTTCGGAATATTGTAAAAAAAGGTTTATAGTTTATTCTCCATTTGTTTACTCTAAGCATCTACATAGTGTTTTGTAGGGCTTGTTTAAAATAGAATGTAGTAATAGAAAATTTGAGGTGTAGTAAGGCCAACAGATCAGAAAATGACTGCCAGTGAAGACAGTCTGTTACTCACAGTTTCCAGAGGATGCAGCACAACGCACTTCACAGGGCCATGCCGAGAAGCACCAGGGTTGTTCAGGAAGCAGATAAAGTGGCGGAAACTGTGAGACATTTTCCTATCTGAAAACAAAGAGATGGGCAGGGAAGAAGGTGGCCCCTTGCTTCCAGCTTGAGCACTAACTATGCAGATGTGATGGCTGGAGTGGAGGCAGCAACCATTAGGGACTGATACCAAAATTCTGTTAATGGCGAAGTGAAGAGGTAGATGGCATCTGAGTCACTGAAGACATTTCAAAGCCACCAGATCACCTCTGGATCTCCCATCTCTCACATTTTTGAACATTAAACATTTGGAATCTTTGCAGTTGAAGCCACTTAAATAGGGTTTTCTGTTACTGCAGCCTTCAAGACTCAGTGGAAAATTCTCTGTCCTTAACTATTTCCTCAGCAGATTTGAGTCTCTGCCTCTGATCCTCCACCCTTCATTCATGAAAGCAGCTAGCTTGTCTGTCTTTTGATCTGTGAGCACCCCTGAGGCAGTCCTCCACCTTTTCTGCTCCGTACACTCTGAGTCTGCACACAGTGGACCTTCGGGACATCTCGGGGATACCAGCCCCACTATGGCCAGAAGCCTGCAGCCATCAAAGAGACTGTGGATCTACTTTGGCTCAAGTACTACTTCCAGACCTCGAGTGCTTCTACAGCCTCTCCAGTGTGAAACATGAGGTCCCAGCTCTCAGATATCACCTTACATGTGCCTTCTCTCTCCTTTGGCAGCCATAAGAGGCCATCGTTTGGAGAAAGGAGTATGTTAGCTGAGTTTCAAGGGAACCATGGAAAGGGCAGTTATGAATATATCCCATTCCAAACTGAATGAGGTTTCTGCATGTTCTGAAAAGGGCTGCCGGTGTGCAAGTAGAGAGTAGTGTCCCCCCAAAGCCCAAAGGAAGGTGATCTCTCCAAGAATAGTGGGGGAAGGGATCTTGTAGGAGCTCTAGGTGTCAGCCTGTGAATGGGGGACTGCCCATGTGGTCACTTGAACATGACTGTGTAATTGCCAAGCAAAGCAAGAGAAAGGGATACTGGGTATGGGGGAGCTGGGAGAGTAGGGTGGTGCTAGTGAAGGGAAATCTCCTTTCTCTTTTCAGTGGCAATTGCTTTTGGGAGTCTCCTAATGGCCTCATGTCAGTTACCAAGTCTCAGGCACCCATAATACCTCAGATGTGAAGCTGAGTGCCTTAGCCTCCATCACATGGATAAGACATATCATGTGGCTTCTTGGAGTACAAGCAGCAGAATCTGGGTGTGCAGTCTGGCTCTACATTTTCTTACTATGGACTAGTTATCTCCGTTTTCTTAGCCTCAGTCTTGCCCTGTAAAATGGGGACATCAGTTGCTACCTAAATATGGGGTAACATAGCTATAGCTAGCCCTCAAAAAATACTGCTTCAATTTATTTGGAGCTGCACATTAGACTGGAATCTAACAGTGTTATCTGGAAGTCAGCCTAAATCCATATACTTGCTGTTCAAGGGTGCTGCATTTAGCCAGCTGGAAGGAACAGTCTGAATTTTTTTGATAGCCCGTAACAGGAATCCCAGAGTAGCTTAACCAAGCAAACAGTCAAAGCAGGAGGAAATAATTAATGTAACCAGGAAGTCTAAAGGCAGATAGCTTCAGGCAAGGCTTTACCTGGGTGCTAAATGACATCAGCTGTAATCATCTCTTCTGGACTCTTGCTTATTTCTCTTTGTGCTACTGTCATTCTCAGGTGGACTTTGCCTTTATGAAAGTAAAATGGCCACCAACAGCCACAGAATGATGTTATATCCCCTCAGGACCCCAACGGAAATAGAACTTCTTTCGCTCCATGATTCTAATACTGTGGGCAGGCCCCTAGGCCCAGCCCTGAGCCAATCATGTGGCTGCAGAGGATATAATATGCTGATTGGCCAGCTCAAGGTCATGTGACCATCTTCTCTAAGGAAATCTGTGAGCTGTTCACCCTGTTTCTACAGTGGGACATAGTGTGATGACCAAAAGAGCAGGGGTGAATGTCTAGCCCTGTTTCGCCCAGACCGAAAAGGACCGAGACCTCCCGTTTGAAGACAAGATTTGGGGTCTATCCTCAGCTTCAAGGTCTGCTTTTTGTGGCCTATTATAATCATTTATTTAGTCCACAAATATCCACTGAGCACTTATTGTGTGCTACTGTGAGTTTCAGGACTGGCGATTATTCTGAGAGTGGCCATCACCCAGGAATCTACCAAAGAAATGAGTTTTATCTGAGCAAACGTTTTGAGGTAGCTTCCAGTCCTACTCTGCCAACTCACTGTGTGGCCCTGAGAGAATACTTTCTCCTCTCTGGGCTTCTGCCTTTTCATTGTCAAAACAAGTCACTGAAGACAGCTAGGATCTTGAAACCCCCTCAGCTCTGGCATGCGGTGTTGAGCCTTGAACATATCTCTCTAGCTGTGAGTCAGCCAAAGTCTGAGTTGGATCTGGGGCTTTCTGTGCGAGTTAGGACCCCAAGCATTCGATGCTTGTGAGGTTGGGTGATGCTGATACTGCTGCCGCAGAAAATCTCTTTGGGGACGTTTGTGAATCCGAAGCCCTCCCACCACTGAAAGTCGAGGTTGGGACTGAAAGGGAAGTGTAGGGAGACCACATGGAGGAGAAGAAAAGATGACGTAGAACTTCCATGGAGCTCATCCATCCTCTACCTCCCTCTGCCTGCTCTATTTCCTGCCTGCCCTCTTCCTTTTTCTCTTGCTGCTAAAATTGGTCCTAGCTCCCTGGAAGAGATCCGTGATCTTGGTAGGGGTTGGTAGTGGTGGGGGGATCCCTCTGAGGCATGCTCAGTGGAGAGGCCTTTCTTTTTCTTCATTCTTTGATCATTTGGGGATATGAATCAATTGCCCTGATCACTCTGTTCTTCATTTATCAGTTCTTTCAGGTGCTTATCATCTTATTAATTAATTTGTTCCCTCCTTCACTTAGTTCATGCCTCTTTTTTTTATAGCAAGAGGGGAGATTTATTAGGAGAACAGAGGAAATGCAAGAATAAACAGAGACTAGAGCAGCTGGACTTCTCAAAAGACTGGAGCCAGCAACTGCTAAGACCTGAGAAACAGTCAGCTCCATTTTTACCCCCACCCCCAGGCCAGAGAGTCACTCATCTCTCCTCCTCTTTGCACATCATTAGATTCTTCTATCTTTTAAATCCATCATCTTCTCTCCATTTCCACTGCCATGAGAGTAATTACCTGAAAAGAAGGAGGTAGAAATCATGGGTAAATGGGTTCTATAACTTTAACAAGTTTAGGTGAAGTGGGCCTTCAGAGAAAATGTGATTTATAAAGCTTTTGAAGTTTTTATTAACATTCTGTAAATAAACTTTAGAGTAACAGAGCATTATTTTAGTAGCCAAAGTCTATCCCTCCTTCTTTGGACTCTCTCTTATTTTCCTCATATACTCCTCTTGTTTAGATTAGGGATCAGCAAAGTTTTTCTATAGAGGGCCAGATAGTAAATTATACTTTGTGTCCATCAAGTCTCTCTAAACTACTCAACTCAGCCATTATATTACAAAAGCAACCATAATATGTAAATGAATGACACAGCTGTGCACCAGTATCACTTTGCTTACAAAAACAGCCAGCCAGTCCACAGGCCATAGCTTGCTGACCCCTGGTGTCCCGAAGAACTAGAAATTCTGAATTGAATTTTTAAACCTTCACAAAATTCTCCATAGTATCCACTGAAAGATATGTACAGTGCTCCAGGGAGACCCTTCACTCTGCCTCTCACATTTCACCAGAAGCTTCACACCCACCCACCTGCCCTCCCACTCCCCAAGTTCCTTAACAGTTTTTCTTCCTTAGGACTTTATGTGAAAATGTACACACCAAGCCCGGTCAGAATTCCATTCACTCACACACACTCTCAAGTAAAAAAGATACGATGTGAAAATCATGTTCTAGCTTTTGGGGAATTTCAGAGTGGCCAGTGACGTAGAGTCTGTTCTCTTGGTAAGGAAACACAGCTGCCTGGGGTGCCTTCCACCTCCTCCCCAACTCTGCCCTCTGTCACTGCAGATCTTCTCCTGGAAGGGAGGCGCTGAGCACAGAATCAAAGACCAGAAGGTACCCTATGCCTTCCAGGGTGACCAGTGAGTAAGTTTCGATGATTTGGAAAACTTTAAAACCAAGATGAGGCCGAGCCCTGCTGGAAGGGATGGTCCTGGGTGTGCCCGAGGCCTTGTCGGTAACACCAAATGACAGACACACTCAGAAACTCTTCAAATAGGAGTCCCCTTTAAAATATCTCAGCATTTCACAGATCTCCATGAGAGTATTTTGTATCTTTACCACCTATTGATTAAGAAAAAGACACTAAGATAAGAATTTACTTAACATTGAGTAGCACCCTTGAAAGAATTGATATTTATTAAATACAGTCAAATTGTTAAAATGTCCATTCCAGATGAAGTGATCCAGAGATTCAGTGCAATGCCTATCAAAATTCCAATGGCATTTTCACAAAAATAGAACAATCCTAACATTTATATGGAAACACAAAGGACCCCGAATAGCCTAAACCATCTTGAGAAAGAACAAGACTGGAGGCATCACGCTCCCTGACCTCAAACTGTATCATAAAGTTACAGTAGTAATCAAAAGAGTGTAATATTGGCATAAAAACAAATACATGGGTCAATGGAGCAGAATGGACAGAACAGAAATGAATGTGATTAAAAGGTGCTGGGAACACGACAGCCACGTGCAAAAAGAAAAAAAGAAAGAAAGAAAAATACACTGGACACTATCTTACACCACACACACAAAACTACTTAAAAAACCAGTAATATTTCGCATCAAGCCCTTCCTTTTCTGGGTCCTCTAAAGACTGATACCCATCTACCCCCTCTCTCCTTACCCCTCTCGGCATTCTGCCAGCACAGGAAGATTATCCTCACCTTTTTTCCCCTCTGTGGTGCCTCCTCAGTGGGTTCTGAGGAAACCGAACTCCTATCACTGCGACTGAGGCCCCACATTATTTCCAGGCTGTGACGGGGGCCTCTCTTTTGCATCCTGAGGACACAAAGCTCTGGCAGCCTACATGAGAAGCCAACTCCACTGACTTTGCAGGTCATCTGGTTACGGCTGAACATGAATAAGACTGCCCCATTATCTCCTGTATTCTTGTCCCTTCAGTATTGTATATTATATTGAATAACTCAGTGCATAACAAGACTTTATTATTACTAAGTTTAAGGACGATGAAACAAAAATGCTTTGCCATCAGTAATTTATAATATTTCTTGCTAATTATTTTCTTATTTGGATCAGTTTTGAAGTCTCTACAAAGAGCTGCTTCTCTGAATATGTGGCTCTGAATTTTATGGAAAACATGTTTGAAAAATTATTGCTATAGTTTGGCTTTACATCAAGAAAATAAAATTTATTCATTTGGAAATGAATAATTAATGAGCATGAAAGTGGAAAAATATTAGGATACAAGACTGATAGATGTAAATCTAGAAAGTAGGTCTCAGTAAATTCTAAATTTTATTAGATTCTATTCTTATTTCCAGGATTATATAATTCCATGATATTAAGACTTGACTTTTTTGCTTGTTTATAAACTATATTTTCACCTTTAAGCATATTAAAATAGACTCAAATAAAATAATTTTTTTAATGTTCTTATAATGCCTTTTTTGACTAGGTAATTCAATCAGAAAAAGCAGCAGGCTTTATTTTCAGTTGAGTTGTATATATTTTTAAGTAATTTTGGTCCTGTAGTCCTAAACCAAATCTTTTCTTGTTTCCTGCCAAATTTTTTGCTTTCTTTTCTATTTGATTTATCCCATTCTTAAACTGACTTTTTTTTTTTTTTTTGGTCTGTTAGATGCATTCTGCTCTCATACTTCATTTTTCAGAAATATTTAAGTAGGTGTAACTGAAAAAGAAAGGTGATGATTTACACCTATCACCTATACCTCAGAATTTTGTCACCCACTGTTTTCTCAGTATAACACACAGCCTAATTATTATTGTTGTCCAGGCTGGTACTGCCAGTATTCCTGAGTCTTTGAATTTGTTCTAGTCTTCTGATTTAGGCGATTTATAGCCTTATTTTCTTATTCTGTAAAATGGGGAAATTTTATTTCAAACCTCATTGACAAATCTATATAGCATATTCAGAATAGTACCTAGAATACTCTCAGTATTAAATATATATTAGGTATTATTTTTTTTCTAAAACAATGTGCTAGAGATGTGAAGAATTTTAAGTTTCTTTAGACGTGAAATTTATCTTTCCAGCACTTTTATATACAGATGATTAAAAAAATTATGTACAGATGACAAAAAATAATTACATATAATCTTGATGTGACTAGCCAGTTAGTTTGGCCTCATGCTAACCTTGGGGACTGATTCAGTACTTTACTATATTTCTTTTTCCCCTAGTCCACATCAGATTGCAAAGGCAGTAGTGATTAAGGTGAATTTCACTTCGGTTTTCCTGAAGAGATGGAGAAAAATGTTATCTGGCATATGTATACATATACAGGATAATTTAAACTTCTCAGTCATTTGTCCTCTCTCCAAGGTTTTGTCCCCTTAGCTATATACAATTTCCTGCCCAGACCCTCCGAATGCATTCTCTATTCCAGACCAACTTAGACTTTGCCCAGAGCAAAGTAAAACCACAGCAGTCGGCCAAACTGTTTCCTCTTGTTGCATATTCCAAGTATGTTTAATAGGAATTTCTGTTCATCCAACAAAAAGTAAAGTGGAAAAAATGAGAAGTGCCCAAGAAAGAAGAAACTGCTATGCCACTTCATAGGTAGAGGAGTTTATTTCTGAATAGAGATTCTAGGGGTGAGAGGGACTTTCAAATACAAAGTACATTTCTGCTAGGCATTGAAGAATGAATGAAATTTGAACATCTTAAAATGAAAAGGTGAAAGATGGGGTAAAAATGTAAATGTGGAGACAGGGAATTCCAGGTAAAAGAATCCAGAAGACAGTGTGTGTGTCATAGGTGTCCAGGTCAGTGCAAACCATCTTAAACAATACAAGATAGTCTCAGAGATCTTACAACAAGTGGAACTTAGGTTAATTAGTTCAGGAATATTACAAGGAAAGAATAAACCAAGTGATAATAGTAAGAAGAGTTTAGAGGAGGGAGAGGTCAATGTGGACCAGAATTATCTGAAAAAAAGACTTCATGGAGGTTTTGACTGGCCTTGAATGATGGGTCAGGTAAGGATAAGGTATCTATCAAACTGTAAAACTCTTTTCTCTTCTTTTTCCGTGTACTATATATCGCTTAGGATGATCCATGAAAAATAATATGTTATGGTTGTTATGTTTTAGAAACACTTTTATTCTCATCTCCTTAATAATCATAATAAAATTTGAGATATTTTAAGTTAATAAAAATTAACTTATAACATTGTTTAAAACAGTTATAATATAATACAGTGGTGATTGAATATATGTGTTTATGTTATCTGCTCCCCCTATTGATTAGCTCTGAGAAATATACTTTGAAAAAAGACCTTTCCTATACTAGACAGGCAAGAGTTATTCAGTAAAAAAGAAAAGGTCCCAAGAGAAAGTAAGTAGTACAAGAATAAAAATACTTGTGCCACTAATACTTTACCAAACCACTTGCATTTTTATAACTTAAGTCTTGTCATTGGGCTTAAAGACAAATCAGTTCCTTCTATAGTTCATCATCTTTCCCCTTATGAGTAAATGACAAGTGAGTCCGTGTATCTAGGAATGTTATCTAAATTTTGAACTCCATGCTTTTGTATGCAGTCAGGGTCAAAGGCAAGAAGTCTCAGACAATATATCTAGTCTTAATCACAGATACAGATGTCATTTCCTCATGTCTAGAGATATTATTAAAAGACATCACACAAACCCTAATGGAAAGAATTTTATCAGGTACCCTTAACAGTTGACACAACAGTAAAGCTCCAAAATGTTGACTTTCAGTTAAAGAGATTTGTAGCATTCCTATCTCTGGAAAAGTTTTCTTACCAGATAATTCAAGTGGAGAAGTATTAGTAGGTTTTTTGATCAAGTAGACAATGACATGAAGTAGATAGCTCTCACCCAAGACCCACAAAACAAGATCCAAATAACCAAAGATAGTGCCTATCTTTTAGCTTTTTAAATTTATCTTATTCTTTGCTGGTTTATAGTTTTCACATGTTAACAGACATTTGTTACTTTTTAATTATGATAGCTATAAATATTATTGTATTTTTAATTTGTGCACCCCTAGTCACACCTTGGTAGGAATTATACACCTGACTTTAATTTCCTTACAATTGGGCTAAAATACACAATCAGAGCTACTATTGAGTTTTTACTTACTTTTTTTTTTTTTTTATGGTGACATTGGTTAATGAAATCCAGTAAGTTTCAAGTGTACAATTCAACAGTAAGGCATATATATATTGCATTGTATGTTCACCACCCATAGTTAGATTTCTTTCTGTCACCACATATTTGATCTCTTTTATCCTACTTATGTTCCCCCTCTCCCTCCACAACATTCGGGTAAACACTAGTCTATTGTCCATGTTTATAAGTCTCTGTTTGTCCTTTTTTTTTTGGTTGATTTTAGATTTATATTCCACATATAAGTGATATCATGTGGTTTTCAACTTTTTCTGTCTGGTTTATTTCACTTAGCATGATTATTTCAAGGTCCATACATGTCACAAATGCAATATTTTATCTCTTCTTATGGCTAAGTAATATTCCATTATATATATGTACCACAGCTTCTTTAGCCAATCATCTATTGTAGGACACTTCAGTTGTTTCCATGTCCTGGCCACTGTGAATAATGCTGCTATGAACATCAGTATGCAAATACCTTTTCAGATATGAATTTTTAAGTCTTTGGGGTAAACACCCAGTAGGGGGATTGCTGGATCATATGATAGATCAAGTCTCAGTTTTTTGAGGAACCTCCATACTGTTCTCCATAGTGAATGTATCACTTTGCAGTGTCCCCAGCAGTTTGCAAGGGTTCCTTTTTCTCTGCATCTTCTATAACACTTGTTATTACTTGTCCTGTTGATCATAGCTATTCTAACAGGTGTGAAATGGTATCTCATTGTGGTTTTGATTTGCATTTCCCTAATAGCTAGCATCCTTTCATGTGTTTGTTGGTCATTTGTATGTCTTCTTGGGAGAAGTATCTGTTCAGATCCTCTGCCCATTTTTTGTTTGTTTGTTTGTTTGTTTTTTGTTTTTTGTTATTGAGTTATATGAGTTCTTTGTATATTTTGCATATTAGGCTCTTATTGGAGGCATTGCCTACAAATATATTTTCCCATTCAGATGGTTGTCTCTTTACTTTGTTGACCATTTCTTCTTCTGTGCAGAAGCTTTTTGTTTTGATGTAATTCCATTCATTTATTTTAGATTTTACTTCCCTTGCCTTTGAGGTCAAATTCATAAGATCCTCTTTAAGTCCATGAGTTTAGTTCCTGTTTTCTTGTATGCAGTTTTTTGTTTCAGGCCTTATATTCAGATCCTTAATCCATTCTGAGTTAATTTTGGTGTTTGGTGATAGGCAACAGTCTAATTTTGTTCTTTTGCAGGTGGCTTTCCAGTTTTCCCAGAACCATTTATTGAGAACCATACAGTGTTCTTTGATATTAGTTCTCTGTTGTAATCAGTTAGCTTCCTTGATGGTTATACTCAATCGCTAGCTACTTTTTAGATGTTAAACAAAACAATAATCCAGATAATAAAAAGTCTAAAACTGTTTAACATCACATATGTAGAAATAAAGATTATAGCTTCTACATAAATAGCACAATGGGACTTTTTCTGGGAGCTAGCCATTATAATCAAACTTTCACCAAAATAGAGCTGAAAAACAAATCGAATATATTCAGAGGCTCTCTCAATTTTATAGATCTTACAATAAAGGCTCACTATCTAGGCTTAATTCCAAAAATCTTTTTTTTTGTATCTAACCAATTAGATATGTTTTCTACATATTTCATCACCTGATACTAGAATGCACTTTTGATGAGTCATTGCAAAATATTACAACACTATTTAATAATTACATAAAGTTATTTTAATCTGAAAATGACTACTTATTCTATTATGATAGTACTTACATTTTAGTACAAAAAGCTATTAGCCACTACCCACAAATTAGATAGGAGTGAATACTTATAATTGGGATACTTCCTGATATAACCTAGGGCATATTTTGGACCTTCATATTTTCATCTTTGGAAAAGAGAAATCCTGAGATTATTTAATTCAAGAATAGAAAATGGGTCCCACAATTTAATTGCAATAACTGTAATGCCTTAAGGAGGATTTTGTTTTTCTTTCTTTTGTCCTAGAGCCTCTTAATTTTATGCTTTATGAGCAGCATGACAAATTAGGACAATATATTTCATAAAATGGCAAGAGTGTTAACCATGTTATGAAAACCATAAAGCTTCTTTCCTGAGTGTTTTATGAATTTGGAAGGGTGGAAATTTAAAGTAGAATGTCATTTAATATAATATCAGCCACTCAAGGTGCAACATATGTTACCTTAGGGGAGAAATTTTGTACTTAAACCACTGCACACCTTTCTAATACCATTATTACTTTTAAAAAAATGAAAAACTAGAAAGAAGCCATGAAACATAGTAATATGGTCACTTCCCCTATATTTTATGCATTCCGTTTATATTGAGGAAGAGGGGATTCTGTTCTTAATTTAAATAATTCATTCAAAGTACCTAGCTTAGAATTGGATTACGCACTCTAAAAATAATCTTTTTCGTAGTATTTTTCTGTTTCAGTGTGATCTCAAATGTTATTACATAATCTCTGACCCGTCCAAATATCAAACAATTAATTTTTCAACATAAAAAGCAAAAAAAAAAGTAATTCTTAAAGAGGTTGAAAGACTACCATTAGAAATTTAACTCACAAGCATGATATATCAAAGAAGAGATGGAAGAAAACCCTATCTCAAGGCATTGTTTGGTTTGTTTTGAGGATAAATAAAATATTCTAAAATTAAATTGTATTGATGACCACACAACCCTATGACTATACCAACAAACCATTGAAGTAGACACATTAAAATTGGATGATTTTATGTTATGTGATTTAAATCTTCATAAAGCTGTCAAATAATAAAAATGAACAATAATCAGATCAGAAATATTTTTGTGTGCCTCTGTTAAATACAGTATCAAGCATACTTTCATGTTCTTATGTTAAACAATGAGACCAAACAAAAATAACTTAGATACTTCCTCCAAGAAATAATTGCTCCTGGAATATAAGAACGTGAATTAACTGAAACTTTTTTTAAAAAAGATTTTATGAGAAAGATCTTTTTAACAGTATGGTCATTAATGGTTGTTTCAAGACCCTCATCTACTGCACCTACCAATCAAGAGCTACTTTGTTATATATTCAGCCCTGTCACCTACCTTGCAACACCTGCCTAAATTTTATCCACATCAAGCTTTAAGACCCTTTAAATATTCTTCTCTAATTTAATCATTTTGATTTCTTATAAGACTCAGTCATTCTGGTATTCTCCCTTACTGCATTAAGTTTAATAAACTTACTTTTACTTGATTGAGAGGATTTTGTTGTGGTCATTGGGGAGTTTTTTTTGTCATAGGTAGCCTAGAATTAATATCTGTAAGTAAGAAGAGAGAATAAGAACTATGTCACTTGATATCACAATACTTAGTTTATACCCTTGTCATATATTCTTTAAATTACATTCACTTTCCAATCTAACATCTGAATTAAGTAAGTAAGGATCTACTCCATAACATTTATTAGCTTGTACTAACCTAACATTTTTAAAAAATTAGCTCAAATACTCATGAGATATCTAATATTGAATCATTCTATAATATTCATATTTAATTATATATATGGAATTATGGTATTCTTATTCCATTATATATGGAAATATATATTTGAATTTTTTGTGATGTCAGGAATGAAATGTCCCAAATTTCTACACTTTACCCTTCTATATTGCCAGATATGAAAGAGAAAAATATAAATTTTATTCAGATTTGAAACTAATAGCTCATAGATCCTAATTAATTTCATTTACTTGAATAAGGTTATGCTGGTACTGGTGTTGAAAATGAATTAGCTGGACTTGAAGATAATGTTCAACTTGAAAATGCAGAATTTGGGGGTAAAAGGACCAAATGAGCAAAATATTGTCTTTTTTTCTCTTTTAATTTTATTTAAAATAGGGAGATGTCTAATGGGGGCTATTCTAGGAAAACAAAAGCTTACATGAGGCACCCAGGTGTTTAAAGGGGCAAAGGGAAAAAGTTTTGTTCTCAAAATATGGTCCTTGGGCTGGCAGTATTGGAATTATCTGGGGGTTTGCTAGAAGTGAGCAGACTCAGGTCCCACCCCAGGCATAAAGAATCAGAAACTGCAAATGATTTGAGTGCATACTTAAGTTCATAAAGAACTGTTTTAGAGAATACTGAAGGTAAAGCTGAATAACAATAACCACAGGAAATAATTATCAGGAGTGAGGTAAAAGCTTGAACAAGGGAATAGCCTTTTTAACCATAAGCCTAGGAATGAGCCAAGCTGCCTCAAAGGGAAGGACTGGCCTATGTGAACAGATGTTCGGATTTAGGAGAGTGAGTCAAGAACCAGTAGAGTATTTCAAATGGCATCACATTACACATCAACCATGAACTATAATTAGAGAAACTAGCAAGAATGGATGCCATTTTATGATTATAAAACTAAACAAATGATAGTTTACATTTGCTTAAAGAGAGGCATGGTATTAAAACAGTAAGGCCAAAATTCTGAATGCCTATTTAATTTCCTCATATACTCTTGAGAAAAAACTGCTTTTGTGACATCAATCATGTATTTGGGGAAGGAATTAAATTGGCATGATGATGAAATGCTAGTTTGATAAAATTTGACAAGCTTAGAACTAATTAAAAATGGTAATGTCAACCTGTTTGGTTTTAACTTTCGGTTTAACAGAATGAAAAAAAAAAAACTGCTTTTGACATTCCACATATTGGTAATGAGGCCACTGGGGCACATACAGTAGTAAAATGATACTACTGTCACATCAACAACTCAAATGAACCAGTGGCAGCCTCCGTACCCCATCTCCATTGATAGTCATAGCAGGCTGTACAACTGCCAGAGGTATCAGGTGGCTTAAGGACTTAGCCAAAGAAGTGACAACTTTGGATTTTTGTAGGGTGAACTCTTTACAACTTTATAGATTCATTTTATGGCTTCTGAAGTCATTTCTTTCTTTAACATACTTACGAGAGCATTGAAATTGCTTCTGGATCCCCTAGCATCAGCATTTAAGTAATGATATTGTAAGTACAGGGATATTTTTTTTTTCCTTTTTCCTTTTACTAATGTATAATCACCTTGATATTGCCTGTGTTTCTTTGAAGTTCACTGACTGTAGAAACTGCATATAAGCTTAGGAATGTGGACATTAATATTAGTATTAAGAGTGAAACAGTTGTCTGGACTTTAAAATTTAAACATTGCAATAATGCTATAACATAAGCATAAACTTGAATTTAAGATGAGAACACTCAAGCTCAACTAGGTTAAGTAATTTGCCAACAACTACTAAGTTGAAGAGCCAGGATTTAAAATGAGATTTGTCAAATGCTAAAAATTTCCTTCCCACTTCATCAGGTAATTGATTCCCTCTCCATGAAAGGATGAAACAATTTATAGAATTAATACCTATGACTTCATTTATTGTAGAGGATGTTTGTCCAGTTTATCCCTTATGTTTGTTTTTGCTTAATCTCTTGCACTCTATATTGACTTCCTCCTATTATCTAAATTTTTCTACTTTATTTATACTTTAGTTCTAAAAACAACTTCCTCAGAGGGCAGGATCTTTATTAGAAAAAATTGAATTCACACAGGTCAGCAGATGAGGAGGAACTAACTTCTTTCTAAGCTCTTGACATTTGGAAAGAGATTTGTGGGTTTGGGGTTAGTAAACTTTGTTTAGTTAACACATTCTAATAAAAGTTCCTAAAGAACAGGGATGCTAGTGACTTAGGCCTTCATGGCAACACCTCACAATACCCTTTCACTAATCTAGGATGGGAGACACAGAGTCTATTTGTTCTCCAACATTATTCCTTCAGTGCCTATATAACACAGTATTTTGGTTCGAAAATTCTAAACCTACACTGCTCCTACCTCTAGCTCCTTTTGCTTTTATAGCTCTCCCAATTCCAAAACGTTTCTCTCTCCATGATTGTTATGAATAAAGTAAGACAACAATATCTCATATATGAGTCATGAGGTCATGCTCAGCTTTAGAGAATCACAGCATAAAGGTGTGGGTGGAAAACAAAATAACATCCCTCTTATTGCTTTTATTTATTTTTACTTTTTAGATATAGATTAGAATTTTAAATAACAAGAGATTGAAATTTTGTGTTTATCAAGAGGAGTCAGTGGCTAAAGGTTGGGAAGTCTTCACCTATCATGTGGGTGACATTTAGAAACATATATTATGACGAGTAGCATTTGCACAATTTTAAAAATTTACCCTCAGATCCCTTTGCTATGGCCTCATGTAAATAATCCTAGTGATTCTGTTCCGATGATGATCATGTTTTCTTTTTCCTCAGATAATTTAATATTTGCTTGACATTATCAACTTGCAAATAAGAGATATAGCAATTCATCTTGGTTTTTTTTCTCCAATAAAATAAAATAATATTCTAAGTGATTTATACTCTTAAGGAAATATTCTCAGGTAGAGAGAGAGAGAGAGAGAGAGAGAGAGAGAGAGAGAGAGAGAGAGAGAAAGACAGCTTTCAAAACATGTAACGTATTCTGTTTGCACTCCAAATGGAGCCCAAATCTGTAAAAAGCTTTTTCAGTTTGAACTTAGATTTTTGAGATTGAAAAAATGGATCACTCAACCTATTGGTTGGTTGAGATGGTAAATATATTTTTCATTTTTTTTTAATTTGAGTTGTAATATCAGATGCCATATTCTTCATCATTCTACTTCATCCTCCATTTCTTTATGCTCACACCACCACAGGACTACCTCTGAGAATAAAGCCGACAACTGACTTATTGAAAGATTTAGTAGCCTAAACACTGATTAGTTTGAAAATTCATGATCTAACCATACATGAAGGAGGCTATTTTGTATATTTAAATGAAGAAGGAATTTATCTTTAGAAAAGACAAAATATATTAGCTCTAATTATATGTAAAGATAACAATTCAGTATAATTTAAAAATACATCACTATTTGTGACACATATTGCCCTTTATATCTTTATTATCCTTAAATAACTTGTATTCAGAGCCCTGAGGAGAGGATTATAATCGAAGAAGAATTTTTTTTAATTTCAAAAGTAGAAAATTGTTAAGGAATCACCCCACCAAATACAATTACCCATCCCAGAATGATTTTACAGGTGAATTCTATCAAACCTTAAAAGATTAAATCATCTCAATGTTCTATAAATTTCTCCATAGCATGGAAAAATAAAATTTTCAAATTCCTATAAAAAGTATAACATTACACTTAAACCTGATAAAACAGTATAAAAATAAATCTGTAAATATCATTCATGTATATCAATTTAAATATTAAATAAAATATTAGAAAGCAATAGGTGCATCAAGTATATAAAGTACTATACATATATGTCAGTAGTGCATCAAGAAGAGAATACATCATGACCAAGTAGTATTTATTATTAGAACAGTATTTAATATTAGTAAATCAATTGCTATCACATATTAAGAGATCTAAAAAAAAATTCATACGATCACCTCCATAGAAGCTAAAAAGCCATTGGTAAAAGTCAACACCCACTTCTGATAAAAACACTCAACAAAATATGAATCGGAAGATAATAAATAAATATATATATATTTATATATATATATGTTATATATATGTTATATATATTATATATATTTTCTCAAATTTAGTATTTTAGTAATTGGGGAAGCACACTGGGGCATGAGGTATTGCCACTAACACTGGAGACAAGTAAAGGACACCTACTCTCTCCACTAAGCGCCAACATTTTCATAGAGGTATCAACCAATGTAATCAGATACGATAAATCAATTAGAGGCAGAATTATTGCTCATGAAATCCTAGAGTGTTAATGGTAAACTAGCCCCAATAATAAAAGAATAAAGTAAGTGAGCAGATAAAGTAAAAACAACAAATCATTAGCCTTTATTTACACAGATAATGACCAATTTTCAATAGCAACGAAGAAGATGAACTATTTTAGAATTAATTTAATAAGAAATTTGCAAAATCTGAAGAAAACTTCACAACACTATTGAAAAACTTTAAATTTTAAATAATGGAAAGATATCCTTTGTTTTTAGGACAAATTCATATTATAAACACAAGAATATTTTTTAATGTAATCTTAAATAGTATGCACAAGTAGTTTTTATGGAATTAGACAAGTTGATTCAAAAGTTCATATGGAAAAACATATATGTATAAATAGTTTAGAAACCACTGAAAAGATAAATTATATGGAAAGAATGGTCATACCATACATTAAAGCATATTATAAACCCCTGTAGTTAGAACATTGTGATGCTGTTTCACAAATAGATAAATATAATAGTGTAATAGAAAAAAAGACAAGAAATATACCCAATATACAGATGGAAAATTGTAGAGCTTAATATAAATATGGCATCTCCCAACACTGAGGCAATAATGAACTGTTTAAAAATGGTTCTGGGACACTGAATAACCTTTCAGAAAAAGATAAAGGTAGCTCCATTCTTCATACTATACACAAGAATAAACTGAATATAGTAGGTCTTTAAATTTTGTATATGAAATCATCAAGTTCTAGAAGAAAACTTAATTAATTTCTCTATAATCTTAGTATTTGTAAATTTTGCTTACTATGACTCAAAATCCTAAGTCAACGTAAGTAAGAGTAATTACATAAAAGTGACACAAATTTTGCATAACAAAAAATCAGCTTAATAAAAGATAAAAGATAAAAAGAAACCTGACAAACTAGGAGAAAAAATATTTGCAAAATAAAACTTAGAATAAGACTAATATCAATATCAATGTGTGCGTATGTGTATACATGTGTGTGTGTGTGAGTTCTTCTATCTTTATGTTAAAATTGAAGTACAAAAGACCAAAAACTCAATTGCAAAAATACATAAGATATTTCTTTAAAAAAATCATAAAAATGTCCCTCAACCCTATTAAAAAATCACAACTCATTCACGATTAGAAATATATAAGTTAAAATAATATAGGTACACAATTTCTCTCTAATCAGATTGGCAAGAATGTATTACAATACATTTTCTAAGTAGTTTTAAAATTTTTTGATGGAAAACAAGCTGTTACCATTCTTCTAAAGAGAAATTTGATAATACCTAACAATACCTACCTATGCATTTACCTTTTGACCCCATAATCTTACTTCTAAGACACTTGTCTGAAGATACACCTCTAACAATACAGAAATACTTATGCACATAGATATTTATTCCAGTATTGTTTGCAATTTCAAAATAATGCACATAATCTAGATACTTATACATAGAAGTAAGTATAGGTGAATAAAATATGTTAGATTGACACAACTAATCGTTGTGTAGCTGTAAAAAAAATTCCAGTTATACATGAAACTAATATTAAGTGACCCCAAGTTTATAATTATTTTCTAGATTTTTTTATTTTTAATATACATATATTTAATTTTCAGTTATTGTTTACATACACTGTTAGTTTCAGGTATGCAGGTCTTTTTAAACAAAGTGCAAAAGAGTATCTACGAAAGAGATACTGCAAAAGAGAAAGTGATATGAGAAAATGCATGCATATTTACTCATTTGTTAAAGAAATGCAGGAATGATAATCCAGAAACTAATGAAATAGGTTACCAATAGGGAGTGGGTAAGAGGGGTACAAAAATGGAGGACATGGGAATGATGTAGTAGAGAAAATAATAAAGTGACACTGAAACCCCTTTATCTAGCTTTGACTGTTAGATAATCACAGTAATGTTTAGCATATTCAAAAAAATTAAGGAACGATTTATATCAACCAGGATGTAAGGAAAATCCCAAATAGTATGCAAAATGTAACAAATGAATCTATGTTACAAGTAATAACATAACCACAGGAAAGAGAGTGAGGAGAAATGAACCGACTTAAGTAAACTTTCTAAAAGAGTATTTTGACAGTATATTTTAAGGAGAAGATAAAAATAACTATATGTAGATATTATGCTATAGTTAGTAAAGTTGCATTTTACATTATTGATAAATTAGACATTCTGAAACTACTTAATGTATATGATAAAATTGGGCAAATAAAATATACTTTAATAAGGGTCAAATTTCTTACTATAGAAGAAAGGAAATACAATTAAGAAAAAGAAAAAGGCTAGAATATTATATCTCATTGGATTGGAATAGAAGATGTTAATATGAACTCATGGATAGAAATAGGCACATATGTATGCAACAAGTGTGTTATCTGTTGCTGTGTCACAAATTACAAGCTTAAATCTTAAAACAACAAATATTTATTGTCTCAAGTTTGTACATCAGGAGTCCAGGCACAGCTTAGCTGGGTCTCTGCTTCAAAGTCTCACTGGGTTGCAGTCAGTGTGTTGGCAGAAAGCATTCTCATTTGGATGCTCAGCTGGAGAAGAATCTGCTTCCTAGATCATTTGAGTTGTTGGCAGAATTTATTCCTTGCAGCTATCTCACTAAGAGGTTCTTCTTTTTTCTTTTTCCCCTCTGGCTGTCACTAGTAGTCACCCTTAATTCCTAGAGACAGCCTGTGGTTTTCTGCCAATGGGCTCTCCGTAGCCAGTTCACAACAGCAGCCTTCTTCTTCAAGGCCAGAGGGAGAATAAGAGAGTAAGTCTACAAGCAGTATAGAGTCTTATGTCATGTAGCATAATCAAGGGAGTGACTTCTTTGTCATGTTTCTAGTAGTTAGAAACAATTTGCAGATCTCATCTACATTCAATGGGAGGACTTATACCCAAAGGCGTGAACATCAAGGGTTGGTGGTGTGGCGCCTTGTCTGTCCACTGTCCGTAAGTGTAGGTACACATACATATATTTTCTGGGTCTGTCTGCTGAAAAATTATAAAGGAAAAATTAGAACAAAAATCAGTCATTTTATATCTGCAATATCCAAAAGATTTATTTTTTTTCTAAAAACTCAAAAAGTTTAAGATAATTTTCATTTTCTATGTGGTATAATTTTTTGTGGGTTCTCCTCCTCCTTTTATGACATGATAATTTATAAAACACTGATCTTAGTTTGATATATCATATATTAAAAGTAATCACTTTCTATTCATGTATAGCTAACATTTCACAAAAAAATCTATTGTATTTCATTTAAATGCTTTAATTTATGAGCCTGATCATATAGCTCTAATTTTATGGCTAGAGACAAACCAGTATTTTTTTCAATAATTTTTCTTTTATTGAATTGCACTTAAATGTAAATTCAGTTTTAAAATCTTAGGAAATATGAGTCTTTTAGACATGTAAAAATTTGTAAAAATAATGAAATAAAGTGGTGCAACATAGAGCAGGAATAGTTCCTCAAATATAAAACAGAAATGAAGGAGAGAAGGTCAGGAACTTAGAAAAGATCATAGTTATGCCAAAATCTGAAAGTGGTTAAAGGCAAGAGAGAAAAAATAAATAAAAGTAAGACCATGTAATTGTCATATTAATCAGTAATAATATCAAGGAAATATAGCTGAAGCAACAGTAGTTTGGCAAGCTAAGTAGTAAAGGTTTTAGAAGGTTTCTAGCACATAGTACTTTGTTGCACAACTGTAATTTATTTTGCATTGTGAAATTTCTATAAGTTAATATATTTTCATTCATATTAAAATTAGCTTGGCTTGGTGATATGAACTGACTGCATCACATGGCATGATTCCTTTCTAAGGAAAGTGCCTTTCTAAAGGTACATTGACATGTGGCTATAGGCATTTACATAAAAAATTAATAACAAAGAATGACCATTTTGGTAGCGAAAAGTGGAGATATAAAATCAAATGACAGATCAAATAAAATATATGGTAATTGATAATTAGAAAAAGGATAGGGTCAGCATGGTTGCTATTCTGAAATTTTTGAAGAGTCCTACACTTATAAATTACAGACTGTGTCATAACATTTTCTCCATGATATTTGTAGATGATTTTGCTTATTAGTATGTGATTTGTTTAAATCTTAACTAGAGTAAAGCATAGTTTTGATCTTCTTAAAAATTTGTATTTGTTAGGTTTCTATTGGAGAGACAGAACTATTAGAGTATTATGGAAAAATAAATTAATTCTAAGAATGAGGCTTACACATTGTAGTTACAAAGCAGGGAGCATGGGTCCAAAATTGGAATCTGAAAATTAGAGAAAGTCAACTAAGCAGACCTCCTGAAGCCAGGTACATCTGAATCCCAGAGCAGAAATATGAAGAACTAGTAGTGGAGAAGTCTCTAGAAGACTGTTGCCTCTGCATTTTTTGGTAGGCTTGGGGTAACTTTTGTCATCTGGTTGACAGTTAGGAAGAAGAGTTTAATGTGGAGTATAGGAGAGAGAGGACAGGATAGAATTTACCAGCATCTGCATCTGACAGTTATCACTTTTGATCATGATGATATTCAGAGAGTAAAATCTGTTAATTCACTTTCTTCTTCCAAGTCTCATAAATTTCATTTTTGGTCAAATAACCTAAAACATAAAGGAAAGGAGATTCTTAGGAATGTGGTTCCTACTTATCCAAGTTGGTACATTACAAAATACTACATGATTGATGGGTAACAAAAAAATAGCCCATGGAAATTACCTTCACAAATTCTTACAGTCATACATAGAATCCTTAGATTGCTATTTATCTTCATAGGCTTTAATATCAGACATGTAAAAGCAAATGACAAGTTTTCCATTTCTGAGACTTCTCACTGTGCATTGACATTAATTTTTGTAAATGAAGTAATATTTGATACATCGACCTTTTTATATTTTTAGTATTTTATAAATATTTATACTTGCTTAGGTCCTACCACAGAATCATAGTCAGTTAAAAAAAAGTCATACCCAGTAATTTACCTTTGTTATTTGGAATGTTGCTAATGAATAGGATATACAGTAGAAGAAATAAAGTGTAATTTGAAGCATCAACATCTTTTAGTCTACAGTTTGTATAATAAGCTAGTTATGCTATTTTCACAAAATCAGAGCAATCAATCAAAAATGAAAAAAATTTAAATTTTTTGCATAATTGCTGCACAAGAAAAATAGATTTATGCTTCCATCGATACGTCTACTTTGCTGAATTAACTAGAATTTTAAAGATCACATAGCTAAAATCCAATTTCATATTTGCTTTTTTTTTTTTTTGGTTAAAAGTCCTATTAGAACATTATTTCAGAATCTATACCATATAGTTCGGAAGTAATGATATTGACCAAAACATGTGACAAATGTACCTCATAGGAAGTTTCAATTTGTACGTATTTCTTGTTTTTTTTACAATACTTTGGTAAATGCATGGTTGTACCTATGCAGCTTTTCTGATGCACATTGTTATAATTTCAAAGATTTAAGCCTCAAATCTTCTTTGTAAAGATTGTGCAACTTGTTACTGTGGATTTTTGGTAATATTTTTAGACAACTGTGGTGAAATCAACAGATTCACCTTGTCTTTCTCCAATTATCTCACTAAAGTGAGAGAAATGGGCTTTTTAATGACCTATTTGACAAGAGAAAAGTTAGCACAAGCCCACCAAAAAGTGCAGATATGTATAGACAATAATAAATAATATTTTGGAACTGCTAAGCAGGTGTAGGAGTTGATTGATTTAGCCTAAGAAAGCTGAATTCTAGGCTGGTGGTGGGCAAAGTTGTGAGTCAAATATACAATTCCCAGAAGGCTCAGAAATGGTAGCATCCAGGATCTCCGTGTTGGATAAGAGTGTTGTTTTAAAGTCTCATTAAAGATCTCATGGAACCACAGATCTCCTCTGCACTCTGAAAACCTTGTGGATGGGCTCTTTCTTGACCTGGCAGAAAATTGGAGATTTATTTTCTAAAGGCCATAAACATAAGATGCTTGGGTTGGAGAAAGAAATTATGATTGAAGTTGTGTTAAGGGTGGAAAATTTTCAAATGGCCAACTTCTGCTTCCATTGTTTAATGTTAAAAAGGGTGTAGTTCTAGGAGGTATTCTGTGCAAAGATATGCTAATGTTAAGGGTGTAGTTATCCTGTGTAGAGATATGTTAATGGCCAGCCTCTACTTCTGTAAACCTGCTTGCTTGCTAGAGGGGGTTTGGGAGCTTTTTAAGCTATCCCTTCTGGAGGCTCAGGGGTGATTCTCTAGTGGGGAGAGTCAGTTGCCAGCCAGTTAATAAAGGCTCATAATTAATCTCAATTGGCTCTGTGGGTCTTAAATTTGATTGCACCACAACAGTTAGAGAGACCGCTCTGAAAACCAGAAGACAAAACCATTCTATTGTGAATATTGAGCTTCCCCTTTGCCTGACACATCACACTATCTCTTCTCACTTGGTTTCTGAATGTCTTAGTGCACACTTTGGTCTTCCATGTAGGAAAAGGGGAAAAAAAATGGTTATGGTTGAAGTAGGGGAGTGAACCTCATTATTCTAGAAGAGAGTAAATAATATTGAGTCCTCAATGAAACAATATTCAGCCAGTTAGCCCTACCTATGACACAGATATTTCAAACTACTTTTAATTAGCCAACTCTTAAATAGGAACTAACAACCAAGGATCACTAGATATTTATGAAATTTGAAAGGCAGATAAGTGGGTATAACAATTTGGAGGAAACTGAGATCATGTAAGAAAAAGAAAACTGCAAACTTCAAAAATCTTACAAAATATGTTTGTATACAGCAGTCAACAAAATCTATATATAAAATAGTCACATAACAAAAAGTTCTAGAAAATTAAAATATGAGAGCAAAATTGAAATTATCAATATGCAGATTAAAAGAGGAAATGAGAATATCTCCCAGGGTATCTAGAGATATAAAATAGGACAAAAAAAAGGTAAAATAAGAGAGGACTAATTCAGTGGGTGTAATTACTGAGTAATATGGGATGTGAAAACAATTAGAGGGAAATAAACTATCCAGGTAAAATTCAAGTAAAATTCTAAAATCTGAAAGTCTGGAGTTTCAGATTGAAAAGTTATTTTTATCCAGCACATAGGTAGAAAATAGGCTTATAGTAAAATATATTATTGTGAAACTTAATATAGACTAAAATATCTCTGAAAACTATCTTATACACTTTTAAAAAGAAGGAAGGGAAGCCAGATAAAAGAAGATTAAGAACTGGAACAGCATCTGACTTCTCAAAAGCAACATTGTGAAAAGACAAGGGAAAAGCCCTTGGATTTTTGAAGAAAAATGACTTCTAACATATACTTCTCTACTGCTAATAAGGATTACCTTGTCTAAGACTGATCCCCTGATGACATGCCTTCCTGGGAGGGTGGGGGTGGGGTGGGGAAGGTTTCTGAAAAGCTCCTTTACCTAAGGTTTAAGATTCTGTATCTTAGTTATCCTAAAGACTTGGACTCCATCTCTCAATTACATCAGAGGAAACACTGATTCTTCACCAACCATGAATCCTCATTTGGTGGTATATGCCTAGAGCTAAGGTTTGGCCACATCTCGTTGCTATTGTATCTTAGCATCTGATCACACCAGATGTGTGGCTCGTGTTTCACAATCATGTAACTTTAAGTCCTACAGCCCAAGGAGTGGTTCCCTTTTTCATGTCTGATGTCCAGGCCAGATTAAATCCTAGGAGATCCTTGGAAAGCAATGGCCAGTTAGAGACTTATACACCTATTCATTCTTCTGTATCCATTAATTTTTGTTTAAGAAATGCTGCTTTAAACAAACAAAAACTCATAGACACAGGTGACAGTTTAGTGGTTACGAGAGAAATGGGAGAGAGGTAGATAAGGGTAAAGGGGGTCAAATACATGGTGACGGAAGGAGATCCGACTTTCAGTGGTGAACACACAATGCAATATACAGATGATATATTATAGCATTGTACACCTTAAAACTATATAATTTTATTAACCAATGTCACCCCAATAAATTTAAAAAGATAATTTAAAAAGATATATGTCGGAGCCAGCCGACCTTCGAGCCAGGGCCTCCTGAGTGACGGACGGGATTAGAAAAAAAGAGACATACATACAAAAGATGGGGTCGAGAGGGACGAGCTCAAAGACTCGACCCTGAGCTTTATTTTTTCTCAGCTTATATACAGAGGACTTACATAAGCACTGCTTGGCCACAATACACTCTTTGTTCAAGTCAGCGTGTTATCATAACCTCTAGCAGCCCACCTCCCTGTTCCAGAGACTCCCTGTTCCCGGACTCTCTGGCCGACCCGTCAAGGCCAACTTCCTTATCTTGCAATGCTGCCCCAGCTCCTAACAGAACGGCTCCCAACAGATATACTTTGTCATTTAAAGTAAAAAAAAAAATGCTGCTTCGGCACATCTGATATGTATTGCTATATGTTTTTTATGTATGGCATTTGTCACAATGAGGTTTTTTGCTATCCACTCAGAAAGACTTCTGAAAACCAGTTAAGGAATCAGAGTAAAAAAAAAATTGGACATTGGAAATGTCTGTTAGATGCTAAGTGTATAGCCATTAGAATGTATGTCTTCTGATTGTTCACAGGAATTAACTTTCACTGTTCTCAAAAAATATGAGAACCAGGGAATTAGTTAAATGGAACAAAATTCTTTGTTTAAAACTACTTGGGATGGAATCATTCCCTCCATCAAAGGAAGGTGAACCAGACATTATGATAAAATCAGTCTCCCTCCCATTCTCTTTCTTTCACCTCCCCCCCTCCCCTCCCCTGACCTCCCTGTCTCCCTTTTTCTCTCTCTCTCTCTTCCTCCTCCCCTCCCTGCTCTCAAACACACACACACACACACACACACACACACACACACACACACACACACACACTCCCAGAATATTGGATGCCCTCCTCATGATTATCTATGGATGTGTGCATTCAAACTCACCACCTGGAACATAGGTTTGAGAGACTATTAAGATAGAACACATTTTATCTGGAGGACATACATGAAGAAATTCTCAAAACTATACTCATTTCTAGTGAAATTAGGATGATAATACAGTTATTCTGTTGGGATGAACCATCACTCTCCTGAAACCTCAAAGTCATCTCTTAATTGAAATGCTCAGACAGAGGTACTGACTGTCCAACTGAAGATTCCTTTACAAAAAACTGTTCAAGTATTGAAAAAATATCCAAATACCATGGGAATAGTCAAAGAAAACCACTCACTGTCCTTGCACTGCAAAAGTAACTCATTCTTCATGAGTTCAGATGGCTATTTATTTTTTATTGTTTTCTTTGTAATTATCACATTGGTCATATTAGTTGCAGATATACAGTATAGGGATTTGGCAATTTTAAATTATAAAATGTGATCACTCCACCAATTCTAGTAATCATCTGCCACCATACAAATTTATCGCAATAGTATTGACTATATTTTCCTTCATCTTTTCACTCATCCCCCCAATCTCTCCCCTCTAGCAATCATCCCTTTGGGCTCTGTTTCCATGAGTCTGTTTTTGTTTTGTTTATTCATTTGTTTTGTTTTTTTTTTTTAGATTCTACATGTAAGTAGAATCCCTACAGTATTTGTCTTTCTCTGCCTGACTTATTTCACTTAACATAATATCCATTAGGTCTACCCATGTTGCTGCAAATGGCAAGATTTCATTCCTTTTTATTGCTATGTAATATTCCACTATATAACATATCTTCCTCTATTGATGAACACCTAGGTTGTTTCCATAACTTTACTATTGCAAATAGTGCTGCAATAAACATAGGGTTGCATATATCTTTTCAAATTATTGTTTTCATTTTATTTGAATAAATACCCAGAAGTGGAATGACTGACTGGGTTGTATGGTACATCTATTTTTAATTTTTTGAAGAATCTCCATACTGTTTTCCATAATGACTGCACCAATTTACAGTCCACCAACAGTACACAAGAGTTCTCTTTTCTACACATCCTCTCCAGCACATGTTATTTGTTGACATTTTTTATTGTAGCCATTCTGAATGGTATGAGGTGGTATCTCTTCGTGATTTTGATTTCAATTTCCCTAATTATTAGCGATGTTGAGCATTTTAATATGTCTGTTGGCCATCATATGGCTATTTTTTTACTACATAGTGTATCTTTTCTTGGTGATGGTTTCCTCTCTTAATATTCATTGTTATGCCACTGAGTTAAATCTATAGGAGGAGTTCTAGAAGCCATTTTAATGTCTCCTAAGGACATTCTCCTGTTTGTAGACTTTCTTGATCCCATACAACAGCTATAAATGACAGTCTGAAAACTTTCCAGACTGAGCAACGTATGCCTCTACAGCTGTTCCTATGAACAGCCCTCTCCCAATTTGCCTCGGTAGACCATGATTTACACAGGCAGTCCCCATCTGACCATATCCATCTTCCAGTTCCTCCTACAATAATGTTTACAGGTTGAAAGGAGAATGCCTTGCTCAGAGAACATCTTTTGGGATCATAGAAGAATATGGAGAAATTAGGACTAGCCTATACCTAATCTGGTATAAGCTGACACCTGCCAAAAGGAGCAGATCTCGAGTAAAGCCGCATCTTATTACAGATTAGTGCTTAATCTTGGCCAATCGTTGACATTAAACTCCTGTGATCTGATCCTATCATGTGAAGGGCTAACGCTGCTTTTTCCCATGAACACAGAAAGGGATAAAGCCAAGGTTATTCCATATTATAGAGCTGCTTTACCCTACCTTGATTACAATATGGGTAGAGTCATAATTCTTTAATAATGCTGCTTAAAAGCCTCATACTCAAAGGGTGAAGTCGTCTTTTAGAGCCTGAGGTCCACATTAGTCTTATTGCTATATGTGGAGCTAAAAAGCAATTAATTACAAGGAACCTCTTGTCCTTATGAGTTTTGCCTAATGAATAGAGCTGCTGCAAGTTTAGTGTGTGAGCTCTTTGGCTATTTGCCCTTGTTCTCATAACATAAACATAATCAAATTGCATTTAAGTTCAGTACAGAAAGAAGATATTTTCATATAGTGTCTCAAAAACATTCCCAAATTCTCATGTACATTTTCTCATAAAGCTACTGGTGGATATGTTCCCCACAACAAAGAGAATACAGCATTTTATTAGTAAGACAAAGCTTGTCTTATAAGTACAAATGTACAGAGTGTTGTATGACTATTGATTACTATTCTGGTAGTTAGAACATTGTTCTTTAACTTCAGACCATGATACCAAATGAGAGGAATTATTTGGGAAAAGGTTACTTATTCCTGAATTAGTTCAATAAATATTGACTGAACAATTAATTAGTGTAAATTCCGGGCTAAGTAATATAGTTTAAACACAACACAACAAAACAAGATATAGTCTGTATTGTCTGAGAGAGAAAGAAATAGAGCAAGGGAGACAGACATATGCTTATAAAACAACATCACAGTATCAAGATAAAATACATGAATAAACAGAGTGCGGCTTTACAATACTTTTCTGAAGGCAGGGTTTGAGACACAAGAATGATAAGATCATGAGTGTTTAGAAGGGTCTGGTCCTGGTGAGTGAACAGACAGGGAAACCAGAAAAATTATTACATATATTTTGGGATCTGGTACATATTTTATCCACTTCAAGTTATTGTCAGAGCCTGCACTAATAATTACAAAGGGCTGTTATGAAAAATGATAGTAGCTGAAAAGTTTTCTTTAAATAGTCTCACCAGTTTTTTCCAGAGTGAAAAGAGAAGTTGAAGTTATGCCTTTTTTTTTTCAGAACGATTTCCTCCAATATAAAAAGATGGTGGTACCATATTAATGCCACAGTGTCCTTGTTTAGTAAGTCCAAGAAGCATTATTACACCAATTTTGGAAATGGAGGAAATTAATTAATAAGTGGCCAACATACTTGTCTAAGACCACAAAGTGTGAGGATTCAGATTATGACTAAAAATAAGTGAACTAATAACTATTTCAACTATATTGGATACCTTAAAAACTTTATATTGTTTGCCATGTAAAATTGAAATGTTTTTTTTTTCCAAGTGATTTTGACTATACAGATTATTCAGCAGGTGGAAAAATCAACAGCTTAGATTATATCCTTTCAGATATTTTTACAATTGAAATACATTCTTTTTAAAAATAATGCTCTGACATATCTACCAATAAAATGGACAAACTCATAGTACATTATACATTAAATCTTTGTACTTTTTCCTTGTAAATCAAGAAGGTACACTTAATATGGAGCAAGCCTTTCAATCTAATGTTGCATTCATATGACCAACTGTGTTCCTGGTAGTTATTAAGAAAACTAATAACTGTTAACGAAATTTATGATTTTATAACTATGTGAAATAAGGCATTAAAAATTAGGTAAATTAATATGATTTTGAAAAAGAAATCACTTCAGAGCATGTCATTTTTTTTTTTTATATATATATACAAGGAAGCAGAAACAGAGTACTTTGCCTCTTGTCTCAGAGAACCTGGCCATCTATAACCTTTGTGTAATTAGGTAGAACACAAGTACTCCGAAAAATAAAAGCAAATAGAATTCCATTCAATTTAACAAATCTTTGTGTAGTGGACAGGAAAGTAATTATCAAAACAAACAAAATTTATGTTTTTTTATTTGCACTTTATATTTACCAAAGCAAATATAACTAAAACACCTTGTTTTAGAGAGCTTTTTTTCCGGTTCTAGCTGATGCTATAAAGCAGGTTTTAGAAATACGAGGTAAAATATGTACTTCCTGTATATTATGTAACACCAGGAATAAAATTTATTTTTGTTGGTTTGGTAATTTTATGTACTGTTTCCTCTTGAGATGTTTCATACACAAAAGAGCAAAACAGTGCCCATTCATGTTATGTTGCCATGACAATAGACTACTGCCAATGGCATATTTTATTGTTACAATGTTGGTGCAATTTTGGCATAATTTACATGAATTTTCTTTCTCTTCACTACAGGATTGCCCTTTATTCCTGAAAGAGCAAAATCTAGATCAATACAGAGTAGTGATGATTAGCCATTTCTTAAGAACATACAACCTAAAAGAAAGAGCAATTTGTCTTTTTTTTTTTTTTACGTTTTAAGCTTATATCGTCTCTGAGGTTATTCTTGACTCCATTCATCTACTTTTTTCAAAGTTAGTGCCTTTTCTACTTCAGCACCTTATACCCATTCTTAATATACATGCCATATTATGTTGTAATTAATTGTTGACATGCATCTCTCTTATTAGACCAGAACTACCTAATAGAATGGATGGGAATATTCCATATCTGTGCTGTCTCATATGGTTGTCACTACCCGCATGTGACTACTTCGTATTGGAAATGTGACTAATTCAAATCAGAGCATGGATTTTTAATTTTATTCAACTTTTATTAATTTAATTAAAAGTTAAATGCCACACTCGGCTAAGGTCTACTGTATTAGACTGCACAGTATTCAACTATTCTTTCTTTTTAATCTAAATTGACTAGGAATTTACAGAACAGTTAGCTGAATTAACATTACAGACTATAATTGGAGAGTAGTACTTGAAAAACCTGATATACAACCAAGATATTTTTAATCCAACTGTGGATAAATATAAAATTTCCTTAAAAAGGAGACAATAGTATTGGCTTCCCAATATTCCAGCAGAAACATATTGTATTATCTTACATTACATTATATGTATATTAAGGAAATGACCTAGGAAATAACCAATATTTGTAATTTCAAATGAATGATATAAAACATTATTCTCCATTTTAAGAATAGTCACATTTCACATTAAAATTTATTTGTATATAAAGTTGTGTATAAGTATATAAAAATGTGTGTATAAATATATGTATATATATATTTTATACATCTTACTGAGTATTTGAAAATACAATTCAAATTTCAATTATTTTTTTTACTGAATCTTATTCCTCTAAGTGATTTTTGGCAACTTCATTCTCTTCTTTGTGCTGCTGTTTCAAACATCTCCAGATTTTCGAGGTCATAATTTACCAATTTGTATATTTTTGTGTTTCTTATGTTTCTTAGAGAAAGCCATTTATTACTATATTTTGTAATCAACGTTATAGTAATATTTGCTGATTTAAGTTAATAAACTTAATTACTCCCCAAATACCGTGGAAGAAATCATTTGAGAAAATGTGCATGTAAATGAAATACTAGAACAGAACAACAAAAATCAGTATGATTAATTTTGCTTACTCTGAATTTCCAAAATTGGCAAAAATATACATTAATTTAATTTTATTTTTTTAATTAACTCCAGTGTTTTTTTTTTTCCTAGGATAGCTTTGGCAGTTCGGGATTTTTGTGCTTCCATACAAATCTGATGATTTTTTGTACTATTTCTTTTAAAAATGCCGATGAGATTTTGATGGGGATTTCATTAAATCTGTATAATGCTTTAGGTAAAAAGGTCATTTTAACTATGTTCATTCTTCCAATCTAAGAACACAGAATATCTTTCCATTTCTTTGTATCTGTTTCGATTTCTTTTAATAGGGTCTTATAGTTTTCATTATATGGGTTCTTCAATTGTTTTGTTAAATTTATTCCTAGGTATTTTAGGTACTTTTTGTTGTAATTGCCAAAGGAATTACTTTTTCCACTTCTTTTTATGACACTTCATTATTAGAGAGTATAGGAAAGCTATGGATTTTTGAATGTTGATTTTGTATCCAGAAACTTTACTGTATTTGCTTAATGTTTCTAGTATGTTCTTGTGGAATCTTTAGGGTTTTCTATAAAGAGAATCATGCCATTCGCAAATAGTGACAGTTTGACTTCTTTGTTTCCTATTTGGATGCCTTTTATATATTTCTCTTGCTCGATTGCACTTTCTAGGACTTCCAATGTTATATTGAATAACAGTGGGGATAGTGGACAGCCTTGCCTTGTTCCTGATCTTAGAGGGAAGGTTTTTAGTTTTTCACCATTAAGTATAATGTTGGCCGAGGCTTTGTCATATATGGCCTTTATTATGTTAAGGTACTTTTGATACCGATTTTATGAATTGTTTTGATCATAAATGGATGCCGTACCTTGTTGAAGGCTTTTTCTGCATCTATTGATATGATCATATGATTCTTATTTTTTAATTTGTTTATGTGGTGTATCACATTATTTGATTTGCGTATGTTGAACCATCCCCGTGCCTCTGGGATGAAGCCCACTTGATGGTGGTGTATAATCTTTTTAATAGATTGTTGGATTGTTGTTGTATTCGATTTGCTAGTATCTTATTTAGGATTTTTGCATCCATTTTCATGAGAGATATTGGTCTGTAGTTTTCTTTTTTGGTGTTATCTTTACCAGGTTTTGGTATCAGAGTAATATTGGCCTCATAAAATGAGTTGGGAAGTGTTGCCTCCTCTTTGATTTTTTGGAAGAGTTTGAGGAGAATAGGTATTAAATCTTTTTAGAATGTTTGGTAGAATTCACTGGTGAAGCCATCTGGTCCTGGACTTTTACTTTTTGGTAGGTTTTTGATGATTGTTTCAATTTTTATACTGCTGATCAGTGTATTTAGATTTTCCATTTCTTCTTGATTCAGCTTAGGAAGGTTATATTTTTCTAAGTACTGGTCCATTTCTTCTAGGTTATTAAATTTGGTTTTATATACTTTTTCATAGTATTCTTGTATGATCCTTTGTGTTACTGTGATGTCAGTCGTAATTTCACTTCTTTCATTCCTAATTTTGTTTATTTGTGTCCTTTCTCTTTTTTCTTTAGTGAGTCTAGCCAGGGGTTTGTCAATTTTATTAAACTTTTAGAGAACCAGCTCTTTGTTGCATTTATTTTTTCTATTTTTTTTGTTTATTCGTTTTCAATTTCATTTATTTCTGCTCTAATTTTGATTATTTCTTTTCTTCTACTGACTTTAGGCAATATACATTAATTTCAATTGCATTTTCACTGATAGCATCTCCCAATAAGCTTTACCAAAACAAAAACTATGACCGAAAAGTAGAATATAAAGAAATATCAATAAGTCATAATATATATAAATAAACTAGAAAAAACAGAAACTTTAAAATTCTTGTGCAAAATCTTGCATTATGGTCATACTTTTATATTTTTATTGGTATAATATACAATGATAAATAGCAAACAACCTTTATAAGTGAATGTGATTGAGACTGATCTACAGGTATCATGAGCTATTCTCTTATAAGAAATTATATCCCAGTTATCTTTCCAGACCTTATTGGTATGACCAGGAGCGGGAGACTGAAATATAAACCATAAGGCAGGATATTTATCATACACTGGGTGAATGACAACTCTCCTGTGTTCAAAGACCATGGCCTAAGATATTAACTTTATTCGATTGTTGTTTACCACTGAATAATATCTCAAAAAAAAAGATGATTCTGTATTTTAGAATTAGAATTAGTCTACAAAATGACAATAAAAAATATTGTCAGAGCCATGGCTTTTTAGAGAGCATCCAAATGTACAGATAACGTAGACATGAAAGTGAATGTAGGTTCTAATTACAGTTAATTAGTAGGTGTGCGTTGGGGCAATTCACTTTTTTAGCCTAAGTTTTTTTAATATCAAGTAAAGTGTAGGTCTTTCCAGATTTGTAGAAATGTTAAAAAGAAAATTTATGAAGAAAACCAAATTGCCTATTTCATGACTTTATTGCATTCATGTTATCCTTGTTCATTCTAGAATTATAGAATATCAGCTCTACGTCAGGCATGGTCATAGGCCCTGAGATACAATAATGAAGTACATTTGACTTAAAGAGTGTATATTCTAGTTAGGGGGAGCATATTAATGTACTAAATAATTGCAGCTATTGTGATAGAAAGATGCATAAATGCGTGGTTCCATTTTATTCAGGGAAAAATAGGTAAGGGATTAAAAATAATTCCTAGGAAGGGTAACATTTGTGCTATGTCTTGAAAGGTGGTCATGTAGCCATGTTTATTTACATGTAGACAAGGTAGAAGAAGACTTCTCAACATTTAAAGAATAGAGAGAGAAGAGATTGAGTACATGAAAGACAGGAAATGCTCAGAGGAACTGAAAAATATTTGTTTATTCTTCCATTAAACTGAGACATATACATGAATGTTCACAGTATAGAATATATACATCGATTTATGAGTATGAATTTTTAAAAAAATGAAACTCTAGATGCTGATCAGGACATTTCTTGGAGGACCTTGAATGACATGTTAATGAGGTCAAATTATAACCAGTGAGGAGACTACTTCCTTCCTTCATAAAGAGAATATTATAATGTGAAGGAAAATATATTAATAAACACTATACTGGGATAATATCCTTTTATTCTTAAAGCAACATGTTCATGCTTTATTTTCTCTTCACTTAACTTTTTCTCTCTCAGTATCTCTTTAATTCTCTGAGAGAAAACAAAGCCTATATTAAAAATCTCTTCACTGTTGAAATAAATCACCTTCACAGCTCTTAAAGCTCTAATGAAGTAATTCATAGTCAAAAAGTTATTTTTGCACCAGAACATGGTTGCAGAACATGTTTCATAACAGTGTGAAAAATGTGGGTACCCAATGAATTAAAGCTCTGGAAAGAGAGCACCTATATCAGCCATGGAACTCTCCAGCATGTGGCCATGTGTGACATTCGTGAGCTTTCCTCTTGAATAAGCAGATCACATATTGTAATCCAGGTAAAACATAGAAAGAAAGAAAGTTTATGGATAAAAGAAGTTTTCTTGTTTCTGATTGAAGCAAATATACTAAAATAGCAATCAAATAAGCAACAATTAATGTACTTGTTAAGATGTATTTGAAAAATAATAAGACAATATTCAGTAATTAAAAGTTCCACTTTGATATCCTAGGAAAACCATCTCATAGATTACTATAAAAAGGTAAATTTCATCTAGATGAGAAATATATATTTCATGCTATCTTCTGTCAAAAATTAGTAATTTTGGTGGTTATGTATATGTGAAAAGCTAAAGGTGAAATAGTAGGAGTGATCAAACCCCTTCCTTTTTTTATCACTTGTGGGAGCAGCCAATTCCATAATCTATTGAGTCTTGTAAGTTACATGAAAAATATAAGTAATTTTGAAGATATGAAAGTGAGAGGTGATATCTGAAAACTATCCTGAAATGATCCAATGTCAATTCTATGTACAAATTACGAAACATGACAGATCTTTGTTTTCTAGTAGTTGTTTTCATATAAATAATTTTGCAGAATTTCTTTACCGTTAGAAGTAATCACTAGGTAAGCTTAAATGAACATCATTGATTTAAGGCCTCATCCAAGTGGTCAAATACCTCTTAAAAGAAACCAGTATTTGAAGAGTTGCTTAAGAATTGATGCCTTAAATTAAGGACAGTGCCAGAGACTCTTCGTATGCTGGTGACTGTAGATTTGGTTAAACTCTCTTAGGCATTTACAAATCCTGTTTGGCCTTCTGAAAACTGAAATTTCACTAAAGTTCTGTTGAGGCCACCATGGAATGACTATTATTTGCATATTTTAAGTTAATCAGATCTAAGATGCATTTGTATTTTTTCTGTTATTAATGAAAACATACAATTTATTGAATTGGATTGTTTCATAGAGTAGCAAAAAAAGATCAATTCCAGAATGGCACATTTGCTGCCCTTTACAATATACATACAGGTTATGAAAGGTCTAAACATACCTTTTTCTTTATGATGCAGTGTTTATCATCAATGAATTTCACCGTACAATATAGCTAAAAGTTTAAATGTTTTTATTTTATTAATCAGATCTTTCTTTTTTCATTAGGTCAACCCATCTACTATGAGAACTGAAAGAAACCATTTAATCATGTATCAAGTGATTCTTAAGAATTAGGGAGTCATAGACCCATTAGAATTTGATGAAAGTTGTTGGCTTCCCCCCCCCCACACACACACACACTAGACTTCAGTTAACTCTGTGACTTTTCCTTTTATCCTAGAACAAGATGTCAGATGCAAGTTACTTGTCTAATGGGTGTAGATTCTGGACCAGCCAACATTAAACAGGTAGCTTAGCTTAAACTCCTAATTAGTCTTAATGATAGACCTAGAATCCTAGTCTCATGATTCCTAAATTGGTGTTGTCCCAAATACTAGTCTCCAGTAAGTCCAAAGCTAACTCTAAATCTTTGTCTTTGCAGGGCCACACCACCCATGTAATTATATTTACATTGTCATGCTTTATTGGCTTTGGGTTAATCTTTTATCAGTATCTGTTTCATTTGACAATAGTTCAACTTTTTATGGTTTCTCTTCATATAGTTCTTTCTCTATTATCTTGATGCCTTAAGCTCTTCTAGTCTAATCACAGTTTGTCCTCTCTCTTTTATGTCTGTATGGGTTTAGGTTAGATGTCAAATAATGCATAAACTGATAAATATAGGTGAAATTACTTTCCACAATCTATAGCTTTTATTTACATAATATATATTGCAAACATACATATTTGTAAGAAGAAATTTTAAAAGTCTAAGATCACCAAAGAATCCAAACTGGGAGTTTGAGAACCTTCTTTGGAATGAGTTATTTTGCAGAATTTCAGGTTTGTCTATTTTTAATATAAATTTCTAAAAATAATTTTAAATGAGTAGTGTAGTCAATACAAATAGACCTTCTGCAGAGGAGCAAATTTTTTTAAAAAATTTTTAAATTTTTTATTAGTTTAGTGTTTGTCTCTCCAAATTTAAATGTTACAGAATTCTTCATTTAAAAAAATAAATTGTTAATTTGTGTTCTGTAGAGCAAGCCTGGCAGATTAGGAAAGAAAACCACATAACACTTTTTTTCTCCCTTTAAAATGAGTCTTACATGCTAGGGATGAATCACACATGCACAGCTCTGAGTGATGTGACACTTATTGAATCAGTGTTGAATTGACGAAGCCATGTGGATGACTACAAGAACAAACTTTTCAGGTAGACTGTATTAAGCTTTGATCCAGGTTTTGAGCTATATATTTACATTAGATTTAATATAATTGTTAGTATTAAGAATGGAGATAAAACAACAGCAGTTAATGTAGCCACATTAAAATGATAGTTTTAAGAAAATATTGATAAATCTGTTTTTAAATTAATTATTTTTTTATTATTAGTTTTAAGTTTACAGCACATTGGGTAGACATTTATATAGTCTATGAAATAATTCCCTTGATTATCTTCTCTCTGGCTCTACACATAGCCATTACATTACTGGTGACTGTATTCCCTATGCTGTGCTCCCCATTCCTGTGACCATTCCTCAACTAATTTGTACTTCTTTAACACACCCCCCCCACACACACACACTGATTTCTCTCAGCACCCCCTCCCCACTTCCCTCCTCTCTGGCTGTCACCAGATAAATCTCTTTTTTAACAAATAATTAAAACCCTTCACATCTAGCAAATAAAAACAACAATTGTATTAAAATATTGAAAGTAGTATTCAGTTGAATCAAAGTTTAAAAATATTTTATAGGTATAAATTGAAGAAATATATCTTCCTAGATTTTCTAAATGAATAATAAATTTGGCACTAAACCCTTTTCTATTAAATTTCCATTTTGCATAGTATTATTAAGAGAGAGAGAAAATATGGATAAAGTGGATATTTTGTCTGGGTATCTGCTTTGATTATAGATGTTTAATTAGATCTATTCCAAAGCAATATAATTATTCTGAGTCATGGATCTGCATATTTAATAACTGGCAGTGAAACACTTCTTTAAGGTGCCAACCAAGGAAAAAGTCACAACTCTTAAATTTAGGAAGCTAGAGTTGGTACCTGTTAAGTTGATAGTCACATGGAGAATATGTTAAAGTTATATAAAACCTATTTGTTTTAGCTTCAGACTAACTTGTAATGTTACAATAAAATGTAACAGTATAGTGGTATAATGTGAGGGATTGGACAGAAATAGAAAAATAGAAAAACAGTTATTATACACATACCATATGCATCATATGTAATATCACATTTAACACTCAAAACAGCTTTATGAGTTAACTTCAGTTGTTATTCTCCTTTCACAGATGAAGAAACAGCTATTTAGAGAGATAAATGACGCCATCAGGTAAGTGATGGAGCCAGATGTTGAAATCAGTGTAATTATAAAAATTCAAGAATGGATTAAAATTTATAATATGAAATAGGGACTTAAGAAATTATCACTGCCTCTCTTATTTAGCTATCATCTCAAACTCTTTTACGGAAGAAAACTTTTCCTAATGCGAAGTTACATGAGGTGGGGAAATTATTGCAGTCTGGTACAGACATGCATTGAGTTCCATCAAAATGATATGAAATAAGAGATGGAGGAGAAGTAATTCTTTAAAAAAAAAAAGTGTGTGTGGAAATTTCAGTGTCAGGTGACATTACTGAGGACACTCTGGAGGTACCCTTAATACAGGAGAACATAGATGCTGGGAGAATGGAAACGGTGGCCCTTAGATGTGCGAATGCTGACTACCCAAATAAAGAATGAAATTTCAAAGAATACTTTTCACCATGTGTTAGACTTCATCAGCAAATACTTTTTTTTTACTGCTGTAGTGTCTTAGAAGTCCTCTAGTGTTCACAGGAAAATACTCAATTTAGAAATTAGCTTAATTAACTAATAATTAACTAAATTAAATTACTCAATTTTTAAATTTTCTAATTGATGTCAAAGGAAACTTGTCATTTTTTCTCTTCCTCTTCTCTCTTTTTCATTTCCTTTTCTCTTCTCCTTTCTCGTTCCCCACCCCACCAAAAAAATCTTGTTAAATTATGGTTTTCCTTAGAACTGATGGCATTTTGCTAGAGAGGAAATATAGTAATTCATATCATCTCAGGTGTAGGAAGTTAATGAATGCCTATCACATGAGAAAAGGCAGTGTAAGGTAATCATTAGGAGCACAGACTCCAGCTGCAAACGGACTCAGTAAATCCTGATTCTGTTTCTTACTGGCTGTATGACCTTGGGCAAGCCATTAAATCTTTCTGTGCTTCCAGTGTCACATTGTAAAATGGGTAAAATAAAATTACATGTATCATAGAGTTGTTAAAAAGGTGAAATATGTAAAATGTTTAGAAGCATGCAAAAATATTATGTATCATTAAACCATTATTATGTAATATATTTATGTATATATTTTATATAATAATAATAATCATTATTATTAGGCACTCTCAAAACTCCATTTCATTATTTTCTCACACTCTACATAGAACTACGTTTATATATTATAAATTAATACAGGTAAATACATATCTCACATTTTACATAAAGATAAGAATACATTATTTTAAAAAATTGAAACATGTTTCTGGCTCATTCTGGTGCTTGATGGTACAAAGAAACAGCATGGACTAACTGGAGTAATTGTACTATTTGTATCTGTGAGAGACATCACAAGGTAATAACTACAAATTGGATTTTCGGGTAGCCTAAAAATGATACCACTGTTTATGATTAACACAAATACATTGTAACGAAGTGTGAAATTTCCCAATGAATGCTAAAGAGTCAATTGGAATGATTGTGTATCTGGTAACATTCTGAAATCATAGCAGCAATAGAACATAATTACCTCACTAAAATTTGATTGTATTTTCCACTTTGGGGCCCTAGTGATAAAAAAAAAAAATGTTGAAAATATGCAGTAAACAGCAAGAAACACTAAGCAATGCCATAATATAATAGTTTATTTTTATGAGAAGGTGAATACAAATTTTAAATTTTTAAATTAATTATTGAGATACAATGAAGTGAATCAATAGCTATTATAATTACCTTGAGTGTCTATAGAATAATTTATCTGAGAAGTTGAAAATAGTTTTTTCCCTGGATTCTGTAGGTCCTTTCATATCCTGGCAACTTTCCCCCCCTGCTTTCTCTTCTCATTTAAAAGTTTTCCATAGTAAACGTAGGTCGTACAGATTAAGTTGTTGATTTTTTTTTTTTACTCTGTTCAAAATAGAGTTCTACCTCTTAGAGATTGATTTGGCAATTTATGTTTGAGTAGTAGTTGGAAAAATCAAGAAAGAATTTAAGCATAATTAGATTAAGAATGTAAGTCCAAATTTTTATAAATCAAAGTCTACCAAAAATATGATGCTTTTACGTAAGTATATATAAGTAAGTATATCTGAAATTTTACTTCTGTCTAATAACATGTAAAAAAATGAGGGGAAAGGTGAAATTCTTATATTAAATATTGCCTAAATATCTTGCTATTGTACATTGGGTAAACATATCCTAAATATAAAAAGAACCAACAAATTTATTTGACACCAAACACATAGGCAAGGTATGAAAAAAATCACACAGGAAAAATAACAATAAATCCCTATTGAGACAAGATTCTGCATGAAGGACTGCTTACCTAATTTTGCCCCTGCCTTTGGGTACCAGATTCTATGGTTTGTACATGGACCTCTCATCTGTATTTAACAACACTTGAAGAACTTTTGTCTGTGTGTGTGTGTGTGTGTGTGTGTGTGATGTGTTTTTGTGTGTGTATGTGATGTTTTAAATCTGTGAAAATAATGATGAAGATGTGGTCTCTAAACTGCATGTTGATAATTATATATTATTTAAAACAGGTTTATATATATATATATACATATATATATATATACACACATACATATATACACACATATATATATATATCCCATTGAGGATATATGGTAGCTTTGTTGTGAGACTACAGTTCTTCATCAAATACTTGGTGCTAAATCTTAACCAATATGCCTGAGGTAAGAGTTCTCTCTCTTAACTGGGTCATATCTTCTTGTGCATCCCACGTAGTTGAGCTGTCCTCAAAACTAACACCTGCTTCTAGGGCCTTATTAGAGGTGGAATGTCATTAGTAGTTATGGACTTGCTTGAAGTAAGTACTTTTAGTGCATTCCTGAAAAATTGATTTCTCAACAGGACTTGCTTCCTTCCAATATAGTTTTTAACATTCTGGCTATCTGCTCTTTTCCACAAGGCAGGCTATATGATGCTTCAGCTCTTTCTCCTTGAGCCATCTCTCTGCTCTCTTGGCCAGATGTGTTTTCTCTGCCCTGATGAGCACCCTCTGAAAACTGCTTAGTTTCAAGAAACTGCTTATTATTAACCAACTAATGAACACTATTGCTTAACAAATCATCTCTTACCTTATGTAATTTCAACTAGACATTTTGAAGCATAAGAACTAAGGAAAGTTAGATTAGCTTTTAAAGCAATAAAAGCCACTAAAGTAGTTTCTTTTATAGGTTTTGAATTAAAAACCCACTTGTAACTGACTTTGTCCAAAGTCGGAGCATAATAATTTGATATGTACAGACTTGATGGAAAGTCAAGTAGATAATATATGGTTTATTGGTTCATATGTAAACATTTCATTACCCTGTTATTGTATGCCTAAATTAGTCATTCTCTTGGCTTTACCACTGATTTTACTCATATTTACAGAATTATTATGGTGTTCATTAAAACATTTCTTACAAGCCACCAAGTTTAAGAAAGTTGATATACAGCAAAAGATAACTACAACACAAGCTAAATCGCCATTCATACACACACACACACACATAGATATGTGTGTGTGTGTATATTTATTTATATTTCTGCTAATGATGTGATTAAGACTACAAATGACCTGAGAGTTAGATCAAACTTGGTTACAATTCATGCTTTTCCACGTCTTAGGTATGAGGATTTCTATGTGCATTAATTCTATGCCTTTGTAGCCAATTATAAAAGGACAGAAATAATGAATGAACTCTCATAAAGTTGCTGTGGGAATTAAATGAGATAATGTGTGTAGGGCAGTGCTTGGTACTTGGTGAGTTCGCCATGAAAATTATCTCTTGTTCCTATTAAGAAAGAGCAGACTGCTATTACCATTTGTTTCCTTCTAGGTCTTCTAAAAGCAGAGAAACTATTACTGTTAAAATATATTGTTATAATATATTTTCAAATATGTTACTGTTAAAATATATTTCCTATATTTTCAGTAGTTACTAACTATTCCTTTGTAGAGTTTTCCAGGATTTCTGCAGATCCCAGAAATCCACTGTTCAAAAAAATAATATTTCAAAAATTTTAAGCATATATAGATTTATGATATCAGTGACTGAATTATTGAGTAGACTCTCATTTTATTTTTTTAATAGATTCAAAAGAAAGTGTAGGTAATTCAAAATAAACTTTAGAACAATTTTAGATTTACAGAAACATTAAGGAGACAGACAGTTCTTATGTACCACACATTCTTATTAAGGGTTATCTAACATTAGTATACTACAAATGAACCAATTTTGATAAATTATTATTAATTAAATTCTATTCTCTATTCAGACTTTATTAGTTTTTACCTAATGTTCTTTTTCTGCAGTATTCCATTCCAGATACCACAGAGTATTTATATCTGCCGTCATGACACCTTAGGCTCTTCATGACTGGGAATTTCACAGACTTTCCTTGTTTCTGATGGCCTTGGCAGTTTTGAGGAATATTGATCATTTGTTTTACACAATGTTTTTCAATTGAGATTATTCTGTGATTTTTTTTTTGTCTTTGAATTGAGTGTAAATAGGGGATTGTTTTGTTCACAGAGAATTTAAATTTGTCTTAGGGGGATTTGGGTTTGCAAGATATCTGGGATCAAATCAACTCTCTTTCAGAATTCTGATATCGATATCTCAGTGTAAATTCTCTGATTCGTAGCTGGCATGAGGTTCAATATTCTGATTGCAACACTGATGTTTGTTTACCTTTTTTTGGTAAGGCCTTTGGAGTATCTACTCTCCAATTCTAATAGGGGTAAAACTCATTATGCTTTAAAAAATATTTTTATCTGTATTGATTCTGTAGGTTATATTTCATGTTGATGAATTTACATTGTCCTCATTTCCAGTGTTGTATTTTTTTTTATATAGATTTATTATACATTTTCACTTCACCTCTGTTGCCTGTCTAGATTCTTTTAAAAGTTCAATGTTTGTCTTTGCCTCATCGAATTCTAGATACCTTTTGATTATTCATAATATGACTTTCTCTTCTTGCATATGCATAAATATTTGTAAACTATTAGTTGTTTATTGCTTTTGTTTATGGAATCTTTGGTAAAAGAAAACAGAGGTAGTCAGATATGTATTTAGAGACATTTTGAGAAAGAAGGCACCCTTTCCCTCTGCTGTGGTAGAATTAAAACCCCTATGGGCTTTTCACTGTCTAGCCGTCCTCTACCCTCCTTTCCCCTCCCATACACTTATCGATTCACCCAGTAGGCAGGATAAGTCAGGTACCTCTCCCAAGGGCACACTTTAATGTTGCCCAGAAAAATATTTTGCTTCCCTTATTCCAGAGGGTCTAGTTTAGCCATGGAGTGAGATAGCTTGTTTCTTTGTCTAATTTAAAAAAAATCATTGCTTATGCCCTAGGTCTTTTGAGTTTAGATGTTTGAAATACAGGAACAAAGTGTTGATGTCATTGATTTCGACATTTCGTTCTTTTATCCTTATAGCAGTAAAGCTAGAATATCTATGATATTTCCTGAATAGGGGAAACTACTATGGTGTAACATGAAGTATGTATATAGGGAAGATATGCCAAAATCTATCAAAATATGATTATAATTAATATGAAATAATATAACAAGATATATCAACAGATATTGAGTGAATTAAAAGAAATAGGCACAATCTTTAATAAAATCACTAGAAAAAATAAGTCCAGAAAAAATTTATAAAATGTAGTGACAACTAGAAAAAGGCCATAAGCAACCTTTGTAGCAAATGATTACTTACAAACCATTATAATGAAAAACAAGGAAAATATCTTACTATTACCATTGATATTTAACATTATTTAGAAAGTTCCAGATAATATAATAAACTGTAAATATTAGAGAAAAGAGACAAATGTCTCTTCACATTTACATACCTAAAAATATCTGAAGAGATGGACAAATCTCTCTCCACATTTACATAGCTAAAAACATCTGAAGAGATCATTTTAATCTGGATTATAATTTGTCAAGAAATGATGAAATATTTGAAATTTAATATATAAAATTAAAATATATTTAAGAGAATAATGCCTTCTAAGAAGCCACTTCAGAATTTTTAGATGACTTGAATTTATTTTCATATAAATTCACTGTTTGGAAGCCATTTTGTAAAACAATTGATTAGCAAAATAATTTAATAAAGAGTAAAAAAATAATCATGAGGATATGGAGAAAAGGGAACACGCATATACTGTTGGTGGGATTGCAAATTAGTATAGCCACTATGGAAAACAGTCTGGAGGTTTCTCAAAAAATTAAAAATGGATATACCTTTTGACCTAGTAATTGCACTTCTGGATATTTATCCAAAGAAAACCAAAACAATAATTCATAAAGATCTATTCACCCCTATGCTCATGGCAGCACAATTTACAATAGCCAAAATATGAGAACAACCTAAATGCCCATCAACAGATGATTGGATAAAGAAGTTATGGTTCATGTATTCAATAGAATATTACTCAGCCATTAAAAAAAAAAATGAAATCCTACCATTTGCAATGACATGGATGGACCTAGAGGTTATTATGCTGAGTGAAATAAGTCAGAGAAAGATGAATACCAGATGATTTCACTTACATGTGGTGTCTAAGGAACAAAAAGAACAAACTAATCAAAAGCGGACTCACAAATATAGAGGACAATTTGGTGATGGCCAGAGGGAAGGGGGTGGGGGGCTGGGAAATGCAGTAAAGGTTTGAAGAAGTACAAATCAGTAGTTGATAGATGGTCACAGGGGCAGGGAGCACAGCATAGGGAATGTAGTCAGCATTAATGTAATAGCTAGGTGTAGAGCCAGAGGAGAGAAAGAGCAATTAGGGGGATCATTTTATAAACTATATAATTATCTAACCAATGTACTGTATGCTTAAAACTAATAAAATAAAATTTTTAAAAAAATTAAAAAAAATAATCAAATGACTTCCTTTTTCATTTAACCACATGCAGATAGATACATGTTTTTCTCTTTAAGCTTTCCACTTCCAGATATTTACAGATCCATTATCTTCCTTTAAAAAAAATTATCTTATTGTCTTTTCTGGCCTTCTTTTCTTTCCTCTTCATCATAACCCCATAGCGATCACGTTCTGCCTCATTCACTATCATTTAGTCTCATAAGTTCAATACTCCTTTTTTGTATGTAATAACCCTTATATCCTCATTCCAAGAATTCTGGACCCACATACACATACACATATATCTATTTCTGAAAAAAGTAAGTCTAAGTAAGTACGTAAATAAAGTAAAAAGAAAAAACTAAAATATGGTAACCTACTACAGAAGAATCAATGAGAAGCTTTGTTAGGAAAGCTTCTTTTTTTCGAGGGCGCGGGGGCAAGTATCTTACTACCATCACCTTTGCTATTTATTGTCCTTTAGGAGTTTCTGGATGATAAAAAATAAAATAAAAGTAGAAAATAGAAATAAAATAGTCTGGAGGACATCATCTAGAGTTTCCTTGTACAAGCATTTCAAACAACATGTCCAGTACTGAACTCATTCCCCAGCTCTCTGAATGAAAGAACCTCTGCTCATTGTCCTGACTGCCTTCTTTCAGATAAGATTGTTTCAGTTGTTGAAGTTTAAACCACTGAAATCATCTTTGAAATTCTCTTTCTTTACATATTCTTTCCATTCTATCTATGACATTGCAAAAGCCACTGTTCTTCTCACCATTCCACTGATATTTCCCTATTTCAGATTATCTTTTGCTTTCACATTGATAGTGAAAAAAAAAAGATTTATTAACTTTTTAATAAGACTTAAATGCCCAAGCCATTCTGAACACTATTGTCATATTTACCTTTCTGTAGTCACTTAAATAGTATTAGCCATAATAAAAGCAAAAACTCAAATGGATTTCTATTCACCTCCTGAAGACTTATCTTGCAAATTTATATCGGGACAGAGATATCTTTATGCTCTGCTACTCACTTTCTCATACTCTAAGTTCTAAATGAAACCGAGCTTCCTCCAGTTCTTCCAGTAAGTTCTCTTCATTTTCCCAACCCCAAGATTTGGTTATAATTATCCTCCTAATGTGATGCCTTTCTTCTTCATCATCAAATGTTAAAGTTCACCCACTTTTTAAAGGCACAGCTTAAATGCTATCTACTTAATGAAATTTCAGCCAGAAGTAATCTCTTCTTTCAATGAGCTACACTAAATGTTATCTTCATGATTCCTATGACATGCATTTCACAGTGATTTTTACCACTCTTAATCAACCCTATTTGAACTTGAGGCTCAGAGTTAGAACTATGACTTGAGCTTTTTTTCTCCTTAGTTTTAAAGTGCTTTTTACAGTGTAGAGGATAAGCACTTATTTGGAAAATAAATATTTTTATATGAAGTTGACCAATTACTATTAACTTTGGCAATTGGCTAAATTTCTACAAATAGACAGCCTTAAGTGTACATGGGAGAAACAGCCTTAAGTGTACATGGTTTAAGGAAAATCCTGTTTTCTGGGTTGTGTTTGAGCTTTTAGCTGAGGATTTTATTGCTACTCTTAGTTCAAAATCTATTAAGAACTAAAATGAACCTCTCCAACACTTGTGAGACATGCTTCTTAAGGCTGAGTATAGCATCTAATGCTTATAGAACTAAAGAGCGCCAAGAGAATGGAACACCTGGGGAAATGTGCAGGGAATTGTTCTACAGTCCTCACTCTTTCCTCCTCTCAGTCACATCTATGAACGGAAGTCCCTCTCCTGAGAAGTAGGGAGAGAAGCCGAGGCACAGGGCACCACCTCACTTCCACCAGAAGTAAGAGCCAGCCTCTCCTATGAGAAAAGCCCCTATAAGAAGGATAAATTAAAGGTTGATCTTTGTTCTCAGGATAAGTATATCTAGCCCTAATATATATGACAAAAGAACTATTTTTAACTTAGGCTTCTTCTAAAAACAACCGATTTATTTATTTATTTATTCATTCATTCATTTATTTATTTATTTATTTGTATAAAATGGCCAGAAACAAAATGGATCTTATTTAATACTCATAATAAACATACTATGAGGTAGGAATTATTTTCATCATTTTGTAAATGAAAACTTTGGTAACTAGGAATCATCAGTTAGTAGTAACAGTTATAGTTAGTATTATTATCCAAAGGCTCATATGGTTGTAATTGTGGTAAATATGTCAGTCAGGGTTCCCCAGAGAAACAGAATCAATACAGAACCAATATATCATTTGTCATTTATGTCATATTATATATCTCTCTGTATAAATATATATAATATATATACCTATATCTATATATATATCTTTATGTATATAACTTTGTATCTATGTCTATATATCTATAGCCTAGCCAAATTTAACACATAATTCACCATCAAAGCAAGGATATAATTTAAAGTGTAATCTGGGACACTTTAGAGAATAAAGTCTTTATTAATAATTATGCCAAGACCTCAGACATCAACTGGGAATTTCTTGAGCAAATCAAAACAAGTAACTTCAATTTTTAAAAGAAGACTGAAATTTAAAAGCAAAAAGAAAAAAAAAAGGTCATCCTACTCATAGCTAAAAATGTGACTCAAAAGTAGTTTCCTAATCACCATACAAAATCTGATTATCCACTCTTCTCTTTATACCTCAAAATAGTATATTTTATAATATTCTAGTCTAATAAAGCAACCCGTATTTTAGTTTTACTCTTGTGTACCTTGGGTGAGTTAGAAGTTATTTTGTATTTTATTTTTCATGGAATCAAATGTTGGAACAATTTTTTTCAACTGTGAAAATTCATCTGTCACAGATCTAGTTGTCGGACTCTCCAAATACCATGATTTTCCAGGAATTTTTCTTATCTCATTTGACAGACCTTTGAAATTTTTTATGTGCTGGGATTTTCAGTATTTTCTGGAAAAGAAAAATAAATATTTTGAAACTCAAGGAAGGAGTTGTAGGTTCTAGGTTATAAAGTAGGTCTGGTGGGGTCTAGCAAACCGGTTCTGGTGAAAGTCATAATTAAAGTCTTTTTGAAAATGATGTAGAATGTTTATTAACAGTGTGGTTTTTAAATGCAAAAATCTCTACAGTGCAAAAGATACTCTGAGTAGAGCAGCAGAGTGCAATTGCTAATAGGACTGGGGAGTCAAAGATTCCTGGGACACGGTTGATGGCTGTTAGTGATAACACGTGTCTCAGGTTTGAGTCGGTTCCTTTCTCCCTAAGTGAAGTTGGAGGTGGCTGCATATTTTACAAACTTCTTCCTGATTTGCTTTCTCACCAAGGAATTCGATTCTGCACTAAAATAAGTCAGTGCACTTCTATAATTACCTACCCTATGAACTAGATAACTTGTCCTTTTAAAAATATTTCAATAAAATTTTTTAATTGGAATAACATTAAACAATTTACATATGGTCCACAAGGTCTTGCACAGTTTGGTCTCTGCCCATTTCAGGCTCAGGATACTGGGAGTTCCAGCTAATTTCCCTAGCAGACAATGTTTCAACTCCTTGAGCTAGGCATCCTCACGGAATGCTGTTATCTCTGCTCAAACTGTTCCAACCCAGCCTATCACACACTCATGCACACACACTCTTTTCAAACTAATTTCTTCTCAATGCTTAGGTGCCTACACTTACTTATAAATCTAAATTTGGTTTCCGTCTTGTACTCTCTCATAGTAAGTGGCGTGTCCCCTTCAGAGTACTTATTTTTTGTTACTACTCACGTGTTATTGGCTTAATAGTTCTGTTTAGAATCTTAAGTTCCATAGCATAACAGCTATGCCTGTTTTGTTTGCCTCTTTATATCCTGTGATGGGCACATTTGGGTGGTATGTAGTATGTGCCGAAGCAGTATTAGAGGAAATAAACATGTCTTCAGAGATTATAGTAGGTATACATGATACATGTGCAGATAGTGTTAAATAATATGATGTCTACATTAGAAAATATATCTCTCATTCTTATTACAAAGAATTGATAATCGTAGCATCTACTAGAAAAAGTTAATACTCTTATTTATAGTCAAATTTTGTCATTTCAGTTAGCTGTTTCTTGCCTATTTTCTCCAGGTTCTTGACATTAGGACTATGACCACACAAGTCACCTTTTGTTCCCAGTATTTATGCAAGTATAATTTTTACTGCTTTATCATTTCATCCCAATCATATTCCCTCTATAAGCCTGGATACAATTGGAAATCTTAAGAACATTTTAGTGCGGAAAACTCTATGTTAGCTTCTGGGTTTTCCACCCATATCCCAATTTGCTTCACCTCTACATAACTGTCAAGTATTTAGACTGTTTTGACTAGAACATCCCTCTATAACTGGATAAAACATAATTGCAAAACAACAACAACAATGACAAAACATCATTAAGAAAATAGTGGAATTTGAATTTTTTTTTACATGTCTCCACATCCTCCTTAAACTAATTCTTTGTTACTAATACTCTACTCTGGGTTTTGAAGTTGTATAACTTTAAAAATGTTGAGCAGCATGTAATGGTATAAACAGTAATTTGGGAGAAGTTAGGAGACATAGGTTCTGGTTTCCTTCTCCATTTATTTTTGGTATGATAAGTATCTCGCTTGATCTTTATGGACTTCAGTTACCTCATCTGCAAAATGTTATAATATTATATTACCTTAAACTAGAAATTGAGAACAGGCTGTATTTTGGGGGGCTTCTCAACTCTAGCATCTATAATCTTAGCCTAAGAGAAGATTTTGTATCAAAATATAGGAACTGCTGAAAATGGACCACAAGTACTCGCATACATTTAGAACCAGTAGCATAAAGTACTGAAACAAAATAACAGAGATTTCCTTTCTTAGAGCAAAGAAAAGTAAAATAATCTTTGTACATTTTTCCTTTCCCAGTCCATCTGACCCTGTCAGTTCATTTCCTAGTTCTCAATTAATAATGGTTAAGATGTGAAAAAATATATATTTAAAAATTTTAACAGAGATGTGTGTATTAAAATATTAAGGTTTCTGATTCACTTTTTTCAAATTACGCATTGTCTTTTATAAATAATACATTAAAAACAGCAAGTGAATTTTCAACTGTTTTGCACTCTACCATTAACAATACCTCAAATGATTGTGAAATATGGATCTCAAAACTGTAAGGAAGTCTCCAGAGAGCTCTTCTTTTTAGGTGACTATGTTTGATTTAAGCTTGTAGGAGTTCTAAGAGGTGTCAATGTCTGATGACTGATGGACTCATGAAAGGTTACAGTTTTTATTCTATCCTCTGAAGAATAGCTGCTGCATGCAGAAATGAGCAACATTCATTAATATTTAAGGAAAAAAGTCAAATTGTCAATGAATGCAGAAGAGGATCACAAAGTCAGACATCTTAACTTTGAGTTTCACAGCCCGGTTTTGGCTGTAAAAATCCTGCGGAGCACAGGTGTCAGCAGGTCTGAATATAAGCACTGGCTGTGTCAGTAACTGTCTATGTGACTTTGGACCTTAATCTTTAACTTCTATAAAATGGGTTGATTGGAGAAGATGGCATCTAAGTTCCCTCACTTTTTTTCAATTCTGAAATAAATATATACCAGTTATTGAAAAACTGGAAAATATAAGTATCAAAACATCTAAAATCGCTCATAATAACACAGCTTAGAATCAGTGTATTAATATTATTGTATGTTTACTTTTCCTTATTATATAATGCGAATGTAAAGCACTCAGTTACATATTTTACATTTTACATATTACATATTATATAAGTCTATACATATATTTTATAAACATAAATATATTTTTCATACATATATTTTATATATTTTAAAATTGATTCATATAACAAATCTACCTTGTTTAAATATCTAATATATATTAAACATTTATATGTACATAGAGAGAATTTTCCCATTTACATAAAAATATACAATTCTATGATTTTATTAATTGTATGGAAAGTTTAATTCATTTAAAAGCTACTGATTTTTCATTATGCTTTTAGTTTTTTATAATTACATAAAAAGATTTTTATGACTATCCTATATTAATGTTAATGCACATTATTTATTATTCAATAATAGAGACTTATTAGATCAAAGGACTCTACTTAATTAGAGAGACCATTTAGACAAAGGTTAAAATCTGAGCTAAGGCTCTCATTTTCATTGAGAATCAGAAGATATGGGTGAATTGACAAGAATAGAACTACTGTGAAGAAAGCTCTAGATTTAGCCTATTTGAGAATGATTAACTAGAATGCTCTGCACAGTTTATCCTCAGCAAAACCTTACTTTATTAAAAATGAAAATAAAAAATCAAGATAAGAAAAATAAAAATGATTGAGTGAAAAGAAAGTGTATGTATCCCATTATGCTTCCAGATTTGTTTCGCTAAACCTGTTCTTGTGGTACCTACAGGCATTTTCAATGATTTGTTGTAAACAATTTCTGGAATATCCATTGTTAGGCAAACATTTTATGAGAAGTAATTTTTATTGTGTATTTTAAAGACAAAATTATTGCAAGACCTCTGACTACATCTTTTGCGGTTGAACTTTTAAAACATCATGTTTATCATAGTCTATCAAACAGTCTATTTATGTCGATTCAACTCTGCATTCTCCAATCTTGTCACTAGATGGCAGAAGAGGACTTTGGTTAGAGTGTAGTGTAGGGGTTTCATTTGTAGATACAGGATCCGTTTAGTTAGATTCCATTAGAATTCATTTGGTGAAATTTTGGCATAGCTTTTTGTGCTCTAGTGAGAAATTTTGTTAGAGTAATCTGAGTACCATTTAGAGCATCCTTCAGTGGCTGAAGCTACAAAAATTTACAAAGGCTTCTTATGATTGCAGGATTATGTTTAGCAGTGGCCATTGCTATTGAGCTTGTTTGTAAGTCTGGATGTCTTGTAAACCCATCTGGCTTGGGAGCCAGGATACATTAGTTCGTCAGTCTATAGCCTTGGATCCTTTGGGGATAGCTCTGGCATTTCTGGGAACAGATTGTAGCTTGAGCAGAATCATGCCAACCTGGTGACGACAGCCCCTTCACCATAGACATTACCCAGTAGGCTGTGATCAAATCTCTGCAATGGTTTGCAAATATGCTTGGCATGGGAGGACATTCTTGTGTCCTAGGTGGTGGCGTTTGTGATTATATGTTTTCGACCATTCAACTCTTTATTTTTAAACTCTATCGATATTGCTGTGTGTACAACTTCTTTATTGTTTTTACTGCTGCATTTTACAGAAGCATTTTATAGAGTCCATATGCTATAATTATTTATTTATCCATTTCTTAGTTATGGAAAACTAAATCGCATCAAATTATCTGCTATCAAAAATAATGTCTGGATGATATATTTTTATCTGTACTGGTCTTTCTATATACTTTTGCAGGATATTTCTAGTATTTATACCCAGGAGACATTTTATATATACAATCTGACTCATTTTGTATATGCATCCTGAATTTCAATACTTTCCAAAATGGCTTTACCAATACAATTCCATTCCTGCGAGCAAAACTTTGTTTCTTTTTTCTTAAAATATATACATTTTTTTATTTTCATATATTATTGGCATGCAATATATTAGTTTCAGGTGTACACTATAAGGATTAGACATTTATATAATTTACAAAGTGATCACCCCAATAACTCTAATGCCCATCTGACACCAAACATAGTTACTGTAATATTATCGACTATATTCCTTATACTATACTTTATATCCCCATGATTATTTTGTAACTACCAATTTGTGCTTCTTAATCCCCTCCCCTTTTTTTTGCTCCCCTAATCCCCCTCTCATCTGGCAACACTTAAAATGTTCTCTGTATCTATATGTTTGTTTTTCTTTTTTTTTTTTCATTTATTATGTTCTTTAGATTGTATATGTAAGTGAAATCATATGACATTTGTTTTTTGCTATCTGAGTTATTCTACTTAGCACGATGCCCTCTAGGTCCATCCATGCTGTTGCAGATGGCAACATTTAATTTTTTTTATGGCCAAGTATTATTTTATTGTATATATGCGCCACTTCTTCTTTATCTAATCATCTATTGATGGACACCCAGGTTGCCTTCACGTCTTGGCTATTGTAAATAATGCTGTAATGAACGAATGGATTCACATGTCCCTTTGAAGTAATAGAACTTCTTTAGATTTTTCCTGAGAAGCTCTTTTTCTGTCCTTAAATTATAAATACTTTGCTCAGTAGAATTATCTTGATTGTAGGCCCTTGATTTCCATCAGTTTTAATATTTCGCGCCAAGCCCTCTGGCCTGCAAAATTTCTGTTAAGAAATCAGCTGACAGTCTTGTAGGAGCTCCCGTGTAGGTAACAAAATCCAACTTAAAAAATCCAATTATAAAAATCCATTATATATATGTACCATATCTTCTCTATCCAACCATCTATCGAAGGGTGCTTTGGTTGTTTCCAGAAGAGGGATTGCAGGATCATATGGTAATTTTGTTCTTCATTTTTTCAGGAACCTCCATACTGTTTTCCATTTTGGTTTTACCCATTTACATTCCTACCAGAAGTGTATGAATGTTCCTTTTCCTTCTCAACCTCTCCTATACTTTTTATGACTTATCTTATTAATGGTAGCCATTCTAACAGGTGTGAGGTGTTAGCTCATTTTAGTTTTGATTTGCATGTCCTTAATAGCTAGTGAAGTTGAGCATCTTTTCATGTGTCTGTTGGCCATTCGTATGTCTTCTTGAGAGAAGTGTCTGTTCAGACCCTCTGTCCATTTTTTAATTAGATTTTGTTTTTTTGTTGTTAAGTTGTAAGAGTTCGTTTTACATGTGTCAAATACTAGGCCCTTATCAAAGGCCTTGTTTGCATATATCTTCTCTCATTCCAGTTGGTTGCCTCTATGTTTTGTTTATGGTTTCTTTTGCCGTTTAGTTTGATATACTCCCATTCATTTATCTTTACTTTTACTTCTCTTACTGTTGTGGTCAAATTCATAAATGTTCTCTAAAACCAAAGTGCATAAGTTTGGTTCTTAATTTTCTTCTATGGAGTTTTTGTTTCAGGTCTTATATTTAGGTCTTTGATCCATTTTGAGTTAATTTTGGTGTACGATGACAGCAGTTTCATTCTTTTGCATATGACATTCCAATTTTTTCAGCACCATTTATTTATTGAAGAGAATTTTTTTCTCCATTGCATGTTTTTGTCTACTTTACTGAAAATTATTTGCCTATATATATGTGGATTTGTTTCTGGGGTCTCAATTCTATTCCACTAGTCTGGGTGTCAGTTTTTCTGCCTATATATTATGCTGTTCTGATTACTGTTGCTTCATAGTATAATTTGATGTCAGGTAGTGTGATACCTCTGGATTTGTTCTTTTTCTTTAGGATTGCTTGGGCTATTTGGGATCTTTTGTGATTTCATACAATTCTTTTTTTTTTTTTTTTCTGCCATTGTGATTTTGATGGAGATTGCATTAGATCTGTATATTGCTTTGAGTAGTAAGGTCATTTTAAGTATGTTGATTCTTCCAATCCATGAACACAGAATATATTTCCATTTTTTTGTGTATCTTCTTCAATTTCTTTTAATATTATATTATTGTCTTATAGTTTTTAGTGTATAAGTTCTTCGCATGCTTTGTTAACTTTATTCCTAGGTGTTTTATTCTTTTTGTTGCAGTTTCAAAAGGAAGTTTTTTTTTATTTTTCTGAAATTTCATTGTTAGTGTATAGGAATGCAATGGATTTTTGAATTTGAAAAGAATATGTCATTTCTTCCTCTTTGTCCTTTTTCAAATTCGATTTGAAATTTGAAAAACTTAGACTTTTATTTGTTTAGAACTTTATTTATTATATCTCTTTATAGACCTTTATTTCTTCATAAATTGTATTGAATTGATTTTAAAAAGAACACAGGGATTTTCATAGTTATTGCATTGAATTTATAGGTTATTTGGGGTAGGAGTAAAATGTTTACTATGTTAATTTTAGCCATTCCTAGTTGTAAAGTAGAACCACGTGCTTAAGAGGGCCTTCTTGTCATGCCCTTTTGGGCTGCTGATATAAAAAAGACTGGGTGGCATATAGAAAGCAGAAATGTATTACTCACAGTTCTGGGACCTGGATGCCTGAGACAGGGTACCGGCATGAACAGGTACCGGCATCTTCGTGATTTATAGCAGATATTTCCTCTCTGTATCTTCACATGGTGAAAGCAGCCAAAGATCTCTCTGGAGGTTCCATTCTCATGACTTAAGCACCTCTCAAAGGCTGCACCTACTAATACCATCTCCCGAGGGGGTTAGAATTTCAACATACGAATTTGTGGGAAGCACAGACATTAAACAATGGCATCGCTGAATGCTAATGGAAATAAGTTTAGTTTTTCTATTACCATTAGGATGTTTGCAGTATCAATTGTTTTGTAAGTTCATTGAGTTTTTCTATTACTTCAGTTTCCTGAAAGTTGTATCATAAAGTGGTAAATAATATTATAGCATATTTTCCAGGAAATATGAGATAATCCTAAATGCTATCTTTTACTTTATTGACGTGATTTCTATCGATAGATTCTCTGATGCTGAGTCATTCTTGTGTATCTGTATGAAACTGTTTTGATTCTAATGTATTAGTCAGTTAGATTTTATAAAAAATACTCTTTATGTACAATGTCTACATCCATTAACATGAGACTGATTGGCTTATAATTTTATTTTTGAGTCTTATAAAATGAATGAGTCAATTTTTATTTCTTTTTTTATACCCTGGAACGTCTTCTATAATCTAGAAATCCTAATTCTTGAAGTTTTGAGAAAACCTCTTTGAAAAATTATCTGTATATTTTATTCGAGGTAGAAATATATTCTTTGATTTAAATTTCTATAAAGATTATCAGTCTCTTTTTAAAAGTTTCCAGTTCTTTAAAAATCATAATATTTTATTCTCTTCCAGAAATTTATCCATTTGGCCTTATATTACCCAATTTACTGGTACGTAGTTGGTAACATTTTATTCTTCTGTCAGACTATTAGCTTTGGATTTGTTCTTTTTTCTAGTACTAATTTATTTATTGCATATTTATATTTTATTTTGATCAATAAGAGAATTTTCTGTATTAGTTATTAATTAATCATTTTGAAAACCTACTCTGTTTTATTATTTCTCTTTATTAAATGTTATGTATTTTCCTTTTTTATTTATCCTTTCTTTTATGAAAGCTTTTCTATTTATTATTTTCTTCTTCCTTCATTTGACATTAGTCCAGTTACTCTAGAAAAAAGTACTTAGCTCTTCATTTATTTTTTTTTTAATAATTTATTATCTCATAAATGAATACAAAGGAGTAAATTTGAATGGAATATATAATGTAAACATAAATTCTGTTCTGTCTCACAGATTTCAGTTTGAAATTTTTTCCTTAATATTTAATTTTAATCATATTGTAATATCTGTAATATTTTGATTTTTTAACTTGAGGTACTGATTAATATCATTTATAGTTTCCAATATATAGGGATTCACAAAATCAATATTCTTACTTGAAGTTTTTAGTTTTTAAAATTGTATTTGGAGAATATAGTCTGTAATGTTAATTAAAATTTAGTAAGTTTCATTTTGGGGCAACTTAAGTCAGTTTTTCTAATTGTCATATTTTGCTTGAAAATAATATCTGTTCTCTGAATATTAAGAAGTAAATTTTATGTATGTCCTTTTGTTTAAGCATATGATTTATGCTGTGTCCTGTTTTGAATGGGAGCTGAGCAGATACAAGACCCCAGAAGAAAAGGAAGCTATTTAATGTCCTTGAATGGAGTAGAGGACGCTACTGGGAAAGAATGAATAACTTTTTATTATTCAAATTTTCCTGTACTGAACTACCTATAACTTATCTACAAATACTTAAAAGTAAACTTGCAAAGAGACAAAAATTATAATATTCTTTAGTTATAACTGGTTTTGTGTGTAACCTGATTACTTAGGTCATGGAATCAGTAATTATATGGCAGGTATGTCATTTTAATTTTAAAACAGTCAAATAAAATATCAGAGGGAAGAGACTCTCACAGGACATTGTAAATTTGGGGAAAAAATGTTTAGATATGTTTCCTCTTCACATTACTGTATTTTAATGTAGGACACTCACACATGACATTTGAGAAAAGTCTTGTAATTTTCTTCATTTATTGTACTTTTCATATCCTCTGAATAACTTGAATATCTTCAGTGTTTTAAACCAAGACTATCCTTGTCACAACACAGCAATTATCTATCATTAATATTTAGGCTTAATACTTTGAAAAATCTCTCATACTACTTTCATTTAGGTTCTACCCACTCATGACTCAATCATTGAGGCCAAAAATATAAGACTGACAACCACTAAAAGGATTCCAGAGTAGGAATTCAGTAAGAGTAAGTTTTCTACAGCTATATAATTGAAAGCACAAAGGTAATGTTAGATCAGAGGAAGGTTTGTGTTCAGAGAGGATGGAAAAGTATTAAAACATATACATTGAAGATAATTAGTGTGGTATGAGAACATGACACCTACTTCCCCACAGGAAAAAGTAAGTGCTATTAAACCACCCCACACATGATTAATATCTATAAATGACAGTGTTCTACCATTGAAAGTAAAACTATTCAAAGATTAATAACAGAGGAAGAGTTCGGGTAAAATCCCAGGGACTATTTTTATTACACTGTAGGGTACAGGTTCTAGATAATACAATTAATGTTTTCTAGTTTGAAGCTACTAAGATTTTTTTAATAATGGGAAATCAAAGTGAAGTGAGTCAAATATTTTAGTTAGATAAGTCTTCTGAACTAGTTTATTGGTAATTTTTGTCTGAAATTGCCATCATTATTTGCATTGCTCTTTACGATCAGTGCGAGGTCATTTATTTACTCATTTAAAAAATATTTGCTGCATAAATGCTATGGGTAACATTTAAAAGAATATCCACTGATTCATGAAATGTATTTTTTGCCCTTCAGGAGCTCACAGTCTAAAGGGGTTAGTGATGATTTTGTGGTGAATAGTTCTGTACTGCAACATTCTAGTTCTCTTCCTTTTGGGACATAGTAGAACTGCAATCTTCTAGTGACACGTGAGCATCTATGATGCCTATGACCTCCACTGACAGCCTTTAAATACACATGTATATTTTACCATGCTCCTCCTCTTTGATAATCAGTGATATTTCAGAGCTAGGAACCTCAATAACCTGAATCTGTAAGTGAGGATATCAAGCATATCCCCCTTCTGATCAAAGGAAAATAAAATTTCTTAAGTCCATCTTAATAAAAAAAAATGATAACATCATTAGCTATAATATTTATTTATTTATTCATTTAGCAAATTCTTAATGAGCATTCAGGCCAAGCCACCATATTTCATGTAGTAAGGACCAGGGAATACAAAGTTAAATTAGATACAGTTCTTATCTTCAAGTATATGACTGGTTAATAAGGATGGACAGATAAGTAAACAGTCAAGTTATAGGTTCTCTGTTAGCAGTTGAGATATGATATGGCATGTAAACATGAAGGAGTGATTGGCTTCACATATTCAAAAGAAATGATTGAGAAGATGCTGTTTCATTGAAACTTCCTCCATTGGATTTAATAGGAGAGAGAGAGAAAAAAAAAATGACTCTAAAATGGCAGTGCAGAAATAGATCCATCGACAAAGATAAGTCTCGTAAAACATCATAGAAAATGCAGGAATTGGACAACAGTAATATAATTACATGGCAAAAAAGTGAAAACAGGAAGAATAATTTGTCATGCTGAGGAAATTGAACTTTATTCTATGAGCCATGCAGATGCTCTAAAAGCTTTTAAGCAAGAGAGTACTTGAAAAGGAGGATGAGATTTGTACTTGAGAAAGACCAATCCAACATCAGTAAAGATTAGAGTGTAACTTGGGCAGTAAGTGGTTCAGAAAAGTGTGCTGAGAATATATCATCAAATAAGAAAGTCAGAATAGGAAAACAGAGAGAAAGTAGTGAAGAGAGAGCATGTAAGTGTGGTATTAATAAGAGAAAAATCATAAAAATTATAGTTCGTTTTTATTGAGCATTTATTCTATTCTAGATACTGTGCTAACTTCTTTCTAAGATTTCTTAAAACCTAATCCTTGTAATAGATGTAAGATTATATGTTAGGTAATCTCCATGAAGCACAGAGAAGTGAAGGAGCAATTAAGATTTTATATATAGTTAGACATGTTAATCTTGGGATTGAACACAGGAAATTTGACTTCAGGCCGCACTCTCTTAATCACTAGTTCTATACATTTTGCCTCCCTAAGCACCATAGGACTTCGTGGTTGATCCAATAATAGTATTATGTAATAATTCTTATAAGAATATTCAGGCAGTATCATAGTTCAGGAAAGGAAATAACTAGAGATTTTAAAAATGGTTTTAGTATAGAGGGCAATTGAAATACGCCTAGAGAAATAGCGAAGATTACATTTCAGTAGTAAGATAAAACTAACATATTCTTGCTGATGTGGATGTATTGAGAAAAAGATAACATCACTTTTTTGATAGTCCTTATCCAAAATGCATAATTGAATGTAGTCATATGAAGTATCATGACAACTAATTACAATATGTGATCCTAGATAGAAATTGCATCCAATTATTTTTTGTTTTTGGTTTTATAAGACACTAATTGAGAACTGGTAAAATAGACCTATTGTCTTAAGATTAGATAATATTATTGTGTCAATGTTATTTTTGGGTGTTAATAGAAGTACTGTGAGTTTGTAAGAGTATCCTTTTTCTAATGAAATAGACACTGATATATTTTAGAATTAAATTTAAAAATTTGAAAACATACAGAGGATGATCTCTGACCAATTAATAGAATTAAATTAGACATAAACAAAAACAAAATAAATATAAAAGCCTCAGCTAACTGAGAAATAAATAACACATATCTAAATAATCAATGGTTCTCTACATAAAAAGGAGCATCTCAAAATATTGGAGATGCTGATAAAAGAGTATTCAAAGGAAACTTTTAAAATTGTGACAATATTAGAAAAGAAGAAAGGTTTAAAATTAGTTATCCGAACTTCCCCACTGAGGTTTAAAAAATAAGCAAATTAAAGCCAAATTAGTAGAAAGAAGGCAATAACAAACATATAAGAAGAAATGGATGAACTAAAGCACAGATTAACAATAGAGAAAATTAGCAAAACCAAACATTTTTTATTACTAAATATAATTAATAAAAATCTTTGAAGCATTGATGTAATGTTCAATATATAAATTATCAGTTTCGGTAATAAAATGGGACATCACTACAGATCATAGAGATATTAAATTGGGCAAATTCCTTGAAAAATATAACTTACAAAATCAAGATGAAATAGGAAATTGAAATAGCCCCATTATGTATTAATGTTTTGAATCTGTTAAAGTTTTCTTTAAAAAAATCTCTAAGGCCATGTGGTTTTATTGATAAATTTTATTAAATATTTAAAATAGGAAACATTGCCAACCTCAATGTTAGAAAATAGAAGTGAGATACATCCCAGTAAGTTTTATGAGGTCCATGTGAATATGATAACAAAACCTGATAGACTAAAGAAAAGGATGCTGCAGACTAATATACTTCATAAACATAAATGTAAAAATATACTTTTAAAAACCGAATATCATATCTAGAAATCTATAAAATGGAAAATACACAATGTGATTGCTACAAATCCTGTCTGGCTTTTATGTAGGAATTAACAAACTGATCCTAAAACCTATAAAGAAAGGCAAGTGGCCCAGAATTGCCAAAATGACTTTGAAAAAACATCAAAGTTGAAAGAATAGATTCATAATTCCCAATTTCAAAACACCGAAAAGGTACTATAATAAAATGTGTAGTGCTTGCATAAGGATAGTCATATAAATCAGTTCAATAGAATTGAGAATCCAGAAATAAACTTATATACCTGGGTAATTTTGCATCAGGAAGAATCATTAGAAGTGTTTGGTCTTGGCATAAAGAGAAAGGTTATGTTGATGTACAAGTTACTGATTCTCTGTGATTCTAGTTGTATAGCTAATTCTTCCTCCAAGATTTCAGAACCTGAGATTTTTCAGTTTAGCCATATCATGTCTGATATTTGTATTGGGTATTCTAGCGTGAACTAGGGCAAGAATAATAAATAGATCCAGAATTAGCCACTTGGACATGACTGCCAAGTTCAAACTCAGGAAAACCACTGATATCTGATCCATTGTGATATCTGACATAATTTCGAGAAAGGCAAGGAGCAACTTGAGAGTGTTTTCCATGCTCAATAGGAATTTAGAAGAAATGCTAATTTAAGGAAAGAAATTTTAATGTTTTATACATGTGTAGTTTTATAACCATTCCATAATTTTCAACAAGACTTAAAAGTTGTGAGTTAAAACTGGTTAACTTTGCAATTGAGCATTTGAAATGTGCGTTTAGGAATAACAAAAAATTCTTCTGTTATGGGAAAAAGTAAATCAAGGAAACTTGGAGTCAAGTGTTGGGATCAAATTCTAAATTATACTTGCAGCTGTTACTAGGCAGGAAGCCAAAACCCATTATTATCTGATGGAAGGACAGGTCAATCTGTCAGCCATAGCTCGGTGTGCTTGAACAAACTGCCATGCAAACTCCAAATTCATGAGAAAAAAATGGAAAAAGGAAGAAAGACCTAAGTTGTCAAGCACCGACCTTCAAGAAGCAGAAGCATTGTCATTTTTTTTCTAATATTGATTTACCCTTGATCTCTAATCTCAGCTCCCACCTCTCTTTATCCCTTATGTAAAGCCATCAACTGATGCTGGGTCTTCCTGTAACATGACATGGTTATTCATTTTTCAATGTGTGAAGGATAGCATAACATATGCTGTGTAAAGTAAGCTGGTTTTAATGTTGCAGCTTCTTAGATAGACATCCTAACTGTAATTCATAGAAAACAGTATGAGAAATACAGTATAGATTTTGTGGCATTTTTTTTCCTTTTTTGAAAAAAAAAAAGGTCGAATGCTGATTAATTTCTTTCAGAAATTCTACCCTCAGTGAACTCAACAATAGGCAATACCTGAGAACTTCTAGATGATAAATAGAAAATGGTCTTAAAAGGGGAAACAAGTACAAAAACAAAAACAAAACAACTCTTTCATTATTGAAACCACCCTAAAAGAATTTTTGGTCTTTGAACTGAAACTGATCTTTCATGAAGCAGAAGGTTAGATACTTTCTTGGCTCAATCATTTCCTTTAAGATTATTTACCTCAATTGCATGTTTTATATAACTTTATCTAAACAAGCCTAGATTGGAATTCCAGTTATACGACATCGAGTTGCCCCTTAACCTCTCCAAGGCTCAGCGTGCCTCAAAGATGTTGTGAGACTCAGAAAAGCTTATGTACATAAAATTATGTGATCAATAGCCTGATGTTTACACGGGCTCTAGAATCAGATAGGCCTGGCTTTAAAATCCAGCTTTATCTCTTAAATAGCTGTCAGCCTTGAATAACTACTGAATCTTATAAAAGCTTTAGTTTCTTTATCTGTGCAGTGAGGATAACAATATAGTTATCACATAAGGAGGTTGTGAGGAGATGCTATCGAAATCGCATAGGAGTAAAAAGTGTTGTTATTCAGTATCCCCTCAAACCTACATCATCGCATAGCCTTGGTAATCCCCAAACTGACCCCAAGATGTATCTCTCTTTCTCCTTCTCATTTTTTTCCTGCACGCTGATCTTCCAGAACACTGTTTTCCTCATTGCTAGTTGTCTTTTCAGAAGTTTTAAGTGACTCTTCTCTGCCTAATATATAAAGTAAGCTCTCAGAGACAAAGTCATATTTAGTCTTGGAATCAGCTTAGTTCAAATATTGGCTCCATTGCAAAGTAGCTATTAAAACCATGTGACATTTGAGTGAGTTTATTAATATATTCATGCCTTAGTTTTTTTTCTTTTGTAAAAGGAAGATAATATACTCTTTTCTCCTTAGGAACAAGATAATGATCTAATATTTAAGGCAAATCTAGTCTATAGTAAGTGTTAAGTAAAATCTAAATCATTTTTTACTAGTAGTGGTAAAACTCCAATTATTGTAAAGTGCTATCTTATATGTTCTCAAATTCTACATACTATAACATTTTTTTAAATATAATTATCTTTTGTAGCAACAATTGAGCAAGTTTATATCGCCTTTGGCAGGACATCTCTTCAACTGGTGTGTCCTGGTAAAAATTTTTGTAGTACTGCTATATATTTTGCTCCACCAAATGTTATTTTAAAGATTTTTACTTTAAATATTAAAGGTTTATCCCAAAAGATCTCTGATATTTTTAAAAAGAAATTGGTAGTACAAATATTTATCCCAGATAAAATGGCTCTTTATTCCCCAGATTTTACTAGTACATTTGAAGAGGTATACTAATGAAGAAATATGATAATGAAAAACTGTCCAGAATAAAAATATTTCAACATGTGTTACCTCTGCACTTCAATACTTTTGCTATATTGTTTCATTTGAAATCATTTGGCCTCATGAGTCTAGGAGAGATTGGAGAAGAATTTTATAGCAAAATGTCAAGAAATTCACTAACTGTATCTCTTCTATTAGTTCCCTGAAGGCCTGAACTAGGGGTAATATATCTTTTATAGTAATTTTTCACTTCCCTTCAAAAAAAGAGATTTTTCAAGGGAAATTGAAATTCTAACCTACTGAATATGAAGAGAAATCTGAGAACAAGGACTAAACTAAGGGGCATGCAATGTTTTTCCTGGGGCTTAGTTTTGTTAGTGAGATTTTTTTCTTTGGTAGCTCCTCGGAAGAATAGCAGAAGTGTTTCTGTTATAATCATCCTGCCAGAGATTGGCTCTGAATTTTGTTTGCATTGCTGGATTCAAGCTTCTGTTTCTATGAGGAACAAATCATTCAGTGAAGCCATAAGATTTAGCTCATGCACCTGATGTATGATACGGTCTCCTTTGGGGAAATTACTTTCTGGATAAACCTGTCTCTCCCTCAGGCACTGGATCATACACATGCTACAGAAAAAGAGCTATTGCAAATACTACCCCAATCCTACTTTTGGAAATTGGAATGTAAATGTTTGTGATTATCATTATTATTATTTAAGTTGTAAGGCCCAGGATAATCCAGATACCTTAAAACTTAAACTATGGTAGGCAATCATAAATATTTATATAGCTTTACTAAGTGCCTGTCACTGTATCAAGCAGTCTATATTTACTAATTTAATACAGACTTTATGAGGTTGATACTGTTATTATTCCCATTCCATAAATAGTACCTATGAGGTAAGTGACTTCCCAAAGTTATACAAATATCTAAACCTAGACAGTCTAGATCTGGCATATATGCTCTAATAAATGGGTTATATCAAGCCTCAAAGCTCAGTTTCCTGCAATATGTTGGGATTTCCAATGAAATATTTTTATCTTTGAATGATCATTGCATTAGAACATTTTAAAACAATCAACTAGTTCTTGTTTGTTTTTCTTATCTGTATGAGCATTTATTCCAATTTTTTTTTGGATTACATGTCCCAGACCTGTTGAGTTATTCTGAAGTGAAGTCCAATCCAGGATCCCAACCTGCCCCCTCGAGTGTTTCTCTAGGGCTCTTAGTGCTTGAAAGATCAAAGGAGGTCAAATGTAAGAACATCTTAGAAACTGTTCATATATAAAGGTAAGACAAAGTAAATAAACAGAGTTTTTGCAAAGAATTGAAGTATGAAATATTTAACTGTGTCTAAACCCATGAAACATGCTGACATCCTGTAAAGTCACTAATTTTGTTGAAAACCTTTCCTATAATTCTGTATATCAGAAAAAAAGTGTACAGGGAAGCATTTTCAAGATGAATTTATTGCAAATTTCCTTGGAGATAAGGAATAAACTTATTAAGGAATTAAAGTCGCTCACAAATATTCCTTTATTCATTTATTTACTTGGTCATTCAACTAACATTAGCTTTCTATGTCCTTTAGTCAAACAGGCTATAGTCTATAAGTTAGCTCATTCTTTACTAGCTCTGTTAGTCTGAGCAATTTACTTAAAATCTTTAAGCCATTATAACAGAAATAATTGCTGCAATTTTTTAAAAGGATTATTAGAGACATACAATAGGAAAATACATGTAAGGCACATGGTATCTACTAAGCCACAAAAACCTGTCTTCTCACTCTTTTTTATCTTTCTCGTCTAAACTTGCCTGTAACCTGATCCATAATAAATAATTTTAAGACAGAGTTCCCATTCATTATATAATTCTCCTTTTCAAAATGGTCCTTTATCGTTCTGATTTAAGTTTGAGTTTTTTATTCTGGCATTATAAATCTTTGACAAATCTTGACACATCCCCCGTATACACAACACACCACACACACACACACACACACACACACCCCTGTTTCCCATAAACCTGTTTTTAATTTGCTTAACTTTCTTAAGCACTCCATGCCACTTAGTTCCACACACAAGATTAAACCTCTACCTCTGGTTGAACTTCCTTTGCTTACCTTCCTGCAGAGGAGATTATTCCAACAACATAAGAGCCACTGCTCATACATTTGCCCCATGAAACATTTCTTGATTCCTACAACAGCATGTTTCTTCCTCTCTGAATGGCTTATAGCAGTTCGTATGTACTTCTGTGTCAGTTACCTTAGGTTGCCCTGCATCCTAGCCTTTTATATATGTCTCTGATCTCCATATCTAAGAGATGAGTTTCCTGAGGACACGTGGCTTACTTAAGTTTGAATCCCAACTGTCTACCACAGTGTATGGCAAAAGTAGACGTGTAATAAATATTTAGCCAAATTGAATTGCACGGCTTGGTTGGTTCATCCTCATGGGAGATGTAATACAGGTCACACAGCAGCATGAAATTCCTGTGATTGAATTTCTCTAACTGCTTTTAAGGCCCATTTACTTTCACTAACAGTTGGACAGGTGGTGGGATCATTAGGCTAATTTTCAAGTTGTAGATTTAGCTTTACTTTTGAACGGTCATCAAAGCACTTTATTATGGGTAACTGTGTTGAAATGATTTTTGGTATTATATGTACTGTATAGTCAAAGAAATGGTCATTGAAAGTAATGGAGAGAAGAAAATGACTTTAATTAACTTTTTTTATTCTCCATAGGATATTGTAAGTATAGCTATTGGTAGTCCAATCTGGTACGTAGAAACATTTTAATATTTTCAACTATATTAGAAGAGTCTGTTTAAGTAACCTTCAGAATAGATTCAACTGTCATATTTTATTGAAAAACCAATAAACAAGCAACAAACTAAACCAGGAACAACCCTTTGGGGCCTTTGCAGGTTTAACGAGCCCTTCATATGGTGAGACTTCAAAGGCTAAACATCCAAAGTGATTTCGTATTTGTTTCTGAAGGAAAAGAAACAGTAATGGACGGCGTGAGGGAAAAGTCTGTGCCATATCTTCTTGTAGATTTATAGAGTTAGGTCCAGTTTCAGAAAAACTTTTTTCTACATTTTTTAAATTAACACATAATTATTTTAAAACTATAGCTTGATTATCAAAATGTAAGTTATGTCTTAATTTCTGAAATCTGTGATATTATTGTACTCTAAAATCAGATGAACTGTTTCATAGCCAATAAAGATGCATCTTTTCATAAGATATCTGTAAGCATATATGCACTGCATGTTCTAGCATTAAATAAAATGTGGGGAGGCACTTACTCTAGATTTTTCTACCAGTCATAGAATTTGCATTTTTTGAAAATATGGTTGATTCTCTCTATTTACAGATTTCATAT